>NW_025721606.1:0-1419060 GCF_922984935.1 Meles meles
AGTTTACGTTGTGGAAGCCTAAAGGGTCTGGGCCTGCACTTAACTGGCAGTGTGCAACTTGCCTAGGGTGCGCCCCAGGTTCCAACTTCTTTCCACAGCCGGGAGCAAACTGCCCCTTGGGAATCCTCCCTTTGAAGGTCGCGTTCACGTTTTGGAAGCCGCAGCGTCTTTGCATGCCCTTAACTCGGAGGATCTAACAAGCTTCTAGTACGCCCTTCTTCTCAAGTGTTCCCTTCGCTTGGGAACACACTGCCACTGAGGAGACTTCACCTGAAGCGCGATGACACGCTTTGCAGCCCAAGGGACTGGACGGGCAACTTAACTCAGAAGCTCCAACTGCCTTCTAGTCGGCCTTGGTTCTAAGTTCTTTCCTTCCTGCAATGGGAACACACGGCCGCATAGGCCTCTTGGCCTTCGGAGCGTTTCTACGTGTTGGAAGCAGCAGGGCCTTAGCCTGCACTTTACGTAGAGCTTGCAACTTGGCGTAGAGTCCGCCTTGGTTCTAAGTTCTTGCCTGAGCTGCGAACACGCTGCCGCATATGAGGCTTCACCTGAAGAGCGAGGCTACCTTTTGGAAGCCTAATGGACTTGGCGTGCACTTCACACAGAGAGTCCAAGTCGGCTTCAGGCCGCCCTTGTTCTCACTTCTTTCCTCACCTGCGAGAACACGGCCAGAAGGCGGTTGCGTCGTACGCGGCGCTTGGCGTTTTGGACGCAGAGGCGCATTGGCGAGCACTTCACTCAGAGTCTCCAACCTGCCTTGGCGTCCGCCTTTGTTCTAACACCTTTCCGCAACTGGGAGAACACTGCCCTCTAGTAGTGTTCGCGTTCGCTGCGTTTGTAGGTTTGGGAAGCCTAAGGGCCTTCCCTGGAACTCAACTCGGTGTAGCCAACAGGCTTCTAGTCCGCCCCTGTTCTTAAGGTCTTTCCTCCCCTGGGATCTCACGGGCCCCCCCTCCCCGAGGAGACGTCACCTGAGGAGCGATGATACGTTTTGGAAGCAAAAGGGGACCTGGGGTGCCCTGCCCTGAGAGTGTCGAACTTGCCTCCAGTGCGGCCTTGCTCTAACTTCTTTCCGCAGCAGGGAACACGCTGCCACATAGGAAACTTCACTTCAGGTCGAGTTTACGTTGTGGAAGCCTAAAGGGTCTGGGCCTGCACTTAACTGGCAGTGTGCAACTTGCCTAGGGTGCGCCCCAGGTTCCAACTTCTTTCCACAGCCGGGAGCAAAGTGCCCCTTGGGAATCCTCCCTTTGAAGGTCGCGTTCACGTTTTGGAAGCCGCAGCGTCTTTGCGTGCCCTTAACTCGGAGGATCCAACAAGCTTCTAGTACGCCCTTCTTCTCAAGTCTTCCCTTCGCTTGGGAACACACTGCCACTGAGGAGACTTCACCTGAAGCGCGATGACACGCTTTGCAGCCCAAGGGACTGGACGGGCAACTTAACTCAGAAGCTCCAACTGCCTTCTAGTCGGCCTTGGTTCTAAGTTCTTTCCTTCCTGCAATGGGAACAAACGGCCGCATAGGCCTCTTGGCCTTCGGAGCGTTTCTACATGTTGGAAGCAGCAGGGCCTTAGACTGCACTTTACGTAGAGCTTGCAACTTGGCGTAGAGTCCGCCTTGGTTCTAAGTTCTTGCCTGAGCTGCGAACACGCTGCCGCTTATGAGGCTTCACCTGAAGAGCGAGGCTACCTTTTGGAAGCCTAATGGACTTGGCGTGCACTTCACACAGAGAGTCCAAGTCGGCTTCAGGCCGCCCTTGTTCTCACTTCTTTCCTCACCTGCGAGAACACGGCCAGAAGGCGGTTGCGTCGTACGCGGCGCTTGGCGTTTTGGACGCAGAGGCGCATTGGCGAGCACTTCGCTCAGAGTCTCCAACCTGCCTTGGTGTCCGCCTTTGTTCTAACACCTTTCCGCAACTGGGAGAACACTGCCCTCTAGTAGTGTTCGCCTTCGCTGCGTTTGTAGGTTTGGGAAGCCTAAGGGCCTTCCCTGGAACTCAACTCGGTGTAGCCAACAGGCTTCTAGTCCGCCCCTGTTCTTAAGGTCTTTCCTCCCCTGGGATCTCTCGCCCCCCCACCCCAGGAGACGTCACCTGAGGAGCGATGATACGTTTTGGAAGCAAAAGGGGACCTGGGGTGCCCTGCCCTGAGAGTGTCCAACTTGCCTCCAGTGCGGCCTTGCTCTAACTTCTTTCCGCAGCAGGGAACACGCTGCCACATAGGAAACTTCACTTCAGGTCGAGTTTACGTTGTGGAAGCCTAAGGGTCTGGGCCTGCACTTAACTCGCAGTGTGCAACTTGCCTAGGGTGCGCCCCAGGTTCCAACTTCTTTCCACAGCTGTGAGCAAACTGCCCCTTGGGAATCCTCCCTTTGAAAGTCGCGTTCACGTTTTGGAAGCCGCAGCGTCTTTGCGTGCCCTTAACTCGGAGTATCCAACAAGCTTCTAGTACGCCCTTCTTCTCAAGTCTTCCCTTCGCTTGGGAACACACTGCCACTGAGGAGACTTCACCTGAAGCGCGATGACACGCTTTGCAGCCCAAGGGACTGGACGGGCAACTTAACTCAGAAGCTCCAACTGCCTTCTAGTCGGCCTTGGTTCTAAGTTCTTTCCTTCCTGCAATGGGAACACACGGCCGCATAGGCCTCTTGGCCTTCGGAGCGTTTCTGCGTGTTGGAAGCTGCAGGGCATTAGCCTGCACTTTACGTAGAGCTTGCAACTTGACGTAGAGTCCGCCTTGGTTCTTAGTTCTTGCCTGAGCTGCGAACACGCTGCCGCTTATGAGGCTTCACCTGAAGAGCGAGGCTACCTTTTGGAAGCCTAATGGACTTAGCGTGCACTTCACACAGAGAGTCCAAGTCGGCTTCAGGCCGCCCTTGTTCTCACTTCTTTCCTCACCTGCGAGAACACGGCCAGAAGGCGGTTGCGTCGTACGCGGCGCTTGGCGTTTTGGACTCGGAGGCGCATTGGCGAGCACTTCACTCAGAGTCTCCAACCTGCCTTGGCGTCCGCCTTTGTTCTAACACCTTTCCCCAACTGGGAGAACACTGCCCTCTAGTAGTGTTCGTCTTCGCTGCGTTTGTAGGTTTGGGAAGCCTAAGGGCCTTCCCTGGAACTCAACTCGGTGTAGCCAACAGGCTTCTAGTCCGCCCCTGTTCTTAAGGTCTTTCCTCCGCTGGGATCTCACGCCCCCCCCCCACAAGACGTCACCTGAGGAGCGATGATACGTTTTGGAAGCAAAAGGGGACCTGGGGTGCCCTGCCTGAGAGTGTCCAACTTGCCTCCAGTGCGGCCTTGCTCTAACTTCTTTCCGCAGCAGGGAACACGCTGCCACATAGGAAACTTCACTTCAGGTCGAGTTTACGTTGTGGAAGCCTAAGGGTCTGGGCCTGCACTTAACTCGCAGTGTGCAACTTGCCTAGGGTGCGCCCCAGGTTCCAACTTCTTTCCACAGCCGGGAGCAAACTGCCCCTTGGGAATCCTCCCTTTGAAGGTCGCGTTCACGTTTTGGAAGCCGCAGCGTCTTTGCGTGCCCTTAACTCGGAGGATCCAACAAGCTTCTAGTACGCCCTTCTTCTCAAGTCTTCCCTTCGCTTGGGAACACACTGCCACTGAGGAGACTTCACCTGAAGCGCGATGACACGCTTTGCAGCCCAAGGGACTGGACGGGCAACTTAACTCAGAAGCTCCAACTGCCTTCTAGTCGGCCTTGGTCCTAAGTTCCTTCCTTCCTGCAATGGGAACACACGGCCACATAGGCCTCTTGGCCTTCGGAGCGTTTCTACGTGTTGGAAGCAGCAGGGCCTTAGCCTGCACTTTACGTAGAGCTTGCAACTTGGCGTAGAGTCCGCCTTGGTTCTAAGTTCTTGCCTGAGCTGCGAACACGCTGCCGCGTATGAGGCTTCACCTGAAGAGCGAGGCTACCTTTTGGAAGCCTAATGGACTTGGCGTGCACTTCACACAGAGAGTCCAAGTCGGCTTCAGGCCGCCCTTGTTCTCACTTCTTTCCTCACCTGCGAGAACACGGCCAGAAGGCGGTTGCGTCGTACGCGGCGCTTGGCGTTTTGGACGCAGAGGCGCATTGGCGAGCACTTCACTCAGAGTCTCCAACCTGCCTTGGCGTCCGCCTTTGTTCTAACACCTTTCCGCAACTGGGAGAACACTGCCCTCTAGTAGTGTTCGTCTTCGCTGCGTTTGTAGGTTTGGGAAGCCTAAGGGCCTTCCCTGGAACTCAACTCGGTGTAGCCAACAGGCTTCTAGTCCGCCCCTGTTCTTAAGGTCTTTCCTCCCCCGGGATCTCACGCCCCCCACCCCCCAGGAGACGTCACCTGAGGAGCGATGATAAGTTTTGGAAGTAAAAGGGGACCTGGGGTGCCCTGCCCTGAGAGTGTCCAACTTGCCTCCAGTGCGGCCTTGCTCTAACTTCTTTCCGCAGCAGGGAACACACTGCCACATAGGAAACTTCACTTCAGGTCGAGTTTACGTTGTGGAAGCCTAAGGGTCTGGGCCTGCACTTAACTCGCAGTGTGCAACTTGCCTAGGGTGCGCCCCAGGTTCCAACTTCTTTCCACAGCCGGGAGCAAACTGCCCCTTGGGAATCCTCCCTTTGAAGGTCGCGTTCACATTTTGGAAGCCGCAGCGTCTTTGCGTGCCCTTAACTCGGAGGATCCAACAAGCTTCTAGTACGCCCTTCTTCTCAAGTCTTCCCTTCGCTTGGGAACACACTGCCACTGAGGAGACTTCACCTGAAGCGCGATGACACGCTTTGCAGCCCAAGGGACTGGACGGGCAACTTAACTCAGAAGCTCCAACTGCCTTCTAGTCGGCCTTAGTTCTAAGTTCTTTCCTTCCTGCAATGGGAACACACGGCCACATAGGCCTCTTGGCCTTCGGAGCGTTTCTACGTGTTGGAAGCAGCAGGGCCTTAGCCTGCACTTTACGTAGAGCTTGCAACTTGGCGTAGAGTCCGCCTTGGTTCTAAGTTCTTGCCTGAGCTGCGAACACGCTGCCGCTTATGAGGCTTCACCTGAAGAGCGAGGCTACCTTTTGGAAGCCTAATGGACTTGGCGAGCACTTCACACAGAGAGTCCAAGGCGGCTTCAGGCCGCCCTTGTTCTCACTTCTTTCCTCACCTGCGAGAACACGGCCAGAAGGCGGTTGCGTCGTACGCGGCGCTTGGCGTTTTGGACGCAGAGGCGCATTGGCGAGCACTTCACTCAGAGTCTCCAACCTGCCTTGGCTTCCGCCTTTGTTTTAACACCTTTCCGCAACTGGGAGAACACTGCCCTCTAGTAGTGTTCGTCTTCGCTGCGTTTGTAGGTTTGGGAAGCCTAAGGGCCTTCCCTGGAACTCAACTCGGTGTAGCCAACAGGCTTCTAGTCCGCCCCTCTTCTTAAGGTCTTTCCTCCCCCGGGATCTCACGCCCCCCACCCCCCAGGAGACGTCACCTGAGGAGCGATGATAGGTTTTGGAAGCAAAAGGGGACCTGGGGTGCCCTGCCCTGAGAGTGTCCAACTTGCCTCCAGTGCGGCCTTGCTCTAACTTCTTTCCGCAGCAGGGAACACGCTGCCACATAGGAAACTTCACTTCAGGTCGAGTTTACGTTGTGGAAGCCTAAGGGTCTGGGCCTGCACTTAACTCGCAGTGTGCAACTTGCCTAGGGTGCGCCCCAGGTTCCAACTTCTTTCCACCGCCGGGAGCAAACTGCCCCTTGGGAATCCTCCCTTTGAAGGTCGCGTTCACGTTTTGGAAGCCGCAGCGTCTTTGCGTGCCCTTAACTCGGAGGATCCAACAAGCTTCTAGTACGCCCTTCTTCTCAAGTCTTCCCTTCGCTTGGGAACACACTGCCACTGAGGAGAATTCACCTGAAGCGCGATGACACGCTTTGCAGCCCAAGGGACTGGACGGGCAACTTAACTCAGAAGCTCCAACTGCCTTCTAGTCGGCCTTGGTTCTAAGTTCTTTCTTTCCTGCAATGGGAACACACTGCCGCATAGGCCTCTTGGCCTTCGGAGCGTTTCTACGTGTTGGAAGCAGCAGGGCCTTAGCCTGCACTTTACGTAGAGCTTGCAACTTGTCGTAGAGTCCGCCTTGGTTCTAAGTTCTTGCCTGAGCTGCGAACACGCTGCCGCTTATGAGGCTTCACCTGAAGAGCGAGGCTACCTTTTGGAAGCCTAATGGACTTGGCGAGCACTTCACACAGAGAGTCCAAGGCGGCTTCAGGCCGCCCTTGTTCTCACTTCTTTCCTCACCTGCGAGAACACGGCCAGAAGGCGGTTGCGTCGTACGCGGCGCTTGGCGTTTTGGACGCAGAGGCGCATTGGCGAGCACTTCACTCAGAGTCTCCAACCTGCCTTGGCTTCCGCCTTTGTTTTAACACCTTTCCGCAACTGGGAGAACACTGTCCTCTAGTAGTGTTCGTCTTCGCTGCGTTTGTAGGTTTGGGAAGCCTAAGGGCCTTCCCTGGAACTCAACTCGGTGTAGCCAACAGGCTTCTAGTCCGCCCCTGTTCTTAAGGTCTTTCCTCCCCTGGGATCTCACGGGCCTCCCCTCCCCCAGGAGACGTCACCTGAGGAGCGATGATACGTTTTGGAAGCAAAAGAGGACCTGGGGTGCCCAGCCCTGAGAGTGTCCAACTTGCCTCCAGTGCGGCCTTGCTCTAACTTCTTTCCGCAGCAGGGAACACGCTGCCACATAGGAAACTTCACTTCAGGTCGAGTTTACGTTGTGGAAGCCTAAGGGTCTGGGCCTGCACTTAACTCGCAGTGTGCAACTTGCCTAGGGTGCGCCCCAGGTTCCAACTTCTTTCCACAGCCGGGAGCAAACTGCCCCTTGGGAATCCTCCCTTTGAAGGTCGCGTTCACGTTTTGGAAGCCGCAGCGTCTTTGCGTGCCCTTAACTCGGAGTATCCAACAAGCTTCTAGTACGCCCTTCTTCTCAAGTCTTCCCTTCGCTTGGGAACACACTGCCATTGAGGAGACTTCACCTGAAGCGCGATGACACGCTTTGCAGCCCAAGGGACTGGATGGGCAACTTAACTCAGAAGCTCCAACTGCCTTCTAGTCGGCCTTGGTTCTAAGTTCTTTCCTTCCTGCAATGGGAACACACGGCCGCATAGGCCTCTTGGCCTTCGGAGCGTTTCTACGTGTTGGAAGCAGCAGGGCCTTAGCCTGCACTTTACGTAGAGCTTGCAACTTGGCGTAGAGTCCGCCTTGGTTCTAAGTTCTTGCCTGAGCTGCGAACACGCTGCCGCATATGAGGCTTCACCTGAAGAGCGAGGCTACCTTTTGGAAGCCTAATGGACTTGGCGTGCACTTCACACAGAGAGTCCAAGTCGGCTTCAGGCCGCCCTTGTTCTCACTTCTTTCCTCACCTGCGAGAACACGGCCAGAAGGCGGTTGCGTCGTACGCAGCGCTTGGCGTTTTGGACGCAGAGGCGCATTGGCGAGCACTTCACTCAGAGTCTCCAACATGCCTTGGCGTCCGCCTTTGTTCTAACACCTTTCCGCAAATGGGAGAACACTGCCCTCTAGTAGTGTTCGCCTTCGCTGCGTTTGTAGGTTTGGGAAGCCTAAGGGCCTTCCCTGGAACTCAACTCGGTGTAGCCAATAGGCTTCTAGTCCGACCCTGTTCTTAAGGTCTTTCCTCCGCTGGGATCTCACGCCCCCCCCCCCAGGAGACGTCACCTGAGGATCGATGATACGTTTTGGAAGCAAAAGGGGACCTGGGGTGCCCTGCCCTGAGAGTGTCCAACTTGCCTCCAGTGCGGCCTTGCTCTAACTTCTTTCCGCAGCAGGGAACACGCTGCCACATAGGAAACTTCACTTCAGGTCGAGTTTACGTTGTGGAAGCCTAAGGGTCTGGGCCTGCACTTAACTCGCAGTGTGCAACTTGCCTAGGGTGCGCCCCAGGTTCCAACTTCTTTCCACAGCCGGGAGCAAACTGCCCTTTGGGAATCCTCCCTTTGAAGGTCGCGTTCATGTTTTGGAAGCCGCAGCGTCTTTGCGTGCCCTTAACTCGGAGTATCCAACAAGCTTCTAGTACGCCCTTCTTCTCAAGTCTTCCCTTCGCTTGGGAACACACTGCCAGTGAGGAGACTTCACCTGAAGCGCGATGACACGCTTTGCAGCCCAAGGGACTGGACGGGCAACTTAACTCAGAAGCTCCAACTGCCTTCTAGTCGGCCTTGGTTCTAAGTTCTTTCCTTCCTGCAATGGGAACACACGGCCGCATAGGCCTCTTGGCCTTCGGAGCGTTTCTACGTGTTGGAAGCAGCAGGGCCTTAGCCTGCACTTTACGTAGAGCTTGCAACTTGGCGTAGAGTCCGCCTTGGTTCTAAGTTCTTGCCTGAGCTGCGAACACGCTGCCGCTTATGAGGCTTCACCTGAACAGCGAGGCTACCTTTTGGAAGCCTAATGGACTTGGCGGGCACTTCACACAGAGAGTCCAAGTCGGCTTCAGGCCGCCCTTGTTCTCACTTCTTTCCTCACCTGCGAGAACACGGCCAGAAGGCGGTTGCGTCGTACGCGGCGCTTGGCGTTTTGGACGCAGAGGCGCATTGGCGAGCACTTCACTCAGAGTCTCCAACCTGCCTTGGCGTCCGCCTTTGTTCTAACACCTTTCCGCAACTGGGAGAACACTGCCCTCTAGTAGTGTTCGTCTTCGCTGCGTTTGTAGGTTTGGGAAGCCTAAGGGCCTTCCCTGGAACTCAACTCGGTGTAGCCAACAGGCTTCTAGTCCGCCCCTGTTCTTAAGGTCTTTCCTCCCCTGGGATCTCACGGGCCACCCCTCCCCCAGGAGACGTCACCTGAGGAGCGATGATACGTTTTGGAAGCAAAAGAGGACCTGGGGTGCCCAGCCCTGAGAGTGTCCAACTTGCCTCCAGTGCGGCCTTGCTCTAACTTCTTTCCGCAGCAGGGAACACGCTGCCACATAGGAAACTTCACTTCAGGTCGAGTTTAAGTTGTGGAAGCCTAAGGGTCTGGGCCTGCACTTAACTCGCAGTGTGCAACTTGCCTAGGGTGCGCCCCAGGTTCCAACTTCTTTCCACAGCCGGGAGCAAACTGCCCCTTGGGAATCCTCCCTTTGAAGATCGCGTTCACGTTTTGGAAGCCGCAGCGTCTTTGCGTGCCCTTAACTCGGAGTATCCAACAAGCTTCTAGTACGCCCTTCTTCTCAAGTCTTCCCTTCGCTTGGGAACACACTGCCATTGAGGAGACTTCACCTGAAGCGCGATGACACGCTTTGCAGCCCAAGGGACTGGACGGGCAACTTAACTCAGAAGCTCCAACTGCCTTCTAGTCGGCCTTGGTTCTAAGTTCTTTCCTTCCTGCAATGGGAACACACGGCCGCATAGGCCTCTTGGCCTTCGGAGCGTTTCTACGTGTTGGAAGCAGCAGGGCCTTAGCCTGCACTTTACGTAGAGCTTGCAACTTGGCGTAGAGTCCGCCTTGGTTCTAAGTTCTTGCCTGAGCTGCGAACACGCTGCCGCATATGAGGCTTCACCTGAAGAGCGAGGCTACCTTTTGGAAGCCTAATGGACTTGGCGTGCACTTCACACAGAGAGTCCAAGTCGGCTTCAGGCCGCCCTTGTTCTCACTTCTTTCCTCACCTGCGAGAACACGGCCAGAAGGCGGTTGCGTCGTACGCAGCGCTTGGCGTTTTGGACGCAGAGGCGCATTGGCGAGCACTTCACTCAGAGTCTCCAACATGCCTTGGCGTCCGCCTTTGTTCTAACACCTTTCCGCAACTGGGAGAACACTGCCCTCTAGTAGTGTTCGCCTTCGCTGCGTTTGTAGGTTTGGGAAGCCTAAGGGCCTTCCCTGAAACTCAACTCGGTGTAGCCAATAGGCTTCTAGTCCGACCCTGTTCTTAAGGTCTTTCCTCCGCTGGGATCTCACGACCCCCCCCCCTGGAGACGTCACCTGAGGATCGATGATACGTTTTGGAAGCAAAAGGGGACCTGGGGTGCCCTGCCCTGAGAGTGTCCAACTTGCCTCCAGTGCGGCCTTGCTCTAACTTCTTTCCGCAGCAGGGAACACGCTGCCACATAGGAAACTTCACTTCAGGTCGAGTTTACGTTGTGGAAGCCTAAGGGTCTGGGCCTGCACTTAACTCGCAGTGTGCAACTTGCCTAGGGTGCGCCCCAGGTTCCAACTTCTTTCCACAGCCGGGAGCAAACTGCCCCTTGGGAATCCTCCCTTTGAAGGTCGCGTTCATGTTTTGGAAGCCGCAGCGTCTTTGCGTGCCCTTAACTCGGAGTATCCAACAAGCTTCTAGTACGCCCTTCTTCTCAAGTCTTCCCTTCGCTTGGGAACACACTGCCACTGAGGAGACTTCACCTGAAGCGCGATGACACGCTTTGCAGCCCAAGGGACTGGACGGGCAACTTAACTCAGAAGCTCCAACTGCCTTCTAGTCGGCCTTGGTTCTAAGTTCTTTCCTTCCTGCAATGGGAACACACGGCCGCATAGGCCTCTTGGCCTTCGGAGCGTTTCTACGTGTTGGAAGCAGCAGGGCCTTAGCCTGCACTTTACGTAGAGCTTGCAACTTGGCGTAGAGTCCGCCTTGGTTCTAAGTTCTTGCCTGAGCTGCGAACACGCTGCCGCTTATGAGGCTTCACCTGAACAGCGAGGCTACCTTTTGGAAGCCTAATGGACTTGGCGGGCACTTCACACAGAGAGTCCAAGTCGGCTTCAGGCCGCCCTTGTTCTCACTTCTTTCCTCACCTGCGAGAACACGGCCAGAAGGCGGTTGCGTCGTACGCGGCGCTTGGCGTTTTGGACGCAGAGGCGCATTGGCGAGCACTTCACTCAGAGTCTCCAACCTGCCTTGGCGTCCGCCTTTGTTCTAACACCTTTCCGCAACTGGGACAACACTGCCCTCTAGTAGTGTTCGCCTTCGCTGCGTTTGTAGGTTTGGGAAGCCTAAGGGCCTTCCCTGGAACTCAACTCGGTGTAGCCAACAGGCTTCTAGTCCGCCCCTGTTCTTAAGGTCTTTCCTCCCCTGGGATCTCACGGCCCCCCCCCCAGGAGACGTCACCTGAGGAGCGATGATACGTTTTGGAAGCAAAAGGGGACCTGGGGTGCCCTGCCCTGAGAGTGTCCAACTTGCCTCCAGTGCGGCCTTGCTCTAACTTCTTTCCGCAGCAGGGAACACGCTGCCACATAGGAAACTTCACTTCAGGTCGAGTTTACGTTGTGGAAGCCTAAGGGTCTGGGCCTGCACTTAACTCGCACTGTGCAACTTGCCTAGGGTGCGCCCCAGGTTCCAACTTCTTTCCACAGCCGGGAGCAAACTGCCCCTTGGGAATCCTCCCTTTGAAGGTCGCGTTCACGTTTTGGAAGCCGCAGCGTCTTTGCGTGCCCTTAACTCGGAGTATCCAACAAGCTTCTAGTACGCCCTTCTTCTCAAGTCTTCCCTTCGCTTGGGAACACACTGCCATTGAGGAGACTTCACCTGAAGCGCGATGACACGCTTTGCAGCCCAAGGGACTGGACGGGCAACTTAACTCAGAAGCTCCAACTGCCTTCTAGTCGGCCTTGGTTCTAAGTTCTTTCCTTCCTGCAATGGGAACACACGGCCGCATAGGCCTCTTGGCCTTCGGAGCGTTTCTACGTGTTGGAAGCAGCAGGGCCTTAGCCTGCACTTTACGTAGAGCTTGCAACTTGGCGTAGAGTCCGCCTTGGTTCTAAGTTCTTGCCTGAGCTGCGAACACGCTGCCGCATATGAGGCTTCACCTGAAGAGCGAGGCTACCTTTTGGAAGCCTAATGGACTTGGCGTGCACTTCACACAGAGAGTCCAAGTCGGCTTCAGGCCGCCCTTGTTCTCACTTCTTTCCTCACCTGCGAGAACACGGCCAGAAGGCGGTTGCGTCGTACGCAGCGCTTGGCGTTTTGGACGCAGAGGCGCATTGGCGAGCACTTCACTCAGAGTCTCCAACATGCCTTGGCGTCCGCCTTTGTTCTAACACCTTTCCGCAAATGGGAGAACACTGCCCTCTAGTAGTGTTCGCCTTCGCTGCGTTTGTAGGTTTGGGAAGCCTAAGGGCCTTCCCTGGAACTCAACTCGGTGTAGCCAATAGGCTTCTAGTCCGACCCTGTTCTTAAGGTCTTTCCTCCGCTGGGATCTCACGCCCCCCCCCCCAGGAGACGTCACCTGAGGATCGATGATACGTTTTGGAAGCAAAAGGGGACCTGGGGTGCCCTGCCCTGAGAGTGTCCAACTTGCCTCCAGTGCGGCCTTGCTCTAACTTCTTTCCGCAGCAGGGAACACGCTGCCACATAGGAAACTTCACTTCAGGTCGAGTTTACGTTGTGGAAGCCTAAGGGTCTGGGCCTGCACTTAACTCGCAGTGTGCAACTTGCCTAGGGTGCGCCCCAGGTTCCAACTTCTTTCCACAGCCGGGAGCAAACTGCCCTTTGGGAATCCTCCCTTTGAAGGTCGCGTTCATGTTTTGGAAGCCGCAGCGTCTTTGCGTGCCCTTAACTCGGAGTATCCAACAAGCTTCTAGTACGCCCTTCTTCTCAAGTCTTCCCTTCGCTTGGGAACACACTGCCACTGAGGAGACTTCACCTGAAGCGCGATGACACGCTTTGCAGCCCAAGGGACTGGACGGGCAACTTAACTCAGAAGCTCCAACTGCCTTCTAGTCGGCCTTGGTTCTAAGTTCTTTCCTTCCTGCAATGGGAACACACGGCCGCATAGGCCTCTTGGCCTTCGGAGCGTTTCTACGTGTTGGAAGCAGCAGGGCCTTAGCCTGCACTTTACGTAGAGCTTGCAACTTGGCGTAGAGTCCGCCTTGGTTCTAAGTTCTTGCCTGAGCTGCGAACACGCTGCCGCTTATGAGGCTTCACCTGAACAGCGAGGCTACCTTTTGGAAGCCTAATGGACTTGGCGGGCACTTCACACAGAGAGTCCAAGTCGGCTTCAGGCCGCCCTTGTTCTCACTTCTTTCCTCACCTGCGAGAACACGGCCAGAAGGCGGTTGCGTCGTACGCGGCGCTTGGCGTTTTGGACGCAGAGGCGCATTGGCGAGCACTTCACTCAGAGTCTCCAACCTGCCTTGGCGTCCGCCTTTGTTCTAACACCTTTCCGCAACTGGGAGAACACTGCCCTCTAGTAGTGTTCGCCTTCGCTGCGTTTGTAGGTTTGGGAAGCCTAAGGGCCTTCCCTGGAACTCAACTCGGTGTAGCCAACAGGCTTCTAGTCCGCCCCTGTTCTTAAGGTCTTTCCTCCCCTGGGATCTCACGGGCCCCCCCTCCCCCAGGAGACGTCACCTGAGGAGCGATGATACGTTTTGGAAGCAAAAGGGGACCTGGGGTGCCCTGCCCTGAGAGTGTCCAACTTGCCTCCAGTGCGGCCTTGTTCTAACTTCTTTCCGCAGCAGGGAACACGCTGCCACATAGGAAACTTCACTTCAGGTCGAGTTTACGTTGTGGAAGACTAAGGGTCTGGGCCTGCACTTAACTCGCAGTGTGCAACTTGCCTAGGGTGCGCCCCAGGTTCCAACTTCTTTCCACAGCCGGGAGCAAACTGCCCCTTGGGAATCCTCCCTTTGAAGGTCGCGTTCACGTTTTGGAAGCCGCAGCGTCTTTGCGTGCCCTTAACTCGGAGGATCCAACAAGCTTCTAGTACGCCCTTCTTCTCAAGTCTTCCCTTTGCTTGGGAACACACTGCCACTGAGGAGACTTCACCTGAAGCGCGATGACACGCTTTGCAGCCCAAGGGACTGGACGGGCAACTTATCTCAGAAGCTCCAACTGCCTTCTAGTCGGCCTTGGTTCTAAGTTCTTTCCTTCCTGATATGGGAACACACGGCCGCATAGGCCTCTTGGCCTTCGGAGCGTTTCTACGTGTTGGAAGCAGCAGGGCCTTAGCCTGCACTTTACGTAGAGCTTGCAACTTGGCGTCGAGTCCGCCTTGGTTCTAAGTTCTTGCCTGAGCTGCGAACACGCTGCCGCTTATGAGGCTTCACCTGAAGAGCGAGGCTACCTTTTGGAAGCCTAATGGACTTGGCGTGCACTTCACACAGAGAGTCCAAGTCGGCTTCAGGCCGCCCTTGTTCTCACTTCTTTCCTCACCTGCGAGAACACGGCCAGAAGGCGGTTGCGTCGTACGCGGCGCTTGGCGTTTTGGAAGCAGAGGCGCATTGGCGAGCACTTCACTCAGAGTCTCCAACCTGCCTTGGCGTCCGCCTTTGTTTTAACAACTTTCCGCAACTGGGAGAACACTGCCCTCTAGTAGTGTTCGTCTTCGCTGCGTTTGTAGGTTTGGGAAGACTAAGGGCCTTCCCTGGAACTCAACTCGGTGTAGCCAACAGGCTTCTAGTCCGCCCCTGTTCTTAAGGTCTTTCCTCCCCTGGGATCTCACGGGCCCCACCTCTCCCAGGAGACGTCACCTGAGGAGCGATGATACGTTTTGGAAGCAAAAGAGGACCTGGGGTGCCCAGCCCTGAGAGTGTCCAACTTGCCTCCAGTGCGGCCTTGCTCTAACTTCTTTCCGCAGCAGGGAACACGCTGCCACATAGGAAACTTCACTTCAGGTCGAGTTTACGTTGTGGAAGCCTAAAGGGTCTGGGCCTGCACTTAACTCGCAGTGTGCAACTTGCCTAGGGTGCGCCCCAGGTTCCAACTTCTTTCCACAGCCGGGAGCAAACTGCCCCTTGGGAATCCTCCCTTTGAAGGTCGCGTTCACGTTTTGGAAGCCGCAGCGTCTTTGCGTGCCCTTAACTCGGAGTATCCAACAAGCTTCTAGTACGCCCTTCTTCTCAAGTCTTCCCTTCGCTTGGGAACACACTGCCACTGAGGAGACTTCACCTGAAGCGCGATGACACGCTTTGCAGCCCAAGGGACTGGACGGGCAACTTAACTCAGAAGCTCCAACTGCCTTCTAGTCGGCCTTGGTTCTAAGTTCTTTCCTTCCTGCAATGGGAACACACGGCCGCATAGGCCTCTTGGCCTTCGGAGCGTTTCTACGTGTTGGAAGCAGCAGGGCCTTAGCCTGCACTTTACGTAGAGCTTGCAACTTGGCGTAGAGTCCGCCTTGGTTCTAAGTTCTTGCCTGAGCTGCGAACACGCTGCCGCTTATGAGGCTTCACCTGAACAGCGAGGCTACCTTTTGGAAGCCTAATGGACTTGGCGGGCACTTCACACAGAGAGTCCAAGTCGGCTTCAGGCCGCCCTTGTTCTCACTTCTTTCCTCACCTGCGAGAACACGGCCAGAAGGCGGTTGCGTCGTACGCGGCGCTTGGCGTTTTGGACGCAGAGGCGCATTGGCGAGCACTTCACTCAGAGTCTCCAACCTGCCTTGGCGTCCGCCTTTGTTCTAACACCTTTCCGCAACTGGGAGAACACTGCCCTCTAGTAGTGTTCGCCTTCGCTGCGTTTGTAGGTTTGGGAAGCCTAAGGGCCTTCCCTGGAACTCAACTCGGTGTAGCCAACAGGCTTCTAGTCCGCCCCTGTTCTTAAGGTCTTTCCTCCCCTGGGATCTCACGGCCCCCCCCCCAGGAGACGTCACCTGAGGAGCGATGATACGTTTTGGAAGCAAAAGGGGACCTGGGGTGCCCTGCCCTGAGAGTGTCCAACTTGCCTCCAGTGCGGCCTTGCTCTAACTTCTTTCCGCAGCAGGGAACACGCTGCCACATAGGAAACTTCACTTCAGGTCGAGTTTACGTTGTGGAAGCCTAAGGGTCTGGGCCTGCACTTAACTCGCAGTGTGCAACTTGCCTAGGGTGCGCCCCAGGTTCCAACTTCTTTCCACAGCCGGGAGCAAACTGCCCCTTGGGAATCCTCCCTTTGAAGGTCGCGTTCACGTTTTGGAAGCCACAGCGTCTTTGCGTGCCCTTAACTCGGAGTATCCAACAAGCTTCTAGTACGCCCTTCTTCTCAAGTCTTCCCTTCGCTTGGGAACACACTGCCATTGAGGAGACTTCACCTGAAGCGCGATGACACGCTTTGCAGCCCAAGGGACTGGACGGGCAACTTAACTCAGAAGCTCCAACTGCCTTCTAGTCGGCCTTGGTTCTAAGTTCTTTCCTTCCTGCAATGGGAACACACGGCCGCATAGGCCTCTTGGCCTTCGGAGCGTTTCTACGTGTTGGAAGCAGCAGGGCCTTAGCCTGCACTTTACGTAGAGCTTGCAACTTGGCGTAGAGTCCGCCTTGGTTCTAAGTTCTTGCCTGAGCTGCGAACACGCTGCCGCATATGAGGCTTCACCTGAAGAGCGAGGCTACCTTTTGGAAGCCTAATGGACTTGGCGTGCACTTCACACAGAGAGTCCAAGTCGGCTTCAGGCCGCCCTTGTTCTCACTTCTTTCCTCACCTGCGAGAACACGGCCAGAAGGCGGTTGCGTCGTACGCAGCGCTTGGCGTTTTGGACGCAGAGGCGCATTGGCGAGCACTTCACTCAGAGTCTCCAACATGCCTTGGCGTCCGCCTTTGTTCTAACACCTTTCCGCAAATGGGAGAACACTGCCCTCTAGTAGTGTTCGCCTTCGCTGCGTTT
Source organism: Meles meles (assembly GCF_922984935.1). NCBI lineage: Eukaryota > Metazoa > Chordata > Mammalia > Carnivora > Mustelidae > Meles > Meles meles. Next base: position 16,504 of record NW_025721606.1, read on the forward strand.
GTAGGTTTGGGAAGCCTAAGGGCCTTCCCTGGAACTCAACTCGGTGTAGCCAATAGGCTTCTAGTCCGACCCTGTTCTTAAGGTCTTTCCTCCGCTGGGATCTCACGCCCCCCCCCCCAGGAGACGTCACCTGAGGATCGATGATACGTTTTGGAAGCAAAAGGGGACCTGGGGTGCCCTGCCCTGAGAGTGTCCAACTTGCCTCCAGTGCGGCCTTGCTCTAACTTCTTTCCGCAGCAGGGAACACGCTGCCACATAGGAAACTTCACTTCAGGTCGAGTTTACGTTGTGGAAGCCTAAGGGTCTGGGCCTGCACTTAACTCGCAGTGTGCAACTTGCCTAGGGTGCGCCCCAGGTTCCAACTTCTTTCCACAGCCGGGAGCAAACTGCCCCTTGGGAATCCTCCCTTTGAATGTCGCGTTCACGTTTTGGAAGCCGCAGCGTATTTGCGTGCCCTTAACTCGGAGTATCCAACAAGCTTCTAGTACGCCCTTCTTCTCAAGTCTTCCCTTCGCTTGGGAACACACTGCCACTGAGGAGACTTCACCTGAAGCGCGATGACACGCTTTGCAGCCCAAGGGACTGGACGGGCAACTTAACTCAGAAGCTCCAACTGCCTTCTAGTCGGCCTTGGTTCTAAGTTCTTTCCTTCCTGCAATGGGAACACACGGCCGCATAGGCCTCTTGGCCTTCGGAGCGTTTCTACGTGTTGGAAGCAGCAGGGCCTTAGCCTGCACTTTACGTAGAGCTTGCAACTTGGCGTAGAGTCCGCCTTGGTTCTAAGTTCTTGCCTGAGCTGCGAACACGCTGCCGCTTATGAGGCTTCACCTGAAGAGCGAGGCTACCTTTTGGAAGCCTAATGGACTTGGCGTGCACTTCACACAGAGAGTCCAAGTCGGCTTCAGGCCGCCCTTGTTCTCACTTCTTTCCTCACCTGCGAGAACACGGCCAGAAGGCGGTTGCGTCGTACGCGGCGCTTGGCGTTTTGGACGCAGAGGCGCATTGGCGAGCACTTCACTCAGAGTCTCCAACCTGCCTTGGCGTCCGCCTTTGTTCTAACACCTTTCTGCAACTGGGAGAACACTGCCCTCTAGTAGTGTTCGTCTTCGCTGCGTTTGTAGGTTTGGGAAGCCTAAGGGCCTTCCCTGGAACTCAACTCGGTGTAGCCAACAGGCTTCTAGTCCGCCCCTGTTCTTAAGGTCTTTCCTCCCCCGGGATCTCACGCCCCCCACCCCCCAGGAGACGTCACCTGAGGAGCGATGATAAGTTTTGGAAGTAAAAGGGGACCTGGGGTGCCCTGCCCTGAGAGTGTCCAACTTGCCTCCAGTGCGGCCTTGCTCTAACTTCTTTCCGCAGCAGGGAACACGCTGCCACATAGGAAACTTCACTTCAGGTCGAGTTTACGTTGTGGAAGCCTAAGGGTCTGGGCCTGCACTTAACTCGCAGTGTGCAACTTGCCTAGGGTGCGCCCCAGGTTCCAACTTCTTTCCACAGCCGGGAGCAAACTGCCCCTTGGGAATCCTCCCTTTGAAGGTCGCGTTCACGTTTTGGAAGCCGCAGCGTCTTTGCGTGCCCTTAACTCGGAGGATCCAACAAGCTTCTAGTACGCCCTTCTTCTCAAGTCTTCCCTTCGCTTGGGAACACACTGCCACTGAGGAGACTTCACCTGAAGCGCGATGACACGCTTTGCAGCCCAAGGGACTGGACGGGCAACTTAACTCAGAAGCTCCAACTGCCTTCTAGTCGGCCTTAGTTCTAAGTTCTTTCCTTCCTGCAATGGGAACACACGGCCACATAGGCCTCTTGGCCTTCGGAGCGTTTCTACGTGTTGGAAGCAGCAGGGCCTTAGCCTGCACTTTACGTAGAGCTTGCAACTTGGCGTAGAGTCCGCCTTGGTTCTAAGTTCTTGCCTGAGCTGCGAACACGCTGCCGCTTATGAGGCTTCACCTGAAGAGCGAGGCTACCTTTTGGAAGCCTAATGGACTTGGCGAGCACTTCACCCAGAGAGTCCAAGGCGGCTTCAGGCCGCCCTTGTTCTCACTTCTTTCCTCACCTGCGAGAACACGGCCAGAAGGCGGTTGCGTCGTACGCGGCGCTTGGCGTTTTGGACGCAGAGGCGCATTGGCGAGCACTTCACTCAGAGTCTCCAACCTGCCTTGGCTTCCGCCTTTGTTTTAACACCTTTCCGCAACTGGGAGAACACTGCCCTCTAGTAGTGTTCGTCTTCGCTGCGTTTGTAGGTTTGGGAAGCCTAAGGGCCTTCCCTGGAACTCAACTCGGTGTAGCCAACAGGCTTCTAGTCCGCCCCTCTTCTTAAGGTCTTTCCTCCCCCGGGATCTCACGCCCCCCACCCCCCAGGAGACGTCACCTGAGGAGCGATGATAGGTTTTGGAAGCAAAAGGGGACCTGGGGTGCCCTGCCCTGAGAGTGTCCAACTTGCCTCCAGTGCGGCCTTGCTCTAACTTCTTTCCGCAGCAGGGAACACGCTGCCACATAGGAAACTTCACTTCAGGTCGAGTTTACGTTGTGGAAGCCTAAGGGTCTGGGCCTGCACTTAACTCGCAGTGTGCAACTTGCCTAGGGTGCGCCCCAGGTTCCAACTTCTTTCCACAGCCGGGAGCAAACTGCCCCTTGGGAATCCTCCCTTTGAAGGTCGCGTTCACGTTTTGGAAGCCGCAGCGTCTTTGCGTGCCCTTAACTCGGAGGATCCAACAAGCTTCTAGTACGCCCTTCTTCTCAAGTCTTCCCTTCGCTTGGGAACACACTGCCACTGAGGAGAATTCACCTGAAGCGCGATGACACGCTTTGCAGCCCAAGGGACTGGACGGGCAACTTAACTCAGAAGCTCCAACTGCCTTCTAGTCGGCCTTGGTTCTAAGTTCTTTCTTTCCTGCAATGGGAACACACTGCCGCATAGGCCTCTTGGCCTTCGGAGCGTTTCTACGTGTTGGAAGCAGCAGGGCCTTAGCCTGCACTTTACGTAGAGCTTGCAACTTGTCGTAGAGTCCGCCTTGGTTCTAAGTTCTTGCCTGAGCTGCGAACACGCTGCCGCTTATGAGGCTTCACCTGAAGAGCGAGGCTACCTTTTGGAAGCCTAATGGACTTGGCGAGCACTTCACACAGAGAGTCCAAGGCGGCTTCAGGCCGCCCTTGTTCTCACTTCTTTCCTCACCTGCGAGAACACGGCCAGAAGGCGGTTGCGTCGTACGCGGCGCTTGGCGTTTTGGACGCAGAGGCGCATTGGCGAGCACTTCACTCAGAGTCTCCAACCTGCCTTGGCTTCCGCCTTTGTTTTAACACCTTTCCGCAACTGGGAGAACACTGCCCTCTAGTAGTGTTCGTCTTCGCTGCGTTTGTAGGTTTGGGAAGCCTAAGGGCCTTCCCTGGAACTCAACTCGGTGTAGCCAACAGGCTTCTAGTCCGCCCCTGTTCTTAAGGTCTTTCCTCCCCTGGGATCTCACGGGCCACCCCTCCCCCAGGAGATGTCACCTGAGGAGCGATGATACGTTTTGGAAGCAAAAGAGGACCTGGGGTGCCCAGCCCTGAGAGTGTCCAACTTGCCTCCAGTGCGGCCTTGCTCTAACTTCTTTCCGCAGCAGGGAACACGCTGCCACATAGGAAACTTCACTTCAGGTCGAGTTTACGTTGTGGAAGCCTAAGGGTCTGGGCCTGCACTTAACTCGCAGTGTGCAACTTGCCTAGGGTGCGCCCCAGGTTCCAACTTCTTTCCACAGCCGGGAGCAAACTGCCCCTTGGGAATCCTCCCTTTGAAGGTCGCGTTCACGTTTTGGAAGCCGCAGCGTCTTTGCGTGCCCTTAACTCGGAGTATCCAACAAGCTTCTAGTACGCCCTTCTTCTCAAGTCTTCCCTTCGCTTGGGAACACACTGCCATTGAGGAGACTTCACCTGAAGCGCGATGACAGGCTTTGCAGCCCAAGGGACTGGATGGGCAACTTAACTCAGAAGCTCCAACTGCCTTCTAGTCGGCCTTGGTTCTAAGTTCTTTCCTTCCTGCAATGGGAACACACGGCCGCATAGGCCTCTTGGCCTTCGGAGCGTTTCTACGTGTTGGAAGCAGCAGGGCCTTAGCCTGCACTTTACGTAGAGCTTGCAACTTGGCGTAGAGTCCGCCTTGGTTCTAAGTTCTTGCCTGAGCTGCGAACACGCTGCCGCATATGAGGCTTCACCTGAAGAGCGAGGCTACCTTTTGGAAGCCTAATGGACTTGGCGTGCACTTCACACAGAGAGTCCAAGTCGGCTTCAGGCCGCCCTTGTTCTCACTTCTTTCCTCACCTGCGAGAACACGGCCAGAAGGCGGTTGCGTCGTACGCAGCGCTTGGCGTTTTGGACGCAGAGGCGCATTGGCGAGCACTTCACTCAGAGTCTCCAACATGCCTTGGCGTCCGCCTTTGTTCTAACACCTTTCCGCAAATGGGAGAACACTGCCCTCTAGTAGTGTTCGCCTTCGCTGCGTTTGTAGGTTTGGGAAGCCTAAGTGCCTTCCCTGGAACTCAACTCGGTGTAGCCAATAGGCTTCTAGTCCGACCCTGTTCTTAAGGTCTTTCCTCCGCTGGGATCTCACGCCCCCCCCCCCAGGAGACGTCACCTGAGGATCGATGATACGTTTTGGAAGCAAAAGGGGACCTGGGGTGCCCTGCCCTGAGAGTGTCCAACTTGCCTCCAGTGCGGCCTTGCTCTAACTTCTTTCCGCAGCAGGGAACACGCTGCCACATAGGAAACTTCACTTCAGGTCGAGTTTACGTTGTGGAAGCCTAAGGGTCTGGGCCTGCACTTAACTCGCAGTGTGCAACTTGCCTAGGGTGCGCCCCAGGTTCCAACTTCTTTCCACAGCCGGGAGCAAACTGCCCTTTGGGAATCCTCCCTTTGAAGGTCGCGTTCATGTTTTGGAAGCCGCAGCGTCTTTGCGTGCCCTTAACTCGGAGTATCCAACAAGCTTCTAGTACGCCCTTCTTCTCAAGTCTTCCCTTCGCTTGGGAACACACTGCCACTGAGGAGACTTCACCTGAAGCGCGATGACACGCTTTGCAGCCCAAGGGACTGGACGGGCAACTTAACTCAGAAGCTCCAACTGCCTTCTAGTCGGCCTTGGTTCTAAGTTCTTTCCTTCCTGCAATGGGAACACACGGCCGCATAGGCCTCTTGGCCTTCGGAGCGTTTCTACGTGTTGGAAGCAGCAGGGCCTTAGCCTGCACTTTACGTAGAGCTTGCAACTTGGCGTAGAGTCCGCCTTGGTTCTAAGTTCTTGCCTGAGCTGTGAACACGCTGCCGCTTATGAGGCTTCACCTGAACAGCGAGGCTACCTTTTGGAAGCCTAATGGACTTGGCGGGCACTTCACACAGAGAGTCCAAGTCGGCTTCAGGCCGCCCTTGTTCTCACTTCTTTCCTCACCTGCGAGAACACGGCCAGAAGGCGGTTGCGTCGTACGCGGCGCTTGGCGTTTTGGACGCAGAGGCGCATTGGCGAGCACTTCACTCAGAGTCTCCAACCTGCCTTGGCGTCCGCCTTTGTTCTAACACCTTTCCGCAACTGGGAGAACACTGCCCTCTAGTAGTGTTCGTCTTCGCTGCGTTTGTAGGTTTGGGAAGCCTAAGGGCCTTCCCTGGAACTCAACTCGGTGTAGCCAACAGGCTTCTAGTCCGCCCCTGTTCTTAAGGTCTTTCCTCCCCTGGGATCTCACGGCCCCCCCCCCAGGAGACGTCACCTGAGGAGCGATGATACGTTTTGGAAGCAAAAGGGGACCTGGGGTGCCCTGCCCTGAGAGTGTCCAACTTGCCTCCAGTGCGGCCTTGCTCTAACTTCTTTCCGCAGCAGGGAACACGCTGCCACATAGGAAACTTCACTTCAGGTCGAGTTTACGTTGTGGAAGCCTAAGGGTCTGGGCCTGCACTTAACTCGCAGTGTGCAACTTGCCTAGGGTGCGCCCCAGGTTCCAACTTCTTTCCACAGCCGGGAGCAAACTGCCCCTTGGGAATCCTCCCTTTGAAGGTCGCGTTCACGTTTTGGAAGCCGCAGCGTCTTTGCGTGCCCTTAACTCGGAGTATCCAACAAGCTTCTAGTACGCCCTTCTTCTCAAGTCTTCCCTTCGCTTGGGAACACACTGCCATTGAGGAGACTTCACCTGAAGCGCGATGACACGCTTTGCAGCCCAAGGGACTGGACGGGCAACTTAACTCAGAAGCTCCAACTGCCTTCTAGTCGGCCTTGGTTCTAAGTTCTTTCCTTCCTGCAATGGGAACACACGGCCGCATAGGCCTCTTGGCCTTCGGAGCGTTTCTACGTGTTGGAAGCAGCAGGGCCTTAGCCTGCACTTTACGTAGAGCTTGCAACTTGGCGTAGAGTCCGCCTTGGTTCTAAGTTCTTGCCTGAGCTGCGAACACGCTGCCGCATATGAGGCTTCACCTGAAGAGCGAGGCTACCTTTTGGAAGCCTAATGGACTTGGCGTGCACTTCACACAGAGAGTCCAAGTCGGCTTCAGGCCGCCCTTGTTCTCACTTCTTTCCTCACCTGCGAGAACACGGCCAGAAGGCGGTTGCGTCGTACGCAGCGCTTGGCGTTTTGGACGCAGAGGCGCATTGGCGAGCACTTCACTCAGAGTCTCCAACATGCCTTGGCGTCCGCCTTTGTTCTAACACCTTTCCGCAACTGGGAGAACACTGCCCTCTAGTAGTGTTCGCCTTCGCTGCGTTTGTAGGTTTGGGAAGCCTAAGGGCCTTCCCTGAAACTCAACTCGGTGTAGCCAATAGGCTTCTAGTCCGACCCTGTTCTTAAGGTCTTTCCTCCGCTGGGATCTCACGACCCCCCCCCAGGAGACGTCACCTGAGGATCGATGATACGTTTTGGAAGCAAAAGGGGACCTGGGGTGCCCTGCCCTGAGAGTGTCCAACTTGCCTCCAGTGCGGCCTTGCTCTAACTTCTTTCCGCAGCAGGGAACACGCTGCCACATAGGAAACTTCACTTCAGGTCGAGTTTACGTTGTGGAAGCCTAAGGGTCTGGGCCTGCACTTAACTCGCAGTGTGCAACTTGCCTAGGGTGCGCCCCAGGTTCCAACTTCTTTCCACAGCCGGGAGCAAACTGCCCCTTGGGAATCCTCCCTTTGAAGGTCGCGTTCATGTTTTGGAAGCCGCAGCGTCTTTGCGTGCCCTTAACTCGGAGTATCCAACAAGCTTCTAGTACGCCCTTCTTCTCAAGTCTTCCCTTCGCTTGGGAACACACTGCCACTGAGGAGACTTCACCTGAAGCGCGATGACACGCTTTGCAGCCCAAGGGACTGGACGGGCAACTTAACTCAGAAGCTCCAACTGCCTTCTAGTCGGCCTTGGTTCTAAGTTCTTTCCTTCCTGCAATGGGAACACACGGCCGCATAGGCCTCTTGGCCTTCGGAGCGTTTCTACGTGTTGGAAGCAGCAGGGCCTTAGCCTGCACTTTACGTAGAGCTTGCAACTTGGCGTAGAGTCCGCCTTGGTTCTAAGTTCTTGCCTGAGCTGCGAACACGCTGCCGCTTATGAGGCTTCACCTGAACAGCGAGGCTACCTTTTGGAAGCCTAATGGACTTGGCGGGCACTTCACACAGAGAGTCCAAGTCGGCTTCAGGCCGCCCTTGTTCTCACTTCTTTCCTCACCTGCGAGAACACGGCCAGAAGGCGGTTGCGTCGTACGCGGCGCTTGGCGTTTTGGACGCAGAGGCGCATTGGCGAGCACTTCACTCAGAGTCTCCAACCTGCCTTGGCGTCCGCCTTTGTTCTAACACCTTTCCGCAACTGGGACAACACTGCCCTCTAGTAGTGTTCGCCTTCGCTGCGTTTGTAGGTTTGGGAAGCCTAAGGGCCTTCCCTGGAACTCAACTCGGTGTAGCCAACAGGCTTCTAGTCCGCCCCTGTTCTTAAGGTCTTTCCTCCCCTGGGATCTCACGGCCCCCCCCCCAGGAGACGTCACCTGAGGAGCGATGATACGTTTTGGAAGCAAAAGGGGACCTGGGGTGCCCTGCCCTGAGAGTGTCCAACTTGCCTCCAGTGCGGCCTTGCTCTAACTTCTTTCCGCAGCAGGGAACACGCTGCCACATAGGAAACTTCACTTCAGGTCGAGTTTACGTTGTGGAAGCCTAAGGGTCTGGGCCTGCACTTAACTCGCAGTGTGCAACTTGCCTAGGGTGCGCCCCAGGTTCCAACTTCTTTCCACAGCCGGGAGCAAACTGCCCCTTGGGAATCCTCCCTTTGAAGGTCGCGTTCACGTTTTGGAAGCCGCAGCGTCTTTGCGTGCCCTTAACTCGGAGTATCCAACAAGCTTCTAGTACGCCCTTCTTCTCAAGTCTTCCCTTCGCTTGGGAACACACTGCCATTGAGGAGACTTCACCTGAAGCGCGATGACACGCTTTGCAGCCCAAGGGACTGGACGGGCAACTTAACTCAGAAGCTCCAACTGCCTTCTAGTCGGCCTTGGTTCTAAGTTCTTTCCTTCCTGCAATGGGAACACACGGCCGCATAGGCCTCTTGGCCTTCGGAGCGTTTCTACGTGTTGGAAGCAGCAGGGCCTTAGCCTGCACTTTACGTAGAGCTTGCAACTTGGCGTAGAGTCCGCCTTGGTTCTAAGTTCTTGCCTGAGCTGCGAACACGCTGCCGCATATGAGGCTTCACCTGAAGAGCGAGGCTACCTTTTGGAAGCCTAATGGACTTGGCGTGCACTTCACACAGAGAGTCCAAGTCGGCTTCAGGCCGCCCTTGTTCTCACTTCTTTCCTCACCTGCGAGAACACGGCCAGAAGGCGGTTGCGTCGTACGCAGCGCTTGGCGTTTTGGACGCAGAGGCGCATTGGCGAGCACTTCACTCAGAGTCTCCAACATGCCTTGGCGTCCGCCTTTGTTCTAACACCTTTCCGCAAATGGGAGAACACTGCCCTCTAGTAGTGTTCGCCTTCGCTGCGTTTGTAGGTTTGGGAAGCCTAAGGGCCTTCCCTGGAACTCAACTCGGTGTAGCCAATAGGCTTCTAGTCCGACCCTGTTCTTAAGGTCTTTCCTCCGCTGGGATCTCACGCCCCCCCCCCCAGGAGACGTCACCTGAGGATCGATGATACGTTTTGGAAGCAAAAGGGGACCTGGGGTGCCCTGCCCTGAGAGTGTCCAACTTGCCTCCAGTGCGGCCTTGCTCTAACTTCTTTCCGCAGCAGGGAACACGCTGCCACATAGGAAACTTCACTTCAGGTCGAGTTTACGTTGTGGAAGCCTAAGGGTCTGGGCCTGCACTTAACTCGCAGTGTGCAACTTGCCTAGGGTGCGCCCCAGGTTCCAACTTCTTTCCACAGCCGGGAGCAAACTGCCCTTTGGGAATCCTCCCTTTGAAGGTCGCGTTCATGTTTTGGAAGCCGCAGCGTCTTTGCGTGCCCTTAACTCGGAGTATCCAACAAGCTTCTAGTACGCCCTTCTTCTCAAGTCTTCCCTTCGCTTGGGAACACACTGCCACTGAGGAGACTTCACCTGAAGCGCGATGACACGCTTTGCAGCCCAAGGGACTGGACGGGCAACTTAACTCAGAAGCTCCAACTGCCTTCTAGTCGGCCTTGGTTCTAAGTTCTTTCCTTCCTGCAATGGGAACACACGGCCGCATAGGCCTCTTGGCCTTCGGAGCGTTTCTACGTGTTGGAAGCAGCAGGGCCTTAGCCTGCACTTTACGTAGAGCTTGCAACTTGGCGTAGAGTCCGCCTTGGTTCTAAGTTCTTGCCTGAGCTGCGAACACGCTGCCGCATATGAGGCTTCACCTGAAGAGCGAGGCTACCTTTTGGAAGCCTAATGGACTTGGCGTGCACTTCACACAGAGAGTCCAAGTCGGCTTCAGGCCGCCCTTGTTCTCACTTCTTTCCTCACCTGCGAGAACACGGCCAGAAGGCGGTTGCGTCGTACGCAGCGCTTGGCGTTTTGGACGCAGAGGCGCATTGGCGAGCACTTCACTCAGAGTCTCCAACATGCCTTGGCGTCCGCCTTTGTTCTAACACCTTTCCGCAAATGGGAGAACACTGCCCTCTAGTAGTGTTCGCCTTCGCTGCGTTTGTAGGTTTGGGAAGCCTAAGGGCCTTCCCTGGAACTCAACTCGGTGTAGCCAATAGGCTTCTAGTCCGACCCTGTTCTTAAGGTCTTTCCTCCGCTGGGATCTCACGCCCCCCCCCCCCAGGAGACGTCACCTGAGGATCGATGATACGTTTTGGAAGCAAAAGGGGACCTGGGGTGCCCTGCCCTGAGAGTGTCCAACTTGCCTCCAGTGCGGCCTTGCTCTAACTTCTTTCCGCAACAGGGAACACGCTGCCACATAGGAAACTTCACTTCAGGTCGAGTTTACGTTGTGGAAGCCTAAGGGTCTGGGCCTGCACTTAACTCGCAGTGTGCAACTTGCCTAGGGTGCGCCCCAGGTTCCAACTTCTTTCCACAGCCGGGAGCAAACTGCCCTTTGGGAATCCTCCCTTTGAAGGTCGCGTTCACGTTTTGGAAGCCGCAGCGTCTTTGCGTGCCCTTAACTCGGAGTATCCAACAAGCTTCTAGTACGCCCTTCTTCTCAAGTCTTCCCTTCGCTTGGGAACACACTGCCACTGAGGAGACTTCACCTGAAGCGCGATGACACGCTTTGCAGCCCAAGGGACTGGACGGGCAACTTAACTCAGAAGCTCCAACTGCCTTCTAGTCGGCCTTGGTTCTAAGTTCTTTCCTTCCTGCAATGGGAACACACGGCCGCATAGGCCTCTTGGCCTTCGGAGCGTTTCTACGTGTTGGAAGCAGCAGGGCCTTAGCCTGCACTTTACGTAGAGCTTGCAACTTGGCGTAGAGTCCGCCTTGGTTCTAAGTTCTTGCCTGAGCTGCGAACACGCTGCCGCTTATGAGGCTTCACCTGAACAGCGAGGCTACCTTTTGGAAGCCTAATGGACTTGGCGGGCACTTCACACAGAGAGTCCAAGTCGGCTTCAGGCCGCCCTTGTTCTCACTTCTTTCCTCACCTGCGAGAACACGGCCAGAAGGCGGTTGCGTCGTACGCGGCGCTTGGCGTTTTGGACGCAGAGGCGCATTGGCGAGCACTTCACTCAGAGTCTCCAACCTGCCTTGGCGTCCGCCTTTGTTCTAACACCTTTCCGCAACTGGGAGAACACTGCCCTCTAGTAGTGTTCGCCTTCGCTGCGTTTGTAGGTTTGGGAAGCCTAAGGGCCTTCCCTGGAACTCAACTCGGTGTAGCCAACAGGCTTCTAGTCCGCCCCTGTTCTTAAGGTCTTTCCTCCCCTGGGATCTCACGGCCCCCCCCCCAGGAGACGTCACCTGAGGAGCGATGATACGTTTTGGAAGCAAAAGGGGACCTGGGGTGCCCTGCCCTGAGAGTGTCCAACTTGCCTCCAGTGCGGCCTTGCTCTAACTTCTTTCCGCAGCAGGGAACACGCTGCCACATAGGAAACTTCACTTCAGGTCGAGTTTACGTTGTGGAAGCCTAAGGGTCTGGGCCTGCACTTAACTCGCAGTGTGCAACTTGCCTAGGGTGCGCCCCAGGTTCCAACTTCTTTCCACAGCCGGGAGCAAACTGCCCCTTGGGAATCCTCCCTTTGAAGGTCGCGTTCACGTTTTGGAAGCCGCAGCGTCTTTGCGTGCCCTTAACTCGGAGGATCCAACAAGCTTCTAGTACGCCCTTCTTCTCAAGTCTTCCCTTCGCTTGGGAACACACTGCCACTGAGGAGACTTCACCTGAAGCGCGATGACACGCTTTGCAGCCCAAGGGACTGGACGGGCAACTTATCTCAGAAGCTCCAACTGCCTTCTAGTCGGCCTTGGTTCTAAGTTCTTTCCTTCCTGATATGGGAACATACGGCCGCATAGGCCTCTTGGCCTTCGGAGCGTTTCTACGTGTTGGAAGCAGCAGGGCCTTAGCCTGCACTTTACGTAGAGCTTGCAACTTGGCGTCGAGTCCGCCTTGGTTCTAAGTTCTTGCCTGAGCTGCGAACACGCTGCCGCTTATGAGGCTTCACCTGAAGAGCGAGGCTACCTTTTGGAAGCCTAATGGACTTGGCGTGCACTTCACACAGAGAGTCCAAGTCGGCTTCAGGCCGCCCTTGTTCTCACTTCTTTCCTCACCTGCGAGAACACGGCCAGAAGGCGGTTGCGTCGTACGCGGCGCTTGGCGTTTTGGAAGCAGAGGCGCATTGGCGAGCACTTCACTCAGAGTCTCCAACCTGCCTTGGCGTCCGCCTTTGTTCTAACACCTTTCCGCAACTGGGAGAACACTGCCCTCTAGTAGTGTTCGTCTTCGCTGCGTTTGTAGGTTTGGGAAGACTAAGGGCCTTCCCTGGAACTCAACTCGGTGTAGCCAACAGGCTTCTAGTCCGCCCCTGTTCTTAAGGTCTTTCCTCCCCTGGGATCTCACGGGCCCCACCTCTCCCAGGAGACGTCACCTGAGGAGCGATGATACGTTTTGGAAGCAAAAGAGGACCTGGGGTGCCCAGCCCTGAGAGTGTCCAACTTGCCTCCAGTGCGGCCTTGCTCTAACTTCTTTCCGCAGCAGGGAACACGCTGCCACATAGGAAACTTCACTTCAGGTCGAGTTTACGTTGTGGAAGCCTAAAGGGTCTGGGCCTGCACTTAACTCGCAGTGTGCAACTTGCCTAGGGTGCGCCCCAGGTTCCAACTTCTTTCCACAGCCGGGAGCAAACTGCCCCTTGGGAATCCTCCCTTTGAAGGTCGCGTTCACGTTTTGGAAGCCGCAGCGTCTTTGCGTGCCCTTAACTCGGAGTATCCAACAAGCTTCTAGTACGCCCTTCTTCTCAAGTCTTCCCTTCGCTTGGGAACACACTGCCACTGAGGAGACTTCACCTGAAGCGCGATGACACGCTTTGCAGCCCAAGGGACTGGACGGGCAACTTAACTCAGAAGCTCCAACTGCCTTCTAGTCGGCCTTGGTTCTAAGTTCTTTCCTTCCTGCAATGGGAACACACGGCCGCATAGGCCTCTTGGCCTTCGGAGCGTTTCTACGTGTTGGAAGCAGCAGGGCCTTAGCCTGCACTTTACGTAGAGCTTGCAACTTGGCGTAGAGTCCGCCTTGGTTCTAAGTTCTTGCCTGAGCTGCGAACACGCTGCCGCTTATGAGGCTTCACCTGAACAGCGAGGCTACCTTTTGGAAGCCTAATGGACTTGGCGGGCACTTCACACAGAGAGTCCAAGTCGGCTTCAGGCCGCCCTTGTTCTCACTTCTTTCCTCACCTGCGAGAACACGGCCAGAAGGCGGTTGCGTCGTACGCGGCGCTTGGCGTTTTGGACGCAGAGGCGCATTGGCGAGCACTTCACTCAGAGTCTCCAACCTGCCTTGGCGTCCGCCTTTGTTCTAACACCTTTCCGCAACTGGGAGAACACTGCCCTCTAGTAGTGTTCGCCTTCGCTGCGTTTGTAGGTTTGGGAAGCCTAAGGGCCTTCCCTGGAACTCAACTCGGTGTAGCCAACAGGCTTCTAGTCCGCCCCTGTTCTTAAGGTCTTTCCTCCCCTGGGATCTCACGGCCCCCCCCCCAGGAGACGTCACCTGAGGAGCGATGATACGTTTTGGAAGCAAAAGGGGACCTGGGGTGCCCTGCCCTGAGAGTGTCCAACTTGCCTCCAGTGCGGCCTTGCTCTAACTTCTTTCCGCAGCAGGGAACACGCTGCCACATAGGAAACTTCACTTCAGGTCGAGTTTACGTTGTGGAAGCCTAAGGGTCTGGGCCTGCACTTAACTCGCAGTGTGCAACTTGCCTAGGGTGCGCCCCAGGTTCCAACTTCTTTCCACAGCCGGGAGCAAACTGCCCCTTGGGAATCCTCCCTTTGAAGGTCGCGTTCACGTTTTGGAAGCCGCAGCGTCTTTGCGTGCCCTTAACTCGGAGTATCCAACAAGCTTCTAGTACGCCCTTCTTCTCAAGTCTTCCCTTCGCTTGGGAACACACTGCCATTGAGGAGACTTCACCTGAAGCGCGATGACACGCTTTGCAGCCCAAGGGACTGGACGGGCAACTTAACTCAGAAGCTCCAACTGCCTTCTAGTCGGCCTTGGTTCTAAGTTCTTTCCTTCCTGCAATGGGAACACACGGCCGCATAGGCCTCTTGGCCTTCGGAGCGTTTCTACGTGTTGGAAGCAGCAGGGCCTTAGCCTGCACTTTACGTAGAGCTTGCAACTTGGCGTAGAGTCCGCCTTGGTTCTAAGTTCTTGCCTGAGCTGCGAACACGCTGCCGCATATGAGGCTTCACCTGAAGAGCGAGGCTACCTTTTGGAAGCCTAATGGACTTGGCGTGCACTTCACACAGAGAGTCCAAGTCGGCTTCAGGCCGCCCTTGTTCTCACTTCTTTCCTCACCTGCGAGAACACGGCCAGAAGGCGGTTGCGTCGTACGCAGCGCTTGGCGTTTTGGACGCAGAGGCGCATTGGCGAGCACTTCACTCAGAGTCTCCAACATGCCTTGGCGTCCGCCTTTGTTCTAACACCTTTCCGCAAATGGGAGAACACTGCCCTCTAGTAGTGTTCGCCTTCGCTGCGTTTGTAGGTTTGGGAAGCCTAAGGGCCTTCCCTGGAACTCAACTCGGTGTAGCCAATAGGCTTCTAGTCCGACCCTGTTCTTAAGGTCTTTCCTCCGCTGGGATCTCACGCCCCCCCCCCCCAGGAGACGTCACCTGAGGATCGATGATACGTTTTGGAAGCAAAAGGGGACCTGGGGTGCCCTGCCCTGAGAGTGTCCAACTTGCCTCCAGTGCGGCCTTGCTCTAACTTCTTTCCGCAGCAGGGAACACGCTGCCACATAGGAAACTTCACTTCAGGTCGAGTTTACGTTGTGGAAGCCTAAGGGTCTGGGCCTGCACTTAACTCGCAGTGTGCAACTTGCCTAGGGTGCGCCCCAGGTTCCAACTTCTTTCCAGAGCCGGGAGCAAACTGCCCCTTGGGAATCCTCCCTTTGAATGTCGCGTTCACGTTTTGGAAGCCGCAGCGTATTTGCGTGCCCTTAACTCGGAGTATCCAACAAGCTTCTAGTACGCCCTTCTTCTCAAGTCTTCCCTTCGCTTGGGAACACACTGCCACTGAGGAGACTTCACCTGAAGCGCGATGACACGCTTTGCAGCCCAAGGGACTGGACGGGCAACTTAACTCAGAAGCTCCAACTGCCTTCTAGTCGGCCTTGGTTCTAAGTTCTTTCCTTCCTGCAATGGGAACACACGGCCGCATAGGCCTCTTGGCCTTCGGAGCGTTTCTACGTGTTGGAAGCAGCAGGGCCTTAGCCTGCACTTTACGTAGAGCTTGCAACTTGGCGTAGAGTCCGCCTTGGTTCTAAGTTCTTGCCTGAGCTGCGAACACGCTGCCGCTTATGAGGCTTCACCTGAACAGCGAGGCTACCTTTTGGAAGCCTAATGGACTTGGCGGGCACTTCACACAGAGAGTCCAAGTCGGCTTCAGGCCGCCCTTGTTCTCACTTCTTTCCTCACCTGCGAGAACACGGCCAGAAGGCGGTTGCGTCGTACGCGGCGCTTGGCGTTTTGGACGCAGAGGCGCATTGGCGAGCACTTCACTCAGAGTCTCCAACCTGCCTTGGCGTCCGCCTTTGTTCTAACACCTTTCCGCAACTGGGAGAACACTGCCCTCTAGTAGTGTTCGCCTTCGCTGCGTTTGTAGGTTTGGGAAGCCTAAGGGCCTTCCCTGGAACTCAACTCGGTGTAGCCAACAGGCTTCTAGTCCGCCCCTGTTCTTAAGGTCTTTCCTCCCCTGGGATCTCACGGCCCCCCCCCCCAGGAGACGTCACCTGAGGAGCGATGATACGTTTTGGAAGCAAAAGGGGACCTGGGGTGCCCTGCCCTGAGAGTGTCCAACTTGCCTCCAGTGCGGCCTTGCTCTAACTTCTTTCCGCAGCAGGGAACACGCTGCCACATAGGAAACTTCACTTCAGGTCGAGTTTACGTTGTGGAAGCCTAAGGGTCTGGGCCTGCACTTAACTCGCAGTGTGCAACTTGCCTAGGGTGCGCCCCAGGTTCCAACTTCTTTCCACAGCCGGGAGCAAACTGCCCCTTGGGAATCCTCCCTTTGAAGGTCGCGTTCACGTTTTGGAAGCCGCAGCGTCTTTGCGTGCCCTTAACTCGGAGGATCCAACAAGCTTCTAGTACGCCCTTCTTCTCAAGTCTTCCCTTCGCTTGGGAACACACTGCCACTGAGGAGACTTCACCTGAAGCGCGATGACACGCTTTGCAGCCCAAGGGACTGGACGGGCAACTTATCTCAGAAGCTCCAACTGCCTTCTAGTCGGCCTTGGTTCTAAGTTCTTTCCTTCCTGATATGGGAACACACGGCCGCATAGGCCTCTTGGCCTTCGGAGCGTTTCTACGTGTTGGAAGCAGCAGGGCCTTAGCCTGCACTTTACGTAGAGCTTGCAACTTGGCGTCGAGTCCGCCTTGGTTCTAAGTTCTTGCCTGAGCTGCGAACACGCTGCCGCTTATGAGGCTTCACCTGAAGAGCGAGGCTACCTTTTGGAAGCCTAATGGACTTGGCGTGCACTTCACACAGAGAGTCCAAGTCGGCTTCAGGCCGCCCTTGTTCTCACTTCTTTCCTCACCTGCGAGAACACGGCCAGAAGGCGGTTGCGTCGTACGCAGCGCTTGGCGTTTTGGACGCAGAGGCGCATTGGCGAGCACTTCACTCAGAGTCTCCAACATGCCTTGGCGTCCGCCTTTGTTCTAACACCTTTCCGCAAATGGGAGAACACTGCCCTCTAGTAGTGTTCGCCTTCGCTGCGTTTGTAGGTTTGGGAAGCCTAAGGGCCTTCCCTGGAACTCAACTCGGTGTAGCCAATAGGCTTCTAGTCCGACCCTGTTCTTAAGGTCTTTCCTCCGCTGGGATCTCACGCCCCCCCCCCCCAGGAGACGTCACCTGAGGATCGATGATACGTTTTGGAAGCAAAAGGGGACCTGGGGTGCCCTGCCCTGAGAGTGTCCAACTTGCCTCCAGTGCGGCCTTGTTCTAACTTCTTTCCACAGCAGGGAACACGCTGCCACATAGGAAACTTCACTTCAGGTCGAGTTTACGTTGTGGAAGCCTAAGGGTCTGGGCCTGCACTTAACTCGCAGTGTGCAACTTGCCTAGGGTGCGCCCCAGGTTCCAACTTCTTTCCACAGCCGGGAGCAAACTGCCCCTTGGGAATCCTCCCTTTGAAGGTCGCGTTCACGTTTTGGAAGCCGCAGCGTCTTTGCGTGCCCTTAACTCGGAGTATCCAACAAGCTTCTAGTACGCCCTTCTTCTCAAGTCTTCCCTTCGCTTGGGAACACACTGCCACTGAGGAGACTTCACCTGAAGCGCGATGACACGCTTTGCAGCCCAAGGGACTGGACGGGCAACTTAACTCAGAAGCTCCAACTGCCTTCTAGTCGGCCTTGGTTCTAAGTTCTTTCCTTCCTGCAATGGGAACACACGGCCGCATAGGCCTCTTGGCCTTCGGAGCGTTTCTACGTGTTGGAAGCAGCAGGGCCTTAGCCTGCACTTTACGTAGAGCTTGCAACTTGGCGTAGAGTCCGCCTTGGTTCTAAGTTCTTGCCTGAGCTGCGAACACGCTGCCGCTTATGAGGCTTCACCTGAACAGCGAGGCTACCTTTTGGAAGCCTAATGGACTTGGCGGGCACTTCACACAGAGAGTCCAAGTCGGCTTCAGGCCGCCCTTGTTCTCACTTCTTTCCTCACCTGCGAGAACACGGCCAGAAGGCGGTTGCGTCGTACGCGGCGCTTGGCGTTTTGGACGCAGAGGCGCATTGGCGAGCACTTCACTCAGAGTCTCCAACCTGCCTTGGCGTCCGCCTTTGTTCTAACACCTTTCCGCAACTGGGAGAACACTGCCCTCTAGTAGTGTTCGCCTTCGCTGCGTTTGTAGGTTTGGGAAGCCTAAGGGCCTTCCCTGGAACTCAACTCGGTGTAGCCAACAGGCTTCTAGTCCGCCCCTGTTCTTAAGGTCTTTCCTCCCCTGGGATCTCACGGCCCCCCCCCCAGGAGACGTCACCTGAGGAGCGATGATACGTTTTGGAAGCAAAAGGGGACCTGGGGTGCCCTGCCCTGAGAGTGTCCAACTTGCCTCCAGTGCGGCCTTGCTCTAACTTCTTTCCGCAGCAGGGAACACGCTGCCACATAGGAAACTTCACTTCAGGTCGAGTTTACGTTGTGGAAGCCTAAGGGTCTGGGCCTGCACTTAACTCGCAGTGTGCAACTTGCCTAGGGTGCGCCCCAGGTTCCAACTTCTTTCCACAGCCGGGAGCAAACTGCCCCTTGGGAATCCTCCCTTTGAAGGTCGCGTTCACGTTTTGCAAGCCGCAGCGTCTTTGCGTGCCCTTAACTCGGAGGATCCAACAAGCTTCTAGTACGCCCTTCTTCTCAAGTCTTCCCTTCGCTTGGGAACACACTGCCACTGAGGAGACTTCACCTGAAGCGCGATGACACGCTTTGCAGCCCAAGGGACTGGACGGGCAACTTATCTCAGAAGCTCCAACTGCCTTCTAGTCGGCCTTGGTTCTAAGTTCTTTCCTTCCTGATATGGGAACACACGGCCGCATAGGCCTCTTGGCCTTCGGAGCGTTTCTACGTGTTGGAAGCAGCAGGGCCTTAGCCTGCACTTTACGTAGAGCTTGCAACTTGGCGTCGAGTCCGCCTTGGTTCTAAGTTCTTGCCTGAGCTGCGAACACGCTGCCGCTTATGAGGCTTCACCTGAAGAGCGAGGCTACCTTTTGGAAGCCTAATGGACTTGGCGTGCACTTCACACAGAGAGTCCAAGTCGGCTTCAGGCCGCCCTTGTTCTCACTTCTTTCCTCACCTGCGAGAACACGGCCAGAAGGCGGTTGCGTCGTACGCGGCGCTTGGCGTCTTGGACGCAGAGGCGCATTGGCGAGCACTTCACTCAGAGTCTCCAACCTGCCTTGGCGTCCGCCTTTGTTCTAACAACTTTCCGCAACTGGGAGAACACTGCCCTCTAGTAGTGTTCGTCTTCGCTGCGTTTGTAGGTTTGGGAAGCCTAAGGGCCTTCCCTGGACTCAACTCGGTGTAGCCAACAGGCTTCTAGTCCGCCCCTGTTCTTAAGGTCTTACCTCCCCTGGGATCTCACGCCCCCCCCCCCAGGAGACGTCACCTGAGGAGCGATGATACGTTTTGGAAGCAAAAGCGGACCTGGGGTGCCCTGCCCTGAGAGTGCCCAACTTGCCTCCAGTGCGGCCTTGCTCTAACTTCTTTCCGCAGCAGGGAACACGCTGCCACATAGGAAACTTCACTTCAGGTCGAGTTTACGTTGTGGAAGCCTAAGGGTCTGGGCCTGCACTTAACTCGCAGTGTGCAACTTGCCTAGGGTGCGCCCCAGGTTCCAACTTCTTTCCACAGCCGGGAGCAAACTGCCCCTTGGGAATCCTCCCTTTGAAGGTCGCGTTCACGTTTTGGAAGCCGCAGCGTCTTTGCGTGCCCTTCACTCGGAGTATCCAACAAGCTTCTAGTACGCCCTTCTTCTCAAGTCTTCCCTTCGCTTGGGAACACACTGCCACTGAGGAGACTTCACCTGAAGCGCGATGACACGCTTTGCAGCCCAAGGGACTGGACGGGCAACTTAACTCAGAAGCTCCAACTGCCTTCTAGTCGGCCTTGGTTCTAAGTTCTTTCCTTCCTGCAATGGGAACACACGGCCGCATAGGCCTCTTGGCCTTCAGAGCGTTTCTACGTGTTGGAAGCAGCAGGGCCTTAGCCTGCACTTTACGTAGAGCTTGCAACTTGGCGTAGAGTCCGCCTTGGTTCTAAGTTCTTGCCTGAGCTGCGAACACGCTGCCGCTTATGAGGCTTCACCTGAAGAGCGAGGCTACCTTTTGGAAGCCTAATGGACTTGGCGTGCACTTCACACAGAGAGTCCAAGTCGGCTTCAGGCCGCCCTTGTTCTCACTTCTTTCCTCACCTGCGAGAACACGGTCAGAAGGCGGTTGCGTCGTACGCGGCGCTTGGCGTTTTGGAAGCAGAGGCGCATTGGCGAGCACTTCACTCAGAGTCTCCAACCTGCCTTGGCGTCCGCCTTTGTTTTAACAACTTTCCGCAACTGGGAGAACACTGCCCTCTAGTAGTGTTCGTCTTCGCTGCGTTTGTAGGTTTGGGAAGACTAAGGGCCTTCCCTGGAACTCAACTCGGTGTAGCCAACAGGCTTCTAGTCCGCCCCTGTTCTTAAGGTCTTTCCTCCCCTGGGATCTCACGGGCCCCACCTCTCCCAGGAGACGTCACCTGAGGAGCGATGATACGTTTTGGAAGCAAAAGAGGACCTGGGGTGCCCAGCCCTGAGAGTGTCCAACTTGCCTCCAGTGCGGCCTTGCTCTAACTTCTTTCCGCAGCAGGGAACACGCTGCCACATAGGAAACTTCACTTCAGGTCGAGTTTACGTTGTGGAAGCCTAAAGGGTCTGGGCCTGCACTTAACTGGCAGTGTGCAACTTGCCTAGGGTGCGCCCCAGGTTCCAACTTCTTTCCACAGCCGGGAGCAAACTGCCCCTTGGGAATCCTCCCTTTGAAGGTCGCGTTCACGTTTTGGAAGCCGCAGCGTCTTTGCGTGCCCTTAACTCGGAGTATCCAACAAGCTTCTAGTACGCCCTTCTTCTCAAGTCTTCCCTTCGCTTGGGAACACACTGCCACTGAGGAGACTTCACCTGAAGCGCGATGACACGCTTTGCAGCCCAAGGGACTGGACGGGCAACTTAACTCAGAAGCTCCAACTGCCTTCTAGTCGGCCTTGGTTCTAAGTTCTTTCCTTCCTGCAATGGGAACACACGGCCGCATAGGCCTCTTGGCCTTCGGAGCGTTTTACGTGTTGGAAGCAGCAGGGCCTTAGCCTGCACTTTACGTAGAGCTTGCAACTTGGCGTAGAGTCCGCCTTGGTTCTAAGTTCTTGCCTGAGCTGCGAACACGCTGCCGCTTATGAGGCTTCACCTGAAGAGCGAGGCTACCTTTTGGAAGCCTAATGGACTTGGCGTGCACTTCACACAGAGAGTCCAAGTCGGCTTCAGGCCGCCCTTGTTCTCACTTCTTTCCTCACCTGCGAGAACACGGCCAGAAGGCGGTTGCGTCGTACGCGGCGCTTGGCGTTTTGGACGCAGAGGCGCATTGGCGAGCACTTCACTCAGAGTCTCCAACCTGCCTTGGTGTCCGCCTTTGTTCTAACACCTTTCCGCAACTGGGAGAACACTGCCCTCTAGTAGTGTTCGCCTTCGCTGCGTTTGTAGGTTTGGGAAGCCTAAGGGCCTTCCCTGGAACTCAACTCGGTGTAGCCAACAGGCTTCTAGTCCGCCCCTGTTCTTAAGGTCTTTCCTCCCCTGGGATCTCTCGCCCCCCCACCCCAGGAGACGTCACCTGAGGAGCGATGATACGTTTTGGAAGCAAAAGGGGACCTGGGGTGCCCTGCCCTGAGAGTGTCCAACTTGCCTCCAGTGCGGCCTTGCTCTAACTTCTTTCCGCAGCAGGGAACACGCTGCCACATAGGAAACTTCACTTCAGGTCGAGTTTACGTTGTGGAAGCCTAAGGGTCTGGGCCTGCACTTAACTCGCAGTGTGCAACTTGCCTAGGGTGCGCCCCAGGTTCCAACTTCTTTCCACAGCCGGGAGCAAACTGCCCCTTGGGAATCCTCCCTTTGAAAGTCGCGTTCACGTTTTGGAAGCCGCAGCGTCTTTGCGTGCCCTTAACTCGGAGTATCCAACAAGCTTCTAGTACGCCCTTCTTCTCAAGTCTTCCCTTCGCTTGGGAACACACTGCCACTGAGGAGACTTCACCTGAAGCGCGATGACACGCTTTGCAGCCCAAGGGACTGGACGGGCAACTTAACTCAGAAGCTCCAACTGCCTTCTAGTCGGCCTTGGTTCTAAGTTCTTTCCTTCCTGCAATGGGAACACACGGCCGCATAGGCCTCTTGGCCTTCGGAGCGTTTTACGTGTTGGAAGCAGCAGGGCCTTAGCCTGCACTTTACGTAGAGCTTGCAACTTGGCGTAGAGTCCGCCTTGGTTCTAAGTTCTTGCCTGAGCTGCGAACACGCTGCCGCTTATGAGGCTTCACCTGAAGAGCGAGGCTACCTTTTGGAAGCCTAATGGACTTGGCGTGCACTTCACACAGAGAGTCCAAGTCGGCTTCAGGCCGCCCTTGTTCTCACTTCTTTCCTCACCTGCGAGAACACGGCCAGAAGGCGGTTGCGTCGTACGCGGCGCTTGGCGTTTTGGACGCAGAGGGGCATTGGCGAGCACTTCACTCAGAGTCTCCAACATGCCTTGGCGTCCGCCTTTGTTCTAACACCTTTCCGCAAATGGGAGAACACTGCCCTCTAGTAGTGTTCGCCTTCGCTGCGTTTGTAGGTTTGGGAAGCCTAAGGGCCTTCCCTGGAACTCAACTCGGTGTAGCCAATAGGCTTCTAGTCCGACCCTGTTCTTAAGGTCTTTCCTCCGCTGGGATCTCACGCCCCCCCCGCCCCAGGAGACGTCACCTGAGGAGCGATGATACGTTTTGGAAGCAAAAGGGGACCTGGGGTGCCCTGCCCTGAGAGTGTCCAAATTGCCTCCAGTGCGGCCTTGCTCTAACTTCTTTCCGCAGCAGGGAACACGATGCCACATAGGAAACTTCACTTCAGGTCGAGTTTACGTTGTGGAAGCCTAAGGGTCTGGGCCTGCACTTAACTCGCAGTGTGCAACTTGCCTAGGGTGCGCCCCAGATTCCAACTTCTTTCCACAGCCGGGAGCAAACTGCCCCTTGGGAATCCTCCCTTTGAAATTCGCGTTCACGTTTTGGAAGCCGCAGCGTTTTTGCGTGCCCTTAACTCGGAGGATCCAACAAGCTTCTAGTACGCCCTTCTTCTCAAGTCTTCCCTTCGCTTGGGAACACACTGCCACTGAGGAGACTTCACCTGAAGCGCGATGACACGCTTTGCAGCCCAAGGGACTGGACGGGCAACTTAACTCAGAAGCTCCAACTGCCTTCTCGTCGGCCTTGGTTCTAAGTTCTTTCCTTCCTGCAATGGGAACACACGGCCGCATAGGCCTCTTGGCCTTCGGAGCGTTTCTACGTGTTGGAAGCAGCAGGGCCTTAGCCTGCACTTTACGTAGAGCTTGCAACTTGGCGTAGAGTCCGCCTTGGTTCTAAGTTCTTGCCTGAGCTGCGAACACGCTGCCGCTTATGAGGCTTCACCTGAAGAGCGAGGCTACCTTTTGGAAGCCTAATGGACTTGGCGTGCACTTCACACAGAGAGTCCAAGTCGGCTTCAGGCCGCCCTTGTTCTCACTTCTTTCCTCACCTGCGAGAACACGGCCAGAAGGCGGTTGCGTCGTACGCGGCGCTTGGCGTTTTGGACGCAGAGGCGCATTGGCGAGCACTTCACTCAGAGTCTCCAACCTGCCTTGGCGTCCGCCTTTGTTCTAACACCTTTCCGCAACTGGGAGAACACTGCCCTCTAGTAGTGTTCGTCTTCGCTGCGTTTGTAGGTTTGGGAAGCCTAAGGGCCTTCCCTGGACTCAACTCGGTGTAGCCAACAGGCTTCTAGTCCGCCCCTGTTCTTAAGGTCTTACCTCCCCTGCGATCTCAGCCCCCCCCCCCCCCAAGAGACGTCACCTGAGGAGCGATGATACGTTTTGGAAGCAAAAGGGGACCTGGGGTGCCCTGCCCTGAGAGTGTCCAACTTGGCTCCAGTGCGGCCTTGTTCTAACTTCTTTCCACAGCAGGGAACACGCTGCCACATAGGAAACTTCACTTCAGGTCGAGTTTACGTTGTGGAAGCCTAAGGGTCTGGGCCTGCACTTAACTCGCAGTGTGCAACTTGCCTAGGGTGCGCCCCAGGTTCCAACTTCTTTCCACAGCCGGGAGCAAACTGCCCCTTGGGAATCCTCCCTTTGAAGGTCGCTTTCACGTTTTGGAAGCCGCAGCGTCTTTGCGTGCCCTTAACTCGGAGTATCCAACAAGCTTCTAGTACGCCCTTCTTCTCAAGTTTTCCCTTCGCTTGGGAACACACTGCCACTGAGGAGACTTCACCTGAAGCGCGATGACACGCTTTGCAGACCAAGGGACTGGACGGGCAACTTAACTCAGAAGCTCCAACTGCCTTCTAGTCGGCCTTGGTTCTAAGTTCTTTCCTTCCTGCAATGGGAACACACGGCCGCATAGGCCTCTTGGCCTTCGGAGCGTTTCTACGTGTTGGAAGCAGCAGGGCCTTAGCCTGCACTTTACGTAGAGCTTGCAACTTGGCGTAGAGTCCGCCTTGGTTCTAAGATCTTGCCTGAGCTGCGAACACGCTGCCTCTTATGAGGCTTCACCTGAAGAGCGAGGCTAACTTTTGGAAGCCTAATGGACTTGGCGTGCACTTCACACAGAGAGTCCAAGTCGGCATCAGGCCGCCCTTGTTCTCACTTCTTTCCTCACCTGCGAGAACACGGCCAGAAAGCGGTTGCGTCGTACGCGGCGCTTGGCGTTTTGGACGCAGTGGCGAGCACTTCACTCAGAGTCTCCAACCTGCCTTGGCGTCCGCCTTTGTTCTAACACCTTTCCGCAACTGGGAGAACACTGCCCACTAGTAGTGTCTGTCTTCGCTGCGTTTGTAGGTTTGGGAAGCCTAAGGGCCTTCCCTGGAACTCAACTCGGTGTAGCCAACAGGCTTCTAGTCCGCCCCTGTTCTAAGGTCTTTCCTCCCCTGGGATCTCACGGCCCCCCCCCAAGGAGACGTCACCTGAGGAGCGATGATACATTTTGGAAGCAAAAGGGGACCTGGGGTGCCCTGCCCTGAGAGTGTCCAACTTGCCTCCAGTGCGGCCTTGTTGTAACTTCTTTCCGCAGCAGAGAACACGCTGCCACAATGGAAACTTCACTTCAGGTCGAGTTTACGTTGTGGAAGCCTGAGTGTCTGGGCCTGCACTTAACTCGCAGTGTGCAACTTGCCTAGGGTGCGCCCCAGGTTCCAACTTCTTTCCACAGCCGGGAGCAAACTGCCCCTTGGGAATCCTCCCTTTGAAGGTCGCGTTCACGTTTTGGAAGCCGCAGCGTCTTTGCGTGCCCTTAACTTGGAGTACCCAACAAGCTTCTAGTACGCCCTTCTTCTCAAGTCTTCCCTTCGCTTGGGAACACACTGCCACTGAGGAGACTTCACCTGAAGCACGATGACACGCTTTGCAGCCCAAGGGACTGGACGGGCAACTTAACTCAGAAGCTCCAACTGCCTTCTAGTCGGCCTTGGTTCTAAGTTCTTTCCTTCCTGCAATGGGAACACACGGCCGCATAGGCCTCTTGGCCTTCGGAGCGTTTCTACGTGTTGGAAGCAGCAGGGCCTTAGCCTGCACTTTACGTAGAGCTTGCAACTTGGCGTAGAGTCCGCCTTGGTTCTAAGTTCTTGCCTGAGCTGCGAACACGCTGCCGCTTATGAGGCTTCACCTGAAGAGCGAGGCTACCTTTTGGAAGCCTAATGGACTTGGCGTGCACTTCACACAGAGAGTCCAAGTCGGCTTCAGGCCGCCCTTGTTCTCACTTCTTTCCTCACCTGCGAGAACACGGTCAGAAGGCGGTTGCGTCGTACGCGGCGCTTGGCGTTTTGGACGCAGAGGCGCATTGGCGAGCACTTCACTCAGAGTCTCCAACCTGCCTTGGCGTCCGCCTTTGTTCTAACACCTTTCCGCAACTGGGAGAACACTGCCCTCTAGTAGTGTTCGTCTTCGCTGCGTTTGTAGGTTTGGGAAGCCTAAGGGCCTTCCCTGGAACTCAACTCGGTGTAGCCAACAGGCTTCTAGTCCGCCCCTGTTCTAAGGTCTTTCCTCCCCTGGGATCTCACGGGCCCCCCCTCCCCCAGGAGACGTCACCTGAGGAGCGATGATACGTTTTCGAAGCAAAAGGGGACCTGGGGTGCCCTGCCCTGAGAGTGTCCAACTTGCCTCCAGTGCGGCCTTGTTCTAAATTCTTTCCGCAGCAGGGACCACGCTGCCACATAGGAAACTTCACTTCAGGTCGAGGTTACGTTGTGGAAGCCTTGGGGTCTGGGCCTGCACTTAACTCGCAGTGTGCAACTTGCCTAGTGTGCGCCCCAGGTTCGAACTTCTTTCCACAGCCGGGAGAAAACTGCCCCTTGGGAATCCTCCCTTTGAAGGTCGCGTTCACCTTTTGGAAGCCGCAGCGTCTTTGCGTGCCCTTAACTCGGAGTACCCAACAAGCTTCTAGTACGCCCTTCTTCTCAAGTCTTCCCTTCGCTTGGGAACACACTGCCACTGAGGAGACTTCACCTGAAGCGCGATGACACGCTTTGCAGCCCAAGGGACTGGACGGGCAACTTAACTCAGAAGCTCCAACTGCCTTCTCGTCGGCCTTGGTTCTAAGTTCTTTCCTTCCTGCAATGGGAACACACGGCCGCATAGGCCTCTTGGCCTTTGGAGCGTTTCTACGTGTTGGAAGCAGCAGGGCCTTAGCCTGCACTTTACGTAGACCTTGCAACTTGGCGTAGAGTCCGCCTTGGTTCTAAGTTCTTGCCTGAGCTGCGAACACGCTGCCGCTTATGAGGCTTCACCTGAAGAGCGAGGCTACCTTTTGGAAGCCTAATGGACTTGGCGTGCACTTCACACAGAGAGTCCAAGTCGGCTTCAGGCCGCCCTTGTTCTCACTTCTTTCCTCACCTGCGAGTACACGGCCAGAAGGCGGTTGCGTCGTACGCGGCACTTGGCGTTTTGGACGCAGAGGCGCATTGGCGAGCACTTCACTCAGAGTCTCCAACCTGCCTTGGCGTCCGCCTTTGTTCTAACACCTTTCCGCAACTGGGAGAACACTGCCCTCTAGTAGTGTTCGTCTTCGCTGCGTTTGTAGGTTTGGGAAGCCTAAGGGCCTTCCCTGGAACTCAACTCGGTGTAGCCAACAGGCTTCTAGTCCGCCCCTGTTCTAAGGTCTTTCCTCCCCTGGGATCTCACGCCCCCCCCCCCCCCAGGGACGTCACCTGAGGAGCGATGATAAGTTTTAGAAGCAAAAGGGGACCTGGGGTGCCCTGCCCTGAGAGTGTCCAACTTGCCTCCAGTGCGGCCTTGTTCTAACTTCTTTCCGCAGCAGGGAACACGCTGCCACATAGGAAACTTCACTTCAGGTCGAGTTTACGTTGTGGAAGCCTAAGGGTCTGGGCCTGCACTTAACTCGCAGTGTGCAACTTGCCTAGGGTGCGCCCCAGGTTCCAACTTCTTTCCACAGCCGGGAGCAAACTGCCCCTTGGGAATCCTCCCTTTGAAGGTCGGGTTCACGTTTTGGAAGCCGCAGCGTCTTTGCGTGCACTTAACTTGGAGTACCCAACAAGCTTCTAGTACGCCCTTCTTCTCAAGTCTTCCCTTCGCTTGGGAAGACACTGCCACTGAGGAGACTTCACCTGAAGCGCGATGACACGCTTTGCAGCCCAAGGGACTGGACGGGCAACTTAACTCAGAAGCTCCAACTGCCTTCTAGTCGGCCTTGGTTCTAAGTTCTTTCCTTCCTGCAATGGGAACACACGGCCGCATAGGCCTCTTGGCCTTCGGAGCGTTTCTACGTGTTGGAAGCAGCAGGGCCTTAGCCTGCACTTTACGTAGAGCTTGCAACTTGGCGTAGAGTCCGCCTTGGTTCTACGTTCTTGCCTGAGCTGCGAACACGCTGCCGCTTATGAGGCTTCACCTGAAGAGCGAGGCTACCTTTTGGAAGCCTAATGGACTTGGCGTGCACTTCACACAGAGAGTCCAAGTCGGCTTCAGGCCGCCCTTGTTCTCACTTCTTTCCTCACCTGCGAGAACACGGCCAGAAGGCGGTTGCGTCGTACGCGGCGCTTGGCGTTTTGGACGCAGAGGCGCATTGGCGAGCACTTCACTCAGAGTCTCCAACCTGCCTTGGCGTCCGCCTTTGTTCTAACATCTTACCGCAACTGGGAGAACACTGCCCTCTAGTAGTGTTCGTCTTCGCTGCGTTTGTAGGTTTGGGAAGCCTAAGGGCCTTCCCTGGAACTCAATTCGGTGTAGCCAACAGGTTTCTAGTCCGCCCCTGTTCTAAGGTCTTTCCTCCCCTGGGATCTCACGGCCCCCCCCCCCCCCAGGGACGTCACCTGAGGAGCGATGATACGTTTTGGAAGCAAAAGGGGACCTGGGGTGCCCTGCCCTGAGAGTGTCCAACTTGCCTCCAGTGCGGCCTTGTTCTAACTTCTTTCCTCAGCAGGGAACACGCTGCCACATAGGAAACTTCACTTCAGGTCGAGTTTACGTTGTGGAAGCCTAAGGGTCTGGGCCTGCACTTAACTCGCAGTGTTCAACTTGCCTAGGATGCGCCCCAGGTTCCAACTTCTTTCCACAGCCGGGAGCAAACTGCCCCTTGGGAATCCTCCCTTTGAAGGTCGCGTTCACGTTTTGGAAGCCGCAGCGTCTTTGCGAGCCCTTAACTCGGAGTACCCAACAAGCTTCTAGTACGCCCTTCTTCTCAAGTCTTCCCTTCGCTTGGGAACACACTGCCACTGGTGAGACTTCACCTGAAGCGCGATGACACGCTTTGCAGCCCAAGGGACTGGACGGGCAACTTAACTCAGAAGATCCAACTGCCTTCTAGTCGGCCTTGGTTCTAAGTTGTTTCCTTCCTGCAATGGGAACCCACGGCCGCATAGGCCTCTTGGCCTTCGGAGCGTTTCTACGTGTTGGAAGCAGCAGGGCCTTAGCCTGCACTTTACGTAGAGCTTGCAACTTGGCGTAGAGTCCGCCTTGGTTCTAAGTTCTTGCCTGAGCTGCGAACACGCTGCCGCTTATGAGGCTTCACCTGAAGAGCGAGGCTACCTTTTGGAAGCCTAATGGACTTGGCGTGCACTTCACACAGAGAGTCCAAGTCGGCTTCAGGCCGCCCTTGTTCTCACTTCTTTCCTCACCTGCGAGAACACGGCCAGAAGGCGGTTGCGTCGTACGCGGCGCTTGGCGTTTTGGACGCAGAGGCGCATTGGCGAGCACTTCACTCAGAGTCTCCAACCTGCCTTGGCGTCCGCCTTTGTTCTAACACTTTTCCGCAACTGGGAGAACACTGCCCTCTAGTAGTGTTCGTCTTCGCTGCGTTTGTAGGTTTGGGAAGCCTAAGGGCCTTCCCTGGAACTCAACTCGGTGTAGCCAACAGGCTTCTAGTCCGCCCCTGTTCTAAGGTCTTTCCTCCCCTGCGATCTCAGCCCCCCCCCCCCCAAGAGATGTCACCTGAGGAGCGATGATACGTTTTGGAAGCAAAAGGGGACCTGGGGTGCCCTGCCCTGAGAGTGTCCAACTTGGCTCCAGTGCGGCCTTGTTCTAACTTCTTTCCACAGCAGGGAACACGCTGCCACATAGGAAACTTCACTTCAGGTCGAGTTTACGTTGTGGAAGCCTAAGGGTCTGGGCCTGCACTTAACTCGCAGTGTGCAACTTGCCTAGGGTGCGCCCCAGGTTCCAACTTCTTTCCACAGCCGGGAGCAAACTGCCCCTTGGGAATCCTCCCTTTGAAGGTCGCTTTCACGTTTTGGAAGCCGCAGCGTCTTTGCGTGCCCTTAACTCGGAGTATCCAACAAGCTTCTAGTACGCCCTTCTTCTCAAGTCTTCCCTTCGCTTGGGAACACACTGCCACTGAGGAGACTTCACCTGAAGCGCGATGACACGCTTTGCAGCCCAAGGGACTGGACGGGCAACTTAACTCAGAAGCTCCAACTGCCTTCTAGTCGGCCTTGGTTCTAAGTTCTTTCCTTCCTGCAATGGGAACACACGGCCGCATAGGCCTCTTGGCCTTCGGAGCGTTTCTACGTGTTGGAAGCAGCAGGGCCTTAGCCTGCACTTTACGTAGAGCTTGCAACTTGGCGTAGAGTCCGCCTTGGTTCTAAGATCTTGCCTGAGCTGCGAACACGCTGCCTCTTATGAGGCTTCACCTGAAGAGCGAGGCTAACTTTTGGAAGCCTAATGGACTTGGCGTGCACTTCACACAGAGAGTCCAAGTCGGCATCAGGCCGCCTTTGTTCTCACTTCTTTCCTCACCTGCGAGAACACGGCCAGAAAGCGGTTGCGTCGTACGCGGCGCTTGGCGTTTTGGACGCAGTGGCGAGCACTTCACTCAGAGTCTCCAACCTGCCTTGGCGTCCGCCTTTGTTCTAACACCTTTCCGCAACTGGGAGAACACTGCCCTCTAGTAGTGTCCGTCTTCGCTGCGTTTGTAGGTTTGGGAAGCCTAAGGGCCTTCCCTGGAACTCAACTCGGTGTAGCCAACAGGTTTCTAGTCCGCCCCTGTTCTAAGGTCTTTCCTCCCCTGGGATCTCACGGCCCCCCCCCAAGTAGACGTCACCTGAGGAGCGATGATACATTTTGGAAGCAAAAGGGGACCTGGGGTGCCCTGCCCTGAGAGTGTCCAACTTGCCTCCAGTGCGGCCTTGTTGTAACTTCTTTCCGCAGCAGAGAACACGCTGCCACAATGGAAACTTCACTTCAGGTCGAGTTTACGTTGTGGAAGCCTGAGGGTCTGGGCCTGCACTTAACTCGCAGTGTGCAACTTGCCTAGGGTGCGCCCCAGGTTCCAACTTCTTTCCACAGCCGGGAGCAAACTGCCCCTTGGGAATCCTCCCTTTGAAGGTCGCGTTCACGTTTTGGAAGCCGCAGCGTCTTTGCGTGCCCTTAACTTGGAGTACCCAACAAGCTTCTAGTACGCCCTTCTTCTCAAGTCTTCCCTTCGCTTGGGAACACACTGACACTGAGGAGTCTTCACCTGAAGCGCGATGACACGCTTTGCAGCCCAAGGGACTGGACGGGCAACTTAACTCAGAAGCTCCAACTGCCTTCTAGTCGGCCTTGGTTCTAAGTTCTTTCCTTCCTGCAATGGGAACACACGGCCGCATAGGCCTCTTGGCCTTCGGAGCGTTTCTACGTGTTGGAAGCAGCAGGGCCTTAGCCTGCACTTTACGTAGAGCTTGCAACTTGGCGTAGAGACCGCCTTGGTTCTAAGTTCTTGCCTGAGCTGCGAACACGCTGCCGCTTATGAGGCTTCACCTGAAGAGCGAGGCTACCTTTTGGAAGCCTAATGGACTTGGCGTGCACTTCACACAGAGAGTCCAAGTCGGCTTCAGGCCGCCCTTGTTCTCACTTCTTTCCTCACCTGCGAGAACACGGCCAGAAGGCGGTTGCGTCGTACGCGGCGCTTGGCGTTTTGGACGCAGAGGCGCATTGGCGAGCACTTCACTCAGAGTCTCCAACCTGCCTTGGCGTCCGCCTTTGTTCTAACACCTTTCCGCAACTGGGAGAACACTGCCCTCTAGTAGTGTTCGTCCTCGCTGCGTTTGTAGGTTTGGGAAGCCTAAGGGCCTTCCCTGGAACTCAACTCGGTGTAGCCAACAGGCTTCTAGTCCGCCCCTGTTCTTAAGGTCTTTCCTCCCCTGGGATCTCACGGGCCCACCCTCCCCCAGGAGACGTCACCTGAGGAGCGATGATACGTTTTGGAAACAAAAGGGGACCTAGGGTTCTCTGCCCTGAGAGTGTCCAACTTGCCTCCAGTGCGGCCTTGTTCTAACTTCTTTCCGCAGCAGGGAACACGCTGCCACATAGGAAACTTCACTTCAGGTCGAGTTTACGTTGTGGAAGCCTACGGGTCTGGGCCTGCACTTAACTCGCAGTGTGCAACTTGCCTAGGGTGCGCCCCAGGTTCCAACTTCTTTCCACAGCCGGGAGCAAACTGCCCCTTGGGAATCCTCCCTTTGAAGGTCGCGTTCACGTTTTGGAAGCCGCAGCGTCTTTGCGTGCCCTTAACTCGGAGTATCCAACTAGCTTCTAGTACGCCCTTCTTCTGAAGTCTTCCCTTCGCTTGGGAACACACTGCCACTGAGGAGACTTCACCTGAAGCACGATGACACGCTTTGCAGCCCAAGGACTGGACGGGCAACTTAACTCAGAAGCTCCAACTGCCTTCTAGTCGGCCTTGGTTCTAAGTTCTTTCCTTCCTGCAATGGGAACACACGGCCGCATAGGCCTCTTGGCCTTCGGAGCGTTTCTACGTGTTGGAAGCAGCAGGGCCTTAGCCTGCACTTTACGTAGAGCTTGCAACTTGGCGTAGAGTCCGCCTTGGTTCTAAGTTCTTGCCTGAGCTGCGAACACGCTGCCGCTTATGAGGCTTCACCTGAAGAGCGAGGCTACCTTTTGGAAGCCTAATGGACTTGGCGTGCACTTCACACAGAGAGTCCAAGTCGGCTTCAGGCCGCCCTTGTTCTCACTTCTTTCCTCACCTGCGAGAACACGGTCAGAAGGCGGTTGCGTCGTACGCGGCGCTTGGCGTTTTGGACGCAGAGGCGCATTGGCGAGCACTTCACTCAGAGTCTCCAACCTGCCTTGGCGTCCGCCTTTGTTCTAACACCTTTCCGCAACTGGGAGAACACTGCCCTCTAGTAGTGTTCGTCTTCGCTGCGTTTGTAGGTTTGGGAAGCCTAAGGGCCTTCCCTGGAACTCAACTCGGTGTAGCCAACAGGCTTCTAGTCCGCCCCTGTTCTAAGGTCTTTCCTCCCCTGGGATCTCACGGCCCCCCCCCCCCAGGGACGTCACCTGAGGAGCGATGATAAGTTTTGGAAGCAAAAGGGGACCTGGGGTGCCCTGCCCTGAGAGTGTCCAACTTGCCTCCAGTGCGGCCTTGTTCTAACTTCTTTCCGCAGCAGGGAACACGCTGCCACATAGGAAACTTCACTTCAGGTCGAGTTTACGTTGTGGAAGCCTAAGGGTCTGGGCCTGCACTTAACTCGCAGTGTGCAACTTGCCTAGGGTGCGCCCCAGATTCCAACTTCTTTCCACAGCCGGGAGCAAACTGCCCCTTGGGAATCCTCCCTTTGAAGGTCGCGTTCACGTTTTGGAAGCCGCAGCGTCTTTGCGTGCCCTTAACTTGGAGTACCCAACAAGCTTCTAGTACGCCCTTCTTCTCAAGTCTTCCCTTCGCTTGGGAACACACTGCCACTGAGGAGACTTCACCTGAAGCGCGATGACACGCTTTGCAGCCCAAGGGACTGGACGGGCAACTTAACTCAGAAGCTCCAACTGCCTTCTAGTCGGCCTTGGTTCTAAGTTCTTTCCTTCCTGCAATGGGAACACACGGCCGCATAGGCCTCTTGGCCTTCGGAGCGTTTCTACGTGTTGGAAGCAGCAGGGCCTTAGCCTGCACTTTACGTAGAGCTTGCAACTTGGCGTAGAGTCCGCCTTGGTTCTACGTTCTTGCCTGAGCTGCGAACACGCTGCCGCTTATGAGGCTTCACCTGAAGAGCGAGGCTACCTTTTGGAAGCCTAATGGACTTGGCGTGCACTTCACACAGAGAGTCCAAGTCGGCTTCAGGCCGCCCTTGTTCTCACTTCTTTCCTCACCTGCGAGAACACGGCCAGAAGGCGGTTGCGTCGTACGCGGCGCTTGGCGTTTTGGACGCAGAGGCGCATTGGCGAGCACTTCACTCAGAGTCTCCAACCTGCCTTGGCGTCCGCCTTTGTTCTAACATCTTACCGCAACTGGGAGAACACTGCCCTCTAGTAGTGTTCGTCTTCGCTGCGTTTGTAGGTTTGGGAAGCCTAAGGGCCTTCCCTGGAACTCAATTCGGTGTAGCCAACAGGCTTCTAGTCCGCCCCTGTTCTAAGGTCTTTCCTCCCCTGGGATCTCACGGCCCCCCCCCCCCCCAGGGACGTCACCTGAGGAGCGATGATACGTTTTGGAAGCAAAAGGGGACCTGGGGTGCCCTGCCCTGAGAGTGTCCAACTTGCCTCCAGTGTGGCCTTGTTCTAACTTCTTTCCTCAGCAGGGAACACGCTGCCCCATAGGAAACTTGACTTCAGGTCGAGTTTACGTTGTGGAAGCCTAAGGGTCTGGGCCTGCACTTAACTCGCAGTGTTCAACTTGCCTAGGATGCGCCCCAGGTTCCAACTTCTTTCCACAGCCGGGAGCAAACTGCCCCTTGGGAATCCTCCCTTTGAAGGTCGCGTTCATGTTTTGGAAGCCGCAGCGTCTTTGCGAGCCCTTAACTCGGAGTACCCAACAAGCTTCTAGTACGCCCTTCTTCTCAAGTCTTCCCTTCGCTTGGGAACACACTGCCACTGGTGAGACTTCACCTGAAGCGCGATGACACGCTTTGCAGCCCAAGGGACTGGACGGGCAACTTAACTCAGAAGATCCAACTGCCTTCTAGTCGGCCTTGGTTCTAAGTTCTTTCCTTCCTGCAATGGGAACACACGGCCGCATAGGCCTCTGGGCCTTCGGAGCGTTTCTACGTGTTGGAAGCAGCAGGGCCTTAGCCTGCACTTTACGTAGAGCTTGCAACTTGGCGTACAGTCTGCCTTGGTTCTAAGTTCTTGCCTGAACTGCGAACACGCTGCCGCTTATGAGGCTTCACCTGAAGAGCGAGGCTACCTTTTGGAAGCCTAATGGACTTGGCGTGCACTTCACACAGAGAGTCCAAGTCGGCTTCAGGCCGCCCTTGTTCTCACTTCTTTCCTCACCTGCGAGAACACGGCCAGAAGGCGGTTGCGTAGTACGCGGCGCTTGGCGTTTTGGACGCAGAGGCGCATTGGCGAGCACTTCACTCAGAGTCTCCAACCTGCCTTGGCGTCCGCCTTTGTTCTAACACGTTTCCGCAACTGGGAGAACACTGCCCTCTAGTAGTGTTCGTCTTCGCTGCGTTTGTAGGTTTGGGAAGCCTAAGGGCCTTCCCTGGATCTCAACTCGGTGTAGCCAAGAGGCTTCTAGTCCGCCCCTGTTCTTAAGGTCTTTCCTCCCCTGGGATCTCACGGGCCACCCCTCCCCTAGGAGACGTCACCTGAGGAGCGATGATACGTTTTGGAAGCAAAAGGGGACCTGGGGTGCCCTGCCTGAGTGTGTCCAACTTGCCTCCAGTGCGGCCTTGTTCTAACTTCTTTCCGCAGCAGGGAACACGCTGCCACTTAGGAAACTTCACTTCAGGTCGAGTTTACGTTGTGGAAGCCTCAGGGTCTGGGCCTGCACTTAACTCGCAGTGTGCAACTTGCCTAGGGTGCGCCCCAGGTTCCAACTTCTTTCCACAGCCGGGAGCAAACTGCCCCTTGGGAATCCTCCCTTTGAAGGTCGCGTTCAGGTTTTGGAAGCCGCAGCGTCTTTGCGTGCCCTTAACTCGAAGTACCCAACAAGCTTCTAGTACGCCCTTCTTCTCAAGTCTTCCCTTCGCTTGGGAACACACTGCCACTGAGGAGACTTCACCTGAAGCGCGATGACACGCTTTGCAGCCCAAGGGACTGGACGGGCAACTTAACTCAGAAGCTCCAACTACCTTCTAGTCGGCCTTGGTTCTAAGTTCTTTCCTTCCTGCAATGGGAACACACGGCCGCATAGGCCTCTTGGCCTTCGGAGCGTTTCTACGTGTTGGAAGCAGCAGGGCCTTAGCCTGCACTTTACGTAGAGCTTGCAACTTGGCGTAGAGTCCGCCTTGGTTCTAAGTTCTTGCCTGAGCTGCGAACACGCTGCCGCTTATGAGGCTTCACCTGAAGAGCGAGGCTACCTTTTGGAAGCCTAATGGACTTGGCGTGCACTTCACACAGAGAGTCCAAGTCGACTTCAGGCCGCCCTTGTTCTCACTTCTTTCCTCACCTGCGAGAACACGGACAGAAGGCGGTTGCGTCGTACGCGGCGCTTGGCGTTTTGGACGCAGAGGCGCATTGGCGAGCACTTCACTCAGAGTCTCCAACCTGCCTTGGCGTCCGCCTTTGTTCTAACACCTTTCCGCAACTGGGAGAACACTGCCCTCTAGTAGTGTTCGTCTTCGCTGCGTTTGTAGGTTTGGGAAGCCTAAGGGCCTTCCCTGGAACTCAACTCGGTGTAGCCAACAGGCTTCTAGTCCGCCCCTGTTCTAAGGTCTTTCCTCCCCTGGGATCTCACGCCCCCCCCCAGGAGACGTCACCTGAGGAGCGATGATACGTTTTGGAAGCAAAAGGGGACCTGGGGTGCCCTGCCCTGAGAGTGTCCAACTTGCCTCCTGTGCGGCCTTGTTCTAACTTCTTTCCGCAGGAGGGAACACGCTGCCACATATGAAACTTCACTTCAGGTCGAGTTTACGTTGTGGAAGCCTAAGGGTCTGGGCCTGCACTTAACTCGCAGTGTGCAACTTGCCTAGGGTGCGCCCCAGGTTCCAACTTCTTTCCACAGCCGGGAGCAAACTGCCCCTTGGGAATCCTCCCTTTGAAGGTCGCGTTCACGTTTTGGAAGCCGCAGCGTCTTTGCGTGCCCTTAACTCGGAGTACCCAACAAGCTTCTAGTACGCCCTTCTTCTCAAGTCTTCCCTTCGCTTGGGAACACACTGCCACTGAGGAGACTTCACCTGAAGCGCGATGACACGCTTTGCAGCCCAAGGGACTGGACGGGCAACTTAACTCAGAAGCTCCAACTGCCTTCTAGTCGGCCTTGGTTCTAAGTTCTTTCCTTCCTGCAATGGGAACCCACGGCCGCATAGGCCTCTGGGCCTTCGGAGCGTTTCTACGTGTTGGAAGCAGCAGGGCCTTAGCCTGCACTTTACGTAGAGCTTGCAACTTGGCGTAGAGTCCGCCTTGGTTCTAAGTTCTTGCCTGAGCTGCGAACACGCTGCCGCTTATGAGGCTTCACCTGAAGAGCGAGGCTACCTTTTGGAAGCCTAATGGACTTGGCGTGCACTTCACACAGAGAGTCCAAGTCGGCTTCAGGCCGCCCTTGTTCTCACTTCTTTCCTCACCTGCGAGAACACGGCCAGAAGGCGGTTGCGTCGTACGCGGCGCTTGGCGTTTTGGACGCAGAGGCGCATTGGCGAGCACTTCACTCAGAGTCTCCAACCTGCCTTGGCGTCCGCCTTTGTTCTAACACCTTTCCGCAACTGGGAGAACACTGCCCTCTAGTAGTGTTCGCCTTCGCTTCGTTTGTAGGTTTGGGAAGCCTAAGGGCCTTCCCTGGAACTCAACTCGGTGTAGCCAACAGGCTTCTAGTCCGCCCCTGTTCTAACGTCTTTCCTCCCCAGCGATCTCACGCCCCCCCCCCCAGGAGACGTCACCTGAGGAGCGATGATACGTTTTGGAAGCAAAAGGGGACCTGGGGTGCCCTGCCCTGAGAGTGTCCAACTTGCCTCCAGTGCGGCCTTGTTCTAACTTCTATCCACAGCAGGGAACACGCTGCCACATAGGAAACTTCACTTCAGGTCGAGTTTACCTTGTGGAAGCCTAAGGGTCTGGGCCTGCACTTAACTCGCAGTGTGCAACTTGCCTAGGGTGCGCCCCAGGTTCCAACTTATTTCCACAGCCGGGAGCAAACTGCCCCTTGGGAATCCTCCCTTTGAAGGTCGCGTTCACGTTTTGGAAGCCGCAGCATCTTTGCGTGCCCTTAACTCGGAGTACCCAACAAGCTTCTAGTACGCCCTTCTTCTCAAGTCTTCCCTTCGCTTGGGAACACACTGCCACTGAGGAGACTTCACCTGAAGCGCGATGACACGCTTTGCAGCCCAAGGAACTGGACGGGCAACTTAACTCAGAAGCTCCAACTGCCTTCTAGTCGGCCTTGGTTCTAAGTTCTTTCCTTCCTGCAATGGGAACACACGGCCGCATAGGCCTCTTGGCCTTCGGAGCGTTTCTACGTGTTGGAAGCAGCAGGGCCTTAGCCTGCACTTTACGTAGAGCTTGCAACTTGGCGTAGAGTCCGCCTTGGTTCTAAGTTCTTGCCTGAGCTGCGAACACGCTGCCGCTTATGAGGCTTCACCTGAAGAGCGAGGCTACCTTTTGGAAGCCTAATGGACTTGGCGTGCACTTCACACAGAGAGTCCAAGTCGGCTTCAGGCCGCCCTTGTTCTCACTTCTTTCCTCACCTGCGAGAACACGGCCAGAAGGCGGTTGCGTCGTACGCGGCGCTTGGCGTTGTGGACGCAGAGGCGCATTGGCGAGCACTTCACTCTGAGTCTCCAACCTGCCTTGGCGTTCGCCTTTGTTCTAACACCTTTCCGCAACTGGGAGAACACTGCCCTCTAGTAGTGTCCGTCTTCGCTGCGTTTGTAGGTTTGGGAAGCCTAAGGGCCTTCCCTGGAACTCAACTCGGTGTAGCCAACAGGCTTCTAATCCGCCCCTGTTCTTAAGGTCTTTCCTCCCCTGGGATCTCACAGGCCCCCCCTCCCCCAGGAGACGTCACCTGAGGAGCGATGATACGTTTTGGAAGCAAAAGGGGACCTGGGGTGCCCTGCCCTGAGAGTGTCCAACTTGCCTCCTGTGCGGCCTTGTTCTAACTTCTTTCCGCAGGAGGGAACACGCTGCCACATAGGAAACTTCACTTCAGGTCGAGTTTACGTTGTGGAAGCCTAAGGGTCTGGGCCTGCACTTAACTCGCAGTGTGCAACTTGCCTAGGGTGCGCCCCAGGTTCCAACTTCTTTCCACAGCCGGGAGCAAACTGCCCCTTGGGAATCCTCCCTTTGAAGGTCGCGTTCACGTTTTGGAAGCCGCAGCGTCTTTGCGTGCCCTTAACTCGTAGTACCCAACAAGCTTCTAGTACGCCCTTCTTCTCAAGTCTTCCCTTCGCTTGGGAACACACTGCCACTGAGGAGACTTCACCTGAAGCGCGATGACACGCTTTGCAGCCCAAGGGACTGGACGGGCAACTTAACTCAGAAGCTCCAACTGCCTTCTAGTCGGCCTTGGTTCTAAGTTCTTTCCTTCCTGCAATGGGAACACACGGCCGCATAGGCCTCTTGGCCTTCGGAGCGTTTCTACGTGTTGGAAGCAGCAGGGCCTTAGCCTGCACTTTACGTAGAGCTTGCAACTTGGCGTAGAGTCCGCCTTGGTTCTACGTTCTTGCCTGAGCTGCGAACACGCTGCCGCTTATGAGGCTTCACCTGAAGAGCGAGGCTACCTTTTGGAAGCCTAATGGACTTGGCGTGCACTTCACACAGAGAGTCCAAGTCGGCTTCAGGCCGCCCTTGTTCTCACTTCTTTCCTCACCTGCGAGAACACGGCCAGAAGGCGGTTGCGTCGTACGCGGCGCTTGGCGTTTTGGACGCAGAGGCGCATTGGCGAGCACTTCACTCAGAGTCTCCAACCTGCCTTGGCGTCCGCCTTTGTTCTAACACCTTTCCGCAACTGGGAGAACACTGCCCTCTAGTAGTGTTCGTCTTCGCTGCGTTTGTAGGTTTGGGAAGCCTAAGGGCCTTCCCTGGAACTCAACACGGTGTAGACAACAGGCTTCTAGTCCGCCCCTTTTCTTAAGGTCTTTCCTCCCCTGGGATCTCACGGGCCCCCCCCTCCCCCAGGAGACCTCACCTGAGGAGCGATGATACGTTTTGGAAGCAAAAGGGGACCTGGGGTGCCCTGCCCTGAGAGTGTCCAACTTGCCTCCAGTGCGGCCTTGTTCTAACTTCTTTCCGCAGCAGGGAACACGCTGCCACATAGGAAACTTCACTTCAGTTCGTGTTTACGTTGTGGAAGCCTAAGGGTCTGGGCCTGCACTTAACTCGCAGTGTGCAACTTGCCTAGGGTGCGCCCCAGGTTCCAACTTCTTTCCACAGCCGGGAGCAAACTGCCCCTTGGGAATCCTCCCTTTGAAGGTCGCGTTCACCTTTTGGAAGCCACAGCGTCTTTGCGTGCCCTTAACTCGGAGTACCCAACAAGCTTCTAGTACGCCCTTCTTCTCAAGTCTTCCCTTCGCTTGGGAACACACTGCCACTGAGGAGACTTCACCTGAAGCGCGATGACACGCTTTGCAGCCCAAGGGACTGGACGGGCAACTTAACTCAGAAGCTCCAACTGCCTTCTAGTCGGCCTTGGTTCTAAGTTCTTTCCTTCCTGCAATGGGAACACACGGCCGCATAGGCCTCTTGGCCTTCGGAGCGTTTCTACGTGTTGGAAGCAGCAGGGCCTTAGTCTGCACTTTACGTAGAGCTTGCAACTTGGCGTAGAGTCCGCCTTGGTTCTAAGTTCTTGCCTGAGCTGCGAACACGCTGCCGCTTATGAGGCTTCACCTGAAGAGCGAGGCTACCTTTTGGAAGCCTAATGGACTTGGCGTGCACTTCACACAGAGAGTCCAAGTCGACTTCAGGCCGCCCTTGTTCTCACTTCTTTCCTCACCTGCGAGAACACGGCCAGAAGGCGGTTGCGTCGTACGCGGCACTTGGCGTTTTGGACGCAGTGGCGAGCACTTCATTCAGAGTCTCCAACCTGCCTTGGCGTCCGCCTTTGTTCTAACACCTTTCCGCAACTGGGAGAACACTGCCCTCTAGTAGTGTTCGTCTTCGCTGCGTTTGTAGGTTTGGGAAGCCTAAGGGCCTTCCCTGGAACTCAACTCGGTGTAGCCAACAGGCTTCTAGTCCGCCCCTGTTCTAAGGTCTTTCCTCCCCAGCGATCTCACGCCCCCCCCCCAGGAGACGTCACCTGAGGAGCGATGATACGTTTTGGAAGCAAAAGGGGACCTGGGGTGCCCTGCCCTGAGAGTGTCCAACTTGCCTCCAGTGCGGCCTTGTTCTAACTTCTTTCCACAGCAGGGAACACGCTGCCACATAGGAAAATTCACTTCAGGTCGAGTTTACGTTGTGGAAGCCTAAGGGTCTGGGCCTGCACTTAACTCGCAGTGTGCAACTTGCCTAGGGTGCGCCCCAGGTTCCAACTTCTTTCCACAGCCGGGAGCAAACTGCCCCTTGGGAATCCTCCCATTGAAGGTCGCGTTCACGTTTTGGAAGCCGCAGCGTCTTTGCGTGCCCTTAACTCGGAGTACCCAACAAGCTTCTAGTACGCCCTTCTTCTCAAGTCTTCCCTTCGCTTGGGAACACACTGCCACTGAGGAGACTTCACCTGAAGCGCGATGACACGCTTTGCAGCCCAAGGGACTGGACGGGCAACTTAACTCAGAAGCTCCAACTGCCTTCTAGTCGGCCTTGGTTCTAAGTTCTTTCCTTCCTGCAATGGGAACACACGGCCGCATAGGCCTCTTGGCCTTCGGAGCGTTTCTACGTGTTGGAAGCAGCAGGGCCTTAGCCTGCACTTTACGTAGAGCTTGCAACTTGGCGTAGAGTCCGCCTTGGTTCTACGTTCTTGCCTGAGCTGCGAACACGCTGCCGCTTATGAGGCTTCACCTGAAGAGCGAGGCTACCTTTTGGAAGCCTAATGGACTTGGCGTGCACTTCACACAGAGAGTCCAAGTCGGCTTCAGGCCGCCCTTGTTCTCACTTCTTTCCTCACCTGCGAGAACACGGCCAGAAGGCGGTTGCGTCGTACGCGGCGCTTGGCGTTTTGGACGCAGAGGCGCATTGGCGAGCACTTCACTCAGAGTCTCCAACCTGCCTTGGCGTCCGCCTTTGTTCTAACACCTTTCCGCAACTGGGAGAACACTGCCCTCTAGTAGTGTTCGTCTTCGCTGCGTTTGTAGGTTTGGGAAGCCTAAGGGCCTTCCCTGGAACTCAACTCGGTGTAGCCAACAGGCTTCTAGTCCGCCCCTGTTCTTAAGGTCTTTCCTCCCCTGGGATCTCACGGGCCCCACCTCCCCCTGCAGACGTCACATGAGGAGCGATGATACGTTTTGGAAGCAAAAGGGGACCTGGGGTGCCCTGCCCTGAGAGTGTCCAACTTGCCTCCAGTGCGGCCTTGTTCTAACTTCTTTCCGCAGCAGGGAACACGCTGCCACATAGGAAACTTCACTTCAGGTCGAGTTTACGTTGTGGAAGCCTGAGGGTCTGGGCCTGCACTTAACTCGCAGTGTGCAACTTGCCTAGGGTGCGCCCCAGGTTCCAACTTCTTTCCACAGCCGGGAGCAAACTGCCCCTTGGGAATCCTCCCTTTGAAGCTTGCGTTCACGTTTTGGAAGCCGCAGCGTCTTTGCGTGCCCTTAACTTGGAGTACCCAACAAGCTTCTAGTACGCCCTTCTTCTCAAGTCTTCCCTTCGCTTGGGAACACACTGCCACTGAGGAGACTTCACCTGAAGCGCGATGACACGCTTTGCAGCCCAAGGGACTGGACGGGCAACTTAACTCAGAAGCTCCAACTGCCTTCTAGTCGGCCTTGGTTCTAAGTTCTTTCCTTCCTGCAATGGGAACACACGGCCGCATAGGCCTCTTGGCCTTCGGAGCGTTTCTACGTGTTGGAAGCAGCAGGGCCTTAGCCTGCACTTTACGTAGAGCTTGCAACTTGGCGTAGAGTCCGCCTTGGTTCTAAGTTCTTGCCTGAGCTGCGAACACGCTGCCGCTTATGAGGCTTCACCTGAAGAGCGAGGCTACCTTTTGGAAGCCTAATGGACTTGGCGTGCACTTCAAACAGAGAGTCCAAGTCGGCTTCATGCCGCCATTGTTCTCACTTCTTTCCTCACCTGCGAGAACAAGGCCAGAAGGCGGTTGCGTCGTACGCGGCGCTTGGCGTTTTGGACGCAGATTCGCATTGGCGAGCACTTCACTCAGAGTCTCCAACCTGCCTTGGCGTCCGCCTTTGTTCTAACACCTTTCCGCAACTGGGAGAACACTGCCCTCTAGTAGTGTTCGTCTTCGCTGCCTTTGTAGGTTTGGGAAGCCTAAGGGCCTTCCCTGGAACTCAACTCGGTGTAGCCAACAGGCTTCTAGTCCGCCCCTGTTCTAAGGTCTTTCCTCCCCTGGGATCTCACGCCCCCCCCCCCAGGAGACGTCACCTGAGGAGCGATGATACGTTTTGGAAGAAAAAGGGGACCTGGGGTGCCCTGCCCTGAGAGTGTCCAACTTGCCTCCTGTGCGGCCTTGTTCTAACTTCTTTCTGCAGCAGGGAACACGCTGCCACATAGGAAACTTCACTTCAGGTCGAGTTTACCTTGTGGAAGCCTCAGGGTCTGGGCCTGCACTTAACTCGCAGTGTGCAACTTGCCTAGGGTGCGCCCCAGGTTCCAACTTCTTTCCACAGCCGGGAGCAAACTGCCCCTTGGGAATCCTCCCTTTGAAGGTCGCGTTCACGTTTTGGAAGCCGCAGCTTCTTTGCGTGCCCTTAACTCGGAGTATCCAACAAGCTTCTAGTACGCCCTTCTTCTCAAGTCTTCCCTTCGCTTGGGAACACACTGCCACTGAGGAGACTTCACCTGAAGCGCGATGACACGCTTTGCAGCCCAAGGGACTGGACGGGCAACTGAACTCAGAAGCTCCAACTGCCTTCTAGTCGGCCTTGTTTCTAAGTTCTTTCCTTCCTGCAATGGGAACACACGGCCGCATAGGCCTCTTGGCCTTCGGAGCGTTTCTACGTGTTGGAAGCAGGAGGGCCTTAGCCTGCACTTTACGTAGA
Organism: Meles meles; assembly: GCF_922984935.1. NCBI lineage: Eukaryota > Metazoa > Chordata > Mammalia > Carnivora > Mustelidae > Meles > Meles meles. The sequence goes on from NW_025721606.1 coordinate 59,713, forward strand.
GCTTGCAACTTGGCGTACAGTCCGCCTTGGTTCTAAATTCTTGCCTGAGCTGCGAACACGCTGCCGCTTATGAAGCTTCACCTGAAGAGCGAGGCTACCTTTTGGAAGCCTAATGGACTTGGCGTGCACTTCACACAGAGAGTCCAAGTCGGCTTCAGGCCGCCCTTGTTCTCACTTCTTTCCTCACCTGCGAGAACACGGCCAGAAGGCGGTTGCGTCGTACGCGGCGCTTGGCGTTTTGGACGCAGAGGCGCATTGGCGAGCACTTCACTCAGAGTCTCCAACCTGCCTTGGCGTCCGCCTTTGTTCTAACACCTTTCCGCAACTGGGAGAACACTGCCCTCTAGTAGTGTTCGTCTTCGCTGCGTTTGTAGGTTTGGGAAGCCTAAGGGCCTTCCCTGGAACTCAACTCGGTGTAGCCAACAGACTTCTAGTCCGCCCCTGTTCTAAGGTCTTTCCTCCCCTGGGATCTCACGTCCCCCCCCAGGAGACGTCACCTGAGGAGCGATGATACGTTTTGGAAGCAAAAGGGGACCTGGGGTGCCCTGCCCTGAGAGTGTCCAACTTGCCTCCAGTGCGGCCTTGTTCTAACTTCTATCCACAGCAGGGAACACGCTGCCACATAGGAAACTTCACTTCAGGTCGAGTTTACGTTGTGGAAGCCTAAGGGTCTGGGCCTGCACTTAACTCGCAGTGTGCAACTTGCCTAGGGTGCGCCCCAGGTTCCAACTTCTTTCCACAGCCGGGAGCAAACTGCCCCTTGGGAATCCTCCCTTTGAAGGTCGCGTTCACGTTTTGGAAGCCGCAGCATCTTTGCGTGCCCTTAACTCGGAGTACCCAACAAGCTTCTAGTACGCCCTTCTTCTCAAGTCTTCCCTTCGCTTGGGAACACACTGCCACTGAGGAGACTTCACCTGAAGCGCGATGACACGCTTTGCAGCCCAAGGGACTGGACGGGCAACTTAACTCAGAAGCTCCAACTGCCTTCTAGTCGGCCTTGGTTCTAAGTTCTTTCCTTCCTGCAATGGGAACACACGGCCGCATAGGCCTCTTGGCCTTCGGAGCGTTTCTACGTGTTGGAAGCAGCAGGGCCTTAGCCTGCACTTTACGTAGAGCTTGCAACTTGGCGTAGAGTCCGCCTTGGTTCTAAGTTCTTGCCTGAGCTGCGAACACGCTGCCGCTTATGAGGCTTCACCTGAAGAGCGAGGCTACCTTTTGGAAGCCTAATGGACTTGGCGTGCACTTCACACAGAGAGTCCAAGTCGGCTTCAGGCCGCCCTTGTTCTCACTTCTTTCCTCACCTGCGAGAACACGGCCAGAAGGCGGTTGCGTCGTACGCGGCGCTTGGCGTTGTGGACGCAGAGGCGCATTGGCGAGCACTTCACTCCGAGTCTCCAACCTGCCTTGGCGTTCGCCTTTGTTCTAACACCTTTCCGCAACTGGGAGAACACTGCCCTCTAGTAGTGTCCGTCTTCGCTGCGTTTGTAGGTTTGGGAAGCCTAAGGGCCTTCCCTGGAACTCAACTCGGTGTAGCCAACAGGCTTCTAATCCGCCCCTGTTCTTAAGGTCTTTCCTCCCCTGGGATCTCACGGGCCCCACCTCCCCCAGCAGACGTCACCTGAGGAGCGATGATACGTTTTGGAAGCAAAAGGGGACCTGGGGTGCCCTGCCCTGAGAGTGTCCAACTTGCCTCCAGTGCGGCCTTGTTCTAACTTCTTTCCGCAGCAGGGAACACGCTGCCACATAGGAAACTTCACTTCAGGTCGAGTTTACGTTGTGGAAGCCTGAGGGTCTGGGCCTGCACTTAACTCGCAGTGTGCAACTTGCCTAGGGTGCGCCCCAGGTTCCAACTTCTTTCCACAGCCGGGAGCAAACTGTCCCTTGGGAATCCTCCCTTTGAAGCTCGCGTTCACGTTTTGGAAGCCGCAGCGTCTTTGCGTGCCCTTAACTCGGAGTACGCAACAAGCTTCTAGTACGCCCTTCTTCTCAAGTCTTCCCTTCGCTTGGGAACACACTGCCACTGAGGAGACTTCACCTGAAGCGCGATGACACGCTTTGCAGCCCAAGGGACTGGACGGGCAACTTAACTCAGAAGCTCCAACTGCCTTCTAGTCGGCCTTGGTTCTAAGTTCTTTCCTTCCTGCAATGGGAACACACGGCCGCATAGGCCTCTTGGCCTTCGGAGCGTTTCTACGTGTTGGAAGCAGCAGGGCCTTAGCCTGCACTTTACGTAGAGCTTGCAACTTGGCGTAGAGTCCGCCTTGGTTCTAAGTTCTTGCCTGAGCTGCGAACACGCTGCCGCTTATGAGGCTTCACCTGACGAGCGAGGCTACCTTTTGGAAGCCTAATGGACTTGGCGTGTACTTCACACAGAGAGTCCAAGTCGGCTTCAGGCCGCCCTTGTTCTCACTTCTTTCCTCACCTGCGAGAACACGGCCAGAATGCGGTTGCGTCGTACGCGGCGCTTGGCGTTTTGGACGCAGAGGCGCATTGGCGAGCACTTCACTCAGAGTCTCCAACCTGCCTTGGCGTCCGCCTTTGTTCTAACACCTTTCCGCAACTGGGAGAACACTGCCCTCTAGTAGTGTTCGTCTTCGCTGCCTTTGTAGGTTTGGGAAGCCTAAGGGCCTTCCCTGGAACTCAACTCGGTGTAGCCAACAGGCTTCTAGTCCGCCCCTGTTCTAAGGTCTTTCCTCCCCTGGGATCTCACGCCCCCCCCCCCAGGAGACGTCACCTGAGGAGCGATGATACGTTTTGCAAGCAAAAGGGGACCTGGGGTGCCCTGCCCTGAGAGTGTCCAACTTGCCTCCTGTGCGGCCTTGTTCTAACTTCTTTCTGCAGCAGGGAACACGCTGCCACATAGGAAACTTCACTTCAGGTCGAGTTTACCTTGTGGAAGCCTCAGGGTCTGGGCCTGCACTTAACTCGCAGTGTGCAACTTGCCTAGGGTGCGCCCCAGGTTCCAACTTCTTTCCACAGCCGGGAGCAAACTGCCCCTTGGGAATCCTCCCTTTGAAGGTCGCGTTCACGTTTTGGAAGCCGCAGCTTCTTTGCGTGCCCTTAACTCGGAGTATCCAACAAGCTTCTAGTACGCCCTTCTTCTCAAGTCTTCCCTTCGCTTGGGAACACACTGCCACTGAGGAGACTTCACCTGAAGCGCGATGACACGCTTTGCAGCCCAAGGGACTGGACGGGCAACTGAACTCAGAAGCTCCAACTGCCTTCTAGTCGGCCTTGGTTCTAAGTTCTTTCCTTCCTGCAATGGGAACCCACGGCCGCATAGGCCTCTGGGCCTTCGGAGCGTTTCTACGTGTTGGAAGCAGCAGGGCCTTAGCCTGCACTTTACGTAGAGCTTGCAACTTGGCGTAGAGTCCGCCTTGGTTCTAAGTTCTTGCCTGAGCTGCGAACACGCTGCCGCTTATGAGGCTTCACCTGAAGAGCGAGGCTACCTTTTGGAAGCCTAATGGACTTGGCGTGCACTTCACACAGAGAGTCCAAGTCGGCTTCAGGCCGCCCTTGTTCTCACTTCTTTCCTCACCTGCGAGAACACGGCCAGAAGGCCCTTGCGTCGTACGCGGCGCTTGGCGTTTTGGACGCAGTGGCGAGCACTTCACTCAGAGTCTCCAACCTGCCTTGGCGTCCGCCTTGTTCTAACACCTTTCCGCAACTGGGAGAACACTGCCCTCTAGTAGTGTTCGTCTTCGCTGCGTTTGTAGGTTTGGGAAGCCTAAGGGCCTTCCCTGGAACTCAACTCGGTGTAGCCAACAGGCTTCTAGTCCGCCCCTTTTCTAAGGTCTTTCCTCCCCTGGGATCTCACGTCCCCCCCCAGGAGACGTCACCTGAGGAGCGATGATACGTTTTGGAAGCAAAAGGGGACCTGGGGTGCCCTGCCCTGAGAGTGTCCAACTTGCCTCCAGTGCGGCCTTGTTCTAACTTCTTTCCACAGCAGGGAACACGCTGCCACATAGGAAACTTCACTTCAGGTCGAGTTTACGTTGTGGAAGCCTAAGGGTCTGGGCCTGCACTTAACTCGCAGTGTGCAACTTGCCTAGGGTGCGCCCCAGGTTCCAACTTCTTTCCACAGCCGGGAGCAAACTGCCCCTTGGGAATCCTCCCTTTGAAGGTCGCGTTCACGTTTTGGAAGCCGCAGCGTCTTTGCGTGCCCTTTACTCGGAGTATCCAACAAGCTTCTAGTACGCCCTTCTTCTCAAGTCTTCCCTTCGCTTGGGAACACACTGCCACTGAGGAGACTTCACCTGAAGCGCGATGACACGCTTTGCAGCCCAAGGGACTGGACGGGCAACTTAACTCAGAAGCTCCAACTGCCTTCTAGTCGGCCTTGCTTCTAAGTTCTTTCCTTCCTGCAATGGGAACACACGGCCGCATAGGCCTCTTGGCCTTCGGAGCGTTTCTACGTGTTGGAAGCAGCAGGGCCTTAGCCTGCACTTTACGTAGAGCTTGCAACTTGGCGTAGAGTCCGCCTTGGTTCTAAGTTCTTGCCTGAGCTGCGAACACGCTGCCACTTATGAGGCTTCACCTGAAGAGCAAGGCTACCTTTTGGAAGCCTAATGGACTTGGCGTGCACTTCACACAGAGAGTCCAAGTCGGCTTCAGGCCGCCCTTGTTCTCACTTCTTTCCTCACCTGCGAGAACACGGCCAGAAGGCCGTTGCGTCATACGCGGCGCTTGGCGTTTTGGACGCAGAGGCGCATTGGCGAGCACTTCACTCAGAGTCTCCAACCTGCCTTGGCGTCCGCCTTGTTCTAACACCTTTCCGCAACTGGGAGAACACTGCCCTCTAGTAGTGTTCGTCTTCGCTGCCTTTGTAGGTTTGGGAAGCCTAAGGGCCTTCCCTGGAACTCAACTCGGTGTAGCCAACAGGCTTCTAGTCCGCCCCTGTACTAAGGTCTTTCCTCCCCTGTGATCTCACGCCCCCCCCCCCCAGGAGACGTCACCTGAGGAGCGATGATACGTTTTGGAAGCAAAAGGGGACCTGGGGTGCCCTGCCCTGAGATAGTGTCCAACTTGCCTCCAGTGTAGCCTTGTTCTAAATTCTTTCCGCAGCAGGGAACACGCTGCCACATAGGAAACTTCACTTCAGGTCGAGTTTGCGTTGTGGAAGCCTAAGGGTCTGGGCCTGCACTTAACTCGCAGTGTGCAACTTGCCTAGGGTGCGCCCCAGGTTCCAACTTCTTTCCACAGCCGGGAGCAAACTGCCCCTTGGGAATCCTCCCTTTGAAGGTCGCGTTCACGTTTTGGAAGCCGCAGCGTCTTTGCGTGCCCTTAACTCGGAGGATCCAACAAGCTTCTAGTACGCCCTTCTTCTCCAGTCTTCCCTTCGCTTGGGAACACACTGCCACTGAGGAGACTTCACCTGAAGCGCGATGACACGCTTTGCAGCCCAAGGGACTGGACGGGCAACTTAACTCAGAAGCTCCAACTGCCTTCTAGTCGGCCTTGGTTCTAAGTTCTTTCCTTCCTGCAATGGGAACACACGGCCGCATAGGCCTCTTGGCCTTCGGAGCGTTTCTACGTGTTGGAAGCAGCAGGGCCTTAGCCTGCACTTTACGTAGAGCTTGCAACTTGGCGTAGAGTCCGCCTTGGTTCTAAGTTCTTGCCTGAGCTGCGAACACGCTGCCGCTTATGAGGCTTCACCTGACGAGCGAGGCTACCTTTTGGAAGCCTAATGGACTTGGCGTGTACTTCACACAGAGAGTCCAAGTCGGCTTCAGGCCGCCCTTGTTCTCACTTCTTTCCTCACCTGCGAGAACACGGCCAGAATGCGGTTGCGTCGTACGCGGCGCTTGGCGTTTTGGACGCAGAGGCGCATTGGCGAGCACTTCACTCAGAGTCTCCAACCTGCCTTGGCGTCCGCCTTTGTTCTAACACCTTTCCGCAACTGGGAGAACACTGCCCTCTAGTAGTGTTCGTCTTCGCTGCCTTTGTAGGTTTGGGAAGCCTAAGGGCCTTCCCTGGAACTCAACTCGGTGTAGCCAACAGGCTTCTAATCCGCCCCTGTTCTAAGGTCTTTCCTCCCCTGGGATCTCACGCCCCCCCCCCCAGGAGACGTCACCTGAGGAGCGATGATACGTTTTGGAAGCAAAAGGGGACCTGGGGTGCCCTGCCCTGAGAGTGTCCAACTTGCCTCCTGTGCGGCCTTGTTCTAACTTCTTTCTGCAGCAGGGAACACGCTGCCACATAGGAAACTTCACTTCAGGTCGAGTTTACCTTGTGGAAGCCTCAGGGTCTGGGCCTGCACTTAACTCGCAGTGTGCAACTTGCCTAGGGTGCGCCCCAGGTTCCAACTTCTTTCCACAGCCGGGAGCAAACTGCCCCTTGGGAATCCTCCCTTTGAAGGTCGCGTTCACGTTTTGGAAGCCGCAGCTTCTTTGCGTGCCCTTAACTCGGAGTATCCAACAAGCTTCTAGTACGCCCTTCTTCTCAAGTCTTCCCTTCGCTTGGGAACACACTGCCACTGAGGAGACTTCACCTGAAGCGCGATGACACGCTTTGCAGCCCAAGGGACTGGACGGGCAACTGAACTCAGAAGCTCCAACTGCCTTCTAGTCGGCCTTGGTTCTAAGTTCTTTCCTTCCTGCAATGGGAACACACGGCCGCATAGGCCTCTTGGCCTTCGGAGCGTTTCTACGTGTTGGAAGCAGCAGGGCCTTAGCCTGCACTTTACGTAGAGCTTGCAACTTGGCGTACAGTCCGCCTTGGTTCTAAATTCTTGCCTGAGCTGCGAACACGCTGCCGCTTATGAAGCTTCACCTGAAGAGCGAGGCTACCTTTTGGAAGCCTAATGGACTTGGCGTGCACTTCACACAGAGAGTCCAAGTCGGCTTCAGGCCGCCCTTGTTCTCACTTCTTTCCTCACCTGCGAGAACACGGCCAGAAGGCCCTTGCGTCGTACGCGGCGCTTGGCGTTTTGGACGCAGAGGCGCATTGGCGAGCACTTCACTCAGAGTCTCCAACCTGCCTTGGCGTCCGCCTTTGTTCTAACACCTTTCCGCAACTGGGAGAACACTGCCCTCTAGTAGTGTTCGTCTTCGCTGCGTTTGTAGGTTTGGGAAGCCTAAGGGCCTTCCCTGGAACTCAACTCGGTGTAGCCAACAGGCTTCTAGTCCGCCCCTGTTCTAAGGTCTTTCCTCCCCTGGGATCTCACGGCCCCCCCCTAGGAGAGGTCACCTGAGGAGCGATGATACGTTTTGAAAGCAAAAGGGGACCTGGGGTGCCCTGCCCTGAGAGTGTCCAACTTGCCTCCAGTGCGGCCTTGTTCTAACTTCTTTCCGCAGCAGGGAACACGCTGCCACATAGGAAACTTCACTTCAGGTCGAGTTTACGTTGTGGAAGCCTGAGGGTCTGGGCCTGCACTTAACTCGCAGTGTGCAACTTGCCTAGGGTGCGCCCCAGGTTCCAACTTCTTTCCACAGCCGGGAGCAAACTGCCCCTTGGGAATCCTCCCTTTGAAGGTCGCGTTCACGTTTTGGAAGCCGCACCGTCTTTGCGTGCCCTTAACTTGGAGTACCCAACAAGCTTCTAGTACGCCCTTCTTCTCAAGTCTTCCCTTCGCTTGGGAACACACTGCCACTGAGGAGACTTCACCTGAAGCACGATGACACGCTTTGCAGCCCAAGGGACTGGACGGGCAACTTAACTCAGAAGCTCCAACTGCCTTCTAGTCGGCCTTGGTTCTAAGTTCTTTCCTTCCTGCAATGGGAACACACGGCCGCATAGGCCTCTTGGCCTTCGGAGCGTTTCTACGTGTTGGAAGCAGCAGGGCCTTAGCCTGCACTTTACGTAGAGCTTGCAACTTGGCGTAGAGTCCGCCTTGGTTCTAAGTTCTTGCCTGAGCTGCGAACACGCTGCCGCTTATGAGGCTTCACCTGAAGAGCGAGGCTACCTTTTGGAAGCCTAATGGACTTGGCGTGCACTTCACACAGAGAGTCCAAGTCGGCTTCAGGCCGCCCTTGTTCTCACTTCTTTCCTCACCTGCGAGAACACGGCCAGAAGGCGGTTGCGTCGTACGCGGCCCTTGGCGTTTTGGACGCAGAGGCGCATTGGCGAGCACTTCACTCAGAGTCTCCAACCTGCCTTGTCGTCCGCCTTGTTCTAACACCTTTCCGCAACTGGGAGAACACTGCCCTCTAGTAGTGTTCGTCTTCGCTGCGTTTGTAGGTTTGGGAAGCCTAAGGGCCTTCCCTGGAACTCAACTCGGTGTAGCCAACAGGCTTCTAGTCCGCCCCTGTTCTAAGGTCTTTCCTCCCCTGGGATCTCACGCCCTCCCCCCAGGAGACGTCACCTGAGGAGCGATGATACGTTTTGGAAGCAAAAGGGGACCTGGTGTGCCCAGCCCTGAGAGAGTGTCCAACTTGCCTCCAGTGCGACCTTGTTCTAAATTCTTTCCGCAGCAGGGAACACGCTGCCACATAGGAAACGTCACTTCAGGTCGAGTTTGCGTTGTGGAAGCCTAAGGGTCTGGGCCTGCACTTAACTCGCAGTGTGCAACTTGCCTAGGGTGCGCCCCAGGTTCCAACTTCTTTCCACAGCCGGTAGCAAACTGCCCCTTGGGAATCCTCCCTTTGAAGGTCGTGTTCACGTTTTGGAAGCCGCAGCGTCTTTGCGTGCCCTTAACTCGGAGTACCCAACAAGCTTCTAGTATGCCCTTCTTCTCAAGTCTTCCCTTCGCTTGGGAACACACTGCCACTGAGGAGACTTCACCTGAAGCGCGATGACACGCTTTGCAGCCCAAGGGACTGGACGGGCAACTTAACTCAGAAGCTTCAACTGCCTTCTAGTCGGCCTTGGTTCTAAGTTCTTTCCTTCCTGCTATGGGAACACACGGCCGCATAGGCCTCTTGGCCTTCGGAGCGTTTCTACGTGTTGGAAGCAGCAGGGCCTTAGCCTGCACTTTACGTAGAGCTTGCAACTTGGCGTAGAGTCCGCCTTGGTTCTAAGTTCTTGCCTGAGCTGCGAACACGCTGCCGCTTATGAGGCTTCACCTGAAGAGCGAGGCTACCTTTTGGAAGCCTAATGGACTTGGCGTGCACTTCACACAGAGAGTCCAAGTCGGCTTCAGGCCGCCCTTGTTCTCACTTCTTTCCTCACCTGCGAGAACACGGCCAGAAGGCGGTTGCGTCGTACGCGGCGCTTGGCGTTTTGGACGCAGTGGCGAGCACTTCACTCAGAGTCTCCAACCTGCCTTGGCGTCCGCCTTTGTTCTAACACCTTTCCGCAACTGGGAGAACACTGCCCTCTAGTAGTGTTCGTCTTCGCTGCGTTTGTAGGTTTGGGAAGCCTAAGGGCCTTCCCTGGAACTCAACTCGGTATAGCCAAAAGGCTTCTAGTCCGCCCCTGTTCTAAGGTCTTTCCTCCCCTGTGATCTCACGCCCCCCCCCAGGAGACGTCACCTGAGGAGCGATGATACGTTTTGGAAGCAAAAGGGGACCTGGGGTGCCCTGCCCTGAGAGAGTGTCCAACTTGCCTCCAGTGTGGCCTTGTTCTAAATTCTTTCCGCAGCAGGGAACACGCTGCCACATAGGAAACTTCACTTCAGGTCGAGTTTGCGTTGTGGAAGCCTAAGGGTCTGGGCCTGCACTTAACTCGCAGTGTGCAACTTTCCTAGGGTGCGCCCCAGGTTCCAACTTCTTTCCACAGCCGGGAGCAAACTGCCCCTTGGGAATCCTCCCTTTGAAGGTCGCGTTCACGTTTTGGAAGCCGCAGCGTCTTTGCGTGCCCTTAACTCGGAGTACCCAACAAGCTTCTAGTACGCCCTTCTTCTCAAGTCTTCCCTTCGCTTGGGAACACACTGCCACTGAGGAGACTTCACCTGAAGCGCGATGACACGCTTTGCAGCCCAAGGGACTGGACGGGCAACTTAACTCAGAAGCTCCAACTGCCTTCTAGTCGGCCTTGGTTCTAAGTTCTTTCCTTCCTGCAATGGGAACACACGGCCGCATAGGCCTCTTGGCCTTCGGAGCGTTTCTACGTGTTGGAAGCAGCAGGGCCTTAGCCTGCACTTTACGTAGAGCTTGCAACTTGGCGTAGAGTCCGCCTAGGTTTTAAGTTCTTGCCTGAGCTGCGAACACGCTGCCGCTTATGAGGCTTCATCTGAAGAGCGAGGCTACCTTTTGGAAGCCTAATGGACTTGGCGTGCACTTCACACAGAGAGTCCAAGTCGGCTTCAGGCCGCCCTTGTTCTCACTTCTTTCCTCACCTGCGAGAACACGGCCAGAAGGCGGTTGCGTCGTACGCGGCGCTTGGCGTTTTGGACGCAGTGGCGAGCACTTCACTCAGAGTCTCCAACCTGCCTTGGCGTCCGCCTTGTTCTAACACCTTTCCGCAACTGGGAGAACACTGCCCTCTAGTAGTGTTCGTCTTCGCTGCGTTTGTAGGTTTGGGAAGCCTAAGGGCCTTCCCTGGAACTCAACTCGGTGTAGCCAACAGGCTTCTAGTCCGCCCCTTTTCTAAGGTCTTTCCTCCCCTGGGATCTCACGTCCCCCCCCAGGAGACGTCACCTGAGGAGCGATGATACGTTTTGGAAGCAAAAGGGGACCTGGGGTGCCCTGCCCTGAGAGTGTCCAACTTGCCTCCAGTGCGGCCTTGTTCTAACTTCTTTCCGCAGCAGGGAACACGCTGCCACATAGGAAACTTCACTTCAGGTCGAGTTTACGTTGTGGAAGCCTAAGGGTCTGGGCCTGCACTTAACTCGCAGTGTGCAACTTGCCTAGGGTGCGCCCCAGGTTCCAACTTCTTTCCACAGCCGGGAGCAAACTGCCCCTTGGGAATCCTCCCTTTGAAGGTCGCGTTCACGTTTTGGAAGCCGCAGCGTCTTTGCGTGCCCTTAACTCGGAGTATCCAACAAGCTTCTAGTACGCCCTTCTTCTCAAGTCTTCCCTTCGCTTGGGAACACACTGCCACTGAGGAGACTTCACCTGAAGCGCGATGACACGCTTTGCAGCCCAAGGGACTGGACGGGCAACTTCACTCAGAAGCTCCAACTGCCTTCTAGTCGGCCTTGGTTCTAAGTTCTTTCCTTCCTGCAATGGGAACCCACGGCCGCATAGGCCTCTTGGCCTTCGGAGCGTTTCTACGTGTTGGAAGCAGCAGGGCCTTAGCCTGCACTTTACGTAGAGCTTGCAACTTGGCGTAGAGTCCGCCTTGGTTCTAAGTTCTTGCCTGAGCTGCGAACACGCTGCCGCTTATGAGGCTTCACCTGAAGAGCGAGGCTACCTTTTGGAAGCCTAATGGACTTGGCGTGCACTTCACACAGAGAGTCCAAGTCGGCTTCAGGCCGCCCTTGTTCTCACTTCTTTCCTCACCTGCGAGAACACGGCCAGAAGGCGGTTGCGTCGTACGCGGCGCTTGGCGTTTTGGACGCAGAGGCGCATTGGCGAGCACTTCACTCAGAGTCTCCAACCTGCCTTGGCGTCCGCCTTGTTCTAACACCTTTCCGCAACTGGGAGAACACTGCCCTCTAGTAGTGTTCGTCTTCGCTGCGTTTGTAGGTTTGGGAAGCCTAAGGGCCTTCCCTGGAACTCAACTCGGTGTAGCCAACAGGCTTCTAGTCCGCCCCTGTTCTAAGGTCTTTCCTCCCCTGGGATCTCACGCCCTCCCCCCAGGAGACGTCACCTGAGGAGCGATGATACGTTTTGGAAGCAAAAGGGGACCTGGGGTGCCCAGCCCTGAGAGAGTGTCCAACTTGCCTCCAGTGCGGCCTTGTTCTAAATTCTTTCCGCAGCAGGGAACACGCTGCCACATAGGAAACTTCACTTCAGGTCGAGTTTGCGTTGTGGAAGCCTAAGGGTCTGGGCCTGCACTTAACTCGCAGTGTGCAACTTGCCTAGGGTGCGCCCCAGGTTCCAACTTCTTTCCACAGCCGGGAGCAAACTGCCCCTTGGGAATCCTCCCTTTGAAGGTCGCGTTCACGTTTTGGAAGCCGCAGCGTCTTTGCGTGCCCTTAACTCGGAGTACCCAACAAGCTTCTAGTACGCCCTTCTTCTCAAGTCTTCCCTTCGCTTGGGAACACACTGCCACTGAGGAGACTTCACCTGAAGCGCGATGACACGATTTGCAGCCCAAGGGACTGGACGGGCAACTTAACTCAGAAGCTTCAACTGCCTTCTAGTCGGCCTTGGTTCTAAGTTCTTTCCTTCCTGCAATGGGAACACACGGCCGCATAGGCCTCTTGGCCTTCGGAGCGTTTCTACGTGTTGGAAGCAGCAGGGCCTTAGCCTGCACTTTACGTAGAGCTTGCAACTTGGCGTAGAGTCCGCCTTGGTTCTAAGTTCTTGCCTGAGCTGCGAACACGCTGCCGCTTATGAGGCTTCACCTGAAGAGCGAGGCTACCTTTTGGAAGCCTAATGGACTTGGCGTGCACTTCACACAGAGAGTCCAAGTCGGCTTCAGGCCGCCCTTGTTCTCACTTCTTTCCTCACCTGCGAGAACACGGCCAGAAGGCGGTTGCATCGTACGCGGCGCTTGGCGTTTTGGACGCAGTGGCGAGCACTTCACTCAGAGTCTCCAACCTGCCTTGGCGTCCGCCTTTGTTCTAACACCTTTCCGCAACTGGGAGAACACTGCCCTCTAGTAGTGTTCGTCTTCGCTGCGTTTGTAGGTTTGGGAAGCCTAATGGCATTCCCTGGAACTCAACTCGGTGTAGCGAACAGGCTTCTAGTCCGCCCCTGTTCTAAGCTCTTTCCTCCCCTGGGATCTCACGGGCCCCCCTCCCCCAAAGACGTCACCTGAGGAGCGATGATACGTTTTGGAAGCAAAAGGGGACCTGGGGTGCCCTGCCCTGAGAGTGTCCATCTTGCCTCCAGTGCGGCCTTGTTCTAACTTCTTTCCGCAGCAGGGAACACGCTGCCAAATAGGAAACTTCACTTCAGGTCGAGTTTACGTTGTGGAAGCCTCAGGGTCTGGGCCTGCACTTAACTCGCAGTGTGCAACTTGCCTAGGGTGCGCCCCAGGTTCCAACTTCTTTCCACAGCCGGGAGCAAACTGCCCCTTGGGAATCCTCCCTTTGAAGGTCGCGTTCACGTTTTGGAAGCCGCAGCGTCTTTGCGTGCCCTTAACTCGGAGTATCCAACAAGCTTCTAGTACGCCCTTCTTCTCAAGTCTTCCCTTCGCTTGGGAACACACTGCCACTGAGGAGACTTCACCTGAAGCGCGATGACACGCTTTGCAGCCCAAGGGACTGGACGGGCAACTTAACTCAGAAGCTCCAACTGCCTTCTAGTCGGCCTTGGTTCTAAGTTCTTTCCTTCCTGCAATGGGAACACACGGCCGCATAGGCCTCTTGGCCTTCGGAGCGTTTCTACGTGTTGGAAGCAGCAGGGCCTTAGCCTGCACTTTACGTAGAGCTTGCAACTTGGCATAGAGTCCGCCTTGGTTCTAACTTCTTGCATGAGCTGCGAACACGCTGCCGCTTATGAGGCTTCACCTGAAGAGCGAGGCTACCTTTTGGAAGCCTAATGGACTTGGCGTGCACTTCACACAGAGAGTCCAAGTCGGCTTCAGGCCGCCCTTGTTCTCACTTCTTTCCTCACCTGCGAGAACACGGCCAGAAGGCGGTTGCGTCGTACGCGGCGCTTGGCGTTTTGGACGCAGAGGCGCATTGGCGAGCACTTCACTCAGAGTCTCCAACCTGCCTTGGCGTCCGCCTTGTTCTAACACCTTTCCGCAACTGGGAGAACACTGCCCTCTAGTAGTGTTCGTCTTCGCTGCGTTTGTAGGTTTGGGAAGCCTAAGGGCCTTCCCTGGAACTCAACTCGGTGTAGCCATCAGGCTTCTAGTCCGCCCCTGTTCTAAGGTCTTTCCTCCCCTGTGATCTCACGCCCCCCCCCCCCAGGAGACGTCACCTGAGGAGCGATGATACGTTTTGGAAGCAAAAGGGGACCTGGGGTGCCCTGCCCTGAGAGAGTGTCCAACTTGCCTCCAGTGTGGCCTTGTTCTAAATTCTTTCCGCAGCAGGGAACACGCTGCCACATAGGAAACTTCACTTCAGGTCGAGTTTGCGTTGTGGAAGCCTAAGGGTCTGGGCCTGCACTTAACTCGCAGTGTGCAACTTGCCTAGGGTGCGCCCCAGGTTCCAACTTCTTTCCACAGCCGGGAGCAAACTGCCCCTTGGGAATCCTCCCTTTGAAGGTCGCGTTCACGTTTTGGAAGCCGCAGCGTCTTTGCGTGCCCTTTACTCGGAGTATCCAACAAGCTTCTAGTACGCCCTTCTTCTCAAGTCTTCCCTTCGCTTGGGAACACACTGCCACTGAGGAGACTTCACCTGAAGCGCGATGACACGCTTTGCAGCCCAAGGGACTGGACGGGCAACTTAACTCAGAAGCTCCAACTGCCTTCTAGTCGGCCTTGGTTCTAAGTTCTTTCCTTCCTGCAATGGGAACACACGGCCGCATAGGCCTCTTGGCCTTCGGAGCGTTTCTACGTGTTGGAAGCAGCAGGGCCTTATCCTGCACTTTACGTAGAGCTTGCAACTTGGCGTAGAGTCCGCCTTGGTTCTAAGTTCTTGCCTGAGCTGCGAACACGCTGCCGCTTATGAGGCTTCACCTGAAGAGCGAGGCTACCTTTTGGAAGCCTAATGGACTTGGCGTGCACTTCACACAGAGAGTCCAAGTCGGCTTCAGGCCGCCCTTGTTCTCACTTCTTTCCTCACCTGCGAGAACACGGCCAGAAGGCGGTTGCGTCGTACGCGGCGCTTGGCGTTTTGGACGCAGAGGCGCATTGGCGAGCACTTCACTCAGAGTCTCCAACCTGCCTTGGCGTCCGCCTTTGTTCTAACACTTTCCGCAACTGGGAGAACACTGCCCTCTAGTAGTGTTCGTCTTCGCTGCGTTTGTAGGTTTGGGAAGCCTAAGGGCATTCTCTGGAACTCAACTCGGTGTAGCGAACAGGCTTCTAGTCCGCCCCTGTTCTAAGCTCTTTCCTCCCCTGGGATCTCACGGGCCCCCCTCCCCCAAAGACGTCACCTGAGGAGCGATGATACGTTTTGGAAGCAAAAGGGGACCTGGGGTGCCCTGCCCTGAGAGTGTCCATCTTGCCTCCAGTGCGGCCTTGTTCTAACTTCTTTCCGCAGCAGGGAACACGCTGCCAAATAGGAAACTTCACTTCAGGTCGAGTTTACGTTGTGGAAGCCTCAGGGTCTGGGCCTGCACTTAACTCGCAGTGTGCAACTTGCCTAGGGTGCGCCCCAGGTTCCAACTTCTTTCCACAGCCGGGAGCAAACTGCCCCTTGGGAATCCTCCCTTTGAAGGTCGCGTTCACGTTTTGGAAGCCGCAGCGTCTTTGCGTGCCCTTAACTCGGAGTATCCAACAAGCTTCTAGTACGCCCTTCTTCTCAAGTCTTCCCTTCGCTTGGGAACACACTGCCACTGAGGAGACTTCACCTGAAGCGCGATGACACGCTTTGCAGCCCAAGGGACTGGACGGGCAACTTAACTCAGAAGCTCCAACTGCCTTCTAGTCGGCCTTGGTTCTAAGTTCTTTCCTTCCTGCAATGGGAACACACGGCCGCATAGGCCTCTTGGCCTTCGGAGCGTTTCTACGTGTTGGAAGCAGCAGGGCCTTAGCCTGCACTTTACGTAGAGCTTGCAACTTGGCATAGAGTCCGCCTTGGTTCTAACTTCTTGCATGAGCTGCGAACACGCTGCCGCTTATGAGGCTTCACCTGAAGAGCGAGGCTACCTTTTGGAAGCCTAATGGACTTGGCGTGCACTTCACACAGAGAGTCCAAGTCGGCTTCAGGCCGCCCTTGTTCTCACTTCTTTCCTCACCTGCGAGAACACGGCCAGAAGGCGGTTGCGTCGTACGCGGCGCTTGGCGTTTTGGACGCAGAGGCGCATTGGCGAGCACTTCACTCAGAGTCTCCAACCTGCCTTGGCGTCCGCCTTTGTTCTAACACCTTTCCGCAAATGGGAGAACACTGCCCTCTAGTAGTGTTCGTCTTCGCTGCGTTTGTAGGTTTGGGAAGCCTAAGGGCATTCCCTGGAACTCAACTCGGTGTAGCCAACAGGCTTCTAGTCCGCCCCTGTTCTAAGCTCTTTCCTCCCCTGGGATCTCACGGGCCCCCCCTCCCACAAAGACGTCACCTTAGGAGCGATGATACGTTTTGGAAGCAAAAGGGGACCTGGGGTGCCCTGCCCTGAGAGTGTCCAACTTGCCTCCAGTGCGGCCTTGTTCTAACTTCTTTCCGCAGCAGGGAACACGCTGCCACATAGGAAACTTCACTTCAGGTCGAGTTTACGTTGTGGAAGCCTAAGGGTCTGGGCCTGCACTTAACTCGCAGTGTGCAACTTGCCTAGGGTGCGCCCCAGGTTCCAACTTCTTTCCACAGCCGGGAGCAAACTGCCCCTTGGGAATCCTCCCTTTGAAGGTCGCGTTCACGTTTTGGAAGCCGCAGCGTCTTTGCGTGCCCTTAACTCGGAGTATCCAACAAGCTTCTAGTACGCCCTTCTTCTCAAGTCTTCCCTTCGCTTGGGAACACACTGCTACTGAGGAGACTTCACCTGAAGCGCGATGACACGCTTTGCAGCCCAAGGGACTGGACGGGCAACTTAACTCAGAAGCTCCAACTGCCTTCTAGTCGGCCTTGGTTCTAAGTTCTTTCCTTCCTGCAATGGGAACACACGGCCGCATAGGCCTCTTGGCCTTCGGAGCGTTTCTACGTGTTGGAAGCAGCAGGGCCTTAGCCTGTACTTTACGTAGAGCTTGCAACTTGGCGTAGAGTCCGCCTTGGTTCTAAGTTCTTGCCTGAGCTGCGAACACGCTGCCGCTTATGAGGCTTCACCTGAAGAGCGAGGCTACCTTTTGGAAGCCTAATGGACTTGGCGTGCACTTCACACAGAGAGTCCAAGTCGGCTTCAGGCCGCCCTTGTTCTCACTTCTTTCCTCACCTGCGAGAACACGGCCAGAAGGCGGTTGCGTCGTACGCGGCGCTTGGCGTTTTGGACGCAGAGGCGCATTGGCGAGCACTTCACTCAGAGTCTCCAACCTGCCTTGGCGTCCGCCTTGTTCTAACACCTTTCCGCAACTGGGAGAACACTGCCCTCTAGTAGTGTTCGTCTTCGCTGCGTTTGTAGGTTTGGGAAGCCTAAGGGCCTTCCCTGGAACTCAACTCGGTGTAGCCATCAGGCTTCTAGTCCGCCCCTGTTCTAAGGTCTTTCCTCCCCTGTGATCTCACGCCCCCCCCCCCAGGAGACGTCACCTGAGGAGCGATGATACGTTTTGGAAGCAAAAGGGGACCTGGGGTGCCCTGCCCTGAGAGAGTGTCCAACTTGCCTCCAGTGTGGCCTTGTTCTAAATTCTTTCCGCAGCAGGGAACACGCTGCCACATAGGAAACTTCACTTCAGGTCGAGTTTGCGTTGTGGAAGCCTAAGGGTCTGGGCCTGCACTTAACTCGCAGTGTGCAACTTGCCTAGGGTGCGCCCCAGGTTCCAACTTCTTTCCACAGCCGGGAGCAAACTGCCCCTTGGGAATCCTCCCTTTGAAGGTCGCGTTCACGTTTTGGAAGCCGCAGCGTCTTTGCGTGCCCTTAACTCGGAGTATCCAACAAGCTTCTAGTACGCCCTTCTTCTCAAGTCTTCCCTTCGCTTGGGAACACACTGCTACTGAGGAGACTTCACCTGAAGCGCGATGACACGCTTTGCAGCCCAAGGGACTGGACGGGCAACTTAACTCAGAAGCTCCAACTGCCTTCTAGTCGGCCTTGGTTCTAAGTTCTTTCCTTCCTGCAATGGGAACACACGGCCGCATAGGCCTCTTGGCCTTCGGAGCGTTTCTACGTGTTGGAAGCAGCAGGGCCTTAGCCTGTACTTTACGTAGAGCTTGCAACTTGGCGTAGAGTCCGCCTTGGTTCTAAGTTCTTGCCTGAGCTGCGAACACGCTGCCGCTTATGAGGCTTCACCTGAAGAGCGAGGCTACCTTTTGGAAGCCTAATGGACTTGGCGTGCACTTCACACAGAGAGTCCAAGTCGGCTTCAGGCCGCCCTTGTTCTCACTTCTTTCCTCACCTGCGAGAACACGGCCAGAAGGCGGTTGCGTCGTACGCGGCGCTTGGCGTTTTGGACGCAGAGGCGCATTGGCGAGCACTTCACTCAGAGTCTCCAACCTGCCTTGGCGTCCGCCTTGTTCTAACACCTTTCCGCAACTGGGAGAACACTGCCCTCTAGTAGTGTTCGTCTTCGCTGCGTTTGTAGGTTTGGGAAGCCTAAGGGCCTTCCCTGGAACTCAACTCGGTGTAGCCATCAGGCTTCTAGTCCGCCCCTGTTCTAAGGTCTTTCCTCCCCTGTGATCTCACGCCCCCCCCCCCCAGGAGACGTCACCTGAGGAGCGATGATACGTTTTGGAAGCAAAAGGGGACCTGGGGTGCCCTGCCCTGAGAGAGTGTCCAACTTGCCTCCAGTGTGGCCTTGTTCTAAATTCTTTCCGCAGCAGGGAACACGCTGCCACATAGGAAACTTCACTTCAGGTCGAGTTTGCGTTGTGGAAGCCTAAGGGTCTGGGCCTGCACTTAACTCGCAGTGTGCAACTTGCCTAGGGTGCGCCCCAGGTTCCAACTTCTTTCCACAGCCGGGAGCAAACTGCCCCTTGGGAATCCTCCCTTTGAAGGTCGCGTTCACGTTTTGGAAGCCGCAGCGTCTTTGCGTGCCCTTTACTCGGAGTATCCAACAAGCTTCTAGTACGCCCTTCTTCTCAAGTCTTCCCTTCGCTTGGGAACACACTGCCACTGAGGAGACTTCACCTGAAGCGCGATGACACGCTTTGCAGCCCAAGGGACTGGACGGGCAACTTAACTCAGAAGCTCCAACTGCCTTCTAGTCGGCCTTGGTTCTAAGTTCTTTCCTTCCTGCAATGGGAACACACGGCCGCATAGGCCTCTTGGCCTTCGGAGCGTTTCTACGTGTTGGAAGCAGCAGGGCCTTAGCCTGCACTTTACGTAGAGCTTGCAACTTGGCGTAGAGTCCGCCTTGGTTCTAAGTTCTTGCCTGAGCTGCGAACACGCTGCCGCTTATGAGGCTTCACCTGAAGAGCGAGGCTACCTTTTGGAAGCCTAATGGACTTGGCGTGCACTTCACACAGAGAGTCCAAGTCGGCTTCAGGCCGCCCTTGTTCTCACTTCTTTCCTCACCTGCGAGAACACGGCCAGAAGGCGGTTGCGTCGTACGCGGCGCTTGGCGTTTTGGACGCAGAGGCGCATTGGCGAGCACTTCACTCAGAGTCTCCAACCTGCCTTGGCGTCCGCCTTGTTCTAACACATTTCCGCAACTGGGAGAACACTGCCCTCTAGTAGTGTTCGTCTTCGCTGCGTTTGTAGGTTTGGGAAGCCTAAGGGCCTTCCCTGGAACTCAACTCGGTGTAGCCAGCAGGCTTCTAGTCCGCCCCTGTTCTAAGGTCTTTCCTCCCCTGTGATCTCACGCCCCCCCCAGGAGACGTCACCTGAGGAGCGATGATACGTTTTGGAAGCAAAAGGGGACCTGGGGTGCCCTGCCCTGAGAGAGTGTCCAACTTGCCTCCAGTGTGGCCTTGTTCTAAATTCTTTCCGCAGCAGGGAACACGCTGCCACATAGGAAACTTCACTTCAGGTCGAGTTTGCGTTGTGGAAGCCTAAGGGTCTGGGCCTGCACTTAACTCGCAGTGTGCAACTTTCCTAGGGTGCGCCCCAGGTTCCAACTTCTTTCCACAGCCGGGAGCAAACTGCCCCTTGGGAATCCTCCCTTTGAAGGTCGCGTTCACGTTTTGGAAGCCGCAGCGTCTTTGCGTGCCCTTAACTCGGAGTACCCAACAAGCTTCTAGTACGCCCTTCTTCTCAAGTCTTCCCTTCGCTTGGGAACACACTGCCACTGAGGAGACTTCACCTGAAGCGCGATGACACGCTTTGCAGCCCAAGGGACTGGACGGGCAACTTAACTCAGAAGCTCCAACTGCCTTCTAGTCGGCCTTGGTTCTAAGTTCTTTCCTTCCTGCAATGGGAACACACGGCCGCATAGGCCTCTTGGCCTTCGGAGCGTTTCTACGTGTTGGAAGCAGCAGGGCCTTAGCCTGCACTTTACATAGAGCTTGCAACTTGGCGTAGAGTCCGCCTTGGTTCTAAGTTCTTGCCTGAGCTGCGAACACGCTGCCGCTTATGATTCTTCACCTGAAGAGCGAGGCTACTTTTGGAAACCTAATGGACTTGGCGTGCACTTCACACAGAGAGTCCAAGTCGGCTTCAGGCCGCCCTTGTTCTCACTTCTTTCCTCACCTGCGAGAACACGGCCAGAAGGCGGTTGCGTCGTACGCGGCGCTTGGCGTTTTGGACGCAGAGGCGCATTGGCGAGCACTTCACTCAGAGTCTCCAACCTGCCTTGGCGTCCGCCTTGTTCTAACACCTTTCCGCAACTGGGAGAACACTGCCCTCTAGTAGTGTTCGTCTTCGCTGCGTTTGTAGGTTTGGGAAGCCTAAGGGCCTTCCCTGGAACTCAACTCGGTGTAGCCAGCAGGCTTCTAGTCCGCCCCTGTTCTAAGGTCTTTCCTCCCCTGTGATCTCACGCCCCCCCCCCAGGAGACGTCACCTGAGGAGCGATGATACGTTTTGGAAGCAAAAGGGGACCTGGGGTGCCCTGCCCTGAGAGAGTGTCCAACTTGCCTCCAGTGTGGCCTTGTTCTAAATTCTTTCCGCAGCAGGGAACACGCTGCCACATAGGAAACTTCACTTCAGGTCGAGTTTGCGTTGTGGAAGCCTAAGGGTCTGGGCCTGCACTTAACTCGCAGTGTGCAACTTTCCTAGGGTGCGCCCCAGGTTCCAACTTCTTTCCACAGCCGGGAGCAAACTGCCCCTTGGGAATCCTCCCTTTGAAGGTCGCGTTCACGTTTTGGAAGCCGCAGCGTCTTTGCGTGCCCTTAACTCGGAGTACCCAACAAGCTTCTAGTACGCCCTTCTTCTCAAGTCTTCCCTTCGCTTGGGAACACACTGCCACTGAGGAGACTTCACCTGAAGCGCGATGACACGCTTTGCAGCCCAAGGGACTGGACGGGCAACTTAACTCAGAAGCTCCAACTGCCTTCTAGTCGGCCTTGGTTCTAAGTTCTTTCCTTCCTGCAATGGGAACACACGGCCGCATAGGCCTCTTGGCCTTCGGAGCGTTTCTACGTGTTGGAAGCAGCAGGGCCTTAGCCTGCACTTTACGTAGAGCTTGCAACTTGGCGTAGAGTCCGCCTAGGTTTTAAGTTCTTGCCTGAGCTGCGAACACGCTGCCGCTTATGAGGCTTAACCTGAAGAGCGAGGCTACCTTTTGGAAGCCTAATGGACTTGGCGTGCACTTCACACAGAGAGTCCAAGTCGGCTTCAGGCCGCCCTTGTTCTCACTTCTTTCCTCACCTGCGAGAACACGGCCAGAAGGCGGTTGCGTCGTACGCGGCGCTTGGCGTTTTGGACGCAGTGGCGAGCACTTCACTCAGAGTCTCCAACCTGCCTTGGCGTCCGCCTTGTTCTAACACCTTTCCGCAACTGGGAGAACACTGCTCTCTAGTAGTGTTCGTCTTCGCTGCGTTTGTAGGTTTGGGAAGCCTAAGGGCCTTCCCTGGAACTCAACTCGGTGTAGCCAACAGGCTTCTAGTCCGCCCCTGTTCTAAGGTCTTTCCTCCCCTGGGATCTCACGTCCCCCCCCAGGAGACGTCACCTGAGGAGCGATGATACGTTTTGGAAGCAAAAGGGGACCTGGGGTGCCCTGCCCTGAGAGTGTCCAACTTGCATCCAGTGCGGCCTTGTTCTAACTTCTTTCCACAGCAGGGAACACGCTGCCACATAGGAAACTTCACTTCAGGTCGAGTTTACGTTGTGGAAGCCTAAGGGTCTGGGCCTGCACTTAACTCGCAGTGTGCAACTTGCCTAGGGTGCGCCCCAGGTTCCAACTTCTTTCCACAGCCGGGAGCAAACTGCCCCTTGGGAATCCTCCCTTTGAAGGTCGCGTTCACGTTTTGGAAGCCGCAGCGTCTTTGCGTGCCCTTTACTCGGAGTATCCAACAAGCTTCTAGTACGCCCTTCTTCTCAAGTCTTCCCTTCGCTTGGGAACACACTGCCACTGAGGAGACTTCACCTGAAGCGCGATGACATGCTTTGCAGCCCAAGGGACTGGACGGGCAACTTAACTCAGAAGCTCCAACTGCCTTCTAGTCGGCCTTGGTTCTAAGTTCTTTCCTTCCTGCAATGGGAACACACGGCCGCATAGGCCTCTTGGCCTTCGGAGCGTTTCTACGTGTTGGAAGCAGCAGGGCCTTAGCCTGCACTTTACGTAGAGCTTGCAACTTGGCGTAGAGTCCGCCTTGGTTCTAAGTTCTTGCCTGAGCTGCGAACACGCTGCCACTTATGAGGCTTCACCTGAAGAGCGAGGCTACCTTTTGGAAGCCTAATGGACTTGGCGTGCACTTCACACAGAGAGTCCAAGTCGGCTTCAGGCCGCCCTTGTTCTCACTTCTTTCCTCACCTGCGAGAACACGGCCAGAAGGCGGTTGCGTCGTACGCGGCGCTTGGCGTTTTGGACGCAGAGGCGCATTGGCGAGCACTTCACTCAGAGTCTCCAACCTGCCTTGGCGTCCGCCTTGTTCTAACACCTTTCCGCAACTGGGAGAACACTGCCCTCTAGTAGTGTTCGTCTTCGCTGCGTTTGTAGGTTTGGGAAGCCTAAGGGCCTTCCCTGGAACTCAACTCGGTGTAGCCAACAGGCTTCTAGTCCGCCCCTGTTCTAAGGTCTTTCCTCCCCTGTGATCTCACGCCCCACCCCCAGGAGACGTCACCTGAGGAGCGATGATACGTTTTGGAAGCAAATGGTGACCTGGGGTGCCCTGCCCTGAGATAGTGTCCAACTTGCCTCCAGTGTGGCCTTGTTCTAAATTCTTTCCGCAGCAGGGAACACGCTGCCACATAGGAATCTTCACTTCAGGTCGAGTTTGCGTTGTGGAAGCCTAAGGGTCTGGGCCTGCACTTAACTCGCAGTGTGCAACTTGCCTAGGGTGCGCCCCAGGTTCCAACTTCTTTCCACAGCCGGGAGCAAACTGCCCCTTGGGAATCCTCCCTTTGAAGGTCGCGTTCACGTTTTGGAAGCCGCAGCGTCTTTGCGTGCCCTTAACTCGGAGTACCCAACAAGCTTCTAGTACGCCCTTCTTCTCAAGTCTTCCCTTCGCTTGGGAACACACTGCCACTGAGGAGACTTCACCTGAAGCGCGATGACACGCTTTGCAGCCCAAGGAACTGGACGGGCAACTTAACTCAGAAACTCCAACTGCCTTCTAGTCGGCCTTGGTTCTAAGTTCTTTCCTTCCTGCAATGGGAACACACGGCCGCATAGGCCTCTTGGCCTTCGGAGCGTTTCTACGTGTTGGAAGCAGCAGGGCCTTAGCCTGCACTTTACGTAGAGCTTGCAACTTGGCGTAGAGTCCGCCTAGGTTTTAAGTTCTTGCCTGAGCTGCGAACACGCTGCCGCTTATGAGGCTTCACCTGAAGAGCGAGGCTACCTTTTGGAAGCCTAATGGACTTGGCGTGCACTTCACACAGAGAGTCCAAGTCGGCTTCAGGCCGCCCTTGTTCTCACTTCTTTCCTCACCTGCGAGAACACGGCCAGAAGTCGGTTGCGTCGTACGCGGCGCTTGGCGTTTAGGACGCAGTGGCGAGCACTTCACTCAGAGTCTCCAACCTGCCTTGGCGTCCGCCTTGTTCTAACACCTTTCCGCAACTGGGAGAACACTGCCCTCTAGTAGTGTTCGTCTTCGCTGCGTTTGTAGGTTTGGGAAGCCTAAGGGCCTTCCCTGGAACTCAACTCGGTGTAGCCAACAGGCTTCTAGTCCGCCCCTGTTCTAAGGTCTTTCCTCCCCTGGGATCTCACGTCCCCCCCCAGGAGACGTCACCTGAGTAGCGATGATATGTTTTGGAAGCAAAAGGGGACCTGGGGTGCCCTGCCCTGAGAGTGTCCAATTTGCCTCCAGTGCGGCCTTGTTCTAACTTCTTTCCACAGCAGGGAACACGCTGCCACATAGGAAACTTCACTTCAGGTCGAGTTTACGTTGTGGAAGCCTAAGGGTCTGGGCCTGCACTTAACTCGCAGTGTGCAACTTGCCTAGGGTGCGCCCCAGGTTCCAACTTCTTTCCACAGCCGGGAGCAAACTGCCCCTTGGGAATCTTCCCTTTGAAGGTCGCGTTCACGTTTTGGAAGCCGCAGCGTCTTTGCGAGCCCTTTACTCGGAGTATCCAACAAGCTTCTAGTACGCCCTTCTTCTCAAGTCTTCCCTTCGCTTGGGAACACACTGCCACTGAGGAGACTTCACCTGAAGCGCGATGACACGCTTTGCAGCCCAAGGGACTGGACGGGCAACTTAACTCAGAAGCTCCAACTGCCTTCTAGTCGGCCTTGGTTCTAAGTTCTTTCCTTCCTGCAATGGGAACACACGGCCGCATAGGCCTCTTGGCCTTCGGAGCGTTTCTACGTGTTGGAAGCAGCAGGGCCTTAGCCTGCACTTTACGTAGAGCTTGCAACTTGGCGTAGAGTCCGCCTTGGTTCTAAGTTCTTGCCTGAGCTGCGAACACGCTGCCGCTTATGAGGCTTCACCTGAAGAGCGAGGCTACCTTTTGGAAGCCTAATGGACTTGGCGTGCACTTCACACAGAGAGTCCAAGTCGGCTTCAGGCCGCCCTTGTTCTCACTTCTTTCCTCACCTGCGAGAACACGGCCAGAAGGCGGTTGCGTCGTACGCGGCGCTTGGCGTTTTGGACGCAGAGGCGCATTGGCGAGCACTTCACTCAGAGTCTCCAACCTGCCTGGGCGTCCGCCTTGTTCTAACACCTTTCCGCAACTGGGAGAACACTGCCCTCTAGTAGTGTTCGTCTTCGCTGCGTTTGTAGGTTTGGGAAGCCTAAGGGCCTTCCCTGGAACTCAACTCGGTGTAGCCAACAGGCTTCTAGTCCACCCCTGTTCTAAGGTCTTTCCTCCCCTGGGATCTCACGGCCCCCCCCCCCCCAGGGACGTCACCTGAGGAGCGATGATACGTTTGGAAGCAAAAGGGGACCTGGGGTGCCCTGCCCTGAGAGTGTCCAACTTGCCTCCAGTGCGGCCTTGTTCTAACTTCTTTCCGCAGCAGAGAACACGCTGCCACATAGGAAACTTCACTTCAGGTCGAGTTTACGTTGTGGAAGCCTAAGGGTCTGGGCCTGCACTTAACTCGCAGTGTGCAACTTGCCTAGGGTGCGCCCCAGATTCCAACTTCTTTCCACAGCCGGGAGCAAACTGCCCCTTGGGAATCCTCCCTTTGAAGGTCGCGTTCACGTTTTGGAAGCCGCAGCGTATTTGCGTGCCCTTAACTCGGAGTACCCAACAAGCTTCTAGTACGCCCTTCTTCTCAAGTCTTCCCTTCGCTTGGGAACACACTGCCACTGAGGAGACTTCACCTGAAGCGCGATGACACGCTTTGCAGCCCAAGGGACTGGACGGGCAACTTAACTCAGAAGCTCCAACTGCCTTCTAGTCGGCCTTGGTTCTAAGTTCTTTCCTTCCTGCAATGGGAACACACGGCCGCATAGGCCTCTTGGCCTTCGGAGCGTTTCTACGTGTTGGAAGCAGCAGGGCCTTAGCCTGCACTTTACGTAGAGCTTGCAACTTGGCGTACAGTCCGCCTTGGTTCTAAGTTCTTGCCTGAGCTGCGAACACGCTGCCGCTTATGAGGCTTCACCTGAAGAGCGAGGCTACCTTTTGGAAGCCTAATGGACTTGGCGTGCACTTCACACAGAGAGTCCAAGTCGGGTTCAGGCCGCCCTTGTTCTCACTTCTTTCCTCACCTGCGAGAACACGGCCAGAAGGCGGTTGCGTCGTACGCGGCGCTTGGCCTTTTGGACGCAGAGGCGCATTGGCGAGCACTTCACTCAGAGTCTCCAACCTGCCTTTGCGTCCGCCTTTGTTCTAACACCTTTCCGCAACTGGGAGAACACTGCCCTCTAGTAGTGTTCGTCTTCGCTGCGTTTGTAGGTTTGGGAAGCCTAAGGGCCTTCCCTGGAACTCAACTCGGTGTAGCCAACAGGCTTCTAGTCCGCCCCTGTTCTAAGGTCTTTCCTCCCCTGGGATCTCACGCCCCCCCCCCCCCAGGAGACGTCACCTGAGGAGCGATGATACGTTTTGGAAGCAAAAGGGGACCTGGGGTGCCCTGCCCTGAGAGTGTCCAACTTGCCTCCAGTGCCGCCTTGTTCTAACTTCTTTCCACAGCAGGGAACACGCTGCCACATAGGAAACTTCACTTCAGGTCGAGTTTACGTTGTGGAAGCCTAAGGGTCTGGGCCTGCACTTAACTCGCAGTGTGCAACTTGCCTAGGGTGCGCCCCAGGTTCCAACTTCTTTCCACAGCCGGAGCAAACTGCCCCTTGGGAATCCTCCCTTTGAAGGTCGCGTTCACGTTTTGGAAGCCGCAGCGTCTTTGCGTGCCCTTAACTCGGAGTACCCAACAAGCTTCTAGTACGCCCTTCTTCTCAAGTCTTCCCTTCACTTGGGAACACACTGCCACTGAGGAGACTTCACCTGAAGCGCGATGACACGCTTTGCAGCCCAAGGGACTGGACGGGCAACTTAACTCAGAAGCTCCAACTGCCTTCTAGTCGGCCTTGCTTCTAAGTTCTTTCCTTCCTGCAATGGGAACACACGGCCGCATAGGCCTCTTGGCCTTCGGAGCGTTTCTACGTGTTGGAAGCAGCAGGGCCTTAGCCTGCACTTTACGTAGAGCTAGCAACTTGGCGTAGAGTCCGCCTTGGTTCTAAGTTCTTGCCTGAGCTGCGAACACGCTGCCGCTTATGAGGCTTCACCTGAAGAGCGAGGCTATCTTTTGGAAGCCTAATGGACTTGGCGTGCACTTCACACAGAGAGTCCAAGTCGGCTTCAGGCCGCCCTTGTTCTCACTTCTTTCCTCACCTGCGAGAACACGGCCAGAAGGCGGTTGCGTCGTACGCGGCGCTTGGCGTTTTGGACGCAGAGGCGCATTGGCGAGCACTTCACTCAGAGTCTCCAACCTGCCTTGGCGTCCGCCTTTGTTCTAACACCTTTCCACAACTGGGAGAACACTGCCCTCTAGTAGTGTTCGTCTTCGCTGCGTTTGTAGGTTTGGGAAGCCTAAGGGACTTCCCTGGAACTCAACTCGGTGTAGCCAACAGGCTTCTAGTCCGCCCCTCTTCTTAAGGTCTTTCCTCCCCTGGGATCTCACGGGCCCCCCTCCCCCAGGAGACGTCACCTGAGGAGCGATGATACGTTTTGGAAGCAAAAGGGGACCTGGGGTGCCCTGCCCTGAGAGTGTCCAACTTGCCTCCAGTGCGGCCTTGTTCTAACTTCTTTCCGCAGCAGGGAACACGCTTCCACATAGGAAACTTCACTTCAGGTCGAGTTTAGGTTGTGGAAGCCTAAGGGTCTGGGCCTGCACTTAACTCGCAGTGTGCAACTTGCCTAGGGTGCGCCCCATGTTCCAACTTCTTTCCACAGCCGGGAGCAAACTGCCCCTTGGGAATCCTCCCTTTGAAGGTCGCGTTCACGTTTTGGAAGCCGCAGCGTCTTTGCGTGCCCTTATCTCGGAGTACCCAACAAGCTTCTAGTACGCCCTTCTTCTCAAGTCTTCCCTTCGCTTGGGAACACACTGCCACTGAGGAGACTTCACCTGAAGCACGATGACACGCTTTGCAGCCCAAGGGACTGGACGGGCAACTTAACTCAGAAGCTCCAACTGCCTTCTAGTCGGCCTTGGTTCTAAGTTCTTTCCTTCCTGCAATGGGAACACACGGCCGCATAGGCCTCTGGGCCTTCGGAGCGTTTCTACGTGTTGGAAGCAGCAGGGCCTTAGCCTGCACTTTACGTAGAGCTTGCAACTTGGCGTAGAGTCCGCCTTGGTTCTAAGTTCTTGCCTGAGCTGCGAACACGATGCCGCTTATGAGGCTTCACCTGAAGAGCGAGGCTACCTTTTGGAAGCCTAATGGACTTGGCGTGCACTTCACACAGAGAGTCCAAGTCGGCTTCAGGCCGCCATTGTTCTCACTTCTTTCCTCACCTGCGAGAACACGGCCAGAAGGCGGTTGCGTCGTACACGGCGATTGGCGTTTTGGACGCAGAGGCGCATTGGCGAGCACTTCACTCAGAGTCTCCAACCTGCCTTGGCGTCCGCCTTTGTTCTAACACATTTCCGCAACTGGGAGAACACTGCCCTCTAGTAGTGTTCGTCTTCGCTGCGTTTGTAGGTTTGGGAAGCCTAAGGGCCTTCCCTGGAACTCAACTCGGTGTAGCCAACAGGCTTCTAGTCCGCCCCTGTTCTTAAGGTCTTTCCTCCCCTGGGATCTCACGCCCCCCCCCCAGGAGACGTCACCTTAGGAGCGATGATTCGTTTTGGAAGCAAAAGGGGACCTGGGGTGCTCTGCCCTGAGAGTGTCCAACATGCCTCCAGTGCGGCCTTGTTCTAACTTCTTTCCGCAGCAGGGAACACGCTGCCACATAGGAAACTTCACTTCAGGTCGAGTTTACGTTGTGGAAGCCTAAGGGTCTGGGCCTGCACTTAACTCGCAGTGTGCAACTTGCCTAGGGTGCGCCCCAGGTTCCAACTTCTTTCCACAGCCGGGAGCAAACTGCCCCTTGGGAATCCTCCCTTTGAAGGTCGCGTTCACGTTTTGGAAGCCGCAGCGTCTTTGCGTGCCCTTAACTCGGAGTACCCAACAAGCTTCTAGTACGCCCTTCTTCTCAAGTCTTCCCTTCGCTTGGGAACACACTGCCACTGAGGAGACTTCACCTGAAGCGCGATGACACGCTTTGCAGCCCAAGGGACTGGACGGGCAACTTAACTCAGAAGCTCCAACTGCCTTCTAGTCGGCCTTGGTTCTAAGTTCTTTCCTTCCTGCAATGGGAACACACGGCCGCATAGGCCTCTTGGCCTTCGGAGCGTTTCTACGTGTTGGAAGCAGCAGGGCCTTAGCCTGCACTTTACGTAGAGCTTGCAACTTGGCGTAGAGTCCGCCTTGGTTCTAAGTTCTTGCCTGAGCTGCGAACACGCTGCCACTTATGAGGCTTCACCTGAAGAGCGAGGCTACCTTTTGGAAGCCTAATGGACTTGGCGTGCACTTCACACAGAGAGTCCAAGTCGGCTTCAGGCCGCCCTTGTTCTCACTTCTTTCCTCACCTGCGAGAACACGGCCAGAAGGCGGTTGCGTCGTACGCGGCGCTTGGCGTTTTGGACGCAGAGGCGCATTGGCGAGCACTTCACTCAGAGTCTCCAACCTGCCTTGGCGTCCGCCTTGTTCTAACACCTTTCCGCAACTGGGAGAACACTGCCCTCTAGTAGTGTTCGTCTTCGCTGCGTTTGTAGGTTTGGGAAGCCTAAGGGCCTTCCCTGGAACTCAACTCGGTGTAGCCAACAGGCTTCTAGTCCGCCCCTGTTCTAAGGTCTTTCCTCCCCTGTGATCTCACGCCCCACCCCCAGGAGACGTCACCTGAGGAGCGATGATACGTTTTGGAAGCAAATGGTGACCTGGGGTGCCCTGCCCTGAGATAGTGTCCAACTTGCCTCCAGTGTGGCCTTGTTCTAAATTCTTTCCGCAGCAGGGAACACGCTGCCACATAGGAATCTTCACTTCAGGTCGAGTTTGCGTTGTGGAAGCCTAAGGGTCTGGGCCTGCACTTAACTCGCAGTGTGCAACTTGCCTAGGGTGCGCCCCAGGTTCCAACTTCTTTCCACAGCCGGGAGCAAACTGCCCCTTGGGAATCCTCCCTTTGAAGGTCGCGTTCACGTTTTGGAAGCCGCAGCGTCTTTGCGTGCCCTTAACTCGGAGTACCCAACAAGCTTCTAGTACGCCCTTCTTC
This sequence comes from Meles meles, assembly GCF_922984935.1. Taxonomy (NCBI): domain Eukaryota; kingdom Metazoa; phylum Chordata; class Mammalia; order Carnivora; family Mustelidae; genus Meles; species Meles meles. Next base: position 89,553 of record NW_025721606.1, read on the forward strand.
TCAAGTCTTCCCTTCGCTTGGGAACACACTGCCACTGAGGAGACTTCACCTGAAGCGCGATGACACGCTTTGCAGCCCAAGGAACTGGACGGGCAACTTAACTCAGAAACTCCAACTGCCTTCTAGTCGGCCTTGGTTCTAAGTTCTTTCCTTCCTGCAATGGGAACACACGGCCGCATAGGCCTCTTGGCCTTCGGAGCGTTTCTACGTGTTGGAAGCAGCAGGGCCTTAGCCTGCACTTTACGTAGAGCTTGCAACTTGGCGTAGAGTCCGCCTAGGTTTTAAGTTCTTGCCTGAGCTGCGAACACGCTGCCGCTTATGAGGCTTCACCTGAAGAGCGAGGCTACCTTTTGGAAGCCTAATGGACTTGGCGTGCACTTCACACAGAGAGTCCAAGTCGGCTTCAGGCCGCCCTTGTTCTCACTTCTTTCCTCACCTGCGAGAACACGGCCAGAAGTCGGTTGCGTCGTACGCGGCGCTTGGCGTTTAGGACGCAGTGGCGAGCACTTCACTCAGAGTCTCCAACCTGCCTTGGCGTCCGCCTTGTTCTAACACCTTTCCGCAACTGGGAGAACACTGCCCTCTAGTAGTGTTCGTCTTCGCTGCGTTTGTAGGTTTGGGAAGCCTAAGGGCCTTCCCTGGAACTCAACTCGGTGTAGCCAACAGGCTTCTAGTCCGCCCCTGTTCTAAGGTCTTTCCTCCCCTGGGATCTCACGTCCCCCCCCAGGAGACGTCACCTGAGTAGCGATGATATGTTTTGGAAGCAAAAGGGGACCTGGGGTGCCCTGCCCTGAGAGTGTCCAATTTGCCTCCAGTGCGGCCTTGTTCTAACTTCTTTCCACAGCAGGGAACACGCTGCCACATAGGAAACTTCACTTCAGGTCGAGTTTACGTTGTGGAAGCCTAAGGGTCTGGGCCTGCACTTAACTCGCAGTGTGCAACTTTCCTAGGGTGCGCCCCAGGTTCCAACTTCTTTCCACAGCCGGGAGCAAACTGCCCCTTGGGAATCCTCCCTTTGAAGGTCGCGTTCACGTTTTGGAAGCCGCAGCGTCTTTGCGTGCCCTTAACTCGGAGTACCCAACAAGCTTCTAGTACGCCCTTCTTCTCAAGTCTTCCCTTCGCTTGGGAACACACTGCCACTGAGGAGACTTCACCTGAAGCGCGATGACACGCTTTGCAGCCCAAGGGACTGGACGGGCAACTTAACTCAGAAGCTCCAACTGCCTTCTAGTCGGCCTTGGTTCTAAGTTCTTTCCTTCCTGCAATGGGAACACACGGCCGCATAGGCCTCTTGGCCTTCGGAGCGTTTCTACGTGTTGGAAGCAGCAGGGCCTTAGCCTGCACTTTACGTAGAGCTTGCAACTTGGCGTAGAGTCCGCCTTGGTTCTAAGTTCTTGCCTGAGCTGCGAACACGCTGCCGCTTATGATTCTTCACCTGAAGAGCGAGGCTACTTTTGGAAACCTAATGGACTTGGCGTGCACTTCACACAGAGAGTCCAAGTCGGCTTCAGGCCGCCCTTGTTCTCACTTCTTTCCTCACCTGCGAGAACACGGCCAGAAGGCGGTTGCGTCGTACGCGGCGCTTGGCGTTTTGGACGCAGAGGCGCATTGGCGAGCACTTCACTCAGAGTCTCCAACCTGCCTTGGCGTCCGCCTTGTTCTAACACCTTTCCGCAACTGGGAGAACACTGCCCTCTAGTAGTGTTCGTCTTCGCTGCGTTTGTAGGTTTGGGAAGCCTAAGGGCCTTCCCTGGAACTCAACTCGGTGTAGCCAGCAGGCTTCTAGTCCGCCCCTGTTCTAAGGTCTTTCCTCCCCTGTGATCTCACGCCCCCCCCCAGGAGACGTCACCTGAGGAGCGATGATACGTTTTGGAAGCAAAAGGGGACCTGGGGTGCCCTGCCCTGAGAGAGTGTCCAACTTGCCTCCAGTGTGGCCTTGTTCTAAATTCTTTCCGCAGCAGGGAACACGCTGCCACATAGGAAACTTCACTTCAGGTCGAGTTTGCGTTGTGGAAGCCTAAGGGTCTGGGCCTGCACTTAACTCGCAGTGTGCAACTTTCCTAGGGTGCGCCCCAGGTTCCAACTTCTTTCCACAGCCGGGAGCAAACTGCCCCTTGGGAATCCTCCCTTTGAAGGTCGCGTTCACGTTTTGGAAGCCGCAGCGTCTTTGCGTGCCCTTAACTCGGAGTACCCAACAAGCTTCTAGTACGCCCTTCTTCTCAAGTCTTCCCTTCGCTTGGGAACACACTGCCACTGAGGAGACTTCACCTGAAGCGCGATGACACGCTTTGCAGCCCAAGGGACTGGACGGGCAACTTAACTCAGAAGCTCCAACTGCCTTCTAGTCGGCCTTGGTTCTAAGTTCTTTCCTTCCTGCAATGGGAACACACGGCCGCATAGGCCTCTTGGCCTTCGGAGCGTTTCTACGTGTTGGAAGCAGCAGGGCCTTAGCCTGCACTTTACGTAGAGCTTGCAACTTGGCGTAGAGTCCGCCTAGGTTTTAAGTTCTTGCCTGAGCTGCGAACACGCTGCCGCTTATGAGGCTTAACCTGAAGAGCGAGGCTACCTTTTGGAAGCCTAATGGACTTGGCGTGCACTTCACACAGAGAGTCCAAGTCGGCTTCAGGCCGCCCTTGTTCTCACTTCTTTCCTCACCTGCGAGAACACGGCCAGAAGGCTGTTGCGTCGTACGCGGCGCTTGGCGTTTTGGACGCAGTGGCGAGCACTTCACTCAGAGTCTCCAACCTGCCTTGGCGTCCGCCTTGTTCTAACACCTTTCCGCAACTGGGAGAACACTGCTCTCTAGTAGTGTTCGTCTTCGCTGCGTTTGTAGGTTTGGGAAGCCTAAGGGCCTTCCCTGGAACTCAACTCGGTGTAGCCAACAGGCTTCTAGTCCGCCCCTGTTCTAAGGTCTTTCCTCCCCTGGGATCTCACGTCCCCCCCCAGGAGACGTCACCTGAGGAGCGATGATACGTTTTGGAAGCAAAAGGGGACCTGGGGTGCCCTGCCCTGAGAGTGTCCAACTTGCCTCCAGTGCGGCCTTGTTCTAACTTCTTTCCACAGCAGGGAACACGCTGCCACATAGGAAACTTCACTTCAGGTCGAGTTTACGTTGTGGAAGCCTAAGGGTCTGGGCCTGCACTTAACTCGCAGTGTGCAACTTGCCTAGGGTGCGCCCCAGGTTCCAACTTCTTTCCACAGCCGGGAGCAAACTGCCCCTTGGGAATCCTCCCTTTGAAGGTCGCGTTCACGTTTTGGAAGCCGCAGCGTCTTTGCGTGCCCTTTACTCGGAGTATCCAACAAGCTTCTAGTACGCCCTTCTTCTCAAGTCTTCCCTTCGCTTGGGAACACACTGCCACTGAGGAGACTTCACCTGAAGCGCGATGACACGCTTTGCAGCCCAAGGGACTGGACGGGCAACTTAACTCAGAAGCTCCAACTGCCTTCTAGTCGGCCTTGGTTCTAAGTTCTTTCCTTCCTGCAATGGGAACACACGGCCGCATAGGCCTCTTGGCCTTCGGAGCGTTTCTACGTGTTGGAAGCAGCAGGGCCTTAGCCTGCACTTTACGTAGAGCTTGCAACTTGGCGTAGAGTCCGCCTTGGTTCTAAGTTCTTGCCTGAGCTGCGAACACGCTGCCACTTATGAGGCTTCACCTGAAGAGCGAGGCTACCTTTTGGAAGCCTAATGGACTTGGCGTGCACTTCACACAGAGAGTCCAAGTCGGCTTCAGGCCGCCCTTGTTCTCACTTCTTTCCTCACCTGCGAGAACACGGCCAGAAGGCGGTTGCGTCGTACGCGGCGCTTGGCGTTTTGGACGCAGAGGCGCATTGGCGAGCACTTCACTCAGAGTCTCCAACCTGCCTTGGCGTCCGCCTTGTTCTAACACCTTTCCGCAACTGGGAGAACACTGCCCTCTAGTAGTGTTCGTCTTCGCTGCGTTTGTAGGTTTGGGAAGCCTAAGGGCCTTCCCTGGAACTCAACTCGGTGTAGCCAACAGGCTTCTAGTCCGCCCCTGTTCTAAGGTCTTTCCTCCCCTGTGATCTCACGCCCCACCCCCAGGAGACGTCACCTGAGGAGCGATGATACGTTTTGGAAGCAAATGGTGACCTGGGGTGCCCTGCCCTGAGATAGTGTCCAACTTGCCTCCAGTGTGGCCTTGTTCTAAATTCTTTCCGCAGCAGGGAACACGCTGCCACATAGGAATCTTCACTTCAGGTCGAGTTTGCGTTGTGGAAGCCTAAGGGTCTGGGCCTGCACTTAACTCGCAGTGTGCAACTTGCCTAGGGTGCGCCCCAGGTTCCAACTTCTTTCCACAGCCGGGAGCAAACTGCCCCTTGGGAATCCTCCCTTTGAAGGTCGCGTTCACGTTTTGGAAGCCGCAGCGTCTTTGCGTGCCCTTAACTCGGAGTACCCAACAAGCTTCTAGTACGCCCTTCTTCTCAAGTCTTCCCTTCGCTTGGGAACACACTGCCACTGAGGAGACTTCACCTGAAGCGCGATGACACGCTTTGCAGCCCAAGGAACTGGACGGGCAACTTAACTCAGAAACTCCAACTGCCTTCTAGTCGGCCTTGGTTCTAAGTTCTTTCCTTCCTGCAATGGGAACACACGGCCGCATAGGCCTCTTGGCCTTCGGAGCGTTTCTACGTGTTGGAAGCAGCAGGGCCTTAGCCTGCACTTTACGTAGAGCTTGCAACTTGGCGTAGAGTCCGCCTAGGTTTTAAGTTCTTGCCTGAGCTGCGAACACGCTGCCGCTTATGAGGCTTCACCTGAAGAGCGAGGCTACCTTTTGGAAGCCTAATGGACTTGGCGTGCACTTCACACAGAGAGTCCAAGTCGGCTTCAGGCCGCCCTTGTTCTCACTTCTTTCCTCACCTGCGAGAACACGGCCAGAAGTCGGTTGCGTCGTACGCGGCGCTTGGCGTTTAGGACGCAGTGGCGAGCACTTCACTCAGAGTCTCCAACCTGCCTTGGCGTCCGCCTTGTTCTAACACCTTTCCGCAACTGGGAGAACACTGCCCTCTAGTAGTGTTCGTCTTCGCTGCGTTTGTAGGTTTGGGAAGCCTAAGGGCCTTCCCTGGAACTCAACTCGGTGTAGCCAACAGGCTTCTAGTCCGCCCCTGTTCTAAGGTCTTTCCTCCCCTGGGATCTCACGTCCCCCCCCAGGAGACGTCACCTGAGTAGCGATGATATGTTTTGGAAGCAAAAGGGGACCTGGGGTGCCCTGCCCTGAGAGTGTCCAATTTGCCTCCAGTGCGGCCTTGTTCTAACTTCTTTCCACAGCAGGGAACACGCTGCCACATAGGAAACTTCACTTCAGGTCGAGTTTACGTTGTGGAAGCCTAAGGGTCTGGGCCTGCACTTAACTCGCAGTGTGCAACTTGCCTAGGGTGCGCCCCAGGTTCCAACTTCTTTCCACAGCCGGGAGCAAACTGCCCCTTGGGAATCTTCCCTTTGAAGGTCGCGTTCACGTTTTGGAAGCCGCAGCGTCTTTGCGAGCCCTTTACTCGGAGTATCCAACAAGCTTCTAGTACGCCCTTCTTCTCAAGTCTTCCCTTCGCTTGGGAACACACTGCCACTGAGGAGACTTCACCTGAAGCGCGATGACACGCTTTGCAGCCCAAGGGACTGGACGGGCAACTTAACTCAGAAGCTCCAACTGCCTTCTAGTCGGCCTTGGTTCTAAGTTCTTTCCTTCCTGCAATGGGAACACACGGCCGCATAGGCCTCTTGGCCTTCGGAGCGTTTCTACGTGTTGGAAGCAGCAGGGCCTTAGCCTGCACTTTACGTAGAGCTTGCAACTTGGCGTAGAGTCCGCCTTGGTTCTAAGTTCTTGCCTGAGCTGCGAACACGCTGCCACTTATGAGGCTTCACCTGAAGAGCGAGGCTACCTTTTGGAAGCCTAATGGACTTGGCGTGCACTTCACACAGAGAGTCCAAGTCGGCTTCAGGCCGCCCTTGTTCTCACTTCTTTCCTCACCTGCGAGAACACGGCCAGAAGGCGGTTGCGTCGTACGCGGCGCTTGGCGTTTTGGACGCAGAGGCGCATTGGCGAGCACTTCACTCAGAGTCTCCAACCTGCCTGGGCGTCCGCCTTGTTCTAACACCTTTCCGCAACTGGGAGAACACTGCCCTCTAGTAGTGTTCGTCTTCGCTGCGTTTGTAGGTTTGGGAAGCCTAAGGGCCTTCCCTGGAACTCAACTCGGTGTAGCCAACAGGCTTCTAGTCCACCCCTGTTCTAAGGTCTTTCCTCCCCTGGGATCTCACGGCCCCCCCCCCCCCCAGGGACGTCACCTGAGGAGCGATGATACGTTTGGAAGCAAAAGGGGACCTGGGGTGCCCTGCCCTGAGAGTGTCCAACTTGCCTCCAGTGCGGCCTTGTTCTAACTTCTTTCCGCAGCAGAGAACACGCTGCCACATAGGAAACTTCACTTCAGGTCGAGTTTACGTTGTGGAAGCCTAAGGGTCTGGGCCTGCACTTAACTCGCAGTTTGCAACTTGCCTAGGGTGCGCCCCAGATTCCAACTTCTTTCCACAGCCGGGAGCAAACTGCCCCTTGGGAATCCTCCCTTTGAAGGTCGCGTTCACGTTTTGGAAGCCGCAGCGTATTTGCGTGCCCTTAACTCGGAGTACCCAACAAGCTTCTAGTACGCCCTTCTTCTCAAGTCTTCCCTTCGCTTGGGAACACACTGCCACTGAGGAGACTTCACCTGAAGCGCGATGACACGCTTTGCAGCCCAAGGGACTGGACGGGCAACTTAACTCAGAAGCTCCAACTGCCTTCTAGTCGGCCTTGGTTCTAAGTTCTTTCCTTCCTGCAATGGGAACACACGGCCGCATAGGCCTCTTGGCCTTCGGAGCGTTTCTACGTGTTGGAAGCAGCAGGGCCTTAGCCTGCACTTTACGTAGAGCTTGCAACTTGGCGTACAGTCCGCCTTGGTTCTAAGTTCTTGCCTGAGCTGCGAACACGCTGCCGCTTATGAGGCTTCACCTGAAGAGCGAGGCTACCTTTTGGAAGCCTAATGGACTTGGCGTGCACTTCACACAGAGAGTCCAAGTCGGGTTCAGGCCGCCCTTGTTCTCACTTCTTTCCTCACCTGCGAGAACACGGCCAGAAGGCGGTTGCGTCGTACGCGGCGCTTGGCCTTTTGGACGCAGAGGCGCATTGGCGAGCACTTCACTCAGAGTCTCCAACCTGCCTTGGCGTCCGCCTTTGTTCTAACACCTTTCCGCAACTGGGAGAACACTGCCCTCTAGTAGTGTTCGTCTTCGCTGCGTTTGTAGGTTTGGGAAGCCTAAGGGCCTTCCCTGGAACTCAACTCGGTGTAGCCAACAGGCTTCTAGTCCGCCCCTGTTCTAAGGTCTTTCCTCCCCTGGGATCTCACGCCCCCCCCCCCCAGGAGACGTCACCTGAGGAGCGATGATACGTTTTGGAAGCAAAAGGGGACCTGGGGTGCCCTGCCCTGAGAGTGTCCAACTTGCCTCCAGTGCGGCCTTGTTCTAACTTCTTTCCACAGCAGGGAACACGCTGCCACATAGGAAACTTCACTTCAGGTCGAGTTTACGTTGTGGAAGCCTAAGGGTCTGGGCCTGCACTTAACTCGCAGTGTGCAACTTGCCTAGGGTGCGCCCCAGGTTCAAACTTCTTTCCACAGCCGGAGCAAACTGCCCCTTGGGAATCCTCCCTTTGAAGGTCGCGTTCACGTTTTGGAAGCCGCAGCGTCTTTGCGTGCCCTTAACTCGGAGTACCCAACAAGCTTCTAGTACGCCCTTCTTCTCAAGTCTTCCCTTCACTTGGGAACACACTGCCACTGAGGAGACTTCACCTGAAGCGCGATGACACGCTTTGCAGCCCAAGGGACTGGACGGGCAACTTAACTCAGAAGCTCCAACTGCCTTCTAGTCGGCCTTGCTTCTAAGTTCTTTCCTTCCTGCAATGGGAACACACGGCCGCATAGGCCTCTTGGCCTTCGGAGCGTTTCTACGTGTTGGAAGCAGCAGGGCCTTAGCCTGCACTTTACGTAGAGCTAGCAACTTGGCGTAGAGTCCGCCTTGGTTCTAAGTTCTTGCCTGAGCTGCGAACACGCTGCCGCTTATGAGGCTTCACCTGAAGAGCGAGGCTATCTTTTGGAAGCCTAATGGACTTGGCGTGCACTTCACACAGAGAGTCCAAGTCGGCTTCAGGCCGCCCTTGTTCTCACTTCTTTCCTCACCTGCGAGAACACGGCCAGAAGGCGGTTGCGTCGTACGCGGCGCTTGGCGTTTTGGACGCAGAGGCGCATTGGCGAGCACTTCACTCAGAGTCTCCAACCTGCCTTGGCGTCCGCCTTTGTTCTAACACCTTTCCACAACTGGGAGAACACTGCCCTCTAGTAGTGTTCGTCTTCGCTGCGTTTGTAGGTTTGGGAAGCCTAAGGGACTTCCCTGGAACTCAACTCGGTGTAGCCAACAGGCTTCTAGTCCGCCCCTCTTCTTAAGGTCTTTCCTCCCCTGGGATCTCACGGGCCCCCCTCCCCCAGGAGACGTCACCTGAGGAGCGATGATACGTTTTGGAAGCAAAAGGGGACCTGGGGTGCCCTGCCCTGAGAGTGTCCAACTTGCCTCCAGTGCGGCCTTGTTCTAACTTCTTTCCGCAGCAGGGAACACGCTTCCACATAGGAAACTTCACTTCAGGTCGAGTTTAGGTTGTGGAAGCCTAAGGGTCTGGGCCTGCACTTAACTCGCAGTGTGCAACTTGCCTAGGGTGCGCCCCATGTTCCAACTTCTTTCCACAGCCGGGAGCAAACTGCCCCTTGGGAATCCTCCCTTTGAAGGTCGCGTTCACGTTTTGGAAGCCGCAGCGTCTTTGCGTGCCCTTATCTCGGAGTACCCAACAAGCTTCTAGTACGCCCTTCTTCTCAAGTCTTCCCTTCGCTTGGGAACACACTGCCACTGAGGAGACTTCACCTGAAGCACGATGACACGCTTTGCAGCCCAAGGGACTGGACGGGCAACTTAACTCAGAAGCTCCAACTGCCTTCTAGTCGGCCTTGGTTCTAAGTTCTTTCCTTCCTGCAATGGGAACACACGGCCGCATAGGCCTCTGGGCCTTCGGAGCGTTTCTACGTGTTGGAAGCAGCAGGGCCTTAGCCTGCACTTTACGTAGAGCTTGCAACTTGGCGTAGAGTCCGCCTTGGTTCTAAGTTCTTGCCTGAGCTGCGAACACGATGCCGCTTATGAGGCTTCACCTGAAGAGCGAGGCTACCTTTTGGAAGCCTAATGGACTTGGCGTGCACTTCACACAGAGAGTCCAAGTCGGCTTCAGGCCGCCCTTGTTCTCACTTCTTTCCTCACCTGCGAGAACACGGCCAGAAGGCGGTTGCGTCGTACACGGCGATTGGCGTTTTGGACGCAGAGGCGCATTGGCGAGCACTTCACTCAGAGTCTCCAACCTGCCTTGGCGTCCGCCTTTGTTCTAACACATTTCCGCAACTGGGAGAACACTGCCCTCTAGTAGTGTTCGTCTTCGCTGCGTTTGTAGGTTTGGGAAGCCTAAGGGCCTTCCCTGGAATTCAACTCGGTGTAGCCAACAGGCTTCTAGTCCGCCCCTGTTCTAAGGTCTTTCCTCCCCTGGGATCTCACGCCCCCCCCCCAGGAGACGTCACCTTAGGAGCGATGATTCGTTTTGGAAGCAAAAGGGGACCTGGGGTGCTCTGCCCTGAGAGTGTCCAACATGCCTCCAGTGCGGCCTTGTTCTAACTTCTTTCCGCAGCAGGGAACACGCTGCCACATAGGAAACTTCACTTCAGGTCGAGTTTACGTTGTGGAAGCCTAAGGGTCTGGGCCTGCACTTAACTCGCAGTGTGCAACTTGCCTAGGGTGCGCCCCAGGTTCCAACTTCTTTCCACAGCCGGGAGCAAACTGCCCCTTGGGAATCCTCCCTTTGAAGGTCGCGTTCACGTTTTGGAAGCCGCAGCGTCTTTGCGTGCCCTTAACTCGGAGTATCCAACAAGCTTCTAGTACGCCCTTCTTCTGAAGTCTTCCCTTCGCTTGGGAACACACTGCCACTAAGGAGACTTCACCTGAAGCACGATGACACGCTTTGCAGCCCAAGGGACTGGACGGGCAACTTAACTCAGAAGCTCCAACTGCCTTCTAGTCGGCCTTGGTTCTAAGTTCTTTCCTTCCTGCAATGGGAACACACGGCCGCATAGGCCTCTTGGCCTTCGGAGCGTTTCTACGTGTTGGAAGCAGCAGGGCCTTAGCCTGCACTTTACGTAGAGCTTGCAACTTGGCGTAGAGTCCGCCTTGGTTCTAAGTTCTTGCCTGGGCTGCGAACACGCTGCCGCTTATGAGGCTTTACCTGAAGAGCGAAGGCTACCTTTTGGAAGCCTAATGGACTTGGCGTGCACTTCACACAGAGAGTCCAAGTCGGCTTAAGGCCGCCCTTGTTCTCACTTCTTTCCTCACCTGGGAGTACACGGCCAGAAGGCGGTTGCGTCGTACGCGGCGCTTGGCGTTTTGGACGCAGAGGCGCATTGGCGAGCACTTCACTCAGAGTCTCCAACCTGCCTTGGCGTCCGCCTTTGTTCTAACACCTTTCCGCAACTGGGAGAACACTGCCCTCTAGTAGTGTTCGTCTTCGCTGCGTTTGTAGGTTTGGGAAGCCTAAGGGCCTTCCCTGGAACTCAACTCGGTGTAGCCAACTGGCTTCTAGTCCGCCCCTGTTCTAAGGTCTTTCTTCCCCTGGGATCTCACGCCCCCCCCCCCCAGAAGACGTCACCTTAGGAGCGATGATACGTTTTGGAAGCAAAAGGGGACCTGGGGTGCTCTGCCCTGAGAGTGTCCAACTTGCCTCCAGTGCGGCCTTGTTCTAACTTCTTTCCGCAGCAGGGAACACGCTGCCACATAGGAAACTTCACTTCAGGTCGAGTTTGCGTTGTGGAAGCCTAAGGGTCTGGGCCTGCACTTAACTCGCAGTGTGCAACTTGCCTAGGGTGCGCCCCAGGTTCCAACTTCTTTCCACAGCCGGGAGCAAACTGCCCCTTGGGAATCCTCCCTTTGAAGGTCGCGTTCACGTTTTGGAAGCCGCAGCGTCTTTGCGTGCCCTTAACTCGGAGTATCCAACAAGCTTCTAGTACGCCCTTCTTCTGAAGTGTTCCCTTCGCTTGGGAACACACTGCCACTGAGGAGACTTCACCTGAAGCGCGATGACACGCTTTGCAGCCCAAGGGACTGGACGGGCAACTTAACTCAGAAGCTCCAACTGCCTTCTAGTCGGCCTTGGTTCTAAGTTCTTTCCTTCCTGCAATGGGAACACACGGCCGCATAGGCCTCTTGGCCTTCGGAGCGTTTCTACGTGTTGGAAGCAGCAGGGCCTTAGCCTGCACTTTACGTAGAGCTTGCAACTTGGCGTAGAGTCCGCCTTGGTTCTAAGTTCTTGCCTGAGCTGCGAACACGCTGCCGCTTATGAGGCTTCACCTGAAGAGCGAGGCTACCTTTTGGAAGCCTAATGGACTTGGCGTGCACTTCACACAGAGAGTCCAAGTCGGCTTCAGGCCGCCCTTGTTCTCACTTCTTTCCTCACCTGCGAGAACACGGCCAGAAGGCGGTTGCGTCGTACGCGGCGCTTGGCGTTTTGGACGCAGAGGCGCATTGGCGAGCACTTCACTCAGAGTCTCCAACCTGCCTTGGCGTCCGCCTTTGTTCTAACACCTTTCCGCAACTGGGAGAACACTGCCCTCTAGTAGTGTTCGTCTTCGCTGCGTTTGTAGGTTTGGGAAGCCTAAGGGCCTTCCCTGGAACTCAACTCGGTGTAGCCAACTGGCTTCTAGTCCGCCCATGTTCTAAGGTCTTTCCTCCCCTGGGATCTCACGGCCCCCCTCCACAGGGACGTCACCTGAGGAGCGATGATACGTTTTGGAAGCAAAAGGGGACCTGGGGTGCCCTGCCCTGAGAGTGTCCAACTTGCCTCCAGTGCGGCCTTGTTCTAACTTCTTTCCGCAGCAGGGAACACGCTGCCACATAGGAAACTTTACTTCAGGTCGAGTTTACGTTGTGGAAGCCTAAGGGTCTGGGCCTGCACTTAACTCGCAGTGTTCAACTTGCCTAGGGTGCGCCCCAGGTTCCAACTTCTTTCCACAGCCGGGAGCAAACTGCCCCTTGGGAATCCTCCCTTTGAAGGTCGCGTTCACGTTTTGGAAGCCGCAGCGTCTTTGCGTGCCCTTAACTCGGAGTACCCAACAAGCTTCTAGTACGCCCTTCTTCTCAAGTCTTCCCTTCGCTTGGGAACACACTGCCACTGAGGAGACTTCACCTGAAGCGCGATGACACGCTTTGCAGCCCAAGGGACTGGACGGGCAACTTAACTCAGAAGCTCCAACTGCCTTCTAGTCGGCCTTGGTTCTAAGTTCTTTCCTTCCTGCAATGGGAACACACGGCCGCATAGGCCTCTTGGCCTTCGGAGCGTTTCTACGTGTTGGAAGCAGCAGGGCCTTAGCCTGCACTTTACGTAGAGCTTGCAACTTGGCGTAGAGTCCGCCTTGGTTCTGAGTTCTTGCCTGAGCTGCGAACACGCTGCCGCTTATGAGGCTTCACCTGAAGAGCGAGGCTACCTTTTGGAATCCTAATGGACTTGGTGTGCACTTCACACAGAGAGTCCAAGTCGGCTTCAGGCCGCCCTTGTTCTCACTTCTTTCCTCACCTGCGAGAACACGGCCAGAAGGCGGTTGCGTCGTACGCGGCGCTTGGCGTTTTGGTCGCGGAGGCGCATTGGCGAGCACTTCATTCAGAGTCTCCAACCTGCCTTGGCGTCCGCCTTTGTTCTAACACCTTTCCGCAACTGGGAGAAAACTGCCCTCTAGTAGTGTTCGTCTTCGCTGCGTTTGTAGGTTTGGGAAGCCTAAGGGCCTTCCCTGGAACTCAACCCGGTGTAGCCAACAGGCTTCTAGTCCGCCCCTTTTCTTAAGGTCTTTCCTCCCCTGGGATCTCACGGGCCCCCCCTCCCCCAGGAGACGTCACCTGAGGAGCGATGATACGTTTTGGAAGCAAAAGGGGACCTGGGGTGCCCTGCCCTGAGAGTGTCCAACTTGCCTCCAGTGCGGCCTTGTTCTAACTTCTTTCCGCAGCAGGGAACACGCGGCCACATAAGAAACTTCACTTCAGGTCGAGTTTACGTTGTGGAAGCCTAAGGGTCTGGGCCTGCACTTAACTCGCAGTGTGCAACTTGCCTAGGGTGCGCCCCAGGTTCCAACTTCTTTCCACAGCCGGGAGCAAACTGCCCCTTGGGAATCCTCCCTTTGAAGGTCGCGTTCACGTTTTGGAAGCCGCAGCGTATTTGCGTGCCCTTAACTCGGAGTACGCAACAAGCTTCTAGTACGCCCTTCTTCTCAAGTCTTCCCTTCGCTTGGGAACACACTGCCACTGAGGAGACTTCACCTGAAGCGCGATGACACGCTTTGCAGCCCAAGGGACTGGACGGGCAACTTAACTCAGAAGCTCCAACTGCCTTCTAGTCGGCCTTGGTTCTAAGTTCTTTCCTTCCTGCAATGGGAACACACGGCCGCATAGGCCTCTTGGCCTTCGGAGCGTTTCTACGTGTTGGAAGCAGCAGGGCCTTAGCCTGCACTTTACGTAGAGCTTGCAACTTGGCGTCGAGTCCGCCTTGGTTCTAAGTTCTTGCCTGAGCTGCGAACACGCTGCCGCTTATGAGGCTTCACCTGAAGAGCGAGGCTACCTTTTGGAAGCCTAATGGACTTGGCGTGCACTTCACACAGAGAGTCCAAGTCGGCTTCAGGCCGCCCTTGTTCTCACTTCTTTCCTCACCTGCGAGAACACTGCCAGAAGGCGGTTGCGTCGTACGCGGCGCTTGGCGTTTTGGACGCAGTGGCGAGCACTTCACTCAGAGTCCCCAACCTGCCTTGGCGTCCGCCTTTGTTCTAACACCTTTCCGCAACTGGGAGAACACTGCCCTCTAGTAGTGTTCGTCTTCGCTGCGTTTGTAGGTTTGGGAAGCCTAAGGGCCTTCCCTGGAACTCAACTCGGTGTAGCCAACAGGCTTCTAGTCCGCCCCTGTTCTAAGGTCTTTCCTCCCCTGGGATCTCACGGCCCCCCCCCCCCCCAAGGAGACGTCACCTGAGGAGCGATGATACATTTTGGAAGCAAAAGGGGACCTGGGGTGCCCTGCCCTGAGAGTGTCCAACTTGCCTCCAGTGCGGCCTTGTTGTAACTTCTTTCCGCAGCAGGGAACACGCTGCCACAAAGGAAACTTCACTTCAGGTCGAGTTTACGTTGTGGAAGCCTGAGGGTCTGGGCCTGCACTTAACTCGCAGTGTGCAACTTGCCTAGGGTGCGCCCCAGGTTCCAACTTCTTTCCACAGCTGGGAGCAAACTGCCCCTTGGGAATCCTCCCTTTGAAGGTCGCGTTCACGTTTTGGAAGCCGCAGCGTCTTTGCGTGCCCTTAACTTGGAGTACCCAACAAGCTTCAAGTACGCCCTTCTTCTCAAGTCTTCCCTTTGCTTGGGAACACACTGCCACTGAGGAGTCTTCACCTGAAGCGCGATGACACGCTTTGCAGCACAAGGGACTGGACGGGCAACTTAACTCAGAAGCTCCAACTGCCTTCTAGTCGGCCTTGGTTCTAAGTTCTTTCCTTCCTGCAATGGGAACACACGGCCGCATAGGCCTCTTGGCCTTCGGAGCGTTTCTACGTGTTGGAAGCAGCAGGGCCTTAGCCTGCACTTTACGTAGAGCTTGCAACTTGGCGTAGAGTCCGCCTTGGTTCTAAGTTCTTGCCTGAGCTGCGAACACGCTGCCGCTTATGAGGCTTCACCTGAAGAGCGAGGCTACCTTTTGGAAGCCTAATGGACTTGGCGTGCACTTCACACAGAGAGTCCAAGTCGGCTTCAGGCCGCCCTTGTTCTCACTTCTTTCCTCACCTGCGAGAACACGGCCAGAAGGCGGTTGCGTCGTACGCGGCGCTTGGCGTTTTGGACGCAGAGGCGCATTGGCGAGCACTTCACTCAGAGTCTCCAACCTGCCTTGGCGTCCGCCTTTGTTCTAACACCTTTCCGCAACTGGGAGAACACTGCCCTGTAGTAGTGTTCGTCTTCGCTGCGTTTGTAGGTTTGGGAAGCCTAAGGGCCTTCCCTGGAACTCAACTCGGTGTAGCCAACAGGCTTCTAGTCCGCCCCTGTTCTAAGGTCTTTCCTCCCCTGGGATCTCACGGCCACCCCCTCCCCCAGGAGACGTCACCTGAGGAGCGATGATACGTTTTGGAAGCAAAAGGGGACCTGGGGTGCTCTGCCCTGAGAGTGTCAAACTTGCCTCCAGTGCGGCCTTGTTCTAACTTCTTTCCACAGCAGGGAACACGCTGCCACATAGGAAACTTGACTTCAGGTCGAGTTTACGTTGTGGAAGCCTAAGGGTCTGGGCCTGCACTTAACTCACAGTGTGCAACTTGCCTAGGGTGCGCCCCAGGTTCCAACTTCTTTCCACAGCCGGGAGCAAACTGCCCCTTGGGAATCCTCCCTTTGAAGGTCGCGTTCACGTTTTGGAAGCCGCAGCGTCTTTGCGTGCCCTTAACTCGGAGTATCCAACAAGCTTCTAGTACGCCCTTCTTCTCAAGTCTTCCCTTCGCTTGGGAACACACTGCCACTGAGGAGACTTCACCTGAAGCGCGATGACACGCTTTGCAGCCCAAGGGACTGGACGGGCAACTTAACTCAGAAGCTCCAACTGCCTTCTAGTCGGCCTTGGTTCTAAGTTCTTTCCTTCCAGCAATGGGAACACACGGCCGCATAGGCCTCTTGGCCTTCGGAGCGTTTCTATGTGTTGGAAGCAGCAGGGCCTTAGCCTGCACTTTACGTAGAGCTTGCAACTTGGCGTAGAGTCCGCCTTGGTTCTAAGTTCTTGCCTGAGCTGCGAACACGCTGCCGCTTATGAGGCTTCACCTGAAGAGCGAGGCTACCTTTTGGAAGCCTAATGGACTTGGCGTGCACTTCACACAGAGAGTCCAAGTCGGCTTCAGGCCGCCCTTGTTCTCACTTCTTTCCTCACCTGCGAGAACACGGCCAGAAGGCGGTTGCGTCGTACGCGGCGCTTGGCGTTTTGGACGCAGAGGCGCATTGGCGAGCACTTCACTCAGAGTCTCCAACCTGCCTTGGCGTCCGCCTTTGTTCTAACACCTTTCCGCCACTGGGAGAACACTGCCCTCTAGTAGTGTTCGTCTTCGCTGCGTTTGTAGGTTTGGGAAGCCTAAGGGCCTTCCCTGGAACTCAACTCGGTGTAGCCAACAGGCTTCTAGTCCGCCCCTGTTCTAAGGTCTTTCCTCCCCTGGGATCTCACGCCCTCCCCCCAGGAGACGTCACCTGAGGAGCGATGATACGTTTTGGAAGCAAAAGGGGACCTGGGGTGCCCTGCCCTGAGAGAGTGTCCAACTTGCCTCCAGTGCGGCCTTGTTCTAAATTCTTTCCGCAGCAGGGAACACGCTGCCACATAGGAAACTTCACTTCAGGTCGAGTTTGCGTTGTGGAAGCCTAAGGGTCTGGGCCTGCACTTAACTCGCAGTGTGCAACTTGCCTAAGGTGCGCCCCAGGTTCCAACTTCTTTCCACAGCCGGGAGCAAACTGCCCCTTGGGAATCCTCCCTTTGAAGGTCGCGTTCACGTTTTGGAAGCCGCAGCGTCTTTGCGTGCCCTTAACTCGGAGTACCCAACAAGCTTCTAGTACGCCCTTCTTCTCAAGTCTTCCCTTCGCTTGGGAACACACTGCCACTGAGGAGACTTCACCTGAAGCGCGATGACACGCTTTGCAGCCCAAGGGACTGGACGGGTAACTTAACTCAGAAGCTTCAACTGCCTTCTAGTCGGCCTTGGTTCTAAGTTCTTTCCTTCCTGCAATGGGAACACACGGCCGCATAGGCCCCTTGGCCTTCGGAGCGTTTCTACGTGTTGGAAGCAGCAGGGCCTTAGCCTGCACTTTACGTACAGCTTGCAACTTGGCGTAGAGTCCGCCTTGGTTCTAAGTTCTTGCCTGAGCTGCGAACACGCTGCCACATATGAGGCTTCACCTGAAGAGCGAGGCTACCTTTTGGAAGCCTAATGGACTTGGCGTGCACTTCACACAGAGAGTCCAAGTCGGGTTCAGGCCGCCCTTGTTCTCACTTCTTTCCTCACCTGCGAGAACACGGCCAGAAGGCGGTTGCGTCGTACGCGGCGCTTGGCCTTTTGGACGCAGAGGCGCATTGGCGAGCACTTCACTCAGAGTCTCCAACCTGCCTTGGCGTCCGCCTTTGTTCTAATACCTTTCCGCAACTGGGAGAACACTGCCCTCTAGTAGTGTTCGTCTTCGCTGCGTTTGTAGGTTTGGGAAGCCTAAGGGCCTTCCCTGGAACTCAACTCGGTGTAGCCAACAGGCTTCTAGTCCGCCCCTGTTCTAAGGTCTTTCCTCCCCTGGGATCTCACGCCCCCCCCCCCCCCCAGGAGACGTCACCTGAGGAGCGATGATACGTTTTGGAAGCAAAAGGGGACCTGGGGTGCCCTGCCCTGAGAGTGTCCAACTTGCCTCCAGTGCGGCCTTGTTCTAACTTCTTTCCACAGCAGGGAACACGCTGCCACATAGGAAACTTCACTTCAGGTCGAGTTTACGTTGTGGAAGCCTAAGGGTCTGGGCCTGCACTTAACTCGCAGTGTGCAACTTGCCTAGGGTGCGCCCCAGGTTCCAACTTCTTTCCACAGCCGGAGCAAACTGCCCCTTGGGAATCCTCCCTTTGAAGGTCGCGTTCACGTTTTGGAAGCCGCAGCGTCTTTGCGTGCCCTTAACTCGGAGTACCCAACAAGCTTCTAGTACGCCCTTCTTCTCAAGTCTTCCCTTCACTTGGGAACACACTGCCACTGAGGAGACTTCACCTGAAGCGCGATGACACGCTTTGCAGCCCAAGGGACTGGACGGGCAACTTAACTCAGAAGCTCCAACTGCCTTCTAGTCGGCCTTGCTTCTAAGTTCTTTCCTTCCTGCAATGGGAACACACGGCCGCATAGGCCTCTTGGCCTTCGGAGCGTTTCTACGTGTTGGAAGCAGCAGGGCCTTAGCCTGCACTTTACGTAGAGCTAGCAACTTGGCGTAGAGTCCGCCTTGGTTCTAAGTTCTTGCCTGAGCTGCGAACACGCTGCCGCTTATGAGGCTTCACCTGAAGAGCGAGGCTACCTTTTGGAAGCCTAATGGACTTGGCGTGCACTTCACACAGAGAGTCCAAGTCGGCTTCAGGCCGCCCTTGTTCTCACTTCTTTCCTCACCTGCGAGAACACGGCCAGAAGGCGGTTGCGTCGTACGCGGCGCTTGGCGTTTTGGACGCAGAGGCGCATTGGCGAGCACTTCACTCAGAGTCTCCAACCTGCCTTGGCGTCCGCCTTTGTTCTAACACCTTTCCACAACTGGGAGAACACTGCCCTCTAGTAGTGTTCGTCTTCGCTGCGTTTGTAGGTTTGGGAACCCTAAGGGACTTCCCTGGAACTCAACTCGGTGTAGCCAACAGGCTTCTAGTCCGCCCCTCTTCTTAAGGTCTTTCCTCCCCTGGGATCTCACGGGCCCCCCTCCCCCAGGAGACGTCACCTGAGGAGCGATGATACGTTTTGGAAGCAAAAGGGGACCTGGGGTGCCCTGCCCTGAGAGTGTCCAACTTGCCTCCAGTGCGGCCTTGTTCTAACTTCTTTCCGCAGCAGGGAACACGCTTCCACATAGGAAACTTCACTTCAGGTCGAGTTTAGGTTGTGGAAGCCTAAGGGTCTGGGCCTGCACTTAACTCGCAGTGTGCAACTTGCCTAGGGTGCGCCCCATGTTCCAACTTCTTTCCACAGCCGGGAGCAAACTGCCCCTTGGGAATCCTCCCTTTGAAGGTCGCGTTCACGTTTTGGAAGCCGCAGCGTCTTTGCGTGCCCTTATCTCGGAGTACCCAACAAGCTTCTAGTACGCCCTTCTTCTCAAGTCTTCCCTTCGCTTGGGAACACACTGCCACTGAGGAGACTTCACCTGAAGCACGATGACACGCTTTGCAGCCCAAGGGACTGGACGGGCAACTTAACTCAGAAGCTCCAACTGCCTTCTAGTCGGCCTTGGTTCTAAGTTCTTTCCTTCCTGCAATGGGAACACACGGCCGCATAGGCCTCTGGGCCTTCGGAGCGTTTCTACGTGTTGGAAGCAGCAGGGCCTTAGCCTGCACTTTACGTAGAGCTTGCAACTTGGCGTAGAGTCCGCCTTGGTTCTAAGTTCTTGCCTGAGCTGCGAACACGATGCCGCTTATGAGGCTTCACCTGAAGAGCGAGGCTACCTTTTGGAAGCCTAATGGACTTGGCGTGCACTTCACACAGAGAGTCCAAGTCGGCTTCAGGCCGCCATTGTTCTCACTTCTTTCCTCACCTGCGAGAACACGGCCAGAAGGCGGTTGCGTCGTACACGGCGATTGGCGTTTTGGACGCAGAGGCGCATTGGCGAGCACTTCACTCAGAGTCTCCAACCTGCCTTGGCGTCCGCCTTTGTTCTAACACATTTCCGCAACTGGGAGAACACTGCCCTCTAGTAGTGTTCGTCTTCGCTGCGTTTGTAGGTTTGGGAAGCCTAAGGGCCTTCCCTGGAATTCAACTCGGTGTAGCCAACAGGCTTCTAGTCCGCCCCTGTTCTAAGGTCTTTCCTCCCCTGGGATCTCACGCCCCCCCCCCCAGGAGACATCACCTTAGGAGCGATGATTCGTTTTGGAAGCAAAAGGGGACCTGGGGTGCTCTGCCCTGAGAGTGTCCAACATGCCTCCAGTGCGGCCTTGTTCTAACTTCTTTCCGCAGCAGGGAACACGCTGCCACATAGGAAACTTCACTTCAGGTCGAGTTTACGTTGTGGAAGCCTAAGGGTCTGGGCCTGCACTTAACTCGCAGTGTGCAACTTGCCTAGGGTGCGCCCCAGGTTCCAACTTCTTTCCACAGCCGGGAGCAAACTGCCCCTTGGGAATCCTCCCTTTGAAGGTCGCGTTCACGTTTTGGAAGCCGCAGCGTCTTTGCGTGCCCTTAACTCGGAGTATCCAACAAGCTTCTAGTACGCCCTTCTTCTGAAGTCTTCCCTTCGCTTGGGAACACACTGCCACTAAGGAGACTTCACCTGAAGCACGATGACACGCTTTGCAGCCCAAGGGACTGGACGGGCAACTTAACTCAGAAGCTCCAACTGCCTTCTAGTCGGCCTTGGTTCTAAGTTCTTTCCTTCCTGCAATGGGAACACACGGCCGCATAGGCCTCTTGGCCTTCGGAGCGTTTCTACGTGTTGGAAGCAGCAGGGCCTTAGCCTGCACTTTACGTAGAGCTTGCAACTTGGCGTCGAGTCCGCCTTGGTTCTAAGTTCTTGCCTGGGCTGCGAACACGCTGCCGCTTATGAGGCTTTACCTGAAGAGCGAAGGCTACCTTTTGGAAGCCTAATGGACTTGGCGTGCACTTCACACAGAGAGTCCAAGTCGGCTTAAGGCCGCCCTTGTTCTCACTTCTTTCCTCACCTGGGAGTACACGGCCAGAAGGCGGTTGCGTCGTACGCGGCGCTTGGCGTTTTGGACGCAGAGGCGCATTGGCGAGCACTTCACTCAGAGTCTCCAACCTGCCTTGGCGTCCGCCTTTGTTCTAACACCTTTCCGCAACTGGGAGAACACTGCCCTCTAGTAGTGTTCGTCTTCGCTGCGTTTGTAGGTTTGGGAAGCCTAAGGGCCTTCCCTGGAACTGAACTCGGTGTAGCCAACTGGCTTCTAGTCCGCCCCTGTTCTAAGGTCTTTCTTCCCCTGGGATCTCACGCCCCCCCCCCCCAGAAGACGTCACCTTAGGAGCGATGATACGTTTTGGAAGCAAAAGGGGACCTGGGGTGCTCTGCCCTGAGAGTGTCCAACTTGCCTCCAGTGCGGCCTTGTTCTAACTTCTTTCCGCAGCAGGGAACACGCTGCCACATAGGAAACTTCACTTCAGGTCGAGTTTGCGTTGTGGAAGCCTAAGGGTCTGGGCCTGCACTTAACTCGCAGTGTGCAACTTGCCTAGGGTGCGCCCCAGGTTCCAACTTCTTTCCACAGCCGGGAGCAAACTGCCCCTTGGGAATCCTCCCTTTGAAGGTCGCGTTCACGTTTTGGAAGCCGCAGCGTCTTTGCGTGCCCTTAACTCGGAGTATCCAACAAGCTTCTAGTACGCCCTTCTTCTGAAGTGTTCCCTTCGCTTGGGAACACACTGCCACTGAGGAGACTTCACCTGAAGCGCGATGACACGCTTTGCAGCCCAAGGGACTGGACGGGCAACTTAACTCAGAAGCTCCAACTGCCTTCTAGTCGGCCTTGGTTCTAAGTTCTTTCCTTCCTGCAATGGGAACACACGGCCGCATAGGCCTCTTGGCCTTCGGAGCGTTTCTACGTGTTGGAAGCAGCAGGGCCTTAGCCTGCACTTTACGTAGAGCTTGCAACTTGGCGTAGAGTCCGCCTTGGTTCTAAGTTCTTGCCTGAGCTGCGAACACGCTGCCGCTTATGAGGCTTCACCTGAAGAGCGAGGCTACCTTTTGGAAGCCTAATGGACTTGGCGTGCACTTCACACAGAGAGTCCAAGTCGGCTTCAGGCCGCCCTTGTTCTCACTTCTTTCCTCACCTGCGAGAACACGGCCAGAAGGCGGTTGCGTCGTACGCGGCGCTTGGCGTTTTGGACGCAGAGGCGCATTGGCGAGCACTTCACTCAGAGTCTCCAACCTGCCTTGGCGTCCGCCTTTGTTCTAACACCTTTCCGCAACTGGGAGTACACTGCCCTCTAGTAGTGTTCGTCTTCGCTGCGTTTGTAGGTTTGGGAAGCCTAAGGGCCTTCCCTGGAACTCAACTCGGTGTAGCCAACTGGCTTCTAGTCCGCCCATGTTCTAAGGTCTTTCCTCCCCTGGGATCTCACGGCCCCCCTCCACAGGGACGTCACCTGAGGAGCGATGATACGTTTTGGAAGCAAAAGGGGACCTGGGGTGCCCTGCCCTGAGAGTGTCCAACTTGCCTCCAGTGCGGCCTTGTTCTAACTTCTTTCCGCAGCAGGGAACACGCTGCCACATAGGAAACTTTACTTCAGGTCGAGTTTACGTTGTGGAAGCCTAAGGGTCTGGGCCTGCACTTAACTCGCAGTGTTCAACTTGCCTAGGGTGCGCCCCAGGTTCCAACTTCTTTCCACAGCCGGGAGCAAACTGCCCCTTGGGAATCCTCCCTTTGAAGGTCGCGTTCACGTTTTGGAAGCCGCAGCGTCTTTGCGTGCCCTTAACTCGGAGTACCCAACAAGCTTCTAGTACGCCCTTCTTCTCAAGTCTTCCCTTCGCTTGGGAACACACTGCCACTGAGGAGACTTCACCTGAAGCGCGATGACACGCTTTGCAGCCCAAGGGACTGGACGGGCAACTTAACTCAGAAGCTCCAACTGCCTTCTAGTCGGCCTTGGTTCTAAGTTCTTTCCTTCCTGCAATGGGAACACACGGCCGCATAGGCCTCTTGGCCTTCGGAGCGTTTCTACGTGTTGGAAGCAGCAGGGCCTTAGCCTGCACTTTACGTAGAGCTTGCAACTTGGCGTAGAGTCCGCCTTGGTTCTGAGTTCTTGCCTGAGCTGCGAACACGCTGCCGCTTATGAGGCTTCACCTGAAGAGCGAGGCTACCTTTTGGAATCCTAATGGACTTGGTGTGCACTTCACACAGAGAGTCCAAGTCGGCTTCAGGCCGCCCTTGTTCTCACTTCTTTCCTCACCTGCGAGAACACGGCCAGAAGGCGGTTGCGTCGTACGCGGCGCTTGGCGTTTTGGTCGCGGAGGCGCATTGGCGAGCACTTCATTCAGAGTCTCCAACCTGCCTTGGCGTCCGCCTTTGTTCTAACACCTTTCCGCAACTGGGAGAAAACTGCCCTCTAGTAGTGTTCGTCTTCGCTGCGTTTGTAGGTTTGGGAAGCCTAAGGGCCTTCCCTGGAACTCAACCCGGTGTAGCCAACAGGCTTCTAGTCCGCCCCTTTTCTTAAGGTCTTTCCTCCCCTGGGATCTCACGGGCACCCCCTCCCCCAGGAGACGTCACCTGAGGAGCGATGATACGTTTTGGAAGCAAAAGGGGACCTGGGGTGCCCTGCCCTGAGAGTGTCCAACTTGCCTCCAGTGCGGCCTTGTTCTAACTTCTTTCCGCAGCAGGGAACACGCGGCCACATAAGAAACTTCACTTCAGGTCGAGTTTACGTTGTGGAAGCCTAAGGGTCTGGGCCTGCACTTAACTCGCAGTGTGCAACTTGCCTAGGGTGCGCCCCAGGTTCCAACTTCTTTCCACAGCCGGGAGCAAACTGCCCCTTGGGAATCCTCCCTTTGAAGGTCGCGTTCACGTTTTGGAAGCCGCAGCGTATTTGCGTGCCCTTAACTCGGAGTACGCAACAAGCTTCTAGTACGCCCTTCTTCTCAAGTCTTCCCTTCGCTTGGGAACACACTGCCACTGAGGAGACTTCACCTGAAGCGCGATGACACGCTTTGCAGCCCAAGGGACTGGACGGGCAACTTAACTCAGAAGCTCCAACTGCCTTCTAGTCGGCCTTGGTTCTAAGTTCTTTCCTTCCTGCAATGGGAACACACGGCCGCATAGGCCTCTTGGCCTTCGGAGCGTTTCTACGTGTTGGAAGCAGCAGGGCCTTAGCCTGCACTTTACGTAGAGCTTGCAACTTGGCGTCGAGTCCGCCTTGGTTCTAAGTTCTTGCCTGAGCTGCGAACACGCTGCCGCTTATGAGGCTTCACCTGAAGAGCGAGGCTACCTTTTGGAAGCCTAATGGACTTGGCGTGCACTTCACACAGAGAGTCCAAGTCGGCTTCAGGCCGCCCTTGTTCTCACTTCTTTCCTCACCTGCGAGAACACTGCCAGAAGGCGGTTGCGTCGTACGCGGCGCTTGGCGTTTTGGACGCAGTGGCGAGCACTTCACTCAGAGTCCCCAACCTGCCTTGGCGTCCGCCTTTGTTCTAACACCTTTCCGCAACTGGGAGAACACTGCCCTCTAGTAGTGTTCGTCTTCGCTGCGTTTGTAGGTTTGGGAAGCCTAAGGGCCTTCCCTGGAACTCAACTCGGTGTAGCCAACAGGCTTCTAGTCCGCCCCTGTTCTAAGGTCTTTCCTCCCCTGGGATCTCACGGCCCCCCCCCCCCCAAGGAGACGTCACCTGAGGAGCGATGATACATTTTGGAAGCAAAAGGGGACCTGGGGTGCCCTGCCCTGAGAGTGTCCAACTTGCCTCCAGTGCGGCCTTGTTGTAACTTCTTTCCGCAGCAGGGAACACGCTGCCACAAAGGAAACTTCACTTCAGGTCGAGTTTACGTTGTGGAAGCCTGAGGGTCTGGGCCTGCACTTAACTCGCAGTGTGCAACTTGCCTAGGGTGCGCCCCAGGTTCCAACTTCTTTCCACAGCTGGGAGCAAACTGCCCCTTGGGAATCCTCCCTTTGAAGGTCGCGTTCACGTTTTGGAAGCCGCAGCGTCTTTGCGTGCCCTTAACTTGGTGTACCCAACAAGCTTCAAGTACGCCCTTCTTCTCAAGTCTTCCCTTTGCTTGGGAACACACTGCCACTGAGGAGTCTTCACCTGAAGCGCGATGACACGCTTTGCAGCCCAAGGGACTGGACGGGCAACTTAACTCAGAAGCTCCAACTGCCTTCTAGTCGGCCTTGGTTCTAAGTTCTTTCCTTCCTGCAATGGGAACACACGGCCGCATAGGCCTCTTGGCCTTCGGAGCGTTTCTACGTGTTGGAAGCAGCAGGGCCTTAGCCTGCACTTTACGTAGAGCTTGCAACTTGGCGTAGAGTCCGCCTTGGTTCTAAGTTCTTGCCTGAGCTGCGAACACGCTGCCGCTTATGAGGCTTCACCTGAAGAGCGAGGCTACCTTTTGGAAGCCTAATGGACTTGGCGTGCACTTCACACAGAGAGTCCAAGTCGGCTTCAGGCCGCCCTTGTTCTCACTTCTTTCCTCACCTGCGAGAACACGGCCAGAAGGCGGTTGCGTCGTACGCGGCGCTTGGCGTTTTGGACGCAGAGGCGCATTGGCGAGCACTTCACTCAGAGTCTCCAACCTGCCTTGGCGTCCGCCTTTGTTCTAACACCTTTCCGCAACTGGGAGAACACTGCCCTGTAGTAGTGTTCGTCTTCGCTGCGTTTGTAGGTTTGGGAAGCCTAAGGGCCTTCCCTGGAACTCAACTCGGTGTAGCCAACAGGCTTCTAGTCCGCCCCTGTTCTTAAGGTCTTTCCTCCCCTGGGATCTCACGGCCACCCCCTCCCCCAGGAGACGTCACCTGAGGAGCGATGATACGTTTTGGAAGCAAAAGGGGACCTGGGGTGCTCTGCCCTGAGAGAGTGTCCAACTTGCCTCCAGTGCGGCCTTGTTCTAAATTCTTTCCGCAGCAGGGAACACGCTGCCACATAGGAAACTTCACTTCAGGTCGAGTTTGCGTTGTGGAAGCCTAAGGGTCTGGGCCTGCACTTAACTCGCAGTGTGCAACTTGCCTAGGGTGCGCCCCAGGTTCCAACTTCTTTCCACAGCCGGGAGCAAACTGCCCCTTGGGAATCCTCCCTTTGAAGGTCGCGTTCACGTTTTGGAAGCCGCAGCGTCTTTGCGTGCCCTTAACTCGGAGTACCCAACAAGCTTCTAGTACGCCCTTCTTCTCAAGTCTTCCCTTCGCTTGGGAACACACTGCCACTGAGGAGACTTCACCTGAAGCGCGATGACACGCTTTGCAGCCCAAGGGACTGGACGGGTAACTTAACTCAGAAGCTTCAACTGCCTTCTAGTCGGCCTTGGTTCTAAGTTCTTTCCTTCCTGCAATGGGAACACACGGCCGCATAGGCCCCTTGGCCTTCGGAGCGTTTCTACGTGTTGGAAGCAGCAGGGCCTTAGCCTGCACTTTACGTACAGCTTGCAACTTGGCGTAGAGTCCGCCTTGGTTCTAAGTTCTTGCCTGAGCTGCGAACACGCTGCCACATATGAGGCTTCACCTGAAGAGCGAGGCTACCTTTTGGAAGCCTAATGGACTTGGCGTGCACTTCACACAGAGAGTCCAAGTCGGCTTCAGGCCGCCCTTGTTCTCACTTCTTTCCTCACCTGCGAGAACACGGCCAGAAGGCGGTTGCGTCGCACGCGGCGCTTGGCGTTTTGGACGCAGTGGCGAGCACTTCACTCAGAGTCTCCAACCTGCCTTGGCGTCCGCCTTTGTTCTAACACATTTCCGCAACTGGGAGAACACTGCCCTCTAGTAGTGTTCGTCTTCGCTGCGTTTGTAGGTTTGGGAAGCCTAAGGGCCTTCCCTGGAACTCAACTCGGTGTAGCCAACAGGCTTCTAGTCCGCCCCTGTTCTTAAGGTCTTTCCTCCCCTGGGATCTCACGGGCCCCCCCTCCCCCAGGAGACGTCAGCTGAGGAGCGATGATACGTTTTGGAAGCAAAAGGGGACCTGGGGTGCCCTGCCCTTAGAGTGTCCAACTTGCCTCCAGTGCGGCCTTGTTCTAACTGCTTTCCGCAGCAGGGAACACGCTGCCACATAGGAAACTTCACTTCAGGTCGAGTTTACGTTGTGGAACCCTCAGGGTCTGGGTCTGCACTTATCTCGCAGTGTGCAACTTGCCTAGGGTGCGCCCCAGGTTCCAACTTCTTTCCACAGCCGGGAGCACACTGCCCCTTGGGAATCCTCCCTTTGAAGGTCGCGTTCACGTTTTGGAAGCCGAAGCGTCTTTGCGTGCCCTTAACTCGGAGTATCCAACAAGCTTCTAGTACGCCCTTCTTCTCAAGTCTTCCCTTCGCTTGGGAACACACTGCCACTGAGGAGACTTCACCTGAAGCGCGATGACACGCTTTGCAGCCCAAGGGACTGGACGGGCAACTTAACTCAGAAGCTCCAACTGCCTTCTAGTCGGCCTTGGTTCTAAGTTCTTTCCTTCCTGCAATGGGAACACACGGCCGCATAGGCCTCTTGGCCTTCGGAGCGTTTCTACGTGTTGGAAGCAGCAGGGCCTTAGCCTGCACTTTACGTAGAGCTTGCAACTTGGCGTAGAGTCCGCCTTGGTTCTAAGTTCTTGCCTGAGCTGCGAACACGCTGCCGCTTATGAGGCTTCACCTGAAGAGCGAGGCTACCTTTTGGAAGCCTAATGGACTTGGCGTGCACTTCACACAGAGAGTCCAAGTCGGCTTCAGGCCGCCCTTGTTCTCACTTCTTTCCTCACCTGCGAGAACACGGCCAGAAGGCGGTTGCGTCGTACGCGGCGCTTGGCGTTTTGGACGCAGAGGCGCATTGGCGAGCACTTCACTCAGAGTCTCCAACCTGCCTTGGCGTCCGCCTTTGTTCTAACACCTTTCCGCAACTGGGAGAACACTGCCCTCTAGTAGTGTTCGTCTTCGCTGCGTTTGTAGGTTTGGGAAGCCTAAGGGCATTCCCTGGAACTCAACTCGGTGTAGCCAACAGGCTTCTAGTCCGCCCCTGTTCTAAGCTCTTTCCTCCCCTGGGATCTCACGGGCCCCCTCCCCCAAAGACGTCACCTGAGGATCGATGATACGTTTTGGAAGCAAAAGGGGACCTGGGGTGCCCTGCCCTGAGAGTGTCCATCTTGCCTCCAGTGCGGCCTTGTTCTAACTTCTTTCCGCAGCAGGGAACACGCTGCCACATAGGAAACTTCACTTCAGGTCGAGTTTACGTTGTGGAAGCCTCAGGGTCTGGGCCTGCACTTAACTCGCAGTGTGCAACTTGCCTAGGGTGCGCCCCAGGTTCCAACTTCTTTCCACAGCCGGGAGCAAACTGCCCCTTGGGAATCCTCCCTTTGAAGGTCGCGTTCACGTTTTGGAAGCCGCAGCGTCTTTGCGTGCCCTTAACTCGGAGTATCCAACAAGCTTCTAGTACGCCCTTCTTCTCAAGTCTTCCCTTCGCTTGGGAACACACTGCCACTGAGGAGACTTCACCTGAAGCGCGATGACACGCTTTGCAGCCCAAGGGACTGGACGGGCAACTTAACTCAGAAGCTCCAACTGCCTTCTAGTCGGCCTTGGTTCTAAGTTCTTTCCTTCCTGCAATGGGAACACACGGCCGCATAGGCCTCTTGGCCTTCGGAGCGTTTCTATGTGTTGGAAGCAGCAGGGCCTTAGCCTGCACTTTACGTAGAGCTTGCAACTTGGCGTAGAGTCCGCCTTGGTTCTAAGTTCTTGCCTGAGCTGCGAACACGCTGCCGCTTATGAGGCTTCACCTGAAGAGCGAGGCTACCTTTTGGAAGCCTAATGGACTTGGCGTGCACTTCACACAGAGAGTCCAAGTCGGCTTCAGGCCGCCCTTGTTCTCACTTCTTTCCTCACCTGCGAGAACACGGCCAGAAGGCGGTTGCGTCGTACGCGGCGCTTGGCGTTTTGGACGCAGAGGCGCATTGGCGAGCACTTCACTCAGAGTCTCCAACCTGCCTTGGCGTCCGCCTTTGTTCTAACACCTTTCCGCAACTGGGAGAACACTGCCCTCTAGTAGTGTTCGTCTTCGCGGCGTTTGTAGGTTTGGGAAGCCTAAGGGCCTTCCCTGGAACTCAACTCGGTGTAGCCAACAGGCTTCTAGTCCGCCCCTGTTCTAAGGTCTTTCCTCCCCTGGGATCTCACGCCCTCCCCCCAGGAGACGTCACCTGAGGAGCGATGATACGTTTTGGAAGCAAAAGGGGACCTGGTGTGCCCTGCCCTGAGAGAGTGTCCAACTAGCCTCCAGTGCGGCCTTGTTCTAAATTCTTTCCGCAGCAGGGAACACGCTGCCACATAGGAAACTTCACTTCAGGTCGAGTTTGCGTTGTGGAAGCCTAAGGGTCTGGGCCTGCACTTAACTCGCAGTGTGCAACTTGCCTAGGGTGCGCCCCAGGTTCCAACTTCTTTCCACAGCCGGGAGCAAACTGCCCCTTGGGAATCCTCCCTTTGAAGGTCGCGTTCACGTTTTGGAAGCCGCAGCGTCTTTGCGTGCCCTTAACTCGGAGTACCCAACAAGCTTCTAGTACGCCCTTTTTCTCAAGTCTTCCCTTCGCTTGGGAACACACTGCCACTGAGGAGACTTCACCTGAAGCGCGATGACACGCTTTGCAGCCCAAGGGACTGGACGGGCAACTTAACTCAGAAGCTTCAACTGCCTTCTAGTCGGCCTTGCTTCTAAGTTCTTTCCTTCCTGCAATGGGAACACACGGCCGCATAGGCCTCTTGGCCTTCGGAGCGTTTCTACGTGTTGGAAGCAGCAGGGCCTTAGCCTGCACTTTACGTAGAGCTTGCAACTTGGCGTAGAGTCCGCCTTGGTTCTAAGTTCTTGCCTGAGCTGCGAACACGCTGCCGCTTATGAGGCTTCACCTGAAGAGCGAGGCTACCTTTTGGAAGCCTAATGGACTTGGCGTGCACTTCACACAGAGAGTCCAAGTCGGCTTCAGGCCGCCCTTGTTCTCACTTCTTTCCTCACCTGCGAGAACACGGCCAGAAGGCGGTTGCGTCGTACGCGGCGCTTGGCGTTTT
Organism: Meles meles; assembly: GCF_922984935.1. Classification (NCBI taxonomy): domain Eukaryota; kingdom Metazoa; phylum Chordata; class Mammalia; order Carnivora; family Mustelidae; genus Meles; species Meles meles. The sequence continues at coordinate 119,052 of NW_025721606.1, forward strand.
GGACGCAGTGGCGAGCACTTCACTCAGAGTCCCCAACCTGCCTTGGCGTCCGCCTTTGTTCTAACACCTTTCCGCAACTGGGAGAACACTGCCCTCTAGTAGTGTTCGTCTTCGCTGCGTTTGTAGGTTTGGGAAGCCTAAGGGCCTTCCCTGGAACTCAACTCGGTGTAGCCAACAGGCTTCTAGTCCGCCCCTGTTCTAAGGTCTTTCCTCCCCTGGGATCTCACGGCCCCCCCCCAAGGAGACGTCACCTGAGGAGCGATGATACATTTTGGAAGCAAAAGGGGACCTGGGGTGCCCTGCCCTGAGAGTGTCCAACTTGCCTCCAGTAGACCTTGTTCTAACTTCTTTCCGCAGCAGGGAACACGCTGCCACAAAGGAAACTTCACTTCAGGTCGAGTTTACGTTGTGGAAGCCTGAGGGTCTGGGCCTGCACTTAACTCGCAGTGTGCAACTTGCCTAGGATGCGCCCCAGGTTCCAACTTCTTTCCACAGCTGGGAGCAAACTGCCCCTTGGGAATCCTCCCTTTGAAGGTCGCGTTCACGTTTTGGAAGCCGCAGCGTCTTTGCGTGCCCTTAACTTGGAGTACCCAACAAGCTTCAAGTACGCCCTTCTTCTCAAGTCTTCCCTTTGCTTGGGAACACACTGCCACTGAGGAGTCTTCACCTGAAGCGCGATGACACGCTTTGCAGCCCAAGGGACTGGACGGGCAACTTAACTCAGAAGCTCCAACTGCCTTCTAGTCGGCCTTGGTTCTAAGTTCTTTCCTTCCTGCAATGGGAACACACGGCCGCATAGGCCTCTTGGCCTTCGGATCGTTTCTACGTGTTGGAAGCAGCAGGGCCTTAGCCTGCACTTTACGTAGAGCTTGCAACTTGGCGTAGAGTCCGCCTTGGTTCTAAGTTCTTGCCTGAGCTGCGAACACGCTGCCGCTTATGAGGCTTCACCTGAAGAGCGAGGCTACCTTTTGGAAGCCTAATGGACTTGGCGTGCACTTCACACAGAGAGTCCAAGTCGGCTTCAGGCCGCCCTTGTTCTCACTTCTTTCCTCACCTGCGAGAACACGGCCAGAAGGCGGTTGCGTCGTACGCGGCGCTTGGCGTTTTGGACGCAGAGGCGTTTTGGCGAGCACTTCACTCAGAGTCTCCAACCTGCCTTGGCGTCCGCCTTTGTTCTAACACCTTTCCGCAACTGGGAGAACACTGCCCTCTAGTAGTGTTCGTCTTCGCTGCGTTTGTAGGTTTGGGAAGCCTAAGGGCCTTCCCTGGAACTCAACTCGGTGTAGCCAACAGGCTTCTAGTCCGCCCCTGTTCTAAGGTCTTTCCTCCCCTGGGATCTCACGCCCTCCCCCCAGGAGACGTCACCTGAGGAGCGATGATACGTTTTGGAAGCAAAAGGGGACCTGGGGTGCCCTGCCCTGAGAGAGTGTCCAACTTGCCTCCAGTGCGGCCTTGTTCTAAATTCTTTCCGCAGCAGGGAACACGCTGCCACATAGGAAACTTCACTTCAGGTCGAGTTTGCGTTGTGGAAGCCTAAGGGTCTGGGCCTGCACTTAACTCGCAGTGTGCAACTTGCCTAGGGTGCGCCCCAGGTTCCAACTTCTTTCCACAGCCGGGAGCAAACTGCCCCTTGGGAATCCTCCCTTTGAAGGTCGCGTTCACGTTTTGGAAGCCGCAGCGTCTTTGCGTGCCCTTAACTCGGAGTACCCAACAAGCTTCTAGTACGCCCTTCTTCTCAAGTCTTCCCTTCGCTTGGGAACACACTGCCACTGAGGAGACTTCACCTGAAGCGCGATGACACGCTTTGCAGCCCAAGGGACTGGACGGGCAACTTAACTCAGAAGCTTCAACTGCCTTCTAGTCGGCCTTGGTTCTAAGTTCTTTCCTTCCTGCAATGGGAACACACAGCCGCATAGGCCTCTTGGCCTTCGGAGCGTTTCTACGTGTTGGAAGCAGCAGGGCCTTAGCCTGCACTTTACGTAGAGCTTGCAACTTGGCGTAGAGTCCGCCTTGGTTCTAAGTTCTTGCCTGAGCTGCGAACACGCTGCCGCTTATGAGGCTTCACCTGAAGAGCGAGGCTACCTTTTGGAAGCCTAATGGACTTGGCGTGCACTTCACACAGAGAGTCCAAGTCGGCTTCAGGCCGCCCTTGTTCTCACTTCTTTCCTCACCTGCGAGAACACGGCCAGAAGGCGGTTGCGTCGTACGCGGCGCTTGGCGTTTTGGACGCAGTGGCGAGCACTTCACTCAGAGTCTCCAACCTGCCTTGGCGTCCGCCTTTGTTCTAACACCTTTCCGCAACTGGGAGAACACTGCCCTCTAGTAGTGTTCGTCTTCGCTGCGTTTGTAGGTTTGGGAAGCCTAAGGGCCTTCCCTGGAACTCAACTCGGTGTAGCCAACAGGCTTCTAGTCCGCCCCTGTTCTTAAGGTCTTTCCTCCCCTGGGATCTCACGGGCCCCCCCTCCCCCAGGAGACGTCACCTGAGGAGCGATGATACGTTTTGGAAGCAAAAGGGGACCTGGGGTGCCCTGCCCTTAGAGTGTCCAACTTGCCTCCAGTGCGGCCTTGTTCTAACTTCTTTCCGCAGCAGGGAACACGCTGCCACATAGGAAACTTCACTTCAGGTCGAGTTTACGTTGTGGAAGCCTCAGGGTCTGGGTCTGCACTTATCTCGCAGTGTGCAACTTGCCTAGGGTGCGCCCCAGGTTCCAACTTCTTTCCACAGCCGGGAGCAAACTGCCCCTTGGGAATCCTCCCTTTGAAGGTCGCGTTCACGTTTTGGAAGCCGAAGCGTCTTTGCGTGCCCTTAACTCGGAGTATCCAACAAGCTTCTAGTATGCCCTTCTTCTCAAGTCTTCCCTTCGCTTGGGAACACACTGCCACTGAGGAGACTTCACCTGAAGCGCGATGACACGCTTTGCAGCCCAAGGGACTGGACGGGCAACTGAACTCAGAAGCTCCAACTGCCTTCTAGTCGGCCTTGGTTCTAAGTTCTTTCCTTCCTGCAATGGGAACACACGGCCGCATAGGCCTCTTGGCCTTCGGAGCGTTTCTACGTGTTGGAAGCAGCAGGGCCTTAGCCTGCATTTTACGTAGAGCTTGCAACTTGGCGTAGAGTCCGCCTTGGTTCTAAGTTCTTGCCTGAGCTGCGAACACGCTGCCGCTTATGAGGCTTCACCTGAAGAGCGAGGCTACCTTTTGGAAGCCTAATGGACTTGGCGTGCACTTCACACAGAGAGTCCAAGTCGGCTTCAGGCCGCCCTTGTTCTCACTTCTTTCCTCACCTGCGAGAACACGGCCAGAAGGCGGTTGCGTCGTACGCGGCGCTTTGCGTTTTGGACGCAGAGGCGCATTGGCGAGCACTTCACTCAGAGTCTCCAACCTGCCTTAGAGTCCGCCTTTGTTCTAACACCTTTCCGCAACTGGGAGAACACTGCCCTCTAGTAGTGTTCGTTTTCGCTGCGTTTGTAGGTTTGGGAAGCCTAAGGGCCTTCCCTGGAACTCAAATCGGTGTAGCCAACAGGCTTCTAGTCCGCCCCTGTTCTAAGGTCTTTCCTCCCCTGGGATCTCACGCCCTCCCCCCAGGAGACGTCACCTGAGGAGCGATGATACGTTTTGGAAGCAAAAGGGGACCTGGGGTGCCCTGCCCTGAGAGAGTGTCCAACTAGCCTCCAGTGCGGCCTTGTTCTAACTTCTTTCCGCAGCAGGGAACACGCTGCCACATAGGAAACTTCACTTCAGGTCGAGTTTGCGTTGTGGAAGCCTAAGGGTCTGGGCCTGCACTTAACTCGCAGTGTGCAACTTGCCTAGGGTGCGCCCCAGGTTCCAACTTCTTTCCACAGCCGGGAGCAAACTGCCCCTTGGGAATCCTCCCTTTGAAGGTCGCGTTCACGTTTTGGAAGCCGCAGCGTCTTTGCGTGCCCTTAACTCGGAGTACCCAACAAGCTTCTAGTACGCCCTTCTTCTCAAGTCTTCCCTTCGCTTGGGAACACACTGCCACTGAGGAGACTTCACCTGAAGCGCGATGACACGCTTTGCAGCCCAAGGGACTGGACGGGCAACTTAACTCAGAAGCTTCAACTGCCTTCTAGTCGGCCTTGGTTCTAAGTTCTTTCCTTCCTGCAATGGGAACACAGGGCCGCATAGGCCTCTTGGCCTTCGGAGCGTTTCTACGTGTTGGAAGCAGCAGGGCCTTAGCCTGCACTTTACGTAGAGCTTGCAACTTGGCGTAGAGTCCGCCTTGGTTCTAAGTTCTTGCCTGAGCTGCGAACACGCTGCCGCTTATGAGGCTTCACCTGAAGAGCGAGGCTACCTTTTGGAAGCCTAATGGACTTGGCGTGCACTTCACACAGAGAGTCCAAGTCGGCTTCAGGCCGCCCTTGTTCTCACTTCTTACCTCACCTGCGAGAACACGGCCAGAAGGCGGTTGCGTCGTACGCGGCGCTTGGCGTTTTGGACGCAGTGGCGAGCACTTCACTCAGAGTCTCCAACCTGCCTTGGCGTCCGCCTTTGTTCTAACACCTTTCCGCAACTGGGAGAACACTGCCCTCTAGTAGTGTTCGTCTTCGCTGCGTTTGTAGGTTTGGGAAGCCTAAGGGCCTTCCCTGGAACTCAACTCGGTATAGCCAACAGGCTTCTAGTCCGCCCCTGTTCTTAAGGTCTTTCCTCCCCTGGGATCTCACGGCCCCCCCCCCCAGGAGACGTCACCTGAGGAGCGATGATACGTTTTGGAAGCAAAAGGGGACCTGGGGTGCCCTGCCCTGAGAGTGTCCAACTTGCCTCCAGTGCGGCCTTGTTCTAACTTCTTTCCGCAGCAGGGAACACGCTGCCACATAGGAAACTTCACTTCAGGTCGAGTTTACGTTGTGGAAGCCTCAGGGTCTGGGTCTGCACTTAACTCGCAGTGTGCAACTTGCCTAGGGTGCGCCCCAGGTTCCAACTTCTTTCCACAGCCGGGAGCAAACTGCCCCTTGGGAATCCTCCCATTGATGGTCGCGTTCACGTTTTGGAAGCTGCAGCGTCTTTGCGTGCCCTTAACTCGGAGTACCCAACAAGCTTCTAGTACGCCCTTCTTCTCAAGTCTTCCCTTCGCTTGGGAACACACTGCCACTGAGGAGACTTCACCTGAAGCGCGATGACACGCTTTGCAGCCCAAGGGACTGAACGGGCAACTTAACTCAGAAGCTCCAACTGCCTTCTAGTCGGCCTTGGTTCTAAGTTCCTTCCTTCCTGCAATGGGAACACACGGCCGCATAGGCCTCTGGGCCTTCGGAGCGTTTCTACGTGTTGGAAGCAGCAGGGCCTTAGCCTGCACTTTACGTAGAGCTTGCAACTTGGCGTAGAGTCCGCCTTGGTTCTAAGTTCTTGCCTGAGCTGCGAACACGCTGCCGCTTATGAGGCTTCACCTGAAGAGCGAGGCTACCTTTTGGAAGCCTAATGGACTTGGCGTGCACTTCACACAGAGAGTCCAAGTCGGCTTCAGGCCGCCCTTGTTCTCACTTCTTTCCTCACCTGCGAGAACACGGCCAGAAGGCGGTTGCGTCGTACGCGGCGCTTGGCGTTTTGGACGCAGAGGCGCATTGGCGAGCACTTCACTCAGAGTCTCCAACCTGCCTTGGCGTCCGCCTTTGTTCTAACACCTTTCCGCAACTGGGAGAACACTGCCCTCTAGTAGTGTTCGTCTTCGCTGCGTTTGTAGGTTTGGGAAGCCTAAGGGCCTTCCCTGGAACTCAACTCGGTGTAGCGAACAGGCTTCTAGTCCGCCCCTGTTCTAAGCTCTTTCCTCCCCTGGGATCTCACGGGCCCCCCTCCCACAAAGACGTCACCTGAGGAGCGATGATACGTTTTGGAAGCAAAAGGGGACCTGGGGTGCCCTGCCCTGAGAGTGTCCATCTTGCCTCCAGTGCGGCCTTGTTCTAACTTCTTTCCGCAGCAGGGAACACGCTGCCACATAGGAAAGTTCACTTCAGGTCGAGTTTACGTTGTGGAAGCCTCAGGGTCTGGGCCTGCACTTAACTCGCAGTGTGCAACTTGCCTAGGGTGCGCCCCAGGTTCTAACTTCTTTCCACAGCCGGGAGCAAACTGCCCCTTGGGAATCCTCCCTTTGAAGGTCGCGTTCACGTTTTGGAAGCCGCAGCGTCTTTGCGTGCCCTTAACTCGGAGTATCCAACAAGCTTCTAGTACGCCCTTCTTCTCAAGTCTTCCCTTCGCTTGGGAACACACTGCCACTGAGGAGACTTCACCTGAAGCGCGATGACACGCTTTGCAGCCCAAGGGACTGGACGGGCAACTTCACTCAGAAGCTCCAACTGCCTTCTAGTCGGCCTTGGTTCTAAGTTCTTTCCTTCCTGCAATGGGAACACAGGGCCGCATAGGCCTCTTGGCCTTCGGAGCGTTTCTATGTGTTGGAAGCAGCAGGGCCTTAGCCTGCACTTTACGTAGAGCTTGCAACTTGGCGTAGAGTCCGCCTTGGTTCTAAGTTCTTGCCTGAGCTGCGAACACGCTGCCGCTTATGAGGCTTCACCTGAAGAGCGAGGCTACCTTTTGGAAGCCTAATGGACTTGGCGTGCACTTCACACAGAGAGTCCAAGTCGGCTTCAGGCCGCCCTTGTTCTCACTTCTTTCCTCACCTGCGAGAACACGGCCAGAAGGCGGTTGCGTCGTACGCGGCGCTTGGCGTTTTGGACGCAGAGGCGCATTGGCGAGCACTTCACTCAGAGTCTCCAACCTGCCTTGGCGTCCGCCTTTGTTCTAACACCTTTCCGCAACTGGGAGAACACTGCCCTCTAGTAGTGTTCGTCTTCGCTGCGTTTGTAGGTTTGGGAAGCCTAAGGGCCTTCCCTTGAACTCAACTCGGTGTAGCCAACAGGCTTCTAGTCCGCCCCTGTTCTAAGGTCTTTCCTCCCCTGTGATCTCACGCCCCCCCCCCAGGAGACGTCACCTGAGGAGCGATGATACGTTTTGGAAGCAAAAGGGGACCTGGGGTGCCCTGCCCTGAGAGAGTGTCCAACTTGCCTCCAGTGCGGCCTTGTTCTAAATTCTTTCCGCAGCAGGGAACATGCTGCCACATAGGAAACTTCACTTCAGGTCGAGTTTGCGTTGTGGAAGCCTAAGGGTCTGGGCCTGCACTTAACTCGCAGTGTGCAACTTGCCTAGGGTGCGCCCCAGGTTCCAACTTCTTTCCACAGCCGGGAGCAAACTGCCCCTTGGGAATCCTCCCTTTGAAGGTCGCGTTCACGTTTTGGAACCCGCAGCGTCTTTGCGTGCCCTTAACTCGGAGTACCCAACAAGCTTCTAGTACGCCCTGCTTCTCAAGTCTTCCCTTCGCTTGGGAACACACTGCCACTGAGGAGACTTCACCTGAAGCGCGATGACACGCTTTGCAGCCCAAGGGACTGGACGGGCAACTTAACTCAGAAGCTCCAACTGCCTTCTAGTCGGCCTTGGTTCTAAGTTCTTTCCTTCCTGCAATGGGAACACACGGCCGCATAGGCCTCTGGGCCTTCGGAGCGTTTCTACGTGTTGGAAGCAGCAGGGCCTTAGCCTGCACTTTACGTAGAGCTTGCAACTTGGCGTAGAGTCCGCCTAGGTTCTAAGTTCTTGCCTGAGCTGCGAACACGCTGCCGCTTATGAGGCTTCACCTGAAGAGCGAGGCTACCTTTTGGAAGCCTAATGGACTTGGCGTGCACTTCACACAGAGAGTCCAAGTCGGCTTCAGGCCGCCCTTGTTCTCACTTCTTTCCTCACCTGCGAGAACACGGCCAGAAAGCGGTTGCGTCGTACGCGGCGCTTGGCGTTTTGGACGCAGTGGCGAGCACTTCACTCAGAGTCTCCAACCTGCCTTGGCGTCCGCCTTTGTTCTAACACCTTTCCGCAACTGGGAGAACACTGCCCTCTAGTAGTGTTCGTCTTCGCTGCGTTTGTAGGTTTGGGAAGTCTAAGGGCCTTCCCTGGAACTCAACTCGGTGTAGCCAACAGGCTTCTAGTCCGCCCCTGTTCTAAGGTCTTTCCTCCCCTGGATCTCACGCCCCCCCCCCAAGGAGACGTCACCTGAGGAGCGATGATACGTTTTGGAAGCAAAAGGGGACCTGGGGTGCCCTGCCCTGAGAGTGTCCAACTTGCCTCCAGTGCGGCCCTGTTCTAACTTCTTTCCGCAGCAGGGAACACGCTGCCACATAGGAAACTTCACTTCAGGTCGAGTTTACGTTGTGGAAGACTAAGGGTCTGGGCCTGCACTTACCTCGCAGTGTGCAACTTGCCTAGGGTGCGCCCCAGGTTCCAACTTCTTTCCACAGCCGGGAGCAAACTGCCCCTTGGGAATCCTCCCTTTGAAGGTCGCGTTCACGTTTTGGAAGCTGCAGCGTCTTTGCGTGCCCTTAACTCGGAGTATCCAACAACCTTCTAGTACGCCCTTCTTCTGAAGTCTTCCCTTCGCTTGGGAACACACTGCCACTGAGGAGACTTCACCTGAAGCGCGATGACACGCTTTGCAGCCCAAGGGACTGGACGGGCACCTTAACTCAGAAGCTCCAACTGCCTTCTAGTCGGCCTTGGTTCTAAGTTCTTTCCTTCCTGCAATGGGAACACACGGCCGCATAGGCCTCTTGGCTTTCGGAGCGTTTCTACGTGTTGGAAGCAGCAGGGCCTTAGCCTGCACTTTACGTAGAGCTTGCAACTTGGCGTAGAGTCCGCCTTGGTTCTAAGTTCTTGCCTGAGCTGCGAACACGCTGCCGTTTATGAGGCTTCACCTGAAGAGCGAGGCTACCTTTTGGAAGCCTAATGGACTTGCGTGCACTTCACACAGAGAGTCCAAGTCGGCTTCAGGCCGCCCTTGTTCTCACTTCTTTCCTCACCTGCGAGAACACGGCCAGAAGGTGGTTGCGTCGTACGCGGCGCTTGGCGTTTTGGACGCAGAGGCGCATTGGCGAGCACTTCACTCAGAGTCTCCAACCTGCCTTGGCGTCCGCCTTTGTTCTAACACCTTTCCGCAACTGGGAGAACACTGCCCTCTAGTAGTGTTCGTCTTCGCTGCGTTTGTAGGTTTGGGAAGCCTAAGGGCCTTCCCTGGAACTCAACTCGGTGTAGCCAACAGGCTTCTAGTCCGCCCCTGTTCTAAGGTCTTTCCTCCCCTGGGATCTCACGCCCCCCCCCCCAGGAGACGTCACCTTAGGAGCGATGATACGTTTTGGAAGCAAAAGGGGACCTGGGGTGCCCTGCCTTGAGAGTGTCCAACTTGCCTCCAGTGCGGCCTTGTTCTAACTTCTTTCCGCAGCAGGGAACACGCTGCCCCACAGGAAACTTGACTTCAGGTCGAGTTTACGTTGTGGAAGCCTCAGGGTCTGGGCCTGCACTTAACTCGCAGTGTGCAACTTGCCTAGGGTGCGCCCCAGGTTCCAACTTCTTTCCACAGCCGGGAGCAAACTGCCCCTTGGGAATCCTCCCTTTGAAGGTCGCGTTCACCTTTTGGGAGCTGCAGCGTCTTTGCGTGCCCTTAACTCGGAGTACCCAACAAGCTTCTAGTACGCCCTTCTTCTCAAGTCTTCCCTTCGCTTGGGAACACACTGCCACTGAGGAGACTTCACCTGAAGCAAGATGACACGCTTTGCAGCCCAAGGGACTGGACGGGCAACTTAACTCAGAAGCTCCAACTGCCTTCTAGTCGGCCTCGGTTCTAAGTTCTTTCCTTCCTGCAATGGGAACACACGGCCGCATAGGCCTCTTGGCCTTCGGAGCGTTTCTACGTGTTGGAAGCAGCAGGGCCTTAGCCTGCACTTTACGTAGAGCTTGCAACTTGGCGTAGAGTCCGCCTTGATTCTAAGTTCTTGCCTGAGCTGGGAACACGCTGCCGCTTATGAGGCTTCACCTGAAGAGCGAGGCTACCTTTTGGAAGCCTAATGGACTTGGCGTGCACTTCACACAGAGAGACCAAGTCGGCTTCAGGCCGCGCTTGTTCTCACTTCTTTCCTCACCTGGGAGAACACGGCCAGAAGGCGGTTGCATAGTACGCGGCGCTTGGCGTTTTGGACGCAGAGGCGCATTGGCGAGCACTTCACTCAGAGTCTCCAACCTGCCTTGGCGTCCGCCTTTGTTCTAACACATTTCCGCATCTGGGAGAACACTGCCCTCTAGTAGTGTTCGTCTTCGCTGCGTTTGTAGGTTTGGGAAGCCTAAGGGCCTTCCCTGGAACTCAACTCGGGGTAGCCAACAGGCTTCTAGTCCGCCCCTGTTCCAAGGACTTTCCTCCCCTGGGATCTCACGCCCCCCCCCCAGGAGACGTCACCTGAGGAGCGATGATACGTTTTGGAAGCAAAAGGGGACCTGGGGTGCCCTGCCCTGAGAGTGTCCAACTTGCCCCCAGTGCGGCCTTGCTCTAACTTCTTTCCGCAGCAGGGAACACGCTGCCACATAGGAAACTTCACTTCAGGTCGAGTTTACGTTGTGGAAGCCTAAGGGTCTGGGCCTGCACTTAACTCGCAGGGTGCAACTTGCCTAGGGTGCGCCCCAGGTTCCAACTTCTTTCCACAGCCGGGAGCAAACTGCCCCTTGGGAATCCTTCCTTTGAAGGTCGCGTTCACCTTTTGGAAGCCACAGCGTCTTTGCGTGCCCTTCACTCGGAGTATCCAACAAGCTTCTAGTACGCCCTTCTTCTCAAGTCTTCCCTTCGCTTGGGAACACACTGCCACTGAGGAGACTTCACCTGAAGCGCGATGACACGCTTTGCAGCCCAAGGGACTGGACGGGCAACTTCACTCAGAAGCTCCAACAGCCTTCTAGTCGGCCTTGGTTCTAAGTTCTTTCCTTCCTGCAATGGGAACACACGGCCGCATAGGCCTCTTGGCCTTCGGAGCGTTTCTACGTGTTGGAAGCAGCAGGGCCTTAGCCTGCACTTTACGTAGAGCTTGCAACTTGGCGTAGAGTCCGCCTTGGTTCTAAGTTCTTGCCTGAGCTGCGAACACGCTGCCGCTTATGAGGCTTCACCTGAAGAGCGAGGCTACCTTTTGGAAGCCTAATGGACTTGGCGTGCACTTCACACAGAGAGTCCAAGTCGGCTTCAGGCCGCCCTTGTTCTCACTTCTTTCTTCACCTGCGAGAACACGGCCAGAAGGCGGTTGCGTCGTACGCGGCGCTTGGCGTTTTGGACGCAGAGGCGCATTGGCGAGCACTTCACTCAGAGTCTCCAACCTGCCTTGGCGTCCGCCTTTGTTCTAACACCTTTCCGCAACTGGGAGAACACTGCCCTCTAGTAGTGTTCGTCTTCGCTGCGTTTGTAGGTTTGGGAAGCCTAAGGGCCTTTCCTGGAACTCAACTCGGTGTAGCCAACAGGCTTCTAGTCCGCCCCTGTTCTAAGGTCTTTCCTCCCCTGGGATCTCACGCCCCCCCCGCCAGGAGACGTCAACTTAGGAGCGATGATACGTTTTGGAAGCAAAAGGGGACCTGGGGTGCCCTGCCCTGAGAGTGTCCAACTTGCCTCCAGTGCGGCCTTGCTCTAACTTCTTTCCGCAGCAGGGAACACGCTGCCACATAGGAAACTTCACTTCAGGTCGAGTTTACGTTGTGGAAGCCTAAGGGTCTGGGCCTGCACTTAACTCGCAGGGTGCAACTTGCCTAGGGTGCGCCCCAGGTTCCAACTTCTTTCCACAGCCGGGAGCAAACTGCCCCTTGGGAATCCTCCCTTTGAAGGTCGCGTTCACGTTTTGGAAGCCGCAGCGTCTTTGCGTGCCCTTAACTCGGAGTATCCAACAAGCTTCTAGTACGCCCTTCTTCTCAAGTCTTCCCTTCGCTTGAGAACACCTTGCCACTGAGGAGACTTCACCTGAAGCGCGATGACACGCTTTGCAGCCCAAGGGACTGGACGGGCAACTTAACTCAGAAGCTCCAACTGCCTTCTAGTCGGCCTTGGTTCTAAGTTCTTTCCTTTCTGCAATGGGAACACACGGCCGCATAGGCCTCTTGGCCTTCGGAGCGTTTCTACGTGTTGGAAGCAGCAGGGCCTTAGCCTGCACTTTACGTAGAGCTTGCAACTTGGCGTAGAGTCCGCCTTGGTTCTAAGTTCTTGCCTGAGCTGCGAACACGCTGCCGCTTATGAGGCTTCACCTGAAGAGCGAGGCTACCTTTTGGAAGCCTAATGGACTTGGCGTGCACTTCACACAGAGAGTCCAAGTCGGCTTCAGGCCGCCCTTGTTCTCACTTCTTTCCTCACCTGCGAGAACACGGCCAGAAGGCGGTTGCGTCGTACGCGGCGCTTGGCGTTTTGGACGCAGAGGCGCATTGGCGAGCACTTCACTCAGAGTCTCCAACCTGCCTTGGCGTCCGCCTTTGTTCTAACACCTTTCCGCAACTGGGAGAACACTGCCCTCTAGTAGTGTTCGTCTTCGCTGCGTTTGTAGGTTTGGGAAGCCTAAGGGCCTTCCCTGGAACTCAACTCGGTGTAGCCAACAGGCTTCTAGTCCGCCCCTGTTCTAAGGTCTTTCCTCCCCTGGGATCTCACGGCCCTCCCCCCCCAGGAGACGTCACCTTAGGAGCGATGATACGTTTTGGAAGCAAAAGGGGACCTGGGGTGCCCTGTCCTGAGAGTGTCCAACTTGCCTCCAGTGCGGCCTTGTTCTAACTTCTTTCCGCAGCAGGGAACACGCTGCCACATAGGAAACTTCACTTCAGGTCGAGTTTACGTTGTGGAAGACTAAGGGTCTGGGCCTGCACTTAACACGCAGGGTGCAACTTGCCTAGGGTGCGCCCCAGGTTCCAACTTCTTTCCACAGCCGGGAGCAAACTGCCCCTTGGGAATCCTACCTTTGAAGGTCGCGTTCACGTTTTGGAAGCCGCAGCGTCTTTGCGTGCCCTTAACTCGGAGTATCCAACAAGCTTCTAGTACGCCCTTCTTCTCAAGTCTTCCCTTCGCTTGGGAACACACTGCCACTGAGGAGACTTCACCTGAAGCGCGATGACACGCTTTGCAGCCCAAGGGACTGGACGGGCAACTTCACTCAGAAGCTCCAACTGCCTTCTAGTCGGCCTTGGTTCTAAGTTCTTTCCTTCCTGCAATGGGAACACACGGCCACATAGGCCTCTTGGCCTTCGGAGCGTTTCTACGTGTTGGAAGCAGCAGGGCCTTAGCCTGCACTTTACGTAGAGCTTGCAACTTGGCGTAGAGTCCGCCTTGGTTCTAAGTTCTTGCCTGAGCTGCGAACACGCTGCCGCTTATGAGGCTTCACCTGAAGAGCGAGGCTACCTTTTGGAAGCCTAATGGACTTGGCGTGCACTTCACACAGAGAGTCCAAGTCGGCTTCAGGCCGCCCTTGTTCTCACTTCTTTCCTCACCTGCGAGAACAAGGCCAGAAGGTGGTTGCGTCGTACGCGGCGCTTGGCCTTTTGGACGCAGAGGCGCATTGGCGAGCACTTCACTCAGAGTCTCCAACCTGCCTTGGCGTCCGCCTTTGTTCTAACACCTTTCCGCAACTGGGAGAACACTGCCCTCTAGTAGTGTTCGTCTTCGCTGCGTTTGTAGGTTTGGGAAGCCTAAGGGCCTTCCCTGGAACTCAACTCGGTGTAGCCAACAGGCTTCTAGTCCGCCCCTGTTCTAAGGTCTTTCCTCCCCTGGGATCTCACGGCCCTCCCCCCCCCCAGGAGACGTCACCTTAGGAGCGATGATACGTTTTGGAAGCAAAAGGGGACCTGGGGTGCCCTGTCCTGAGAGTGTCCAACTTGCCTCCAGTGCGGCCTTGTTCTAACTTCTTTCCGCAGCAGGGAACATGCTGCCACATAGGAAACTTCACTTCAGGTCGAGTTTACGTTGTGGAAGCCTAAGGGTCTGGGCCTGCACTTAACTCGCAGGGTGCAACTTGCCTAGGGTGCGCCCCAGGTTCCAACTTCTTTCCACAGCCGGGAGCAAACTGCCCCTTGGGAATCCTCCCTTTGAAGGTCGCGTTCACGTTTTGGAAGCCGCAGCGTCTTTGCGTGCCCTTAACTCGGAGTATCCAACAAGCTTCTAGTACGCCCTTCTTCTCAAGTCTTCCCTTCGCTTGGGAACACACTGCCACTGAGGAGACTTCACCTGAAGCGCGATGACACGCTTTGCAGCCCAAGGGACTGGACGGGCAACTTCACTCAGAAGCTCCAACTGCCTTCTAGTCGGCCTTGGTTCTAAGATCTTTCCTTCCTGCAATGGGAACACACGGCCGCATAGGCCTCTTGGCCTTCGGAGCGTTTCTCCGTGTTGGAAGCAGCAGGGCCTTAGCCTGCACTTTACGTAGAGCTTGCAACTTGGCGTAGAGTCCGCCTTGGTTCTAAGTTCTTGCCTGAGCTGCGAACACGCTGCCGCTTATGAGGCTTCACCTGAAGAGCGAGGCTACCTTTTGGAAGCCTAATGAACTTGGCGTGCACTTCACACAGAGAGTCCAAGTCGGCTTCAGGCCGCCCTTGTTCTCACTTCTTTCCTCACCTGCGAGAACACGGCCAGAAGGCGGTTGCGTCGTACGCGGCGCTTGGCGTTTTGGACGCAGAGGCGCATTGGCGAGCACTTCACTCAGAGTCTCCAACCTGCCTTGGCGTCCGCCTTTGTTCTAACACCTTTCCGCAACTGGGAGAACACTGCCCTCTAGTAGTGTTCGTCTTCGCTGCGTTTGTAGGTTTGGGAAGCCTAAGGGCCTTCCCTGGAACTCAACTCGGTGTAGCCAACAGGCTTCTAGTCCGCCCCTGTTCTAAGGTCTTTCCTCCCCTGGGATCTCACGCCCCCCCCCCCAGGAGACGTCACCTTAGGAGCGATGATACGTTTTGGAAGCAATAGGGGACCTGGGGTGCCCTGCCCTGAGAGTGTCCAACTTGCCTCCAGTGCGGCCTTGCTCTAACTTCTTTCCGCAGCAGGGAACACGCTGCCACATAGGAAACTTCACTTCAGGTCGAGTTTACGTTGTGGAAGCCCAAGGGTCTGGGCCTGCACTTAACTCGCAGTGTGCAACTTGCCTAGGGTGCGCCCCAGGTTCCAACTTCTTTCCACAGCCGGGAGTAAACTGCCCCTTGGGAATCCTCCCTTTGAAGGTCGCGTTCACGTTTTGGAAGCCGCAGCGTCTTTGCGTGCCCTTAACTCGGAGTATCCAACAAGGTTCTAGTACGCCCTTCTTCTCAAGTCTTCCCTTCGCTTGGGAACACACTGCCACTGAGGTGACTTCACCTGAAGCGCGATGACACGCTTTGCAGCCCAAGGGACTGGACGGGCAACTTCACTCAGAAGCTCCAACTGCCTTCTAGTCGGCCTTGGTTCTAAGTTCTTTCCTTCCTGCAATGGGAACACACGGCCGCATAGGCCTCTTGGCCTTCGGAGCGTTTCTACGTGTTGGAAGCAGCAGGGCCTTAGCCTGCACTTTACGTAGAGCTTGCAACTTGGCGTAGAGTCCGCCTTGGTTCTAAGATCTTGCCTGAGCTGCGAACACGCTGCCGCTTATGAGGCTTCACCTGAAGAGCGAGGCTACCTTTTGGAAGCCTAATGGACTTGGCGTGCACTTCACACAGAGAGTCCAAGTCGGCTTCAGGCCGCCCTTGTTCTCACTTCTTTCCTCACCTGCGAGAACACGGCCAGAAGGCGGTTGCGTCGTACGCGACGCTTGGCGTTTTGGACGCAGAGGCGCATTGGCGAGCACTTCACTCAGAGTCTCCAACCTGCCTTGGCGTCCGCCTTTGTTCTAACACCTTTCTGCAACTGGGAGAACACTGCCCTCTAGTAGTGTTCGTCTTCGCTGCGTTTGTAGGTTTGGGAAGCCTAAGGGCCTTCCCTGGAACTCAACTCGGTGTAGCCAACAGGCTTCTAGTCCGCCCCTGTTCTGAGGTCTTTCCTCCCCTGGGATCTCACGGCCCCCCCCCAGGAGACGTCACCTTTGGAGCGATGATACGTTTTGGAAGCACAAGGGGACCTGGGGTGCCCTGCCCTGAGAGTGTCCAACTTGCCTCCAGTGCGGCCTTGTTCTAACTTCTTTCCGCAGCAGGGAACACGCTGCCACATAGGAAACTTCACTTCAGGTCGAGTTTACGTTGTGGAAGTCTAAGGGTCTGGGCCTGCACTTAACTCGCAGTGTGCAACTTGCTTAGGGTGCGCCCCAGTTTCCAACTTATTTCCACAGCCGGGAGCAAACTGCCCCTTGGGAATCCTCCCTTTGAAGGTCGCGTTCACGTTTTGGAAGCCGCAGCGTCTTTGCGTGCCCTTAACTCGGAGTATCCAACAAGCTTCTAGTACGCCCTTCTTCTCAAGACTTCCCTTCGCTTGGGAACACACTGCCACTGAGGAGACTTCACCTGAATCGCGATGACACGCTTTGCCGCCCAAGGGACTGGACGGACAACTTAACTCAGAAGCTCCAACTGCCTTCTAGTCGGCCTTGGTTCTAAGTTCTTTCCTTCCTGCAATGGGAACCCACGGCCGCATAGGCCTCTTGGCCTTCGGAGCGTTTCTACGTGTTGGAAGCAGTAGGGCCTTAACCTGCACTTTACGTAGAGCTTGCAACTTGGCGTAGAGTCCGCCTTGGTTCTAAGTTCTTGCCTGAGCTGCGAACACGCTGCCGCTTATGAGGCTTCACCTGAAGAGCGAGGCTACCTTTTGGAAGCCTAATGCACTTGGCGTGCACTTCACACAGAGAGTCCAAGTCGGCTTCAGGCCGCCCTTGTTCTCACTTCTTTCCTCACCTGCGAGAACACGGCCAGAAGGCGGTTGCGTCGTACGCGGCGCTTGGCGTTTTGGACGCAGAGGCGCATTGGCGAGCACTTCACTCAGAGTCTCCAACCTGCCTTGGCGTCCGCCTTTGTTCTAACACCTTTCCGCAACTGGGAGAACACTGCCCTCTAGTAGTGTTCGTCTTCGCTGCGTTTGTAGGTTTGGGAAGCCTAAGGGCCTTTCCTGGAACTCAACTCGGTGTAGCCAACAGGCTTCTAGTCCGCCCCTGTTCTAAGGTCTTTCCTCCCCTGGGATCTCACGCCCCCCCCCCAGGAGACGTCAACTTAGGAGCGATGATACGTTTTGGAAGCAAAAGGGGACCTGGGGTGCCCTGCCCTGAGAGTGTCCAACTTGCCTCCAGTGCGGCCTTGCTCTAACTTCTTTCCGCAGCAGGGAACACGCTGCCACATAGGAAACTTCCCTTCAAGTCGAGTTTACGTTGTGGAAGCCTAAGGGTCTGGGCCTGCACTTAACTCGCAGTGTGCAACTTGCCTAGGGTGCGCCCCAGTTTCCAACTTCTTTCCACAGCCGGGAGTAAACTGCCCCTTGGGAATCCTCCCTTTGAAGGTCGCGTTCACGTTTTGGAAGCCGCAGCGTCTTTGCGTGCCCTTAACTCGGAGTATCCAACAAGGTTCTAGTACGCCCTTCTTCTCAAGTCTTCCCTTCGCTTGGGAACACACTGCCACTGAGGTGACTTCACCTGAAGCGCGATGACACGCTTTGCAGCCCAAGGGACTGGACGGGCAACTTCACTCAGAAGCTCCAAACGCCTTCTAGTCGGCCTTGGTTCTAAGTTCTTTCCTTCCTGCAATGGGAACACACGGCCGCATAGGCCTCTTGGCCTTCGGAGCGTTTCTACGTGTTGGAAGCAGCAGGGCCTTAGCCTGCACTTTACGTAGAGCTTGCAACTTGGCGTAGAGTCCGCCTTGGTTCTAAGATCTTGCCTTAGCTGCGAACACGCTGCCGCTTATGAGGCTTCACCTGAAGAGCGAGTCTACCTTTTGGAAGCCTAATGGACTTGGCGTGCACTTCACACAGAGAGTCCAAGTCGGCTTCAGGCCGCCCTTGTTCTCACTTCTTTCCTCACCTGCGAGAACACGGCCAGAAGGCGGTTGCGTCGTACGCGACGCTTGGCGTTTTGGACGCAGAGGCGCATTGGCGAGCACTTCACTCAGAGTCTCCAACCTGCCTTGGCGTCCGCCTTTGTCTAACACCTTTCTGCAACTGGGAGAACACTGCCCTCTAGTAGTGTTCGTCTTCGCTGCGTTTGTAGGTTTGGGAAGCCTAAGGGCCTTCCCTGGAACTCAACTCGGTGTAGCCAACAGGCTTCTAGTCCGCCCCTGTTCTGAGGTCTTTCCTCCCCTGGGATCTCACGGCCCCCCCCCAGGAGACGTCACCTTAGGAGCGATGATACGTTTTGGAAGCACAAGGGGACCTGGGGTGCCCTGCCCTGAGAGTGTCCAACTTGCCTCCAGTGCGGCCTTGTTCTAACTTCTTTCCGCAGCAGGGAACACGCTGCCACATAGGAAACTTCACTTCAGGTCGAGTTTACGTTGTGGAAGTCTAAGGGTCTGGGCCTGCACTTAACTCGCAGTGTGCAACTTGCTTAGGGTGCGCCCCAGTTTCCAACTTCTTTCCACAGCCGGGAGCAAACTGCCCCTTGGGAATCCTCCCTTTGAAGGTCGCGTTCACGTTTTGGAAGCCGCAGCGTCTTTGCGTGCCCTTAACTCGGAGTATCCAACAAGCTTCTAGTACGCCCTTCTTCTCAAGTCTTCCCTTCGCTTGGGAACACACTGCCACTGAGGAGACTTCACCTGAAGCGCGATGACACGCTTTGCAGCCCAAGGGACTGGACGGGCAACTTCACTCAGAAGCTCCAACTGCCTTCTAGTCGGCCTTGGTTCTAAGTTCTTTCCTTCCTGCAATGGGAACACACGGCCGCATAGGCCTCTTGGCCTTCGGAGCGTTTCTCCGTGTTGGAAGCAGCAGGGCCTTAGCCTGCACTTTACGTAGAGCTTGCAACTTGGCGTAGAGTCCGCCTTGGTTCTAAGTTCTTGCCTGAGCTGCGAACACGCTGCCGCTTATGAGGCTTCACCTGAAGAGAGAGGGTACCTTTTGGAAGCCTAATGTACTTGGCGTGCACTTCACACAGAGAGTCCAAGTCGGCTTCAGGCCGCCCTTGTTCTCACTTCGTTCCTCACCTGCGAGAACACGGCCCGAAGGCGGTTGCGTCGTACGCGGCGCTTGGCGTTTTGGACGCAGAGGCGCATTGGCGAGCACTTCACTCAGAGTCTCCAACCTGCCTTGGCGTCCGCCTTTGTTCTAACACCTTTCCGCAACTGGGAGAACACTGCCCTCTAGTAGTGTTCGTCTTCGCTGCGTTTGTAGGTTTGGGAAGCCTAAGGGCCTTCCCTGGAACTCAACTCGGTGTAGCCAACAGGCTTCTAGTCCGCCCCTGTTCTAAGGTCTTTCCTCCCCTGGGATCGCACGCCCCCCCCCCCAGGAGACGGCGCCTTAGGAGCGATGATACGTTTTGGAAGCAAAAGGGGACCTGGGGTGCCCTGCCCTGAGAGTGTCCAACTTGCCTCCAGTGCGGCCTTGCTCTAACTTCTTTCCGCAGCAGGGAACACGCTGCCACATAGGAAACTTCACTTCAGGTCGAGTTTACGTTGTGGAAGCCTAAGGGTCTGGGCCTGCACTTAACTCGCAGTGTGCAACTTGCCTAGGGTGCGCCCCAGGTTCCAAATTCTTTCCACAGCCGGGAGCAAACTGCCCCTTGGGAATCCTCCCTTTGAAGGTCGCGTTCACGTTTTGGAAGCCGCAGCGTCTTTGCGTGCCCTTAACTCGGAGTATCCAACAAGCTTCTAGTACGCCCTTCTTCTCAAGTCTTCCCTTCGCTTGGGAACACACTGCCACTGAGGAGACTTCACCTGAAGCGCGATGACACGCTTTGCAGCCCAAGGGACTGGACGGGCAACTTAACTCAGAAGCTCCAACTGCCTTCTAGTCGGCCTTGGTTCTAAGTTCTTTCCTTCCTGCAATGGGAACACACGGCCGCATAGGCCTCTTGGCCTTCGGAGCGTTTCTACGTGTTGGAAGCAGCAGGGCCTTAGCCTGCACTTTACGTAGAGCTTGCAACTTGGCGTAGAGTCCGCCTTGGTTCTAAGTTCTTGCCTGAGCTGCGAACACGCTGCCGCTTATGAGGCTTCACCTGAAGAGCGAGGCTACCTTTTGGAAGCCTAATGGACTTGGCGTGCACTTCACACAGAGAGTCCAAGTCGGCTTCAGGCCGCCCTTGTTCTCACTTCTTTCCTCACCTGCGAGAACACGGCCAGAAGGCGGTTGCGTCGTACGCGGCGCTTGGCGTTTTGGACGCAGAGGCGCATTGGCGAGCACTTCACTCAGAGTCTCCAACCTGCCTTGGCGTCCGCCTTTGTTCTAACACCTTTCCGCAACTGGGAGAACACTGCCCTCTAGTAGTGTTCGTCTTCGCTGCGTTTGTAGGTTTGGGAAGCCTAAGGGCCTTCCCTGGAACTCAACTCGGTGTAGCCAACAGGCTTCTAGTCCGCCCCTGTTCTAAGGTCTTTCCTCCCCTGGGATCTCACGCCCCCCCCCCAAGGAGACGTCACCTTAGGAGCGATGATACGTTTTGGAAGCAAAAGGGGACCTGGGGTGCCCTGCCCTGAGAGTGTCCAACTTGCCTCCAGGGCGGCCTTTTTCTAACTTCTTTCCGCAGCAGGGAACACGCTGCCACATAGGAAACTTCACTTCAGGTCGAGTTTACGTTGTGGAAGCCTAAGGGTCTGGGCCTGCACTTAACTCGCAGTGTGCAACTTGCCTAGGGTGCGCCCCAGGTTCCAACTTCTTTCCACAGCCGGGAGCAAACTGCCCCTTGGGAATCCTCCCTTTGAAGGTCGCGTTCACGTTTTGGAAGCCGCAGCGTCTTTGCGTGCCCTTAACTCGGAGTATCCAACAAGCTTCTAGTACGCCCTTCTTCTCAAGTCTTCCCTTCGCTTGGGAACACACTGCCACTGAGGAGACTTCACCTGAAGCGCGATGACACGCTTTGCAGCCCAAGGGACTGGACGGGCAACTTAACTCAGAAGCTCCAACTGCCTTCTAGTCGGCCTTGGTTCTAAGTTCTTTCATTCCTGCAATGGGAACACACGGCCGCATAGGCCTCTTGGCCTTCGGAGCGTTTCTACGTGTTGGAAGCAGCAGGGCCTTAGCCTGCACTTTACGTAGAGCTTGCAACTTGGCGTAGAGTCCGCCTTGGTTCTAAGTTCTTGCCTGAGCTGCGAACACGCTGCCGCTTATGAGGCTTCACCTGAAGAGCGAGGCTAACTTTTGGAAGCCTAATGGACTTGGCGTGCACTTCACACAGAGAGTCCAAGTCGGCTTCAGGCCGCCCTTGTTCTCACTTCTTTCCTCACCTGCGAGAACAAGGCCAGAAGGTGGTTGCGTCGTACGCGGCGCTTGGCCTTTTGGACGCAGAGGCGCATTGGCGAGCACTTCACTCAGAGTCTCCAACCTGCCTTGGCGTCCGCCTTTGTTCTAACACCTTTCCGCAACTGGGAGAACACTGCCCTCTAGTAGTGTTCGTCTTCGCTGCGTTTGTAGGTTTGGGAAGCCTAAGGGCCTTCCCTGGAACTCAACTCGGTGTAGCCAACAGGCTTCTAGTCCGCCCCTGTTCTAAGGTCTTTCCTCCCCTGGGATCTCACGGCCCTCCCCCCCCCAGGAGACGTCACCTTAGGAGCGATGATACGTTTTGGAAGCAAAAGGGGACCTGGGGTGCCCTGTCCTGAGAGTGTCCAACTTGCCTCCAGTGCGGCCTTGTTCTAACTTCTTTCCGCAGCAGGGAACATGCTGCCACATAGGAAACTTCACTTCAGGTCGAGTTTACGTTGTGGAAGCCTAAGGGTCTGGGCCTGCACTTAACTCGCAGGGTGCAACTTGCCTAGGGTGCGCCCCAGGTTCCAACTTCTTTCCACAGCCGGGAGCAAACTGCCCCTTGGGAATCCTCCCTTTGAAGGTCGCGTTCACGTTTTGGAAGCCGCAGCGTCTTTGCGTGCCCTTAACTCGGAGTATCCAACAAGCTTCTAGTACGCCCTTCTTCTCAAGTCTTCCCTTCGCTTGGGAACACACTGCCACTGAGGAGACTTCACCTGAAGCGCGATGACACGCTTTGCAGCCCAAGGGACTGGACGGGCAACTTCACTCAGAAGCTCCAACTGCCTTCTAGTCGGCCTTGGTTCTAAGTTCTTTCCTTCCTGCAATGGGAACACACGGCCGCATAGGCCTCTTGGCCTTCGGAGCGTTTCTCCGTGTTGGAAGCAGCAGGGCCTTAGCCTGCACTTTACGTAGAGCTTGCAACTTGGCGTAGAGTCCGCCTTGGTTCTAAGTTCTTGCCTGAGCTGCGAACACGCTGCCGCTTATGAGGCTTCACCTGAAGAGCGAGGCTACCTTTTGGAAGCCTAATGAACTTGGCGTGCACTTCACACAGAGAGTCCAAGTCGGCTTCAGGCCGCCCTTGTTCTCACTTCTTTCCTCACCTGCGAGAACACGGCCAGAAGGCGGTTGCGTCGTACGCGGCGCTTGGCGTTTTGGACGCAGAGGCGCATTGGCGAGCACTTCACTCAGAGTCTCCAACCTGCCTTGGCGTCCGCCTTTGTTCTAACACCTTTCCGCAACTGGGAGAACACTGCCCTCTAGTAGTGTTCGTCTTCGCTGCGTTTGTAGGTTTGGGAAGCCTAAGGGCCTTCCCTGGAACTCAACTCGGTGTAGCCAACAGGCTTCTAGTCCGCCCCTGTTCTAAGGTCTTTCCTCCCCTGGGATCTCACGCCCCCCCCCCCCAGGAGACGTCACCTTAGGAGCGATGATACGTTTTGGAAGCAATAGGGGACCTGGGGTGCCCTGCCCTGAGAGTGTCCAACTTGCCTCCAGTGCGGCCTTGCTCTAACTTCTTTCCGCAGCAGGGAACACGCTGCCACATAGGAAACTTCACTTCAGGTCGAGTTTACGTTGTGGAAGCCCAAGGGTCTGGGCCTGCACTTAACTCGCAGTGTGCAACTTGCCTAGGGTGCGCCCCAGGTTCCAACTTCTTTCCACAGCCGGGAGTAAACTGCCCCTTGGGAATCCTCCCTTTGAAGGTCGCGTTCACGTTTTGGAAGCCGCAGCGTCTTTGCGTGCCCTTAACTCGGAGTATCCAACAAGGTTCTAGTACGCCCTTCTTCTCAAGTCTTCCCTTCGCTTGGGAACACACTGCCACTGAGGTGACTTCACCTGAAGCGCGATGACACGCTTTGCAGCCCAAGGGACTGGACGGGCAACTTCACTCAGAAGCTCCAACTGCCTTCTAGTCGGCCTTGGTTCTAAGTTCTTTCCTTCCTGCAATGGGAACACACGGCCGCATAGGCCTCTTGGCCTTCGGAGCGTTTCTACGTGTTGGAAGCAGCAGGGCCTTAGCCTGCACTTTACGTAGAGCTTGCAACTTGGCGTAGAGTCCGCCTTGGTTCTAAGATCTTGCCTGAGCTGCGAACACGCTGCCGCTTATGAGGCTTCACCTGAAGAGCGAGGCTACCTTTTGGAAGCCTAATGGACTTGGCGTGCACTTCACACAGAGAGTCCAAGTCGGCTTCAGGCCGCCCTTGTTCTCACTTCTTTCCTCACCTGCGAGAACACGGCCAGAAGGCGGTTGCGTCGTACGCGACGCTTGGCGTTTTGGACGCAGAGGCGCATTGGCGAGCACTTCACTCAGAGTCTCCAACCTGCCTTGGCGTCCGCCTTTGTTCTAACACCTTTCTGCAACTGGGAGAACACTGCCCTCTAGTAGTGTTCGTCTTCGCTGCGTTTGTAGGTTTGGGAAGCCTAAGGGCCTTCCCTGGAACTCAACTCGGTGTAGCCAACAGGCTTCTAGTCCGCCCCTGTTCTGAGGTCTTTCCTCCCCTGGGATCTCACGGCCCCCCCCCAGGAGACGTCACCTTAGGAGCGATGATACGTTTTGGAAGCAATAGGGGACCTGGGGTGCCCTGCCCTGAGAGTGTCCAACTTGCCTCCAGTGCGGCCTTGCTCTAACTTCTTTCCGCAGCAGGGAACACGCTGCCACATAGGAAACTTCTCTTCAGGTCGAGTTTACGTTGTGGAAGCCTAAGGGTCTGGGCCTGCACTTAACTCGCAGTGTGCAACTTGCCTAGGTTGCGCCCCAGGTTCCAACCTCTTTCCACAGCCGGAAGCAAACTGCCCCTTGGGAATCCTCCCTTTGAAGGTCGCGTTCACGTTTTGGAAGCCGCAGCGTCTTTGCGTGCCCTTAACTCGGAGTATCCAACAAGCTTCTAGTACGCCCTTCTTCTCAAGACTTCCCTTCGCTTGGGAACACACTGCCACTGAGGAGACTTCACCTGAATCGCGATGACACGCTTTGCCGCCCAAGGGACTGGACGGACAACTTAACTCAGAAGCTCCAACTGCCTTCTAGTCGGCCTTGGTTCTAAGTTCTTTCCTTCCTGCAATGGGAACCCACGGCCGCATAGGCCTCTTGGCCTTCGGAGCGTTTCTACGTGTTGGAAGCAGTAGGGCCTTAACCTGCACTTTACGTAGAGCTTGCAACTTGGCGTAGAGTCCGCCTTGGTTCTAAGTTCTTGCCTGAGCTGCGAACACGCTGCCGCTTATGAGGCTTCACCTGCAGAGCGAGGCTACCTTTTGGAAGCCTAATGGACTTGGCGTGCACTTCACACAGAGAGTCCAAGTCGGCTTCAGGCCGCCCTTGTTCTCACTTCTTTCCTCACCTGCGAGAACACGGCCAGAAGGCGGTTGCGTCGTACGCGGCGCTTGGCGTTTTGGACGCAGAGGCGCATTGGCGAGCACTTCACTCAGAGTCTCCAACCTGCCTTGGCGTCCGCCTTTGTTCTAACACCTTTCCGCAACTGGGAGAACACTGCCCTCTAGTAGTGTTCGTCTTCGCTGCGTTTGTAGGTTTGGGAAGCCTAAGGGCCTTTCCTGGAACTCAACTCGGTGTAGCCAACAGGCTTCTAGTCCGCCCCTGTTCTGAGGTCTTTCCTCCCCTGGGATCTCACGCCCCCCCCCCAGGAGACCTCAACTTAGGAGCGATGATACGTTTTGGAAGCAAAAGGGGACCTGGGGTGCCCTGCCCTGAGAGTGTCCAACTTGCCTCCAGTGCGGCCTTGCTCTAACTTCTTTCCGCAGCAGGGAACACGCTGCCACATAGGAAACTTCCCTTCAAGTCGAGTTTACGTTGTGGAAGCCTAAGGGTCTGGGCCTGCACTTAACTCGCAGTGTGCAACTTGCCTAGGGTGCGCCCCAGTTTCCAACTTCTTTCCACAGCCGGGAGTAAACTGCCCCTTGGGAATCCTCCCTTTGAAGGTCGCGTTCACGTTTTGGAAGCCGCAGCGTCTTTGCGTGCCCTTAACTCGGAGTATCCAACAAGGTTCTAGTACGCCCTTCTTCTCAAGTCTTCCCTTCGCTTGGGAACACACTGCCACTGAGGTGACTTCACCTGAAGCGCGATGACACGCTTTGCAGCCCAAGGGACTGGACGGGCAACTTCACTCAGAAGCTCCAACTGCCTTCTAGTCGGCCTTGGTTCTAAGTTCTTTCCTTCCTGCAATGGGAACACACGGCCGCATAGGCCTCTTGGCCTTCGGAGCGTTTCTACGTGTTGGAAGCAGCAGGGCCTTAGCCTGCACTTTACGTAGAGCTTGCAACTTGGCGTAGAGTCCGCCTTGGTTCTAAGATCTTGCCTTAGCTGCGAACACGCTGCCGCTTATGAGGCTTCACCTGAAGAGCGAGTCTACCTTTTGGAAGCCTAATGGACTTGGCGTGCACTTCACACAGAGAGTCCAAGTCGGCTTCAGGCCGCCCTTGTTCTCACTTCTTTCCTCACCTGCGAGAACACGGCCAGAAGGCGGTTGCGTCGTACGCGACGCTTGGCGTTTTGGACGCAGAGGCGCATTGGCGAGCACTTCACTCAGAGTCTCCAACCTGCCTTGGCGTCCGCCTTTGTTCTAACACCTTTCTGCAACTGGGAGAACACTGCCCTCTAGTAGTGTTCGTCTTCGCTGCGTTTGTAGGTTTGGGAAGCCTAAGGGCCTTCCCTGGAACTCAACTCGGTGTAGCCAACAGGCTTCTAGTCCGCCCCTGTTCTGAGGTCTTTCCTCCCCTGGGATCTCACGGCCCCCCCCCAGGAGACGTCACCTTAGGAGCGATGATACGTTTTGGAAGCACAAGGGGACCTGGGGTGCCCTGCCCTGAGAGTGTCCAACTTGCCTCCAGTGCGGCCTTGTTCTAACTTCTTTCCGCAGCAGGGAACACGCTGCCACATAGGAAACTTCACTTCAGGTCGAGTTTACGTTGTGGAAGTCTAAGGGTCTGGGCCTGCACTTAACTCGCAGTGTGCAACTTGCCTAGGGTGCGCCCCAGGTTCCAACTTCTTTCCACAGCCGGGAGCAAACTGCCCCTTGGGAATCCTCCCTTTGAAGGTCGCGTTCACGTTTTGGAAGCCGCAGCGTCTTTGCGTGCCCTTAACTCGGAGTACCCAACAAGCTTCTAGTACGCCCTTCTTCTCAAGTCTTCCCTTCGCTTGGGAACACACTGCCACTGAGGAGACTTCACCTGAAGCGCGATGACACGCTTTGCAGCCCAAGGGACTGGACGGGCAACTTAACTCAGAAGCTCCAACTGCCTTCTAGTCGGCCTTGGTTCTAAGTTCTTTCCTTCCTGCAATGGGAACACACGGCCGCATAGGCCTCTTGGCCTTCGGAGCGTTTCTACGTGTTGGAAGCAGCAGGGCCTTAGCCTGCACTTTACGTAGAGCTTGCAACTTGGCGTAGAGTCCGCCTTGGTTCTAAGTTCTTGCCTGAGCTGCGAACACGCTGCCGCTTATGAGGCTTCACCTGAAGAGCGAGGCTACCTTTTGGAAGGCTAATGGACTTGGCGTGCACTTCACACAGAGAGTCCAAGTCGGCTTCAGGCCGCCCTTGTTCTCACTTCTTTCCTCACCTGCGAGAACACGGCCAGAAGGCGGTTGCGTCGTATGCGGCGCTTGGCGTTTTGGACGCAGTGGCGAGCACTTCACTCAGAGTCTCCAACCTGCCTTGGCGTCCGCCTTTGTTCTAACACCTTTCCGCAACTGGGAGAACACTGCCCTCTAGTAGTGTTCGTCTTCGCTGCGTTTGTAGGTTTGGGAAGCCTAAGGGCCTTCCCTGGAACTCAACTCGGTATAGCCAACAGGCTTCTAGTCCGCCCCTGTTCTTAAGGTCTTTCCTCCCCTGGGATCTCACGGCCCCCCCCCCCCCCAGGAGACGTCACCTGAGGAGCGATGATACGTTTTGGAAGCAAAAGGGGACCTGGGGTGCCCTGCCCTGAGAGTGTCCAACTTGCCTCCAGTGCGGCCTTGTTCTAACTTCTTTCCGCAGCAGGGAACACGCTGCCACATAGGAAACTTCACTTCAGGTCGAGTTTACGTTGTGGAAGCCTCAGGGTCTGGGTCTGCACTTAACTCGCAGTGTGCAACTTGCCTAGGGTGCGCCCCAGGTTCCAACTTCTTTCCACAGCCGGGAGCAAACTGCCCCTTGGGAATCCTCCCTTTGATGGTCGCGTTCACGTTTTGGAAGCTGCAGCGTCTTTGCGTGCCCTTAACACGGAGTACCCAACAAGCTTCTAGTACGCCCTTCTTCTCAAGTCTTCCCTTCGCTTGGGAACACACTGCCACTGAGGAGACTTCACCTGAAGCGCGATGACACGCTTTGCAGCCCAAGGGACTGGACGGGCAACTTAACTCAGAAGCTCCAACTGCCTTCTAGTCGGCCTTGGTTCTAAGTTCTTTCCTTCCTGCAATGGGAACACACGGCCGCATAGGCCTCTGGGCCTTCGGAGCGTTTCTACGTGTTGGAAGCAGCAGGGCCTTAGCCTGCACTTTACGTAGAGCTTGCAACTTGGCGTAGAGTCCGCCTTGGTTCTAAGGTCTTGCCTGAGCTGCGAACACGCTGCCGCTTATGAGGCTTCACCTGAAGAGCGAGGCTACCTTTTGGAAGCCTAATGGACTTGGCGTGCACTTCACACAGAGAGTCCAAGTCGGCTTCAGGCCGCCCTTGTTCTCACTTCTTTCCTCACCTGCGAGAACACGGCCAGAAGGCGGTTGCGTCGTACGCGGCGCTTGGCGTTTTGGACGCAGAGGCGCATTGGCGAGCACTTCACTCAGAGTCTCCAACCTGCCTTGGCGTCCGCCTTTGTTCTAACACCTTTCCGCAACTGGGAGAACACTGCCCTCTAGTAGTGTTCGTCTTCGCTGCGTTTGTAGGTTTGGGAAGCCTAAGGGCCTTCCCTGGAACTCAACTCGGTGTAGCGAACAGGCTTCTAGTCCGCCCCTGTTCTAAGCTCTTTCCTCCCCTGGGATCTCACGGGCCCCCCTCCCCCAAAGACGTCACCTGAGGAGCGATGATACGTTTTGGAAGCAAAAGGGGACCTGGGGTGCCCTGCCCTGAGAGTGTCCATCTTGCCTCCAGTGCGGCCTTGTTCTAACTTCTTTCCGCAGCAGGGAACACGCTGCCACATAGGAAAGTTCACTTCAGGTCGAGTTTACGTTGTGGAAGCCTCAGGGTCTGGGCCTGCACTTAACTCGCAGTGTGCAACTTGCCTAGGGTGCGCCCCAGGTTCTAACTTCTTTCCACAGCCGGGAGCAAACTGCCCCTTGGGAATCCTCCCTTTGAAGGTCGCGTTCACGTTTTGGAAGCCGCAGCGTCTTTGCGTGCCCTTAACTCGGAGTATCCAACAAGCTTCTAGTACGCCCTTCTTCTCAAGTCTTCCCTTCGCTTGGGAACACACTGCCACTGAGGAGACTTCACCTGAAGCGCGATGACACGCTTTGCAGCCCAAGGGACTGGACGGGCAACTTAACTCAGAAGCTCCAACTGCCTTCTAGTCGGCCTTGGTTCTAAGTTCTTTCCTTCCTGCAATGGGAACACACGGCCGCATAGGCCTCTTGGCCTTCGGAGCGTTTCTACGTGTTGGAAGCAGCAGGGCCTTAGCCTGCACTTTACGTAGAGCTTGCAACTTGGCGTAGAGTCCGCCTTGGTTCTAAGTTCTTGCCTGAGCTGCGAACACGCTGCCGCTTATGAGGCTTCACCTGAAGAGCGAGGCTACCTTTTGGAAGCCTAATGGACTTGGCGTGCACTTCACACAGAGAGTCCAAGTCGGCTTCAGGCCGCCCTTGTTCTCACTTCTTTCCTCACCTGCGAGAACACGGCCAGAAGGCGGTTGCGTCGTACGCGGCGCTTGGCGTTTTGGACGCAGAGGCGCATTGGCGAGCACTTCACTCAGAGTCTCAAACCTGCCTTGGCGTCCGCCTTTGTTCTAACACCTTTCCGCAACTGGGAGAACACTGCCCTGTAGTAGTGTTCGTCTTCGCTGCGTTTGTAGGTTTGGGAAGCCTAAGGGCCTTCCCTGGAACTCAACTCGGTGTAGCCAACAGGCTTCTAGTCCGCCCCTGTTCTAAGCTCTTTCCTCCCCTGGGATCTCACGGGCCCCCCCTCCCACAAAGACGTCACCTTAGGAGCGATGATACGTTTTGGAAGCCAAAGGGGACCTGGGGTGCCCTGCCCTGAGAGTGTCCAACTTGCCTCCAGTGCGGCCTTGTTCTAACTTCTTTCCGCAGCAGGGAACACGCTGCCACATAGGAAACTTCACTTCAGGTCGAGTTTACGTTGTGGAAGCCTAAGGGTCTGGGCCTGCACTTAACTCGCAGTGTGCAACTTGCCTAGGGTGCGTCCCAGGTTCCAACTTCTTTCCACAGCCGGGAGCAAACTGCCCCTTGGGAATCCTCCCTTTGAAGGTCGCGTTCACGTTTTGGAAGCCGCAGCGTCTTTGCGTGCCCTTAACTCGGAGTATCCAACAAGCTTCTAGTACGCCCTTCTTCTCAAGTCTTCCCTTCGCTTGGGAACACACTGCCACTGAGGAGACTTCACCTGAAGCGCGATGACACGCTTTGCAGCCCAAGGGACTGGACGGGCAACTTAACTCAGAAGCTCCAACTGCCTTCTAGTCGGCCTTGGTTCTAAGTTCTTTCCTTCCTGCAATGGGAACACAGGGCCGCATAGGCCTCTTGGCCTTCGGAGCGTTTCTATGTGTTGGAAGCAGCAGGGCCTTAGCCTGCACTTTACGTAGAGCTTGCAACTTGGCGTAGAGTCCGCCTTGGTTCTAAGTTCTTGCCTGAGCTGCGAACACGCTGCCGCTTTTGAGGCTTCACCTGAAGAGCGAGGCTACCTTTTGGAAGCCTAATGGACTTGGCGTGCACTTCACACAGAGAGTCCAAGTCGGCTTCAGGCCGCCCTTGTTCTCACTTCTTTCCTCACCTGCGAGAACACGGCCAGAAGGCGGTTGCGTCGTACGCGGCGCTTGGCGTTTTGGACGCAGAGGCGCATTGGCGAGCACTTCACTCAGAGTCTCCAACCTGCCTTGGCGTCCGCCTTTGTTCTAACACCTTTCCGCAACTGGGAGAACACTGCCCTCTAGTAGTGTTCGTCTTCGCTGCGTTTGTAGGTTTGGGAAGCCTAAGGGCCTTCCCTTGAACTCAACTCGGTGTAGCCAACAGGCTTCTAGTCCGCCCCTGTTCTAAGGTCTTTCCTCCCCTGTGATCTCACGCCCCCCCCCCAGGAGACGTCACCTGAGGAGCGATGATACGTTTTGGAAGCAAAAGGGGACCTGGGGTGCCCTGCCCTGAGAGAGTGTCCAACTTGCCTCCAGTGCGGCCTTGTTCTAAATTCTTTCCGCAGCAGGGAACATGCTGCCACATAGGAAACTTCACTTCAGGTCGAGTTTGCGTTGTGGAAGCCTAAGGGTCTGGGCCTGCACTTAACTCGCAGTGTGCAACTTGCCTAGGGTGCGCCCCAGGTTCCAACTTCTTTCCACAGCCGGGAGCAAACTGCCCCTTGGGAATCCTCCCTTTGAAGGTCGCGTTCACGTTTTGGAACCCGCAGCGTCTTTGCGTGCCCTTAACTCGGAGTACCCAAGAAGCTTCTAGTACGCCCTGCTTCTCAAGTCTTCCCTTCGCTTGGGAACACACTGCCACTGAGGAGACTTCACCTGAAGCGCGATGACACGCTTTGCAGCCCAAGGGACTGGACGGGCAACTTAACTCAGAAGCTCCAACTGCCTTCTAGTCGGCCTTGGTTCTAAGTTCTTTCCTTCCTGCAATGGGAACACACGGCCGCATAGGCCTCTTGGCCTTCGGAGCGTTTCTACGTGTTGGAAGCAGCAGGGCCTTAGCCTGCACTTTACGTAGAGCTTGCAACTTGGCGTAGAGTCCGCCTAGGTTCTAAGTTCTTGCCTGAGCTGCGAACACGCTGCCGCTTATGAGGCTTCACCTGAAGAGCGAGGCTACCTTTTGGAAGCCTAATGGACTTGGCGTGCACTTCACACAGAGAGTCCAAGTCGGCTTCAGGCCGCCCTTGTTCTCACTTCTTTCCTCACCTGCGAGAACACGGCCAGAAAGCGGTTGCGTCGTACGCGGCGCTTGGCGTTTTGGACGCAGTGGCGAGCACTTCACTCAGAGTCTCCAACCTGCCTTGGCGTCCGCCTTTGTTCTAACACCTTTCCGCAACTGGGAGAACACTGCCCTCTAGTAGTGTTCGTCTTCGCTGCGTTTGTAGGTTTGGGAAGCCTAAGGGCCTTCCCTGGAACTCAACTCGGTGTAGCCAACAGGCTTCTAGTCCGCCCCTGTTCTAAGGTCTTTCCTCCCCTGGATCTCACGCCCCCCCCCCAAGGAGACGTCACCTGAGGAGCGATGATACGTTTTGGAAGCAAAAGGGGACCTGGGGTGCCCTGCCCTGAGAGTGTCCAACTTGCCTCCTGTGCGGCCCTGTTCTAACTTCTTTCCGCAGCAGGGAACACGCTGCCACATAGGAAACTTCACTTCAGGTCGAGTTTACGTTGTGGAAGACTAAGGGTCTGGGCCTGCACTTACCTCGCAGTGTGCAACTTGCCTAGGGTGCGCCCCAGGTTCCAACTTCTTTCCACAGCCGGGAGCAAACTGCCCCTTGGGAATCCTCCCTTTGAAGGTCGCGTTCACGTTTTGGAAGCCGCAGCGTCTTTGCGTGCCCTTAACTCGGAGTATCCAACAACCTTCTAGTACGCCCTTCTTCTCAAGTCTTCCCTTCGCTTGGGAACACACTGCCACTGAGGAGACTTCACCTGAAGCGCGATGACACGCTTTGCAGCCCAAGGGACTGGACGGGCAACTTAACTCAGAAGCTCCAACTGCCTTCTAGTCGGCCTTGGTTCTAAGTTCTTTCCTTCCTGCAATGGGAACACACGGCCGCATAGGCCTCTTGGCTTTCGGAGCGTTTCTACGTGTTGGAAGCAGCAGGGCCTTAGCCTGCACTTTACGTAGAGCTTGCAACTTGGCGTAGAGTCCGCCTTGGTTCTAAGTTCTTGCCTGAGCTGCGAACACGCTGCCGTTTATGAGGCTTCACCTGAAGAGCGAGGCTACCTTTTGGAAGCCTAATGGACTTGGCGTGCACTTCACACAGAGAGTCCAAGTCGGCTTCAGGCCGCCCTTGTTCTCACTTCTTTCCTCACCTGCGAGAACACGGCCAGAAGGTGGTTGCGTCGTACGCGACGCTTGGCGTTTTGGACGCAGAGGCGCATTGGCGAGCACTTCACTCAGAGTCTCCAACCTGCCTTGGCGTCCGCCTTTGTTCTAACACCTTTCCGCAACTGGGAGAACACTGCCCTCTAGTAGTGTTCGTCTTCGCTGCGTTTGTAGGTTTGGGAAGCCTAAGGGCCTTCCCTGGAACTCAACTCGGTGTAGCCAACAGGCTTCTAGTCCGCCCCTGTTCTAAGGTCTTTCCTCCCCTGGGATCTCACGCCCCCCCCCCCAGGAGACGTCACCTTAGGAGCGATGATACGTTTTGGAAGCAAAAGGGGACCTGGGGTGCCCTGCCTTGAGAGTGTCCAACTTGCCTC
The DNA here is from genome assembly GCF_922984935.1 of Meles meles. NCBI lineage: Eukaryota > Metazoa > Chordata > Mammalia > Carnivora > Mustelidae > Meles > Meles meles. The sequence continues at coordinate 151,723 of NW_025721606.1, forward strand.
CAGTGCGGCCTTGTTCTAACTTCTTTCCGCAGCAGGGAACACGCTGCCCCACAGGAAACTTGACTTCAGGTCGAGTTTACGTTGTGGAAGCCTCAGGGTCTGGGCCTGCACTTAACTCGCAGTGTGCAACTTGCCTAGGGTGCGCCCCAGGTTCCAACTTCTTTCCACAGCCGGGAGCAAACTGCCCCTTGGGAATCCTCCCTTTGAAGGTCGCGTTCACCTTTTGGGAGCTGCAGCGTCTTTGCGTGCCCTTAACTCGGAGTACCCAACAAGCTTCTAGTACGCCCTTCTTCTCAAGTCTTCCCTTCGCTTGGGAACACACTGCCACTGAGGAGACTTCACCTGAAGCAAGATGACACGCTTTGCAGCCCAAGGGACTGGACGGGCAACTTAACTCAGAAGCTCCAACTGCCTTCTAGTCGGCCTCGGTTCTAAGTTCTTTCCTTCCTGCAATGGGAACACACGGCCACATAGGCCTCTTGGCCTTCGGAGCGTTTCTACGTGTTGGAAGCAGCAGGGCCTTAGCCTGCACTTTACGTAGAGCTTGCAACTTGGCGTAGAGTCCGCCTTGATTCTAAGTTCTTGCCTGAGCTGGGAACACGCTGCCGCTTATGAGGCTTCACCTGAAGAGCGAGGCTACCTTTTGGAAGCCTAATGGACTTGGCGTGCACTTCACACAGAGAGTCCAAGTCGGCTTCAGGCCGCGCTTGTTCTCACTTCTTTCCTCACCTGGGAGAACACGGCCAGAAGGCGGTTGCATAGTACGCGGCGCTTGGCGTTTTGGACGCAGAGGCGCATTGGCGAGCACTTCACTCAGAGTCTCCAACCTGCCTTGGCGTCCGCCTTTGTTCTAACACATTTCCGCAACTGGGAGAACACTGCCCTCTAGTAGTGTTCGTCTTCGCTGCGTTTGTAGGTTTGGGAAGCCTAAGGGCCTTCCCTGGAACTCAACTCGGGGTAGCCAACAGGCTTCTAGTCCGCCCCTGTTCCAAGGACTTTCCTCCCCTGGGATCTCACGCCCCCCCCCCAGGAGACGTCACCTGAGGAGCGATGATACGTTTTGGAAGCAAAAGGGGACCTGGGGTGCCCTGCCCTGAGAGTGTCCAACTTGCCTCCAGTGCGGCCTTGTTCTAACTTCTTTCCGCAGCAGGGAACACGCTGCCACATAGGAAACTTCACTTCAGGTCGAGTTTACGTTGTGGAAGCCTAAGGGTCTGGGCCTGCACTTAACTCGCAGTGTGCAACTTGCCTAGGGTGCGCCCCAGGTTCCAACTTCTTTCCACAGCCGGGAGCAAACTGCCCCTTGGGAATCCTTCCTTTGAAGGTCGCGTTCACCTTTTGGAAGCCACAGCGTCTTTGCGTGCCCTTCACTCGGAGTATCCAACAAGCTTCTAGTACGCCCTTCTTCTCAAGTCTTCCCTTCGCTTGGGAACACACTGCCACTGAGGAGACTTCACCTGAAGCGCGATGACACGCTTTGCAGCCCAAGGGACTGGACGGGCAACTTAACTCAGAAGCTCCAACAGCCTTCTCGTCGGCCTTGGTTCTAAGTTCTTTCCTTCCTGCAATGGGAACACACGGCCGCATAGGCCTCTTGGCCTTCGGAGCGTTTCTACGTGTTGGAAGCAGCAGGGCCTTAGCCTGCACTTAACGTAGAGCTTGCAACTTGGCGTAGAGTCCGCCTTGGTTCTAAGTTCTTGCCTGAGCTGCGAACACGCTGCCGCTTATGAGGCTTCACCTGAAGAGCGAGGCTACCTTTTGGAAGCCTAATGGACTTGGCGTGCACTTCACACAGAGAGTCCAAGTCGGCTTCAGGCCGCCCTTGTTCTCACTTCTTTCCTCACCTGCGAGAACACGGCCAGAAGGCGGTTGCGTCGTACGCGGCGCTTGGCGTTTGGGAAGCAGAGGCGCATTGGCGAGCACTTCACTCAGGGTCTCCAACCTGCCTTGGTGTCCGCCTTTGTTCTAACACCTTTCCGCAACTGGGAGAACACTGCCCTCTAGTAGTGTTCGTCTTCGCTGCGTTTGTAGGTTTGGGAAGCCTAAGGGCCTTTCCTGGAACTCAACTCTGTGTAGCCAACAGGCTTCTAGTCCGCCCCTGTTCTAAGGACTTTCCTCCCCTGGGATCTCACGCCCCGCCCCCAGGAGACGTCACCTTAGGAGCGATGATACGTTTTGGAAGCAAAAGTGGACCTGGGGTGCCCTGCCCTGAGAGTGTCCAACTTGCCTCCAGTGGGGCCTTGTTCTAACTTCTTTCCACAGCAGGGAACACGCTGCCACATAGGAAACTTCACTTCAGGTCGAGTTTACGTTGTGGAAGCCTAAGGGTCTGGGCCTGCACTTAACTCGCAGTGTGCAACTTGCCTAGGGTGCGCCCCAGGTTCCAACTTCTTTCCACAGCCGGGAGCAAACTGCCCCTTGGGAATCCTCCCTTAGAAGGTCGCGTTCACCTTTTGGAAGCCACAGCGTCTTTGCGTGCCCTTCACTCGGAGTATCCAACAAGCTTCTAGTACGCCCTTCTTCTCAAGTCTTCCCTTCGCTTGGGAACACACTGCCACTGAGGAGACTTCACCTGAAGCGCGATGACACGCTTTGCAGCCCAAGGGACTGGACGGGCAACTTAACTCAGAAGCTCCAACTGCCTTCTAGTCGGCCTTGGTTCTAAGTTCTTTCCTTCCTGCAATGGGAACACACGGCCGCATAGGCCTCTTGGCCTTCGGAGCATTTCTACGTGTTGGAAGCAGCAGGGCCTTAGCCTGCACTTTACGTAGAGCTTGCAACTTGGCGTAGAGTCCGCCTTGGTTCTCAGTTCTTGCCTGAGCTGCGAACACGCTGCCGCTTATGAGGCTTCACCTGAAGAGCGAGGCAACATTTTGGAAGCCTAATGGACTTGGCGTGCACTTCACACAGAGAGTCCAAGTCGGCTTCAGGCCGCCCTTGTTCTCACTTCTTTCCTCACCTGCGAGAACACGGCCAGAAGGCGGTTGCGTCGTACGCGGCGCTTGGCGTTTTGGACGCAGAGGCGCATTGGCGAGCACTTCACTCAGAGTCTCCAACCTGCCTTGGCGTCCGCCTTTGTTCTAACACCTTTCCGCAACTGGGAGAACACTGCCCTCTAGTAGTGTTCGTCTTCGCTGCGTTTGTAGGTTTGGGAAGCCTAAGGGCCTTCCCTGGACCTCAACTCGGTGTAGCCAACAGGCTTCTAGTCCGCCCCTGTTCTAAGGTCTTTCCTCCCCTGCGATCTCACGCCCCCCCCCCAGGAGACGTCACCTTAGGAGCGATGATACGTTTTGGAAGCAAAAGGGGACCTGGGGTGCCCTGAACTGAGAGTGTCCAACTTGCCTCCAGTGCGGCCTTGTTCTAACTTCTTTCCGCAGCAGGGAACACGCTGCCACATAGGAAACTTCACTTCAGGTCGAGATTACGTTTTGGAAGCCTGAGGGTCTGGGCCTGCACTTAACTCGCAGTGTGCAACTTGCCTAGGGTGCGCCCCAGGTTCCAACTTCTTTCCACAGCCGGGATCAAACTGCCCCTTGGGAATCCTCCCTTTGAAGGTCGCGTTCACGTTTTGGAAGCCGCAGCGTCTTTGCGTGCCCTTAACTCGGAGTACCAAACAAGCTTCTAGTACGCCCTTCTTCTCAAGTCTTCCCTTCGCTTGGGAACACACTGCCACTGAGGAGACTTCACCTGAAGCGCGATGACACGCTTTGCAGCCCAAGGGACTGGACGGGCAACTTAACTCAGAAGCTCCAACTGCCTTCTAGTCGGCCTTGGTTCTAAGTTCTTTCCTTCCTGCAATGGGAACACACGGCCGCATAGGCCTCTGGGCCTTCGGAGCGTTTCTACGTGTTGGAAGCAGCAGGGCCTTAGCCTGCACTTTACGTAGAGCTTGCAACTTGGCGTAGAGTCCGCCTTGGTTCTAAGTTCTTGCCTGAGCTGCGAACACGCTGCCGCTTATGAGGCTTCACCTGAAGAGCGAGGCTACCTTTTGGAAGCCTAATGGACTTGGTGTGCACTTCAAACAGAGAGTCCAAGTCGGCTTCAGGCCGCCCTTGTTCTCACTTCTTTCCTCACCTGCGAGAACACGGCCAGAAGGCGGTTGCGTCGTACGCGGCGCTTGGCGTTTTGGACGCAGAGGCGCATTGGCGAGCACTTCACTCAGAGTCTCCAACCTGCCTTGGCGTCCGCCTTTGTTCTAACACCTTTCCGCAACTGGAAGAACACTGCCCTCTAGTAGTGTTCGTCTTCGCTGCGTTTGTAGGTTTGGGAAGCCTAAGGGCCTTCCCTGGAACTCAACTCGGTGTAGCCAACAGGCTTCTAGTCCGCCCCTGTTCTTAAGGTCTTTCCTCCCCTGGGATCTCACGCCCCCCCCCCCAAGGAGACGTCACCTTAGGAGCGATGATACGTTTTGGAAGCAAACGGGGACCTGGGGTGCCCTGCCCTGAGAGTGTCCAACTTGCCTCCAGTGCGGCCTTGTTCTAACTTCTTTCCGCAGGAGGGAACACGCTTCCACATAGGAAACTTCACTTCAGGTCGAGTTTACGTTGTGGAAGCCTCAGGGTCTGGGCCTGCACTTAACTCGCAGTGTGCAACTTGCCTAGGGTGCGCCCCAGGTTCCAACTTCTTTCCACAGCCGGGAGCAAACTGCCCCTTGGGAATCCTCCCTTTGAAGGTCGCGTTCACGTTTTGGAAGCCGCAGCGTCTTTGCGTGCCCTTAACTCGGAGTATCCAACAAGCTTCTAGTACGCCCTTCTTCTCAAGTCTTCCCTTCGCTTGGGAACACACTGCCACTGAGGAGACTTCACCTGAAGCGCGATGACACGCTTTGCCGCCCAAGGGACCTGACGGGCAACTTAACTCAGAAGCTCCAACTGCCTTCTAGTCGGCCTTGGTTCTAAGTTCTTTCCTTCCTGCAATGGGAACACACGGCCGCATAGGCCTCTTGGCCTTCGGAGCGTTTCTACGTGTTGGAAGCAGCAGGGCCTTAGCCTGCACTTTACGTAGAGCTTGCAACTTAGCGTAGAGTCCGCCTTGGTTCTAAGTTCTTGCCTGAGCTGCGAACACGCTGCCGCTTATGAGGCTTCACCTGAAGAGCGAGGCTACCTTTTGGAAGCCTAATGGACTTGGCGTGCACTTCACACAGAGAGTCCAAGTCGGCTTCAGGCCGCCCTTGTTCTCACTTCTTTCCTCACCTGCGAGAACACGGCCAGAAGGCGGTTGCGTCGTACGCGGCGCTTGGCGTTTTGGACGCAGAGGCGCATTGGCGAGCACTTCACTCAGAGTCTCCAAACTGCCTTGGCGTCCGCCTTTGTTCTAACATCTTTCCGCAACTGGGAGAACACTGCCCTCTAGTAGTGTTCGTCTTCGCTGCGTTTGTAGGTTTGGGAAGCCTAAGGGCCTTCCCTGGAACTCAACTCGGTGTAGCCAACAGGCTTCTAGTCCGCCCCTGTTCTAAGGTCTTTCCTCCCCTGGGATCTCACGCCCCCACCCCAGGAGACGTCACCTGAGGAGCGATGATACGTTTTGGAAGCAAAAGGGGACCTGGGGTGCCCTCCCCTGAGAGTGTCCAACTTGCCCCCAGTGCGGCCTTGCTCTAACTTCTTTCCGCAGCAGGGAACACGCTGCCACATAGGAAACTTCACTTCAGGTCGAGTTTACGTTGTGGAAGCCTCAGGGTCTGGGCCTGCACTTAACTCGCAGTGTGCAACTTGCCTAGGGTGCGCCCCAGGTTCCAACTTCTTTCCACAGCCGGGAGCAAACTGCCCCTTGGGAATCCTCCCTTTGAAGGTCGCGTTCACGTTTTCGAAGCCGCAGCGTCTTTGCGTGCACTTAACTCGGAGTACCCAACAAGCTTCTAGTACGCCCTTCTTCTCAAGTCTTCCCTTCGCTTGGGAACACACTGCCACTGAGGAGACTTCACCTGAAGCGCGATGACACGCTTTGCAGCCCAAGGGACTGGGCGGGCAACTTAACTCAGAAGCTCCAACTGCCTTCTAGTCGGCCTTGGTTCTAAGTTCTTTCCTTCCTGCAATGGGAACACACGGCCGCATAGGCCTCTTGGCCTTCGGAGCGTTTCTACGTGTTGGAAGCAGCAGGGCCTTAGCCTGCACTTTACGTAGAGCTTGCAACTTGGCGTAGAGTCCGCCTTGGTTCTAAGTTCTTGCCTGAGCTGCGAACACGCTGCTGCTTATGAGGCTTCACCTGAAGAGCGAGGCTACCTTTTGGAAGCCTAATGGACTTGGCGTGCACTTCACACAGAGAGTCCAAGTCGGCTTCAGGCCGCCCTTGTTCTCACTTCTTTCCTCACCTGCGAGAACACGGCCAGAAGGCGGTTGCGTAGTACGCGGCGCTTGGCGTTTTGGACGCAGAGGCGCATTGGCGAGCACTTCACTCAGAGTCTCCAACCTGCCTTGGCGTCCGCCTTTGTTCGAACACTTTTCCGCAACTGGGAGAACACTGCCCTCTAGTAGTGTTCGTCTTCGCTGCGTTTGTAGGTTTGGGAAGCCTAAGGGCCTTCCCTGGAACTCAACTCGGTGTAGCCAACAGGCTTCTAGTCCGCCCCTGTTCTAAGGTCTTTCCTCCCCTGGGATCTCACGCCCCCCCCCCCAGGAGACGTCACCTGAGGAGCTATGATACGTTTTGGAAGCAAAAGGGGACCTGGGGTGCCCTGCCCTGAGAGTGTCCAACTTGCCTCCAGTGCGGCCTTGTTCTAACTTCTTTCCGCAGGAGGGAACACGCTGCCACATAGGAAACTTCACTTCAGGTCGAGTTTACGTTGTGGAAGCCTAAGGGTCTGGGCCTGCACTTAACTCGCAGTGTGCAACTTGCCTAGGGTGCGCCCCAGGTTCCAACTTCTTTCCACAGCCGGGAGCAAACTTCCCCTTGGGAATCCTCCCTTTGAAGGTCGCGTTCACGTTTTGGAAGCCGCAGCGTCTTTGCGTGCCCTTAACTCGGAGTACCCAACAAGCTTCTAGTACGCCCTTCTTCTCAAGTCTTCCCTTCGCTTGGGAACACACTGCCACTGAGGAGACTTCACCTGAAGCGCGATGACACGCTTTGCAGCCCAAGGGACTGGACGGGCAACTTAACTCAGAAGCTCCAACTGCCTTCTAGTCGGCCTTGGTTCTAAGTTCTTTCATTCCTGCAATGGGAACACACGGCCGCATAGGCCTCTTGGCCTTCGGAGCGTTTCTACGTGTTGGAAGCAGCAGGGCCTTAGCCTGCACTTTACGTAGAGCTTGCAACTTGGCGTAGAGTCCGCCTTGGTTCTAAGTTCTTGCCTGAGCTGCGAACACGCTGCCGCTTATGAGGCTTCTCCTGAAGAGCGAGGCTACCTTTTGGAAGCCTAATGGACTTGGCGTGCACTTCACACAGAGAGTCCAAGTCGGCTTCAGGCCGCCCTTGTTCTCACTTCTTTCCTCACCTGCGAGAACACGGCCAGAAGGCGGTTGCGTCGTACGCGGCGCTTGGCGTTTTGGACGCAGAGGCGCATTGGCGAGCACTTCACTCAGAGTCTCCAAACTGCCTTGGCGTCCGCCTTTGTTCTAACACCTTTCCGCAACTGGGAGAACACTGCCCTCTAGTAGTGTTCGTCTTCGCTGCGTTTGTAGGTTTGGGAAGCCTAAGGGCCTTCCCTGGAACTCAACTCGGTGTAGCCAACAGGCTTCTAGTCCGACCCTGTTCTAAGGTCTTTCCTCCCCTGGGATCTCACGCCCCCCCCCCCCAGGAGACGTCACCTGAGGAGCGATGATACGTTTTGGAAGCAAAAGGGGACCTGGGGTGCCCTGCCCTGAGAGTGTCCAACTTGCCTCCAGTGCGGCCTTGTTCTAACTTCTTTCCGCAGCAGGGAACACGCTGCCACATAGGAAACTTCACTTCAGGTCGAGTTTACGTTGTGGAAGCCTAAGGGACTGGGCCTGCACTTAACTCGCAGTGTGCAACTTGCCTAGGGTGCGCCCCAGGTTCCAACTTCTTTCCACAGCCGGGAGCAAACTGCCCCTTGGGAATCCTCCCTTTGAAGGTCGCGTTCACGTTTTGGAAGCCGCAGCGTCTTTGCGTGCCCTTACCTCAGAGTACCCAACAAGCTTCTAGTACGCCCTTCTTCTCAAGTCTTCCCTTCGCTTGGGAACACACTGCCACTGAGGAGACTTCACCTGAAGCGCGATGACACGCTTTGCAGCCCAAGGGACTGGACGGGCAACTTAACTCAGAAGCTCCAACTGCCTTCTAGTCGGCCTTGGTTCTAAGTTCTTTCCTTCCTGCAATGGGAACACACGGCCGCATAGGCCTCTTGGCCTTCGGAGCGTTTCTACGTGTTGGAAGCAGCAGGGCCTTAGCCTGCACTTTACGTAGAACTTGCAACTTGGCGTAGAGTCCGCCTTGGTTCTAAGTTCTTGCCTGAGCTGCGAACACGCTGCCACTTATGAGGCTTCACCTGAAGAGCGAGGCTACCTTTTGGAAGCCTAATGGACTTGGCGTGCAATTCACAGAGAGAGTCCAAGTCGGCTTCAGCCCGCCCTTGTTCTCACTTCTTTCCTCACCTGCGAGAACACGGCCAGAAGGCGGTTGCGTCGTACGCGGCGCTTGGCGTTTTGGACGCATTGGCGAGCACTTCACTCAGAATCTCCAACCTGCCTTGGCGTCCGCCTTTGTTCTAACACTTTCCGCAACTGGGAGAACACTGCCCTCTAGTAGTGTTCGTCTTCGCTGCGTTTGTAGGTTTGGGAAGCCTAAGGGCCTTCCCTGGAACTCAACTCGGTGTAGCCAACAGGCTTCTAGTCCGACCCTGTTCTAAGCTCTTTCCTCCCCTGGGATCTCACGGGCCCCCCCTCCCCCAGGAGACGTCACCTGAGGAGCGATGATACGTTTTGGAAGCAAAAGGGGACCTGGGGTGCCCTGCCCTGAGAGTGTCCAACTTGCCTCCAGTGCGGCCTTGTTCTAACTTCTTTCCGCAGCAGGGAACACGCTTCCACATAGGAAACTTCACTTCAGGTCGAGTTTACGTTGTGGAAGCCTGAGGGTTTGGGCCTGCACTTAACTCGCAGTGTGCAAGTTGCCTAGGGTGCGCCCCAGGTTCCAACTTCTTTCCACAGCCTGGAGCAAACTGCCCCTTGGGAATCCTCCCTTTGAAGGTCGCGTTCACGTTTTGGAAGCCGCAGCGTCTTTGCGTGCTTTAACTCGGAGTACCCAACAAGCTTCTAGTACGCCCTTCTTCTCAAGTCTTCCCTTCGCTTGGGAACACACTGCCACTGAGGAGACTTCACCTGAATCGCGATGACACGCTTTGCAGCCCAAGGGACTGGACGGGCAACTTAACTCAGAAGCTCCAACTGACTTCTAGTCGGCCTTGGTTCTAAGTTCTTTCCTTCCTGCAATGGGAACACACGGCCGCATAGGCCTCTTGGCCTTCGGAGCGTTTCTACGTGTTGGAAGCAGCAGGGCCTTAGCCTGCACTTTACGTAGAGCTTGCAACTTGGCGTAGAGTCCGCCTTGGTTCTAAGTTCTTGCCTGAGCTGCGAACACGCTGCCGCTTATGAGGCTTCACCTGAAGAGCGAGGCTACCTTTTGGAAGCCTAATGGACTTGGCGTGCACTTCACACAGAGAGTCCAAGTCGGCTTCAGGCCGCCCTTGTTCTCACTTCTTTCCTCACCTGCGAGAACACGGCCAGAAGGCGGTTGCGTCGTACACGGCGCTTGGCGTTTTGGACGCAGAGGCGCATTGGCGAGCACTTCACTCAGAGTCTCCAACCTGCCTTGGTGTCCGCCTTTGTTCTAACACCTTTCCGCAACTGGGAGAACACTGCCCTCTAGTAGTGTTCGTCTTCGCTGCGTTTGTAGGTTTGGGAAGCCTAAGGGCCTTCCCTGGAACTCAACTCGGTGTAGCCAACAGGCTTCTAGTCCGCCCCTGTTCTTAAGGTCTTTCCTCCCCTGGGATCTCATGGGCCCCCCCTCCCCCAGGAGACGTCACCTGAGGAGCGATGATACGTTTTGGAAGCAAAAGGGGACCTGGGGTGCCCTGCCCTGAGAGTGTCCAACTTGCCTCCAGTGCGGCCTTGTTCTAACTTCTTTCCGCAGCAGGGAACACGCTGCCACATAGGAAACTTCACTTCAGGTCGAGTTTACGTTGTGGAAGCCTGAGGGTCTGGGCCTGCACTTAACTCGCAGTGTCCAACTTGCCTAGGGTGCGCCCCAGGTTCCAACTTCTTTCCACAGCCGGGAGCAAACTGCCCCTTGGGAATCCTCCCTTTGAAGGTCGCTTTCACGTTTTGGAAGCCGCAGCGTCTTTGCGTGCACTTAACTCGGAGTACCCAACAAGCTTCTAGTACGCCCTTCTTCTCAAGTCTTCCCTTCGCTTGGGAACACACTGCCACTGAGGAGACTTCACCTGAAGCGCGATGACACGCTTTGCAGCCCAAGGGACTGGACGGGCAACTTAACTCAGAAGCTCCAACTGCCTTCTAGTCGGCCTTGGTTCTAAGTTCTTTCCTTCCTGCAATGGGAACACACGGCCGCATAGGCCTCTTGGCCTTCGGAGCGTTTCTACGTGTTGGAAGCAGCAGGGCCTTAGCCTGCACTTTACGTAGAGCTTGCAACTTGGCGTAGAGTCCGCCTTGGTTCTAAGTTCTTGCCTGAGCTGCGAACACGCTGCCGCTTATGAGGCTTCACCTGAAGAGCGAGGCTACCTTTTGGAAGCCTAATGGACTTGGCGTGCACTTCACACAGAGAGTCCAAGTCGGCTTCAGGCCGCCCTTGTTCTCACTTCTTTCCTCACCTGCGAGAACACGGCCAGAAGGCGGTTGCGTCGTACGCGGCGCTTGGCGTTTTGGACGCAGAGGCGCATTGGCGAGCACTTCACTCAGAGTCTCCAACCTGCCTTGGCGTCCGCCTTTGTTCTAACACCTTTCCGCAACTGGGAGAACACTGCCCTCTAGTAGTGTTCGTCTTCGCTGCGTTTGTAGGTTTGGGAAGCCTAAGGGCCTTCCCTGGAACTCAACTCGGTGTAGCCAACAGGCTTCTAGTCCGCCCCTGTTCTTAAGGTCTTTCCTCCCCTGGGATCTCACGGGCCACCCCTCCCCCAGGAGACGTCACCTTAGGAGCGATGATACGTTTTGGAAGCAAAAGGGGACCTGGGGTGCCCTGCCCTGAGAGTGTCCAACTTGCCTCCAGTGCGGCCTTGTTCTAACTTCTTTCCGCAGCAGGGAACACGCTGCCACATAGGAAACTTCACTTCAGGTCGAGTTTACGTTGTGGAAGCCTAAGGGCCTGGGCCTGCACTTAACTCGCAGTGTGCAACTTGCCTAGGGTGCGCCCCAGGTTCCAACTTCTTTCCACAGCCGGGAGCAAACTGCCCCTTGGGAATCCTCCCTTTGAAGGTCGCGTTCACCTTTTGGAAGCCGCAGCTTCTTTGCGTGCCCTTAACTCGGAGTATCCAACAAGCTTCTAGTACGCCCTTCTTCTCAAGTCTTCCCTTCGCTTGGGAACACACTGCCACTGAGGAGACTTCACCTGAAGCGCGATGACACGCTTTGCAGCCCAAGGGACTGGACGGGCAACTTAACTCAGAAGCTCCAACTGCCTTCTAGTCGGCCTTGGTTCTAAGTTCTTTCCTTCCTGCAATGGGAACACACGGCCGCATAGGCCTCTTGGCCTTCGGAGCGTTTCTACGTGTTGGAAGCAGCAGGGCCTTAGCCTGCACTTTACGTAGAGCTTGCAACTTGGCGTAGAGTCCGCCTTGGTTCTAAGTTCTTGCCTGAGCTGCGAACACGCTGCCGCTTATGAGGCTTCACCTGAAGAGCGAGGCTACCTTTTGGAAGCCTAATGGACTTGGCGTGCAATTCACACAGAGAGTCCAAGTCGGCTTCAGGCCGCCCTTGTTCTCACTTCTTTCCTCACCTGCGAGAACACGGCCAGAAGGCGGTTGCGTCGTACGCGGCGCTTGGCGTTTTGGACGCAGTGGCGAGCACTTCACTCAGAGTCTCCAACCTGCCTTGGCGTCCGCCTTTGTTCTAACACCTTTCCGCAACTGGGAGAACACTGCCCTCTAGTAGTGTTCGTCTTCGCTGCGTTTGTAGGTTTGGGAAGCCTAAGGGCCTTCCCTGGAACTCAACTCGGTGTAGCCAACAGGCTTCTAGTCCGCCCCTGTTCTAAGCTCTTTCCTCCCCTGGGATCTCACGGGCCCCCCCTCCCCCAAAGACGTCACCTGAGGAGCGATGATACGTTTTGGAAGCAAAAGGGGACCTGGGGTGCCCTGCCCTGAGAGTGTCCAACTTGCCTCCAGTGCGGCCTTGTTCTAACTTCTTTCCGCAGCAGGGAACACGCTGCCACATAGGAAACTTCACTTCAGGTCGAGTTTACGTTGTGGAAGCCTCAGGGTCGTGGCCTGCACTTAACTCGCAGTGTGCAACTTGCCTAGGGTGCGCCCCAGGTTCCAACTTCTTTCCACAGCCTGGAACAAACTGCCCCTTGGGAATCCTCCCTTTGAAGGTCGCGTTCACGTTTTGGAAGCCGCAGCGTCTTTGCGTGCCCTTAACTCAGAGTACCCAACAAGCTTCTAGTACGCCCTTCTTCTCAAGTCTTCCCTTCGCTTGGGAACACACTGCCACTGAGGAGACTTCACCTGAAGCGCGATGACACGCTTTGCAGCCCAAGGGACTGGACGGGCAACTTAACTCAGAAGCTCCAACTGCCTTCTAGTCGGCCTTGGTTCTAAGTTCTTTCCTTCCTGCAATGGGAACACACGGCCGCATAGGCCTCTTGGCCTTCGGAGCGTTTCTACGTGTTGGAAGCAGCAGGGCCTTAGCCTGCACTTTACGTAGAGCTTGCAACTTGGCGTAGAGTCCGCCTTGGTTCTAAGTTCTTGCCTGAGCTGCGAACACGCTGCCGCTTATGAGGCTTCACCTGAAGAGCGAGGCTACCTTTTGGAAGCCTAATGGACTTGGCGTGCACTTCACACAGAGAGTCCAAGTCGGCTTCAGGCCGCCCTTGTTCTCACTTCTTTCCTCACCTGCGAGAACACGGCCAGAAGGCGGTTGCGTCGTACGCGGCGCTAGGCGTTTTGGACGCAGAGGCGCATTGGCGAGCACTTCACTCAGAGTCTCCAACCTGCCTTGGCGTCCGCCTTTATTCTAACACCTTTCCGCAACTGGGAGAACACTGCCCTCTAGTAGTGTTCGTCTTCGCTGCGTTTGTAGGTTTGGGAAGCCTAAGGGCCTTCCCTGGAACTCAACTCGGTGTAGCCAACAGGCTTCTAGTCCGCCCCTCTTCTTAAGGTCTTTCCTCCCCTGGGATCTCACGGGCCCCCCCTCCCCCAGGAGACGTCACCTGAGGAGCGATGATACGTTTTGGAAGCAAAAGGGGACCTGGGGGGCCCTGCCCTGAGAGTGTCCAGCTTGCCTCCAGTGCGGCCTTGTTCTAACTTCTTTCCGCAGCAGGGAACACGCTGCCACATTGGAAACTTCACTTCAGGTCGAGTTTACGTTGTGGAAGCCTCAGGGTCTGGGCCTGCACTTAACTCGCAGTGTGCAACTTGCCTAGGGTGCGCCCCAGGTTCCAACTTCTTTCCACAGCCGGGAGCAAACTGCCCCTTGGGAATCCTCCCTTTGAAGGTCGCATTCACCTTTTGGAAGCCGCAGCGTCTTTGCGTGCTTTTACTCGGAGTATCCAACAAGCTTCTAGTACGCCCTTCTTCTCAAGTCTTCCCTTCGCTTGGGAACACACTGCCACTGAGGAGACTTCACCTGAAGCGCGGTGACACGCTTTGCAGCCCAAGGAACTGGACGGGCAACTTAACTCAGAAGCTCCAACTGCCTTCTAGTCGGCCTTGGTTCTAAGTTCTTTCCTTCCTGCAATGGGAACACACGGCCGCATAGGCCTCTTGGCCTTCGGAGCGTTTCTACGTGTTGGAAGCAGCAGGGCCTTAGCCTGCACTTTACGTAGAGCTTGCAACTTGGCGTAGAGTCCGCCTTGGTTCTAAGTTCTTGCCTGAGCTGCGAACACGCTGCCGCTTATGAGGCTTCACCTGAAGAGCGAGGCTACCTTTTGGAAGCCTAATGGACTTGGCGTGCACTTCACACAGAGAGTCCAAGTCGGCTTCAGGCCGCCCTTTTTCTCACTTCTTTCCTCACCTGCGAGAACACGGCCAGAAGGCGGTTGCGTCGTACGCGGCGCTTGGCGTTTTGGACGCAGAGGCGCATTGGCGAGCACTTCACTCAGAGTCTCCAACCTGCCTTGGCGTCCGCCTTTGTTCTAACACCTTTCCGCAACTGGGAGAACACTGCCCTCTAGTAGTGTTCGTCTTCGCTGCGTTTGTAGGTTTGGGAAGCCTAAGGGCCTTCCCTGGAACTCAACTCGGTGTAGCCAACAGGCTTCTAGTCCGACCCTGTTCTAAGGTCTTTCCTCCCCTGGGATCTCACGGGCCCCTTCCCCCAGGAGACGTCACCTTAGGAGCGATGATACGTTTTGGAAGCAAAAGGGTACCTGGGGTGCCCTGCCCTGAGAGTGTCCAACTTGCTTCCAGTGCGGCCTTGTTCTAACTTCTTTCCGCAGCAGGGAACACGCTGCCACATAGGAAACTTCACTTCAGGTCGATTTTACGTTGTGGAAGCCTAAGGGTCTGGGCCTGCACTTAACTCGCAGTGTGCAATTTGCCTAGGGTGCGCCCCAGGTTCCAACTTCTTTCCACAGCCGGGAGCAAACTGCCCCTTGGGAATCCTCCCTTTGAAGGTCGCGTTCACGTTTTGGAAGCCGCAGCGTCTTTGCGTGCACTTAACTCGGAGTACCCAACAAGCTTCTAGTACGCCCTTCTTCTCAAGTCTTCCCTTCGCTTGGGAACACACTGCCACTGAGGAGACTTCACCTGAAGCGCGATGACACGCTTTGCAGCCCAAGGGACTGGACGGGCAACTTAACTCAGAAGCTCCAACTGCCTTCTAGTCGGCCTTGGTTCTAAGTTCTTTCCTTCCTGCAATGGTAACACACGGCCGCATAGGCCTCTTGGCCTTCGGAGCGTTTCTACGTGTTGGAAGGAGCAGGGCCTTAGCCTGCACTTTACGTAGAGCTTGCAACTTGGCGTAGAGTCCGCCTTGGTTCTAAGTTCTTGCCTGAGCTGCGAACACGCTGCCGCTTATGAGGCTTCACCTGAAGAGCGAGGCTACCTTTTGGAAGCCTAATGGACTTGGCGTGCACTTCACACAGAGAGTCCAAGTCGGCTTCAGGCCGCCCTTGTTCTCAATTCTTTCCTCACCTGCGAGAACACGGCCAGAAGGCGGTTGCGTCGTACGCGGCGCTTGGCGTTTTGGACGCAGAGGCGCATTGGCGAGCCCTTCACTCAGAGTCTCCAACCTGCCTTGGCGTCCGCCTTTGTTCTAACACCTTTCCGCAACTGGGAGAACACTGCCCTCTAGTAGTGTTCGTCTTCGCTGCGTTTGTAGGTTTGGGAAGCCTAAGGGCCTTCCCTGGAACTCAACTCGGTGTAGCCAGCAGGCTTCTAGTCCGCCCCTGTTCTAAGGTGTTTCCTCCCCTGGGATCTCACGCCCCCCCCCCAGGGACGTCACCTGAGGAGCGAAGATACGTTTTGGAAGCAAAAGGGGACCGGGGTGCCCTGCCCTGAGAGTGTCCAACTTGCCTCCAATGCGGCCTTGTTCTAACTTCTTTCCGCAGCAGGGAACACGCTGCCACATAGGAAACTTCACTTCAGGTCGAGTTTACGTTGTGGAAGCCTGAGGGTCTGGGCCTGCACTTAACTCGCAGTGTGCAACTTGCCTAGGGTGCGCCCCAGGTTCCAACTTCTTTCCACAGCCGGGAGCAAACTGCCCCTTGGGAATCCTCCCTTTGAAGGTCGCGTTCACGTTTTGGAAGCCGCAGCGTCTTTGCGTGCCCTTAACTTGGAGTACCCAACAAGCTTCTAGTACGCCCTTCTTCTCAAGTCTTCCCTTCGCTTGGGAACACACTGCCACTGTGGAGACTTCACCTGAAGCGCGATGACACGCTTTGCAGCCCAAGGGACTGGACGGGCAACTTAACTCAGAAGCTCCAACTGCCTTCTAGTCGGCCTTGGTTCTAAGTTCTTTCCTTCCTGCAATGGGAACACACGGCCGCATAGGCCTCTTGGCCTTCGGAGCGTTTCTACGTGTTGGAAGCAGCAGGGCCTTAGCCTGCACTTTACGTAGAGCTTGCAACTTGGCGTCGAGTCCGCCTTGGTTCTAAGTTCTTGCCTGAGCTGCGAACACGCTGCCGCTTATGAGGCTTCACCTGAAGAGCGAGGCTACCTTTTGGAAGCCTAATGGACTTGGCGTGCACTTCACACAGAGAGTCCAAGTCGGCTTCAGGCCGCCCTTGTTCTCACTTCTTTCCTCACCTGCGAGAACACGGCCAGAAGGCGGTTGCGTCGTACGCGGCGCTTGGCGTTTTGGACGCAGAGGCGCATTGGCGAGCACTTCACTCAGAGTCTCCAACCTGCCTTGGCGTCCGCCTTTGTTCTAACACCTTTCCGCAACTGGGAGAACACTGCCCTCTAGTAGTGTTCGTCTTCGCTGCGTTTGTAGGTTTGGGAAGCCTAAGGGCCTTCCCTGGAACTCAACTCGGTGTAGCCAACAGGCTTCTAGTCCGCCCCTGTTCTAAGGTCTTTCCTCCCCTGGGATCTCACGCCCCCCCCCCAGGAGACGTCACCTGAGGAGCGATGATACGTTTTGGAAGCAAAAGGGGACCTGGGGTGCCCTGCCCTGAGAGTGTCCAACTTGCCTCCAGTGCGGCCTTGTTCTAACTTCTTTCCGCAGCAGGGAACACGCTGCCACATAGGAAACTTCACTTCAGGTCGAGTTTAAGTTGTGGAAGCCTAGGGGTCTGGGCCTGCACTTAACTCGCAGTGTGCAACTTGCCTAGGGTGCGCCCCAGGTTCCAACTTCTTTCCACAGCCGGGAGCAAACTGCCCCTTGGGAATCCTCCCTTTGAAGGTCGCGTTCACGTTTTGGAAGCCGCAGCGTCTTTGCGTGCCCTTTACTAGGAGTATCCATCAAGCTTCTAGTACGCCCTTCTTCTCAAGTCTTCCCTTCGCTTGGGAACACACTGCCACTGAGGAGACTTCACCTGAAGCGCGATGACACGCTTTGCAGCCCAAGGGACTGGACGGGCAACTTAACTCAGAAGCTCCAACTGCCTTCTAGTCGGCCTTGGTTCTAAGTTCTTTCCTTCCTGCAATGGGAACACACGGCCGCATAGGCCTCTTGGCCTTCGGAGCGTTTCTACGTGTTGGAAGCAGCAGGGCCTTAGCCTGCACTTTACGTAGAGCTTGCAACTTGGCGTAGAGTCCGCCTTGGTTCTAAGTTCTTGCCTGAGCTGCGAACACGCTGCCGCTTATGAGGCTTCACCTGAAGAGCGAGGCTACCTTTTGGAAGCCTAATGGACTTGGCGTGCACTTCACACAGAGAGTCCAAGTCGGCTTCAGGCCGCCCTTGTTCTCACTTCTTTCCTCACCTGCGAGAACACGGCCAGAAGGCGGTTGCGTCGTACGCGGCGCTTGGCGTTTTGGACGCAGAGGCGCATTGGCGAGCACTTCACTCAGAGTCTCCAACCTGCCTTGGCGTCCGCCTTTGTTCTAACACCTTTCCGCAACTGGGAGAACACTGCCCTCTAGTAGTGTTCGTCTTCGCTGCGTTTGTAGGTTTGGGAAGCCTAAGGGCCTTCCCTGGAACTCAACTCGGTGTAGCCAACAGGTTTCTAGTCCGCCCCTGTTCTAAGGTCTTTCCTCCCCTGGGATCTCACGCCCCGCCCCCCCAGGAGACGTCACCTGAGGAGCTATGATACGTTTTGGAAGCAAAAGGGGACCTGGGGTGCCCTGCCCTGAGAGTGTCCAACTTGCCTCCAGTGCGGCCTTGTTCTAAATCCTTTCCGCAGCAGGGAACACGCTGCCACATAGGAAACTTCACTTCAGGTCGAGTTTACATTGTGGAAGCCTAAGGGTCTGGGCCTGCACTTAACTCGCAGTGTGCAACTTGCGTAGGGTGCGCCCCAGGTTCCAACTTCTTTCCACAGCCGGGAGCAAACTGCCCCTTGGGAATCCTCCCTTTGAAGGTCGCGTTCACGTTTTGGAAGCCGCAGCGTCTTTGCGTGCCCTTAACTCGGAGTACCCAACAAGCTTCTAGTACGCCCTTCTTCTCAAGTCTTCCCTTCGCTTGGGAACACACTGCCACTGAGGAGACTTTACCTGAAGCACGATGACACGCTTTGCAGCCCAAGGGACTGGACGGGCAACTTAACTCAGAAGCTCCAACTGCCTTCTAGTCGGCCTTGGTTCTAAGTTCTTTCCTTCCTGTAATGGGAACACACGGCCGCATAGGCCTCTTGGCCTTCGGAGCGTTTCTACGTGTTGGAAGCAGCAGGGCCTTAGCCTGCACTTTACATAGAGCTTGCAACTTGGCGTAGAGTCCGCCTTGGTTCTAAGTTCTTGCCTGAGCTGCGAACACGCTGCCGCTTATGAGGCTACACCTGAAGAGCGAGGCTACCTTTTGGAAGCCTAATGGACTTGGCGTGCACTTCACACAGAGAGTCCAAGTCGGCTTCAGGCCGCCCTTGTTCTCAATTCTTTCCTCACCTGCGAGAACACGGCCAGAAGGCGGTTGCGTCGTACGCGGCGCTTGGCGTTTTGGACGCAGAGGCGCATTGGCGAGCCCTTCACTCAGAGTCTCCAACCTGCCTTGGCGTCCGCCTTTGTTCTAACACCTTTCCGCAACTGGGAGAACACTGCCCTCTAGTAGTGTTCGTCTTCGCTGCGTTTGTAGGTTTGGGAAGCCTAAGGGCCTTCCCTGGAACTCAACTCGGTGTAGCCAACAGGCTTCTAGTCCGCCCCTGTTCTTAAGGTCTTTCCTCCCCTGGGATCTCACGGGCCCCCCCCCCAGGAGACGTCACCTTAGGAGCGATGATACGTTTTGGAAGCAAAAGGGGACCTGGGGTGCTCTGCCCTGAGAGTGTCCAACTTGCCTCCAGTGCGGCCTTGTTCTAACTTCTTTCCGCAGCAGGGAACACGCTGCCACATAGGAAACTGCACTTCAGGTCGAGTTTACGTTGTGGAAGCCTAAGGGTCTGGGCCTGCTCTTAACTCGCAGTGTGCAACTTGCCTAGGGTGCGCCCCAGGTTCCAACTTCTTTCCACAGCCGGGAGCAAACTGCCCCTTGGGAATCCTCCCTTTGAAGGTCGCGTTCACGTTTTGGAAGCCACAGCGTCTTTGCGTGCCCTTCACTCGGAGTATCCAACAAGCTTCTAGTACGCCCTTCTTCTCAAGTCTTCCCTTCGCTTGGGAACACACTGCCACTGAGGAGACTTCACCTGAAGCACGATGACACGCTTTGTAGCCCAAGGGACTGGACGGGCAACTTAACTCAGAAGCTTCAACTGCCTTCTAGTCGGCCTTGGTTCTAAGTTCTTTCCTTCCTGCAATGGGAACACACGGCCGCATAGGCCTCTTGGCCTTCGGAGCGTTTCTACGTGTTGGAAGCAGCAGGGCCTTAGCCTGCACTTTACGTAGAGCTTGCAACTTGGCGTAGAGTCCGCCTTGGTTCTAAGTTCTTGCCTGAGCTGCGAACACGCTGCCGCTTATGAGGCTTCACCTGAAGAGCGAGGCTACCTTGTGGAAGCCTAATGGACTTGGCGTGCACTTCACACAGAGAGTCCAAGTCGGCTTCAGGCCGCCCTTGTTCTCACTTTTTTCCTCACCTGCGAGTACACGGCCAGAAGGCGGTTGCGTCGTACGCGGCACTTGGCGTTTTGGACGCAGAGGCGCATTGGTGAGCACTTCACTCAGAGTCTCCAACCTGCCTTGGCGTCCGACTTTGTTCTAACACCTTTCCGCAACTGGGAGAACACTGCCCTCTAGTAGTGTTCGTCTTCGCTGCGTTTGTAGGTTTGGGAAGCCTAAGGGCCTTCCCTGGAACTCAACTCGGTGTAGCCAACAGGCTTCTAGTCCGCCCCTGTTCTAAGGTATTTCCTCCCCTGGGATCTCACGCCCCCCCCCCCCCCATGGACGTCACCTGAGGAGCGATGATAGGTTTTGGAAGCAAAAGGGGACCTGGGGTGCCCTGCCCTGAGAGTGTCCAACTTGCCTCCAGTGCGGCCTTGTTCTAACTTCTTTCCGCAGCAGGGAACACGCTGCCACATAGGAAACTGCACTTCAGGTCGAGTTTACGTTGTGGAAGCCTAAGGGTCTGGGCCTGCACTTAACTCGCAGTGTGCAACTTGCCTAGGGTGCGCCCCAGGTTCCAACTTCTTTCCACAGCCGGGAGCAAACTGCCCCTTGGGAATCCTCCCTTTGAAGGTCGCGTTCACGTTTTGGAAGCCGCAGCGTCTTTGCGAGCCCTTAACTCGGAGTATCCAACAAGCTTCTAGTACGCCCTTCTTCTCAAGTCTTCCCTTCGCTTGGGAACACACTGCCACTGAGGAGACTTCACCTGAAGCGCGATGACATGCTTTGCAGCCCAAGGGACTGGACGGGCAACTTAACTCAGAAGCTCCAACTGCCTTCTAGTCGGCCTTGGTTCTAAGTTCTTTCCTTCCTGCAATGGGAACACACGGCCGCATAGGCCTCTTGACCTTCGGAGCGTTTCTACGTGTTGGAAGCAGCAGGGCCTTAGCCTGCACTTTACGTAGAGCTTGCAACTTGGCGTAGAGTCCGCCTTGGTTCTAAGTTCTTGCCTGAGCTGCGAACACGCTGCCGCTTATGAGGCTTCACCTGAAGAGCGAGGCTACCTTTTGGAAGCCTAATGGACTTGGCGTGCACTTCACACAGAGAGTCCAAGTCGGCTTCAGGCCGCCCTTGTTCTCACTTCTTTCCTCACCTGCGAGAACACGGCCAGAAGGCGGTTGCGTCGTACGCGGCGCTTGGCGTTTTGGACGCAGAGGCGCATTGGCGAGCACTTCACTCAGAGTCTCCAACCTGCCTTGGCGTCCGCCTTTGTTCTAACACCTTTCCGCAACTGGGAGAACACTGCCCTCTAGTAGTGTTCGTCTTCGCTGCGTTTGTAGGTTTGGGAAGCCTAAGGGCCTTCCCTGGAACTCAACTCGGTGTAGCCAACAGGCTTCTAGTCCGCCCCTGTTCTAAGGACTTTCCTCCCCTGGGATCTCACGCCCCCCCTCCCCCAGGAGACGTCACCTTAGGAGCCATGATACGTTTTGGAAGCAAAAGGGGACCTGGGGTGCCCTGCCCTGAGAGTGTCCAACTCGCCTCCAGTGCGGCCTTGTTCTAACTTCTTTCCGCAGGAGGGAACACGCTTCCACATAGGAAACTTCACTTCAGGTCGAGTTTACGTTGTGGAAGCCTCAGGGTCTGGGCCTGCACTTAACTCGCAGTGTGCAACTTGCCTAGGGTGCGCCCCAGGTTCCAACTTCTTTCCACAGCCGGGAGCAAACTGCCCCTTGGGAATCCTCCCTTTGAAGGTCGCGTTCACGTTTTGGAAGCCGCAGCGTCTTTGCGTGCCCTTCACTCGGAGTATCCAACAAGCTTCTAGTACGCCCTTCTTCTGAAGTGTTCCCTTCGCTTGGGAACACACTGCCACTGAGGAGACTTCACCTGAAGCGCGATGACACGCTTTGCAGCCCAAGGGACTGGACGGGCAACTTAACTCAGAAGCTCCAACTGCCTTCTAGTCGGCCTTGGTTCCAAGTTCTTTCCTTCCTGCAATGGGAACAGACGGCCGCATAGGCCTCTTGGCCTCCGGAGCGTTTCTACGTGTTGGAAGCAGCAGGGCCTTAGCCTGCACTTTACGTAGAGCTTGCAACTTGGCGTAGAGTCCGCCTTGGTTCTAAGTTCTTGCCTGAGCTGCGAACACGCTGCCGCTTATGAGGCTTCACCTGAAGAGCGAGGCTACCTTTTGGAAGCCTAATGGACTTGGCGTGCACTTCACACAGAGAGTCCAAGTCGGCTTCAGGCCGCCCTTGTTCTCACTTCTTTCCTCACCTGCGAGAACACGGCCAGAAGGCGGTTGCGTCGTACGCGGCGCTTGGCGTTTTGGACGCAGAGGCGCATTGGCGAGCACTTCACTCAGAGTCTCCAACCTGCCTTGGCGTCCGCCTTTGTTCTAACACCTTTCCGCAACTGGGAGAACACTGCCCTCTAGGAGTGTTCGTCTTCGCTGCGTTTGTAGGTTTGGGAAGCCTAAGGGCCTTCCCTGGAACTCAACTCGGTGTAGCCAACAGGCTTCTAGTCCGCCCGTGTTCTAAGGTCTTTCCTCCCCTGGGATCTCACGGCCCCCCCCCAGGAGACTTCACCTGAGGAGCGATGATAGGTTTTGGAAGCAAAAGGGGACCTGGGGTGCCCTGCCCTGAGAGTGTCCAACTTGCCTCCAGTGCGGCCTTGTTCTAACTTCTTTCCCCAGCAGGGAACACGTTGCCACATCGGAAACTTCACTTCAGGTCGACTTTACGTTGTGGAAGCCTAAGGGTCTGGGCCTGCCCTTAACTCGCAGTGTGCAACTTGCCTAGGGTGCGCCCCAGGTTCCAACTTCTTTCCACAGCCGGGAGCAAACTGCCCCTTGGGAATCCTCCCTTTGAAGGTCGCGTTCACGTTTTGGAAGCCGTAGCGTCTTTGCGTGCCCTTAACTCGGAGTATCCAACAGGCTTCTAGTACGCCCTTCTTCTCAAGTCTTCCCTTCGCTTGGGAACACACTGCCACTGAGGAGACTTCACCTGAAGCGCGATGACACGCTTTGCAGCCCAAGGGACTGGACGGGCAACTTAACTCAGAAGCTCCAACTGCCTTCTAGTCGGCCTTGGTTCTAAGTTCTTTCCTTCCTGCAATGGGAACACACGGCCGCATAGGCCTCTTGGCCTTCGGAGCGTTTCTACGTGTTGGAAGCAGCAGGGCCTTAGCCTGCACTTTACGTAGAGCTTGCAACTTGGCGTAGAGTCCGCCTGGGTTCTAAGTTCTTGCCTGAGCTGCGAACACGCTGCCGCTTATGAGGCTTCACCTGAAGAGCGAGGCTACCTTTTGGAAGCCTAATGGACTTGGCGTGCACTTCACACAGAGAGTCCAAGTCGGCTTCAGGCCGCCCTTGTTCTCACTTCTTTCCTCACCTGCGAGAACACGGCCAGAAGGCGGTTGCGTCGTACGCGGCGCTTGGCGTTTTGGACGCAGAGGCGCATTGGCGAGCACTTCACTCAGAGTCTCCAACCTGCCTTGGCGTCCGCCTTTGTTCTAACACCTTTCCGCAACTGGGAGAACACTGCCCTCTAGTAGTGTTCGTCTTCGCTGCGTTTGTAGGTTTGGGAAGCCTAAGGGCCTTCCCTGGAACTCAACTCGGTGTAGCCAACAGGCTTCTAGTCCGCCCCTGTTCTAAGGTCTTTCCTCCCCTGGGATCTCACGCCCCCCCCCCCCAGGAGACGTCACCTGAGGAGCGATGATACGTTTTGGAAGCAAAAGGGGACCTGGGGTGCCCTGCCCTGAGAGTGTCCAACTTGCCCCCAGTGCGGCCTTGCTCTAACTTCTTTCCGCAGCAGGGAACACGCTGCCACATAGGAAACTTCACTTCAGGTCGAGTTTACGTTGTGGAAGCCTCAGGGTCTGGGCCTGCACTTAACTCGCAGTGTGCAACTTGCCTAGGGTGCGCCCCAGGTTCCAACTTCTTTCCACAGCCGGGAGCAAACTGCCCCTTGGGAATCCTCCCTTTGAAGGTCGCGTTCACGTTTTGGAAGCCGCAGCGTCTTTGCGTGCACTTAACTCGGAGTACCCAACAAGCTTCTAGTACGCCCTTCTTCTCAAGTCTTCCCTTCGCTTGGGAACACACTGCCACTGAGGAGACTTCACCTGAAGCGCGATGACACGCTTTGCAGCCCAAGGGACTGGGCGGGCAACTTAACTCAGAAGCTCCAACTGCCTTCTAGTCGGCCTTGGTTCTAAGTTCTTTCCTTCCTGCAATGGGAACACACGGCCGCATAGGCCTCTTGGCCTTCGGAGCGTTTCTACGTGTTGGAAGCAGCAGGGCCTTAGCCTGCACTTTACGTAGAGCTTGCAACTTGGCGTAGAGTCCGCCTGGGTTCTAAGTTCTTGCCTGAGCTGCGAACACGCTGCCGCTTATGAGGCTTCACCTGAAGAGCGAGGCTACCTTTTGGAAGCCTAATGGACTTGGCGTGCACTTCACACAGAGAGTCCAAGTCGGCTTCAGGTCGCCCTTGTTCTCACTTCTTTCCTCACCTGCGAGAACACGGCCAGAAGGCGGTTGCGTCGTACGCGGCGCTTGGCGTTTTGGACGCAGAGGCGCATTGGCGAGCACTTCACTCAGAGTCTCCAACCTGCCTTGGCGTCCGCCTTTGTTCTAACACCTTTCCGCAACTGGGAGAACACTGCCCTCTAGTAGTGTTCATCTTCGCTGCGTTTGTAGGTTTGGGAAGCCTAAGGGCCTTCCCTGGAACTCAACTCGGTGTAGCCAACAGGCTTCTAGTCCGCCCCTGTTCTAAGGTCTTTCCTCCCCTGGGATCTCACGCCCCCCCCCCCCAAGGAGACGTCACCTTAGGAGCGATGATAGGTTTTGGAAGCAAAAGGGGACCTGGGGTGCCCTGCCCTGAGAGTGTCCAACTTGCCTCCAGTGCCGCCTTGTTCTAACTTCTTTCCGCAGGAGGGAACACTCTTCCACATAGGAAACTTCACTTCAGGTCGAGTTTACGTTGTGGAAGCCTGAGGGTCTGGGCCTGCACTTAACTCGCAGTGTGCAACTTGCCTAGGGTGCGCCCCAGGTTCCAACTTCTTTCCACAGCCGGGAGCAAACTGCCCCTTGGGAATCCTCCCTTTGAAGGTCGCGTTCACGTTTTGGAAGCCGCAGCGTCTTTGCGTGCCCTTAACTCGGAGTATCCAACAAGCTTCTAGTACGACCTTCTTCTCAAGTCTTCCCTTCGCTTGGGAACACACTGCCACTGAGGAGACTTCACCTGAAGCGCGATGACACGGTTTGCAGCCCAAGGGACTGGACGGGCAACTTAACTCAGAAGCTCCAACTGCCTTCTAGTCGGCCTTGGTTCTAAGTTCTTTCCTTCCTGCAATGGGAACACACGGCCGCATAGGCCTCTTGGCCTTCGGAGCGTTTCTACGTGTTGGAAGCAGCAGGGCCTTAGCCTGCACTTTACGTAGAGCTTGCAACTTGGCGTAGAGTCCGCCTTGGTTCTAAGTTCTTGCCTGAGCTGCGAACACGCTGCCGCTTATGAGGCTTCACCTGAAGAGCGAGGCTAGCTTTTGGAAGCCTAATGGACTTGGCGTGAACTTCACACAGAGAGTCCAAGTCGGCTTCAGGTCGCCCTTGTTCTCACTTCTTTCCTCACCTGCGAGAACACGGCCAGAAGGCGGTTGCGTCGTATGCGGCGCTTGGCGTTTTGGACGCAGAGGCGCATTGGCGAGCACTTCACTCAGAGTCTCCAACCTGCCTTGGCGTCCGCCTTTGTTCTAACACCTTTCCGCAACTGGGAGAACACTGCCCTCTAGTAGTGTTCGTCTTCGCTGCGTTTGTAGGTTTGGGAAGCCTAAGGGCCTTCCCTGGAACTCAACTCGGTGTAGCCAACAGGCTTCTAGTCCGCCCCTGTTCTAAGGTCTTTCCTCCCCTGGGATCTCACGCCCCCCCCCCAGGAGACGTCACCTTAGGAGCGATGATACGTTTTGGAAGCAAAAGGGGACCTGGGGTGCCCTGCCCTGAGAGTGTCCAACTTGCCTCCAGTGCGGCCTTGTTCTAACATCTTTCCGCAGCAGGGAACACGCTGCCACATAGGAAACTTCACTTCAGGTCGAGTTTACGTTTTGGAAGCCTGAGGGTCTGGGCCTGCACTTAACTCGCAGTGTGCAACTTGCCTAGTGTGCGCCCCAGGTTCCAACTTCTTTCCACAGCCGGGAGCAAACTGCCCCTTGGGAATCCTCCCTTTGAAGGTCGCGTTCACTTTTGGAAGCTGCAGCGTCTTTGCGTGCCCTTAACTTGGAGTACCCAACAAGCTTCTAGTACGCCCTTCTTCTCAAGTCTTCCCTTCGCTTGGGAACACACTGCCACTGAGGAGACTTCACCTGAAGCGCGATGACACGCTTTGCAGCCCAAGGGACTGGACGGGCAACTTAACTCAGAAGCTCCAACTGCCTTCTAGTCGGCCTTGGTTCTAAGTTCTTTCCTTCCTGCAATGGGAACACACGGCCGCATAGGCCTCTTGGCCTTCGGAGCGTTTCTACGTGTTGGAAGCAGCAGGGCCTTAGCCTGCACTTTACGTAGAGCTTGCAACTTGGCGTAGAGTCCGCCTTGGTTCTAAGTTCTTGCCTGAGCTGCGAACTCGCTGCCGCTTATGAGGCTTCACCTGAAGAGCGAGGCTACCTTTTGGAAGCCTAATGGACTTGGCGTGCACTTCACACAGAGAGTCCAAGTCGGCTTCAGGCCGCCCTTGTTCTCACTTCTTTCCTCACCTGCGAGAACACGGCCAGAAGGCGGTTGCGTCGTACGCGGCGCTTGGCGTTTTGGACGCAGAGGCGCATTGGCGAGCACTTCACTCAGAGTCTCCAACCTGCCTTGGCGTCCGCCTTTGTTCTAACACCTTTCCGCAACTGGGAGAACACTGCCCTCTAGTAGTGTTCGTCTTCGCTACGTTTGTAGGTTTAGGAAGCCTAAGGGCCTTCCCTGGAACTCAACTCGGTGTAGCCAACAGGCTTCTAGTCCGCCCCTGTTCTTAAGGTCTTTCCTCCCCTGGGATCTCATGGGCCCCCCCTCCCCCAGGAGACGTCACCTGAGGAGCGATGATACGTTTTGGAAGCAAAAGGGGACCTGGGGTGCCCTGCCCTGAGAGTGTCCAACTTGCCTCCAGTGCGGCCTTGTTCTAACTTCTTTCCGCAGCAGGGAACACGCTGCCACATAGGAAACTTCACTTCAGGTCGAGTTTACGTTGTGGAAGCCTGAGGGTCTGGGCCTGCACTTAACTCGCAGTGTGCAACTTGCCTAGGGTGCGCCCCAGGTTCCAACTTCTTTCCACAGCCGGGAGCAAACTGCCCCTTGGGAATCCTCCCTTTGAAGGTCGCTTTCACGTTTTGGAAGCCGCAGCGTCTTTGCGTGCACTTAACTCGGAGTACCCAACAAGCTTCTAGTACGCCCTTCTTCTCAAGTCTTCCCTTCGCTTGGGAACACACTGCCACTGAGGAGACTTCACCTGAAGCGCGATGACACGCTTTGCAGCCCAAGGGACTGGACGGGCAACTTAACTCAGAAGCTCCAACTGCCTTCTAGTCGGCCTTGGTTCTAAGTTCTTTCCTTCCTGCAATGGGAACACACGGCCGCATAGGCCTCTTGGCCTTCGGAGCGTTTCTACGTGTTGGAAGCAGCAGGGCCTTAGCCTGCACTTTACGTAGAGCTTGCAACTTGGCGTAGAGTCCGCCTTGGTTCTAAGTTCTTGCCTGAGCTGCGAACACGCTGCCGCTTATGAGGCTTCACCTGAAGAGCGAGGCTACCTTTTGGAAGCCTAATGGACTTGGCATGCACTTCACACAGAGAGTCCAAGTCGGCTTCAGGCCGCCCTTGTTCTCACTTCTTTCCTCACCTGCGAGAACACGGCCAGAAGGCGGTTGCGTCGTACGCGGCGCTTGGCGTTTTGGACGCAGAGGCGCATTGGCGAGCACTTCACTCAGAGTCTCCAACCTGCCTTGGCGTCCGCCTTTGTTCTAACACTTTTCCGCAACTGGGAGAACACTGCCCTCTAGTAGTGTTCGTCTTCGCTGCGTTTGTAGGTTTGGGAAGTCTAAGGGCCTTCCCTGGAACTCAACTCGGTGTAGCCAACAGGCTTCTAGTCCGCCCCTGTTCTAAGGTCTTTCCTCCCCTGGGATCTCACGCCCCCCCCCCCCCAGGAGACGTCACCTGAGGAGCGATGATACATTTTGGAAGCAAAAGGGGACCTGGGGTGCCCTGCCCTGAGAGTGTCCAACTTGCCTCCAGTGCGGCCTTGTTCTAACCTCTTTCCGCAGCAGGGAACACGCTGCCACAAAGGAAACTTCACTTCAGGTCGAGTTTACGTTGTGGAAGCCTGAGGGTCTGGGCCGGCACTTAACTCGCAGTGTGCAACTTGCCTAGGGTGCGCCCGAGGTTCCAACTTCTTTCCACAGCCGGGAGCAAACTGCCCCTTGGGAATCCTCCCTTTGAAGGTCGCGTTCACGTTTTAGAAGCCGCAGCGTCTTTGCGTGCCCTTAACTTGGAGTACCCAACAAGCTCCTAGTACGCCCTTCTTCTCAAGTCTTCCCTTCGCTTGGGAACACACTGCCACTGAGGAGACTTCACCTGAAGCGCGATGACACGCTTTGCAGCCCAAGGGACTGGACGGGCAACTTAACTCAGAAGCTCCAACTGCCTTCTAGTCGGCCTTGGTTCTAAGTTCTTTCCTTCCTGCAATGGGAACACACGGCCGCATAGGCCTCTTGGCCTTCGGAGCGTTTCTACGTGTTGGAAGCAGCAGGGCCTTAGCCTGCACTTTACGTAGAGCTTGCAACTTGGCGTAGAGTCCGCCTTGGTTCTAAGTTCTTGCCTGAGCTGCGAACACGCTGCCGCTTATGAGGCTTCACCTGAAGAGCGAGGCTACCTTTTGGAAGCCTAATGGACTTGGCGTGCACTTCACACAGAGAGTCCAAGTCGGCTTCAGGCCGCCCTTGTTCTCACTTCTTTCCTCACCTGCGAGAACACGGCCAGAAGGCGGTTGCGTCGTACGCGGCGCTTGGCGTTTTGGACGCAGAGGCGCATTGGCGAGCACTTCACTCAGAGTCTCCAACCTGCCTTGGCGTCCGCCTTTGTTCTAACACCTTTCCGCAACTGGGAGAACACTGCCCTCTAGTAGTGTTTGTCTTCGCTGCGTTTGTAGGTTTGGGAAGCCTAAGGGCCTTCCCTGGAACTCAACTCGGTGTAGCCAACAGGCTTCTAGTCCGCCCCTGTTCTAAGGTCTTTCCTCCCCCGGGATCTCACGCCCCCCCCCCAGGAGACGTCACCTTAGGAGCGATGATACGTTTTGGAAGCAAAAGGGGACCTGGGATGCCCTGCCCTGAGAGTGTCCAACTTGCCTCCAGTGCGGCCTTGTTCTAACTTCTTTCCGCAGCAGGGAACACGCTTCCACATAGGAAACTTCACTTCAGGTCGAGTTTACGTTGTGGAAGCCTCAGGGTCTGGGCCTGCACTTAACTCGCATTGTGCAACTTGCCTAGGGTGCGCCCCAGGTTCCAACTTCTTTCCACAGCCGGGAGCAAACTGCCCCTTGGGAATCCTCCCTTTGAAGGTCGCGTTCACCTTTTGGAAGCCGCAGCTTCTTTGCATGCCCTTAACTCGGTGTATCCATCAAGCTTCTAGTACGCCCTTCTTCTCAAGTCTTCCCTTCGCTTGGGAACACACTGCCACTGAGGAGACTTCACCTGAAGCGCGATGACACGCTTTGCAGCCCAAGGGACTGGACGGGCAACTTAACTCAGAAGCTCCAACTGCCTTCTAGTCGGCCTTGGTTCTAAGTTCTTTCCTTCCTGCAATGGGAACACACGGCCGCATAGGCCTCTTGGCCTTCGGAGCGTTTCTACGTGTTGGAAGCAGCAGGGCCTTAGCCTGCACTTTACGTAGAGCTTGCAACTTGGCGTAGAGTCCGCCTTGGTTCTAAGTTCTTGCCTGAGCTGCGAACACGCTGCCGCTTATGAGGCTTCACCTGAAGAGCGAGGCTACCTTTTGGAAGCCTAATGGACTTGGCGTGCACTTCACACAGAGAGTCCAAGTCGGCTTCAGGCCGCCCTTGTTCTCACTTCTTTCCTCACCTGCGAGAACACGGCCAGAAGGCGGTTGCGTCGTACGCGGCGCTTGGCGTTTTGGACGCAGAGGCGCATTGGCGAGCACTTCACTCAGAGTCTCCAACCTGCCTTGGCGTCCGCCTTTGTTCTAACACCTTTCCGCAACTGGGAGAACACTGCCCTCTAGTAGTGTTCGTCTTCGCTGCGTTTGTAGGTTTGGGAAGCCTAAGGGCCTTCCCTGGAACTCAACTCGGTGTAGCCAACAGGCTTCTAGTCCGCCCCTGTTCTAAGGTCTTTCCTCCCCTGGGATCTCACGCCCCCCCCCCCCCCACGAGACGTCACCTTAGGAGCGATGATACGTTTTGGAAGCAAAAGGGGACCTGGGATGCCCTGCCCTGTGAGTGTCCAACTTGCCTCCAGTGCGGCCTTGTTCTAACTTCTTTCCGCAGCAGGGAACACGCTTCCACATAGGAAACTTCACTTCAGGTCGAGTTTACGTTGTGGAAGCCTCAGGGTCTGGGCCTGCACTTAACTCGCAGTGTGCAACTTGCCTAGGGTGCGCCCCAGGTTCCAACTTCTTTCCACATCCGGGAGCAAACTGCCCCTTGGGAATCCTCCCTTTGAAGGTCGCGTTCACGTTTTGGAAGCCGCAGCGTCTTTGCGTGCCCTTAACTCGGAGTATCCAACAAGCTTCTAGTACGCCCTTCTTCTCAAGTCTTCCCTTCGCTTGGGAACACACTGCCACTGAGGAGACTTCACCTGAAGCGCGATGACACGCTTTGCAGCCCAAGGGACTGGACGGGCAACTTAACTCAGAAGCTCCAACTGCCTTCTAGTCGGCCTTGGTTCTAAGTTCTTTCCTTCCTGCAATGGGAACACACGGCCGCATAGGCCTCTTGGCCTTCGGAGCGTTTCTACGTTTTGGAAGCAACAGGGCCTTAGTCTGCACTTTACGTAGAGCTTGCAACTTGGCGTAGAGTCCGCCTTGGTTCTAAGTTCTTGCCTGAGCTGCGAACACGCTGCCTCTTATGAGGCTTCACCTGAAGAGCGAGGCTACCTTTTGGAAGCCTAATGGACTTGGCGTGCACTTCACACAGAGAGTCCAAGTCGGCTTCAGGCCGCCCTTGTTCTCACTTCTTTCCTCACCTGCGAGAACACGGCCAGAAGGCGGTTGCGTCGTACGCGGCGCTTGGCGTTTTGGACGCAGAGGCGCATTGGCGAGCACTTCACTCAGAGTCTCCAACCTGCCTTGGCGTCCGCCTTTGTTCTAACACCTTTCCGCAACTGGGAGAACACTGCCCTCTAGTAGTGTTCGTCTTCGCTGCGTTTGTAGGTTTGGGAAGCCTAAGGGCCTTCCCTGGAACTCAACTCGGTGTAGCCAACAGGCTTCTAGTCCGCCCCTGTTCTTAAGGTCTTTCCTCCCCTGGGATCTCACGGGCCACCCCTCCCCCAGGAGACGTCACCTTAGGAGCGATGATACGTTTTGGAAGCAAAAGGGGACCTGGGGTGCCCTGCCCTGAGAGTGTCCAACTTGCCTCCAGTGCGGCCTTGTTCTAACTTCTTTCCGCAGCAGGGAACACGCTGCCACATAGGAAACTTCACTTCAGGTCGAGTTTACGTTGTGGAAGCTAAGGGTCTGGGCCTGCACTTAACTCGCAGTGTGCAACTTGCCTAGGGTGCGCCCCAGGTTCCAACTTCTTTCCACAGCCGGGAGCAAACTGCCCCTTGGGAATCCTCCCTTTGAAGGTCGCGTTCACCTTTTGGAAGCCGCAGCTTCTTTGCGTGCCCTTAACTCGGAGTATCCAACAAGCTTCTAGTACGCCCTTCTTCTCAAGTCTTCCCTTCGCTTGGGAACACACTGCCACTGAGGAGACTTCACCTGAAGCGCGATGACACGCTTTGCAGCCCAAGGGACTGGACGGGCAACTTAACTCAGAAGCTCCAACTGCCTTCTAGTCGGCCTTGGTTCTAAGTTCTTTCCTTCCTGCAATGGGAACACACGGCCGCATAGGCCTCTTGGCCTTCGGAGCGTTTCTACGTGTTGGAAGCTGCAGGGCCTTAGCCTGCACTTTACGTAGAGCTTGCAACTTGGCGTAGAGTCCGCCTTGGTTCTAAGTTCTTGCCTGAGCTGCGAACACGCTGCCGCTTATGAGGCTTCACCTGAAGAGCGAGGCTACCTTTTGGAAGCCTAATGGACTTGGCGTGCACTTCACACAGAGAGTCCAAGTCGGCTTCAGGCCGCCCTTGTTCTCACTTCTTTCCTCACCTGCGAGAACACGGCCAGAAGGCGGTTGCGTCGTACGCGGCGCTTGGCGTTTTGGACGCAGTGGCGAGCACTTCACTCAGAGTCTCCAACCTGCCTTGGCGTCCGCCTTTGTTCTAACACCTTTCCGCAACTGGGAGAACACTGCTCTCTAGTAGTGTTCGTCTTCGCTGCGTTTGTA
Organism: Meles meles; assembly: GCF_922984935.1. Taxonomy (NCBI): domain Eukaryota; kingdom Metazoa; phylum Chordata; class Mammalia; order Carnivora; family Mustelidae; genus Meles; species Meles meles. The sequence continues at coordinate 183,898 of NW_025721606.1, forward strand.
GGTTTGGGAAGCCTAAGGGCCTTCCCTGGAACTCAACTCGGTGTAGCCAACAGGCTTCTAGTCCGCCCCTGTTCTAAGCTCTTTCCTCCCCTGGGATCTCACGGGCCCCCCCTCCCCCAAAGACGTCACCTGAGGAGCGATGATACGTTTTGGAAGCAAAAGGGGACCTGGGGTGCCCTGCCCTGAGAGTGTCCAACTTGCCTCCAGTGCGGCCTTGTTCTAACTTCTTTCCGCAGCAGGGAACACGCTGCCACATAGGAAACTTCACTTCATGTTGAGTTTACGTTGTGGAAGCCTCAGGGTCTGGGCCTGCACTTAACTCGCAGTGTGCAACTTGCCTAGGGTGCGCCCCAGGTTCCAACTTCTTTCCACAGCCTGGAACAAACTGCCCCTTGGGAATCCTCCCTTTGAAGGTCGCGTTCACGTTTTGGAAGCCGCAGCGTCTTTGCGTGCCCTTAACTCAGAGTACCCAACAAGCTTCTAGTACGCCCTTCTTCTCAAGTCTTCCCTTCGCTTGGGAACACACTGCCACTGAGGAGACTTCACCTGAAGCGCGATGACACGCTTTGCAGCCCAAGGGACTGGACGGGCAACTTAACTCAGAAGCTCCAACTGCCTTCTAGTCGGCCTTGGTTCTAAGTTCTTTCCTTCCTGCAATGGGAACACACGGCCGCATAGGCCTCTTGGCCTTCGGAGCGTTTCTACGTGTTGGAAGCAGCAGGGCCTTAGCCTGCACTTTACGTAGAGCTTGCAACTTGGCGTAGAGTCCGCCTTGGTTCTAAGTTCTTGCCTGAGCTGCGAACACGCTGCCGCTTATGAGGCTTCACCTGAAGAGCGAGGCTACCTTTTGGAAGCCTAATGGACTTGGCGTGCACTTCACACAGAGAGTCCAAGTCGGCTTCAGGCCGCCCTTGTTCTCACTTCTTTCCTCACCTGCGAGAACACGGCCAGAAGGCGGTTGCGTCGTACGCGGCGCTTGGCGTTTTGGACGCAGAGGCGCATTGGCGAGCACTTCACTCAGAGTCTCCAACCTGCCTTGGCGTCCGCCTTTATTCTAACACCTTTCCGCAACTGGGAGAACACTGCCCTCTAGTAGTGTTCGTCTTCGCTGCGTTTGTAGGTTTGGGAAGCCTAAGGGCCTTCCCTGGAACTCAACTCGGTGTAGCCAACAGGCTTCTAGTCCGCCCCTCTTCTTAAGGTCTTTCCTCCCCTGGGATCTCACGGGCCCCCCCTCCCCCAGGAGACGTCACCTGAGGAGCGATGATACGTTTTGGAAGCAAAAGGGGACCTGGGGTGCCCTGCCCTGAGAGTGTCCAACTTGCCTCCAGTGCGGCCTTGTTCTAACTTCTTTCCGCAGCAGTGAACACGCTGCCACATTGGAAACTTCACTTCAGGTCGAGTTTACGTTGTGGAAGCCTCAGGGTCTGGGCCTGCACTTAACTCGCAGTGTGCAACTTGCCTAGGGTGCGCCCCAGGTTCCAACTTCTTTCCACAGCCGGGAGCAAACTGCCCCTTGGGAATCCTCCCTTTGAAGGTCGCATTCACCTTTTGGAAGCCGCAGCGTCTTTGCGTGCCTTTTACTCGGAGTATCCAACAAGCTTCTAGTACGCCCTTCTTCTCAAGTCTTCCCTTCGCTTGGGAACACACTGCCACTGAGGAGACTTCACCTGAAGCGCGGTGACACGCTTTGCAGCCCAAGGGACTGGACGGGCAACTTAACTCAGAAGCTCCAACTGCCTTCTAGTCGGCCTTGGTTCTAAGTTCTTTCCTTCCTGCAATGGGAACACACGGCCGCATAGGCCTCTTGGCCTTCGGAGCGTTTCTACGTGTTGGAAGCAGCAGGGCCTTAGCCTGCACTTTTCGTAGAGCTTGCAACTTGGCGTAGAGTCCGCCTTGGTTCTAAGTTCTTGCCTGAGCTGCGAACACGCTGCCGCTTATGAGGCTTCACCTGAAGAGCGAGGCTACCTTTTGGAAGCCTAATGGACTTGGCGTGCACTTCACACAGAGAGTCCAAGTCGGCTTCAGGCCGCCCTTGTTCTCACTTCTTTCCTCACCTGCGAGAACACGGCCAGAAGGCGGTTGCGTCGTACGCGGCGCTTGGCGTTTTGGACGCAGAGGCGCATTGGCGAGCACTTCACTCAGAGTCTCCAACCTGCCTTGGCGTCCGCCTTTGTTCTAACACCTTTCCGCAACTGGGAGAACACTGCCCTCTAGTAGTGTTCGTCTTCGCTGCGTTTGTAGGTTTGGGAAGCCTAAGGGCCTTCCCTGGAACTCAACTCGGTGTAGCCAACAGGCTTCTAGTCCGACCCTGTTCTAAGGTCTTTCCTCCCCTGGGATCTCACGGGCCCCTTCCCCCAGGAGACGTCACCTTAGGAGCGATGATACGTTTTGGAAGCAAAAGGGTACCTGGGGTGCCCTGCCCTGAGAGTGTCCAACTTGCTTCCAGTGCGGCCTTGTTCTAACTTCTTTCCGCAGCAGGGAACACGCTGCCACATAGGAAACTTCACTTCAGGTCGATTTTACGTTGTGGAAGCCTAAGGGTCTGGGCCTGCACTTAACTCGCAGTGTGCAATTTGCCTAGGGTGCGCCCCAGGTTCCAACTTCTTTCCACAGCCGGGAGCAAACTGCACCTTGGGAATCCTCCCTTTGAAGGTCGCGTTCACGTTTTGGAAGCCGCAGCGTCTTTGCGTGCACTTAACTCGGAGTACCCAACAAGCTTCTAGTACGCCCTTCTTCTCAAGTCTTCCCTTCGCTTGGGAACACACTGCCACTGAGGAGACTTCACCTGAAGCGCGATGACACGCTTTGCAGCCCAAGGGACTGGACGGGCAACTTAACTCAGAAGCTCCAACTGCCTTCTAGTCGGCCTTGGTTCTAAGTTCTTTCCTTCCTGCAATGGGAACACACGGCCGCATAGGCCTCTTGGCCTTCGGAGCGTTTCTACGTGTTGGAAGCAGCAGGGCCTTAGCCTGCACTTTACGTAGAGCTTGCAACTTGGCGTAGAGTCCGCCTTGGTTCTAAGTTCTTGCCTGAGCTGCGAACACGCTGCCGCTTATGAGGCTTCACCTGAAGAGCGAGGCTACCTTTTGGAAGCCTAATGAACTTGGCGTGCACTTCACACAGAGAGTCCAAGTCGGCTTCAGGCCGCCCTTGTTCTCACTTCTTTCCTCACCTGCGAGAACACGGCCAGAAGGCGGTTGCGTCGTACGCGGCGCTTGGCGTTTTGGACGCAGAGGCGCATTGGCGAGCACTTCACTCAGAGTCTCCAACCTGCCTTGGCGTCCGCCTTTGTTCTAACACCTTTCCGCAACTGGGAGAACACTGCCCTCTAGTAGTGTTCGTCTTCGCTGCGTTTGTAGGTTTGGGAAGCCTAAGGGCCTTCCCTGGAACTCAACTCGGTGTAGCCAACAGGCTTCTAGTCCGCCCCTGTTCTAAGGTCTTTCCTCCCCTGGGATCTCACGCCCCCCCCCCACGAGACGTCACCTTAGGAGCGATGATACGTTTTGGAAGCAAAAGGGGACCTGGGATGCCCTGCCCTGTGAGTGTCCAACTTGCCTCCAGTGCGGCCTTGTTCTAACTTCTTTCCGCAGCAGGGAACACGCTTCCACATAGGAAACTTCACTTCAGGTCGAGTTTACGTTGTGGAAGCCTCAGGGTCTGGGCCTGCACTTGACTCGCAGTGTGCAACTTGCCTAGGGTGCGCCCCAGGTTCCAACTTCTTTCCACAGCCGGGAGCAAACTGCCCCTTGGGAATCCTCCCTTTGAAGGTCGCGTTCACGTTTTGGAAGCCGCAGCTTCTTTGCGTGCCCTTAACTCGGAGTATCCAACAAGCTTCTAGTACGCCCTTCTTCTCAAGTCTTCCCTTCGCTTGGGAACACACTGCCACTGAGGAGACTTCACCTGAAGCGCGATGACACGCTTTGCAGCCCAAGGGACTGGACGGGCAACTTAACTCAGAAGCTCCAACTGCCTTCTAGTCGGCCTTGGTTCTAAGTTCTTTCCTTCCTGCAATGGGAACACACGGCCGCATAGGCCTCTTGGCCTTCGGAGCGTTTCTACGTGTTGGAAGCAGCAGGGCCTTAGCCTGCACTTTACGTAGAGCTTGCAACTTGGCGTAGAGTCCGCCTTGGTTCTAAGTTCTTGCCTGAGCTGCGAACACGCTGCCGCTTATGAGGCTTCACCTGAAGAGCGAGGCTACCTTTTGGAAGCCTAATGGACTTGGCGTGCACTTCACACAGAGAGTCCAAGTCGGCTTCAGGCCGCCCTTGTTCTCACTTCTTTCCTCACCTGCGAGAACACGGCCAGAAGGCGGTTGCGTCGTACGCGGCGCTTGGCGTTTTGGACGCAGAGGCGCATTGGCGAGCACTTCACTCAGAGTCTCCAACCTGCCTTGGCGTCCGCCTTTGTTCTAACACCTTTCCGCAACTGGGAGAACACTGCCCTCTAGTAGTGTTCGTCTTCGCTGCGTTTGTAGGTTTGGGAAGCCTAAGGGCCTTCCCTGGAACTCAACTCGGTGTAGCCAACAGGCTTCTAGTCCGCCCCTTTTCTTAAGGTCTTTCCTCCCCTGGGATCTCTCGGGCCCCCCCTCCCCCAGGAGACGTCATCTGAGGAGCGATGATACGTTTTGGAAGCAAAAGGGGACCTGGGGTGCCCTGCCCTGAGAGTGTCCAACTTGCCTCCAGTGCGGCCTTGTTCTAACTTCTTTCCGCAGCAGGGAACACGCTGCCACATAGGAAACTTCACTTCAGGTCAAATTTACGTTGTGGAAGCCTCAGGGTCTGGGCCTGCACTTAACTCGCAGTGTGCAACTTGCCTAGGGTGCGCCCCAGGTTCCAACTTCTTTCCACAGCCGGGAGCAAACTGCCCCTTGGGAATCCTCCCTTTGAAGGTCGCGTTCACGTTTTGGAAGCCGCAGCGTTTTTGCGTGCCCTTAACTCGGAGTATCCAACAAGCTTCTAGTACGCCCTTCTTCTCAAGTCTTCCCTTCGCTTGGGAACACACGGCCACTGAGGAGACTTCACCTGAAGCGCGATGACACGCTTTGCAGCCCAAGGGACTGGACGGGCAACTTAACTCAGAAGCTCCAACTGCCTTCTAGTCGGCCTTGGTTCTAAGTTCTTTCCTTCCTGCAATTGGAACGCACGGCCGCATAGGCCTCTTGGCCTTCGGAGCGTTTCTACGTGTTGGAAGCTGCAGGGCCTTAGCCTGCAATTTACGTAGAGCTTGCAACTTGGCGTAGAGTCCGCCTTGGTTCTAAGTTCTTGCCTGAGCTGCGAACACGCTGCCGCTTATGAGGCTTCACCTGAAGAGCGAGGCTACCTTTTGGAAGCCTAATGAACTTGGCGTGCACTGCACACAGAGAGTCCAAGTCGGTTTCAGGCCGCCCTAGTTCTCACTTCTTTCCTCACCTGCGAGAACACGGCCAGAAGGCGGTTGCGTCGTACGCGGCGCTTGGCGTTTTGGACGTAGAGGCGCATTGGCGAGCACTTCACTCAGAGTCTCCAACCTGCCTTGGCGTCCGCCTTTGTTCTAACACCTTTCCGCAACTGGGAGAACACTGCCCTCTAGTAGTGTTCGTCTTCGCTGCGTTTGTAGGTTTGGGAAGCCTAAGGGCCTTCCCTGGAACTCAACTCGGTGTAGCCAGCAGGCTTCTAGTCCGCCCCTGTTCTAAGGTCTTTCCTCCCCTGGGATCTCACGCCCCCCCCCCCCAGGGACGTCACCTGAGGAGCGATGATACGTTTTGGAAGCAAAAGGGGACCTGGGGTGCCCTGCCCTGAGAGTGTCCAACTTGCCTCCAATGCGGCCTTGTTCTAACTTCTTTCCGCAGCAGGGAACACGCTGCCACATAGGAAACTTCACTTCAGGTCGAGTTTACGTTGTGGAAGCCTGAGGGTCTGGGCCTGCACTTAACTCGCAGTGTGCAACTTGCCTAGGGTGCGCCCCAGGTTCCAACTTCTTTCCACAGCCGGGAGCAAACTGCCCCTTGGGAATCCTCCCTTTGAAGGTCGCGTTCACGTTTTGGAAGCCGCAGCGTCTTTGCGTGCCCTTAACTTGGAGTACCCAACAAGCTTCTAGTACGCCCTTCTTCTCAAGTCTTCCCTTCGCTTGGGAACACACTGCCACTGAGGAGACTTCAACTGAAGCGCGATGACACGCTTTGCAGCCCAAGGGACTGGACGGGCAACTTAACTCAGAAGCTCCAACTGCCTTCTAGTCGGCCTTGGTTCTAAGTTCTTTCCTTCCTGCAATGGGAACACACGGCCGCATAGGCCTCTTGGCCTTCGGAGCGTTTCTACGTGTTGGAAGCAGCAGGGCCTTAGCCTGCACTTTACGTAGAGCTTGCAACTTGGCGTAGAGTCCGCCTTGGTTCTCAGTTCTTGCCTGAGCTGCGAACACGCTGCCGCTTATGAGGCTTCACCTGAAGAGCGAGGAGACCTTTTGGAAGCCTAATGGACTTGGCGTGCACTTCACACAGAGAGTCCAAGTCGGCTTCAGGCCGCCCTTGTTCTCACTTCTTTCCTCACCTGCGAGAACACGGCCCGAAGGCGGTTGCGTCGTACGCGGCGCTTGGCGTTTTGGACGCAGAGGCGCATTGGCGAGCACTTCACTCAGAGTCTCCAACCTGCCTTGGCGTCCGCCTTTGTTCTAACACCTTTCCGTAACTGGGAAAACACTGCCCTCTAGTAGTGTTCTTCTTCGCTTCGTTTGTAGGTTTGGGAAGCCTAAGGGCCTTCCCTGGAACTCAACTCGGTGTAGCCAACAGGCTTCTAGTCCGCCCCTCTTCTTAAGGTCTTTCCTCCCCTGGGATCTCACGGGCCCCCCCTCCCCCAGGAGACGTCACCTGAGGAGCGATGATACGTTTTGGAAGCAAAAGGGGACCTGGGGTGCCCTGCCCGGAGAGTGTCCAACTTGCCTCCAGTGCGGCCTTGTTCTAACTTCTTTCCGCAGCAGGGAACACGCTGCCACATAGGAAACTTCACTTCAGGTCGAGTTTACGTTGTGGAAGCCTAAGGGTCTGGGCCTGCACTTAACTCGCAGTGTGCAACTTGCCTAGGGTGCGCCCCAGGTTCCAACTTCTTTCCACAGCCGGGAGCAAACTGCCCCTTGGGAATCCTCCCTTTGAAGGTCGCGTTCACGTTTTGGAAGCCGCAGCGTCTTTGCGTGCCCTTAACTCGGAGTATCCAACAAGCTTCTAGAACGCCCTTCTTCTCAAGTCTTCCCTTAGCTTGGGAACACACTGCCACTGAGGAGACTTCACCTGAAACGCGATGACACGCTTTGCAGCCCAAGGGTCTGGACGGGCAACTTAACTCAGAAACTCCAACTGCCTTCTAGTCGGCCTTGGTTCTAAGTTCTTTCCTTCCTGCAATGGGAACACACGGCCGCATAGGCCTCTTGGCCTTCAGAGCGTTTCTACGTGTTGGAAGCAGCAGGGCCTTAGCCTGCACTTTACGTAGAGCTTGCAACTTGGCGTAGAGTCCGCCTTGGTTCTAAGTTCTTGCCTGAGCTGCGAACACGCTGCCGTTTATGAGGCTTCACCTGAAGAGCGAGGCTACCTTTTGGAAGCCTAATGGACTTGGCGTGCACTTCACACAGAGAGTCCAAGTCGGCTTCAGGCCGCCCTTGTTCTCACTTCTTTCCTCACCTGCGAGAACACGGCCAGAAGGCGGTTGCGTCGTACGCGGCGCTTGGCGTTTTGGACGCAGAGGCGCATTGGCGAGCACTTCAATCAGAGTCTCCAACCTGCCTTGGCGTCCGCCTTTGTTCTAACACCTTTCCGCAACTGGGAGAACACTGCCCTCTAGTAGTGTTCGTCTTCGCTGCGTTTGTAGGTTTGGGAAGCCTAAGGGCCTTCCCTGGAACTCAACTCGGTGTAGCCAACAGGCTTCTAGTCCGCCCCTGTTCTAAGGTCTTTCCTCCCCTGGGATCTCACGCCCCCCCCCCCACGAGACGTCACCTGAGGAGCGATGATACGTTTTGGAAGCAAAAGGGGACCTGGGGTGCCCTGCCCTGAGAGTGTCCAACTTGCCTCCTGTGCGGCCTTGTTCTAACTTCTTTCCGCAGCAGGGAACACGCTGCCACATAGGAAACTTCACTTCAGGTCGAGTTTACGTTGTGGAAGCCTCAGGGTCTGGGCCTGCACTTAACTCGCAGTGTGCAACTTGCCTAGGTGCGCCCCAGGTTCCAACTTCTTTCCACAGCCGGGAGCCAACTGCCCCTTGGGAATCCTCCCTTTGAAGGTCGCGTTCACGTTTTGGAAGCCGCAGCGTCTTTGCGTGCCCTTAACTCGGAGTATCCAACAAGCTTCTAGTACGCCCTTCTTCTGAAGTGTTCCCTTCGCTTGGGAACACACTGCCACTGAGGAGACTTCACCTGAAGCGCGATGACACGCTTTGCAGCCCAAGGGACTGGACGGGCAACTTAACTCAGAAGCTCCAACTGCCTTCTAGTCGGCCTTGGTTCTAAGTTCTTTCCTTCCTGCAATGGGAACACACGGCCGCATAGGCCTCTTGGCCTTCGGAGCGTTTCTACGTGTTGGAAGCAGCAGGGCCTTAGCCTGCACTTTACGTAGAGCTTGCAACTTGGCGTAGAGTCCGCCTTGGTTCTAAGTTCTTGCCTGAGCTGCGAACACGCTGCCGCTTATGAGGCTTCACCTGAAGAGCGAGGCTAACTTTTGGAAGCCTAATGGACTTGGCGTGCAATTCACACAGAGAGTCCAAGTCGGCTTCAGGCCGCCCTTGTTCTCACTTCTTTCCTCACCTGCGAGAACACGGCCAGAAGGCGGTTGCGTCGTACGCGGCGCTTGGCGTTTTGGACGCAGTGGCGAGCACTTCACTCAGAGTCTCCAACCTGCCTTGGCGTCCGCCTTTGTTCTAACACCTTTCCGCAACTGGGAGAACACTGCTCTCTAGTAGTGTTCGTCTTCGCTGCGTTTGTAGGTTTGGGAAGCCTAAGGGCCTTCCCTGGAACTCAACTCGGTGTAGCCAACAGGCTTCTAGTCCGCCCCTGTTCTAAGCTCTTTCCTCCCCTGGGATCTCACGGGCCCCCCCTCCCCCAAAGACGTCACCTGAGGAGCGATGATACGTTTTGGAAGCAAAAGGGGACCTGGGGTGCCCTGCCCTGAGAATGTCCAACTTGCCTCCAGTGCGGCCTTGTTCTAACTTCTTTCCGCAGCAGGGAACACGCTGCCACATAGGAAACTTCACTTCAGGTCGAGTTTACGTTGTGGAAGCCTAAGGGTCTGGGCCTGCACTTAACTCGCAGTGTGCAACTTGCCTAGGGTGCGCCCCAGGTTCCAACTTCTTTCCACAGCCTGGAACAAACTGCCCCTTGGGAATCCTCCCTTTGAAGGTCGCGTTCACGTTTTGGAAGCCGCAGCGTCTTTGCGTGCCCTTAACTCAGAGTACCCAACAAGCTTCTAGTACGCCCTTCTTCTCAAGTCTTCCCTTCGCTTGGGAACACACTGCCACTGAGGAGACTTCACCTGAAGCGCGATGACACGCTTTGCAGCCCAAGGGACTGGACGGGCAACTTAACTCAGAAGCTCCAACTGCCTTCTAGTCGGCCTTGGTTCTAAGTTCTTTCCTTCCTGCAATGGGAACACACGGCCGCATAGGCCTCTTGGCCTTCGGAGCGTTTCTACGTGTTGGAAGCAGCAGGGCCTTAGCCTGCACTTTACGTAGAGCTTGCAACTTGGCGTAGAGTCCGCCTTGGTTCTAAGTTCTTGCCTGAGCTGCGAACACGCTGCCGCTTATGAGGCTTCACCTGAAGAGCGAGGCTACCTTTTGGAAGCCTAATGGACTTGGCGTGCACTTCCCACAGAGAGTCCAAGTCGGCTTCAGGCCTCCCTTGTTCTCACTTCTTTCCTCACCTGCGAGAACACGGCCAGAAGGCGGTTGCGTCGTACGCGGCGCTTGGCGTTTTGGACGCAGAGGCGCATTGGCGAGCACTTCACTCAGAGTCTCCAACCTGCCTTGGCGTCCGCCTTTATTCTAACACCTTTCCGCAACTGGGAGAACACTGCCCTCTAGTAGTGTTCGTCTTCGCTGCGTTTGTAGGTTTGGGAAGCCTAAGGGCCTTCCCTGGAACTCAACTCGGTGTAGCCAACAGGCTTCTAGTCCGCCCCTCTTCTTAAGGTCTTTCCTCCCCTGGGATCTCACGGGCCCCCCCTCCCCCAGGAGACGTCACCTGAGGAGCGATGATACGTTTTGGAAGCAAAAGGGGACCTGGGGTGCCCTGCCCTGAGAGTGTCCAACTTGCCTCCAGTGCGGCCTTGTTCTAACTTCTTTCCGCAGCAGGGAACACGCTGCCACATTGGAAACTTCACTTCAGGTCGAGTTTACGTTGTGGAAGCCTCAGGGTCTGGGCCTGCACTTAACTCGCAGTGTGCAACTTGCCTAGGGTGCGCCCCAGGTTCCAACTTCTTTCCACAGCCGGGAGCAAACTGCCCCTTGGGAATCCTCCCTTTGAAGGTCGCATTCACCTTTTGGAAGCCGCAGCGTCTTTGCGTGCCTTTTACTCGGAGTATCCAACAAGCTTCTAGTACGCCCTTCTTCTCAAGTCTTCCCTTCGCTTGGGAACACACTGCCACTGAGGAGACTTCACCTGAAGCGCGGTGACACGCTTTGCAGCCCAAGGGACTGGACGGGCAACTTAACTCAGAAGCTCCAACTGCCTTCTAGTCGGCCTTGGTTCTAAGTTCTTTCCTTCCTGCAATGGGAACACACGGCCGCATAGGCCTCTTGGCCTTCGGAGCGTTTCTACGTGTTGGAAGCAGCAGGGCCTTAGCCTGCACTTTTCGTAGAGCTTGCAACTTGGCGTAGAGTCCGCCTTGGTTCTAAGTTCTTGCCTGAGCTGCGAACACGCTGCCGCTTATGAGGCTTCACCTGAAGAGCGAGGCTACCTTTTGGAAGCCTAATGGACTTGGCGTGCACTTCACACAGAGAGTCCAAGTCGGCTTCAGGCCGCCCTTGTTCTCACTTCTTTCCTCACCTGCGAGAACACGGCCAGAAGGCGGTTGCGTCGTACGCGGCGCTTGGCGTTTTGGACGCAGAGGCGCATTGGCGAGCACTTCACTCAGAGTCTCCAACCTGCCTTGGCGTCCGCCTTTGTTCTAACACCTTTCCGCAACTGGGAGAACACTGCCCTCTAGTAGTGTTCGTCTTCGCTGCGTTTGTAGTTTTGGGAAGCCTAAGGGCCTTCCCTGGAACTCAACTCGGTGTAGCCAACAGGCTTCTAGTCCGACCCTGTTCTAAGGTCTTTCCTCCCCTGGGATCTCACGGGCCCCTTCCCCCAGGAGACGTCACCTTAGGAGCGATGATACGTTTTGGAAGCAAAAGGGTACCTGGGGTGCCCTGCCCTGAGAGTGTCCAACTTGCTTCCAGTGCGGCCTTGTTCTAACTTCTTTCCGCAGCAGGGAACACGCTGCCACATAGGAAACTTCACTTCAGGTCGATTTTACGTTGTGGAAGCCTAAGGGTCTGGGCCTGCACTTAACTCGCAGTGTGCAATTTGCCTAGGGTGCGCCCCAGGTTCCAACTTCTTTCCACAGCCGGGAGCAAACTGCACCTTGGGAATCCTCCCTTTGAAGGTCGCGTTCACGTTTTGGAAGCCGCAGCGTCTTTGCGTGCACTTAACTCGGAGTACCCAACAAGCTTCTAGTACGCCCTTCTTCTCAAGTCTTCCCTTCGCTTGGGAACACACTGCCACTGAGGAGACTTCACCTGAAGCGCGATGACACGCTTTGCAGCCCAAGGGACTGGACGGGCAACTTAACTCAGAAGCTCCAACTGCCTTCTAGTCGGCCTTGGTTCTAAGTTCTTTCCTTCCTGCAATTGGAACGCACGGCCGCATAGGCCTCTTGGCCTTCGGAGCGTTTCTACGTGTTGGAAGCTGCAGGGCCTTAGCCTGCAATTTACGTAGAGCTTGCAACTTGGCGTAGAGTCCGCCTTGGTTCTAAGTTCTTGCCTGAGCTGCGAACACGCTGCCGCTTATGAGGCTTCACCTGAAGAGCGAGGCTACCTTTTGGAAGCCTAATGAACTTGGCGTGCACTGCACACAGAGAGTCCAAGTCGGTTTCAGGCCGCCCTAGTTCTCACTTCTTTCCTCACCTGCGAGAACACGGCCAGAAGGCGGTTGCGTCGTACGCGGCGCTTGGCGTTTTGGACGTAGAGGCGCATTGGCGAGCACTTCACTCAGAGTCTCCAACCTGCCTTGGCGTCCGCCTTTGTTCTAACACCTTTCCGCAACTGGGAGAACACTGCCCTCTAGTAGTGTTCGTCTTCGCTGCGTTTGTAGGTTTGGGAAGCCTAAGGGCCTTCCCTGGAACTCAACTCGGTGTAGCCAGCAGGCTTCTAGTCCGCCCCTGTTCTAAGGTCTTTCCTCCCCTGGGATCTCACGCCCCCCCCCCCAGGGACGTCACCTGAGGAGCGATGATACGTTTTGGAAGCAAAAGGGGACCTGGGGTGCCCTGCCCTGAGAGTGTCCAACTTGCCTCCAATGCGGCCTTGTTCTAACTTCTTTCCGCAGCAGGGAACACGCTGCCACATAGGAAACTTCACTTCAGGTCGAGTTTACGTTGTGGAAGCCTGAGGGTCTGGGCCTGCACTTAACTCGCAGTGTGCAACTTGCCTAGGGTGCGCCCCAGGTTCCAACTTCTTTCCACAGCCGGGAGCAAACTGCCCCTTGGGAATCCTCCCTTTGAAGGTCGCGTTCACGTTTTGGAAGCCGCAGCGTCTTTGCGTGCCCTTAACTTGGAGTACCCAACAAGCTTCTAGTACGCCCTTCTTCTCAAGTCTTCCCTTCGCTTGGGAACACACTGCCACTGAGGAGACTTCACCTGAAGCGCGATGACACGCTTTGCAGCCCAAGGGACTGGACGGGCAACTTAACTCAGAAGCTCCAACTGCCTTCTAGTCGGCCTTGGTTCTAAGTTCTTTCCTTCCTGCAATGGGAACACACGGCCGCATAGGCCTCTTGGCCTTCGGAGCGTTTCTACGTGTTGGAAGCAGCAGGGCCTTAGCCTGCACTTTACGTAGAGCTTGCAACTTGGCGTAGAGTCCGCCTTGGTTCTCAGTTCTTGCCTGAGCTGCGAACACGCTGCCGCTTATGAGGCTTCACCTGAAGAGCGAGGAGACCTTTTGGAAGCCTAATGGACTTGGCGTGCACTTCACACAGAGAGTCCAAGTCGGCTTCAGGCCGCCCTTGTTCTCACTTCTTTCCTCACCTGCGAGAACACGGCCCGAAGGCGGTTGCGTCGTACGCGGCGCTTGGCGTTTTGGACGCAGAGGCGCATTGGCGAGCACTTCACTCAGAGTCTCCAACCTGCCTTGGCGTCCGCCTTTGTTCTAACACCTTTCCATAACTGGGAAAACACTGCCCTCTAGTAGTGTTCTTCTTCGCTTCGTTTGTAGGTTTGGGAAGCCTAAGGGCCTTCCCTGGAACTCAACTCGGTGTAGCCAACAGGCTTCTAGTCCGCCCCTCTTCTTAAGGTCTTTCCTCCCCTGGGATCTCACGGGCCCCCCCTCCCCCAGGAGACGTCACCTGAGGAGCGATGATACGTTTTGGAAGCAAAAGGGGACCTGGGGTGCCCTGCCCGGAGAGTGTCCAACTTGCCTCCAGTGCGGCCTTGTTCTAACTTCTTTCCGCAGCAGGGAACACGCTGCCACATAGGAAACTTCACTTCAGGTCGAGTTTACGTTGTGGAAGCCTAAGGGTCTGGGCCTGCACTTAACTCGCAGTGTGCAACTTGCCTAGGGTGCGCCCCAGGTTCCAACTTCTTTCCACAGCCGGGAGCAAACTGCCCCTTGGGAATCCTCCCTTTGAAGGTCGCGTTCACGTTTTGGAAGCCGCAGCGTCTTTGCGTGCCCTTAACTCGGAGTATCCAACAAGCTTCTAGAACGCCCTTCTTCTCAAGTCTTCCCTTAGCTTGGGAACACACTGCCACTGAGGAGACTTCACCTGAAACGCGATGACACGCTTTGCAGCCCAAGGGTCTGGACGGGCAACTTAACTCAGAAACTCCAACTGCCTTCTAGTCGGCCTTGGTTCTAAGTTCTTTCCTTCCTGCAATGGGAACACACGGCCGCATAGGCCTCTTGGCCTTCAGAGCGTTTCTACGTGTTGGAAGCAGCAGGGCCTTAGCCTGCACTTTACGTAGAGCTTGCAACTTGGCGTAGAGTCCGCCTTGGTTCTAAGTTCTTGCCTGAGCTGCGAACACGCTGCCGTTTATGAGGCTTCACCTGAAGAGCGAGGCTACCTTTTGGAAGCCTAATGGACTTGGCGTGCACTTCACACAGAGAGTCCAAGTCGGCTTCAGGCCGCCCTTGTTCTCACTTCTTTCCTCACCTGCGAGAACACGGCCAGAAGGCGGTTGCGTCGTACGCGGCACTTGGCGTTTTGGACGCAGAGGCGCATTGGCGAGCACTTCACTCAGAGTCTCCAACCTGCCTTGGCGTCCGCCTTTGTTCTAACACCTTTCCGCAACTGGGAGAACACTGCCCTCTAGTAGTGTTCGTCTTCGCTGCGTTTGTAGGTTTGGGAAGCCTAAGGGCCTTCCCTGGAACTCAACTCGGTGTAGCCAACAGGCTTCTAGTCCGCCCCTGTTCTAAGGTCTTTCCTCCCCTGGGATCTCACGCCCCCCCCCCCAGGAGACGTCACCTGAGGAGCGATGATACGTTTTGGAAGCAAAAGGGGACCTGGGGTGCCCTGCCCTGAGAGTGTCCAACTTGCCTCCTGTGCGGCCTTGTTCTAACTTCTTTCCGCAGCAGGGAACACGCTGCCACATAGGAAACTTCACTTCAGGTCGAGTTTACGTTGTGGAAGCCTCAGGGTCTGGGCCTGCACTTAACTCGCAGTGTGCAACTTGCCTAGGTGCGCCCCAGGTTCCAACTTCTTTCCACAGCCGGGAGCCAACTGCCCCTTGGGAATCCTCCCTTTGAAGGTCGCGTTCACGTTTTGGAAGCCGCAGCGTCTTTGCGTGCCCTTAACTCGGAGTATCCAACAAGCTTCTAGTACGCCCTTCTTCTCAAGTCTTCCCTTCTCTTGGGAACACACTGCCACTGAGGAGACTTCACCTGAAGCACGATGACACGCTTTGCAGCCCAAGGGACTGGACGGGCAACTTAACTCAGAAGCTCCAACTGCCTTCTAGTCGGCCTTGGTTCTAAGTTCTTTCCTTCCTGCAATGGGAACACACGGCCGCATAGGCCTCTTGGCCTTCGGAGCGTTTCTACGTGTTGGAAGCAGCAGGGCCTTAGCCTGCACTTTACGTAGAGCTTGCAACTTGGCGTAGAGTCCGCCTTGGTTCTAAGTTCTTGCCTGAGCTGCGAACACGCTGCCGCTTATGAGGCTTCACCTGAAGAGCGAGGCTACCTTTTGGAAGCCTAATGGACTTGGCGTGCACTTCACACAGAGAGTCCAAGTCGGCTTCAGGCCGCCCTTGTTCTCACTTCTTTCCTCACCTGCGAGAACACGGCCAGAAGGCGGTTGCGTCGTACGCGGCGCTTGGCGTTTTGGACGCAGAGGCGCATTGGCGAGCACTTCACTCAGAGTCTCCAACCTGCCTTGGCGTCCGCCTTTGTTCTAACACCTTTCCGCAACTGGGAGAACACTGCCCTCTAGTAGTGTTCGTCTTCGCTGCGTTTGTAGGTTTGGGAAGCCTAAGGGCCTTCCCTGGAACTCAACTCGGTGTAGCCAACAGGCTTCTAGTCCGCCCCTGTTCTAAGGTCTTTCCTCCCCTGGGATCTCACGCCCCCCCCCCCAGGAGACGTCACCTGAGGAGCGATGATACGTTTTGGAAGCAAAAGGGGACCTGGGGTGCCCTGCCCTGAGAGTGTCCAACTTGCCTCCAGTGCGGCCTTGTTCTAACTTCTTTCCGCAGCAGGGAACACGCTGCCACATGGGAAACTTCACTTCAGGTCGAGTTTAAGTTGTGGAAGCCTAGGGGTCTGGGCCTGCACTTAACTCGCAGTGTGCAACTTGCCTAGGGTGCGCCCCAGGTTCCAACTTCTTTCCACAGCCGGGAGCAAACTGCCCCTTGGGAATCCTCCCTTTGAAGGTCGCGTTCACCTTTTGGAAGCCGCAGCGTCTTTGCGTGCCCTTTACTAGGAGTATCCATCAAGCTTCTAGTACGCCCTTCTTCTCAAGTCTTCCCTTCGCTTGGGAACACACTGCCACTGAGGAGACTTTACCTGAAGCACGATGACACGCTTTGCAGCCCAAGGGACTGGACGGGCAACTTAACTCAGAAGCTCCAACTGCCTTCTAGTCGGCCTTGGTTCTAAGTTCTTTCCTTCCTGCAATGGGAACACACGGCCGCATAGGCCTCTTGGCCTTCGGAGCGTTTCTACGTGTTGGAAGCAGCAGGGCCTTAGCCTGCACTTTACGTAGAGCTTGCAACTTGGCATAGAGTCCGCCTTGGTTCTAAGTTCTTGCCTGAGCTGCGAACACGCTGCCGCTTATGAGGCTTCACCTGAAGAGCGAGGCTACCTTTTAGAAGCCTAATGGACTTGGCGTGCACTTCACACAGAGAGTCCAAGTCGGCTTCAGGCCGCCCTTGTTCTCACTTCTTTCCTCACCTGCGAGAACACGGCCAGAAGGCGGTTGCGTCGTACGCGGCGCTTGGCGTTTTGGACGCAGAGGCGCATTGGCGAGCACTTCACTCAGAGTCTCCAACCTGCCTTGGCGTCCGCCTTTGTTCTAACACCTTTCCGCAACTGGGAGAACACTGCCCTCTAGTAGTGTTCGTCTTCGCTGCGTTTGTAGGTTTAGGAAGCCTAAGGGCCTTCCCTGGAACTCAACTCGGTGTAGCCAACAGGCTTCTAGTCCGCCCCTGTTCTAAGGACTTTCCTCCCCTGGGATCTCACGCCCCCCCTCCCCCAGGAGACGTCACCTTAGGAGCCATGATACGTTTTGGAAGCAAAAGGGGACCTGGGGTGCCCTGCCCTGAGAGTGTCCAACTCGCCTCCAGTGCGGCCTTGTTCTAACTTCTTTCCGCAGGAGGGAACACGCTTCCACATAGGAAACTTCACTTCAGGTCGAGTTTACGTTGTGGAAGCCTCAGGGTCTGGGCCTGCACTTAACTCGCAGTGTGCAACTTGCCTAGGTTGCGCCCCAGGTTCCAACTTCTTTCCACAGCCGGGAGCAAACTGCCCCTTGGGAATCCTCCCTTTGAAGGTCGCGTTCACGTTTTGGAAGCCGCAGCGTCTTTGCGTGCCCTTAACTCGGAGTATCCAACAAGCTTCTAGTACGCCCTTCTTCTGAAGTGTTCCCTTCGCTTGGGAACACACTGCCACTGAGGAGACTTCACCTGAAGCGCGATGACACGCTTTGCAGCCCAAGGGACTGGACGGGCAACTTAACTCAGAAGCTCCAACTGCCTTCTAGTCGGCCTTGGTTCTAAGTTCTTTCCTTCCTGCAATGGGAACAGACGGCCGCATAGGCCTCTTGGCCTTCGGAGCGTTTCTACGTGTTGGAAGCAGCAGGGCCTTAGCCTGCACTTTACGTAGAGCTTGCAACTTGGCGTAGAGTCCGCCTTGGTTCTAAGTTCTTGCCTGAGCTGCGAACACGCTGCCGCTTATGAGGCTTCACCTGAAGAGCGAGGCTACCTTTTGGAAGCCTAATGGACTTGGCGTGCACTTCACACAGAGAGTCCAAGTCGGCTTCAGGTCGCCCTTGTTCTCACTTCTTTCCTCACCTGCGAGAACACGGCCAGAAGGCGGTTGCGTCGTACGCGGCGCTTGGCGTTTTGGACGCAGAGGCGCATTGGCGAGCACTTCACTCAGAGTCTCCAACCTGCCTTGGCGTCCGCCTTTGTTCTAACACCTTTCCGCAACTGGGAGAACACTGCCCTCTAGTAGTGTTCGTCTTCGCTGCGTTTGTAGGTTTGGGAAGCCTAAGGGCCTTCCCTGGAACTCAACTCGGTGTAGCCAACAGGCTTCTAGTCCGCCCCTGTTCTAAGGTCTTTCCTCCCCTGGGATCTCAGGGCCCCCCCCCCAGGAGACGTCACCTGAGGAGCGATGATAGGTTTTGGAAGTAAAAGGGGACCTGGGGTGCCCTGCCCTGAGAGTGTCCAACTTGCCTCCAGTGCGGCCTTGTTCTAACTTCTTTCCCCAGCAGGGAACACGTTGCCACATCGGAAACTTCACTTCAGGTCGAGTTTACGTTGTGGAAGCCTAAGGGTCTGGGCCTGCCCTTAACTCGCAGTGTGCAACTTGCCTAGGGTGCGCCCCAGGTTCCTACTTCTTTCCACAGCCGGGAGCAAACTGCCCCTTGGGAATCCTACCTTTGAAGGTCGCGTTCACGTTTTGGAAGCCGTAGCGTCTTTGCGTGCCCTTAACTCGGAGTATCCAACAGGCTTCTAGTACGCCCTTCTTCTCAAGTCTTCCCTTCGCTTGGGAACACACTGCCACTGAGGAGACTTCACCTGAAGCGCGATGACACGCTTTGCAGCCCAAGGGACTGGACGGGCAACTTAACTCAGAAGCTCCAACTGCCTTCTAGTCGGCCTTGGTTCTAAGTTCTTTCCTTCCTGCAATGGGAACACACGGCCGCATAGGCCTCTTGGCCTTCGGAGCGTTTCTACGTGTTGGAAGCAGCAGGGCCTTAGCCTGCACTTTACGTAGAGCTTGCAACTTGGCGTAGAGTCCGCCTTGGTTCTAAGTTCGTGCCTGAGCTGCGAACACGCTGCCGCTTATGAGGCTTCACCTGAAGAGCGAGGCTACCTTTTGGAAGCCTAATGGACTTGGCGTGCACTTCACACAGAGAGTCCAAGTCGGCTTCAGGCCGCCCTTGTTCTCACTTCTTTCCTCACCTGCGAGAACACGGCCAGAAGGCGGTTGCGTCGTACGCGGCGCTTGGCGTTTTGGACGCAGAGGCGCATTGGCGAGCACTTCACTCAGAGTCTCCAACCTGCCTTGGCGTCCGCCTTTGTTCTAACACCTTTCCGCAACTGGGAGAACACTGCCCTCTAGTAGTGTTCGTCTTCGCTGCGTTTGTAGGTTTGGGAAGCCTAAGGGCCTTCCCTGGAACTCAACTCGGTGTAGCCAACAGGCTTCTAGTCCGCCCCTGTTCTAAGGTCTTTCCTCCCCTGGGATCTCACGCCCCCCCCCCCCAGGAGACGTCACCTGAGGAGCGATGATACGTTTTGGAAGCAAAAGGGGACCTGGGGTGCCCTGCCCTGAGAGTGTCCAACTTGCCCCCAGTGCGGCCTTGCTCTAACTTCTTTCCGCAGCAGGGAACACGCTGCCACATAGGAAACTTCACTTCAGGTCGAGTTTACGTTGTGGAAGCCTCAGTGTCTGGGCCTGCACTTAACTCGCAGTGTGCAACTTGCGTAGGGTGCGCCCCAGGTTCCAACTTCTTTCCACAGCCGGGAGCAAACTGCCCCTTGGGAATCCTACCTTTGAAGGTCGCGTTCACGTTTTGGAAGCCGCACCGTCTTTGCTTGCCCTTAACTCGGAGTACCCAACAAGCTTCTAGTACGCCCTTCTTCTCAAGTCTTCCCTTCGCTTGGGAACACACTGCCACTGAGGAGACTTTACCTGAAGCACGATGACACGCTTTGCAGCCCAAGGGACTGGACGGGCAACTTAACTCAGAAGCTCCAACTGCCTTCTAGTCGGCCTTGTTTCTAAGTTCTTTCCTTCCTGCAATGGGAACACACGGCCGCATAGGCCTCTTGGCCTTCGGAGCGTTTCTACGTGTTGGAAGCAGCAGGGCCTTAGCCTGCACTTTACGTAGAGCTTGCAACTTGGCGTAGAGTCCGCCTTGGTTCTAAGTTCTTGCCTGAGCTGCGAACACGCTGCCGCTTATGAGGCTTCACCTGAAGAGCGAGGCTACCTTTTGGAAGCCTAATGGACTTGGCGTGCACTTCACACAGAGAGTCCAAGTCGGCTTCAGGCCGCCCTTGTTCTCACTTCTTTCCTCACCTGCGAGAACACGGCCAGAAGGCGGTTGCGTCGTACGCGGCGCTTGGCGTTTTGGACGCAGAGGCGCATTGGCGAGCACTTCACTCAGAGTCTCCAACCTGCCTTGGCGTCCGCCTTTGTTCTAACACCTTTCCGCAACTGGGAGAACACTGCCCTCTAGTAGTGTTCGTCTTCGCTGCGTTTGTAGGTTTGGGAAGCCTAAGGGCCTTCCCTGGAACTCAACTCGGTGTAGCCAACAGGCTTCTAGTCCGCCCCTGTTCTTAAGGTCTTTCCTCCCCTGGGATCTCACGGGCCCCCCCCCCAGGAGACGTCACCTTAGGAGCGATGATACGTTTTGGAAGCAAAAGGGGACCTGGGGTGCTCTGCCCTGAGAGTGTCCAACTTGCCTCCAGTGCGGCCTTGTTCTAACTTCTTTCCGCAGCAGGGAACACGCTGCCACATAGGAAACTTCACTTCAGGTCGAGTTTACGTTGTGGAAGCCTAAGGGTCTGGGCCTGCTCTTAACTCGCAGTGTGCAACTTGCCTAGGGTGCGCCCCAGGTTCCAACTTCTTTCCACAGCCGGGAGCAAACTGCCCCTTGGGAATCCTCCCTTTGAAGGTCGCGTTCACCTTTTGGAAGCCACAGCGTCTTTGCGTGTCCTTCACTCGGAGTATCCAACAAGCTTCTAGTACGCCCTTCTTCTCAAGTCTTCCCTTCGCTTGGGAACACACGGCCACTGAGGAGACTTCACCTGAAGCACGATGACACGCTTTGCAGCCCAAGGGACTGGACGGGCAACTTAACTCAGAAGCTCCAACTGCCTTCTAGTCGGCCTTGGTTCTAAGTTCTTTCCTTCCTGCAATGGGAACACACGGCCACATAGGCCTCTTGGCCTTCGGAGCGTTTCTACGTGTTGGAAGCAGCAGGGCCTTAGCCTGCACTTTACGTAGAGCTTGCAACTTGGCGTAGAGTCCGCCTTGGTTCTAAGCTCTTGCCTGAGCTGCGAACACGCTGCCGCTTATGAGGCTTCACCTGAAGAGCGAGGCTACCTTGTGGAAGCCTAATGGACTTGGCGTGCACTTCACACAGAGAGTCCAAGTCGGCTTCAGGCCGCCCTTGTTCTCACTTCTTTCCTCACCTGCGAGTACACGGCCAGAAGGCGGTTGCGTCGTACGCGGCACTTGGCGTTTTGGACGCAGAGGCGCATTGGTGAGCACTTTACTCAGAGTCTCCAACCTGCCTTGGCGTCCGCCTTTGTTCTAACACCTTTCCGCAACTGGGAGAACACTGCCCTCTAGTAGTGTTCGTCTTCGCTGCGTTTGTAGGTTTGGGAAGCCTAAGGGCCTTCCCTGGAACTCAACTCGGTGTAGCCAACAGGCTTCTAGTCCGCCCCTGTTCTAAGGTATTTCCTCCCCTGGGATCTCACGGCCCCCCCCCCCCATGGACTTCACCTGAGGAGCGATGATAGGTTTTGGAAGCAAAAGGGGACCTGGGGTGCCCTGCCCTGAGAGTGTCCAACTTGCCTCCAGTGCGGCCTTGTTCTAACTTCTTTCCGCAGCAGGGAACACGCTGCCACGTAGGAAACTTCACTTCAGGTCGAGTTTACGTTGTGGAAGCCTAAGGGTCTGGGCCTGCACTTAACTCGCAGTGTGCAACTTGCCTAGGGTGCGCCCCAGGTTCCAACTTCTTTCCACAGCCGGGAGCAAACTGCCCCTTGGGAATCCTCCCTTTGAAGGTTGCGTTCACGTTTTGGAAGCCGCAGCGTCTTTGCGTGCCCTTAACTCGGAGTATCCAACAAGCTTCTAGTACGCCCTTCTTCTCAAGTCTTCCCTTCGCTTGGGAACACACTGCCACTGAGGAGACTTCACCTGATGCGCGATGACACGCTTTGCAGCCCAAGGGACTGGACGGGCAACTTAACTCAGAAGCTCCAACTGCCTTCTAGTCGGCCTTGGTTCTAAGTTCTTTCCTTCCTGCAATGGGAACACACGGCCGCATAGGCCTCTTGGCCTTCGGAGCGTTTCTACGTGTTGGAAGCAGCAGGGCCTTAGCCTGCACTTTACGTAGAGCTTGCAACTTGGCGTAGAGTCCGCCTTGGTTCTAAGTTCTTGCCTGAGCTGCGAACACGCTGCCGCTTATGAGGCTTCACCTGAAGAGCGAGGCTACCTTTTGGAAGCCTAATGGACTTGGCGTGCACTTCACACAGAGAGTCCAAGTCGGCTTCAGGCCGCCCTTGTTCTCACTTCTTTCCTCACCTGCGAGAACACGGCCAGAAGGCGGTTGCGTCGTACGCGGCGCTTGGCGTTTTGGACGCAGAGGCGCATTGGCGAGCACTTCACTCAGAGTCTCCAACCTGCCTTGGCGTCCGCCTTTGTTCTAACACCTTTCCGCAACTGGGAGAACACTGCCCTCTAGTAGTGTTCGTCTTCGCTGCGTTTGTAGGTTTGGGAAGCCTAAGGGCCTTCCCTGGAACTCAACTCGGTGTAGCCAACAGGCTTCTAGTCCGCCCCTGTTCTAAGGTCTTTCCTCCCCTGGGATCTCACGCCCCCCCCCCCCAGGAGACGTCACCTTAGGAGCCATGATACGTTTTGGAAGCAAAAGGGGACCTGGGGTGCCCTGCCCTGAGAGTGTCCAACTCGCCTCCAGTGCGGCCTTGTTCTAACTTCTTTCCGCAGGAGGGAACACGCTTCCACATAGGAAACTTCACTTCAGGTCGAGTTTACGTTGTGGAAGCCTCAGGGTCTGGGCCTGCACTTAACTCGCAGTGTGCAACTTGCCTAGGTTGCGCCCCAGGTTCCAACTTCTTTCCACAGCCGGGAGCAAACTGCCCCTTGGGAATCCTCCCTTTGAAGGTCGCGTTCACGTTTTGGAAGCCGCAGCGTCTTTGCGTGCCCTTAACTCGGAGTATCCAACAAGCTTCTAGTACGCCCTTCTTCTGAAGTGTTCCCTTCGCTTGGGAACACACTGCCACTGAGGAGACTTCACCTGAAGCGCGATGACACGCTTTGCAGCCCAAGGGACAGGACGGGCAACTTAACTCAGAAGCTCCAACTGCCTTCTAGTCGGCCTTGGTTCTAAGTTCTTTCCTTCCTGCAATGGGAACAGACGGCCGCATAGGCCTCTTGGCCTTCGGAGCGTTTCTACGTGTTGGAAGCAGCAGGGCCTTAGCCTGCACTTTACGTAGAGCTTGCAACTTGGCGTAGAGTCCGCCTTGGTTCTAAGTTCTTGCCTGAGCTGCGAACACGCTGCCGCTTATGAGGCTTCACCTGAAGAGCGAGGCTACCTTTTGGAAGCCTAATGGACTTGGCGTGCACTTCACACAGAGAGTCCAAGTCGGCTTCAGGTCGCCCTTGTTCTCACTTCTTTCCTCACCTGCGAGAACACGGCCAGAAGGCGGTTGCGTCGTACGCGGCGCTTGGCGTTTTGGACGCAGAGGCGCATTGGCGAGCACTTCACTCAGAGTCTCCAACCTGCCTTGGCGTCCGCCTTTGTTCTAACACCTTTCCGCAACTGGGAGAACACTGCCCTCTAGTAGTGTTCGTCTTCGCTGCGTTTGTAGGTTTGGGAAGCCTAAGGGCCTTCCCTGGAACTCAACTCGGTGTAGCCAACAGGCTTCTAGTCCGCCCCTGTTCTAAGGTCTTTCCTCCCCTGGGATCTCAGGGCCCCCCCCCAGGAGACGTCACCTGAGGAGCGATGATAGGTTTTGGAAGTAAAAGGGGACCTGGGGTGCCCTGCCCTGAGAGTGTCCAACTTGCCTCCAGTGCGGCCTTGTTCTAACTTCTTTCCCCAGCAGGGAACACGTTGCCACATCGGAAACTTCACTTCAGGTCGACTTTACGTTGTGGAAGCCTAAGGGTCTGGGCCTGCCCTTAACTCGCAGTGTGCAACTTGCCTAGGGTGCGCCCCAGGTTCCAACTTCTTTCCACAGCCGGGAGCAAACTGCCCCTTGGGAATCCTACCTTTGAAGGTCGCGTTCACGTTTTGGAAGCCGTAGCGTCTTTGCGTGCCCTTAACTCGGAGTATCCAACAGGCTTCTAGTACGCCCTTCTTCTCAAGTCTTCCCTTCGCTTGGGAACACACTGCCACTGAGGAGACTTCACCTGAAGCGCGATGACACGCTTTGCAGCCCAAGGGACTGGACGGGCAACTTAACTCAGAAGCTCCAACTGCCTTCTAGTCGGCCTTGGTTCTAAGTTCTTTCCTTCCTGCAATGGGAACACACGGCCGCATAGGCCTCTTGGCCTTCGGAGCGTTTCTACGTGTTGGAAGCAGCAGGGCCTTAGCCTGCACTTTACGTAGAGCTTGCAACTTGGCGTAGAGTCCGCCTTGGTTCTAAGTTCTTGCCTGAGCTGCGAACACGCTGCCGCTTATGAGGCTTCACCTGAAGAGCGAGGCTACCTTTTGGAAGCCTAATGGACTTGGCGTGCACTTCACACAGAGAGTCCAAGTCGGCTTCAGGCCGCCCTTGTTCTCACTTCTTTCCTCACCTGCGAGAACACGGCCAGAAGGCGGTTGCGTCGTACGCGGCGCTTGGCGTTTTGGACGCAGAGGCGCATTGGCGAGCACTTCACTCAGAGTCTCCAACCTGCCTTGGCGTCCGCCTTTGTTCTAACACCTTTCCGCAACTGGGAGAACACTGCCCTCTAGTAGTGTTCGTCTTCGCTGCGTTTGTAGGTTTGGGAAGCCTAAGGGCCTTCCCTGGAACTCAACTCGGTGTAGCCAACAGGCTTCTAGTCCGCCCCTGTTCTAAGGTCTTTCCTCCCCTGGGATCTCACGCCCCCCCCCCCAGGAGACGTCACCTGAGGAGCGATGATACGTTTTGGAAGCAAAAGGGGACCTGGGGTGCCCTGCCCTGAGAGTGTCCAACTTGCCCCCAGTGCGGCCTTGCTCTAACTTCTTTCCGCAGCAGGGAACACGCTGCCACATAGGAAACTTCACTTCAGGTCGAGTTTACGTTGTGGAAGCCTCAGTGTCTGGGCCTGCACTTAACTCGCAGTGTGCAACTTGCGTAGGGTGCGCCCCAGGTTCCAACTTCTTTCCACAGCCGGGAGCAAACTGCCCCTTGGGAATTCCCCCTCTGAAGGTCGCGTTCACGTTTTGGAAGCCGCACCGTCTTTGCGTGCCCTTAACTCGGAGTACCCAACAAGCTTCTAGTACGCCCTTCTTCTCAAGTCTTCCCTTCGCTTGGGAACACACTGCCACTGAGGAGACTTTACCTGAAGCACGATGACACGCTTTGCAGCCCAAGGGACTGGACGGGCAACTTAACTCAGAAGCTCCAACTGCCTTCTAGTCGGCCTTGTTTCTAAGTTCTTTCCTTCCTGCAATGGGAACACACGGCCGCATAGGCCTCTTGGCCTTCGGAGCGTTTCTACGTGTTGGAAGCAGCAGGGCCTTAGCCTGCACTTTACGTAGAGCTTGCAACTTGGCGTAGAGTCCGCCTTGGTTCTAAGTTCTTGCCTGAGCTGCGAACACGCTGCCGCTTATGAGGCTTCACCTGAAGAGCGAGGCTACCTTTTGGAAGCCTAATGGACTTGGCGTGCACTTCACACAGAGAGTCCAAGTCGGCTTCAGGCCGCCCTTGTTCTCACTTCTTTCCTCACCTGCGAGAACACGGCCAGAAGGCGGTTGCGTCGTACGCGGCGCTTGGCGTTTTGGACGCAGAGGCGCATTGGCGAGCACTTCACTCAGAGTCTCCAACCTGCCTTGGCGTCCGCCTTTGTTCTAACACCTTTCCGCAACTGGGAGAACACTGCCCTCTAGTAGTGTTCGTCTTCGCTGCGTTTGTAGGTTTGGGAAGCCTAAGGGCCTTCCCTGGAACTCAACTCGGTGTAGCCAACAGGCTTCTAGTCCGCCCCTGTTCTTAAGGTCTTTCCTCCCCTGGGATCTCACGGGCCCCCCCCCCAGGAGACGTCACCTTAGGAGCGATGATACGTTTTGGAAGCAAAAGGGGACCTGGGGTGCTCTGCCCTGAGAGTGTCCAACTTGCCTCCAGTGCGGCCTTGTTCTAACTTCTTTCCGCAGCAGGGAACACGCTGCCACATAGGAAACTTCACTTCAGGTCGAGTTTACGTTGTGGAAGCCTAAGGGTCTGGGCCTGCTCTTAACTCGCAGTGTGCAACTTGCCTAGGGTGCGCCCCAGGTTCCAACTTCTTTCCACAGCCGGGAGCAAACTGCCCCTTGGGAATCCTCCCTTTGAAGGTCGCGTTCACCTTTTGGAAGCCACAGCGTCTTTGCGTGTCCTTCACTCGGAGTATCCAACAAGCTTCTAGTACGCCCTTCTTCTCAAGTCTTCCCTTCGCTTGGGAACACACGGCCACTGAGGAGACTTCACCTGAAGCACGATGACACGCTTTGCAGCCCAAGGGACTGGACGGGCAACTTAACTCAGAAGCTCCAACTGCCTTCTAGTCGGCCTTGGTTCTAAGTTCTTTCCTTCCTGCAATGGGAACACACGGCCACATAGGCCTCTTGGCCTTCGGAGCGTTTCTACGTGTTGGAAGCAGCAGGGCCTTAGCCTGCACTTTACGTAGAGCTTGCAACTTGGCGTAGAGTCCGCCTTGGTTCTAAGTTCTTGCCTGAGCTGCGAACAGGCTGCCGCTTATGAGGCTTCACCTGAAGAGCGAGGCTACCTTGTGGAAGCCTAATGGACTTGGCGTGCACTTCACACAGAGAGTCCAAGTCGGCTTCAGGCCGCCCTTGTTCTCACTTCTTTCCTCACCTGCGAGTACACGGCCAGAAGGCGGTTGCGTCGTACGCGGCACTTGGCGTTTTGGACGCAGAGGCGCATTGGTGAGCACTTTACTCAGAGTCTCCAACCTGCCTTGGCGTCCGCCTTTGTTCTAACACCTTTCCGCAACTGGGAGAACACTGCCCTCTAGTAGTGTTCGTCTTCGCTGCGTTTGTAGGTTTGGGAAGCCTAAGGGCCTTCCCTGGAACTCAACTCGGTGTAGCCAACAGGCTTCTAGTCCGCCCCTGTTCTAAGGTATTTCCTCCCCTGGGATCTCACGGCCCCCCCCCCCCCCCCATGGACTTCACCTGATGAGCGATGATAGGTTTTGGAAGCAAAAGGGGACCTGGGGTGCCCTGCCCTGAGAGTGTCCAACTTGCCTCCAGTGCGGCCTTGTTCTAACTTCTTTCCGCAGCAGGGAACACGCTGCCACGTAGGAAACTTCACTTCAGGTCGAGTTTACGTTGTGGAAGCCTAAGGGTCTGGGCCTGCACTTAACTCGCAGTGTGCAACTTGCCTAGGGTGCGCCCCAGGTTCCAACTTCTTTCCACAGCCGGGAGCAAACTGCCCCTTGGGAATCCTCCCTTTGAAGGTTGCGTTCACGTTTTGGAAGCCGCAGCGTCTTTGCGTGCCCTTAACTCGGAGTATCCAACAAGCTTCTAGTACGCCCTTCTTCTCAAGTCTTCCCTTCGCTTGGGAACACACTGCCACTGAGGAGACTTCACCTGATGCGCGATGACACGCTTTGCAGCCCAAGGGACTGGACGGGCAACTTAACTCAGAAGCTCCAACTGCCTTCTAGTCGGCCTTGGTTCTAAGTTCTTTCCTTCCTGCAATGGGAACACACGGCCGCATAGGCCTCTTGGCCTTCGGAGCGTTTCTACGTGTTGGAAGCAGCAGGGCCTTAGCCTGCACTTTACGTAGAGCTTGCAACTTGGCGTAGAGTCCGCCTTGGTTCTAAGTTCTTGCCTGAGCTGCGAACACGCTGCCGCTTATGAGGCTTCACCTGAAGAGCGAGGCTACCTTTTGGAAGCCTAATGGACTTGGCGTGCACTTCACACAGAGAGTCCAAGTCGGCTTCAGGCCGCCCTTGTTCTCACTTCTTTCCTCACCTGCGAGAACACGGCCAGAAGGCGGTTGCGTCGTACGCGGCGCTTGGCGTTTTGGACGCAGAGGCGCATTGGCGAGCACTTCACTCAGAGTCTCCAACCTGCTTTGGCGTCCGCCTTTGTTCTAACACCTTTCCGCAACTGGGAGAACACTGCCCTCTAGTAGTGTTCGTCTTCGCTGCGTTTGTAGGTTTGGGAAGCCTAAGGGCCTTCCCTGGAACTCAACTCGGTGTAGCCAACAGGCTTCTAGTCCGCCCCTGTTCTAAGGTCTTTCCTCCCCTGGGATCTCACGCCCCCCCCGCCCAGGAGACGTCACCTTAGGAGCCATGATACGTTTTGGAAGCAAAAGGGGACCTGGGTTGCCCTGCCCTGAGAGTGTCCAACTCGCCTCCAGTGCGGCCTTGTTCTAACTTCTTTCCGCAGGAGGGAACACGCTTCCACAAAGGAAACTTCACTTCAGGTCGAGTTTACGTTGTGGAAGCCTCAGGGTCTGGGCCTGCACTTAACTCGCAGTGTGCAACTTGCCTAGGGTGCGCCCCAGGTTCGAACTTCTTTACACAGCCGGGAGCAAACTGCCCCTTGGGAATCCTCCCTTTGAAGGTCGCGTTCACGTTTTGGAAGCCGCAGCGTCTTTGCGTGCCCTTAACTCGGAGTACCCAACAAGCTTCTAGTACGCCCTTCTTCTGAAGTCTTCCATTTGCTTGGGAACACACTGCCACTGAGGAGACTTCACCTGAAGCGCGATGACACGCTTTGTAGCCCAAGGGACTGGACGGGCAACTTAACTCAGAAGCTCCAACTGCCTTCTAGTCGGCCTTGGTTCTAAGTTCTTTCCTTCCTGCAATGGGAACACACGGCCGCATAGGCCTCTTGGCCTTCGGAGCGTTTCTACGTGTTGGAAGCAGCAGGGCCTTAGCCTGCACTTTACGTAGAGCTTGCAACTTGGCGTAGAGTCCGCCTTGGTTCTAAGTTCTTGCCTGAGCTGCGAACACGCTGCCGCTTATGAGGCTTCACCTGAAGAGCGAGGCTACCTTTTGGAAGCCTAATGGACTTGGCGTGCACTTCACACAGAGAGTCCAAGTCGGCTTCAGGCCGCCCTTGTTCTCACTTCTTTCCTCACCTGCGAGAACACGGCCAGAAGGCGGTTGCGTCGTACGCGGCGCTTGACGTTTTGGACGCAGAGGCGCATTGGCGAGCACTTCACTCAGAGTCTCCAACCTGCCTTGGCGTCCGCCTTTGTTCTAACACCTTTCCGCAACTGGGAGAACACTGCCCTCTAGTAGTGTTCGTCTTCGCTGCGTTTGTAGGTTTGGGAAGCCTAAGGGCCTTCCCTGGAACTCAACTCGGTGTAGCCAACAGGCTTCTAGTCCGCCCCTGTTCTAAGGTCTTTCCTCCCCTGGGATCTCACGCCCCCCCTCCAGGAGACGTCACCTGAGGAGCGATGATACTTTTTGGAAGCAAAAGGGGACCTGGGGTGCCCTGCCCTGAGAGTGTCCAACTTGCCTCCAGTGCGGCCTTGTTCTAACTTCTTTCCGCAGCAGGGAACACGCTGCCACATAGGAAACTTCACTTCAGGTCGAGTTTACGTTGTGGAAGCCTAAGGGTCTGGGCCTGCACTTAACTCGCAGTGTGCAACTTGCCTAGGGTGCGCCCCAGTTTCCAACTTCTTTCCACAGCTGGGAGCAAACTGCCCCTTGGGATTTCTCCCTTTGAAGGTCGAGTTCACGTTTTGGAAGCCAAAGCGTCTTTGCGTGCCCTTAACTCGGAGTATCCAACAAGCTTCTAGTACGCCCTTCTTCTGAAGTATTCCCTTCGCTTGGGAACACACTGCCACTGAGGAGACTTCACCTGAAGCGCGATGACACGCTTTGCAGCCCAAGGGACTGGACGGGCAACTTAACTCAGAAGCTCCAACTGCCTTCTAGTCGGCCTTGGTTCTAAGTTCTTTCCTTCCTGCAATGGGAACACACGGCCGCATAGGCCTCTTGGCCTTCGGAGCGTTTCTACGTGTTGGAAGCAGCAGGGCCTTAGCCTGCACTTTACGTAGAGCTTGCAACTTGGCGTAGAGTCCGCCTTGGTTCTAAGTTCTTGCCTGAGCTGCGAACACGCTGCCGCTTATGAGGCTTCACCTGAAGAGCGAGGCTACCTTTTGGAAGCCTAATGGACTTGGCGTGCACTTCACACAGAGAGTCCAAGTCGGCTTCAGGCCGCCCTTGTTCTCACTTCTTTCCTCACCTGCGAGAACACGGCCAGAAGGCGGTTGCGTCGTACGCGGCGCTTGGCGTTTTGGACGCAGAGGCGCATTGGCGAGCACTTCACTCAGAGTCTCCAACCTGCCTTGGCGTCCGCCTTTGTTCTAACACCTTTCCGCAACTGGGAGAACACTGCCCTCTAATAGTGTTCGTCTTCGCTGCGTTTGTAGGTTTGGGAAGCCTAAGGGCTTTCCCTGGAACTCAACTCGGTGTAGCAAACAGGCTTCTAGTCCGCCCCTGTTCTAAGGTCTTTCCTCCCCTGGGATCTCACGGCCCCCCCCCAGGAGACGTCACCTTAGGAGCGATGATACGTTTTGGAAGCAAAAGGGGACCTGGGGTGCCCTGCCCTGAGAGTGTCCAACTTGCCTCCAGTGCGGCTTTGTTCTAACTTCTTTCCGCAGCAGGGACCACGCTGCCAAATAGGAAACACCACTTCAGGTCGAGTTTACGTTGTGGAAGCCTAGGGGTCTGGGCCTGCACTTAACTCCCAGTGTGCAACTTGCCTAGGGTGCGCCCCAGGTTCCAACTTCTTTCCACAGCCGGGAGCAAACTGCCCCTTGGGAATCCTCCCTTTGAAGGTCGCGTTCACGTTTTGGAAGCCGCAGCGTCTTTGCGTGCCCTTAACTCGGAGTACCCAACAAGCTTCTAGTACGCCCTTCTTCTCAAGTCTTCCCTTCGCTTGGGAACACACTGCCACTGAGGAGACTTCACCTGAAGCGCGATGACACGCTTTGCAGCCCAAGGGACTGGACGGGCAACTTAACTCAGAAGCTCCAACTGCCTTCTAGTCGGCCTTGGTTCTAAGTTCTTTCCTTCCTGCAATGGGAACACACGGCCGCATAGGCCTCTTGGCCTTCGGAGCGTTTCTACGTGTTGGAAGCAGCAGGGCCTTAGCCTGCACTTTACGTAGAGCTTGCAACTTGGCGTAGAGTCCGCCTTGGTTCTAAGTTCTTGCCTAAGCTGCGAACACGCTGCCGCTTATGAGGCTTCACCTGAAGAGCGAGGCTACCTTTTGGAAGCCTAATGGACTTGGCGTGCACTTCACACAGAGAGTCCAAGTCGGCTTCAGGCCGCCCTTGTTCTCACTTCTTTCCTCACCTGCGAGAACACGGCCAGAAGGCGGTTGCGTCGTACGCGGCGCTTGGCGTTTTGGACGCAGAGGCGCATTGGCGAGCACTTCACTCAGAGTCTCCAACCTGCCTTGGCGTCCGCCTTTGTTCTAACACCTTTCCGCAACTGGGAGAACACTGCCCTCTAGTAGTGTTCGTCTTCGCTGCGTTTGTAGGTTTGGGAAGCCTAAGGGCCTTCCCTGGAACTCAACTCGGTGTAGCCAACAGGCTTCTAGTCCGCCCCTGTTCTAAGGACTTTCCTCCCCTGGGATCTCACGCCCCCCCTCCCCCAGGAGACGTCACCTTAGGAGCCATGATACGTTTTGGAAGCAAAAGGGGACCTGGGGTGCCCTGCCCTGAGAGTGTCCAACTTGCCTCCAGTGCGGCCTTGTTCTAACTTCTTTCCGCAGCAGGGAACACGCTGCCACATAGGAAACTTCACTTCAGGTCGAGTTTACGTTGTGGAAGCCTAAGGGTCTGGGCCTGCACTTAACTCGCAGTGTGCAACTTGCCTAGGGTGCGCCCCAGGTTCCAACTTCTTTCCACAGCCGGGAGCAAACTGCCCCTTGGGAATCCTCCCTTTGAAGGTCGCGTTCACGTTCTGGAAACCGCAGCGTCTTTGCGTGCCCTTTACTCGGAGTATCCATCAAGCTTCTAGTACGCCCTTCTTCTGAAGTCTTCCCTTCGCTTGGGAACACACTGCCACTGAGGAGACTTCACCTGAAGCGCGATGACACGCTTTGCAGCCCAAGGGACTGGACGGGCAACTTAACTCAGAAGCTCCAACTGCCTTCTAGTCGGCCTTGGTTCTAAGTTCTTTCCTTCCTGCAATGGGAACACACGGCCGCATAGGCCTCTTGGCCTTCGGAGCGTTTCTACGTGTTGGAAGCAGCAGGGCCTTAGCCTGCACTTTACGTAGAGCTTGCAACTTGGCGTAGAGTCCGCCTTGGTTCTCAGTTCTTGCCTGAGCTGCGAACACGTTGCCGCTTATGAGGCTTCACCTGAAGAGCGAGGCTACCTTTTGGAAGCCTAATGGACTTGGCGTGCACTTCACACAGAGAGTCCAAGTCGGCTTCAGGCCGCCCTTGTTCTCACTTCTTTCCTCACCTGCGAGAACACGGCCAGAAGGCGGTTGCGTCGTACGCGGCGCTTGGCGTTTTGGACGCAGAGGCGCATTGGCGAGCACTTCACTCAGAGTCTCCAACCTGCCTTGGCGTCCGCCATTGTTCTAACTCCTTTCCGCAACTGGCAGAACACTGCCCTCTAGTAGTGTTCGTCTTCGCTGTGTTTGTAGGTTTGGGAAGCCTAAGGGCTTTCCCTGGAACTCAACTCGGTGTAGCCAACAGGCTTCTAGTCCGCCCCTCTTCTAAGGTCTTTCCTCCCCTGGGATCTCACGGCTCCCCCCCAGGAGACGTCACCTGAGGAGCGATGATACGTTTTGGAAGCAAAAGGGGACCTGGGGTGCCCTGCCCTGAGAGTGTCCAACTTGCCTCCAGTGCGGCTTTGTTCTAACTTCTTTCCGCAGCAGGGACCACGCTGCCAAATAGGAAACTCCACTTCAGGTCGAGTTTACGTTGTGGAAGCCTAGGGGTCTGGGCCTGCACTTAACTCCCAGTGTGCAACTTGCCTAGGGTGCGCCCCAGGTTCCAACTTCTTTCCACAGCGTGGAGCAAACTGCCCCTTGGGAATCCTCCCTTTGAAGGTCGCGTTCACGTTTTGGAAGCCGCAGCGTCTTTGCGTGCCCTTAACTCGGAGTACCCAACAAGCTTCTAGTGCGCCCTTCTTGTCAAGTCTTCCCTTCGCTTGGGAACACACTGCCACTGAGGAGACTTCACCTGGAGCGCGATGACACGCTTTGCAGCCCAAGGGACTGGACGGGCAACTTAACTCAGAAGCTCCAACTGCCTTCTAGTCGGCCTTGGTTCTAAGTTCTTTCCTTCCTGCAATGGGAACACACGGCCGCATAGGCCTCTGGGCCTTCGGAGCGTTTCTACGTGTTGGAAGCAGCAGGGCCTTAGCCTGCACTTTACGTAGAGCTTGCAACTTGGCGTAGAGTCCGCCTTGGTTCTAAGTTCTTGCCTGAGCTGCGAACACGCTGCCGCTTATGAGGCTTCACCTGAAGAGCGAGGCTACCTTTTGGAAGCCTAATGGACTTGGCGTGCACTTCACACAGAGAGTCCAAGTCGGCTTCAGGCCGCCCTTGTTCTCACTTCTTTCCTCACCTGGGAGAACACGGACAGAAGGCGGTTGCGTCGTACGCGGCACTTGGCGTTTTGGACGCAGAGGCGCATTGGCGAGCACTTCACTCAGAGTCTCCAACCTGCCTTGGCGTCCGCCTTTGTTCTAACACCTTTCCGCAACTGGGAGAACACTGCCCTCTAGTAGTGTTCGTCTTCGCTGCATTTGTAGGTTTGGGAAGCCTAAGGGCCTTCCCTGGAACTCAACTCGGTGTAGCCAACAGGCTTCTAGTCCGCCCCTTTTCTAAGGTCTTTCCTCCCCTGGGATCTCACGCCCCCCCACCAGGGAGACGTCACCTGAGGAGCGATGATACGTTTTGGAAGCAAAAGGGGACCTGGGGTGCCCTGCCCTGAGAGTGTCCAACTTGCCTCCAGTGCGGCCTTGTTCTAACTTCTTTCCGCAGCAGGGAACACGCTGCCACATAGGAAACTTCACTTCAGGTCGAGTTTACGTTGTGGAAGCCTAAGGGTCTGGGCCTGCACTTAACTCGCAGTGTGCAAGTTGCCTAGGGTGCGACCCAGGTTCCAACTTCTTTCCACAGCCGGGAGCAAACTGCCCCTTGGGAATCCTCCCTTTGAAGGTCGCGTTCACGTTTTGGAAGCCGCAGCATCTTTGCGTGCCCTTATCTCGGAGTACCCAACAAGCTTCTAGTACGCCCTTCTTCTGAAGTATTCCCTTCGCTTGGGAACACACTGCCACTGAGGAGACTTCACCTGAAGCGCGATGACACGCTTTGCAGCCCAAGGGACTGGACGGGCAACTTAACTCAGAAGCTCCAACTGCCTTCTAGTCGGCCTTGGTTCTAAGTTCTTTCCTTCCTGCAATGGGAACACACGGCCGCATAGGCCTCTGGGCCTTCGGAGCGTTTCTACGTGTTGGAAGCAGCAGGGCCTTAGCCTGCACTTTACGTAGAGCTTGCAACTTGGCGTAGAGTCCGCCTTGGTTCTAAGTTCGTGCCTGAGCTGCGAACACGCTGCCGCTTATGAGGCTTCACCTGAAGAGCGAGGCTACCTTTTGGAAGCCTAATGGACTTGGCGTGCACTTCACACAGAGAGTCCAAGTCGGCTTCAGGCCGCCCTTGTTCTCACTTCTTTCCTCACCTGCGAGAACACGGCCAGAATGCGGTTGCGTCGTACGCGGCACTTGGCGTTTTGGACGCAGAGGCGCATTGGCGAGCACTTCACTCAGAGTCTCCAACCTGCCTTGGCGTCCGCCTTTGTTCTAACACCTTTCCGCAACTGGGAGAACACTGCCCTGTAGTAGTGTTCGTCTTCGCTGCGTTTGTAGGTTTGGGAAGCCTAAGGGCCTTCCCTGGAACTCAACTCGGTGTAGCCAACAGGCTTCTAGTCCGCCCCTGTTCTAAGGTCTTTCCTCCCCTGGGATCTCACGCCCCCCCACCAGGGAGACGTCACCTGAGGAGCGATGATACGTTTTGGAAGCAAAAGGGGACCTGGGGTGCCCTGCCCTGAGAGTGTCCAACTTGCCTCCAGTGCGGCCTTGTTCTAACTTCTTTCCGCAGCAGGGAACACGCTGCCACATAGGAAACTTCACTTCAGGTCGAGTTTAAATTGTGGAAGCCTAAGGGTCTGGGCATGCACTTAACTCGCAGTGTGCAACTTGCCTAGGGTGCGCCCCAGGTTCCAACTTCTTTCCACAGCCGGGAGCAAACTGCCCCTTGGGAATCCTCCCTTTGAAGGTCGCGTTCACGTTCTGGAAGCCGCAGCGTCTTTGCGTGCCCTTAACTCGGAGTACCCAACAAGCTTCTAGTACGCCCTTCTTCTCAAGTCTTCCCTTCGCTTGGGAACACACTGCCACTGAGGAGACTTCACCTGAAGCGCGATGACACGCTTTGCAGCCCAAGGGACTGGACGGGCAACTTAACTCAGAAGCTCCAACTGCCTTCTAGTCGGCCTTGGTTCTAAGTTCTTTCCTTCCTGCAATGGGAACACACGGCCGCATAGGCCTCTTGGCCTTCGGAGCGTTTCTACGTGTTGGAAGCAGCAGGGCCTTAGCCTGCACTTTACGTAGAGCTTGCAACTTGGCGTAGAGTCCGCCTGGGTTCTAAGGTCTTGCCTGAGCTGCGAACACGCTGCCGCTTATGAGGCTTCACCTGAAGAGCGAGGCTACCTTTTGGAAGCCTAATGGACTTGGCGTGCACTTCACACAGAGAGTCCAAGTCGGCTTCAGGCCGCCCTTGTTCTCACTTCTTTCCTCACCTGCGAGAACACGGCCAGAAGGCGGTTGCGTCGTACGCGGCGCTTGGCGTTTTGGACGCAGAGGCGCATTGGCGTGCACTTCACTCAGAGTCTCCAACCTGCCTTGGCGTCCGCCTTTGTTCTAACACCTTTCCGCAACTGGGAGAACACTGCCCTCTAGTAGTGTTCGTCTTCGCTGCGTTTGTAGGTTTGGGAAGCCTAAGGGCCTTCCCTGGAACTCAACTCGGTGTAGCCAACAGGCTTCTAGTCCGCCCCTGTTCTAAGGTCTTTCCTCCCCTGGGATCTCACGCCCCCTCCCCCAGGAGACGTCACCTTAGGAGCGATGATACGTTTTGGAAGCAAAAGGGGACCTGGGGTGCCCTGCCCTGAGAGTGTCCAACTTGCCTCCAGTGCGGCCTTGTTCTAACTTCTTTCCGCAGCAGGGAACACGCTGCCACATAGGAAACTTCACTTCAGGTCGAGTTTACGTTGTGGAAGCCTAAGGGTCTGGGCCTGCACTTAACTCGCAGTGTGCAACTTGCCTAGGGTGCGCCCCAGGTTCCAACTTCTTTCCACAGCCGGGAGCAAACTGCCCCTTGGGAATCCTCCCTTTGAAGGTCGCGTTCACGTTCTGGAAGCCGCAGCGTCTTTGCGTGCCCTTAACTCGGAGTACCCAACAAGCTTCTAGTACGCCCTTCTTCTCAAGTCTTCCCTTCGCTTGGGAACACACTGCCACTGAGGAGACTTCACCTGAAGCGCGATGACACGCTTTGCAGCCCAAGGGACTGGACGGGCAACTTAACTCAGAAGCTCCAACTGCCTTCTAGTCAGCCTTGGTTCTAAGTTCTTTCCTTCCTGCAATGGGAACACACGGCCGCATAGGCCTCTTGGCCTTCGGAGCGTTTCTACGTGTTGGAAGCAGCAGGGCCTTAGCCTGCACTTTACGTAGAGCTTGCAACTTGGCGTAGAGTCCGCCTTGGTTCTAAGTTCTTGCCTGAGCTGCGAACACGCTGCCGCTTATGAGGCTTCACCTGAAGAGCGAGGCTACCTTTTGGAAGCCTAATGGACTTGGCGTGCACTTCACACAGAGAGTCCAAGTCGGCTTCAGGCCGCCCTTGTTCTCACTTCTTTCCTCACCTGCGAGAACACGGCCAGAAGGCGGTTGCGTCGTACGCGGCACTTGGCGTTTTGGACGCAGAGGCGCATTGGCGAGCACTTCACTCAGAGTCTCCAACCTGCCTTGGCGTCCGCCATTGTTCTAACTCCTTTCCGCAACTGGGAGATCACTGCCCTCTAGTAGTGTTCGTCTTCGCTGCGTTTGTAGGTTTGGGAAGCCTAAGGGCCTTCCCTGGAACACAACTCGGTGTAGCCAACAGGCTTCTAGTCCGCCCCTGTTCTAAGGTCTTTACTCCCCTGGGATCTCACGCCCCCCCTCCAGGAGACGTCACCTGAGGAGCGATGATACGTTTTGGAAGCAAAAGGGGACCTGGGGTGCCCTGCCCTGAGAGTGTCCAACTTGCCTCCAGTGCGGCCTTGTTCTAACTTCTTTCCGCAGCAGGGAACACGCTGCCACATAGGAAACTTCACTTCAGGTCGAGTTTACGTTGTGGAAGCCTAAGGGTCTGGGCCTGCACTTAACTCGCAGTGTGCAACTTGCCTAGGGTGCGCCCCAGGTTCCAACTTCTTTCCACAGCCGGGAGCAAACTGCCCCTTGGGAATCCTCCCTTTGAAGGTCGCGTTCACGTTTTGGAAGCCGCAGCATCTTTGCGTGCCCTTATCTCGGAGTACCCAACAAGCTTCTAGTACGCCCTTCTTCTGAAGTATTCCCTTCGCTTGGGAACACACTGCCACTGAGGAGACTTCACCTGAAGCGCGATGACACGCTTTGCAGCCCAAGGGACTGGACGGGCAACTTAACTCAGAAGCTCCAACTGCCTTCTAGTCGGCCTTGGTTCTAAGTTCTTTCCTTCCTGCAATGGGAACACACGGCCGCATAGGCCTCTTGGCCTTCGGAGCGTTTCTACGTGTTGGAAGCAGCAGGGCCTTAGCCTGCACTTTACGTAGAGCTTGCAACTTGGCGTAGAGTCCGCCTTGGTTCTAAGTTCGTGCCTGAGCTGCGAACACGCTGCCGCTTATGAGGCTTCACCTGAAGAGCGAGGCTACCTTTTGGAAGCCTAATGGACTTGGCGTGCACTTCACACAGAGAGTCCAAGTCGGCTTCAGGCCGCCCTTGTTCTCACTTCTTTCCTCACCTGCGAGAACACGGCCAGAAGGCGGTTGCGTCGTACGCGGCGCTTGGCGTTTTGGACGCAGAGGCGCATTGGCGAGCACTTCACTCAGAGTCTCCAACCTGCCTTGGCGTCCGCCATTGTTCTAACTCCTTTCCGCAACTGGCAGAACACTGCCCTCTAGTAGTGTTCGTCTTCGCTGTGTTTGTAGGTTTGGGAAGCCTAAGGGCTTTCCCTGGAACTCAACTCGGTGTAGCCAACAGGCTTCTAGTCCGCCCCTTTTCTAAGGTCTTTCCTCCCATGGGATCTCACGGCTCCCCCCCAGGAGACGTCACCTGAGGAGCGATGATACGTTTTGGAAGCAAAAGGGGACCTGGGGTGCCCTGCCCTGAGAGTGTCCAACTTGCCTCCAGTGCGGCTTTGTTCTAACTTCTTTCCGCAGCAGGGACCACGCTGCCAAATAGGAAACTCCACTTCAGGTCGAGTTTACGTTGTGGAAGCCTAGGGGTCTGGGCCTGCACTTAACTCCCAGTGTGCAACTTGCCTAGGGTGCGCCCCAGGTTCCAACTTCTTTCCACAGCGTGGAGCAAACTGCCCCTTGGGAATCCTCCCTTTGAAGGTCGCGTTCACGTTTTGGAAGCCGCAGCGTCTTTGCGTGCCCTTAACTCGGAGTACCCAACAAGCTTCTAGTACGCCCTTCTTGTCAAGTCTTCCCTTCGCTTGGGAACACACTGCCACTGAGGAGACTTCACCTGGAGCGCGATGACACGCTTTGCAGCCCAAGGGACTGGACGGGCAACTTAACTCAGAAGCTCCAACTGCCTTCTAGTCGGCCTTGGTTCTAAGTTCTTTCCTTCCTGCAATGGGAACACACGGCCGCATAGGCCTCTGGGCCTTCGGAGCGTTTCTACGTGTTGGAAGCAGCAGGGCCTTAGCCTGCACTTTACGTAGAGCTTGCAACTTGGCGTAGAGTCCGCCTTGGTTCTAAGTTCTTGCCTGAGCTGCGAACACGCTGCCGCTTATGAGGCTTCACCTGAAGAGCGAGGCTACCTTTTGGAAGCCTAATGGACTTGGCGTGCACTTCACACAGAGAGTCCAAGTCGGCTTCAGGCCGCCCTTGTTCTCACTTCTTTCCTCACCTGCGAGAACACGGCCAGAAGGCGGTTGCGTCGTACGCGGCACTTGGCGTTTTGGACGCAGAGGCGCATTGGCGAGCACTTCACTCAGAGTCTCCAACCTGCCTTGGCGTCCGCCTTTGTTCTTACACCTTTCCGCAACTGGGAGAACACTGCCCTATAGTAGTGTTCGTCTTCGCTGCGTTTGTAGGTTTGGGAAGCCTAAGGGCCTTCCCTGGAACTCAACTCGGTGTAGCCAACAGGCTTCTAGTCCGCCCCTGTTCTAAGGTCTTTCCTCCCCTGGGATCTCACGCCCCCCCACCAGGGAGACGTCACCTGAGGAGCGATGATACGTTTTGGAAGCAAAAGGGGACCTGGGGTGCCCTGCCCTGAGAGTGTCCAACTTGCCTCCAGTGCGGCCTTGTTCTAACTTCTTTCCGCAGCAGGGAACACGCTGCCACATAGGAAACTTCACTTCAGGTCGAGTTTAAATTGTGGAAGCCTAAGGGTCTGGGCATGCACTTAACTCGCAGTGTGCAACTTGCCTAGGGTGCGCCCCAGGTTCCAACTTCTTTCCACAGCCGGGAGCAAACTGCCCCTTGGGAATCCTCCCTTTGAAGGTCGCGTTCACGTTCTGGAAGCCGCAGCGTCTTTGCGTGCCCTTAACTCGGAGTACCCAACAAGCTTCTAGTACGCCCTTCTTCTCAAGTCTTCCCTTCGCTTGGGAACACACTGCCACTGAGGAGACTTCACCTGAAGCGCGATGACACGCTTTGCAGCCCAAGGGACTGGACGGGCAACTTAACTCAGAAGCTCCAACTGCCTTCTAGTCGGCCTTGGTTCTAAGTTCTTTCCTTCCTGCAATGGGAACACACGGCCACATAGGCCTCTTGGCCTTCGGAGCGTTTCTACGTGTTGGAAGCAGCAGGGCCTTAGCCTGCACTTTACGTAGAGCTTGCAACTTGGCGTAGAGTCCGCCTTGGTTCTAAGTTCTTGCCTGAGCTGCGAACACGCTGCCGCTTATGAGGCTTCACCTGAAGAGCGAGGCTACCTTTTGGAAGCCTAATGGACTTGGCGTGCACTTCACACAGAGAGTCCAAGTCGGCTTCAGGCCGCCCTTGTTCTCACTTCTTTCCTCACCTGCGAGAACACGGCCAGAAGGCGGTTGCGTCGTACGCGGCGCTTGGCGTTTTGGACGCAGAGGCGCATTGGCGAGCACTTCACTCAGAGTCTCCAACCTGCCTTGGCGTCCGCCTTTGTTCTAACACCTTTCCGCAACTGGGAGAACACTGCCCTCTAGTAGTGTTCGTCTTCGCTGCATTTGTAGGTTTGGGAAGCCTAAGGGCCTTCCCTGGAACTCAAC
Organism: Meles meles; assembly: GCF_922984935.1. Lineage (NCBI taxonomy): Eukaryota > Metazoa > Chordata > Mammalia > Carnivora > Mustelidae > Meles > Meles meles. The sequence continues at coordinate 224,145 of NW_025721606.1, forward strand.
TCGGTGTAGCCAACAGGCTTCTAGTCCGCCCCTTTTCTAAGGTCTTTCCTCCCCTGGGATCTCACGCCCCCCCACCAGGGAGACGTCACCTGAGGAGCGATGATACGTTTTGGAAGCAAAAGGGGACCTGGGGTGCCCTGCCCTGAGAGTGTCCAACTTGCCTCCAGTGCGGCTTTGTTCTAACTTCTTTCCGCAGCAGGGACCACGCTGCCAAATAGGAAACTCCACTTCAGGTCGAGTTTACGTTGTGGAAGCCTAGGGGTCTGGGCCTGCACTTAACTCCCAGTGTGCAACTTGCCTAGGGTGCGCCCCAGGTTCCAACTTCTTTCCACAGCGTGGAGCAAACTGCCCCTTGGGAATCCTCCCTTTGAAGGTCGCGTTCACGTTTTGGAAGCCGCAGCGTCTTTGCGTGCCCTTAACTCGGAGTACCCAACAAGCTTCTAGTGCGCCCTTCTTGTCAAGTCTTCCCTTCGCTTGGGAACACACTGCCACTGAGGAGACTTCACCTGGAGCGCGATGACACGCTTTGCAGCCCAAGGGACTGGACGGGCAACTTAACTCAGAAGCTCCAACTGCCTTCTAGTCGGCCTTGGTTCTAAGTTCTTTCCTTCCTGCAATGGGAACACACGGCCGCATAGGCCTCTGGGCCTTCGGAGCGTTTCTACGTGTTGGAAGCAGCAGGGCCTTAGCCTGCACTTTACGTAGAGCTTGCAACTTGGCGTAGAGTCCGCCTTGGTTCTCAGTTCTTGCCTGAGCTGCGAACACGCTGCCGCTTATGAGGCTTCACCTGAAGAGCGAGGCTACCTTTTGGAAGCCTAATGGACTTGGCGTGCACTTCACACAGAGAGTCCAAGTCGGCTTCAGGCCGCCCTTGTTCTCACTTCTTTCCTCACCTGGGAGAACACGGCCAGAAGGCGGTTGCGTCGTACGCGGCACTTGGCGTTTTGGACGCAGAGGCGCATTGGCGAGCACTTCACTCAGAGTCTCCAACCTGCCTTGGCGTCCGCCTTTGTTCTAACACCTTTCCGCAACTGGGAGAACACTGCCCTCTAGTAGTGTTCGTCTTCGCTGCATTTGTAGGTTTGGGAAGCCTAAGGGCCTTCCCTGGAACTCAACTCGGTGTAGCCAACAGGCTTCTAGTCCGCCCCTTTTCTAAGGTCTTTCCTCCCCTGGGATCTCACGCCCCCCCACCAGGGAGACGTCACCTGAGGAGCGATGATACGTTTTGGAAGCAAAAGGGGACCTGGGGTGCCCTGCCCTGAGAGTGTCCAACTTGCCTCCAGTGCGGCCTTGTTCTAACTTCTTTCCGCAGCAGGGAACACGCTGCCACATAGGAAACTTCACTTCAGGACGAGTTTAAATTGTGGAAGCCTAAGGGTCTGGGCATGCACTTAACTCGCAGTGTGCAACTTGCCTAGGGTGCGCCCCAGGTTCCAACTTCTTTCCACAGCCGGGAGCAAACTGCCCCTTGGGAATCCTCCCTTTGAAGGTCGCGTTCACGTTCTGGAAGCCGCAGCGTCTTTGCGTGCCCTTAACTCGGAGTACCCAACAAGCTTCTAGTACGCCCTTCTTCTCAAGTCTTCCCTTCGCTTGGGAACACACTGCCACTGAGGAGACTTCACCTGAAGCGCGATGACACGCTTTGCAGCCCAAGGGACTGGACGGGCAACTTAACTCAGAAGCTCCAACTGCCTTCTAGTCGGCCTTGGTTCTAAGTTCTTTCCTTCCTGCAATGGGAACACACGGCCGCATAGGCCTCTTGGCCTTCGGAGCGTTTCTACGTGTTGGAAGCAGCAGTTCCTTAGCCTGCACTTTACGTAGAGCTTGCAACTTGGCGTAGAGTCCGCCTTGGTTCTAAGTTCTTGCCTGAGCTGCGAACACGCTGCCGCTTATGAGGCTTCACCTGAAGAGCGAGGCTACCTTTTGGAAGCCTAATGGACTTGGCGTGCACTTCACACAGAGAGTCCAAGTCGGCTTCAGGCCGCCCTTGTTCTCACTTCTTTCCTCACCTGCGAGAACACGGCCAGAAGGCGGTTGCGTCGTACGCGGCGCTTGGCGTTTTGGACGCAGAGGCGCATTGGCGAGCACTTCACTCAGAGTCTCCAACCTGCCTTGGCGGCCGCCTTTGTTCTAACACCTTTCCGCAACTGGGAGAACACTGCCCTCTAGTAGTGTTCGTCTTCGCTGCGTTTGTAGGTTTGGGAAGCCTAAGGGCCTTCCCTGGAACTCAACTCGGTGTAGCCAACAGGCTTCTAGTCCGCCCCTGTTCTAAGGTCTTTCCTCCCCTGGGATCTCACGCCCCCTCCCCCAGGAGACGTCACCTTAGGAGCGATGATACGTTTTGGAAGCAAAAGGGGACCTGGGGTGCCCTGCCCTGAGAGTGTCCAACTTGCCTCCAGTGCGGCCTTGTTCTAACTTCTTTCCGCAGCAGGGAACACGCTGCCACATAGGAAACTTCACTTCAGGTCGAGTTTACGTTGTGGAAGCCTCAGGGTCTGGGCCTGCACTTAACTCGCAGTGTGCAACTTGCCTAGGGTGCGCCCCAGGTTCCAACTTCTTTCCACAGCCGGGAGCAAACTGCCCCTTGGGAATCCTCCCTTTGAAGGTCGCGTTCACGTTCTGGAAGCCGCAGCGTCTTTGCGTGCCCTTAACTCGGAGTACCCAACAAGCTTCTAGTACGCCCTTCTTCTCAAGTCTTCCCTTCGCTTGGGAACACACTGCCACTGAGGAGACTTCACCTGAAGCGCGATGACACGCTTTGCAGCCCAAGGGACTGGACGGGCAACTTAACTCAGAAGCTCCAACTGCCTTCTAGTCAGCCTTGGTTCTAAGTTCTTTCCTTCCTGCAATGGGAACACACGGCCGCATAGGCCTCTTGGCCTTCGGAGCGTTTCTACGTGTTGGAAGCAGCAGGGCCTTAGCCTGCACTTTACGTAGAGCTTGCAACTTGGCGTAGAGTCCGCCTTGGTTCTAAGTTCTTGCCTGAGCTGCGAACACGCTGCCGCTTATGAGGCTTCACCTGAAGAGCGAGGCTACCTTTTGGAAGCCTAATGGACTTGGCGTGCACTTCACACAGAGAGTCCAAGTCGGCTTCAGGCCGCCCTTGTTCTCACTTCTTTCCTCACCTGCGAGAACACGGCCAGAAGGCGGTTGCGTCGTACGCGGCGCTTGGCGTTTTGGACGCAGAGGCGCATTGGCGAGCACTTCACTCAGAGTCTCCAACCTGCCTTGGCGTCCGCCATTGTTCTAACTCCTTTCCGCAACTGGGAGATCACTGCCCTCTAGTAGTGTTCGTCTTCGCTGCGTTTGTAGGTTTGGGAAGCCTAAGGGCCTTCCCTGGAACACAACTCGGTGTAGCCAACAGGCTTCTAGTCCGCCCCTGTTCTAAGGTCTTTACTCCCCTGGGATCTCACGCCCCCCCTCCAGGAGACGTCACCTGAGGAGCGATGATACGTTTTGGAAGCAAAAGGGGACCTGGGGTGCCCTGCCCTGAGAGTGTCCAACTTGCCTCCAGTGCGGCCTTGTTCTAACTTCTTTCCGCAGCAGGGAACACGCTGCCACATAGGAAACTTCACTTCAGGTCGAGTTTACGTTGTGGAAGCCTAAGGGTCTGGGCCTGCACTTAACTCGCAGTGTGCAACTTGCCTAGGGTGCGCCCCAGGTTCCAACTTCTTTCCACAGCCGGGAGCAAACTGCCCCTTGGGAATCCTCCCTTTGAAGGTCGCATTCACCTTTTGGAAGCCGCAGCGTCTTTGCGTGCCTTTTACTCGGAGTATCCAACAAGCTTCTAGTACGCCCTTCTTCTCAAGTCTTCCCTTCGCTTGGGAACACACTGCCACTGAGGAGACTTCACCTGAAGCGCGGTGACACGCTTTGCAGCCCAAGGGACTGGACGGGCAACTTAACTCAGAAGCTCCAACTGCCTTCTAGTCGGCCTTGGTTCTAAGTTCTTTCCTTCCTGCAATGGGAACACACGGCCGCATAGGCCTCTTGGCCTTCGGAGCGTTTCTACGTGTTGGAAGCAGCAGGGCCTTAGCCTGCACTTTACGTAGAGCTTGCAACTTGGCGTAGAGTCCGCCTTGGTTCTAAGTTCGTGCCTGAGCTGCGAACACGCTGCCGCTTATGAGGCTTCACCTGAAGAGCGAGGCTACCTTTTGGAAGCCTAATGGACTTGGCGTGCACTTCACACAGAGAGTCCAAGTCGGCTTCAGGCCGCCCTTGTTCTCACTTCTTTCCTCACCTGCGAGAACACGGCCAGAAGGCGGTTGCGTCGTACGCGGCGCTTGGCGTTTTGGACGCAGAGGCGCATTGGCGAGCACTTCACTCAGAGTCTCCAACCTGCCTTGGCGTCCGCCATTGTTCTAACTCCTTTCCGCAACTGGCAGAACACTGCCCTCTAGTAGTGTTCGTCTTCGCTGTGTTTGTAGGTTTGGGAAGCCTAAGGGCTTTCCCTGGAACTCAACTCGGTGTAGCCAACAGGCTTCTAGTCCGCCCCTTTTCTAAGGTCTTTCCTCCCATGGGATCTCACGGCTCCCCCCCAGGAGACGTCACCTGAGGAGCGATGATACGTTTTGGAAGCAAAAGGGGACCTGGGGTGCCCTGCCCTGAGAGTGTCCAACTTGCCTCCAGTGCGGCTTTGTTCTAACTTCTTTCCGCAGCAGGGACCACGCTGCCAAATAGGAAACTCCACTTCAGGTCGAGTTTACGTTGTGGAAGCCTAGGGGTCTGGGCCTGCACTTAACTCCCAGTGTGCAACTTGCCTAGGGTGCGCCCCAGGTTCCAACTTCTTTCCACAGCGTGGAGCAAACTGCCCCTTGGGAATCCTCCCTTTGAAGGTCGCGTTCACGTTTTGGAAGCCGCAGCGTCTTTGCGTGCCCTTAACTCGGAGTACCCAACAAGCTTCTAGTACGCCCTTCTTGTCAAGTCTTCCCTTCGCTTGGGAACACACTGCCACTGAGGAGACTTCACCTGGAGCGCGATGACACGCTTTGCAGCCCAAGGGACTGGACGGGCAACTTAACTCAGAAGCTCCAACTGCCTTCTAGTCGGCCTTGGTTCTAAGTTCTTTCCTTCCTGCAATGGGAACACACGGCCGCATAGGCCTCTGGGCCTTCGGAGCGTTTCTACGTGTTGGAAGCAGCAGGGCCTTAGCCTGCACTTTACGTAGAGCTTGCAACTTGGCGTAGAGTCCGCCTTGGTTCTAAGTTCTTGCCTGAGCTGCGAACACGCTGCCGCTTATGAGGCTTCACCTGAAGAGCGAGGCTACCTTTTGGAAGCCTAATGGACTTGGCGTGCACTTCACACAGAGAGTCCAAGTCGGCTTCAGGCCGCCCTTGTTCTCACTTCTTTCCTCACCTGCGAGAACACGGCCAGAAGGCGGTTGCGTCGTACGCGGCACTTGGCGTTTTGGACGCAGAGGCGCATTGGCGAGCACTTCACTCAGAGTCTCCAACCTGCCTTGGCGTCCGCCTTTGTTCTTACACCTTTCCGCAACTGGGAGAACACTGCCCTATAGTAGTGTTCGTCTTCGCTGCGTTTGTAGGTTTGGGAAGCCTAAGGGCCTTCCCTGGAACTCAACTCGGTGTAGCCAACAGGCTTCTAGTCCGCCCCTGTTCTAAGGTCTTTCCTCCCCTGGGATCTCACGCCCCCCCACCAGGGAGACGTCACCTGAGGAGCGATGATACGTTTTGGAAGCAAAAGGGGACCTGGGGTGCCCTGCCCTGAGAGTGTCCAACTTGCCTCCAGTGCGGCCTTGTTCTAACTTCTTTCCGCAGCAGGGAACACGCTGCCACATAGGAAACTTCACTTCAGGTCGAGTTTAAATTGTGGAAGCCTAAGGGTCTGGGCATGCACTTAACTCGCAGTGTGCAACTTGCCTAGGGTGCGCCCCAGGTTCCAACTTCTTTCCACAGCCGGGAGCAAACTGCCCCTTGGGAATCCTCCCTTTGAAGGTCGCGTTCACGTTCTGGAAGCCGCAGCGTCTTTGCGTGCCCTTAACTCGGAGTACCCAACAAGCTTCTAGTACGCCCTTCTTCTCAAGTCTTCCCTTCGCTTGGGAACACACTGCCACTGAGGAGACTTCACCTGAAGCGCGATGACACGCTTTGCAGCCCAAGGGACTGGACGGGCAACTTAACTCAGAAGCTCCAACTGCCTTCTAGTCGGCCTTGGTTCTAAGTTCTTTCCTTCCTGCAATGGGAACACACGGCCGCATAGGCCTCTTGGCCTTCGGAGCGTTTCTACGTGTTGGAAGCAGCAGGGCCTTAGCCTGCACTTTACGTAGAGCTTGCAACTTGGCGTAGAGTCCGCCTGGGTTCTAAGGTCTTGCCTGAGCTGCGAACACGCTGCCGCTTATGAGGCTTCACCTGAAGAGCGAGGCTACCTTTTGGAAGCCTAATGGACTTGGCGTGCACTTCACACAGAGAGTCCAAGTCGGCTTCAGGCCGCCCTTGTTCTCACTTCTTTCCTCACCTGCGAGAACACGGCCAGAAGGCGGTTGCGTCGTACGCGGCGCTTGGCGTTTTGGACGCAGAGGCGCATTGGCGTGCACTTCACTCAGAGTCTCCAACCTGCCTTGGCGTCCGCCTTTGTTCTAACACCTTTCCGCAACTGGGAGAACACTGCCCTCTAGTAGTGTTCGTCTTCGCTGCGTTTGTAGGTTTGGGAAGCCTAAGGGCCTTCCCTGGAACTCAACTCGGTGTAGCCAACAGGCTTCTAGTCCGCCCCTGTTCTAAGGTCTTTCCTCCCCTGGGATCTCACGCCCCCTCCCCCAGGAGACGTCACCTTAGGAGCGATGATACGTTTTGGAAGCAAAAGGGGACCTGGGGTGCCCTGCCCTGAGAGTGTCCAACTTGCCTCCAGTGCGGCCTTGTTCTAACTTCTTTCCGCAGCAGGGAACACGCTGCCACATAGGAAACTTCACTTCAGGTCGAGTTTACGTTGTGGAAGCCTAAGGGTCTGGGCCTGCACTTAACTCGCAGTGTGCAACTTGCCTAGGGTGCGCCCCAGGTTCCAACTTCTTTCCACAGCCGGGAGCAAACTGCCCCTTGGGAATCCTCCCTTTGAAGGTCGCGTTCACGTTCTGGAAGCCGCAGCGTCTTTGCGTGCCCTTAACTCGGAGTACCCAACAAGCTTCTAGTACGCCCTTCTTCTCAAGTCTTCCCTTCGCTTGGGAACACACTGCCACTGAGGAGACTTCACCTGAAGCGCGATGACACGCTTTGCAGCCCAAGGGACTGGACGGGCAACTTAACTCAGAAGCTCCAACTGCCTTCTAGTCGGCCTTGGTTCTAAGTTCTTTCCTTCCTGCAATGGGAACACACGGCCGCATAGGCCTCTTGGCCTTCGGAGCGTTTCTACGTGTTGGAAGCAGCAGGGCCTTAGCCTGCACTTTACGTAGAGCTTGCAACTTGGCGTAGAGTCCGCCTTGGTTCTAAGTTCTTGCCTGAGCTGCGAACACGCTGCCGCTTATGAGGCTTCACCTGAAGAGCGAGGCTACCTTTTGGAAGCCTAATGGACTTGGCGTGCACTTCACACAGAGAGTCCAAGTCGGCTTCAGGCCGCCCTTGTTCTCACTTCTTTCCTCACCTGCGAGAACACGGTCAGAAGGCGGTTGCGTCGTACGCGGCGCTTGGCGTTTTGGACGCAGAGGCGCATTGGCGAGCACTTCACTCAGAGTCTCCAACCTGCCTTGGCGTCCGCCATTGTTCTAACTCCTTTCCGCAACTGGGAGATCACTGCCCTCTAGTAGTGTTCGTCTTCGCTGCATTTGTAGGTTTGGGACGCCTAAGGGCCTTCCCTGGAACACAACTCGGTGTAGCCAACAGGCTTCTAGTCCGCCCCTGTTCTAAGGTCTTTACTCCCCTGGGATCTCACGCCCCCCCTCCAGGAGACGTCACCTGAGGAGCGATGATACGTTTTGGAAGCAAAAGGGGACCTGGGGTGCCCTGCCCTGAGAGTGTCCAACTTGCCTCCAGTGCGGCCTTGTTCTAACTTCTTTCCGCAGCAGGGAACACGCTGCCACATAGGAAACTTCACTTCAGGTCGAGTTTACGTTGTGGAAGCCTAAGGGTCTGGGCCTGCACTTAACTCGCAGTGTGCAACTTGCCTAGGGTGCGACCCAGGTTCCAACTTCTTTCCACAGCCGGGAGCAAACTGCCCCTTGGGAATCCTCCCTTTGAAGGTCGCGTTCACGTTTTGGAAGCCGCAGCATCTTTGCGTGCCCTTATCTCGGAGTACCCAACAAGCTTCTAGTACGCCCTTCTTCTGAAGTATTCCCTTCGCTTGGGAACACACTGCCACTGAGGAGACTTCACCTGAAGCGCGATGACACGCTTTGCAGCCCAAGGGACTGGACGGGCAACTTAACTCAGAAGCTCCAACTGCCTTCTAGTCGGCCTTGGTTCTAAGTTCTTTCCTTCCTGCAATGGGAACACACGGCCGCATAGGCCTCTGGGCCTTCGGAGCGTTTCTACGTGTTGGAAGCAGCAGGGCCTTAGCCTGCACTTTACGTAGAGCTTGCAACTTGGCGTAGAGTCCGCCTTGGTTCTAAGTTCGTGCCTGAGCTGCGAACACGCTGCCGCTTATGAGGCTTCACCTGAAGAGCGAGGCTACCTTTTGGAAGCCTAATGGACTTGGCGTGCACTTCACACAGAGAGTCCAAGTCGGCTTCAGGCCGCCCTTGTTCTCACTTCTTTCCTCACCTGCGAGAACACGGCCAGAATGCGGTTGCGTCGTACGCGGCACTTGGCGTTTTGGACGCAGAGGCGCATTGGCGAGCACTTCACTCAGAGTCTCCAACCTGCCTTGGCGTCCGCCTTTGTTCTAACACCTTTCCGCAACTGGGAGAACACTGCCCTGTAGTAGTGTTCGTCTTCGCTGCGTTTGTAGGTTTGGGAAGCCTAAGGGCCTTCCCTGGAACTCAACTCGGTGTAGCCAACAGGCTTCTAGTCCGCCCCTGTTCTAAGGTCTTTCCTCCCCTGGGATCTCACGCCCCCCCACCAGGGAGACGTCACCTGAGGAGCGATGATACGTTTTGGAAGCAAAAGGGGACCTGGGGTGCCCTGCCCTGAGAGTGTCCAACTTGCCTCCAGTGCGGCCTTGTTCTAACTTCTTTCCGCAGCAGGGAACACGCTGCCACATAGGAAACTTCACTTCAGGTCGAGTTTAAATTGTGGAAGCCTAAGGGTCTGGGCATGCACTTAACTCGCAGTGTGCAACTTGCCTAGGGTGCGCCCCAGGTTCCAACTTCTTTCCACAGCCGGGAGCAAACTGCCCCTTGGGAATCCTCCCTTTGAAGGTCGCGTTCACGTTCTGGAAGCCGCAGCGTCTTTGCGTGCCCTTAACTCGGAGTACCCAACAAGCTTCTAGTACGCCCTTCTTCTCAAGTCTTCCCTTCGCTTGGGAACACACTGCCACTGAGGAGACTTCACCTGAAGCGCGATGACACGCTTTGCAGCCCAAGGGACTGGACGGGCAACTTAACTCAGAAGCTCCAACTGCCTTCTAGTCGGCCTTGGTTCTAAGTTCTTTCCTTCCTGCAATGGGAACACACGGCCGCATAGGCCTCTTGGCCTTCGGAGCGTTTCTACGTGTTGGAAGCAGCAGGGCCTTAGCCTGCACTTTACGTAGAGCTTGCAACTTGGCGTAGAGTCCGCCTGGGTTCTAAGGTCTTGCCTGAGCTGCGAACACGCTGCCGCTTATGAGGCTTCACCTGAAGAGCGAGGCTACCTTTTGGAAGCCTAATGGACTTGGCGTGCACTTCACACAGAGAGTCCAAGTCGGCTTCAGGCCGCCCTTGTTCTCACTTCTTTCCTCACCTGCGAGAACACGGCCAGAAGGCGGTTGCGTCGTACGCGGCGCTTGGCGTTTTGGACGCAGAGGCGCATTGGCGTGCACTTCACTCAGAGTCTCCAACCTGCCTTGGCGTCCGCCTTTGTTCTAACACCTTTCCGCAACTGGGAGAACACTGCCCTCTAGTAGTGTTCGTCTTCGCTGCGTTTGTAGGTTTGGGAAGCCTAAGGGCCTTCCCTGGAACTCAACTCGGTGTAGCCAACAGGCTTCTAGTCCGCCCCTGTTCTAAGGTCTTTCCTCCCCTGGGATCTCACGCCCCCTCCCCCAGGAGACGTCACCTTAGGAGCGATGATACGTTTTGGAAGCAAAAGGGGACCTGGGGTGCCCTGCCCTGAGAGTGTCCAACTTGCCTCCAGTGCGGCCTTGTTCTAACTTCTTTCCGCAGCAGGGAACACGCTGCCACATAGGAAACTTCACTTCAGGTCGAGTTTACGTTGTGGAAGCCTAAGGGTCTGGGCCTGCACTTAACTCGCAGTGTGCAACTTGCCTAGGGTGCGCCCCAGGTTCCAACTTCTTTCCACAGCCGGGAGCAAACTGCCCCTTGGGAATCCTCCCTTTGAAGGTCGCGTTCACGTTCTGGAAGCCGCAGCGTCTTTGCGTGCCCTTAACTCGGAGTACCCAACAAGCTTCTAGTACGCCCTTCTTCTCAAGTCTTCCCTTCGCTTGGGAACACACTGCCACTGAGGAGACTTCACCTGAAGCGCGATGACACGCTTTGCAGCCCAAGGGACTGGACGGGCAACTTAACTCAGAAGCTCCAACTGCCTTCTAGTCAGCCTTGGTTCTAAGTTCTTTCCTTCCTGCAATGGGAACACACGGCCGCATAGGCCTCTTGGCCTTCGGAGCGTTTCTACGTGTTGGAAGCAGCAGGGCCTTAGCCTGCACTTTACGTAGAGCTTGCAACTTGGCGTAGAGTCCGCCTTGGTTCTAAGTTCTTGCCTGAGCTGCGAACACGCTGCCGCTTATGAGGCTTCACCTGAAGAGCGAGGCTACCTTTTGGAAGCCTAATGGACTTGGCGTGCACTTCACACAGAGAGTCCAAGTCGGCTTCAGGCCGCCCTTGTTCTCACTTCTTTCCTCACCTGCGAGAACACGGCCAGAAGGCGGTTGCGTCGTACGCGGCGCTTGGCGTTTTGGACGCAGAGGCGCATTGGCGAGCACTTCACTCAGAGTCTCCAACCTGCCTTGGCGTCCGCCATTGTTCTAACTCCTTTCCGCAACTGGGAGATCACTGCCCTCTAGTAGTGTTCGTCTTCGCTGCGTTTGTAGGTTTGGGAAGCCTAAGGGCCTTCCCTGGAACACAACTCGGTGTAGCCAACAGGCTTCTAGTCCGCCCCTGTTCTAAGGTCTTTACTCCCCTGGGATCTCACGCCCCCCCTCCAGGAGACGTCACCTGAGGAGCGATGATACGTTTTGGAAGCAAAAGGGGACCTGGGGTGCCCTGCCCTGAGAGTGTCCAACTTGCCTCCAGTGCGGCCTTGTTCTAACTTCTTTCCGCAGCAGGGAACACGCTGCCACATAGGAAACTTCACTTCAGGTCGAGTTTACGTTGTGGAAGCCTAAGGGTCTGGGCCTGCACTTAACTCGCAGTGTGCAACTTGCCTAGGGTGCGCCCCAGGTTCCAACTTCTTTCCACAGCCGGGAGCAAACTGCCCCTTGGGAATCCTCCCTTTGAAGGTCGCGTTCACGTTTTGGAAGCCGCAGCATCTTTGCGTGCCCTTATCTCGGAGTACCCAACAAGCTTCTAGTACGCCCTTCTTCTGAAGTATTCCCTTCGCTTGGGAACACTCTGCCACTGAGGAGACTTCACCTGAAGCGCGATGACACGCTTTGCAGCCCAAGGGACTGGACGGGCAACTTAACTCAGAAGCTCCAACTGCCTTCTAGTCGGCCTTGGTTCTAAGTTCTTTCCTTCCTGCAATGGGAACACACGGCCGCATAGGCCTCTTGGCCTTCGGAGCGTTTCTACGTGTTGGAAGCAGCAGGGCCTTAGCCTGCACTTTACGTAGAGCTTGCAACTTGGCGTAGAGTCCGCCTTGGTTCTAAGTTCGTGCCTGAGCTGCGAACACGCTGCCGCTTATGAGGCTTCACCTGAAGAGCGAGGCTACCTTTTGGAAGCCTAATGGACTTGGCGTGCACTTCACACAGAGAGTCCAAGTCGGCTTCAGGCCGCCCTTGTTCTCACTTCTTTCCTCACCTGCGAGAACACGGCCAGAAGGCGGTTGCGTCGTACGCGGCGCTTGGCGTTTTGGACGCAGAGGCGCATTGGCGAGCACTTCACTCAGAGTCTCCAACCTGCCTTGGCGTCCGCCATTGTTCTAACTCCTTTCCGCAACTGGCAGAACACTGCCCTCTAGTAGTGTTCGTCTTCGCTGTGTTTGTAGGTTTGGGAAGCCTAAGGGCTTTCCCTGGAACTCAACTCGGTGTAGCCAACAGGCTTCTAGTCCGCCCCTTTTCTAAGGTCTTTCCTCCCATGGGATCTCACGGCTCCCCCCCAGGAGACGTCACCTGAGGAGCGATGATACGTTTTGGAAGCAAAAGGGGACCTGGGGTGCCCTGCCCTGAGAGTGTCCAACTTGCCTCCAGTGCGGCTTTGTTCTAACTTCTTTCCGCAGCAGGGACCACGCTGCCAAATAGGAAACTCCACTTCAGGTCGAGTTTACGTTGTGGAAGCCTAGGGGTCTGGGCCTGCACTTAACTCCCAGTGTGCAACTTGCCTAGGGTGCGCCCCAGGTTCCAACTTCTTTCCACAGCGTGGAGCAAACTGCCCCTTGGGAATCCTCCCTTTGAAGGTCGCGTTCACGTTTTGGAAGCCGCAGCGTCTTTGCGTGCCCTTAACTCGGAGTACCCAACAAGCTTCTAGTACGCCCTTCTTGTCAAGTCTTCCCTTCGCTTGGGAACACACTGCCACTGAGGAGACTTCACCTGGAGCGCGATGACACGCTTTGCAGCCCAAGGGACTGGACGGGCAACTTAACTCAGAAGCTCCAACTGCCTTCTAGTCGGCCTTGGTTCTAAGTTCTTTCCTTCCTGCAATGGGAACACACGGCCGCATAGGCCTCTGGGCCTTCGGAGCGTTTCTACGTGTTGGAAGCAGCAGGGCCTTAGCCTGCACTTTACGTAGAGCTTGCAACTTGGCGTAGAGTCCGCCTTGGTTCTAAGTTCTTGCCTGAGCTGCGAACACGCTGCCGCTTATGAGGCTTCACCTGAAGAGCGAGGCTACCTTTTGGAAGCCTAATGGACTTGGCGTGCACTTCACACAGAGAGTCCAAGTCGGCTTCAGGCCGCCCTTGTTCTCACTTCTTTCCTCACCTGCGAGAACACGGCCAGAAGGCGGTTGCGTCGTACGCGGCACTTGGCGTTTTGGACGCAGAGGCGCATTGGCGAGCACTTCACTCAGAGTCTCCAACCTGCCTTGGCGTCCGCCTTTGTTCTTACACCTTTCCGCAACTGGGAGAACACTGCCCTATAGTAGTGTTCGTCTTCGCTGCGTTTGTAGGTTTGGGAAGCCTAAGGGCCTTCCCTGGAACTCAACTCGGTGTAGCCAACAGGCTTCTAGTCCGCCCCTGTTCTAAGGTCTTTCCTCCCCTGGGATCTCACGCCCCCCCACCAGGGAGACGTCACCTGAGGAGCGATGATACGTTTTGGAAGCAAAAGGGGACCTGGGGTGCCCTGCCCTGAGAGTGTCCAACTTGCCTCCAGTGCGGCCTTGTTCTAACTTCTTTCCGCAGCAGGGAACACGCTGCCACATAGGAAACTTCACTTCAGGTCGAGTTTAAATTGTGGAAGCCTAAGGGTCTGGGCATGCACTTAACTCGCAGTGTGCAACTTGCCTAGGGTGCGCCCCAGGTTCCAACTTCTTTCCACAGCCGGGAGCAAACTGCCCCTTGGGAATCCTCCCTTTGAAGGTCGCGTTCACGTTCTGGAAGCCGCAGCGTCTTTGCGTGCCCTTAACTCGGAGTACCCAACAAGCTTCTAGTACGCCCTTCTTCTCAAGTCTTCCCTTCGCTTGGGAACACACTGCCACTGAGGAGACTTCACCTGAAGCGCGATGACACGCTTTGCAGCCCAAGGGACTGGACGGGCAACTTAACTCAGAAGCTCCAACTGCCTTCTAGTCGGCCTTGGTTCTAAGTTCTTTCCTTCCTGCAATGGGAACACACGGCCGCATAGGCCTCTTGGCCTTCGGAGCGTTTCTACGTGTTGGAAGCAGCAGGGCCTTAGCCTGCACTTTACGTAGAGCTTGCAACTTGGCGTAGAGTCCGCCTTGGTTCTAAGTTCTTGCCTGAGCTGCGAACACGCTGCCGCTTATGAGGCTTCACCTGAAGAGCGAGGCTACCTTTTGGAAGCCTAATGGACTTGGCGTGCACTTCACACAGAGAGTCCAAGTCGGCTTCAGGCCGCCCTTGTTCTCACTTCTTTCCTCACCTGCGAGAACACGGCCAGAAGGCGGTTGGGTCGTACGCGGCGCTTGGCGTTTTGGACGCAGAGGCGCATTGGCGAGCACTTCACTCAGAGTCTCCAACCTGCCTTGGCGTCCGCCTTTGTTCTAACACCTTTCCGCAACTGGGAGAACACTGCCCTCTAGTAGTGTTCGTCTTCGCTGCATTTGTAGGTTTGGGAAGCCTAAGGGCCTTCCCTGGAACTCAACTCGGTGTAGCCAACAGGCTTCTAGTCCGCCCCTTTTCTAAGGTCTTTCCTCCCCTGGGATCTCACGCCCCCCCACCAGGGAGACGTCACCTGAGGAGCGATGATACGTTTTGGAAGCAAAAGGGGACCTGGGGTGCCCTGCCCTGAGAGTGTCCAACTTGCCTCCAGTGCGGCCTTGTTCTAACTTCTTTCCGCAGCAGGGAACACGCTGCCACATAGGAAACTTCACTTCAGGTCGAGTTTAAATTGTGGAAGCCTAAGGGTCTGGGCATGCACTTAACTCGCAGTGTGCAACTTGCCTAGGGTGCGCCCCAGGTTCCAACTTCTTTCCACAGCCGGGAGCAAACTGCCCCTTGGGAATCCTCCCTTTGAAGGTCGCGTTCACGTTCTGGAAGCCGCAGCGTCTTTGCGTGCCCTTAACTCGGAGTACCCAACAAGCTTCTAGTACGCCCTTCTTCTCAAGTCTTCCCTTCGCTTGGGAACACACTGCCACTGAGGAGACTTCACCTGAAGCGCGATGACACGCTTTGCAGCCCAAGGGACTGGACGGGCAACTTAACTCAGAAGCTCCAACTGCCTTCTAGTCGGCCTTGGTTCTAAGTTCTTTCCTTCCTGCAATGGGAACACACGGCCGCATAGGCCTCTTGGCCTTCGGAGCGTTTCTACGTGTTGGAAGCAGCAGGGCCTTAGCCTGCACTTTACGTAGAGCTTGCAACTTGGCGTAGAGTCCGCCTTGGTTCTAAGCTCTTGCCTGAGCTGCGAACACGCTGCCGCTTATGAGGCTTCACCTGAAGAGCGAGGCTACCTTTTGGAAGCCTAATGGACTTGGCGTGCACTTCACACAGAGAGTCCAAGTCGGCTTCAGGCCGCCCTTGTTCTCACTTCTTTCCTCACCTGCGAGAACACGGCCAGAAGGCGGTTGCGTCGTACGCGGCGCTTGGCGTTTTGAACGCAGAGGCGCATTGGCGAGCACTTCACTCAGAGTCTCCAACCTGCCTTGGCGTCCGCCTTTGTTCTAACACCTTTCCGCAACTGGGAGAACACTGCCCTCTAGTAGTGTTCGTCTTCGCTGCGTTTGTAGGTTTGGGAAGCCTAAGGGCCTTCCCTGGAACTCAACTCGGTGTAGCCAACAGGCTTCTAGTCCGCCCCTGTTCTAAGGTCTTTCCTCCCCTGGGATCTCACGCCCCCTCCCCCAGGAGACGTCACCTTAGGAGCGATGATACGTTTTGGAAGCAAAAGGGGACCTGGGGTGCCCTGCCCTGAGAGTGTCCAACTTGCCTCCAGTGCGGCCTTGTTCTAACTTCTTTCCGCAGCAGGGAACACGCTGCCACATAGGAAACTTCACTTCAGGTCGAGTTTACGTTGTGGAAGCCTAAGGGTCTGGGCCTGCACTTAACTCGCAGTGTGCAACTTGCCTAGGGTGCGCCCCAGGTTCCAACTTCTTTCCACAGCCGGGAGCAAACTGCCCCTTGGGAATCCTCCCTTTGAAGGTCGCGTTCACGTTCTGGAAGCCGCAGCGTCTTTGCGTGCCCTTAACTCGGAGTACCCAACAAGCTTCTAGTACGCCCTTCTTCTCAAGTCTTCCCTTCGCTTGGGAACACACTGCCACTGAGGAGACTTCACCTGAAGCGCGATGACACGCTTTGCAGCCCAAGGGACTGGACGGGCAACTTAACTCAGAAGCTCCAACTGCCTTCTAGTCGGCCTTGGTTCTAAGTTCTTTCCTTCCTGCAATGGGAACACACGGCCGCATAGGCCTCTTGGCCTTCGGAGCGTTTCTACGTGTTGGAAGCAGCAGGGCCTTAGCCTGCACTTTACGTAGAGCTTGCAACTTGGCGTAGAGTCCGCCTTGGTTCTAAGTTCGTGCCTGAGCTGCGAACACGCTGCCGCTTATGAGGCTTCACCTGAAGAGCGAGGCTACCTTTTGGAAGCCTAATGGACTTGGCGTGCACTTCACACAGAGAGTCCAAGTCGGCTTCAGGCCGCCCTTGTTCTCACTTCTTTCCTCACCTGCGAGAACACGGTCAGAAGGCGGTTGCGTCGTACGCGGCGCTTGGCGTTTTGGACGCAGAGGCGCATTGGCGAGCACTTCACTCAGAGTCTCCAACCTGCCTTGGCGTCCGCCATTGTTCTAACTCCTTTCCGCAACTGGGAGATCACTGCCCTCTAGTAGTGTTCGTCTTCGCTGCGTTTGTAGGTTTGGGAAGCCTAAGGGCCTTCCCTGGAACACAACTCGGTGTAGCCAACAGGCTTCTAGTCCGCCCCTGTTCTAAGGTCTTTACTCCCCTGGGATCTCACGCCCCCCCTCCAGGAGACGTCACCTGAGGAGCGATGATACGTTTTGGAAGCAAAAGGGGACCTGGGGTGCCCTGACCTGAGAGTGTCCAACTTGCCTCCAGTGCGGCCTTGTTCTAACTTCTTTCCGCAGCAGGGAACACGCTGCCACATAGGAAACTTCACTTCAGGTCGAGTTTACGTTGTGGAAGCCTAAGGGTCTGGGCCTGCACTTAACTCGCAGTGTGCAACTTGCCTAGGGTGCGACCCAGGTTCCAACTTCTTTCCACAGCCGGGAGCAAACTGCCCCTTGGGAATCCTCCCTTTGAAGGTCGCGTTCACGTTTTGGAAGCCGCAGCATCTTTGCGTGCCCTTATCTCGGAGTACCCAACAAGCTTCTAGTACGCCCTTCTTCTGAAGTATTCCCTTCGCTTGGGAACACACTGCCACTGAGGAGACTTCACCTGAAGCGCGATGACACGCTTTGCAGCCCAAGGGACTGGACGGGCAACTTAACTCAGAAGCTCCAACTGCCTTCTAGTCGGCCTTGGTTCTAAGTTCTTTCCTTCCTGCAATGGGAACACACGGCCGCATAGGCCTCTGGGCCTTCGGAGCGTTTCTACGTGTTGGAAGCAGCAGGGCCTTAGCCTGCACTTTACGTAGAGCTTGCAACTTGGCGTAGAGTCCGCCTTGGTTCTAAGTTCGTGCCTGAGCTGCGAACACGCTGCCGCTTATGAGGCTTCACCTGAAGAGCGAGGCTACCTTTTGGAAGCCTAATGGACTTGGCGTGCACTTCACACAGAGAGTCCAAGTCGGCTTCAGGCCGCCCTTGTTCTCACTTCTTTCCTCACCTGCGAGAACACGGCCAGAAGGCGGTTGCGTCGTACGCGGCACTTGGCGTTTTGGACGCAGAGGCGCATTGGCGAGCACTTCACTCAGAGTCTCCAACCTGCCTTGGCGTCCGCCTTTGTTCTAACACCTTTCCGCAACTGGGAGAACACTGCCCTGTAGTAGTGTTCGTCTTCGCTGCGTTTGTAGGTTTGGGAAGCCTAAGGGCCTTCCCTGGAACTCAACTCGGTGTAGCCAACAGGCTTCTAGTCCGCCCCTGTTCTAAGGTCTTTCCTCCCCTGGGATCTCACGCCCCCCCACCAGGGAGACGTCACCTGAGGAGCGATGATACGTTTTGGAAGCAAAAGGGGACCTGGGGTGCCCTGCCCTGAGAGTGTCCAACTTGCCTCCAGTGCGGCCTTGTTCTAACTTCTTTCCGCAGCATGGAACACGCTGCCACATAGGAAACTTCACTTCAGGTCGAGTTTAAATTGTGGAAGCCTAAGGGTCTGGGCATGCACTTAACTCGCAGTGTGCAACTTGCCTAGGGTGCGCCCCAGGTTCCAACTTCTTTCCACAGCCGGGAGCAAACTGCCCCTTGGGAATCCTCCCTTTGAAGGTCGCGTTCACGTTCTGGAAGCCGCAGCGTCTTTGCGTGCCCTTAACTCGGAGTACCCAACAAGCTTCTAGTACGCCCTTCTTCTCAAGTCTTCCCTTCGCTTGGGAACACACTGCCACTGAGGAGACTTCACCTGAAGCGCGATGACACGCTTTGCAGCCCAAGGGACTGGACGGGCAACTTAACTCAGAAGCTCCAACTGCCTTCTAGTCGGCCTTGGTTCTAAGTTCTTTCCTTCCTGCAATGGGAACACACGGCCGCATAGGCCTCTTGGCCTTCGGAGCGTTTCTACGTGTTGGAAGCAGCAGGGCCTTAGCCTGCACTTTACGTAGAGCTTGCAACTTGGCGTAGAGTCCGCCTGGGTTCTAAGGTCTTGCCTGAGCTGCGAACACGCTGCCGCTTATGAGGCTTCACCTGAAGAGCGAGGCTACCTTTTGGAAGCCTAATGGACTTGGCGTGCACTTCACACAGAGAGTCCAAGTCGGCTTCAGGCCGCCCTTGTTCTCACTTCTTTCCTCACCTGCGAGAACACGGCCAGAAGGCGGTTGCGTCGTACGCGGCGCTTGGCGTTTTGGACGCAGAGGCGCATTGGCGTGCACTTCACTCAGAGTCTCCAACCTGCCTTGGCGTCCGCCTTTGTTCTAACACCTTTCCGCAACTGGGAGAACACTGCCCTCTAGTAGTGTTCGTCTTCGCTGCGTTTGTAGGTTTGGGAAGCCTAAGGGCCTTCCCTGGAACTCAACTCGGTGTAGCCAACAGGCTTCTAGTCCGCCCCTGTTCTAAGGTCTTTCCTCCCCTGGGATCTCACGCCCCCTCCCCCAGGAGACGTCACCTTAGGAGCGATGATACGTTTTGGAAGCAAAAGGGGACCTGGGGTGCCCTGCCCTGAGAGTGTCCAACTTGCCTCCAGTGCGGCCTTGTTCTAACTTCTTTCCGCAGCAGGGAACACGCTGCCACATAGGAAACTTCACTTCAGGTCGAGTTTACGTTGTGGAAGCCTAAGGGTCTGGGCCTGCACTTAACTCGCAGTGTGCAACTTGCCTAGGGTGCGCCCCAGGTTCCAACTTCTTTCCACAGCCGGGAGCAAACTGCCCCTTGGGAATCCTCCCTTTGAAGGTCGCGTTCACGTTCTGGAAGCCGCAGCGTCTTTGCGTGCCCTTAACTCGGAGTACCCAACAAGCTTCTAGTACGCCCTTCTTCTCAAGTCTTCCCTTCGCTTGGGAACACACTGCCACTGAGGAGACTTCACCTGAAGCGCGATGACACGCTTTGCAGCCCAAGGGACTGGACGGGCAACTTAACTCAGAAGCTCCAACTGCCTTCTAGTCAGCCTTGGTTCTAAGTTCTTTCCTTCCTGCAATGGGAACACACGGCCGCATAGGCCTCTTGGCCTTCGGAGCGTTTCTACGTGTTGGAAGCAGCAGGGCCTTAGCCTGCACTTTACGTAGAGCTTGCAACTTGGCGTAGAGTCCGCCTTGGTTCTAAGTTCTTGCCTGAGCTGCGAACACGCTGCCGCTTATGAGGCTTCACCTGAAGAGCGAGGCTACCTTTTGGAAGCCTAATGGACTTGGCGTGCACTTCACACAGAGAGTCCAAGTCGGCTTCAGGCCGCCCTTGTTCTCACTTCTTTCCTCACCTGCGAGAACACGGCCAGAAGGCGGTTGCGTCGTACGCGGCGCTTGGCGTTTTGGACGCAGAGGCGCATTGGCGAGCACTTCACTCAGAGTCTCCAACCTGCCTTGGCGTCCGCCATTGTTCTAACTCCTTTCCGCAACTGGGAGATCACTGCCCTCTAGTAGTGTTCGTCTTCGCTGCGTTTGTAGGTTTGGGAAGCCTAAGGGCCTTCCCTGGAACACAACTCGGTGTAGCCAACAGGCTTCTAGTCCGCCCCTGTTCTAAGGTCTTTACTCCCCTGGGATCTCACGCCCCCCCTCCAGGAGACGTCACCTGAGGAGCGATGATACGTTTTGGAAGCAAAAGGGGACCTGGGGTGCCCTGCCCTGAGAGTGTCCAACTTGCCTCCAGTGCGGCCTTGTTCTAACTTCTTTCCGCAGCAGGGAACACGCTGCCACATATGAAACTTCACTTCAGGTCGAGTTTACGTTGTGGAAGCCTAAGGGTCTGGGCCTGCACTTAACTCGCAGTGTGCAACTTGCCTAGGGTGCGCCCCAGGTTCCAACTTCTTTCCACAGCCGGGAGCAAACTGCCCCTTGGGAATCCTCCCTTTGAAGGTCGCGTTCACGTTTTGGAAGCCGCAGCATCTTTGCGTGCCCTTATCTCGGAGTACCCAACAAGCTTCTAGTACGCCCTTCTTCTGAAGTATTCCCTTCGCTTGGGAACACACTGCCACTGAGGAGACTTCACCTGAAGCGCGATGACACGCTTTGCAGCCCAAGGGACTGGACGGGCAACTTAACTCAGAAGCTCCAACTGCCTTCTAGTCGGCCTTGGTTCTAAGTTCTTTCCTTCCTGCAATGGGAACACACGGCCGCATAGGCCTCTTGGCCTTCGGAGCGTTTCTACGTGTTGGAAGCAGCAGGGCCTTAGCCTGCACTTTACGTAGAGCTTGCAACTTGGCGTAGAGTCCGCCTTGGTTCTAAGTTCGTGCCTGAGCTGCGAACACGCTGCCGCTTATGAGGCTTCACCTGAAGAGCGAGGCTACCTTTTGGAAGCCTAATGGACTTGGCGTGCACTTCACACAGAGAGTCCAAGTCGGCTTCAGGCCGCCCTTGTTCTCACTTCTTTCCTCACCTGCGAGAACACGGCCAGAAGGCGGTTGCGTCGTACGCGGCGCTTGGCGTTTTGGACGCAGAGGCGCATTGGCGAGCACTTCACTCAGAGTCTCCAACCTGCCTTGGCGTCCGCCATTGTTCTAACTCCTTTCCGCAACTGGCAGAACACTGCCCTCTAGTAGTGTTCGTCTTCGCTGTGTTTGTAGGTTTGGGAAGCCTAAGGGCTTTCCCTGGAACTCAACTCGGTGTAGCCAACAGGCTTCTAGTCCGCCCCTTTTCTAAGGTCTTTCCTCCCATGGGATCTCACGGCTCCCCCCCAGGAGACGTCACCTGAGGAGCGATGATACGTTTTGGAAGCAAAAGGGGACCTGGGGTGCCCTGCCCTGAGAGTGTCCAACTTGCCTCCAGTGCGGCTTTGTTCTAACTTCTTTCCGCAGCAGGGACCACGCTGCCAAATAGGAAACTCCACTTCAGGTCGAGTTTACGTTGTGGAAGCCTAGGGGTCTGGGCCTGCACTTAACTCCCAGTGTGCAACTTGCCTAGGGTGCGCCCCAGGTTCCAACTTCTTTCCACAGCGTGGAGCAAACTGTCCCTTGGGAATCCTCCCTTTGAAGGTCGCGTTCACGTTTTGGAAGCCGCAGCGTCTTTGCGTGCCCTTAACTCGGAGTACCCAACAAGCTTCTAGTACGCCCTTCTTGTCAAGTCTTCCCTTCGCTTGGGAACACACTGCCACTGAGGAGACTTCACCTGGAGCGCGATGACACGCTTTGCAGCCCAAGGGACTGGACGGGCAACTTAACTCAGAAGCTCCAACTGCCTTCTAGTCGGCCTTGGTTCTAAGTTCTTTCCTTCCTGCAATGGGAACACACGGCCGCATAGGCCTCTGGGCCTTCGGAGCGTTTCTACGTGTTGGAAGCAGCAGGGCCTTAGCCTGCACTTTACGTAGAGCTTGCAACTTGGCGTAGAGTCCGCCTTGGTTCTAAGTTCTTGCCTGAGCTGCGAACACGCTGCCGCTTATGAGGCTTCACCTGAAGAGCGAGGCTACCTTTTGGAAGCCTAATGGACTTGGCGTGCACTTCACACAGAGAGTCCAAGTCGGCTTCAGGCCGCCCTTGTTCTCACTTCTTTCCTCACCTGCGAGAACACGGCCAGAAGGCGGTTGCGTCGTACGCGGCACTTGGCGTTTTGGACGCAGAGGCGCATTGGCGAGCACTTCACTCAGAGTCTCCAACCTGCCTTGGCGTCCGCCTTTGTTCTTACACCTTTCCGCAACTGGGAGAACACTGCCCTATAGTAGTGTTCGTCTTCGCTGCGTTTGTAGGTTTGGGAAGCCTAAGGGCCTTCCCTGGAACTCAACTCGGTGTAGCCAACAGGCTTCTAGTCCGCCCCTGTTCTAAGGTCTTTCCTCCCCTGGGATCTCACGCCCCCCCACCAGGGAGACGTCACCTGAGGAGCGATGATACGTTTTGGAAGCAAAAGGGGACCTGGGGTGCCCTGCCCTGAGAGTGTCCAACTTGCCTCCAGTGCGGCCTTGTTCTAACTTCTTTCCGCAGCAGGGAACACGCTGCCACATAGGAAACTTCACTTCAGGTCGAGTTTAAATTGTGGAAGCCTAAGGGTCTGGGCATGCACTTAACTCGCAGTGTGCAACTTGCCTAGGGTGCGCCCCAGGTTCCAACTTCTTTCCACAGCCGGGAGCAAACTGCCCCTTGGGAATCCTCCCTTTGAAGGTCGCGTTCACGTTCTGGAAGCCGCAGCGTCTTTGCGTGCCCTTAACTCGGAGTACCCAACAAGCTTCTAGTACGCCCTTCTTCTCAAGTCTTCCCTTCGCTTGGGAACACACTGCCACTGAGGAGACTTCACCTGAAGCGCGATGACACGCTTTGCAGCCCAAGGGACTGGACGGGCAACTTAACTCAGAAGCTCCAACTGCCTTCTAGTCGGCCTTGGTTCTAAGTTCTTTCCTTCCTGCAATGGGAACACACGGCCGCATAGGCCTCTTGGCCTTCGGAGCGTTTCTACGTGTTGGAAGCAGCAGGGCCTTAGCCTGCACTTTACGTAGAGCTTGCAACTTGGCGTAGAGTCCGCCTTGGTTCTAAGTTCTTGCCTGAGCTGCGAACACGCTGCCGCTTATGAGGCTTCACCTGAAGAGCGAGGCTACCTTTTGGAAGCCTAATGGACTTGGCGTGCACTTCACACAGAGAGTCCAAGTCGGCTTCAGGCCGCCCTTGTTCTCACTTCTTTCCTCACCTGCGAGAACACGGCCAGAAGGCGGTTGGGTCGTACGCGGCGCTTGGCGTTTTGGACGCAGAGGCGCATTCGCGAGCACTTCACTCAGAGTCTCCAACCTGCCTTGGCGTCCGCCTTTGTTCTAACACCTTTCCGCAACTGGGAGAACACTGCCCTCTAGTAGTGTTCGTCTTCGCTGCGTTTGTAGGTTTGGGAAGCCTAAGGGCCTTCCCTGGAACTCAACTCGGTGTAGCCAACAGGCTTCTAGTCCGCCCCTGTTCTAAGGTCTTTCCTCCCCTGGGATCTCACGCCCCCTCCCCCAGGAGACGTCACCTTAGGAGCGATGATACGTTTTGGAAGCAAAAGGGGACCTGGGGTGCCCTGCCCTGAGAGTGTCCAACTTGCCTCCAGTGCGGCCTTGTTCTAACTTCTTTCCGCAGCAGGGAACACGCTGCCACATAGGAAACTTCACTTCAGGTCGAGTTTACGTTGTGGAAGCCTAAGGGTCTGGGCCTGCACTTAACTCGCAGTGTGCAACTTGCCTAGGGTGCGCCCCAGGTTCCAACTTCTTTCCACAGCCGGGAGCAAACTGCCCCTTGGGAATCCTCCCTTTGAAGGTCGCGTTCACGTTCTGGAAGCCGCAGCGTCTTTGCGTGCCCTTAACTCGGAGTACCCAACAAGCTTCTAGTACGCCCTTCTTCTCAAGTCTTCCCTTCGCTTGGGAACACACTGCCACTGAGGAGACTTCACCTGAAGCGCGATGACACGCTTTGCAGCCCAAGGGACTGGACGGGCAACTTAACTCAGAAGCTCCAACTGCCTTCTAGTCGGCCTTGGTTCTAAGTTCTTTCCTTCCTGCAATGGGAACACACGGCCGCATAGGCGTCTTGGCCTTCGGAGCGTTTCTACGTGTTGGAAGCAGCAGGGCCTTAGCCTGCACTTTACGTAGAGCTTGCAACTTGGCGTAGAGTCCGCCTTGGTTCTAAGTTCTTGCCTGAGCTGCGAACACGCTGCCGCTTATGAGGCTTCACCTGAAGAGCGAGGCTACCTTTTGGAAGCCTAATGGACTTGGCGTGCACTTCACACAGAGAGTCCAAGTCGGCTTCAGGCCGCCCTTGTTCTCACTTCTTTCCTCACCTGTGAGAACACGGCCAGAAGGCGGTTGCGTCGTACGCGGCGCTTGGCGTTTTGGACGCAGAGGCGCATTGGCGAGCACTTCACTCAGAGTCTCCAACCTGCCTTGGCGTCCGCCATTGTTCTAACTCCTTTCCGCAACTGGGAGATCACTGCCCTCTAGTAGTGTTCGTCTTCGCTGCGTTTGTAGGTTTGGGAAGCCTAAGGGCCTTCCCTGGAACACAACTCGGTGTAGCCAACAGGCTTCTAGTCCGCCCCTGTTATAAGGTCTTTACTCCCCTGGGATCTCACGCCCCCCCTCCAGGAGACGTCACCTGAGGAGCGATGATACGTTTTGGAAGCAAAAGGAGACCTGGGGTGCCCTGCCCTGAGAGTGTCCAACTTGCCTCCAGTGCGGCCTTGTTCTAACTTCTTTCCGCAGCAGGGAACACGCTGCCACATAGGAAACTTCACTTCAGGTCGAGTTTACGTTGTGGAAGCCTAAGGGTCTGGGCCTGCACTTAACTCGCAGTGTGCAACTTGCCTAGGGTGCGCCCCAGGTTCCAACTTCTTTCCACAGCCGGGAGCAAACTGCCCCTTGGGAATCCTCCCTTTGAAGGTCGCGTTCACGTTTTGGAAGCCGCAGCATCTTTGCGTGCCCTTATCTCGGAGTACCCAACAAGCTTCTAGTACGCCCTTCTTCTGAAGTATTCCCTTCGCTTGGGAACACACTGCCACTGAGGAGACTTCACCTGAAGCGCGATGACACGCTTTGCAGCCCAAGGGACTGGACGGGCAACTTAACTCAGAAGCTCCAACTGCCTTCTAGTCGGCCTTGGTTCTAAGTTCTTTCCTTCCTGCAATGGGAACACACGGCCGCATAGGCCTCTTGGCCTTCGGAGCGTTTCTACGTGTTGGAAGCAGCAGGGCCTTAGCCTGCACTTTACGTAGAGCTTGCAACTTGGCGTAGAGTCCGCCTTGGTTCTAAGTTCGTGCCTGAGCTGCGAACACGCTGCCGCTTATGAGGCTTCACCTGAAGAGCGAGGCTACCTTTTGGAAGCCTAATGGACTTGGCGTGCACTTCACACAGAGAGTCCAAGTCGGCTTCAGGCCGCCCTTGTTCTCACTTCTTTCCTCACCTGCGAGAACACGGCCAGAAGGCGGTTGCGTCGTACGCGGCGCTTGGCGTTTTGGACGCAGAGGCGCATTGGCGAGCACTTCACTCAGAGTCTCCAACCTGCCTTGGCGTCCGCCATTGTTCTAACTCCTTTCCGCAACTGGCAGAACACTGCCCTCTAGTAGTGTTCGTCTTCGCTGTGTTTGTAGGTTTGGGAAGCCTTAGGGCTTTCCCTGGAACTCAACTCGGTGTAGCCAACAGGCTTCTAGTCCGCCCCTCTTCTAAGGTTTTCCTCCCCTGGGATCTCACGGCTCCCCCCCAGGAGACGTCACCTGAGGAGCGATGATACGTTTTGGAAGCAAAAGGGGACCTGGGGTGCCCTGCCCTGAGAGTGTCCAACTTGCCTCCAGTGCGGCTTTGTTCTAACTTCTTTCCGCAGCAGGGACCACGCTGCCAAATAGGAAACTCCACTTCAGGTCGAATTTACGTTGTGGAAGCCTAGGGGTCTGGGCCTGCACTTAACTCCCAGTGTGCAACTTGCCTAGGGTGCGCCCCAGGTTCCAACTTCTTTCCACAGCGTGGAGCAAACTGCCCCTTGGGAATCCTCCCTTTGAAGGTCGCGTTCACGTTTTGGAAGCCGCAGCGTCTTTGCGTGCCCTTAACTCGGAGTACCCAACAAGCTTCTAGTACGCCCTTCTTGTCAAGTCTTCCCTTCGCTTGGGAACACACTGCCACTGAGGAGACTTCACCTGGAGCGCGATGACACGCTTTGCAGCCCAAGGGACTGGACGGGCAACTTAACTCAGAAGCTCCAACTGCCTTCTAGTCGGCCTTGGTTCTAAGTTCTTTCCTTCCTGCAATGGGAACACACGGCCGCATAGGCCTCTGGGCCTTCGGAGCGTTTCTACGTGTTGGAAGCAGCAGGGCCTTAGCCTGCACTTTACGTAGAGCTTGCAACTTGGCGTAGAGTCCGCCTTGGTTCTCAGTTCTTGCCTGAGCTGCGAACACGCTGCCGCTTATGAGGCTTCACCTGAAGAGCGAGGCTACCTTTTGGAAGCCTAATGGACTTGGCGTGCACTTCACACAGAGAGTCCAAGTCGGCTTCAGGCCGCCCTTGTTCTCACTTCTTTCCTCACCTGCGAGAACACGGCCAGAAGGCGGTTGCGTCGTACGCGGCGCTTGGCGTTTTGGACGCAGAGGCGCATTGGCGAGCACTTCACTCAGAGTCTCCAACCTGCCTTGGCGTCCGCCTTTGTTCTAACACCTTTCCGCAACTGGGAGAACACTGCCCTCTAGTAGTGTTCGTCTTCGCTGCGTTTGTAGGTTTGGGAAGCCTAAGGGCCTTCCCTGGAACTCAACTCGGTGTAGCCAACAGGCTTCTACTCCGCCCCTGTTCTAAGGACTATCCTCCCCTGGGATCTCACGCCCCCCCTCCCCCAGGAGACGTCACCTTAGGAGCCATGATACGTTTTGGAAGCAAAAGGGGACCTGGGGTGCCCTGCCCTGAGAGTGTCCAACTTGCCTCCAGTGCGGCCTTGTTCTAACTTCTTTCCGCAGCAGGGAACACGCTGCCACATAGGAAACTTCACTTCAGGTCGAGTTTACGTTGTGGAAGCCTAAGGGTCTGGGCCTGCACTTAACTCGCAGTGTGTACCTTGCCTTGGGTGCGCCCCAGGTTCCAACTTCTTTCCACAGCCGGGAGCAAACTGCCCCTTGGGAATCCTCCCTTTGAAGGTCGCGTTCACGTTCTGGAAACCGCAGCGTCTTTGCGTGCCCTTTACTCGGAGTATCCATCAAGCTTCTAGGACGCCCTTCTTCTGAAGTCTTCCCTTCGCTTGGGAACACACTGCCACTGAGGAGACTTCACCTGAAGCGCGATGACACGCTTTGCAGCCCAAGGGACTGGACGGGCAACTTAACTCAGAAGCTCCAACTGCCTTCTAGTCGGCCTTGGTTCTAAGTTCTTTCCTTCCTGCAATGGGAACACACGGCCGCATAGGCCTCTTGGCCTTCGGAGCGTTTCTACGTGTTGGAAGCAGCAGGGCCTTAGCCTGCACTTTACGTAGAGCTTGCAACTTGGCGTAGAGTCCGCCTTGGTTCTAAGTTCTTGCCTGAGCTGCGAACACGCTGCCGCTTATGAGGCTTCACCTGAAGAGCGAGGCTACCTTTTGGAAGCCTAATGGACTTGGCGTGCACTTCACACAGAGAGTCCAAGTCGGCTTCAGGCCGCCCTTGTTCTCACTTCTTTCCTCACCTGCGAGAACACGGCCAGAAGGCGGTTGCGTCGTACGCGGCGCTTGGCGTTTTGGACGCAGTGGCGAGCACTTCACTCAGAGTCTCCAACCTGCCTTGGCGTCCGCCTTTGTTCTAACACCTTTCCGCAACTGGGCGAACACTGCCCTCTAGTAGTGTTCGTCTTCGCTGCGTTTATAGGTTTGGGAAACCTAAGGGCCTTCCCTGGAACTCAACTCGGTGTAGCCAACAGGCTTCTAGTCCGCCCCTGTTCTAAGGTCTTTCCTCCCCTGGGATCTCACGGCCCCCCACCCCAGGAGACGTCACCTGAGGAGCGATGATACATTTTGGAAGCAAAAGGGGACCTGGGGTGCCCTGCCCTGAGAGTGTCCAACTTGCCTCCAGTGCGGCCTTGTTCTAACTTCTTTCCGCAGCAGGGAACACGCTGCCACAAAGGAAACTTCTCTTCAGGTCGAGTTTACGTTGTGGAAGCCTGAGGGTCTGGGCGTGCACTTAACTCGCAGTGTGCAAGTTGCCTAGGGTGCGCCCCAGGTTCCAACTTCTTTCCACAGCCGGGAGCAAACTGCCCCTTGGGAATCCTCCCTTTGAAGGTCGCGTTCACGTTTTGGAAGCCGCAGCGTCTTTGCGTGCCTTAACTCGGAGTATCCAACAAGCTTCTAGTACGCCCTTCTTCTCAAGTCTTCCCTTCGCTTGGGAACACACTGCCAGTGAGGAGACTTCACCTGAAGCGCGATGACACGCTTTGCAGCCCAAGGGACTGGACGGGCAACTTAACTCAGAAGCTCCAACTGCCTTCTAGTTGGCCTTGGTTCTAAGTTCTTTCCTTCCTGCAATGGGAACACACGGCCGCATAGGCCTCTTGGCCTTCGGAGCGTTTCTACGTGTTGGAAGCAGCAGGGCCTTAGCCTGCACTTTACGTAGAGCTTGCAACTTGGCGTAGAGTCCGCCTTGGTTCTCAGTTCTTGCCTGAGTTGCGAACACACTGCCGCTTATGAGGCTTCACCTGAAGAGCGAGGCTACCTTTTGGAAGCCTAATGGACTTGGCGTGCACTTCACACAGAGAGTCCAAGTCGGCTTCAGGTCGCCCTTGTTCTCACTTCTTTCCTCACCTGCGAGAACACGGCCAGAAGGCGGTTGCGTCGTACGCGGCGCTTGGCGTTTTGGACGCAGAGGCGCATTGGCGAGCACTTCACTCAGAGTCTCCAACCTGCCTTGGCGTCCGCCTTTGTTCTGACAACTTTCCGCAACTGGGAGAACACTGCCCTCTAGTAGTGTTCGTCTTCGCTGCGTTTGTAGGTTTGGGAAGCCTAAGGGCCTTCCCTGGAACTCAACTCGGTGTAGCCAACAGGCTTCTAGTCCGCCCCTGTTCTAAGGTCTTTCCTCCCCTGGGATCTCACGGCCCCCCCCAGGAGACGTCACCTGAGGAGCGATGATACGTTTTGGAAGCAAAAGGGGACCTGGGGTGCCCTGCCCTGAGAGTGTCCAACTTGCCTCCAGTGCGGCCTTGTTCTAACTTCTTTCCGCAGCAGGGAACACGCTGCCACATAGGAAACTTCACTTCAGGTCGAGTTTACGTTGTGGAAGCCTGAGGGTCTGGGCCTGCACTTAACTCGCAGTGTGCAACTTGCTTAGGGTGCGCCCCAGGTTCCAACTTCTTTCCACAGCCGGGAGCAAACTGCCCCTTGGGAATCCTCCCTTTGAAGGTCGCGTTCACGTTTTGGAAGCCGCAGCGTCTTTGCGTGCCCTTAACTTGGAGTACCCAACAAGCTTCTAGTACGCCCTTCTTCTCAAGTCTTCCCTTCGCTTGGGAACACACTGCCACTGAGGAGACTTCACCTGAAGCGCGATGACACGCTTTGCAGCCCAAGGGACTGGACGGGCAACTTAACTCAGAAGCTCCAACTGCCTTGTAGTCGGCCTTGGTTCTAAGTTCTTTCCTTCCTGCAATGGGAACACACGGCCGCCTAGGCCTCTTGGCCTTCGGAGCGTTTCTACGTGTTGGAAGCAGCAGGGCCTTAGCCTGCACTTTACGTAGAGCTTGCAACTTGGCGTAGAGTCCGCCTTGGTTCTCAGTTCTTGCCTGAGCTGCGAACACGCTGCCGCTTATGAGGCTTCACCTGAAGAGCGAGGCTACCTTTTGGAAGCCTAATGGACTTGGCGTGCACTTCACACAGAGAGTCCAAGTCGGCTTCAGGCCGCCCTTGTTCTCACTTCTTTCCTCACCTGCGAGAACACGGCCAGAAGGCGGTTGCGTCGTACGCGGCGCTTGGCGTTTTGGACGCAGAGGCGCATTGGCGAGCACTTCACTCAGAGTCTCCAACCTGCCTTGGCGTCCGCCTTTGTTCTAACACCTTTCCGTAACTGGGAAAACACTGCCCTCTAGTAGTGTTCTTCTTCGCTGCGTTTGTAGGTTTGGGAAGCCTAAGGGCCTTCCCTGGAACTCAACTCGGTGTAGCCAACAGGCTTTTGTCCGCCCCTTTTCTTAAGAACTTTCCTCCCCTGGGATCTCACGGGCCCCCCCCTCCCCCAGGAGACGTCACCTGAGGATCGATGATACGTTTTGGAAGCAAAAGGGGACCTGGGGTGCCCTGCCCTGAGAGTGTCCAACTTGCCTCCAGTGCGGCGTTGTTCTAACTTCTTTCCGCAGCAGGGAACACGCTGCCACATAGGAAACTTCACTTCAGGTCGAGTTTACGTTGTGGAAGCCTAAGGGTCTGGGCCTGCACTTAACTCGCAGTGTGCAACTTGCCTAGGGTGCGCCCCAGGTTCCAACTTCTTTCCACAGCCGGGAGCAAACTGCCCCTTGGGAATCCTCCCTTTGAAGGTCGCGTTCACGTTTTGGAAGCCGCAGCGTCTTTGCGTGCCCTTAACTCGGAGTATCCAACAAGCTTCTAGTACGCCCTTCTTCTCAAGTCTTCCCTTCGCTTGGGAACACACTGCCACTGAGGAGACTTCACCTGAAACGCGATGACACGCTTTGCAGCCCAAGGGACTGGACGGGCAACTTAACTCAGAAGCTCCAACTGCCTTCTAGTCGGCCTTGGTTCTAAGTTCTTTCCTTCCTGCAATGGGAACACACGGCCGCATAGGCCTCTTGGCCTTCGGAGCGTTTCTACGTGTTGGAAGCATCAGGGCCTTAGCCTGCACTTTACGTAGAGCTTGCAACTTGGCGTAGAGTCCGCCTTGGTTCTAAGTTCTTGCCTGAGCTGCGAACACGCTGCCGCTTATGAGGCTTCACCTGAAGAGCGAGGCTACCTTTTGGAAGCCTAATGGACCTGGCGTGCACTTCACACAGAGAGTCCAAGTCGGCTTCAGGCCGCCCTTGTTCTCACTTCTTTCCTCACCTGCGAGAACACGGCCAGAAGGCGGTTGCGTCGTACGCGGCGCTTGGCGTTTTGGACGCATTGGCGAGCACTTCACTCAGAGTCTCCAACCTGCCTTGGCGTCCGCCTTTGTTCTAACACCTTTCCGCAACTGGGAGAACACTGCCCTCTAGTAGTGTTCGTCTTCGCTGCGTTTGTAGGTTTGGGAAGCCTAAGGGCCTTCCCTGGAACTCAACTCGGTGTAGCCAGCAGGCTTCTAGTCCGCCCCTGTTCTAAGGTCTTTCCTCCCCTGGGATCTCACGGCCCCCCCCCCAGGGACGTCACCTGAGGAGCGATGATACGTTTTGGAAGCAAAAGGGGACCTGGGGTGCCCTGCCCTGAGAGTGTCCAACTTGCCTCCAGTGCGGCCTTGTTCTAACTTCTTTCCGCAGCAGGGAACACGCTGCCACATAGGAAACTTCACTTCAGGTCGAGTTTACGTTGTGGAAGCCTAAGGGTCTGGGCCTGCACTTAACTCGCAGTGTGCAACTTGCCTAGGGTGCGCCCCAGGTTCCAACTTCTTTCCACAGCCGGGAGCAAACTGCCCCTTGGGAATCCTCCCTTTGAAGGTCGCGTTCACGTTTTGGAAGCCGCAGCGTCTTTGCGTGCCCTTAACTTGGAGTACCCAACAAGCTTCTAGTACGCCCTTCTTCTCAAGTCTTCCCTTCGCTTGGGAACACACTGCCACTGAGGAGACTTCACCTGAAGCGCGATGACACGCTTTGCAGCCCAAGGGACTGGACGGGCAACTTAACTCAGAAGCTCCAACTGCCTTCTAGTCGGCCTTGGTTCTAAGTTCTTTCCTTCCTGCAATGGGAACACACGGCCGCATAGGCCTCTTGGCCTTCGGAGCGTTTCTACGTGTTGGAAGCAGCAGGGCCTTAGCCTGCACTTTACGTAGAGCTTGCAACTTGGCGTAGAGTCCGCCTTGGTTCTCAGTTCTTGCCTGAGCTGCGAACACGCTGCCGCTTATGAGGCTTCACCTGAAGAGCGAGGCTACCTTTTGGAAGCCTAATGGACTTGGCGTGCACTTCACACAGAGAGTCCAAGTCGGCTTCAGGCCGCCCTTGTTCTCACTTCTTTCCTCACCTGCGAGAACACGGCCAGAAGGCGGTTGCGTCGTACGCGGCGCTTGGCGTTTTGGACGCAGAGGCGCATTGGCGAGCACTTCACTCAGAGTCTCCAACCTGCCTTGGCGTCCGCCTTTGTTCTAACACCTTTCCGTAACTGGGAAAACACTGCCCTCTAGTAGTGTTCTTCTTCGCTGCGTTTGTAGGTTTGGGAAGCCTAAGGGCCTTCCCTGGAACTCAACTCGGTGTAGCCAACAGGCTTCTAGTCCGCCCCTTTTCTTAAGGTCTTTCCTCCCCTGGGATCTCACGGCCCCCCCAGGAGACGTCACCTTAGGAGCGATGATACGTTTTGGAAGCAAAAGGGGCCTGGGGTGCCCTGCCCTGGGAGTGTCCAACTTGCCTCCAGTGCGGCCTTGTTCTAACTTCTTTCCACAGCAGGGAACACGCTGCCCCATAGGAAACTTCACTTCAGGTCGGGTTTACGTGGCGGAAGCATAAGGGTCTGGGCCTGCACTTAACGCGCAGTGTGCAACTTGCCTC
Source organism: Meles meles (assembly GCF_922984935.1). Lineage (NCBI taxonomy): Eukaryota > Metazoa > Chordata > Mammalia > Carnivora > Mustelidae > Meles > Meles meles. The sequence continues at coordinate 256,784 of NW_025721606.1, forward strand.
GCGGGCGCCCCAGGTTCCAAGTCCTTTGCACAGCCGGGAGCCAACTGCCCTTTGGGAATCCTCCCCTGAAGGTCGCGTTCACGTTTTGGAAGCCGCAGCGTCTTTGCGTGCCCTTAACTCAGAGTATCCAACAAGCTTCTAGTACGCCCTTCTTCTCAAGTCTTCCCTTCACTTGGGAACACACTGCCACTGAGGAGACTTCACCTGAAGCGCGGCTACACGTGTTGCAGCCCAAGGGGCTGGACGGGCAACTTAACTCAGAAGCTCCAACTGCCCTCTAGTCGGCCTTTGTTCTAAGTTCTTTCCTGACATGGGAACACACGGCCGCATAGGTCTCTTGGCCTTCAGAGCGTTTCTACGTGTTGGAAGCAGCAGGGCCTTAGCCTGCACTTTACTTAGAGCTTGCAACTTGGCGTAGAGTCCGCCTTTGTGCTAAGTGCTTTCCTGGGCTGCATTGGCGAGCACTTCACTCAGAGTCTCCAACCTGCCTTAGAGTCCGCCTTGGTTCTAACCCTTTCCTCAACTTGGGAGTACGCTGCCCTCTAGTAGTGTTCATCTTGGCTGTGTTGGTAAGGTTTGGGAAGCCTAAGGGCCTTCCCTGGAACTCAACTCGTTGTAGCCAACAGGCTTCTCGTCCGCCCCGGTTCTAAGGTCTTTCCTCCCCTGGGATCTCACGGCCCCCCCAGGAGACGTCACCTTAGGAGCGATGATACGTTTTGGAAGCAAAAGGGGCCTGGGGTGCCCTGCCCTGGGAGTGTCCAACTTGCCTCCAGTGCGGCCTTGTTCTAACTTCTTTCCACAGCAGGGAACACGCTGCCCCATAGGAAACTTCACTTCAGGTCGGGTTTACGTGGCGGAAGCATAAGGGTCTGGGCCTGCACTTAACGCGCAGTGTGCAACTTGCCTCGCGGGGGCCCCAGGTTCCAAGTCCTTTGCACAGCCGGGAGCCAACTGCCCTTTGGGAATCCTCCCCTGAAGGTCGCGTTCACGTTTTGGAAGCCGCAGCGTCTTTGCGTGCCCTTAACTCAGAGTATCCAACAAGCTTCTAGTACGCCCTTCTTCTCAAGTCTTCCCTTCACTTGGGAACACACTGCCTCTGAGGAGACTTCACCTGAAGCGCGGCTACAAGTTTTGCAGCCCAAGGGGCTGGACGGGCAACTGAACTCAGAAGCTCCAACTGCCCTCTAGTCGGCCTTGGTTCTAAGTTCTTTCCTGACATGGGAACACACGGCCGCATAGGCCTCTTGGCCTTCAGAGCGTTTCTACGTGTTGGAAGCAGCAGGGCCTTAGCCTGCACTTTACTTGGTGCTTGCAACTTGGCGTAGAGTCCGCCTTTGTGCTAAGTGCTTTCCTGGGCTGCCTTGGCGAGCACTTCACTCAGAGTCTCCAACCTGCCTTAGAGTCCGCCTTGGTTCTAACCCCTTTCCTCAACTTGGGAGAACGCTGCCCTCTAGTAGTGTTCGTCTTCGCTGCGTTGGTAAGGTTTGGGAAGCCTAAGGGCCTTCCCTGGATCTCAACTCGGTGTAGCCAACAGGCTTCTCGTCCGCCCCGGTTCTAAGGTCTTTCCTCCCCTGGGATCTCACGGCCCCCCCAGGAGACGTCACCTTAGGAGCGATGATACATTTTGGAAGCAAAAGGGACCTGGGGTGCCCTGCCCTGGGAGTGTCCAACTCGCCTCCAGTGCGGCCTTGTTCTAACTTCTTTCCACAGCAGGGAACACGCTGCCCCATAGGAACCTTCACTTCAGGTCGAGTATACGTGGCAGAAGCATAAGGGTCTGGGCCTGGACTTAACGCGCAGTGTGCAACTTGCCTCGCGGGCGCCCCAGGTTCCAAGTCCTTTGCACAGCCGGGAGCCAACTGCCCTTTGGGAATCCTCCCGTGAAGGTCGCGTTCACGTTTTGGAAGCCGCAGCGTCTTTGCGTGCCCTTCACTCAGAGTATAAAACAAGCTTCTAGTACGCCCTTCTTCTCAAGTCTTCCCTTCACTTGGGAACACACTGCCACTGAGGAGACTTCACCTGAAGCGCGGCTACACGTTTTACAGCCCAAGGGGCTGGACGGGCAACTGAACTCAGAAGCTCCAACTGCCCTCTAGTCGGCCTTGGTTCTACGTTCTTTCCTGACATGGGAACACACGGCCGCATAGGCCTCTTGGCCTTCAGAGCGTTTCTACGTGTTGGAAGCAGCAGGGCCTTAGCCTGCACTTTACTTAGAGCTTGCAACTTGGCGTAGAGTCCGCCTTTGTGCTAAGTGCTTTCCTGGGCTGCATTGGCGAGCACTTCACTCAGAGTCTCCAACCTGCCTTAGAGTCCGCCTGGGTTCTAACCCTTTCCTCAACTTGGGAGTACGCTGCCCTCTAGTAGTGTTCATCTTGGCTGTGTTGGTAAGGTTTGGGAAGCCTAAGGGCCTTCCCTGGAACTCAACTCGTTGTAGCCAACAGGCTTCTCGTCCGCCCCGGTTCTAAGGTCTTTCCTCCCCTGGGATCTCACGGCCCCCCCAGGAGACGTCACCTTAGGAGCGATGATACGTTTTGGAAGCAAAAGGGACCTGGGGTGCCCTGCCCTGGGAGTGTCCAACTCGCCTCCAGTGCGGCTTTGTTCTAACTTCTTTCCACAGCAGGGAACACGCTGCCCCATAGGAAAATTCACTTCAGGTCGGGTTTACATGGCGGAAGCATAAGGGTCTGGGCCTGCACTTAACGCGCAGTGTGCAACTTGCCTCGCGGGCGCCCCAGGTTCCAAGTCCTTTGCACAGCCGGGAGCCAACTGCCCTTTGGGAATCCTCCCCTGAAGGTCGCGTTCACGTTTTGGAAGCCGCAGCGTCTTTGCGTGCCCTTAACTCAGAGTATCCAATAAGCTTCTAGTCCGCCCTTCTTCTCAAGTCTTCCCTTCACTTGGGAACACACTGCCACTGAGGAGACTTCACCTGAAGCGCGGCTACACGTTTTGCAGCCCAAGGGGCTGGACGGGCAACTTAACTCTGAAGCTCCAACTGCCCTCTAGTCGGCCTTGGTTCTAAGTTCTTTCCTGACATGGGAACACACGGCCGCATAGGCCTCTTGGCCTTCAGAGCGTTTCTACGTGTTGGAAGCAGCAGGGCCTTAGCCTGCCCTTTACTTAGAGCTTGTAACTTGGCGAAGAGTCCGCCTTTGTGCTAAGTGCTTTCCTGGGCCGCATTGGCGAGCACTTCACTCAGAGTCTCCAACCTGCCTTAGAGTCCGCCTTGGTTCTAACCCCTTTCCTCAACTTGGGAGAACGCTGCCCTCTAGTAGTGTTCGTCTTCACTGCGTTGGTAAGGTTTGGGAAGCCTAAGGGCCTTCCCTGGAACTCAACTCGGTTTAGCCAGCAGGCTTCTCGTCCGCCCCGGTTCTAAGGTCTTTCCTCCCCTGGGATCTCACGGCCCCCCCAGGAGACGTCACCTTAGGAGCGATGATACGTTTTGGAAGCAAAAGGGACCTGGGGTGCCCTGCCCTGGGAGTGTCCAACTCGCCTCCAGTGCGGCCTTGTTCTAACTTCTTTCCACAGCAGGGAACACGCTGCCCCATAGGAAACTTCACTTCAGGTCGGGTTTACGTGGCGGAAGCATAAGGGTCTGGGCCTGCACTTAACGCGCAGTGTGCAACTTGCCTCGCGGGGGCCCCAGGTTCCAAGTCCTTTGCACAGCCGGGAGCCAACTGCCCTTTGGGAATCCTCCCCTGAAGGTCGCGTTCACGTTTTGGAAGCCGCAGCGTCTTTGCGTGCCCTTAACTCAGAGTATCCAACAAGCTTCTAGTACGCCCTTCTTCTCAAGTCTTCCCTTCACTTGGGAACACACTGCCTCTGAGGAGACTTCACCTGAAGCGCGGCTACAAGTTTTGCAGCCCAAGGGGCTGGACGGGCAACTGAACTCAGAAGCTCCAACTGCCCTCTAGTCGGCCTTGGTTCTAAGTTCTTTCCTGACATGGGAACACACGGCCGCATAGGCCTCTTGGCCTTCAGAGCGTTTCTACGTGTTGGAAGCAGCAGGGCCTTAGCCTGCACTTTACTTGGTGCTTGCAACTTGGCGTAGAGTCCGCCTTTGTGCTAAGTGCTTTCCTGGGCTGCCTTGGCGAGCACTTCACTCAGAGTCTCCAACCTGCCTTAGAGTCCGCCTTGGTTCTAACCCCTTTCCTCAACTTGGGAGAACGCTGCCCTCTAGTAGTGTTCGTCTTCGCTGCGTTGGTAAGGTTTGGGAAGCCTAAGGGCCTTCCCTGGATCTCAACTCGGTGTAGCCAACAGGCTTCTCGTCCGCCCCGGTTCTAAGGTCTTTCCTCCCCTGGGATCTCACGGCCCCCCCAGGAGACGTCACCTTAGGAGCGATGATACATTTTGGAAGCAAAAGGGACCTGGGGTGCCCTGCCCTGGGAGTGTCCAACTCGCCTCCAGTGCGGCCTTGTTCTAACTTCTTTCCACAGCAGGGAACACGCTGCCCCATAGGAACCTTCACTTCAGGTCGAGTATACGTGGCAGAAGCATAAGGGTCTGGGCCTGGACTTAACGCGCAGTGTGCAACTTGCCTCGCGGGCGCCCCAGGTTCCAAGTCCTTTGCACAGCCGGGAGCCAACTGCCCTTTGGGAATCCTCCCGTGAAGGTCGCGTTCACGTTTTGGAAGCCGCAGCGTCTTTGCGTGCCCTTCACTCAGAGTATAAAACAAGCTTCTAGTACGCCCTTCTTCTCAAGTCTTCCCTTCACTTGGGAACACACTGCCACTGAGGAGACTTCACCTGAAGCGCGGCTACACGTTTTACAGCCCAAGGGGCTGGACGGGCAACTGAACTCAGAAGCTCCAACTGCCCTCTAGTCGGCCTTGGTTCTACGTTCTTTCCTGACATGGGAACACACGGCCGCATAGGCCTCTTGGCCTTCAGAGCGTTTCTAAGTGTTGGAAGCAGCAGGGCCTTAGCCTGCACTTTACTTAGAGCTTGCAACTTGGCGTAGAGTCCGCCTTTGTGCTAAGTGCTTTCCTGGGCTGCATTGGCGAGCACTTCACTCAGAGTCTCCAACCTGCCTTAGAGTCCGCCTGGGTTCTAACCCTTTCCTCAACTTGGGAGTACGCTGCCCTCTAGTAGTGTTCATCTTGGCTGTGTTGGTAAGGTTTGGGAAGCCTAAGGGCCTTCCCTGGAACTCAACTCGTTGTAGCCAACAGGCTTCTCGTCCGCCCCGGTTCTAAGGTCTTTCCTCCCCTGGGATCTCACGGCCCCCCCAGGAGACGTCACCTTAGGAGCGATGATACGTTTTGGAAGCAAAAGGGACCTGGGGTGCCCTGCCCTGGGAGTGTCCAACTCGCCTCCAGTGCGGCTTTGTTCTAACTTCTTTCCACAGCAGGGAACACGCTGCCCCATAGGAAAATTCACTTCAGGTCGGGTTTACATGGCGGAAGCATAAGGGTCTGGGCCTGCACTTAACGCGCAGTGTGCAACTTGCCTCGCGGGCGCCCCAGGTTCCAAGTCCTTTGCACAGCCGGGAGCCAACTGCCCTTTGGGAATCCTCCCCTGAAGGTCGCGTTCACGTTTTGGAAGCCGCAGCGTCTTTGCGTGCCCTTAACTCAGAGTATCCAATAAGCTTCTAGTCCGCCCTTCTTCTCAAGTCTTCCCTTCACTTGGGAACACACTGCCACTGAGGAGACTTCACCTGAAGCGCGGCTACACGTTTTGCAGCCCAAGGGGCTGGACGGGCAACTTAACTCTGAAGCTCCAACTGCCCTCTAGTCGGCCTTGGTTCTAAGTTCTTTCCTGACATGGGAACACACGGCCGCATAGGCCTCTTGGCCTTCAGAGCGTTTCTACGTGTTGGAAGCAGCAGGGCCTTAGCCTGCCCTTTACTTAGAGCTTGTAACTTGGCGAAGAGTCCGCCTTTGTGCTAAGTGCTTTCCTGGGCCGCATTGGCGAGCACTTCACTCAGAGTCTCCAACCTGCCTTAGAGTCCGCCTTGGTTCTAACCCCTTTCCTCAACTTGGGAGAACGCTGCCCTCTAGTAGTGTTCGTCTTCACTGCGTTGGTAAGGTTTGGGAAGCCTAAGGGCCTTCCCTGGAACTCAACTCGGTTTAGCCAGCAGGCTTCTCGTCCGCCCCGGTTCTAAGGTCTTTCCTCCCCTGGGATCTCACGGCCCCCCCAGGAGACGTCACCTTAGGAGCGATGATACGTTTTGGAAGCAAAAGGGACCTGGGGTGCCCTGCCCTGGGAGTGTCCAACTCGCCTCCAGTGCGGCTTTGTTCTAACTTCTTTCCACAGCAGGGAACACGCTGCCCCATAGGAAAATTCACTTCAGGTCGGGTTTACATGGCGGAAGCATAAGGGTCTGGGCCTGCACTTAACGCGCAGTGTGCAACTTGCCTCGCGGGCGCCCCAGGTTCCAAGTCCTTTGCACAGCCGGGAGCCAACTGCCCTTTGGGAATCCTCCCCTGAAGGTCGCGTTCACGTTTTGGAAGCCGCAGCGTCTTTGCGTGCCCTTAACTCAGAGTATCCAATAAGCTTCTAGTCCGCCCTTCTTCTCAAGTCTTCCCTTCACTTGGGAACACACTGCCACTGAGGAGACTTCACCTGAAGCGCGGCTACACGTTTTGCAGCCCAAGGGGCTGGACGGGCAACTTAACTCTGAAGCTCCAACTGCCCTCTAGTCGGCCTTGGTTCTAAGTTCTTTCCTGACATGGGAACACACGGCCGCATAGGCCTCTTGGCCTTCAGAGCGTTTCTACGTGTTGGAAGCAGCAGAGCCTTAGCCTGCCCTTTACTTAGAGCTTGTAACTTGGCGAAGAGTCCGCCTTTGTGCTAAGTGCTTTCCTGGGCCGCATTGGCGAGCACTTCACTCAGAGTCTCCAACCTGCCTTAGAGTCCGCCTTGGTTCTAACCCCTTTCCTCAACTTGGGAGAACGCTGCCCTCTAGTAGTGTTCGTATTCGCTGCGTTGGTAAGGTTTGGGAAGCCTAAGGGCCTTCCCTGGAACTCAACTCGGTGTAGCCAACAGGCTTCTCGTCCGCCCCGGTTCTAAGGTCTTTCCTCCCCTGGGATCTCACGGCCCCCCCAGGAGACGTCACCTTAGGAGCGATGATACGTTTTGGAAGCAAAAGGGACCTGGGGTGCCCTGCCCTGGGAGTGTCCAACTCGCCTCCAGTGCGGCTTTGTTCTAACTTCTTTCCACAGCAGGAAACACGCTGCCCCATAGGAAACTTCACTTCAGGTCGGGTTTACGTGGCGGAAACATAAGGGTCTGGGCCTGCACTTAACGCGCAGTGTGCAACTTGCCTCGCGGGCGCCCCAGGTTCCAAGTCCTTTGCACAGCCGGGAGCCAACTGCCCTTTGGGAATCCTCCCCTGAAGGTCGCGTTCACGTTGTGGAAGCCGCAGCGTCTTTGCGTGCCCTTAACTCAGAGTATCCAACAAGCTTCTAGTCCGCCCTTCCTCTCAAGTCTTCCCTTCACTTGGGAACACACTGCCACTGAGGAGACTTCACCTGAAGCGCGGCTACACGTTTTGCAGCCCAAGGGGCTGGACGGGCAACTTAACTCAGAAGCTCCAACTGCCCTCTAGTCGGCCTTGGTTCTAAGTTCTTTCCTGACATGGGAACACACGGCCGCATAGGCCTCTTGGCCTTCAGAGCGTTTCTACGTGTTGGAAGTAGCAGGGCCTTAGCCTGCCCTTTACTTAAAGCTTGCAACTTGGCGTAGAGTCCGCCTTTGTGCTAAGTGCTTTCCTGGGCTGCATTGGCGAGCACTTCACTCAGAGTCTCCAACCTGCCTTAGAGTCCGCCTTGGTTCTAACCCCTTTCCTCAACTTGGGAGAACGCTGCCCTCTAGTAGTGTTCGTCTTCGCTGCGTTGGTAAGGTTTGGGAAGCCTAAGGGCCTTCCCTGGAACTCAACTCGGTTTAGCCAGCAGGCTTCTCGTCCGCCCCGGTTCTTAGGTCTTTCCTCCCCTGGGATCTCACGGCCCCCCCAGGAGACGTCACCTTAGGAGCAATGATACGTTTTGGAAGCAAAAGGGACCTGGGGTGCCCTGCCCTGGGAGTGTCCAACTTGCCTCCAATGCGGCCTTGTTCTAACTTCTTTCCACAGCAGGGAACACGCTGCCCCATAGGAAAGATCACTTCAGGTCGGGTTTACGTGGCGGAAGCATAAGGGTCTGGGCCTGCACTTAACGCGCAGTGTGCAACTTGCCTCGCGGGCGCCCCAGGTTCCAAGTCCTTTGCACAGCCGGGAGCCAACTGCGCTTTGGGAATCCTCCCCTGAAGGTCGCGTTCACGTTGTGGAAGCCGCAGCGTCTTTGCGTGCCCTTAACTCAGAGTATCCAACAAGCTTCTAGTCCGCCCTTCCTCTCAAGTCTTCCCTTCACTTGGGAACACACTGCCACTGAGGAGACTTCACCTGAAGCGCGGCTACACGTTTTGCAGCCCAAGGGGCTGGACGGGCAACTGAACTCAGAAGCTCCAACTGCCCTCTAGTCGGCCTTGGTTCTAAGTTCTTTCCTGACATGGGAACACACGGCCGCATAGGCCTCTTGGCCTTCAGAGCGTTTCTACGTGTTGGAAGTAGCAGGGCCTTAGCCTGCCCTTTACTTAGAGCTTGCAACTTGGCGTAGAGTCCGCCTTTGTGCTAAGTGCTTTCCTGGGCTGCATTGGCGAGCACTTCACTCAGAGTCTCCAACCTGCCTTAGAGTCCGCCTTGGTTCTAACCCCTTTCCTCAACTTGGGAGAACGCTGCCCTCTAGTAGTGTTCGTCTTCGCTGCGTTGGTAAGGTTTGGGAAGCCTAAGGGCCTTCCCTGGAACTCAACTCGGTTTAGCCAGCAGGCTTCTCGTCCGCCCCGGTTCTAAGGTCTTTCCTCCCCTGGGATCTCACGGCCCCCCCAGGAGACGTCACCTTAGGAGCGATGATACGTTTTGGAAGCAAAAGGGACCTGGGGTGCCCTGCCCTGGGAGTGTCCAACTCGCCTCCAGTGCGGCTTTGTTCTAACTTCTTTCCACAGCAGGGAAAACGCTGCCCCATAGGAAAATTCACTTCAGGTCGGGTTTACATGGCGGAAGCATAAGGGTCTGGGCCTGCACTTAACGCGCAGTGTGCAACTTGCCTCGCGGGCGCCCCAGGTTCCAAGTCCTTTGCACAGCCGGGAGCCAACTGCCCTTTGGGAATCCTCCCCTGAAGGTCGCGTTCACGTTTTGGAAGCCGCAGCGTCTTTGCGTGCCCTTAACTCAGAGTATCCAATAAGCTTCTAGTCCGCCCTTCTTCTCAAGTCTTCCCTTCACTTGGGAACACACTGCCACTGAGGAGACTTCACCTGAAGCGCGGCTACACGTTTTGCAGCCCAAGGGGCTGGACGGGCAACTTAACTCTGAAGCTCCAACTGCCCTCTAGTCGGCCTTGTTTCTAAGTTCTTTCCTGACATGGGAACACACGGCCGCATAGGCCTCTTGGCCTTCAGAGCGTTTCTACGTGTTGGAAGCAGCAGGGCCTTAGCCTGCCCTTTACTTAGAGCTTGTAACTTGGCGAAGAGTCCGCCTTTGTGCTAAGTGCTTTCCTGGGCCGCATTGGCGAGCACTTCACTCAGAGTCTCCAACCTGCCTTAGAGTCCGCCTTGGTTCTAACCCCTTTCCTCAACTTGGGAGAACGCTGCCCTCTAATAGTGTTCGTATTCGCTGCGTTGGTAAGGTTTGGGAAGCCTAAGGGCCTTCCCTGGAACTCAACTCGGTGTAGCCAACAGGCTTCTCGTCCGCCCCGGTTCTAAGGTCTTTCCTCCCCTGGGATCTCACGGCCCCCCCAGGAGACGTCACCTTAGGAGCGATGATACGTTTTGGAAGCAAAAGGGACCTGGGGTGCCCTGCCCTGGGAGTGTCCAACTCGCCTCCAGTGCGGCTTTGTTCTAACTTCTTTCCACAGCAGGAAACACGCTGCCCCATAGGAAACTTCACTTCAGGTCGGGTTTACGTGGCGGAAACATAAGGGTCTGGGCCTGCACTTAACGCGCAGTGTGCAACTTGCCTCGCGGGCGCCCCAGGTTCCAAGTCCTTTGCACAGCCGGGAGCCAACTGCCCTTTGGGAATCCTCCCCTGAAGGTCGCGTTCACGTTGTGGAAGCCGCAGCGTCTTTGCGTGCCCTTAACTCAGAGTATCCAACAAGCTTCTAGTCCGCCCTTCCTCTCAAGTCTTCCCTTCACTTGGGAACACACTGCCACTGAGGAGACTTCACCTGAAGCGCGGCTACACGTTTTGCAGCCCAAGGGGCTGGACGGGCAACTGAACTCAGAAGCTCCAACTGCCCTCTAGTCGGCCTTGGTTCTAAGTTCTTTCCTGACATGGGAACACACGGCCGCATAGGCCTCTTGGCCTTCAGAGCGTTTCTACGTGTTGGAAGTAGCAGGGCCTTAGCCTGCCCTTTACTTAAAGCTTGCAACTTGGCGTAGAGTCCGCCTTTGTGCTAAGTGCTTTCCTGGGCTGCATTGGCGAGCACTTCACTCAGAGTCTCCAACCTGCCTTAGAGTCCGCCTTGGTTCTAACCCCTTTCCTCAACTTGGGAGAACGCTGCCCTCTAGTAGTGTTCGTCTTCGCTGCGTTGGTAAGGTTTGGGAAGCCTAAGGGCCTTCCCTGGAACTCAACTCGGTGTAGCCAGCAGGCTTCTCGTACGCCCCGGTTCTAAGGTCTTTCCTCCCCTGGGATCTCACGGCCGCCCCAGGAGACGTCACCTTAGGAGCGATGATACGTTTTGGAAGCAAAAGGGACCTGGGGTGCCCTGCCCTGGGAGTGTCCAACTTGCCTCCAATGCGGCCTTGTTCTAACTTCTTTCCACAGCAGGGAACACGCTGCCCCATAGGAAAGATCACTTCAGGTCGGGTTTACGTGGCGGAAGCATAAGGGTCTGGGCCTGCACTTAACGCGCAGTGTGCAACTTGCCTCGCGGGCGCCCCAGGTTCCAAGTCCTTTGCACAGCCGGGAGCCAACTGCCCTTTGGGAATCCTCCCCTGAAGGTCGCGCTCACGTTTTGGAAGCCGCAGCATCTTTGCGTGCCCTTAACTCAGAGTATCCAACAAGCTTCTAGTACGCCCTTCTTCTCAAGTCTTCCCTTCACTTGGGAACACACTGCCACTGAGGAGACTTCACCTGAAGCGCGGCTACACGTTTTGCAGCCCAAGGGGCTGGACGGGCAACTGAACTCAGAAGCTCCAACTGCCCTCTAGTCGGCCTTGGTTCTAAGTTCTTTCCTGACAGGGGAACACACGGCCGCATAGGCCTCTTGGCCTACAGAGCGTTTCTACGTGTTGGAAGCAGCAGGGCCTTAGCCTGCCCTTTACTTAGAGCTTGCAACTTGGCGTAGAGTCCGCCTTTGTGCTAAGTGCTTTCCTGGGCTGCATTGGCGAGCACTTCACTCAGAGTCTCCAACCTGCCTTAGAGTCCGCCTTGGTTCTAACCCCTTTCCTCAACTTGGGAGAACGCTGCCCTCTAGTAGTGTTCGTCTTCGCTGCGTTGGTAAGGTTTGGGAAGCCTAAGGGCCTTCCCTGGAACTCAACTCGGTGTAGCCAACAGGCTTCTCGTCCGCCCCGGTTCTAAGGTCTTTCCTCCCCTGGGATCTCACGGCCCCCCCAGGAGACGTCACCTTAGGAGCGATGATACGTTTTGGAAGCAAAAGGGACCTGGGGTGCCCTGCCCTGGGAGTGTCCAACTCGCCTCCAGTGTGGCTTTGTTCTAACTTCTTTCCACAGCAGGGAACACGCTGCCCCATAGGAAACTTCACTTCAGGTCGGGTTTACGTGGCGGAAGCATAAGGGTTTGGGCCTGCACATAACGCGCAGTGTGCAACTTGCCTCGCGGGCGCCCCAGGTTCCAAGTCCTTTGCACAGCCGGGAGCCAACTGCCCTTTGGGAATCCTCCCCTGAAGGTCGCGTTCACGTTTTGGAAGCCGCAGCGTCTTTGCGTGCCCTTAACTCAGAGTATCCAATAAGCTTCTAGTCCGCCCTTCTTCTCAAGTCTTCCCTTCACTTGGGAACACACTGCCACTGAGGAGACTTCACCTGAAGCGCGGCTACACGTTTTGCAGCCCAAGGGGCTGGACGGGCAACTTAACTCTGAAGCTCCAACTGCCCTCTAGTCGGCCTTGGTTCTAAGTTCTTTCCTGACATGGGAACACACGGCCGCATAGGCCTCTTGGCCTTCAGAGCGTTTCTACGTGTTGGAAGCAGCAGGGCCTTAGCCTGCCCTTTACTTAGAGCTTGTAACTTGGCGAAGAGTCCGCCTTTGTGCTAAGTGCTTTCCTGGGCCGCATTGGCGAGCACTTCACTCAGAGTCTCCAACCTGCCTTAGAGTCCGCCTTGGTTCTAACCCCTTTCCTCAACTTGGGAGAACGCTGCCCTCTAGTAGTGTTCGTATTCGCTGCGTTGGTAAGGTTTGGGAAGCCTAAGGGCCTTCCCTGGAACTCAACTCGGTGTAGCCAACAGGCTTCTCGTCCGCCCCGGTTCTAAGGTCTTTCCTCCCCTGGGATCTCACGGCCCCCCCAGGAGACGTCACCTTAGGAGCGATGATACGTTTTGGAAGCAAAAGGGACCTGGGGTGCCCTGCCCTGGGAGTGTCCAACTCGCCTCCAGTGCGGCTTTGTTCTAACTTCTTTCCACAGCAGGAAACACGCTGCCCCATAGGAAACTTCACTTCAGGTCGGGTTTACGTGGCGGAAACATAAGGGTCTGGGCCTGCACTTAACGCGCAGTGTGCAACTTGCCTCACGGGCGCCCCAGGTTCCAAGTCCTTTGCACAGCCGGGAGCCAACTGCCCTTTGGGAATCCTCCCCTGAAGGTCGCGTTCACGTTGTGGAAGCCGCAGCGTCTTTGCGTGCCCTTAACTCAGAGTATCCAACAAGCTTCTAGTCCGCCCTTCCTCTCAAGTCTTCCCTTCACTTGGGAACACACTGCCACTGAGGAGACTTCACCTGAAGCGCGGCTACACGTTTTGCAGCCCAAGGGGCTGGACGGGCAACTTAACTCAGAAGCTCCAACTGCCCTCTAGTCGGCCTTGGTTCTAAGTTCTTTCCTGACATGGGAACACACGGCCGCATAGGCCTCTTGGCCTTCAGAGCGTTTCTACGTGTTGGAAGTAGCAGGGCCTTAGCCTGCCCTTTACTTAAAGCTTGCAACTTGGCGTAGAGTCCGCCTTTGTGCTAAGTGCTTTCCTGGGCTGCATTGGCGAGCACTTCACTCAGAGTCTCCAACCTGCCTTAGAGTCCGCCTTGGTTCTAACCCCTTTCCTCAACTTGGGAGAACGCTGCCCTCTAGTAGTGTTCGTCTTCGCTGCGTTGGTAAGGTTTGGGAAGCCTAAGGGCCTTCCCTGGAACTCAACTCGGTTTAGCCAGCAGGCTTCTCGTCCGCCCCGGTTCTAAGGTCTTTCCTCCCCTGGGATCTCACGGCCCCCCCAGGAGACGTCACCTTAGGAGCGATGATACGTTTTGGAAGCAAAAGGGACCTGGGGTGCCCTGCCCTGGGAGTGTCCAACTTGCCTCCAATGCGGCCTTGTTCTAACTTCTTTCCACAGCAGGGAACACGCTGCCCCATAGGAAAGATCACTTCAGGTCGGGTTTACGTGGCGGAAGCATAAGGGTCTGGGCCTGCACTTAACGCGCAGTGTGCAACTTGCCTCGCGGGCGCCCCAGGTTCCAAGTCCTTTGCACAGCCGGGAGCCAACTGCCCTTTGGGAATCCTCCCCTGAAGGTCGCGCTCACGTTTTGGAAGCCGCAGCATCTTTGCGTGCCCTTAACTCAGAGTATCCAACAAGCTTCTAGTACGCCCTTCTTCTCAAGTCTTCCCTTCACTTGGGAACACACTGCCACTGAGGAGACTTCACCTGAAGCGCGGCTACACGTTTTGCAGCCCAAGGGGCTGGACGGGCAACTGAACTCAGAAGCTCTAACTGCCCTCTAGTCGGCCTTGGTTCTAAGTTCTTTCCTGACAGGGGAACACACGGCCGCATAGGCCTCTTGGCCTACAGAGCGTTTCTACGTGTTGGAAGCAGCAGGGCCTTAGCCTGCCCTTTACTTAGAGCTTGCAACTTGGCGTAGAGTCCGCCTTTTTGCTAAGTGCTTTCCTGGGCCGCATTGGCGAGCACTTCACTCAGAGTCTCCAACCTGCCTTAGAGTCCGCCTTGGTTCTAACCCATTTCCTCAACTTGGGAGAACACTGCCCTCTAGTAGTGTTCGTCTTCGGTGCCTTGGTAAGGTTTGGGAAGCCTAAGGGCCTTCCCTGGAACTCAACTCGGTGTAGCCAGCAGGCTTCTCGTCCGCCCCGGTTCTAAGGTCTTTCCTCCCCTGGGATCTCACGGCCCTCCCAGGAGATGTCACCTTCGGAGCGATGATACGTTTTGGAAGCAAAAGGGACCTGGGGTGCCCTGCCCTGGGAGTGTCCAACTTGCCTCCAGTGCGGCCATTTTCTAACTTCTTTCCACAGCAGGGAACACGCTGCCCCATAGGAAACTTCACTTCAGGTCGGGTTTACGTGGCGGAAGCATAAGGGTCTGGGCCTGCACTTAACGCGCAGTGTGCAACTTGCCTCGCGGGCGCCCCGGGTTCCAAGTCCTTTGCACAGCCGGGAGCCAACTGCCCTTTGGGAATCCTCCCCTGAAGGTCGCGTTCACGTTTTGGAAGCCGCAGCTTCTTTGCGTGCCCTTAACTCAGAGTATCCAACAAGCTTCTAGTCCGCCCTTCTTCTCAAGCCTTCCCTTCTCTTGGGAACACACTGCCACTGAGGAGACTTCAACTGAAGCGCGGGTACACGTTTTGCAGCCCAAGGGGCTGGACGGGCAACTTAACTCAGAAGCTCCAACTGCCCTCTAGCCGGCCTTGGTTCTAAGTTCTTTCCTGACATGGGAACACACGGCCGCATAGGCCTCTTGGCCTTCAGAGCGTTTCTACGTGTTGGAAGCAGCAGGGCCTTAGCCTGCCCTTTACTTAGAGCTTGCAACTTGGCGTAGAGTCCGCCTTTGTGCTAAGTGCTTTCCTGGGCCGCATTGGCGAGCACTTCACTCAGAGTCTCCAACCTGCCTTAGAGTCCGCCTTGGTTCTAACCCCTTTCCTCAACTTGGGAGAACGCTGCCCTCTAGTAGTGTTCGTCTTCGCTGCGTTGGTAAGGTTTGGGAAGCCTAAGGGCCTTCCCTGGAACTCAACTCGGTGTAGCTAGCAGGCTTCTCGTCCGCCCCGGTTCTAAGGTCTTTCCTCCCCTTGGATCTCACGGCCCCCCAGGAGACGTCACCTTAGGAGCGATGATACGTTTTGGAAGCAAAAGGGACCTGGGGTGCCCTGCCCTGGGAGTGTCCAACTCGCCTCCAGTGCGGCCTTGTTCTAACTCCTTTCCACAGCAGGGAACACGCTGCCCCATAGGAAACTTCACTTCAGGTCGGGTTTACGTGGCGGAAGCATAAGGGTCTGGGCCTGCACTTAACGCGCAGTGTGCAACTTGCCTCGCGGGCGCCCCAGGTTCCAAGTCCTTTGCACAGCCGGGAGCCAACTGCCCTTTGGGAATCCTCCCCTGAAGGTCGCGTTCACGTTTTGGAAGCCGCAGCGTCTTTGCGTGCCCTTAACTCAGAGTATCCAACAAGCTTCTAGTCCGCCCTTCTTCTCAAGTCTTCCCTTCACTTGGGAACACACTGCCACTGAGGAGACTTCACCTGAAGCGCGGCTACAGGTTTTGCAGCCCAAGGGGCTGGACGGGCAACTTAACTCAGAAGCTCCAACTGCCCTCTAGTCGGCCTTGGTTCTAAGGTCTTTCCTGACATGGGAACACACGGCCGCATACGCCTCTTGGCCTTCAGAGCGTTTCTACGTGTTGGAAGCAGCAGGGCCTTAGCCTGCCCTTTACTTAGAGCTTGCAACTTGGCGTAGAGTCCGCCTTTGTGCTAAGTGCTTTCCTGGGCCGCATTGGCGAGCACTTCACTCAGAGTCTCCAACCTGCCTTAGAGTCCGCCTTGGTTCTAACCCCTTTCCTCAACTTGGGAGAACGCTGCCTTCTAGTAGTGTTCGTCTTCGCTGCGTTGGTAAGGTTTGGGAAGCCTAAGGGCCTTCCCTGGAACTCAACTCGGTGTAGCCAGCAGGCCTCTCATCCGCCCCGGTTCTAAGGTCTTTCCTCCCCTGGGATCTCACGGCCCCCCAGGAGACGTCACCTTAGGAGCGATGATACGTTTTGGAAGCAAAAGGGACCTGGGGTGCCCTGCCCTGGGAGTGTCCAACTTGCCTCCAGTGCGGCCTTGTTCTAACTTCTTTCCACAGCAGGGAACACGCTGCCCCATAGGAAACTTCACTTCAGGTCGGGTTTACGTGGCGGAAGCATAAGGGTCTGGGCCTGCACTTAACGCGCAGTGTGCAACTTGCCTCGCGGGCGCCCCAGGTTCCAAGTCCTTTGCACAGCCGGGAGCCAACTGCCCTTTGGGTATCCTCCCCTGAAGGTCGCGTTCACGTTTTGGAAGCCGCAGCTTCTTTGCGTGCCCTTAACTCAGAGTATCCAACAAGCTTCTAGTCCGCCCTTCTTCTCAAGCCTTCCCTTCTCTTGGGAACACACTGCCACTGAGGAGACTTCAACTGAAGCGCGGGTACACGTTTTGCAGCCCAAGGGGCTGGACGGGCAACTTAACACAGAAGCTCCAACTGCCCTCTAGCCGGCCTTGGTTCTAAGGTCTTTCCTGACATGGGAACACACGGCCGCATAGGCCTCTTGGCCTTCAGAGCGTTTCTACGTGTTGGAAACAGCAGGGCCTTAGCCTGCCCTTTACTTAGAGCTTGCAACTTGGCGTAGAGTCCGCCTTTGTGCTAAGTGCTTTCCTGGGCCGCATTGGCGAGCACTTCACTCAGAGTCTCCAACCTGCCTTAGAGTCCGCCTTGGTTCTAACCCCTTTCCTCAACTTGGGAGAACGCTGCCCTCTAGTAGTGTTCGTCTTCGCTGCGTTGGTAAGGTTTGGGAAGCCTAAGGGCCTTCCCTGGAACTCAACTCGGTGTAGCCAGCAGGCCTCTCATCCGCCCCGGTTCTAAGGTCTTTCCTCCCCTGGGATCTCACGGCCCCCCAGGAGACGTCACCTTAGGAGCGATGATACGTTTTGGAAGCAAAAGGGACCTGGGGTGCCCTGCCCTGGGAGTGTCCAACTCGCCTCCAGTGCGGCCTTGTTCTAACTCCTTTCCACAGCAGGGAACACGCTGCCCCATAGGAAACTTCACTTCAGGTCGGGTTTACGTGGCGGAAGCATAAGGGTCTGGGCCTGCACTTAACGCGCAGTGTGCAACTTGCCTCGCGGGCGCCCCAGGTTCCAAGTCCTTTGCACAGCCGGGAGCCAACTGCCCTTTGGGAATCCTCCCCTAAAGGTGGCGTTCACGTTTTGGAAGCCGCAGCGTCTTTGCGTGCCCTTAACTCAGAGTATCCAACAAGCTTCTAGTCCGCCCTTCTTCTCAAGTCTTCCCTTCACTTGGGAACACACTGCCACTGAGGAGACTTCACCTGCAGCGCGGCTACAGGTTTTGCATCCCAAGGGGCTGGACGGGCAACTTAACACAGAAGCTCCAACTGCCCTCTAGTCGGCCTTGGTTCTAAGTTCTTTCCTGACATGGGAACACACGGCCGCATAGGCCTCTTGGCCTTCAGAGCGTTTCTACGTGTTGGAAGCAGCAGGGCCTTAGCCTGCCCTTTACTTAGAGCTTGCAACGTGGCGTAGAGTCCGCCTTTGTGCTAAGTGCTTTCCTGGGCCGCATTGGCGAGCACTTCACTCAGAGTCTCCAACCTGCCTTAGAGTCCGCCTTGGTTCTAACCCCTTTCCTCAACTTGGGAGAACGCTGCCCTCTAGTAGTGTTCGTCTTCGCTGCGTTGGTAAGGTTTGGGAAGCCTAAGGGCCTTCCCTGGAACTCAACTCGGTGTAGCCAGCAGGCTTCTCGTCCGCCCCGGTTCTAAGGTCTTTCCTCCCCTTGGATCTCACGGCCCCCCAGGAGACGTCACCTTAGGAGCGATGATACGTTTTGGAAGCAAAAGGGACCTGGGGTGCCCTGCCCTGGGAGTGTCCAACTCGCCTCCAGTGCGGCCTTGTTCTAACTCCTTTCCACAGCAGGGAACACGCTGCCCCATAGGAAACTTCACTTCAGGTCGGGTTTACGTGGCGGAAGCATAAGGGTCTGGGCCTGCACTTAACGCGCAGTGTGCAACTTGCCTCGCGGGCGCCCCAGGTTCCAAGTCCTTTGCACAGCCGGGAGCCAACTGCCCTTTGGGAATCCTCCCCTAAAGGTGGCGTTCACGTTTTGGAAGCCGCAGCGTCTTTGCGTGCCCTTAACTCAGAGTATCCAACAAGCTTCTAGTCCGCCCTTCTTCTCAAGTCTTCCCTTCACTTGGGAACACACTGCCACTGAGGAGACTTCACCTGCAGCGCGGCTACAGGTTTTGCAGCCCAAGGGGCTGGACGGGCAACTTAACTCAGAAGCTCCAACTGCCCTCTAGTCGGCCTTGGTTCTAAGGTCTTTCCTGACATGGGAACACACGGCCGCATAGGCCTCTTGGCCTTCAGAGCGTTTCTACGTGTTGGAAGCAGCAGGGCCTTAGCCTGCCCTTTACTTAGAGCTTGCAACTTGGCGTAGAGTCCGCCTTTGTGCTAAGTGCTTTCCTGGGCCGCATTGGCGAGCACTTCACTCAGAGTCTCCAACCTGCCTTAGAGTCCGCCTTGGTTCTAACCCCTTTCCTCAACTTGGGAGAACGCTGCCCTCTTGTAGTGTTCGTCTTCGCTGCGTTGGTAAGGTTTGGGAAGCCTAAGGGCCTTCCCTGGAACTCAACTCGGTGTAGCCAGCAGGCTTCTCATCCGCCCCGGTTCTAAGGTCTTTCCTCCCCTGGGATCTCACGGCCCCCCAGGAGACGTCACCTTAGGAGCGATGATACGTTTTGGAAGCAAAAGGGACCTGGGGTGCCCTGCCCTGGGAGTGTCCAACTTGCCTCCAGTGCGGCCTTGTTCTAACTTCTTTCCACAGCAGGGAACACGCTGCCCCATAGGAAACTTCACTTCAGGTCGGGTTTACGTGGCGGAAGCATAAGGGTCTGGGCCTGCACTTAACGCGCAGTGTGCAACTTGCCTCGCGGGCGCCCCAGGTTCCAAGTCCTTTGCACAGCCGTGAGCCAACTGCCCTTTGGGAATCCTCCCCTGAAGGTCGCGTTCACGTTTTGGAAGCCGCAGCTTCTTTGCGTGCCCTTAACTCAGAGTATCCAACAAGCTTCTAGTCCGCCCTTCTTCTCAAGCCTTCCCTTCACTTGGGAACACAGTGCCACTGAGGACACTTCACCTGAAGCGCGGGTACACGTTTTGCAGCCCAAGGGGCTGGACGGGCAACTTAACACAGAAGCTCCAACTGCCCTCTAGCCGGCCTTGGTTCTAAGTTCTTTCCTGACATGGGAACACACGGCCGCATAGGCCTCTTGGCCTTCAGAGCGTTTCTACGTGTTGGAAGCAGCAGGGCCTTAGCCTGCCCTTTACTTAGAGCTTGCAACTTGGCGTAGAGTCCGCCTTTGTGCTAAGTGCTTTCCTGGGCCGCATTGGCGAGCACTTCACTCAGAGTCTCCAACCTGCCTTAGAGTCCGCCTTGGTTCTAACCCCTTTCCTCAACTTGGGAGAACGCTGCCTTCTAGTAGTGTTCGTCTTCGCTGCGTTGGTAAGGTTTGGGAAGCCTAAGGGCCTTCCCTGGAACTCAACTCGGTGTAGCCAGCAGGCTTCTCGTCCTCCCCGGTTCTAAGGTCTTTCCTCCCCTGGCACCTCACGGCCCCCCCAGGAGACGTCACCTTAGGAGCGATGATACGTTTTGGAAGCAAAAGGGACCTGGGGTGCCCTGCCCTGGGAGTGTCCAACTTGCCTCCAGTGCGGCCTTGTTCTAACTTCTTTCCACAGCAGGGAACACGCTGCCCCAGAGGGAACTTCACTTCAGGTCGGGTTTACGTGGCGGATACATAAGGGTCTGGGCCTGCACTTAACGCGCAGTGTGCAACTTGCCTCGCGGGCGCCCCAGGTTCCAAGTCCTTTGCACAGCCGGGAGTCAACTGCCCTTTGGGAATCCTCCCCTAAAGGTCGCGTTCACGTTTTGGAAGCCGCAGCGTCTTTGCGTGCCCTTAACTCAGAGTATCCAACAAGCTTCTAGTCCGCCCTTCTTCTCAAGTCTTCCCTTCACTTGGGAACACACTGCCACTGAGGAGACTTCACCTGAAGCGCGGCTACAGGTTTTGCAGCCCAAGGGGCTGGACGGGCAACTGAACTCAGAAGCTCCAACTGCCCTCTAGTCGGCCTTGGTTCTAAGGTCTTTCCTGACATGGGAACACACGGCCGCATAGGCCTCTTGGCCTTCAGAGCGTTTCTACGTGTTGGAAGCTGCAGGGCCTTAGCCTGCCCTTTACTTAGAGCTTGCAACTTGGCGTAGAGTCCGCCTTTGTGCTAAGTGCTTTCCTGGGCCGCATTGGCGAGCACTTCACTCAGAGTCTCCAACCTGCCTTAGAGTCCGCCTTAGTTCTAACCCCTTTCCTCAACATGGGAGAACGCTGCCCTCTAGTAGTGTTCGTCTTCGCTGCGTTGGTAAGGTTTGGGAAGCCTAAGGGCCTTCCCTGGAACTCAACTCGGTGTAGTCAGCAGACTTCTCGTCCGCCCCGGTTCTAAGGTCTTTCCTCCCCTGGGATCTCACGGCCCCCCAGGAGACGTCACCTTAGGAGCGATGATACGTTTTGGAAGCAAAAGGGACCTGGGGTGCCCTGCCCTGGGAGTGTCCAACTTGCCTCCAGTGCGGCCTTGTTCTAACTTCTTTCCACAGCAGGGAACACGCTGCCCCATAGGAAACTTCACTTCAGGTCGGGTTTACGTGGCGGAAGCATAAGGGTCCGGGCCTGCACTTAACGCGCAGTGTGCAACTTGCCTCGCGGGCGCCCCAGGTTCCATGTCCTTTGCACAGCCGGGAGCCAACTGCCATTTGGGAATCCTCCCCTGAAGGTCGCGTTCACGTTTTGGAAGCCGCAGCGTCTTTGCTTGCCCTTAACTAAGAGTATCCAACAAGCTTCTAGTCCGCCCTTCTTCTCAAGTCTTCCCTTCACTTGGGAACACACTGCCACTGAGGAGACTTCACCTGAAGCGCGGCTACACGTTTTGCAGCCCAAGGGGCTGGACGGGCAACTGAACTCAGAAGCTCCAACTGCCCTCTAGTCGGCCTTGGTTCTAAGTTCTTTCCTGACATGGGAACACACGGCCGCATAGGCCTCTTGGCCTTCAGAGCGTTTCTACGTGTTGGAAGCAGCAGGGCCTTAGCCTGCCCTTTACTTAGAGCTTGCAACTTGGCGTAGAGTCCGCCTTTGTGCTAAGTGCTTTCCTGGGCCGCATTGGCGAGCACTTCACTCAGAGTCTCCAACCTGCCTTAGAGTCCGCCTTGGTTCTAACCCCTTTCCTCAACTTGGGAGAACGCTGCCCTTTAGTAGTGTTCGTCTTCGCTGCGTTGGTAAGGTTTGGGAAGCCTAAGGGCCTTCCCTGGAACTCAACTCCGTGTAGCCAGCAGGCTTCTCGTCCGCCCCGGTTCTAAGGTCTTTCCTCCCCTGGCATCTCATGGCCCCGCCAGGAGACGTCACCTTAGGAGCGATGATACGTTTTGGAAGCAAAAGGGACCTGGGGTGCCCTGCCCTGGGAGTGTCCAACTTGCCTCCAATGCGGCCTTGTTCTAACTTCTTTCCACAGCAGGGAACACGCTGCCCCATAGGAAACTTCACTTCAGGTCGGGTTTACGTGGCGGAAGCATAAGGGTCTGGGCCTGCACTTAACGCGCAGTGTGCAACTTGCCTCGCGGGCGCCCCAGGTTCCAAGTCTTTGCACAGCCGGGAGCCAACTGCCCTTTGGGAATCCTCCCCTGAAGGTCGCGTTCACGTTTTGGAAGCCGCAGCGTCTTTGCGTGCCCTTAACTCAGAGTATCCAACAAGCTTCTAGTCCGCCCTTCTTCTCAAGTCTTCCCTTCACTTGGGAACACACTGCCACTGAGGAGACTTCAACTGAAGCGCGGCTACAGGTTTTGCAGCCCAAGGGGCTGGACGGGCAACTTAACTCAGAAGCTCCAACTGCCCTCTAGTCGGCCTTGGTTCTAAGTTCTTTCCTGACATGGGAACACACGGCCGCATAGGCCTCTTGGCCTTCAGAGCGTTTCTACGTGTTGGAAGCAGCAGGGCCTTAGCCTGCCCTTTACTTAGAGCTTGCAACTTGGCGTAGAGTCCGCCTTTGTGCTAAGTGCTTTCCTGGGCCGCATTGGCGAGCACTTCACTCAGAGTCTCCAACCTGCCTTAGAGTCCGCCTTGGTTCTAACCCCTTTCCTCAACTTGGGAGAACGCTGCCCTCTAGTAGTGTTCGTCTTCGCTGAGTTGATAAGGTTTGGGAAGCCTAAGGGCCTTCCCTGGAACTCAATTCGGTGTAGCCAGCAGGCTTCTCGTCCGCCCCGGTTCTAAGGTCTTTCCTCCCCTGGGATCTCACGGCCCCCCCAGGAGACATCACCTTAGGAGCGATGATACGTTTTGGAAGCAAAAGGGACCTGGGGTGCCCTGCCCTGGGAGTGTCCAACTTGCCTCCAGTGCGGCCTTGTTCTAACTTCTTTCCACAGCAGGGAACACGCTGCCCCATAGGAAACTTCCCTTCAGGTCGGGTTTACGTGGCGGAAGCATAAGGGTCTGGGCCTGCACTTAACGCGCAGTGTGCAACTTGCCTCGCGGGCGCCCCAGGTTCCAAGTCCTTTGCACAGCCGGGAGCCCACTGCCCTTTGGGAATCCTCCCCTGAAGGTCGCGTTCACGTTTTGGAAGCCGCAGCGTCTTTGCGTGCCCTTAACTCAGAGTATCCAACAAGCTTCTAGTCCGCCCTTCTTCTCAAGTCTTCCCTTCACTTGGGAACACACTGCCACTGAGGAGACTTCACCTGAAGCGCGGCTACAGGTTTTGCAGCCCAAGGGGCTGGACGGGCAACTTAACTCAGAAGCTCCAAATGCCCTCTAGTCGGCCTTGGTTCTAAGGTCTTTCCTGACATGGGAACACACGGCCGCATAGGCCTCTTGGCCTTCAGAGCGTTTCTACGTGTTGGAAGCAGCAGGGCCTTAGCCTGCCCTTTACTTAGAGCTTGCAACTTGGCGTAGAGTCCGCCTTTGTGCTAAGTGCTTTCCTGGGCCGCATTGGCGAGCACTTCACTCAGAGTCTCCAACCTGCCTTAGAGTCCGCCTTGGTTCTAACCCCTTTCCTCAACTTGGGAGAACGCTGCGCTCTAGTAGTGTTCGTCTTCGCTGCGTTGGTAAGGTTTGGGAAGCCTAAGGGCCTTCCCTGGAACTCAACTCGGTGTAGCCAGCAGGCTTCTCGTCCGCCCCGGTTCTAAGGTCTTTCCTCCCCTGGGATCTCACGGCCCCCACAGGAGACGTCACCTTAGGAGCGATGATACGTTTTGGAAGCAAAAGGGACCTGGGGTGCCCTGCCCTGGGAGTGTCCAACTTGCCTCCAGTGCGGCCTTGTTCTAACTTCTTTCCACAGCAGGGAACACGCTGCCCCATAGGAAACTTCACTTCAGGTCGGGTTTACGTGGCGGAAGCATAAGGGTCTGGGCCTGCACTTAACGCGCAGTGTGCAACTTGCCTCGCGGGCGCCCCAGGTTCCAAGTCCTTTGCACAGCCGGGAGCCAACTGCCCTTTGGGAATCCTCCCCTGAAGGTCGCGTTCACGTTTTGGAAGCCGCAGCGTCTTTGCGTGCCCTTAACTCAGAGTATCCAACAAGCTTCTCGTCCGCCATTCTTCTCAAGTCTTCCCTTCACTTGGGAACACACGGCCACTGAGGAGACTTCAACTGAAGCGCGGCTACACGTTTTGCAGCCCAAGGGGCTGGACGGGCAACTGAACTCAGAAGCTCCAACTGCCCTCTAGTCGGCCTTGGTTCTAAGTTCTTTCCTGACATGGGAACACACGGCCGCAGAGGCCTCTTGGCCTTCAGAGCGTTTCTACGTGTTGGAAGCAGCAGGGCCTTGGCCTGCCCTTTACTTAGAGCTTGCAACTTGGCGTAGAGTCCGCCTTTGTGCTAAGTGCTTTCCTGGGCTGCATTGGCGAGCACTTCACTCAGAGTCTCCAACCTGCCTTAGAGTCCGCCTTGGTTCTAACCCCTTTCCTCAACTTGGGAGAACGCTGCCCTCTAGTAGTGTTCGTCTTCGCTGCGTTGGTAAGGTTTGGGAAGCCTAAGGGCCTTCCCTGGAACTCAACTCGGTGTAGCCAGCAGGCTTCTCGTCCGCCCCGGTTCTAAGGTCTTTCCTCCCCTGGGATCTCACGGCCCCCCAGGAGAAGTCACCTTAGGAGCGATGATACGTTTTGGAAGCAAAAGGGACCTGGGGTGCCCTGCCCTGGGAGTGTCCAACTCGCCTCCAGTGCGGCCTTGTTCTAACTTCTTTCCACAGCAGGGAACACGCTGCCCCATAGGAAACTTCACTTCAGGTCGGGTTTACGTGGCGGAAGCATAACGGTCTGGGCCTGCACTTAACGCGCAGTGTGCAACTTGCCTCGCGGGCGCCCCAGGTTCCAAGTCCTTTGCACAGCCGGGAGCCAACTGCCCTTTGGGAATCCTCCCCTGAAGTTCGCGTTCACGTTTTGGAAGCCGCAGCGTCTTTGCGTGCCCTTAACTCAGAGTATCCAATAAGCTTCTAGTCCGCCCTTCTTCTCAAGTCTTCCCTTCACTTGGGAACACACTGCCACTGAGGAGACTTCAACTGAAGCGCGGCTACACGTTTTGCAGCCCAAGGGGCTGGACGGGCAACTGAACTCAGAAGCTCCAACTGCCCTCTAGTCGGCCTTGGTTCTAAGTTCTTTCCTGACATGGGAACACACGGCCGCATAGGCCTCTTGGCCTTCAGAGCGTTTCTACGTGTTGGAAGCAGCAGGGCCTTGGCCTGCCCTTTACTTAGAGCTTGCAACTTGGCGTAGAGTCAGCCTTTGTGCTAAGTGCTTTCCTGGGCCGCTTTGGCGAGCACTTCACTCAGAGTCTCCAACCTGCCTTAGAGTCCGCCTTGGTTCTAACCCCTTTCCTCAACTTGGGAGAACGCTGCCCTCTAGTAGTGTTCGTCTTCGCTGCGTTGGTAAGGTTTCGGAAGCCTAAGGGCCTTCCCTGGAACTCAACATGCTGTAGCCAGCAGGCTTCTCGTCCGCCCCGGTTCTAAGGTCTTTCCTCCCCTGGGATCTCACGGCCCCCCCAGGAGACGTCACCTTAGGAGCGATGATACGTTTTGGAAGCAAAAGGGACCTGGGGTGCCCTGCCCTGGGAGTGTCCAACTTGCCTCCAGTGCGGCCTTGTTCTAACTTCTTTCCACAGCAGGGAACACGCTGCCCCATAGGAAACTTCACTTCAGGTCGGGTTTACGTGGCGGAAGCATAAGGGTCTGGGCCTGCACTTAACGCGCAGTGTGCAACTTGCCTCGCGGGCGCCCCAGGTTCCAAGTCCTTTGCACAGCCGGGAGCCAACTGCCCTTTGGGAATCCTCCCCTGAAGGTCGCGTTCACGTTGTGGAAGCCGCAGCGTCTTTGCGTGCCCTTAACTCAGAGTATCCAATAAGCTTCTAGTCCGCCCTTCTTCTCAAGTCTTCCCTTCACTTGGGAACACACTGCCACTGAGGAGACTTCACCTGAAGCGCGGCTACACGTTTTGCAGCCCAAGGGGCTGGACGGGCAACTGAACTCAGAAGCTCCAACTGCCCTCTAGTCGGCCTTGGTTCTAAGTTCTTTCCTGACATGGGAACACACGGCCGCATAGGCCTCTTGGCCTTCAGAGCGTTTCTACGTCTTGGAAGCAGCAGGGCCTTAGCCTGCCCTTTACTTAGAGATTGCAACTTGGCGTAGAGTCCGCCTTTGTGCTAAGTGCTTTCCTGGGCCGCATTGGCGAGCACTTCACTCAGAGTCTCCAACCTGCCTTAGAGTCCGCCTTGGTTCTAACCCCTTTCCTCAACTTGGGAGAACGCTGCCCTCTAGTAGTGTTCATCTTCGCTGCGTTGGTAAGGTTTGGGAAGCCTAAGGGCCTTCCCTGGAACTCAACTCGGTGTAGCCAGCAGGCTTCTCGTCCGCCCCGGTTCTAAGGTCTTTCCTCCCCTGGGATCTCACGGCCCCCCCAGGAGACGTCACCTTAGGAGCGATGATACGTTTTGGAAGCAAAAGGGACCTGGGGTGCCCTGCCCTGGGAGTGTCCAACTTGCCTCCAGTGCGGCCTTGTTCTAACTTCTTTCCACAGCAGGGAACACGCTGCCCCATAGGAAACTTCACTTCAGGTCGGGTTTACGTGGCGGAAGCATAAGGGTCTGGGCCTGCACTTAACGCGCAGTGTGCAACTTGCCTCGCGGGCGCCCCAGATTCCAAGTCCTTTGCACAGCCGGGAGCCAACTGCCCTTTGGGAATCCTCCCCTGAAGGTCGCGTTCACGTTTTGGAAGCCGCAGCGTCTTTGCGTGCCCTTAACTCAGAGTATCCAACAAGCTTCTAGTCCGCCCTTCTTCTCAAGTCTTCCCTTCACTTGGGAACACACTGCCACTGAGGAGACTTCACCTGAAGCGCGGCTACACGTTTTGCAGCCCAAGGGGCTGGACGGGCAACTGAACTCAGAAGCTCCAACTGCCCTCTAGTCGGCCTTGGTTCTAAGTTCTTTCCTGACATGGGAACACACGGCCGCATAGGCCTCTTGGCCTTCAGAGCGTTTCTACGTGTTGGAAGCAGCAGGGCCTTAGCCTGCCCTTTACTTAGAGCTTGCAACTTGGCGTAGAGTCCGCCTTTGTGCTAAGTGCTTTCCTGGGCCGCATTGGCGAGCACTTCACTCAGAGTCTCCAACCTGCCTTAGAGTCCGCCTTGGTTCTAACCCCTTTCCTCAACTTGGGAGAACGCTGCCCTCAAGTAGTGTTCGTCTTCGCTGCGTTGGTAAGGTTTGGGAAGCCTAAGGGCCTTCCCTGGAACTCAACTCGTTGTAGCCAGCAGGCGTCTCGTCCGCCCCGGTTCTAAGGTCTTTCCTCCCCTGGGATCTCACGGCCCCCCCAGGAGATGTCACCTTTGGAGCGATGATACGTTTTGGAAGCAAAAGGGACCTGGGGTGCCCTGCCCTGGGAGTGTCCCACTTGCCTCCAGTGCGGCCTTGTTCTAACTTCTTTCCACAGCAGGGAACACGCTGCCCCATAGGAAACTTCACTTCAGGTCGGGTTTACGTGGCGGAAGCATAAGGGTCTGGGCCTGCACTTAACGCAAAGTGTGCAACTTGCCTCGCGGGCGCCCCAGGTTCCAAGTCCTTTGCACAGCCGTGAGCCAACTACCCTTTGGGAATCCTCCCCTGAAGGTCGCGTTCACGTTTTGGAAGCCGCAGCGTCTTTGCGTGCCCTTAACTCAGAGTATCCAACAAGCTTCTAGTCCGCCCTTCTTCTCAAGTCTTCCCTTCACTTGGGAACACACTGCCACTGAGGAGACTTCACCTGAAGCGCGGCTACACGTTTTGCAGCCCAAGGGGCTGGACGGGCAACTGAACTCACAAGCTCCAACTGCCCTCTAGTCGGACTTGGTTCTAAGTTCTTTCCTGACATGGGAACACACGGCCGCATAGGCCTCTTGGCCTTCAGAGCGTTTCTACGTGTTGGAGGCAGCACTGCCTTAGCCTGCCCTTTACTTAGAGCTTGCAACTTGGCGTAGAGTCCGCCTTTGTGCTAAGTGCTTTCCTGGGCTGCATTGGCGAGAACTTCACTCAGAGTCTCCAACCTGCCTTAGAGTCCGCCTTGGTTCTAACCCCTTTCTTCAACTTGGGAGAACGGTGCCCTCTAGTAGTGTTCGTCTTCGCTGCGTTGGTAAGGTTTGGGAAGCCTAAGGGCCTTCCCTGGAACTCAACTCGGTGTAGCCAACAGGCTTCTTGTCCGCCCCGGTTCTAAGGTCTTTCCTCCCCTGGGATCTCACGGCCCCCCCAGGAGACGTCACCTTAGGAGCGATGATACGTTTTGGAAGCAAAAGGGACCTGGGGTGCCCTGCCCTGGGAGTGTCCAACTTGCCTCCAGTGCGGCCTTGTTCTAACTTCTTTCCACAACAGGGAACACGCTGCCCCATAGGAAACTTCACTTCAGGTCGGGTTTATGTGTCGGAAGCATAATGGTCTGGGCCTGCACTTAACGCGCAGTGTGCAACTTGCCTCGCGGGCGCCCCAGGTTCCAAGTCCTTTGCACAGCCAGGAGCCAACTGCCCTTTGGGAATCCTCCCCTGAAGGTCGCGTTCACGTTTTGGAAGCCGCAGCGTCTTTGCGTGCCCTTAACTCAGAGTATCCAACAAGCTTCTAGTCCGCCCTTCTTCTCAAGTCTTCCCTTCACTTGGGAACACACTGCCACTGAGGAGACTTCACCTGAAGCACGGCTACACGTTTTGCAGCCCAAGGGGCTGGACGGGCAACTGAACTCAGAAGCTCCAACTGCCCTCTAGTCGGCCTTGGTTCTAAGTTCTTTCCTGACATGGGAACACACGGCCGCATAGGCCTCTTGGCCTTCAGAGCGTTTCTACGTGTTGGAAGCAGCAGGGCCTTAGCCTGCCCTTTACTTAGAGCTTGCAACTTGGCGTCGAGTCCGCTTTTGTGCTAAGTGCTTTCCTGGGCTGCATTGGCGAGCACTTCACTCAGAGTCTCCAACCTGCCTTAGAGTCCGCCTTGGTTCTAACACCTTTCCTCAACTTGGGAGAACGCTGCCCTCTAGTAGTGTTCGTCTTCGCTGCGTTGGTAAGGTTTGGGAAGCCTAAGGGCCTTCCCTGGAACTCAACTCGGTGTAGCCAGCAGGCTTCTCGTCCGCCCCGGTTTTAAGGTCTTTCCTCCCCTGGGATCTCACGGCCCCCCCCCAGGAGACGTCACCTTAGGAGCGATGATACGTTTTGGAAGCAAAAGGGACCTGGGGTGCCCTGCCCTGGGAGTGTCCAACTCGCCTCCAGAGCGGCCTTGTTCTAACTTCTTTCCACAGCAGGGAACACGCTGCCCCATAGGAAACTTCACTTCAGGTCGGGTTTACGTGGCGGAAGCATAAGGGTCTGGGCCTGCACTTATCGCGCAGTGTGCAACTTGCCTCGCGGGCGCCCCAGGTTCCAAGTCCTTTGCACAGCCGGGAGCCAACTGCCCTTTGGGAATCCTCCCCTGAATTTCGCGTTCACGTTTTGGAAGCCGCAGCGTCTTTGCGTGCCCTTAACTCAGAGTATCCAATAAGCTTCTAGTCCGCCCTTCTTCTCAAGTCTTCCCTTCACTTGGGAACACACTGCCACTGAGGAGACTTCACCTGAAGCGCGGCTACAGGTTTTGCAGCCCAAGGGGCTGGACGGGCAACTGAACTCAGAAGCTCCAACTGCCCTCTAGTCGGCCTTGGTTCTAAGTTCTTTCCTGACATGGGAACACACGGCCGCATAGGCCTCTTGGCCTTCAGAGCGTTTCTACGTGTTGGAAGCAGCAGGGCCTTAGCCTGCCCTTTACTTAGAGCTTGCAACTTGGCGTAGAGTCCGCCTTTGTGCTAAGTGCTTTCCTGGGCCGCATTGGCGAGCACTTCACTCAGAGTCTCCAACCTGCCTTAGAGTCCGCCTTGGTTCTAACCCCTTTCCTCAACTTGGGAGAACGCTGCCCTCTAGTAGTGTTCGTCTTCGCTGCGTTGGTAAGGTTTGGGAAGCCTAAGGGCCTTCCCTGGAACTCAACTCGGTGTACCCAGCAGGCTTCTCGTCCGCCCCGGTTCTAAGGTCTTTCCTCCCCTGGGATCTCACGGCCCCCCCAGGAGACGTCACCTTAGGAGCGATGATACGTTTTGGAAGCAAAAGGGACCTGGGGTGCCCTGCCCTGGGAGTGTCCAACTTGCCTCCAGTGCGGCCTTGTTCTAACTTCTTTCCACAGCAGGAAACACGCTGCCCCATAGGAAACTTCACTTCAGGTCGGGTTTATGTGGCGGAAGCATAAGGGTCTGGGCCTGCACTTAACACGCAGTGTGCAACTTGCCTCGCGGGCGCCCCAGGTTCCAAGTCCTTTGCACAGCCGGGAGCCAACTGCCCTTTGGGAATCCTCCCCTGAAGGTCGCGTTCACGTTTTGGAAGCCGCAGCGTCTTTGCGTGCCCTTAACTCAGAGTATCCAACAAGCTTCTAGTCCGCCCTTCTTCTCAAGTCTTCCCTTCACTTGGGAACACACTGCCATTGAGGAGACTTCACCTGAAGCGCGGCTACAGGTTTTGCAGCCCAAGGGGCTGGACGGGCAACTGAACTCAGAAGCTCCAACTGCCCTCTAGTCGGCCTTGGTTCTAAGTTCTTTCCTGACATGGGAACACACGGCCGCATAGGCCTCTTGGCCTTCAGAGTGTTTCTACGTGTTGGAAGCAGCAGGGCCTTAGCCTGCCCTTTACTTAGAGCTTGCAACTTGGCGTAGAGTCCGCCTTTGTGCTAAGTGCTTTCCTGGGCCGCATTGGCGAGCACTTCACTCAGAGTCTCCAACCTGCCTTAGAGTCCGCCTTGGTTCTAACCCCTTTCCTCAACTTGGGAGAACGCTGCCCTCTAGTAGTGTTCGTCTTCGCTGCGTTGGTAAGGTTTGGGAAGCCTAAGGGCCTTCCCTGGAACTCAACTCGCTGTAGCCAGCAGGCTTCTCGTCCGCCCCGGTTCTAAGGTCTTTCCTCCCCTGGGATCTCACGGCCCCCCCAGGAGACGTCACCTTAGGAGCGATGATACGTTTTGGAAGCAAAAGGGACCTGGGGTGCCCTGCCCTGGGAGTGTCCAACTTGCCTCCAGTGCGGCCTTGTTCTAACTTCTTTCCACAGCAGGGAACACGCTGCCCCATAGGAAACTTCACTTCAGGTCGGGTTTACGTGGCGGAAGCATAAGGGTCTGGGCCTGCACTTAACGCGCAGTGTGCAACTTGCCTCGCGGGCGCCCCAGTTTCCAAGTCCTTTGCACAGCCGGGAGCCAACTGCCCTTTGGGAATCCTCCCCTGAAGGTCGCGTTCACGTTTTGGAAGCCGCAGCGTCTTTGCGTGCCCTTAACTCAGAGTATCCAACAAGCTTCTAGTCCGCCCTTCTTCTCAAGTCTTCCCTTCACTTGGGAACACACTGCCATTGAGGAGACTTCACCTGAAGCGCGGCTACAGGTTTTGCAGCCCAAGGGGCTGGACGGGCAACTGAACTCAGAAGCTCCAACTGCCCTCTAGTCGGCCTTGGTTCTAAGTTCTTTCCTGACATGGGAACACACGGCCGCATAGGCCTCTTGGCCTTCAGAGCGTTTCTACGTGTTGGAAGCAGCAGGGCCTTAGCCTGCCCTTTACTTAGAGCTTGCAACTTGGCGTAGAGTCCGCCTTTGTGCTAAGTGCTTTCCTGGGCTGCATTGGCGAGAACTTCACTCAGAGTCTCCAACCTGCCTTAGAGTCCGCCTTGGTTCTAACCCCTTTCCTCAACTTGGGAGAACGCTGCCCTCTAGTAGTGTTCGTCTTCGCTGCGTTGGTAAGGTTTGGGAAGCCTAAGGGCCTTCCCTGGAACTCAACTCGGTGTAGCCAACAGGCTTCTCGTCCGCCCCGGTTCTAAGGTCTTTCCTCCCCTGGGATCTCACGGCCCCCCCAGGAGACGTCACCTTAGGAGCGATGATACGTTTTGGAAGCAAAAGGGACCTGGGGTGCCCTGCCCTGGGAGTGTCCAACTTGCCTCCAGTGCGGCCTTGTTCTAACTTCTTTCCACAACAGGGAACACGCTGCCCCATAGGAAACTTCACTTCAGGTCGGGTTTATGTGGCGGAAGCATAATGGTCTGGGCTTGCACTTAACGCGCAGTGTGCAACTTGCCTCGCGGGCGCCCCAGGTTCCAAGTCCTTTGCACAGCCGGGAGCCAACTGCCCTTTGGGAATCCTCCCCTGAAGGTCGCGTTCACGTTTTGGAAGCCGCAGCGTCTTTGCGTGCCCTTAACTCAGAGTATCCAACAAGCTTCTAGTCCGCCCTTCTTCTCAAGTCTTCCCTTCACTTGGGAACACACCGCCATTGAGGAGACTTCACCTGAAGCGCGGCTACACGTTTTGCAGCCCAAGGGGCTGGACGGGCAACTTAACTCAGAAGCTCCAACTGCCCTCTAGTCGGCCTTGGTTCTAAGTTCTTTCCTGACATGGGAACACACGGCCGCATAGGCCTCTTGGCCTTCAGAGCGTTTCTACGTGTTGGAAGCAGCAGGGCCTTAGCCTGCCCTTTACTTAGAGCTTGCAACTTGGCGTAGAGTCCGCCTTTGTGCTAAGTGCTTTCCTGGGCCACATTGGCGAGCACTTCACTCAGAGTCTCCAACCTGCCTTAGAGTCCGCCTTGGTTCTAACCCCTTTCCTCAACTTGGGAGAACGCTGCCCTCTAGTAGTGTTCGTCTTCGCTGCGTTGGTAAGGTTTGGGAAGCCTAAGGGCCTTCCCTGGAACTCAACTCGGTGTAGCCAGCAGGCTTCTCGTCCGCCCCGGTTCTAAGGTCTTTCCTCCCCTGGGATCTCACGGCCCCCCCAGGAGACGTCACCTTAGGAGCGATGATACGTTTTGGAAGCAAAAGGGACCTGGGGTGCCCTGCCCTGGGAGTGTCCAACTTGCCTCCAGTGCGGCCTTGTTCTAACTTCTTTCCACAGCAGGGAACACGCTGCCCCATAGGAAACTTCACTTCAGGTCGGGTTTACGTGGCGGAAGCATAAGCGTCTGGGCCTGCACTTAACGCGCAGTGTGCAACTTGCCTCGCGGGCGCCCCAGGTTCCAAGTCCTTTGCACAGCCGGGAGCCAACTGCCCTTTGGGAATCCTCCCCTGAAGGTCGCGTTCACGTTTTGGAAGCCGCAGCGTCTTTGCGTGCCCTTAACTCAGAGTATCCAATAAGCTTCTAGTCCGCCCTTCTTCTCAAGTCTTCCCTTCACTTGGGAACACACTGCCACTGAGGAGACTTCAACTGATGCGCGGCTACACGTTTTGCAGCCCAAGGGGCTGGACGGGCAACTGAACTCAGAAGCTCCAACTGCCCTCTCGTCGGCCTTGGTTCTAAGTTCTTTCCTGACATGGGAACACACGGCCGCATAGGCCTCTTGGCCTTCAGAGCGTTTCTACGTGTTGGAAGCAGCAGGGCCTTAGCCTGCCCTTTACTTAGAGCTTGCAACTTGGCGTAGAGTCCGCCTTTGTGCTAAGTGCTTTCCTGGGCCGCATTGGCGAGCACTTCACTCAGAGTCTCCAACCTGCCTTAGAGTCCGCCTTGGTTCTAACCCTTTCCTCAACTTGGGAGAACGCTGCCCTCTAGTAGTGTTCGTCTTCGCTGCGTTGGTAAGGTTTGGGAAGCCTAAGGGCCTTCCCTGGAACTCAACTCGGTTAGCCAACAGGCGTCTCGTCCGCCCCGGTTCTAAGGTCTTTCCTCCCCTGGGATCTCACGGCCCCCCCAGGAGACGTCACCTTAGGAGCGATGATACGTTTTGGAAGCAAAAGGGACCTGGGGTGCCCTGCCCTGGGAGTGTCCAACTTGCCTCCAGTGCGCCCTTGTTCTAACTTCTTTCCACAGCAGGGAACACGCTGCCCCATAGGAAACTTCACTTCAGGTCGGGTTTATGTGGCGGAAGCATAAGGGTCTGGGCCTGCACTTAACGCGCAGTGTGCAACTTGCCTCGCGGGCGCCCCAGATTCCAAGTCCTTTGCACAGCCGGGAGCCAACTGCCCTTTGGGAATCCTCCCCTGAAGGTCGCGTTCATGTTTTGGAAGCCGCAGCGTCTGCTTGCCCTTAACTCAGAGTATCCAACAAGCTTCTAGTCCGCCCTTCTTCTCAAGTCTTCCCTTCACTTGGGAACACACTGCCATTGAGGAGACTTCACCTGAAGCGCGGCTACAGGTTTTGCAGCCCAAGGGGCTGGACGGGCAACTGAACTCAGAAGCTCCAACTGCCCTCTAGTCGGCCTTGGTTCTAAGTTCTTTCCTGACATGGGAACACACGGCCGCATAGGCCTCTTGGCCTTCAGAGTGTTTCTACGTGTTGGAAGCAGCAGGGCCTTAGCCTGCCCTTTACTTAGAGCTTGCAACTTGGCGTAGAGTCCGCCTTTGTGCTAAGTGCTTTCCTGGGCCGCATTGGCGAGCACTTCACTCAGAGTCTCCAACCTGCCTTAGAGTCCGCCTTGGTTCTAACCCCTTTCCTCAACTTGGGAGAACGCTGCCCTCTAGTAGTGTTCGTCTTCGCTGCGTTGGTAAGGTTTGGGAAGCCTAAGGGCCTTCCCTGGAACTCAACTCGCTGTAGCCAGCAGGCTTCTCGTCCGCCCCGGTTCTAAGGTCTTTCCTCCCCTGGGATCTCACGGCCCCCCCAGGAGACGTCACCTTAGGAGCGATGATACGTTTTGGAAGCAAAAGGGACCTGGGGTGCCCTGCCCTGGGAGTGTCCAACTTGCCTCCAGTGCGGCCTTGTTCTAACTTCTTTCCACAGCAGGGAACACGCTGCCCCATAGGAAACTTCACTTCAGGTCGGGTTTACGTGGCGGAAGCATAAGGGTCTGGGCCTGCACTTAACGCGCAGTGTGCAACTTGCCTCGCGGGCGCCCCAGTTTCCAAGTCCTTTGCACAGCCGGGAGCCAACTGCCCTTTGGGAATCCTCCCCTGAAGGTCGCGTTCACGTTTTGGAAGCCGCAGCGTCTTTGCGTGCCCTTAACTCAGAGTATCCAACAAGCTTCTAGTCCGCCCTTCTTCTCAAGTCTTCCCTTCACTTGGGAACACACTGCCATTGAGGAGACTTCACCTGAAGCGCGGCTACAGGTTTTGCAGCCCAAGGGGCTGGACGGGCAACTGAACTCAGAAGCTCCAACTGCCCTCTAGTCGGCCTTGGTTCTAAGTTCTTTCCTGACATGGGAACACACGGCCGCATAGGCCTCTTGGCCTTCAGAGCGTTTCTACGTGTTGGAAGCAGCAGGGCCTTAGCCTGCCCTTTACTTAGAGCTTGCAACTTGGCGTAGAGTCCGCCTTTGTGCTAAGTGCTTTCCTGGGCTGCATTGGCGAGAACTTCACTCAGAGTCTCCAACCTGCCTTAGAGTCCGCCTTGGTTCTAACCCCTTTCCTCAACTTGGGAGAACGCTGCCCTCTAGTAGTGTTCGTCTTCGCTGCGTTGGTAAGGTTTGGGAAGCCTAAGGGCCTTCCCTGGAACTCAACTCGGTGTAGCCAACAGGCTTCTCGTCCGCCCCGGTTCTAAGGTCTTTCCTCCCCTGGGATCTCACGGCCCCCCCAGGAGACGTCACCTTAGGAGCGATGATACGTTTTGGAAGCAAAAGGGACCTGGGGTGCCCTGCCCTGGGAGTGTCCAACTTGCCTCCAGTGCGGCCTTGTTCTAACTTCTTTCCACAACAGGGAACACGCTGCCCCATAGGAAACTTCACTTCAGGTCGGGTTTATGTGGCGGAAGCATAATGGTCTGGGCTTGCACTTAACGCGCAGTGTGCAACTTGCCTCGCGGGCGCCCCAGGTTCCAAGTCCTTTGCACAGCCGGGAGCCAACTGCCCTTTGGGAATCCTCCCCTGAAGGTCGCGTTCACGTTTTGGAAGCCGCAGCGTCTTTGCGTGCCCTTAACTCAGAGTATCCAACAAGCTTCTAGTCCGCCCTTCTTCTCAAGTCTTCCCTTCACTTGGGAACACACCGCCATTGAGGAGACTTCACCTGAAGCGCGGCTACACGTTTTGCAGCCCAAGGGGCTGGACGGGCAACTTAACTCAGAAGCTCCAACTGCCCTCTAGTCGGCCTTGGTTCTAAGTTCTTTCCTGACATGGGAACACACGGCCGCATAGGCCTCTTGGCCTTCAGAGCGTTTCTACGTGTTGGAAGCAGCAGGGCCTTAGCCTGCCCTTTACTTAGAGCTTGCAACTTGGCGTAGAGTCCGCCTTTGTGCTAAGTGCTTTCCTGGGCCACATTGGCGAGCACTTCACTCAGAGTCTCCAACCTGCCTTAGAGTCCGCCTTGGTTCTAACCCCTTTCCTCAACTTGGGAGAACGCTGCCCTCTAGTAGTGTTCGTCTTCGCTGCGTTGGTAAGGTTTGGGAAGCCTAAGGGCCTTCCCTGGAACTCAACTCGGTGTAGCCAGCAGGCTTCTCGTCCGCCCCGGTTCTAAGGTCTTTCCTCCCCTGGGATCTCACGGCCCCCCCAGGAGACGTCACCTTAGGAGCGATGATACGTTTTGGAAGCAAAAGGGACCTGGGGTGCCCTGCCCTGGGAGTGTCCAACTTGCCTCCAGTGCGGCCTTGTTCTAACTTCTTTCCACAGCAGGGAACACGCTGCCCCATAGGAAACTTCACTTCAGGTCGGGTTTACGTGGCGGAAGCATAAGCGTCTGGGCCTGCACTTAACGCGCAGTGTGCAACTTGCCTCGCGGGCGCCCCAGGTTCCAAGTCCTTTGCACAGCCGGGAGCCAACTGCCCTTTGGGAATCCTCCCCTGAAGGTCGCGTTCACGTTTTGGAAGCCGCAGCGTCTTTGCGTGCCCTTAACTCAGAGTATCCAATAAGCTTCTAGTCCGCCCTTCTTCTCAAGTCTTCCCTTCACTTGGGAACACACTGCCACTGAGGAGACTTCAACTGATGCGCGGCTACACGTTTTGCAGCCCAAGGGGCTGGACGGGCAACTGAACTCAGAAGCTCCAACTGCCCTCTCGTCGGCCTTGGTTCTAAGTTCTTTCCTGACATGGGAACACACGGCCGCATAGGCCTCTTGGCCTTCAGAGCGTTTCTACGTGTTGGAAGCAGCAGGGCCTTAGCCTGCCCTTTACTTAGAGCTTGCAACTTGGCGTAGAGTCCGCCTTTGTGCTAAGTGCTTTCCTGGGCCGCATTGGCGAGCACTTCACTCAGAGTCTCCAACCTGCCTTAGAGTCCGCCTTGGTTCTAACCCTTTCCTCAACTTGGGAGAACGCTGCCCTCTAGTAGTGTTCGTCTTCGCTGCGTTGGTAAGGTTTGGGAAGCCTAAGGGCCTTCCCTGGAACTCAACTCGGTTAGCCAACAGGCGTCTCGTCCGCCCCGGTTCTAAGGTCTTTCCTCCCCTGGGATCTCACGGCCCCCCCAGGAGACGTCACCTTAGGAGCGATGATACGTTTTGGAAGCAAAAGGGACCTGGGGTGCCCTGCCCTGGGAGTGTCCAACTTGCCTCCAGTGCGGCCTTGTTCTAACTTCTTTCCACAGCAGGGAACACGCTGCCCCATAGGAAACTTCACTTCAGGTCGGGTTTATGTGGCGGAAGCATAAGGGTCTGGGCCTGCACTTAACGCGCAGTGTGCAACTTGCCTCGCGGGCGCCCCAGATTCCAAGTCCTTTGCACAGCCGGGAGCCAACTGCCCTTTGGGAATCCTCCCCTGAAGGTCGCGTTCACGTTTTGGAAGCCGCAGCGTCTGCTTGCCCTTAACTCAGAGTATCCAACAAGCTTCTAGTCCGCCCTTCTTCTCAAGTCTTCCCTTCACTTGGGAACACACTGCCACTGAGGAGACTTCACCTGAAGCGCGGCTACACGTTTTGCAGCCCAAGGGGCTGGACGGGCAACTGAACTCAGAAGCTCCAACTGCCCTCTAGTCGGCCTTGGTTCTAAGTTCTTTCCTGACATGGGAACACACGGCCGCATAGGCCTCTTGGCCTTCAGAGCGTTTCTACGTGTTGGAAGCAGCAGGGCCTTAGCCTGCCCTTTACTTAGAGCTTGCAACTTGGCGTAGAGTCCGCCTTTGTGCTAAGTGCTTTCCTAGGCTGCATTGGCGAGCACTTCACTCAGAGTCTCCAACCTGCCTTAGAGTCCGCCTTGGTTCTAACCCCTTTCCTCAACTTGGGAGAACGCTGCCCTCTAGTAGTGTTCGTCTTCGCTGCGTTGGTAAGGTTTGGGAAGCCTAAGGGCCTTCCCTGGAACTCAACTCGGTGTAGCCAGCAGGCTTCTCGTCCGCCCCGGTTCTAAGGTCTTTCCTCCCCTGGGATCTCACGGCCCCCCAGGAGACGTCACCTTAGGAGCGATGATATGTTTTGGAAGCAAAAGGGACCTGGGGTGCCCTGCCCTGGGAGTGTCCAACTTGCCTCCAGTGCGGCCTTGTTCTAACTTCTTTCCACAGCAGGGAACACGCTGCCCCATATGAAACTTCACTTCAGGTCGGGCTTACGTGGCGGAAGCATAAGGGTCTGGGCCTGCACTTAACGCGCAGTGTGCAACTTGCCTCGCGGGCGCCCCAGGTTCCAAGTCATTTGCACAGACGGGAGCCAAGTGCCCTTTGGGAATCCTCCCCTGAAGGTCGCGTTCACGTTTTGGAAGCCGCAGCGTCTTTGCGTGCCCTTAACTCAGAGTATCCAACAAGCTTCTAGTCCGCCCTTCTTCTCAAGTCTTCCCTTCACTTGGGAACACAATGCCACTGAGGAGACTTCACCTGAAGCGCGGCTACACGTTTTGCAGCCCAAGGGGCTGGACGGGCAACTGAACTCAGAAGCTCCAACTGCCCTCTCGTCGGCCTTGGTTCTAAGTTCTTTCCTGACATGGGAACACACGGCCGCATAGGCCTCTTGGCCTTCAGAGCGTTTCTACGTGTTGGAAGCAGCAGGGCCTTAGCCTGCCCTTTACTTAGAGCTTGCAACTTGGCGTAGAGTCCGCCTTTGTGCTAAGTGCTTTCCTGGGCCGCATTGGCGAGCACTTCACTCAGAGTCTCCAACCTGCCTTAGAGTCCGCCTTGGTTCTAACCCTTTCCTCAACTTGGGAGAATGCTGCCCTCTAGTAGTGTTCGTCTTCGCTGCGTTGGTAAGGTTTGGGAAGCCTAAGGGCCTTCCCTGGAACTCAACTCGGTTAGCCAACAGGCTTCTCGTCCGCCCCGGTTCTAAGGTCTTTCCTCCCCTGGGATCTCACGGCCCCCCCCAGGAGACGTCACCTTAGGAGCGATGATACGTTTTGGAAGCAAAAGGGACCTGGGGTGCCCTGCCCTGGGAGTGTCCAACTTGCCTCCAGTGCGGCCTTGTTCTAACTTCTTTCCACAGCAGGGAACACGCTGCCCCATAGGAAACTTCACTTCAGGTCGGGTTTACGTGGCGGAAGCATAAGCGTCTGGGCCTGCACTTAACGCGCAGTGTGCAACTTGCCTCGCGGGCGCCCCAGGTTCCAAGTCCTTTGCACAGCCGGGAGCCAACTGCCCTTTGGGAATCCTCCCCTGAAGGTCGCGTTCACGTTTTGGAAGCCGCAGCGTCTTTGCGTGCCCTTAACTCAGAGTATCCAACAAGCTTCTAGTCCGCCCTTCTTCTCAAGTCTTCCCTTCACTTCGGAACACACTGCCACTGAGGAGACTTCACCTGAAGCGCGGCTACACGTTTTGCAGCCCAAGGGGCTGGACGGGCAACTGAACTCAGAAGCTCCAACTGCCCTCTAGTCGGCCTTGGTTCTAAGTTCTTTCCTGACATGGGAACACACGGCCGCATAGGCCTCTTGGCCTTCAGAGCGTTTCTACGTGTTGGAAGCAGCAGGGCCTTAGCCTGCCCTTTACTTAGAGCTTGCAACTTGGCGTAGAGTCCGCCTTTGTGCTAAGTGCTTTCCTGGGCCGCATTGGCGAGCACTTCACTCAGAGTCTCCAACCTGCCTTAGAGTCCGCCTTGGTTCTAACCCCTTTCCTCAACTTGGGAGAACGCTGCCCTCTAGTAGTGTTCGTCTTCGCTGCGTTGGTAAGGTTTGGGAAGCCTAAGGGCCTTCCCTGGAACTCAACTCGGTGTAGCCAGCAGGCTTCTCGTCCGCCCCGGTTCTAAGGTCTTTCCTCCCCTGGGATCTCACGGCCCCTCCAGGAGACGTCACCTTAGGAGCGATGATACGTTTTGGAAGCAAAAGGGACCTGGGGTGCCCTGCCCTGGGAGTGTCCAACTTGCCTCCAGTGCGGCCTTGTTCTAACTTCTTTCCACAGCAGGGAACACGCTGCCCCATAGGAAACTTCACTTCAGGTCGGGTTTATGTGGCGGAAGCATAAGGGTCTGGGCCTGCACTTAACGCGCAGTGTGCAACTTGCCTCGCGAGCGCCCCAGGTTCCAAGTCCTTTGCACAGCCGGGAGCCAACTGCCCTTTGGGAATCCTATCCTGAAGGTCGCGTTCACGTTTTGGAAGCCGCAGCGTCTTTGCGTGCCCTTAACTCAGAGTATCCAACAAGCTTCTAGTCCGCCCTTCTTCTCAAGTCTTCCCTTCAATTGGGAACACACTGCCACTGAGGAGACTTCACCTGAAGCGCGGCTACACGTTTTGCAGCCCAAGGGGCTGGACGGGCAACTGAACTCAGAAGCTCCAACTGCCCTCTAGTCGGCCTTGGTTCTAAGTTCTTTCCTGACATGGGAACACACGGCTGCATAGGCCTCTTGGCCTTCAGAGCGTTTCTACGTGTTGGAAGCAGCAGGGCCTTAGCCTGCCCTTTACTTAGAGCTTGCAACTTGGCGTAGAGTCCGCCTTTGTGCTAAATGCTTTCCTGGGCTGCATTGGCGAGCACTTCACTCAGAGTCTCCAACCTGCCTTAGAGTCCGCCTTGGTTCTAACCCTTTCCTCAACTTGGGAGAACGCTGCCCTCTAGTAGTGTTCGTCTTCGCTGCGTTGGTAAGGTTTGGGAAGCCTAAGGGCCTTCCCTGGAACTCAACTCGGTTAGCCAACAGGCTTCTCGTCCGCCCCGGTTCTAAGGTCTTTCCTCCCCTGGGATCTCACGGCCCCCCCCAGGAGACGTCACCTTAGGAGCGATGATACGTTTTGGAAGCAAAAGGGACCTGGGGTGCCCTGCCCTGGGAGTGTCCAACTTGCCTCCAGTGCGGCCTTGTTCTAACTTCTTTCCACAGCAGGGAACACGCTGCCCCATAGGAAACTTCACTTCAGGTCGGGTTTACGTGGCGGAAGCATAAGGGTCTGGGCCTGCACTTAACGCGCAGTGTGCAACTTGCCTCGCGGGCGCCCCAGGTTCCAAGTCCTTTGCACAGCCGGGAGCCAACTGCCCTTTGGGAATCCTCCCCTGAAGGTCGCGTTCACGTTTTGGAAGCCGCAGCGTCTTTGCGTGCACTTAACTCAGAGTATCCAACAAGCTTCTAGTCCGCCCTTCTTCTCAAGTCTTCCCTTCACTTGGGAACACACTGCCACTGAGGAGACTTCACCTGAAGCGCGGCTACAGGTTTTGCAGCCTAAGGGGCTGGACGGGCAACTTAACTCAGAAGCTCCAACTGCCCTCTAGTCGGCCTTGGTTCTAAGTTCTTTCCTGACATGGGAACACACGGCCGCATAGGCCTCTTGGCCTTCAGAGCGTTTCTACGTGTTGGAAGCAGCAGGGCCTTAGCCTGCCCTTTACTTAGAGCTTGCAACTTGGCGTAGAGTCCGCCTTTGTGCTAAGTGCTTTCCTGGGCCGCATTGGCGAGCACTTCACTCAGAGTCTCCAACCTGCCTTAGAGTCCGCCTTGGTTCTAACCCCTTTCCTCAACTTGGGAGAACGCTGCCCTCTAGTAGTGTTCGTCTTCGCTGCGTTGGTAAGGTTTGGGAAGCCTAAGGGCCTTCCCTGGAACTCAACTCGGTGTAGCCAACAGGCTTCTCGTCCGCCCCGGTTCTAAGGTCTTTCCTCCCCTGGGATCTCACGGCCCCTCCAGGAGACGTCACCTTAGGAGCGATGATACGTTTTGGAAGCAAAAGGGACCTGGGGTGCCCTGCCCTGGGAGTGTCCAACTTGCCTCCAGTGCGGCCTTGTACTAACTTCTTTCCACAGCAGGGAACAAGCTGCCCCATAGGAAACTTCACTTCAGGTCGGGTTTATGTGGCGGAAGCATAAGGGTCTGGGCCTGCACTTAACGCGCAGTGTGCAACTTGCCTCGCGGGCGCCCCAGGTTCCAAGTCCTTTGCACAGCCGGGAGCCAACTGCCCTTTGGGAATCCTCCCCTGAAGGTCGCGTTCACGTTTTGGAAGCCGCAGCGTCTTTGCGTGCCCTTAACTCAGAGTATCCAACAAGCTTCTAGTCCGCCCTTCTTCTCAAGTCTTCCCTTCACTTGGGAACACACTGCCACTGAGGAGACTTCACCTGAAGCGCGGCTACACGTTTTGCAGCCCAAGGGGCTGGACGGGCAACTGAACTCAGAAGCTCCAACTGCCCTCTAGTCGGCCTTGGTTCTAAGTTCTTTCCTGACATGGGAACACACGGCCGCAAAGGCCTCTTGGCCTTCAGAGCGTTTCTACGTGTTGGAAGCAGCAGGGCCTTAGCCTGCCCTTTACTTAGAGCTTGCAACTTGGCGTAGAGTCCGCCTTTGTGCTAAGTGCTTTCCTGGGCCGCATTGGCGAACACTTCACTCAGAGTCTCCAACCTGCCTTAGAGTCCGCCTTGGTTCTAACCCCTTTCCTCAACTTGGGAGAAAGCTGCCCTCAAGTAGTGTTCGTCTTCGCTGCGTTGGTACGGTTTGGGAAGCCTAAGGGCCTTCCCTGGAACTCAACTCGTTGTAGCCAGCAGGCGTCTCGTCCGCCCCGGTTCTAAGGTCTTTCCTCCCCTGGGATCTCACGGCCCCCCCAGGAGACGTCACCTTAGGAGCGATGATACATTTTGGAAGCAAAAGGGACCTGGG
Organism: Meles meles; assembly: GCF_922984935.1. Lineage (NCBI taxonomy): Eukaryota > Metazoa > Chordata > Mammalia > Carnivora > Mustelidae > Meles > Meles meles. The sequence continues at coordinate 299,271 of NW_025721606.1, forward strand.
GTGCCCTGCCCTGGGAGTGTCCAACTTGCCTCCAGTGCGGCCTTGTTCTAACTTCTTTCCACAGCAGGGAACACGCTGCCCCATAGGAAACTTCACTTCAGGTCGGGTTTACGTGGCGGAAGCATAAGGGTCTGGGCCTGCACTTAACGCGCAGTGTGCAACTTGCCTCGCGGGCGCCCCAGGTTCCAAGTCCTTTGCACAGCCGGGAGCCAACTGCCCTTTGGGAATCCTCCCCTGAAGGTCGCGTTCACGTTTTGGAAGCCGCAGCGTCTTTGCGTGCCCTTAACTCAGAGTATCCAACAAGCTTCTAGTCCGCCCTTCTTCTCAAGTCTTCCCTTCACTTGGGAACACACTGCCACTGAGGAGACTTCACCTGAAGCGCGGCTACACGTTTTGCAGCCCAAGGGGCTGGACGGGCAACTGAACTCAGAAGCTCCAACTGCCCTCTAGTCGGCCTTGGTTCTAAGTTCTTTCCTGACATGGGAACACACGGCCGCATAGGCCTCTTGGCCTTCAGAGCGTTTCTACGTGTTGGAAGCAGCAGGGCCTTAGCCTGCCCTTTACTTAGAGCTTGCAACTTGGCGTAGAGTCCGCCTTTGTGCTAAGTGCTTTCCTGGGCTGCATTGGCGAGCACTTCACTCAGAGTCTCCAACCTGCCTTAGAGTCCGCCTTGGTTCTAACCCCTTTCCTCAACTTGGGAGAACGCTGCCCTCTAGTAGTGTTCGTCTTCGCTGCGTTGGTAAGGTTTGGGAAGCCTAAGGGCCTTCCCTGGAACTCAACTCGGTGTAGCCAGCAGGCTTCTCGTCCGCCCCGGTTCTAAGGTCTTTCCTCCCCTGGGATCTCACGGCCCCCCCAGGAGACGTCACCTTAGGAGCGATGATACGTTTTGGAAGCAAAAGGGGCCTGGGGTGCCCTGCCCTGGGAGTGTCCAACTTGCCTCCAGTGCGGCCTTGTTCTAACTTCTTTCCACAGCAGGGAACACGCTGCCCCATAGGAAACTTCACTTCAGGTCGGGTTTACGTGGCGGAAGCATAAGGGTCTGGGCCTGCACTTAACGTGCAGTGTGCAACTTGCCTCGCGGGCGCCGCAGGTTCCAAGTCCTTTGCACAGCCGGGAGCCAACTGCCCTTTGGGAATCCTCCCCTGAAGGTCGCGTTCACGTTTTGGAAGCCGCAGCGTCTTTGCGTGCCCTTAACTCAGAGTATCCAACAAGCTTCTAGTCCGCCCTTCTTCTCAAGTCTTCCCTTCACTTGGGAATACACTGCCACTGAGGAGACTTCATCTGAAGCGCGGCTACACGTTTTGCAGCCCAAGGGGCTGGACGGGCAACTTAACTCAGAAGCTCCAACTGCCCTCTAGTCGGCCTTGGTTCTAAGTTCTTTCCTGACATGGGAACACACGGCCGCATAGGCCTCTTGGCCTTCAGAGCGTTTCTACGTGTTGGAAGCAGCAGGGCCTTAGCCTGCACTTTACTTAGAGCTTGCAACTTGGCGTAGAGTCCGCCTTTGTGCTAAGTGCTTTACTGGGCTGCATTGGCAAGCACTTCACTCAGAGTCTCCAACCTGCCTTAGAATCCGCCTTGGTTCTAACCCCTTTCCTCAACTTGGGAGAACGCTGCCCTCTAGTAGTGTTCCTCTTCGCTGCGTTGGTAAGGTTTGGGAAGCCTAAGGGCCTTCCCTGGAACTCAACTCGGTTAGCCAACAGGCTTCTCGTCCGCCCCGGTTCTAAGGTCTTTCCTCCCCTGGGATCTCACGGCCCCCCCCAGGAGACGTCACCTTAGGAGCGATGATACGTTTTGGAAGCAAAAGGGACCTGGGGTGCCCTGCCCTGGGAGTGTCCAACTTGCCTCCAGTGCGGCCTTGTTCTAACTTCTTTCCACAGCAGGGAACACGCTGCCCCATAGGAAACTTCACTTCAGGTCGGGTTTACGTGGCGGAAGCATAAGGGTCTGGGCCTGCACTTAACGCGCAGTGTGCAACTTGCCTCGCGGGCGCCCCAGGTTCCAAGTCCTTTGCACAGCCAGGAGCCAACTGCCCTTTGGGAATCCTCCCCTGAAGGTCGCGTTCACGTTTTGGAAGCCGCAGCGTCTTTGCGTGCCCTTAACTCAGAGTATCCAACAAGCTTCTAGTCCGCCCTTCTTCTCAAGTCTTCCCTTCTCTTGGGAACACACTGCCACTGAGGAGACTTCATCTGAAGCGCGGCTACACGTTTTGCAGCCCATGGGGCTGGACGGGCAACTTAACTCAGAAGCTCCAACTGCCCTCTAGTCGGCCTTGGTTCTAAGTTCTTTCCTGACATGGGTACACACGGCCGCATAGGCCTCTTGGCCTTCAGAGCGTTTCTACGTGTTGGAAGCAGCAGGGCCTTAGCCTGCACTTTACTTAGAGCTTGCAACTTGGCGTAGAGTCCGCCTTCGTGCTAAGTGCTTTCCTGGGCTGCATTGGCGAGCACTTCACTCAGAGTCTCCAACCTGCCTTAGAGTCCGCCTTGGTTCTAACCCCTTTCCTCAACTTGGGAGAACGCTGCCCTCTAGTAGGGTTCGCCTTCGCTGCGTTGGTAAGGTTTGGGAAGCCTAAGGGCCTTCCCTGGAACTCAACTCGGTGTAGCCAACAGGCTTCTAGTCCGCCCCGGTTCTAAGGTCTTTCCTCCCCTGGGATCTCACGGCCCCCCCCAGGAGACGTCACCTTAGGAGCGATGATACGTTTTGGAAGCAAAAGGGACCTGGGGTGCCCTGCCCTGGGAGTGTCCAACTTGCCTCCAGTGCGGCCTTGTTCTAACTTCTTTCCACAGCAGGGAACACGCTGCCCCATAGGAAACTTCACTTCAGGTCGAGTTTACGTGGCGGAAGCATCAGGATCTGGGCCTGCACTTAACGCGCAGTGTGCACCTTGCCTCGCGGGCGCCCCAGGTTCCAAGTCCTTTGCACAGCCGGGAGCCAACTGCCCTTTGGGAATCCTCCCCTGAAGGTCGCGTTCACGTTTTGGAAGCCGCAGCGTCTTTGCGTGCCCTTAACTCAGAGTATCCAACAAGCTTCTAGTCCGCCCTTCTTCTCAAGTCTTCCCTTCACTTGGGAACACACTGCCACTGAGGAGACTACACCTGAAGCGCGGCTACAGGTTTTGCAGCCCAAGGGGCTGGACGGGCAACTTAACTCAGAAGCTCCAACTGCCCTCTAGTCGGCCTTGGTTCTAAGTTCTTTCCTGACATGGGAACACACGGCCGCAGAGGCCTCTTGGCCTTCAGAGCGTTTCTACGTGTTGGAAGCAGCAGGGCCTTAGCCTGCCCTTTACTTAGAGCTTGCAACTTGGCGTAGAGTCCGCCTTTGTGCTAAGTGCTTTCCTGGGCTGCATTGGCGAGCACTTCACTCAGAGTCTCCAACCTGCCTTAGAGTCCGCCTTGGTTCTAACCCCTTTCCTCAACTTGGGAGAACGATGCCCTCTAGTAGTGTTCGTCTTCGCTGCGTTGGTAAGGTTTGGGAAGCCTAAGGGCCTTCCCTGGAACTCAACTCGGTGTAGCCAACAGGCCTCTCGTCCGCCCCGGTTCTAAGGTCTTTCCTCCCCTGGGATCTCACGGCCCCCCCAGGAGACGTCACCTTAGGAGCGATGATACGTTTTGGAAGCAAAAGGGACCTGGGGTGCCCTGCCCTGGGAGTGTCCAACTCGCCTCCAGTGCGGCCTTGTTCTAACTTCTTTCCACAGCAGGGAACAGGCTGCCCCATAGGAAACTTCACTTCAGGTCGGGTTTACGTGGCGGAAGCATAAGGGTCTGGGCCTGCACTTAACGCGCAGTGTGCAACTTGCCTCACGGGCGCCCCAGGTTCCAAGTCCTTTGCACAGCCGGGAGCCAACTGCCCTTTGGGAATCCTCCCCTGAAGGTCGCGTTCACGTTTTGGAAGCCGCAGCGTCTTTGCGTGCCCTTAACTCAGAGTATCCAACAAGCTTCTAGTCCGCCCTTCTTCTCAAGTCTTCCCTTCACTTGGGAACACACTGCCACTGAGGAGACTTCACCTGAAGCGCGGCTACACGTTTTGCAGCCCAAGGGGCTGAACGGGCAACTTAACTCAGAAGCTCCAACTGCCCTCTAGTCGGCCTTGGTTCTAAGTTCTTTCCTGACATGGGAAAACACGGCCGCATAGGCCTCTTGGCCTTCAGAGCGTTTCTACGTGTTGGAAGCAGCAGGGCCTTGGCCTGCCCTTTACTTAGAGCTTGCAACTTGGCGTAGAGTCCGCCTTTGTGCTAAGTGCTTTCCTGGTCTGCATTGGCGAGCACTTCACTCAGAGTCTCCAACCTGCCTTAGAGTCCGCCTTGGTTCTAACCCCTTTCCTCAACTTGGGAGAACGCTGCCCTCTAGTAGTGTTCGTCTTCGCTGCGTTGGTAAGGTTTGGGAAGCCTAAGGGCCTTCCCTGGAACTCAACTCGGTGTAGCCAGCAGGCTTCTCGTCCGCCCCGGTTCTAAGGTCTTTCCTCCCCTGGGATCTCACGGCCCCCCAGGAGACGTCACCTTAGGAGCGATGATACGTTTTGGAAGCAAAAGGGTCCTGGGGTACCCTGCCCTGGGAGTGTCCAACTCGCCTCCAGTGCGGCCTTGTTCTAACTTCTTTCCACAGCAGGGAACACGCTGCCCCATAGGAAACTTCACTTCAGGTCGGGTTTACGTGGCGGAAGCATAAGGGTCTGGGCCTGCACTTAACGCGCAGTGTGCAACTTGCCTCGCGGGCGCCCCAGGTTCCAAGTCCTTTGCACAGCCGGGAGCCAACTGCCCTTTGGGAATCCTCCCCTGAAGGTCGCGTTCACGTTTTGGAAGCCGCAGCGTCTTTGCGTGCCCTTAACTCAGAGTATCCAACAAGCTTCTAGTCTGCCCTTCTTCTCAAGTCTTCCCTTCACTTGGGAACACACGGCCACTGAGGAGACTTCACCTGCAGCGCGGCTACACGTTTTGCAGCCCAAGGGGCTGGACGGGCAACTTAACTCAGAAGCTCCAACTGCCCTCTAGTCGGCCTAGGTTCTAAGTTCTTTCCTGACATGGGAACACACGGCCGCATAGGCCTCTTGGCCTTCAGAGCGTTTCTACGTGTTGGAAGCAGCAGGGCCTTAGCCTGCCCTTTACTTAGAGCTTGCAACTTGGCGTAGAGTCCGCCTTTGTGCTAAGTGCTTTCCTGGGCTGCATTGGCGAGCACTTCACTCAGAGTCTCCAACCTGCCTTAGAGTCCGCCTTGGTTCTAACCCCTTTCCTCAACTTGGGAGAACGCTGCCCTCTCGTATTGTTCGTCTTCGCTGCGTTGGTAAGGTTTGGGAAGCCTAAGGGCCTTCCCTGGAACTCAACTCGGTGTAGCCAACAGGCTTCTCGTCCGCCCCGGTTCTAAGGTCTTTCCTCCCCTGGGATCTCACGGCCCCCCCAGGAGACGTCACCTTAGGAGCGATGATACGTTTTGGAAGCAAAAGGGACCTGGGGTGCCCTGCCCTGGGAGTGTCCAACTTGCCTCCAGTGCGGCCTTGTTCTAACTTCTTTCCACAGCAGGGAACACGCTGCCCCATAGGAAACTTCACTTCAGGTCGGGTTTATGTGGCGGAAGCATAAGGGTCTGGGCCTGCACTTAACGCGCAGTGTGCAACTTGACTCGCGGGCGCCCCAGGTTCCAAGTCCTTTGCACAGCCGGGAGCCAACTGCCCTTTGGGAATCCTCCCCTGAAGGTCGCGTTCACGTTTTGGAAGCCGCAGCGTCTTTGCGTGCCCTTAACTCAGAGTATCCAACAAGCTTCTAGTCCGCCCTTCTTCTCAAGTCTTCCCTTCACTTAGGAACACACTGCCACTGAGGAGACTTCACCTGAAGCGCGGCTACACGTTTTCAGCCCAAGGGGCTGGACGGGCAACTTAACTCAGAAGCTCCAACTGCCCTCTAGTCGGCCTTGGTTCTAAGTTCTTTCCTGACATGGGAACACACGGCCGCATAGGCCTCTTGGCCTTCAGAGCGTTTCTACGTGTTGGAAGCAGCAGGGCCTTAGCCTGCACTTTACTTAGAGCTTGCAACTTGGCGTAGAGTCCGCCTTTGTGCTAAGTGCTTTCCTGGGCTGCATTGGCGAGCACTTCACTCAGAGTCTCCAACCTGCCTTAGAGTCCGCCTTGGTTCTAACCCCTTTCCTCAACTTGGGAGAACGCTGCCCTCTAGTAGTGTTCGTCTTCGCTGCGTTGGTAAGGTTTGGGAAGCCTAAGGGCCTTCCCTGGAACTCAACTCGGTGTAGCCAACAGGCTTCTCGTCCGCCCCGGTTCTAAGGTCTTTCCTCCCCTGGGATCTCACGGCCCCCCCAGGAGACGTCACCTTAAGAGCGATGATAGGTTTTGGAAGCAAAAGGGACCTGGGGTGCCCTGCCCTGGGAGTGTCCAACTTGCGTCCAGTGCGGCCTTGTTCTAACTTCTTTCCACAGCAGGGAACACGCTGCCCCATAGGAAACTTCACTTCAGGTCGGGTTTATGTGGCGGAAGCATAAGGGTCTGGGCCTGCACTTAACGCGCAGTGTGCAACTTGCCTCGCGGGCGCCCCAGGTTCCAAGTCCTTTGCACAGCCGGGAGCCAACTGCCCTTTGGGAATCCTCCCCTGAAGGTCGCGTTCACGTTTTGGAAGCCGCAGCGTCTTTGCGTGCCCTTAACTCAGAGTATCCAACAAGCTTCTAGTCCGCCGTTCTTCTCAAGTCTTCCCTTCACTTGGGAACACACTGCCATTGAGGAGACTTCACCTGAAGCGCGGCTACACGTTTTGCAGCCCAAGGGGCTGGACGGGCAACTTAACTCAGAAGCTCCAACTGCCCTCTAGTCGGCCTTGGTTCTAAGTTCTTTCCTGACATGGGAACACACGGCCGCATAGTCCTCTTGGCCTTCAGAGCGTTTCTACGTGTTGGAAGCAGCAGGGCCTTAGCCTGCCCTTTACTTAGAGCTTGCAACTTGGCGTAGAGTCCGCCTTTGTGCTAAGTGCTTTCCTGGACTGCATTGGCGAGCACTTCACTCAGATTCTCCAACCTGCTTTAGAGTCCGCCTTGGTTCTAAACCCTTTCCTCCACTTGGGAGAACGCTGCCCTCTAGTAGTGTTCGTCTTCGCTGCGTTGGTAAGGTTTGGGAATCCTAAGGGCCTTCCCTGGAACTCAACTCGGTGTAGCCAACAGGCTTCTCGTCCGCCCCGGTTCTAAGGTCTTTCCTCCCCTGGGATCTCACGGCCCCCCCCAGGAGACGTCACCTTAGGAGCGATGATACGTTTTGGAAGCAAAAGGACCTGGGGTGCCCTGCCCTGGGAGTGTCCAATTTGCCTCCAGTGCGGCCTTGTTCTAACTTCTTTCCACAGCAGGGAACACGCTGCCCCATAGGAAACTTCACTTCAGGTCGAGTTTACGTGGCGGAAGCATCAGGGTCTGGGCCTGCACTTAACGCGCAGTGTGCAACTTGCCTCGCGGGCGCCCCAGGTTCCAAGTCCTTTGCACAGCCGGGAGCCAACTGCCCTTTGGGAATCCTCCCCTGAAGGTCGCGTTCACGTTTTGGAAGCCGCAGCGTCTTTGCGTGCCCTTAACTCAGAGTATCCAACAAGCTTCTAGTCCGCCCTTCTTCTCAAGTCTTCCCTTCACTTGGGAACACACTGCCACTGAGGAGACTACACCTGAAGCGCGGCTACACGTTTTGCAGCCCAAGGGGCTGGACGTGCAACTGAACTCAGAAGCTCCAACTGCCCTCTAGTCGGCCTTGGTTCTAAGTTCTTTCCTGACATGGGAACACACGGCTGCATAGGCCTCTTGGCCTTCAGAGCGTTTCTACGTGTTGGAAGCAGCAGGGCCTTAGCCTGCCCTTTACTTAGAGCTTGCAACTTGGCGTAGAGTCCGCCTTTGTGCTAAGTGCTTTCCTGGGCCGCATTGGCGAGCACTTCACTCAGAGTCTCCAACCTGCCTTAGAGTCCGCCTTGGTTCTAACCCCTTTCCTCAACTTGGGAGAACGCTGCCCTCTAGTAGTGTTCGTCTTCGCTGCGTTGGTAAGGTTTGGGAAGCCTAAGGGCCTTCCCTGGAACTCAACTCGGTGTAGCCAACAGGCTTCTCGTCCGCCCCGGTTCTAAGGTCTTTCCTCCCCTGGGATCTCACGGCCCCCCCAGGAGACGTCACCTTAGGAGCGATGATACGTTTTGGAAGCAAAAGGGACCTGGGGTGCCCTGCCCTGGGAGTGTCCAACTTGCCTCCAGTGCGGCCTTGTTCTAACTTCTTTCCACAGCAGGGAACACGCTGCCCCATAGGAAACTTCACTTCAGGTCGGGTTTACGTGGCGGAAGCATAAGGGTCTGGGCCTGCACTTAACGCGCTGTGTGCAACTTGCCACGCGGGCGCCCCAGGTTCCAAGTCCTTTGCACAGCCGGGAGCCAACTGCCCTTTGGGAATCCTCCCCTGAAGGTCGCGTTCACGTTTTGGAAGCCGCAGCGTCTTTGCGTGCCCTTAACTCAGAGTATCCAACAAGCTTCTAGTCCGCCCTACTTCTCAAGTCTTCCCTTCACTTGGGAACACACTGCCACTGAGGAGACTTCACCTGAAGCGCGGCTACACGTTTTGCAGCCCAAGGGGCTGGACCGGCAACTGAACTCAGAAGCTCCAACTGCCCTCTAGTCGGCCTTGGTTCTAAGTTCTTTCCTGACATGGGAAACACGGCCGCATAGGCCTCTTGGCCTTCAGAGCGTTTCTACGTGTTGGAAGCAGCAGGGCCTTAGCCTGCACTTTACTTAGAGCTTGCAACTTGGCGTAGAGTCCGCCTTTGTGCTAAGTGCTTTCCTGGGCTGCATTGGCGAGCACTTCACTCAGAGTCTCCAACCTGCCTTAGAGTCCGCCTTGGTTCTAACCCCTTTCCTCAACTTGGGAGAACGCTGCCCTCTAGTAGTGTTCGCCTTCGCTGCGTTGGTAAGGTTTGGGAAGCCTAAAGGCCTTCCCTGGAACTCAACTCGGTGTAGCCAACAGGCTTCTCGTCCGCCCCGGTTCTAAGGTCTTTCCTCCCCTGGGATCTCACGGCCCCCCCAAGAGACGTCACCTTAGGAGCGAAGATACGTTTTGGAAGCAAAAGGGACCTGGGGTGCCCTGCCCTGGGAGTGTCCAACTCGCCTCCAGTGCGGCCTTGTTCTAACTTCTTTCCACAGCAGGGAACACGCTGCCCCATAGGAAACTTCACTTCAGGTCGAGTTTCCGTGGCGGAAGCATCAGGGTCTGGGCCTGCACTTAACGCGCAGTGTGCAACTTGCCTCGCGGGCGCCCCAGGTTCCAAGTCCTTTGCACAGCCAGGAGCCAACTGCCCTTTGGGAATCCTCCCCTGAAGGTCGCGTTCACGTTTTGGAAGCCGCAGCGTCTTTGCGTGCCCTTAACTCAGAGTATCCAACAAGCTTCTAGTCCGCCCTTCTTCTCAAGTCGTCCCTTCACTTGGGAACACACTGCCACTGAGGAGACTTCATCTGAAGCGCGGCTACACGTTTTGCAGCCCAAGGGGCTGGACGGGCAACTTAACTCAGAAGCTCCAACTGCCCTCTAGTCGGCCTTGTTTCTATGTTCTTTCCTGACATGGGAACACACGGCCGCATAGGCCTCTTGGCCTTCAGAGCGTTTCTACGTGTTGGAAGCAGCAGGGCCTTAGCCTGCCCTTTACTTAGAGCTTGCAACTTGGCGTAGAGTCCGCCTTTGTGCTAAGTGCTTTCCTGGGCTGCATTGGCGAGCACTTCACTCAGAGTCTCCAACCTGCCTTAGAGTCCGCCTTGGTTCTAACCCCTTTCCTCAACTTGGGAGAACGCTGCCCTCTAGTAGTGTTCGTCTTCGCTGCGTTGGTAAGGTTTGGGAAGCCTAAGGGCCTTCCCTGGAACTCAACTCGGTGTAGCCAACAGGCCTCTCGTCCGCCCCGGTTCTAAGGTCTTTCCTCCCCTGGGATCTCACGGCCCCCCAAGGAGACGTCACCTTAGGAGCGATGATACGTTTTGGAAGCAAAAGGGACCTGGGGTGCCCTGCCCTGGGAGTGTCCAACTTGCCTCCAGTGCGGCCTTGTTCTAACTTCTTTCCACAGCAGGGAACACGCTGCCCCATAGGAAACTTCACTTCAGGTCGGGTTTACGTGGCGGAAGCATAAGGGTCTGGGCCTGCACTTAACGCGCAGTGTGCAACTTGCCTCGCGGGCGCCCCAGGTTCCAAGTCCTTTGCACAGCCGGAAGCCAACTGCCCTTTGGGAATCCTCCCCTGAAGGTCGCGTTCACGTTTTGGAAGCCGCAGCGTCTTTGCGTGCCCTTAACTCAGAGTATCCAACAAGCTTCTAGTCCGCCCTTCTTCTCAAGTCTTCCCTTCACTTGGGAACACACTGCCACTGAGGAGACATCACCTGAAGCGCGGCTACACGTTTTGCAGCCCAAGGGGCTGGACGGGCAACTGAACTCAGAAGCTCCAACTGCCCTCTAGTCGGCCTTGGTTCTAAGTTCTTTCCTGACATGGGAACACACGGCCGCATAGGCCTCTTGGCCTTCAGAGCGTTTCTACGTGTTGGAAGCAGCAGGGCCTTGGCCTGCCCTTTACTTAGAGCTTGCAACTTGGCGTAGAGTCCGCCTTTGTGCTAAGTGCTTTCCTGGGCTGCATTGGCGAGCACTTCACTCAGAGTCTCCAACCTGCCTTAGAGTCCGCCTTGGTTCTAACCCCTTTCCTCAACTTGGGAGAACGCTGCCCTCTAGTAGTGTTCGTCTTCGCTGCGTTGGTAAGGTTTGGGAAGCCTAAGGGCCTTCCCTGGAACTCAACTCGGTGTAGCCAGCAGGCTTCTCGTCCGCCCGGTTCTAAGGTCTTTCCTCCCCTGGGATCTCACGGCCCCCCAGGAGACGTCACCTTAGGAGCGATGATACGTTTTGGAAGCAAAAGGGACCTGGGGTGCCCTGCCCTGGGAGTGTCCAACTCGCCTCCAGTGCGGCCTTGTTCTAACTTCTTTCCACAGCAGGGAACACGCTGCCCCATAGGAAACTTCACTTCAGGTCGGGTTTACGTGGCGGAAGCATAAGGGTCTGGGCCTGCACTTAACGCGCAGTGTGCAACTTGCCTCGCGGGCGCCCCAGGTTCCAAGTCCTTTGCACAGCCGGGAGCCAACTGCCCTTTGGGAATCCTCCCCTGAAGGTCGCGTTCACGTTTTGGAAGCCGCAGCGTCTTTGCGTGCCCTTAACTCAGAGTATCCAACAAGCTTCTAGTCCGCCCTTCTTCTCAAGTCTTCCCTTCACTTGGGAACACACTGCCACTGAGGAGACTTCACCTGAAGCGCGGCTACACGTTTTGCAGCCCAAGGGGCTGGACGGGCAACTTAACTCAGAAGCTCCAACTGCCCTCTAGTCGGCCTTGGTTCTAAGTTCTTTCCTGACATGGGAACACACGGCCGCATAGGCCTCTTGGCCTTCAGAGCGTTTCTACGTGTTGGAAGCAGCAGGGCCTTAGCCTGCCCTTTACTTAGAGCTTGCAACTTGGCGTAGAGTCCGCCTTTGTGCTAAGTGCTTTCCTGGACTGCATTGGCGAGCACTTCACTCAGATTCTCCAACCTGCTTTAGAGTCCGCCTTGGTTCTAACCCCTTTCCTCAACTTGGGAGAACGCTGCCCTCTAGTAGTGTTCGTCTTCGCTGCGTTGGTAAGGTTTGGGAATCCTAAGGGCCTTCCCTGGAACTCAACTCGGTGTAGCCAACAGGCTTCTCGTCCGCCCCGGTTCTAAGGTCTTTCCTCCCCTGGGATCTCACGGCCCCCCCCAGGAGACGTCACCTTAGGAGCGATGATACGTTTTGGAAGCAAAAGGACCTGGGGTGCCCTGCCCTGGGAGTGTCCAATTTGCCTCCAGTGCGGCCTTGTTCTAACTTCTTTCCACAGCAGGGAACACGCTGCCCCATAGGAAACTTCACTTCAGGTCGAGTTTACGTGGCGGAAGCATCAGGGTCTGGGCCTGCACTTAACGCGCAGTGTGCACCTTGCCTCGCGGGCGCCCCAGGTTCCAAGTCCTTTGCACAGCCGGGAGCCAACTGCCCTTTGGGAATCCTCCCCTGAAGGTCGCGTTCACGTTTTGGAAGCCGCAGCGTCTTTGCGTGCCCTTAACTCAGAGTATCCAACAAGCTTCTAGTCCGCCCTTCTTCTCAAGTCTTCCCTTCACTTGGGAACACACTGCCACTGAGGAGACTACACCTGAAGCGCGGCTACACGTTTTGCAGCCCAAGGGGCTGGACGGGCAACTGAACTCAGAAGCTCCAACTGCCCTCTAGTCGGCCTTGGTTCTAAGTTCTTTCCTGACATGGGAACACACGGCTGCATAGGCCTCTTGGCCTTCAGAGCGTTTCTACGTGTTGGAAGCAGCAGGGCCTTAGCCTGCCCTTTACTTAGAGCTTGCAACTTGGCGTAGAGTCCGCCTTTGTGCTAAGTGCTTTCCTGGGCCGCATTGGCGAGCACTTCACTCAGAGTCTCCAACCTGCCTTAGAGTCCGCCTTGGTTCTAACCCCTTTCCTCAACTTGGGAGAACGCTGCCCTCTAGTAGTGTTCGTCTTCGCTGCGTTGGTAAGGTTTGGGAAGCCTAAGGGCCTTCCCTGGAACTCAACTCGGTGTAGCCAACAGGCTTCTCGTCCGCCCCGGTTCTAAGGTCTTTCCTCCCCTGGGATCTCACGGCCCCCCCAGGAGACGTCACCTTAGGAGCGATGATACGTTTTGGAAGCAAAAGGGACCTGGGGTGCCCTGCCCTGGGAGTGTCCAACTTGCCTCCAGTGCGGCCTTGTTCTAACTTCTTTCCACAGCAGGGAACACGCTGCCCCATAGGAAACTTCACTTCAGGTCGGGTTTACGTGGCGGAAGCATAAGGGTCTGGGCCTGCACTTAACGCGCTGTGTGCAACTTGCCACGCGGGCGCCCCAGGTTCCAAGTCCTTTGCACAGCCGGGAGCCAACTGCCCTTTGGGAATCCTCCCCTGAAGGTCGCGTTCACGTTTTGGAAGCCGCAGCGTCTTTGCGTGCCCTTAACTCAGAGTATCCAACAAGCTTCTAGTCCGCCCTACTTCTCAAGTCTTCCCTTCACTTGGGAACACACTGCCACTGAGGAGACTTCACCTGAAGCGCGGCTACACGTTTTGCAGCCCAAGGGGCTGGACCGGCAACTGAACTCAGAAGCTCCAACTGCCCTCTAGTCGGCCTTGGTTCTAAGTTCTTTCCTGACATGGGAAACACGGCCGCATAGGCCTCTTGGCCTTCAGAGCGTTTCTACGTGTTGGAAGCAGCAGGGCCTTAGCCTGCACTTTACTTAGAGCTTGCAACTTGGCGTAGAGTCCGCCTTTGTGCTAAGTGCTTTCCTGGGCTGCATTGGCGAGCACTTCACTCAGAGTCTCCAACCTGCCTTAGAGTCCGCCTTGGTTCTAACCCCTTTCCTCAACTTGGGAGAACGCTGCCCTCTAGTAGTGTTCGCCTTCGCTGCGTTGGTAAGGTTTGGGAAGCCTAAAGGCCTTCCCTGGAACTCAACTCGGTGTAGCCAACAGGCTTCTCGTCCGCCCCGGTTCTAAGGTCTTTCCTCCCCTGGGATCTCACGGCCCCCCAAGAGACGTCACCTTAGGAGCGAAGATACGTTTTGGAAGCAAAAGGGACCTGGGGTGCCCTGCCCTGGGAGTGTCCAACTCGCCTCCAGTGCGGCCTTGTTCTAACTTCTTTCCACAGCAGGGAACACGCTGCCCCATAGGAAACTTCACTTCAGGTCGAGTTTCCGTGGCGGAAGCATCAGGGTCTGGGCCTGCACTTAACGCGCAGTGTGCAACTTGCCTCGCGGGCGCCCCAGGTTCCAAGTCCTTTGCACAGCCAGGAGCCAACTGCCCTTTGGGAATCCTCCCCTGAAGGTCGCGTTCACGTTTTGGAAGCCGCAGCGTCTTTGCGTGCCCTTAACTCAGAGTATCCAACAAGCTTCTAGTCCGCCCTTCTTCTCAAGTCGTCCCTTCACTTGGGAACACACTGCCACTGAGGAGACTTCATCTGAAGCGCGGCTACACGTTTTGCAGCCCAAGGGGCTGGACGGGCAACTTAACTCAGAAGCTCCAACTGCCCTCTAGTCGGCCTTGTTTCTATGTTCTTTCCTGACATGGGAACACACGGCCGCATAGGCCTCTTGGCCTTCAGAGCGTTTCTACGTGTTGGAAGCAGCAGGGCCTTAGCCTGCCCTTTACTTAGAGCTTGCAACTTGGCGTAGAGTCCGCCTTTGTGCTAAGTGCTTTCCTGGGCTGCATTGGCGAGCACTTCACTCAGAGTCTCCAAACTGCCTTAGAGTCCGCCTTGGTTCTAACCCCTTTCCTCAACTTGGGAGAACGCTGCCCTCTAGTAGTGTTCGTCTTCGCTGCGTTGGTAAGGTTTGGGAAGCCTAAGGGCCTTCCCTGGAACTCAACTCGGTGTAGCCAACAGGCCTCTCGTCCGCCCCGGTTCTAAGGTCTTTCCTCCCCTGGGATCTCACGGCCCCCCAAGGAGACGTCACCTTAGGAGCGATGATACGTTTTGGAAGCAAAAGGGACCTGGGGTGCCCTGCCCTGGGAGTGTCCAACTTGCCTCCAGTGCGGCCTTGTTCTAACTTCTTTCCACAGCAGGGAACACGCTGCCCCATAGGAAACTTCACTTCAGGTCGGGTTTACGTGGCGGAAGCATAAGGGTCTGGGCCTGCACTTAACGCGCAGTGTGCAACTTGCCTCGCGGGCGCCCCAGGTTCCAAGTCCTTTGCACAGCCGGAAGCCAACTGCCCTTTGGGAATCCTCCCCTGAAGGTCGCGTTCACGTTTTGGAAGCCGCAGCGTCTTTGCGTGCCCTTAACTCAGAGTATCCAACAAGCTTCTAGTCCGCCCTTCTTCTCAAGTCTTCCCTTCACTTGGGAACACACTGCCACTGAGGAGACATCACCTGAAGCGCGGCTACACGTTTTGCAGCCCAAGGGGCTGGACGGGCAACTGAACTCAGAAGCTCCAACTGCCCTCTAGTCGGCCTTGGTTCTAAGTTCTTTCCTGACATGGGAACACACGGCCGCATAGGCCTCTTGGCCTTCAGAGCGTTTCTACGTGTTGGAAGCAGCAGGGCCTTGGCCTGCCCTTTACTTAGAGCTTGCAACTTGGCGTAGAGTCCGCCTTTGTGCTAAGTGCTTTCCTGGGCTGCATTGGCGAGCACTTCACTCAGAGTCTCCAACCTGCCTTAGAGTCCGCCTTGGTTCTAACCCCTTTCCTCAACTTGGGAGAACGCTGCCCTCTAGTAGTGTTCGTCTTCGCTGCGTTGGTAAGGTTTGGGAAGCCTAAGGGCCTTCCCTGGAACTCAACTCGGTGTAGCCAGCAGGCTTCTCGTCCGCCCCGGTTCTAAGGTCTTTCCTCCCCTGGGATCTCACGGCCCCCCAGGAGACGTCACCTTAGGAGCGATGATACGTTTTGGAAGCAAAAGGGACCTGGGGTGCCCTGCCCTGGGAGTGTCCAACTCGCCTCCAGTGCGGCCTTGTTCTAACTTCTTTCCACAGCAGGGAACACGCTGCCCCATGGGAAACTTCACTTCAGGTCGGGTTTACGTGGCGGAAGCATAAGGGTCTGGGCCTGCACTTAACGCGCAGTGTGCAACTTGCCTCGCGGGCGCCCCAGGTTCCAAGTCCTTTGCACAGCCGGGAGCCAACTGCCCTTTGGGAATCCTCCCCTGAAGGTCGCGTTCACGTTTTGGAAGCCGCAGCGTCTTTGCGTGCCCTTAACTCAGAGTATCCAACAAGCTTCTAGTCCGCCCTTCTTCTCAAGTCTTCCCTTCACTTGGGAACACACTGCCACTGAGGAGACTTCACCTGAAGCGCGGCTACACGTTTTGCAGCCCAAGGGGCTGGACGGGCAACTTAACTCAGAAGCTCCAACTGCCCTCTAGTCGGCCTTGTTTCTATGTTCTTTCCTGACATGGGAACACACGGCCGCATAGGCCTCTTGGCCTTCAGAGCGTTTCTACGTGTTGGAAGCAGCAGGGCCTTAGCCTGCCCTTTACTTAGAGCTTGCAACTTGGCGTAGAGTCCGCCTTTGTGCTAAGTGCTTTCCTGGGCTGCATTGGCGAGCACTTCACTCAGAGTCTCCAACCTGCCTTAGAGTCCGCCTTGGTTCTAACCCCTTTCCTCAACTTGGGAGAACGCTGCCCTCTAGTAGTGTTCGTCTTCGCTGCGTTGGTAAGGTTTGGGAAGCCTAAGGGCCTTCCCTGGAACTCAACTCGGTGTAGCCAACAGGCCTCTCGTCCGCCCCGGTTCTAAGGTCTTTCCTCCCCTGGGATCTCACGGCCCCCCAAGGAGACGTCACATTAGGAGCGATGATACGTTTTGGAAGCAAAAGGGACCTGGGGTGCCCTGCCCTGGGAGTGTCCAACTTGCCTCCAGTGCGGCCTTGTTCTAACTTCTTTCCACAGCAGGGAACACGCTGCCCCATAGGAAACTTCACTTCAGGTCGGGTTTACGTGGCGGAAGCATAAGGGTCTGGGCCTGCACTTAACGCGCAGTGTGCAACTTGCCTCGCGGGCGCCCCAGGTTCCAAGTCCTTTGCACAGCCGGAAGCCAACTGCCCTTTGGGAATCCTCCCCTGAAGGTCGCGTTCACGTTTTGGAAGCCGCAGCGTCTTTGCGTGCCCTTAACTCAGAGTATCCAACAAGCTTCTAGTCCGCCCTTCTTCTCAAGTCTTCCCTTCACTTGGGAACACACTGCCACTGAGGAGACATCACCTGAAGCGCGGCTACACGTTTTGCAGCCCAAGGGGCTGGACGGGCAACTGAACTCAGAAGCTCCAACTGCCCTCTAGTCAGCCTTGGTTCTAAGTTCTTTCCTGACATGGGAACACACGGCCACATAGGCCTCTTGGCCTTCAGAGCGTTTCTACATGTTGGAAGCAGCAGGGCCTTGGCCTGCCCTTTACTTAGAGCTTGCAACTTGGCGTAGAGTCCGCCTTTGTGCTAAGTGCTTTCCTGGGCTGCATTGGCGAGCACTTCACTCAGAGTCTCCAACCTGCCTTAGAGTCCGCCTTGGTTCTAGCCCCTTTCCTCAACTTGGGAGAACGCTGCCCTCTAGTAGTGTTCGTCTTCGCTGGGTTGGTAAGGTTTGGGAAGCCTAAGGGCCTTCCCTGGAACTCAACTCGGTGTAGCCAGCAGGCTTCTCGTCCGCCCCGGTTCTAAGGTCTTTCCTCCCCTGGGATCTCACGGCCCCCCAGGAGACGTCACCTTAGGAGCGATGATACGTTTTGGAAGCAAAAGGGACCTGGGGTGCCCTGCCCTGGGAGTGTCCAACTCGCCTCCAGTGCGGCCTTGTTCTAACTTCTTTCCACAGCAGGGAACACGCTGCCCCATAGGAAACTTCACTTCAGGTCGGGTTTACGTGGCGGAAGCATAAGGGTCTGGGCCTGCACTTAACGCGCAGTGTGCAACTTGCCTCGCGGGCGCCCCAGGTTCCAAGTCCTTTGCACAGCCGGGAGCCAACTGCCCTTTGGGAATCCTCCCCTGAAGGTCGCGTTCACGTTTTGGAAGCCGCAGCGTCTTTGCGTGCCCTTAACTCAGAGTATCCAACAAGCTTCTAGTCCGCCCTTCTTCTCAAGTCTTCCCTTCACTTGGGAACACACTGCCACTGAGGAGACTTCACCTGAAGCGCGGCTACACGTTTTGCAGCCCAAGGGGCTGGACGGGCAACTTAACTCAGAAGCTCCAACTGCCCTCTAGTCGGCCTTGGTTCTAAGTTCTTTCCTGACATGGGAACACACGGCCGCATAGGCCTCTTGGCCTTCAGAGCGTTTCTACGTGTTGGAAGCAGCAGGGCCTTAGCCTGCACTTTACTTAGAGCTTGCAACTTGGCGTAGAGTCCGCCTTTGTGCTAAGTGCTTTCCTGGGCCGCATTGGCGAGCACTTCACTCAGAGTCTCCAACCTGCCTTAGAGTCCGCCTTGGTTCTAACCCCTTTCCTCAACTTGGGAGAACGCTGCCCTCTAGTAGTGTTCGTCTTCGCTGCGTTGGTAAGGTTTGGGAAGCCTAAGGGCCTTCCCTGGAACTCAACTCGGTGTAGCCAGCAGGCTTCTCGTCCGCCCCGGTTCTAAGGTCTTTCCTCCCCTGGGATCTCACGGCCCCCCAGGAGACGTCACCTTAGGAGCGATCATACGTTTTGGAAGCAAAAGGGACCTGGGGTGCCCTGCCCTGGGAGTGTCCAACTCGCCTCCAGTGCGGCCTTGTTCTAACTTCTTTCCACAGCAGGGAACACGCTGCCCCATAGGAAACTTCACTTCAGGTCGGGTTTACGTGGCGGAAGCATAAGGGTCTGGGCCTGCACTTAACGCGCAGTGTGCAACTTGCCTCGCGGGTGCCCCAGGTTCCAAGTCCTTTGCACAGCCGGGAGCCAACTGCCCTTTGGGAATCCTCCCCTGAAGGTCGCGTTCACGTTTTGGAAGCCGCAGCATCTTTGCGTGCCCTTAACTCAGAGTATCCAACAAGCTTCTAGTCCGCCCTTCTTCTCAAGTCTTCCCTTCACTTGGGAACACACTGCCACTGAGGAGACTTCACCTGAAGCGCGGCTACACGTTTTGCAGCCCAAGGGGCTGGACGGGCAACTGAACTCAGACGCTCCAACTGCCCTCTAGTCGGCCTTGGTTCTAAGTTCTTTCCTGACATGGGAACACACGGCCGCATAGGCCTCTTGGCCTTCAGAGCGTTTCTACGTCTTGGAAGCAGCAGGGCCTTAGCCTGCCCTTTACTTAGAGCTTGCAACTTGGCGTAGAGTCCGCCTTTGTGCTAAGTGCTTTCCTGGGCCGCATTGGCGAGCACTTCACTCAGAGTCTCCAACCTGCCTTAGAGTCCGCCTTGGTTCTAACCCTTTCCTCAACTTGGGAGAACGCTGCCCTCTAGTAGTGTTCGTCTTCGCTGCGTTGGTAAGGTTTGGGAAGCCTAAGGGCCTTCCCTGGAACTCAACTCGGTTAGCCAACAGGCGTCTCGTCCGCCCCGGTTCTAAGGTCTTTCCTCCCCTGGGATCTCACGGCCCCCCCAGGAGACGTCACCTTAGGAGCGATGATACGTTTTGGAAGCAAAAGGGGCCTGGGGTGCCCTGCCCTGGGAGTGTCCAACTTGCCTCCAGTGCGGCCTTGTTCTAACTTCTTTCCACAGCAGGGAACACGCTGCCCCATAGGAAACTTCACTTCAGGTCGGGTTTACGTGGCGGAAGCATAAGGGTCTGGGCCTGCACTTAACGCGCAGTGTGCAACTTGCCTCGCGGGTGCCCCAGGTTCCAAGTCCTTTGCACAGCCGGGAGCCAACTGCCCTTTGGGAATCCTCCCCTGAAGGTCGCGTTCACGTTTTGGAAGCCGCAGCATCTTTGCGTGCCCTTAACTCAGAGTATCCAACAAGCTTCTAGTCCGCCCTTCTTCTCAAGTCTTCCCTTCACTTGGGAACACACTGCCACTGAGGAGACTTCACCTGAAGCGCGGCTACACGTTTTGCAGCCCAAGGGGCTGGACGGGCAACTGAACTCAGACGCTCCAACTGCCCTCTAGTCGGCCTTGGTTCTAAGTTCTTTCCTGACATGGGAACACACGGCCGCATAGGCCTCTTGGCCTTCAGAGCGTTTCTACGTCTTGGAAGCAGCAGGGCCTTAGCCTGCCCTTTACTTAGAGCTTGCAACTTGGCGTAGAGTCCGCCTTTGTGCTAAGTGCTTTCCTGGGCCGCATTGGCGAGCACTTCACTCAGAGTCTCCAACCTGCCTTAGAGTCCGCCTTGGTTCTAACCCTTTCCTCAACTTGGGAGAACGCTGCCCTCTAGTAGTGTTCGTCTTCGCTGCGTTGGTAAGGTTTGGGAAGCCTAAGGGCCTTCCCTGGAACTCAACTCGGTTAGCCAACAGGCGTCTCGTCCACCCCGGTTCTAAGGTCTTTCCTCCCCTGGGATCTCACGGCCCCCCCCAGGAGACGTCACCTTAGGAGCGATGATACGTTTTGGAAGCAAAAGGGACCTGGGGTGCCCTGCCCTGGGAGTGTCCAACTTGCCTCCAGTGCGGCCTTGTTCTAACTTCTTTCCACAGCAGGGAACACGCTGCCCCATAGGAAACTTCACTTCAGGTCGGGTTTAAGTGGCGGAAGCATAAGGGTCTGGGCCTGCACTTAACGCGCAGTGTGCAACTTGCCTCGCGGGCGCCCCAGATTCCAAGTCCTTTGCACAGCCAGGAGCCAACTGCCCTTTGGGAATCCTCCCCTGAAGGTCGCGTTCACGTTTTGGAAGCCGCAGCGTCTTTGCGTGCCCTTAACTCAGAGTATCCAACAAGCTTCTAGTCCGCCCTTCTTCTCAAGTCGTCCCTTCACTTGGGAACACACTGCCACTGAGGAGACTTCATCTGAAGCGCGGCTACACGTTTTGCAGCCCAAGGGGCTGGACGGGCAACTTAACTCAGAAGCTCCAACTGCCCTCTAGTCGGCCTTGTTTCTATGTTCTTTCCTGACATGGGAACACACGGCCGCATAGGCCTCTTGGCCTTCAGAGCGTTTCTACGTGTTGGAAGCAGCAGGGCCTTAGCCTGCCCTTTACTTAGAGCTTGCAACTTGGCGTAGAGTCCGCCTTTGTGCTAAGTGCTTTCCTGGGCTGCATTGGCGAGCACTTCACTCAGAGTCTCCAACCTGCCTTAGAGTCCGCCTTGGTTCTAACCCCTTTCCTCAACTTGGGAGAACGCTGCCCTCTAGTAGTGTTCGTCTTCGCTGCGTTGGTAAGGTTTGGGAAGCCTAAGGGCCTTCCCTGGAACTCAACTCGGTGTAGCCAACAGGCCTCTCGTCCGCCCCGGTTCTAAGGTCTTTCCTCCCCTGGGATCTCACGGCCCCCCAAGGAGACGTCACCTTAGGAGCGATGATACGTTTTGGAAGCAAAAGGGACCTGGGGTGCCCTGCCCTGGGAGTGTCCAACTTGCCTCCAGTGCGGCCTTGTTCTAACTTCTTTCCACAGCAGGGAACACGCTGCCCCATAGGAAACTTCACTTCAGGTCGGGTTTACGTGGCGGAAGCATAAGGGTCTGGGCCTGCACTTAACGCGCAGTGTGCAACTTGCCTCGCGGGCGCCCCAGATTCCAAGTCCTTTGCACAGCCGGGAGCCAACTGCCCTTTGGGAATCCTCCCCTGAAGGTCGCGTTCACGTTTTGGAAGCCGCAGCGTCTTTGCGTGCCCTTAACTCAGAGTATCCAACAAGCTTCTAGTCCGCCCTTCTTCTCAAGTCTTCCCTTCACTTGGGAACACACTGCCACTGAGGAGACTTCACCGGAAGCGCGGCTACACGTTTTGAAGCCCAAGGGGCTGGACGGGCAACTGAACTCAGAAGCTCCAACTGCCCTCTAGTCGGCCTTGGTTCTAAGTTCTTTCCTGACATGGGAACACACGGCCGCATAGGCCTCTTGGCCTTCAGAGCGTTTCTACGTGTTGGAAGCAGCAGGGCCTTAGCCTGCACTTTACTTAGAGCTTGCAACTTGGCGTAGAGTCCGCCTTTGTGCTAAGTGCTTTCCTGGGCCGCATTGGCGAGCACTTCACTCAGAGTCTCCAACCTGCCTTAGAGTCCGCCTTGGTTCTAACCCCTTTCCTCAACTTGGGAGAACGCTGCCCTCTAGTAGTGTTCGTCTTCGCTGCGTTGGTAAGGTTTGGGAAGCCTAAGGGCCTTCCCTGGAACTCAACTCGGTGTAGCCAGCAGGCTTCTCGTCCGCCCCGGTTCTAAGGTCTTTCCTCCCCTGGGATCTCACGGCCCCCACAGGAGATGTCACCTTAGGAGCGATGAAACGTTTTGGAAGCAAAAGGGACCTGGGGTGCCCTGCCCTGGGAGTGTCCAACTCGCCTCCAGTGCGGCCTTGTTCTAACTTCTTTCCACAGCAGGGAACACGCTGCCCCATAGGAAACTTCACTTCAGGTCGGGTTTACGTGGCGGAAGCATAAGGGTCTGGGCCTGCACTTAACGCGCAGTGTGCAACTTGCCTCGCGGGCGCCCCAGGTTCCAAGTCCTTTGCACAGCCGGGAGCCAACTGCCCTTTGGGAATCCTCCCGTGAAGGTCGCGTTCACGTTTTGGAAGCCGCAGCGTCTTTGCGTGCCCTTCACTCAGAGTATCCAACAAGCTTCTAGTCCGCCCTTCTTCTCAAGTATTCCCTTCACTTGGGAACACACTGCCACTGAGGAGACTTCACCTGAAGCGCGGCTACACGTTTTGCAGCCCAAGGGGCTGGACGGGCAACTTAACTCAGAAGCTCCAACTGCCCTCTAGTCGGCCTTGGTTCTAAGTTCTTTCCTGACATGGGAACACACGGCCGCATAGGCCTCTTGGCCTTCAGAGCGTTTCTACGTGTTGGAAGCAGCAGGGCCTTAGCCTGCACTTTACTTAGAGCTTGCAACTTGGCGTAGAGTCCGCCTTTGTGCTAAGTGCTTTCCTGGGCCGCATTGGCGAGCACTTCACTCAGAGTCTCCAACCTGCCTTAGAGTCCGCCTTGGTTCTAACCCCTTTCCTCAACTTGGGAGAACGCTGCCCTCTAGTAGTGTTCGTCTTCGCTGCGTTGGTAAGGTTTGGGAAGCCTAAGGGCCTTCCCTGGAACTCAACTCGGTGTAGCCAGCAGGCTTCTCGTCCGCCCCGGTTCTAAGGTCTTTCCTCCCCTGGGATCTCACGGCCCCCACAGGAGATGTCACCTTAGGAGCGATGAAACGTTTTGGAAGCAAAAGGGACCTGGGTTGCCCTGCCCTGGGAGTGTCCAACTTGCCTCCAGTGCGGCCTTGTTCTAACTTCTTTCCACAGCAGGGAACACGCTGCCCCATAGGAAACTTCACTTCAGGTCGGGTTTACGTGGCGGAAGCATAAGGGTCTGGGCCTGCACTTAACGCGCAGTGTGCCACTTGCCTCGCGCGCGCCCCAGGTTCCAAGTCCTTTGCACAGCCGGGAGCCAACTGCCCTTTGGGAATCCTCCCCTGAAGGTCGCGTTCACGTTTTGGAAGCCGCAGCGTCTTTGCGTGCCCTTAACTCAGAGTATCCAACAAGCTTCTAGTCCGCCCTTCTTCTCAAGTCTTCCCTTCACTTGGGAACACACTGCCACTGAGGAGACTTCACCTGAAGCGCGGCTAAACGTTTTGCAGCCCAAGGGGCTGGACGGGCAACTGAACTCAGAAGCTCCAACTGCCCTCTAGTCGGCCTTGGTTCTAAGTTCTTTCCTGACATGGGAACACACGGCCGCATAGGCCTCTTGGCCTTCAGAGCGTTTCTACGTGTTGGAAGCAGCAGGGCCTTAGCCTGCCCTTTACTTAGAGCTTGCAACTTGGCGTAGAGTCCGCCTTTGTGCTAAGTGCTTTCCTGGGATGCATTGGCGAGCACTTCACTCAGAGTCTCCAACCTGCCTTAGAGTCCGCCTTGGTTCTAACCCCTTTCCTCAACTTGGGAGAACGCTGCCCTCTAGTAGTGTTCGTCTTCGCTGCGTTGGTAAGGTTTGGGAAGCCTAAGGGCCTTCCCTGGAACTCAACTCGGTGTAGCCAGCAGGCTTCTCGTCCGCCCCGGTTCTAAGGTCTTTCCTCCCCTGGGATCTCACGGCCCCCCCAGGAGACGTCACCTTAGGAGCGATGATACGTTTTGGAAGCAAAAGGGGCCTGGGGTGCCCTGCCCTGGGAGTGTCCAACTTGCCTCCAGTGCGGCCTTGTTCTAACTTCTTTCCACAGCAGGGAACACGCTGCCCCATAGGAAACTTCACTTCAGGTCGGGTTTACGTGGCGGAAGCATAAGGGTCTGGGCCTGCACTTAACGCGCAGTGTGCAACTTGCCTCGCGGGTGCCCCAGGTTCCAAGTCCTTTGCACAGCCGGGAGCCAACTGCCCTTTGGGAATCCTCCCCTGAAGGTCACGTTCACGTTTTGGAAGCCGCAGCATCTTTGCGTGCCCTTAACTCAGAGTATCCAACAAGCTTCTAGTCCGCCCTTCTTCTCAAGTCTTCCCTTCACTTGGGAACACACTGCCACTGAGGAGACTTCACCTGAAGCGCGGCTACACGTTTTGCAGCCCAAGGGGCTGGACGGGCAACTGAACTCAGACGCTCCAACTGCCCTCTAGTCGGCCTTGGTTCTAAGTTCTTTCCTGACATGGGAACACACGGCCGCATAGGCCTCTTGGCCTTCAGAGCGTTTCTACGTCTTGGAAGCAGCAGGGCCTTAGCCTGCCCTTTACTTAGAGCTTGGAACTTGGCGTAGAGTCCGCCTTTGTGCTAAGTGCTTTCCTGGGCCGCATTGGCGAGCACTTCACTCAGAGTCTCCAACCTGCCTTAGAGTCCGCCTTGGTTCTAACCCTTTCCTCAACTTGGGAGAACGCTGCCCTCTAGTAGTGTTCGTCTTCGCTGCGTTGGTAAGGTTTGGGAAGCCTAAGGGCCTTCCCTGGAACTCAACTCGGTTAGCCAACAGGCGTCTCGTCCGCCCCGGTTCTAAGGTCTTTCCTCCCCTGGGATCTCACGGCCCCCCCAGGAGACGTCACCTTAGGAGCGATGATACGTTTTGGAAGCAAAAGGGGCCTGGGGTGCCCTGCCCTGGGAGTGTCCAACTTGCCTCCAGTGCGGCCTTGTTCTAACTTCTTTCCACAGCAGGGAACATGCTGCCCCATAGGAAACTTCACTTCAGGTCGGGTTTACGTGGCGGAAGCATAAGGGTCTGGGCCTGCACTTAACGCGCAGTGTGCAACTTGCCTCGCGGGTGCCCCAGGTTCCAAGTCCTTTGCACAGCCGGGAGCCAACTGCCCTTTGGGAATCCTCCCCTGAAGGTCGCGTTCACGTTTTGGAAGCCGCAGCATCTTTGCGTGCCCTTAACTCAGAGTATCCAACAATCTTCTAGTCCGCCCTTCTTCTCAAGTCTTCCCTTCACTTGGGAACACACTGCCACTGAGGAGACTTCACCTGAAGCGCGGCTACACGTTTTGCAGCCCAAGGGGCTGGACGGGCAACTGAACTCAGACGCTCCAACTGCCCTCTAGTCGGCCTTGGTTCTAAGTTCTTTCCTGACATGGGAACACACGGCCGCATAGGCCTCTTGGCCTTCAGAGCGTTTCTACGTCTTGGAAGCAGCAGGGCCTTAGCCTGCCCTTTACTTAGAGCTTGCAACTTGGCGTAGAGTCCGCCTTTGTGCTAAGTGCTTTCCTGGGCCGCATTGGCGAGCACTTCACTCAGAGTCTCCAACCTGCCTTAGAGTCCGCCTTGGTTCTAACCCTTTCCTCAACTTGGGAGAACGCTGCCCTCTAGTAGTGTTCGTCTTCGCTGCGTTGGTAAGGTTTGGGAAGCCTAAGGGCCTTCCCTGGAACTCAACTCGGTTAGCCAACAGGCGTCTCGTCCGCCCCGGTTCTAAGGTCTTTCCTCCCCTGGGATCTCACGGCCCCCCCCAGGAGACGTCACCTTAGGAGCGATGATACGTTTTGGAAGCAAAAGGGACCTGGGGTGCCCTGCCCTGGGAGTGTCCAACTTGCCTCCAGTGCGGCCTTGTTCTAACTTCTTTCCACAGCAGGGAACACGCTGCCCCATAGGAAACTTCACTTCAGGTCGGGTTTAAGTGGCGGAAGCATAAGGGTCTGGGCCTGCACTTAACGCGCAGTGTGCAACTTGCCTCGCGGGCGCCCCAGATTCCAAGTCCTTTGCACAGCCGGGAGCCAACTGCCCTTTGGGAATCCTCCCCTGAAGGTCGCGTTCACGTTTTGGAAGCCGCAGCGTCTTTGCGTGCCCTTAACTCAGAGTATCCAACAAGCTTCTAGTCCGCCCTTCTTCTCAAGTCTTCCCTTCACTTGGGAACACACTGCCACTGAGGAGACTTCACCGGAAGCGCGGCTACACGTTTTGAAGCCCAAGGGGCTGGACGGGCAACTGAACTCAGAAGCTCCAACTGCCCTCTAGTCGGCCTTGGTTCTAAGTTCTTTCCTGACATGGGAACACACGGCCGCATAGGCCTCTTGGCCTTCAGAGCGTTTCTACGTGTTGGAAGCAGCAGGGCCTTAGCCTCCCCTTTACTTAGAGCTTGCAACTTGGCGTAGAGTCCGCCTTTGTGCTAAGTGCTTTCCTGGGCTGCATTGGCGAGCACCTCACTCAGAGTCTCCAACCTGCCTTAGAGTCCGCCTTGGTTCTAACACCTTTCCTCAACTTGGGAGAACGCTGCCCTCTAGCAGTGTTCGTCTTCGCTGCGTTGGTAAGGTTTGGGAAGCCTAAGGGCCTTCCCTGGAACTCAACTCGGTGTAGCCAGCAGGCTTCTCGTCCGCCCCGGTTCTAAGGTCTTTCCTCCCCTGGGATCTCACGGCCCCCCCAGGAGACGTCACCTTAGGAGCGATGATACGTTTTGGAAGCAAAAGGGACCTGGGGTGCCCTGCCCTGGGAATGTCCAACTTGCCTCCAGTGCGGCCTTGTTCTAACTTCTTTCCACAGCAGGGAACACGCTGCCCCATAGGAAACTTCACTTCAGGTCGGGTTTACGTGGCGGAAGCATAAGGGTCTGGGCCTGCACTTAACGCGCAGTGTGCAACTTGCCTCGCGGGCGCCCCAGGTTCCAAGTCCTTTGCACAGCCGGGAGCCAACTGCCCTTTGGGAATCCTCCCCTGAAGGTCGCGTTCACGTTTTGGAAGCCGCAGCGTCTTTGCGTGCCCTTCACTCAGAGTATCCAACAAGCTTCTAGTCCGCCCTTCTTCTCAAGTATTCCCTTCACTTGGGAACACACTGCCACTGAGGAGACTTCACCTGAAGCGCGGCTACACGTTTTGCAGCCCAAGGGGCTGGACGGGCAACTTAACTCAGAAGCTCCAACTGCCCTCTAGTCGGCCTTGGTTCTAAGTTCTTTCCTGACATGGGAACACACGGCCGCATAGGCCTCTTGGCCTTCAGAGCGTTTCTACGTGTTGGAAGCAGCAGGGCCTTAGCCTGCACTTTACTTAGAGCTTGCAACTTGGCGTAGAGTCCGCCTTTGTGCTAAGTGCTTTCCTGGGCCGCATTGGCGAGCACTTCACTCAGAGTCTCCAACCTGCCTTAGAGTCCGCCTTGGTTCTAACCCCTTTCCTCAACTTGGGAGAACGCTGCCCTCTAGTAGTGTTCGTCTTCGCTGCGTTGGTAAGGTTTGGGAAGCCTAAGGGCCTTCCCTGGAACTCAACTCGGTGTAGCCAGCAGGCTTCTCGTCCGCCCCGGTTCTAAGGTCTTTCCTCCCCTGGGATCTCACGGCCCCCACAGGAGATGTCACCTTAGGAGCGATGAAACGTTTTGGAAGCAAAAGGGACCTGGGTTGCCCTGCCCTGGGAGTGTCCAACTTGCCTCCAGTGCGGCCTTGTTCTAACTTCTTTCCACAGCAGGGAACACGCTGCCCCATAGGAAACTTCACTTCAGGTCGGGTTTACGTGGCGGAAGCATAAGGGTCTGGGCCTGCACTTAACGCGCAGTGTGCCACTTGCCTCGCGCGCGCCCCAGGTTCCAAGTCCTTTGCACAGCCGGGAGCCAACTGCCCTTTGGGAATCCTCCCCTGAAGGTCGCGTTCACGTTTTGGAAGCCGCAGCGTCTTTGCGTGCCCTTAACTCAGAGTATCCAACAAGCTTCTAGTCCGCCCTTCTTCTCAAGTCTTCCCTTCACTTGGGAACACACTGCCACTGAGGAGACTTCACCTGAAGCGCGGCTAAACGTTTTGCAGCCCAAGGGGCTGGACGGGCAACTGAACTCAGAAGCTCCAACTGCCCTCTAGTCGGCCTTGGTTCTAAGTTCTTTCCTGACATGGGAACACACGGCCGCATAGGCCTCTTGGCCTTCAGAGCGTTTCTACGTGTTGGAAGCAGCAGGGCCTTAGCCTGCCCTTTACTTAGAGCTTGCAACTTGGCGTAGAGTCCGCCTTTGTGCTAAGTGCTTTCCTGGGATGCATTGGCGAGCACTTCACTCAGAGTCTCCAACCTGCCTTAGAGTCCGCCTTGGTTCTAACCCCTTTCCTCAACTTGGGAGAACGCTGCCCTCTAGTAGTGTTCGTCTTCGCTGCGTTGGTAAGGTTTGGGAAGCCTAAGGGCCTTCCCTGGAACTCAACTCGGTGTAGCCAGCAGGCTTCTCGTCCGCCCCGGTTCTAAGGTCTTTCCTCCCCTGGGATCTCACGGCCCCCCCAGGAGACGTCACCTTAGGAGCGATGATACGTTTTGGAAGCAAAAGGGGCCTGGGGTGCCCTGCCCTGGGAGTGTCCAACTTGCCTCCAGTGCGGCCTTGTTCTAACTTCTTTCCACAGCAGGGAACACGCTGCCCCATAGGAAACTTCACTTCAGGTCGGGTTTACGTGGCGGAAGCATAAGGGTCTGGGCCTGCACTTAACGCGCAGTGTGCAACTTGCCTCGCGGGTGCCCCAGGTTCCAAGTCCTTTGCACAGCCGGGAGCCAACTGCCCTTTGGGAATCCTCCCCTGAAGGTCGCGTTCACGTTTTGGAAGCCGCAGCATCTTTGCGTGCCCTTAACTCAGAGTATCCAACAAGCTTCTAGTCCGCCCTTCTTCTCAAGTCTTCCCTTCACTTGGGAACACACTGCCACTGAGGAGACTACACCTGAAGCGCGGCTACACGTTTTGCAGCCCAAGGGGCTGGACGGGCAACTGAACTCAGACGCTCCAACTGCCCTCTAGTCGGCCTTGGTTCTAAGTTCTTTCCTGACATGGGAACACACGGCCGCATAGGCCTCTTGGCCTTCAGAGCGTTTCTACGTCTTGGAAGCAGCAGGGCCTTAGCCTGCCCTTTACTTAGAGCTTGCAACTTGGCGTAGAGTCCGCCTTTGTGCTAAGTGCTTTCCTGGGCCGCATTGGCGAGCACTTCACTCAGAGTCTCCAACCTGCCTTAGAGTCCGCCTTGGTTCTAACCCTTTCCTCAACTTGGGAGAACGCTGCCCTCTAGTAGTGTTCGTCTTCGCTGCGTTGGTAAGGTTTGGGAAGCCTAAGGGCCTTCCCTGGAACTCAACTCGGTTAGCCAACAGGCGTCTCGTCCGCCCCGGTTCTAAGGTCTTTCCTCCCCTGGGATCTCACGGCCCCCCCAGGAGACGTCACCTTAGGAGCGATGATACGTTTTGGAAGCAAAAGGGGCCTGGGGTGCCCTGCCCTGGGAGTGTCCAACTTGCCTCCAGTGCGGCCTTGTTCTAACTTCTTTCCACAGCAGGGAACATGCTGCCCCATAGGAAACTTCACTTCAGGTCGGGTTTACGTGGCGGAAGCATAAGGGTCTGGGCCTGCACTTAACGCGCAGTGTGCAACTTGCCTCGCGGGTGCCCCAGGTTCCAAGTCCTTTGCACAGCCGGGAGCCAACTGCCCTTTGGGAATCCTCCCCTGAAGGTCGCGTTCACGTTTTGGAAGCCGCAGCATCTTTGCGTGCCCTTAACTCAGAGTATCCAACAATCTTCTAGTCCGCCCTTCTTCTCAAGTCTTCCCTTCACTTGGGAACACACTGCCACTGAGGAGACTTCACCTGAAGCGCGGCTACACGTTTTGCAGCCCAAGGGGCTGGACGGGCAACTGAACTCAGACGCTCCAACTGCCCTCTAGTCGGCCTTGGTTCTAAGTTCTTTCCTGACATGGGAACACACGGCCGCATAGGCCTCTTGGCCTTCAGAGCGTTTCTACGTCTTGGAAGCAGCAGGGCCTTAGCCTGCCCTTTACTTAGAGCTTGCAACTTGGCGTAGAGTCCGCCTTTGTGCTAAGTGCTTTCCTGGGCCGCATTGGCGAGCACTTCACTCAGAGTCTCCAACCTGCCTTAGAGTCCGCCTTGGTTCTAACCCTTTCCTCAACTTGGGAGAACGCTGCCCTCTAGTAGTGTTCGTCTTCGCTGCGTTGGTAAGGTTTGGGAAGCCTAAGGGCCTTCCCTGGAACTCAACTCGGTTAGCCAACAGGCGTCTCGTCCGCCCCGGTTCTAAGGTCTTTCCTCCCCTGGGATCTCACGGCCCCCCCCAGGAGACGTCACCTTAGGAGCGATGATACGTTTTGGAAGCAAAAGGGACCTGGGGTGCCCTGCCCTGGGAGTGTCCAACTTGCCTCCAGTGCGGCCTTGTTCTAACTTCTTTCCACAGCAGGGAACACGCTGCCCCATAGGAAACTTCACTTCAGGTCGGGTTTAAGTGGCGGAAGCATAAGGGTCTGGGCCTGCACTTAACGCGCAGTGTGCAACTTGCCTCGCGGGCGCCCCAGATTCCAAGTCCTTTGCACAGCCGGGAGCCAACTGCCCTTTGGGAATCCTCCCCTGAAGGTCGCGTTCACGTTTTGGAAGCCGCAGCGTCTTTGCGTGCCCTTAACTCAGAGTATCCAACAAGCTTCTAGTCCGCCCTTCTTCTCAAGTCTTCCCTTCACTTGGGAACACACTGCCACTGAGGAGACTTCACCGGAAGCGCGGCTACACGTTTTGAAGCCCAAGGGGCTGGACGGGCAACTTAACTCTGAAGCTCCAACTGCCCTCTAGTCGGCCTTGGTTCTAAGTTCTTTCCTGACATGGGAACACACGGCCGCATAGGCCTCTTGGCCTTCAGAGCGTTTCTACGTGTTGGAAGCAGCAGGGCCTTAGCCTGCCCTTTACTTAGAGCTTGCAACTTGGCGTAGAGTCCGCCTTTGTGCTAAGTGCTTTCCTGGGCTGCATTGGGGAGCACTTCACTCAGAGTCTCCAACCTGCCATAGAGTCCGCCTTGGTTCTAACCCCTTTCATCAACTTGGGAGAACGCTGCCCTCTAGTAGTGTTCGTCTTCGCTGCGTTGGTAAGGTTTGGGAAGCCTAAGGGCCTTCCCTGGAACTCAACTCGGTGTAGCCAGCAGGCTTCTCTTCCGCCCCGGTTCTAAGGTCTTTCCTCCCCTGGGATTTCACGGCCCCCCCAGGAGACGTCACCTTAGGAGCGATGATACGTTTTGGAAGCAAAAGGGACCTGGGGTGCCCTGCCCTGGGAGTGTCCAACTTGCCTCCAGTGCGGCCTTGTTCTAACTTCTTTCCACAGCAGGGAACACGCTGCCCCATAGGAAACTTCACTTCAGGTCGGGTTTACGTGGCAGAAGCATAAGGGTCTGGGCCTGCACTTAACGCGCAGTGTGCAACTTGACTCGCGGGGGCCCCAGGTTCCAAGTCCTTTGCACAGCCGGGAGCCAACTGCCCTTTGGGAATCCTCCCCTGAAGGTCGCGTTCACGTTTTGGAAGCCGCAGCGTCTTTGCGTGCCCTTAACTCAGAGTATCCAACAAGCTTCTAGTCCGCCCTTCTTCTCAAGTCTTCCCTTCACTTGGGAACACACTGCCACTGAGGAGACTTTACCTGAAGCGCGGCTACACGTTTTGCAGCCCAAGTGGCTGGACGGGCAACTGAACTCAGAAACTCCAACTGCCCTCTAGTCGGCCTTGGTTCTAAGTTCTTTCCTGACATGGGAACACACGGCCGCATAGGCCTCTTGGCCTTCAGAGCGTTTCTACGTGTTGGAAGCAGCAGGGCCTTAGCCTGCCCTTTACTTAGAGCTTGCAACTTGGCGTAGAGTCCGCCTTTGTGCTAAGTGCTTTCCTGGGCCTCATTGGCGAGCACTTCACTCAGAGTCTCCAACCTGCCTTAGAGTCCGCCTTGGTTCTAACCCCTTTCCTCAACTTGGGAGAACGCTGCCCTCTAGTAGTGTTCGTCTTCGCTGCGTTGGTAAGGTTTGGGAAGCCTAAGGGCCTTCCCTGGAACTCAACTCGGTGTAGCCAGCAGGCTTCTCGTCCGCCCCGGTTCTAAGGTCTTTCCTCCCCTGGGATCTCACGGCCCCCCCAGGAGACGTCACCTTAGGAGCGATGATACGTTTTGGAAGCAAAAGGGGCCTGGGGTGCCCTGCCCTGGGAGTGTCCAACTTGCCTCCAGTGCGGCCTTGTTCTAACTTCTTTCCACAGCAGGGAACACGCTGCCCCATAGGAAACTTCACTTCAGGTCGGGTTTACGTGGCGGAAGCATAAGGGTCTGGGCCTGCACTTAACGCGCAGTGTGCAACTTGCCTCGCGGGTGCCCCAGGTTCCAAGTCCTTTGCACAGCCGGGAGCCAACTGCCCTTTGGGAATCCTCCCCTGAATGTCGCGTTCACGTTTTGGAAGCCGCAGCATCTTTGCGTGCCCTTAACTCAGAGTATCCAACAAGCTTCTAGTCCGCCCTTCTTCTCAAGTCTTCCCTTCACTTGGGAACACACTGCCACTGAGGAGACTTCACCTGAAGCGCGGCTACACGTTTTGCAGCCCAAGGGGCTGGACGGGCAACTGAACTCAGACGCTCCAACTGCCCTCTAGTCGGCCTTGGTTCTAAGTTCTTTCCTGACATGGGAACACACGGCCGCATAGGCCTCTTGGCCTTCAGAGCGTTTCTACGTCTTGGAAGCAGCAGGGCCTTAGCCTGCCCTTTACTTAGAGCTTGCAACTTGGCGTAGAGTCCGCCTTTGTGCTAAGTGCTTTCCTGGGCCTCATTGGCGAGCACTTCACTCAGAGTCTCCAACCTGCCTTAGAGTCCGCCTTGGTTCTAACCCTTTCCTCAACTTGGGAGAACGCTGCCCTCTAGTAGTGTTCGTCTTCGCTGCGTTGGTAAGGTTTGGGAAGCCTAAGGGCCTTCCCTGGAACTCAACTCGGTTAGCCAACAGGCGTCTCGTCCGCCCCGGTTCTAAGGTCTTTCCTCCCCTGGGATCTCACGGCCCCCCCAGGAGACGTCACCTTAGGAGCGATGATACGTATTGGAAGCAAAAGGGGCCTGGGGTGCCCTGCCCTGGGAGTGTCCAACTTGCCTCCAGTGCGGCCTTGTTCTAACTTCTTTCCACAGCAGGGAACATGCTGCCCCATAGGAAACTTCACTTCAGGTCGGGTTTACGTGGCGGAAGCATAAGGGTCTGGGCCTGCACTTAACGCGCAGTGTGCAACTTGCCTCGCGGGTGCCCCAGGTTCCAAGTCCTTTGCACAGCCGGGAGCCAACTGCCCTTTGGGAATCCTCCCCTGAAGGTCGCGTTCACGTTTTGGAAGCCGCAGCATCTTTGCGTGCCCTTAACTCAGAGTATCCAACAAGCTTCTAGTCCGCCCTTCTTCTCAAGTCTTCCCTTCACTTGGGAACACACTGCCACTGAGGAGACTTCACCTGAATCGCGGCTACACGTTTTGCAGCCCAAGGGGCTGGACGGGCAACTGAACTCAGACGCTCCAACTGCCCTCTAGTCGGCCTTGGTTCTAAGTTCTTTCCTGACATGGGAACACACGGCCGCATAGGCCTCTTGGCCTTCAGAGCGTTTCTACGTCTTGGAAGCAGCAGGGCCTTAGCCTGCCCTTTACTTAGAGCTTGCAACTTGACGTAGAGTCCGCCTTTGTGCTAAGTGCTTTCCTGGGCCGCATTGGCGAGCACTTCACTCAGAGTCTCCAAACTGCCTTAGAGTCCGCCTTGGTTCTAACCCTTTCCTCAACTTGGGAGAACGCTGCCCTCTAGTAGTGTTCGTCTTCGCTGCGTTGGTAAGGTTTGGGAAGCCTAAGGGCCTTCCCTGGAACTCAACTCGGTTAGCCAACAGGCGTCTCGTCCGCCCCGGTTCTAAGGTCTTTCCTCCCCTGGGAACTCACGGCCCCCCCCAGGAGACGTCACCTTAGGAGCGATGATACGTTTTGGAAGCAAAAGGGACCTGGGGTGCCCTGCCCTGGGAGTGTCCAACTTGCCTCCAGTGCGGCCTTGTTCTAACTTCTTTCCACAGCAGGGAACACGCTGCCCCATAGGAAACTTCACTTCAGGTCGGGCTTAAGTGGCGGAAGCATAAGGGTCTGGGCCTGCACTTAACGCGCAGTGTGCAACTTGCCTCGCGGGCGCCCCAGATTCCAAGTCCTTTGCACAGCCGGGAGCCAACTGCCCTTTGGGAATCCTCCCCTGAAGGTCGCGTTCACGTTTTGGAAGCCGCAGCGTATTTGCGTGCCCTTAACTCAGAGTATCCAACAAGCTTCTAGTCCGCCCTTCTTCTCAAGTCTTCCCTTCACTTGGGAACACACTGCCACTGAGGAGACTTCACCGGAAGCGCGGCTACACGTTTTGAAGCCCAAGGGGCTGGACGGGCAACTGAACTCAGAAGCTCCAACTGCCCTCTAGTCGGCCTTGGTTCTAAGTTCTTTCCTGACATGGGAACACACGGCCGCATAGGCCTCTTGGCCTTCAGAGCGTTTCTACGTGTTGGAAGCAGCAGGGCCTTAGCCTCCCCTTTACTTAGAGCTTGCAACTTGGCGTAGAGTCCGCCTTTGTGCTAAGTGCTTTCCTGGGCTGCATTGGCGAGCACCTCACTCAGAGTCTCCAACCTGCCTTAGAGTCCGCCTTGGTTCTAACACCTTTCCTCAACTTGGGAGAACGCTGCCCTCTAGCAGTGTTCGTCTTCGCTGCGTTGGTAAGGTTTGGGAAGCCTAAGGGCCTTCCCTGGAACTCAACTCGGTGTAGCCAGCAGGCTTCTCGTCCGCCCCGGTTCTAAGGTCTTTCCTCCCCTGGGATCTCACGGCCCCCCCAGGAGACGTCACCTTAGGAGCGATGATACGTTTTGGAAGCAAAAGGGACCTGGGGTGCCCTGCCCTGGGAATGTCCAACTTGCCTCCAGCGCGGCCTTGTTCTAACTTCTTTCCACAGCAGGGAACACGCTGCCCCATAGGAAACTTCACTTCAGGTCGGGTTTACGTGGCGGAAGCATAAGGGTCTGGGCCTGCACTTAACGCGCAGTGTGCAACTTGCCTCGCGGGCGCCCCAGGTTCCAAGTCCTTTGCACAGCCGGGAGCCAACTGCCCTTTGGGAATCCTCCCCTGAAGGTCGCGTTCACGTTGTGGAAGCCGCAGCGTCTTTGCGTGCCCTTAACTCAGAGTATCCAACAAGCTTCTAGTCCGCCCTTCTTCTCAAGTCTTCCCTTCACTTGGGAACACACTGCCACTGAGGAGACTTCATCTGAAGCGCGGCTACACGTTTTGCAGCCCAAGGGGCTGGACGGGCAACTGAACTCAGAAGCTCCAACTGCCCTCTAGTCGGCCTTGGTTCTAAGTTCTTTCCTGACATGGGAACACACGGCCGCATAGGCCTCTTGGCCTTCAGAGCGTTTCTACGTGTTGGAAGCAGCAGGGCCTTAGCCTGCCCTTTACTTAGAGCTTGCAACTTGGCGTAGAGTCCGCCTTTGTGCTAAGTGCTTTCCTGGGCTGCATTGGCGAGCACTTCACTCAGAGTCTCCAACCTGCCATAGAGTCCGCCTTGGTTCTAACCCCTTTCCTCAACTTGGGAGAACGCTGCCCTCTAGTAGTGTTCGTCTTCGCTGCGTTGGTAAGGTTTGGGAAGCCTAAGGGCCTTCCCTGGAACTCAACTCGGTGTAGCCAGCAGGCTTCTCTTCCGCCCCGGTTCTAAGGTCTTTCCTCCCCTGGGATTTCACGGCCCCCCCAGGAGACGTCACCTTAGGAGCGATGATACGTTTTGGAAGCAAAAGGGACCTGGGGTGCCCTGCCCTGGGAGTGTCCAACTTGCCTCCAGTGCGGCCTTGTTCTAACTTCTTTCCACAGCAGGGAACACGCTGCCCCATAGGAAACTTCACTTCAGGTCGGGTTTACGTGGCGGAAGCATAAGGGTCTGGGCCTGCACTTAACGCGCAGTGTGCAACTTGACTCGCGGGGGCCCCAGGTTCCAAGTCCTTTGCACAGCCGGGAGCCAACTGCCCTTTGGGAATCCTCCCCTGAAGGTCGCGTTCACGTTGTGGAAGCCGCAGCGTCTTTGCGTGCCCTTAACTCAGAGTATCCAACAAGCTTCTAGTCCGCCCTTCTTCTCAAGTCTTCCCTTCACTTGGGAACACACTGCCACTGAGGAGACTTCATCTGAAGCGCGGCTACACGTTTTGCAGCCCAAGGGGCTGGACGGGCAACTGAACTCAGAAGCTCCAACTGCCCTCTAGTCGGCCTTGGTTCTAAGTTCTTTCCTGACATGGGAACACACGGCCGCATAGGCCTCTTGGCCTTCAGAGCGTTTCTACGTGTTGGAAGCAGCAGGGCCTTAGCCTGCCCTTTACTTAGAGCTTGCAACTTGGCGTAGAGTCCGCCTTTGTGCTAAGTGCTTTCCTGGGCTGCATTGGCGAGCACTTCACTCAGAGTCTCCAACCTGCCATAGAGTCCGCCTTGGTTCTAACCCCTTTCCTCAACTTGGGAGAACGCTGCCCTCTAGTAGTGTTCGTCTTCGCTGCGTTGGTAAGGTTTGGGAAGCCTAAGGGCCTTCCCTGGAACTCAACTCGGTGTAGCCAGCAGGCTTCTCTTCCGCCCCGGTTCTAAGGTCTTTCCTCCCCTGGGATTTCACGGCCCCCCCAGGAGACGTCACCTTAGGAGCGATGATACGTTTTGGAAGCAAAAGGGACCTGGGGTGCCCTGCCCTGGGAGTGTCCAACTTGCCTCCAGTGCGGCCTTGTTCTAACTTCTTTCCACAGCAGGGAACACGCTGCCCCATAGGAAACTTCACTTCAGGTCGGGTTTACGTGGCGGAAGCATAAGGGTCTGGGCCTGCACTTAACGCGCAGTGTGCAACTTGACTCGCGGGGGCCCCAGGTTCCAAGTCCTTTGCACAGCCGGGAGCCAACTGCCCTTTGGGAATCCTCCCCTGAAGGTCGCGTTCACGTTGTGGAAGCCGCAGCGTCTTTGCGTGCCCTTAACTCAGAGTATCCAACAAGCTTCTAGTCCGCCCTTCTTCTCAAGTCTTCCCTTCACTTGGGAACACACTGCCACTGAGGAGACTTCATCTGAAGCGCGGCTACACGTTTTGCAGCCCAAGGGGCTGGACGGGCAACTGAACTCAGAAGCTCCAACTGCCCTCTAGTCGGCCTTGGTTCTAAGTTCTTTCCTGACATGGGAACACACGGCCGCATAGGCCTCTTGGCCTTCAGAGCGTTTCTACGTGTTGGAAGCAGCAGGGCCTTAGCCTGCCCTTTACTTAGAGCTTGCAACTTGGCGTAGAGTCCGCCTTTGTGCTAAGTGCTTTCCTGGGCTGCATTGGCGAGCACTTCACTCAGAGTCTCCAACCTGCCATAGAGTCCGCCTTGGTTCTAACCCCTTTCCTCAACTTGGGAGAACGCTGCCCTCTAGTAGTGTTCGTCTTCGCTGCGTTGGTAAGGTTTGGGAAGCCTAAGGGCCTTCCCTGGAACTCAACTCGGTGTAGCCAGCAGGCTTCTCTTCCGCCCCGGTTCTAAGGTCTTTCCTCCCCTGGGATTTCACGGCCCCCCCAGGAGACGTCACCTTAGGAGCGATGATACGTTTTGGAAGCAAAAGGGACCTGGGGTGCCCTGCCCTGGGAGTGTCCAACTTGCCTCCAGTGCGGCCTTGTTCTAACTTCTTTCCACAGCAGGGAACACGCTGCCCCATAGGAAACTTCACTTCAGGTCGGGTTTACGTGGCGGAAGCATAAGGGTCTGGGCCTGCACTTAACGCGCAGTGTGCAACTTGACTCGCGGGGGCCCCAGGTTCCAAGTCCTTTGCACAGCCGGGAGCCAACTGCCCTTTGGGAATCCTCCCCTGAAGGTCGCGTTCACGTTTTGGAAGCCGCAGCGTCTTTGCGTGCCCTTAACTCAGAGTATCCAACAAGCTTCTAGTCCGCCCTTCTTCTCAAGTCTTCCCTTCACTTGGGAACACACTGCCACTGAGGAGACTTTACCTGAAGCGCGGCTACACGTTTTGCAGCCCAAGGGGCTGGACGGGCAACTTAACTCAGAAGCTCCAACTGCCCTCTAGTCGGCCTTGGTTCTAAGTTCTTTCCTGACATGGGAACACACGGCCGCATAGGCCTCTTGGCCTTCAGAGCGTTTCTACGTGTTGGAAGCAGCAGGGCCTTAGCCTGCCCTTTACTTAGAGCTTGCAACTTGGCGTAGAGTCCGCCTTTGTTCTAAGTGCTTTCCTGGGCCGCATTGGCGAGCACTTCACTCAGATTCTCCAACCTGCCTTAGAGTCCGCCTTGGTTCTAACCCCTTACCTCAACTTGGGAGAACGCTGCCCTCTAGTAGTGTTCGTCTTTGCTGCGTTGGTAAGGTTTGGGAAGCCTAAGGGCCTTCCCTGGAACTCAACTCGGTGTAGCCAACAGGCTTCTCGTCCGCCCCGGTTCTAAGGTCTTTCCTCCCCTGGGATCTCACTGCCCCCCCAGGAGACGTCACCTTAGGAGCGATGATACGTTTTTGAAGCAAAAGGTACCTGGGGTGCCCTGCCCTGGGAGTTTCCAACTTGCCTCCAGTGCGGCCTTGTTCTAACTTCTTTACAGCAGGGAACACGCTGCCCCATAGGAAACTTCACTTCAGGTCGAGTTTACGTGACGGAAGCATAAGGGTCTGGGCCTGCACTTAACGCGCTGTGTGCAACTTGCCTCGCGGGCGCCCCAGGTTCCAAGTCCTTTGCACAACCAGGAGCCAACTGCCCTTTGGGAATCCTCCCCTGAAGGTCGCGTTCACGTTTTGGAAGCCGCAGCGTCTTTGCGTGCCCTTAATTCAGAGTATCCAACAAGCTTCTAGTCCGCCCTTCTTCTCAAGTCTTCCCTTCACTTGGGAACACACTGCCACTGAGGAGACTTCACCTGAAGCGCGGCTACACGTTTTGCAGCCCAAGGGGCTGGACGGGCAACTGAACTCAGAAGCTCCAACTGCCCTCTAGTCGGCCTTGGTTCTAAGTTCTTTCCTGACATGGGAACACACGGCCGCATAGGCCTCTTGCCCTTCAGAGCGTTTCTACGTGTTCAAAGCAGCAGGGCCTTAGCCTGCACTTTACTTAGAGCATGCAACTTGGCGTAGAGTCCGCCTTTGTGCTAAGTGCTTTCCTGGGCTGCATTGGCGAGCACTTCACTCAGAGTCTCCAACCTGCCTTAGAGTCCGCCTTGGTTCTAACCCCTTTCCTCAACTTGGGAGAACGCTGCCCTCTAGTAGTGTTCGTCTTCGCTGCGTTGGTAAGGTTTGGGAAGCCTAAGGGCCTTCCCTGGAACTCAACTCGGTGTAGCCAGCAGGCTTCTCGTCCGCCCCGGTTCTAAGGTCTTTCCTCCCCTGGGATCTCACGGCCCCCCCAGAAGACGTCACCTTAGGAGCGATGATACGTTTTGGAAGCAAAAGTTACCTGGGGTGCCCTGTCCTGGGAGTGTCCAACTTGCCTCCAGTGCGGCCTTGTTCTAACTTCTTTCCACAGCAGGGAACACGCTGCCCCATAGGAAACTTCACTTCAGGTCGGGTTTACGTGGCGGAAGCATAAGGGTCTGGGCCTGCACTTAACGCGCAGTGTGCAACTTGCCTCGCGGGCGCCCCAGGTTCCAAGTCCTTTGCACAGCCGGGAGCCAACTGCCCTTTGGGAATCCTCCCCTGAAGGTCGCGTTCACGTTTTGGAAGCCGCAGCGTCTTTGCGTGCCCTTAACTCAGAGTATCCAACAAGCTTCTAGTCCGCCCTTCTTCTCAAGTCTTCCCTTCACTTGGGAACACACTGCCACTGAGGAGACTTCACCTGAAGCGCGGCTACACGTTTTGCAGCCCAAGGGGCTGGACGGGCAACTGAACTCAGAAGCTCCAACTGCCCTCTAGTCGGCCTTGGTTCTAAGTTCTTTCCTGACATGAGAACACACGGCCGCATAGGCCTCTTGGCCTTCAGAGCGTTTCTACGTGTTGGAAGCAGCAGGGCCTTAGCCTGCCCTTTACTTAGAGCTTGCAACTTGGCGTCGAGTCCGCCTTTGTGCTAAGTGCTTTCCTGGGCCGCATTGGCGAGCACTTCACTCAGATTCTCCAACCTGCCTTAGAGTCCGCCTTGGTTCTAACCCCTTTCCTCAACTTGGGAGAACGCTGCCCTCTAGTAGTGTTCGTCTTCGTTGCGTTGGTAAGGTTTGGGAAGCCTAAGGGCCTTCCCTGGAACTCAACTCGGTGTAGCCAGCAGGCTTCTCGTCCGCCCCGGTTCTAAGGTCTTTCCTCCCCTGGGATCTCACGGCCCCCCCAGGAGACGTCACCTTAGGAGCGATGATACGTTTTGGAAGCAAAAGGGACCTGGGGTGCCCTGCCCTGGGAGTGTCCAACTTGCCTCCAGTGCGGCCTTGTTCTAACTTCTTTCCACAGCAGGGAACACGCTGCCCCATAGGAAACTTCACTTCAGGTCGGGTTTACGTGGCGGAAGCATAAGGGTCTGGGCCTGCACTTAACGCGCAGTGTGCAACTTGCCTCGCGGGCGCCCCAGGTTCCAAGTCCTTTGCACAGCCGGGAGCCAACTGCCCTTTGGGAATCCTCCCCTGAAGTTCGCGTTCACGTTTTGGAAGCCGCAGCGTCTTTGCGTGCCCTTAACTCAGAGTATCCAATAAGCTTCTAGTCCGCCCTTCTTCTCAAGTCTTCCCTTCACTTGGGAACACACTGCCACTGAGGAG
Source organism: Meles meles (assembly GCF_922984935.1). Lineage (NCBI taxonomy): Eukaryota > Metazoa > Chordata > Mammalia > Carnivora > Mustelidae > Meles > Meles meles. Next base: position 339,566 of record NW_025721606.1, read on the forward strand.
ACTTCAACTGAAGCGCGGCTACACGTTTTGCAGCCCAAGTGCCTGGACGGGCAACTTAACTCAGAAGCTCCAACTGCCCTCTAGTCGGCCTTGGTTCTAAGGTCTTTCCTAACATGGGAACACACGGCCGCATAGGCCTCTTGGCCTTCAGAGCGTTTCTACGTGTTGGAAGCAGCAGGGCCTTAGCCTGCCCTTTACTTAGAGCTTGCAACTTGGCGTAGAGTCCGCCTTTGTGCTAAGTGCTTTCCTGGGCCGCATTGGCGAGCACTTCACTCAGAGTCTCCAACCTGCCTTAGAGTCCGCCTTGGTTCTAAACCCTTTCCTCAACTTGGGAGAACACTGCCCTCTAGTAGTGTTCGTCTTCGCTGCGTTGGTAAGGTTTGGGAAGCCTAAGGGCCTTCCCTGGAACTCAACTCGGTGTAGCCAGCAGGCTTCTCGTCCGCCCCGGTTCTAAGGTCTTTCCTCCCCTGGGATCTCACGGCCCCCCCAGGAGACGTCACCTTAGGAGCGATGATACGTTTTGGAAGCAAAAGGGACCTGGGGTGCCCTGCCCTGGGAGTGTCCAACTCGCCTCCAGTGCGGCCTTGTTCTAACTTCTTTCCACAGCAGGGAACACGCTGCCCCATAGGAAACTTCACTTCAGGTCGGGTTTACGTGGCGGAAGCATAAGGGTCTGGGCCTGCACTTAACGCGCTGTGTGCAACTTGCCACGCGGGCGCCCCAGGTTCCAAGTCCTTTGCACAGCCGGGAGCCAACTGCCCTTTGGGAATCCTCCCCTGAAGGTCGCGTTCACGTTTTGGAAGCCGCAGCGTCTTTGCGTGCCCTTAACTCAGAGTATCCAACAAGCTTCTAGTCCGCCCTTCTTCTCAAGTCTTCCCTTCACTTGGGAACACACTGCCACTGAGGAGACTTCACCTGAAGCGCGGCTACACGTTTTGCAGCCCAAGGGGCTGGACGGGCAACTGAACTCAGAAGCTCCAACTGCCCTCTAGTCGGCCTTGGTTCTAAGTTCTTTCCTGACATGGGAACACACGGCCGCATAGGCCTCTTGGCCTTCAGAGCGTTTCTACGTGTTGGAAGCAGCAGGGCCTTAGCCTGCCCTGTACTTAGAGCTTGCAACTTGGCGTAGAGTCCGCCTTTGTGCTAAGTGCTTTCCTGGGCTGCATTGGCGAGCACTTCACTCAGAGTCTCCAACCTGCCTTAGAGTCCGCCTTGGTTCTAACCCCTTTCCTCAATTTGGGAGAACGCTGCCCTCTAGTAGTGTTCGCCTTCGCTGCGTTGGTAAGGTTTGGGAAGCCTAAAGACCTTCCCTGGAACTCAACTCGGTGTAGCCAACAGGCTTCTCGTCCGCCCCGGTTCTAAGGTCTTTCCTCCCCTGGGATCTCACAGCCCCCCAAGAGACGTCACCTTAGGAGCGAAGATACGTTTTGGAAGCAAAAGGGACCTGGGGTGCCCTGCCCTGGGAGTGTCCAACTTGCCTCCAGTGCGGCCTTGTTCTAACTTCTTTCCAAAGCAGGGAACACGCTGCCCCATAGGAAACTTCACTTCAGGTCGAGTTTCCGTGGCGGAAGCATCAGGGTCTGGGCCTGCACTTAACGCGCAGTGTGCAACTTGCCTCGCGGGCGCCCCAGGTTCCAAGTCCTTTGCACAGCCGGGAGCCAACTGCCCTTTGGGAATCCTCCCCTGAAGGTCGCGTTCACGTTTTGGAAGCCGCAGCGTCTTTGCGTGCCCTTAACTCAGAGTATCCAACAAGCTTCTAGTCCGCCCTTCTTCTCAAGTCGTCCCTTCACTTGGGAACACACTGCCACTGAGGAGACTTCATCTGAAGCGCGGCTACACGTTTTGCAGCCCAAGGGGCTGGACGGGCAACTTAACTCAGAAGCTCCAACTGCCCTCTAGTCGGCCTTGTTTCTATGTTCTTTTCTGACATGGGAACACACGGCCGCATAGGCCTCTTGGCCTTCAGAGCGTTTCTACGTGTTGGAAGCAGCAGGGCCTTGGCCTGCCCTTTACTTAGAGCTTGCAACTTGGCGTAGAGTCCGCCTTTGTGCTAAGTGCTTTCCTGGGCTGCATTGGCGAGCACTTCACTCAGAGTCTCCAACCTGCCTTAGAGTCCGCCTTGGTTCTAACCCCTTTCCTCAACTTGGGAGAACGCTGCCCTCTAGTAGTGTTCGTCTTCGCTGCGTTGGGAAGGTTTGGGAAGCCTAAGGGCCTTCCCTGGAACTCAACTCGGTGTAGCCAGCAGGCTTCTCGTCCGCCCCGGTTCTAAGGTCTTTCCTCCCCTGGGATCTCACGGCCCCCCAGGAGACGTCACCTTAGGAGCGATGATACGTTTTGGAAGCAAAAGGGACCTGGGGTGCCCTGCCCTGGGAGTGTCCAACTCGCCTCCAGTGCGGCCTTGTTCTAACTTCTTTCCACAGCAGGGAACACGCTGCCCCATAGGAAACTTCACTTCAGGTCGGGTTTACGTGGCGGAAGCATAAGGGTCTGGGCCTGCACTTAACGCGCAGTGTGCAACTTGCCTCGCGGGCGCCCCAGGTTCCAAGTCCTTTGCACAGCCGGGAGCCAACTGCCCTTTGGGAATCCTCCCCTGAAGGTCGCGTTCACGTTTTGGAAGCCGCAGCGTCTTTGCGTGCCCTTAACTCAGAGTATCCAACAAGCTTCTAGTCCGCCCTTCTTCTCAAGTCGTCCCTTCACTTGGGAACACACTGCCACTGAGGAGACTTCACCTGAAGCGCGGCTACACGTTTTGCAGCCCAAGGGGCTGGACGGGCAACTGAACTCAGAAGCTCCAACTGCCCTCTAGTCGGCCTTGGTTCTAAGTTCTTTCCTGACATGGGAACACACGGCGGCATAGGCCTCTTGGCCTTCAGAGCGTTTCTACGTGTTGGAAGCAGCAGGGCCTTAGCCTGCACTTTACTTAGAGCTTGCAACTTGGCGTAGAGTCCGCCTTTGTGCTAAGTGCTTTCCTGGGCCGCATTGGCGAGCACTTCACTCAGAGTCTCCAACCTGCCTTAGAGTCCGCCTTTGTTCTAACCCCTTTCCTCAACTTGGGAGAACGCTGCCCTCTAGTAGTGTTCGCCTTCGCTGCGTTGGTAAGGTTTGGGAAGCCTAAAGGCCTTCCCTGGAACTCAACTCGGTGTAGCCAACAGGCTTCTCGTCCGCCCCGGTTCTAAGGTCTTTCCTCCCCTGGGATCTCACGGCCCCCACAAGAGACGTCACCTTAGGAGCGAAGATACGTTTTGGAAGCAAAAGGGACCTGGGGTGCCCTGCCCTGGGAGTGTCCAACTCGCCTCCAGTGCGGCCTTGTTCTAACTTCTTTCCACAGCAGGGAACACGCTGCCCCATAGGAAACTTCACTTCAGGTCGGGTTTACGTGGCGGAAGCATAAGCGTCTGGGCCTGCACTTAACGCGCAGTGTGCAACTTGCCTCGCGGGCGCCCCAGGTTCCAAGTCCTTTGCACAGCCAGGAGCCAACTGCCCTTTGGGAATCCTCCCCTGAAGGTCGCGTTCACGTTTTGGAAGCCGCAGCGTCTTTGCGTGCCCTTAACTCAGAGTATCCAACAAGCTTCTAGTCCGCCCTTCTTCTCAAGTCGTCCCTTCACTTGGGAACACACTGCCACTGAGGAGACTTCATCTGAAGCGCGGCTACACGTTTTGCAGCCCAAGGGGCTGGACGGGCAACTTAACTCAGAAGCTCCAACTGCCCTCTAGTCGGCCTTGTTTCTATGTTCTTTCCTGATATGGGAAAACACGGCCGCATAGGCCTCTTGGCCTTCAGAGCGTTTCTACGTGTTGGAAGCAGCAGGGCCTTAGCCTGCCCTTTACTTAGAGCTTGCAACTTGGCGTAGAGTCCGCCTTTGTGCTAAGTGCTTTCCTGGGCTGCATTGGCGAGCACTTCACTCAGAGTCTCCAACCTGCCTTAGAGTCCGCCTTGGTTCTAACCCCTTTCCTCAACTTGGGAGAACGCTGCCCTCTAGTAGTGTTCGTCTTCGCTGCGTTGGTAAGGTTTGGGAAGCCTAAGGGCCTTCCCTGGAACTCAACTCGGTGTAGCCAACAGGCCTCTCGTCCGCCCCGGTTCTAAGGTCTTTCCTCCCCTGGGATCTCACGGCCCCCCAAGGAGACGTCACCTTAGGAGCGATGATACGTTTTGGAAGCAAAAGGGACCTGGGGTGCCCTGCCCTGGGAGTGTCCAACTTGCCTCCAGTGCGGCCTTGTTCTAACTTCTTTCCACAGCAGGGAACACGCTGCCCCATAGGAAACTTCACTTCAGGTCGGGTTTACGTGGCGGAAGCATAAGGGTTTGGGCCTGCACTTAACGCGCAGTGTGCAACTTGCCTCGCGGGCGCCCCAGGTTCCAAGTCCTTTGCACAGCCGGAAGCCAACTGCCCTTTGGGAATCCTCCCCTGAAGGTCGCGTTCACGTTTTGGAAGCCGCAGCGTCTTTGCGTGCCCTTAACTCAGAGTATCCAACAAGCTTCTAGTCCGCCCTTTTTCTCAAGTCTTCCCTTCACTTGGGAACACACTGCCACTGAGGAGACATCACCTGAAGCGCGGCTACATGTTTTGCAGCCCAAGGGGCTGGACGGGCAACTGAACTCAGAAGCTCCAACTGCCCTCTAGTCGGCCTTGGTTCTAAGTTCTTTCCTGACATGGGAACACACGGCCGCATAGGCCTCTTGGCCTTCAGAACGTTTCTACGTGTTGGAAGCAGCAGGGCCTTGGCCTGCCCTTTACTTAGAGCTTGCAACTTGGCGTAGAGTCCGCCTTTGTGCTAAGTGCTTTCCTGGGCTGCATTGGCGAGCACTTCACTCAGAGTCTCCAACCTGCCTTAGAGTCCGCCTTGGTTCTAACCCCTTTCCTCAACTTGGGAGAACGCTGCCCTCTAGTAGTGTTCGTCTTCGCTGCGTTGGTAAGGTTTGGGAAGCCTAAGGGCCTTCCCTGGAACTCAACTCGGTGTAGCCAGAAGGCTTCTCGTCCGCCCCGGTTCTAAGGTCTTTCCTCCCCTGGGATCTCACGGCCCCCCAGGAGACGTCACCTTAGGAGCGATGATACGTTTTGGAAGCAAAAGGGACCTGGGGTGCCCTGCCCTGGGAGTGTCCAACTCGCCTCCAGTGCGGCCTTGTTCTAACTTCTTTCCACAGCAGGGAACACGCTGCCCCATAGGAAACTTCACTTCAGGTCGGGTTTACGTGGCGGAAGCATAAGGGTCTGGGCCTGCACTTAACGCGCAGTGTGCAACTTGCCTCGCGGGCGCCCCAGGTTCCAAGTCCTTTGCACAGCCGGGAGCCAACTGCCCTTTGGGAATCCTCCCCTGAAGGTCGCGTTCACGTTTTGGAAGCCGCAGCGTCTTTGCGTGCCCTTAACTCAGAGTATCCAACAAGCTTCTAGTCCGCCCTTCTTCTCAAGTCGTCCCTTCACTTGGGAACACACTGCCACTGAGGAGACTTCATCTGAAGCGCGGCTACACGTTTTGCAGCCCAAGGGGCTGGACGGGCAACTTAACTCAGAAGCTCCAACTGCCCTCTAGTCGGCCTTGTTTCTATGTTCTTTCCAGACATGGGAACACACGGCCGCATAGGCCTCTTGGCCTTCAGAGCGTTTCTACGTGTTGGAAGCAGCAGGGCCTTAGCCTGCCCTTTACTTAGAGCTTGCAACTTGGCGTAGAGTCCGCCTTTGTGCTAAGTGCTTTCCTGGGCTGCATTGGCGAGCACTTCACTCAGAGTCTCCAACCTGCCTTAGAGTCCGCCTTGGTTCTAACCCCTTTCCTCAACTTGGGAGAACGCTGCCCTCTAGTAGTGTTCGTCTTCGCTGCGTTGGTAAGGTTTGGGAAGCCTAAGGGCCTTCCCTGGAACTCAACTCGGTGTAGCCAGCAGGCTTCTCGTCCGCCCCGGTTCTAAGGTCTTTCCTCCCCTGGGATCTCACGGCCCCCCCAGGAGACGTCACCTTAGGAGCGATGATACGTTTTGGAAGCAAAAGTGACCTGGGGTGCCCTGCCCTGGGAGTGTCCAACTTGCCTCCAGTGCGGCCTTGTTCTAACTTCTTTCCACAGCAGGGAACACGCTGCCCCATAGGAAACTTCACTTCAGGTCGGGTTTACGTGGCGGAAGCATAAGGGTCTGGGCCTGCACTTAACGCGCAGTGTGCAACTTGCCTCGCGGGCGCCCCAGGTTCCAAGTCCTTTGCACAGCCGGGAGCCAACTGCCCTTTGGGAATCCTCCCCTGAAGGTCGCGTTCACGTTTTGGAAGCCGCAGCGTCTTTGCGTGCCCTTAACTCAGAGTATCCAACAAGCTTCTAGTCCGCCCTTCTTCTCAAGTCTTCCCTTCACTTGGGAACACACTGCCACTGAGGAGACTTCACCTGAAGCGCGGCTACACGTTTTGCAGCCCAAGGGGCTGGACGGGCAACTTAACTCAGAAGCTCCAACTGCCCTCTAGTCGGCCTTGGTTCTAAGTTCTTTCCTGACATGGGAACACAGGGCCGCATAGGCCTCTTGGCCTTCAGAGCGTTTCTACGTGTTGGAAGCAGCAGGGCCTTAGCCTGCCCTTTACTTAGAGCTTGCAACTTGGCGTAGAGTCCGCCTTTGTGCTAAGTGCTTTCCTGGGCTGCATTGGCGAGCACTTCACTCAGAGTCTCCAACCTGCCTTAGAGTCCGCCTTGGTTCTAACCCCTTTCCTCAACTTGGGAGAACGCTGCCCTCTAGTAGTGTTCGTCTTCGCTGCGTTGGTAAGGTTTGGGAAGCCTAAGGGCCTTCCCTGGAACTCAACTCGGTGTAGCCAACAGGCCTCTCGTCCGCCCCGGTTCTAAGGTCTTTCCTCCCCTGGGATCTCACGGCCCCCCAAGGAGACGTCACCTTAGGAGCGATGATACGTTTTGGAAGCAAAAGGGACCTGGGGTGCCCTGCCCTGGGAGTGTCCAACTTGCCTCCAGTGCGGCCTTGTTCTAACTTCTTTCCACAGCAGGGAACACGCTGCCCCATAGGAAACTTCACTTCAGGTCGGGTTTACGTGGCGGAAGCATAAGGGTTTGGGCCTGCACTTAACGCGCAGTGTGCAACTTGCCTCGCGGGCGCCCCAGGTTCCAAGTCCTTTGCACAGCCGGAAGCCAACTGCCCTTTGGGAATCCTCCCCTGAAGGTCGCGTTCACGTTTTGGAAGCCGCAGCGTCTTTGCGTGCCCTTAACTCAGAGTATCCAACAAGCTTCTAGTCCGCCCTTCTTCTCAAGTCTTCCCTTCACTTGGGAACACACTGCCACTGAGGAGACATCACCTGAAGCGCGGCTACACGTTTTGCAGCCCAAGGGGCTGGACGGGCAACTGAACTCAGAAGCTCCAACTGCCCTCTAGTCGGCCTTGGTTCTAAGTTCTTTCCTGACATGGGAACACACGGCCGCATAGGCCTCTTGGCCTTCAGAACGTTTCTACGTGTTGGAAGCAGCAGGGCCTTGGCCTGCCCTTTACTTAGAGCTTGCAACTTGGCGTAGAGTCCGCCTTTGTGCTAAGTGCTTTCCTGGGCTGCATTGGCGAGCACTTCACTCAGAGTCTCCAACCTGCCTTAGAGTCCGCCTTGGTTCTAACCCCTTTCCTCAACTTGGGAGAACGCTGCCCTCTAGTAGTGTTCGCCTTCGCTGCGTTGGTAAGGTTTGGGAAGCCTAAAGGCCTTCCCTGGAACTCAACTCGGTGTAGCCAACAGGCTTCTCGTCCGCCCCGGTTCTAAGGTCTTTCCTCCCCTGGGATCTCACGGCCCCCCCAAGAGACGTCACCTTAGGAGCGAAGATACGTTTTGGAAGCAAAAGGGACCTGGGGTGCCCTGCCCTGGGAGTGTCCAACTCGCCTCCAGTGCGGCCTTGTTCTAACTTCTTTCCACAGAAGGGAACACGCTGCCCCATAGGAAACTTCACTTCAGGTCGGGTTTACGTGGCGGAAGCATAAGCGTCTGGGCCTGCACTTAACGCGCAGTGTGCAACTTGCCTCGCGGGCGCCCCAGGTTCCAAGTCCTTTGCACAGCCAGGAGCCAACTGCCCTTTGGGAATCCTCCCCTGAAGGTCGCGTTCACGTTTTGGAAGCCGCAGCGTCTTTGCGTGCCCTTAACTCAGAGTATCCAACAAGCTTCTAGTCCGCCCTTCTTCTCAAGTCGTCCCTTCACTTGGGAACACACTGCCACTGAGGAGACTTCATCTGAAGCGCGGCTACACGTTTTGCAGCCCAAGGGGCTGGACGGGCAACTTAACTCAGAAGCTCCAACTGCCCTCTAGTCGGCCTTGTTTCTATGTTCTTTCCTGACATGGGAACACACGGCCGCATAGGCCTCTTGGCCTTCAGAGCGTTTCTACGTGTTGGAAGCAGCAGGGCCTTAGCCTGCCCTTTACTTAGAGCTTGCAACTTGGCGTAGAGTCCGCCTTTGTGCTAAGTGCTTTCCTGGGCTGCATTGGCGAGCACTTCACTCAGAGTCTCCAACCTGCCTTAGAGTCCGCCTTGGTTCTAACCCCTTTCCTCAACTTGGGAGAACGCTGCCCTCTAGTAGTGTTCGTCTTCGCTGCGTTGGTAAGGTTTGGGAAGCCTAAGGGCCTTCCCTGGAACTCAACTCGGTGTAGCCAACAGGCCTCTCGTCCGCCCCGGTTCTAAGGTCTTTCCTCCCCTGGGATCTCACGGCCCCCCAAGGAGACGTCACCTTAGGAGCGATGATACGTTTTGGAAGCAAAAGGGACCTGGGGTGCCCTGCCCTGGGAGTGTCCAACTTGCCTCCAGTGCGGCCTTGTTCTAACTTCTTTCCACAGCAGGGAACACGCTGCCCCATAGGAAACTTCACTTCAGGTCGAGTTTCCGTGGCGGAAGCATCAGGGTCTGGGCCTGCACTTAACGCGCAGTGTGCAACTTGCCTCGCGGGCGCCCCAGGTTCCAAGTCCTTTGCAAGCAGGAGCCAACTGCCCTTTGGGAATCCTCCCCTGAAGGTCGCGTTCACGTTTTGGAAGCCGCAGCGTCTTTGCGTGCCCTTAACTCAGAGTATCCAACAAGCTTCTAGTCCGCCCTTCTTCGCAAGTCTTCCCTTCACTTGGGAACACACTGCCACTGAGGAGACATCACCTGAAGCGCGGCTACACGTTTTGCAGCCCAAGGGGCTGGACGGGCAACTGAACTCAGAAGCTCCAACTGCCCTCTAGTCGGCCTTGGTTCTAAGTTCTTTCCTGACATGGGAACACACGGCCGCATAGGCCTCTTGGCCTTCAGAACGTTTCTACGTGTTGGAAGCAGCAGGGCCTTGGCCTGCCCTTTACTTAGAGCTTGCAACTTGGCGTAGAGTCCGCCTTTGTGCTAAGTGCTTTCCTGGGCTGCATTGGCGAGCACTTCACTCAGAGTCTCCAACCTGCCTTAGAGTCCGCCTTGGTTCTAACCCCTTTCCTCAACTTGGGAGAACGCTGCCCTCTAGTAGTGTTCGCCTTCGCTGCGTTGGTAAGGTTTGGGAAGCCTAAAGGCCTTCCCTGGAACTCAACTCGGTGTAGCCAACAGGCTTCTCGTCCGCCCCGGTTCTAAGGTCTTTCCTCCCCTGGGATCTCACGGCCCCCCCAAGAGACGTCACCTTAGGAGCGAAGATACGTTTTGGAAGCAAAAGGGACCTGGGGTGCCCTGCCCTGGGAGTGTCCAACTCGCCTCCAGTGCGGCCTTGTTCTAACTTCTTTCCACAGCAGGGAACACGCTGCCCCATAGGAAACTTCACTTCAGGTCGGGTTTACGTGGCGGAAGCATAAGCGTCTGGGCCTGCACTTAACGCGCAGTGTGCAACTTGCCTCGCGGGCGCCCCAGGTTCCAAGTCCTTTGCACAGCCAGGAGCCAACTGCCCTTTGGGAATCCTCCCCTGAAGGTCGCGTTCACGTTTTGGAAGCCGCAGCGTCTTTGCGTGCCCTTAACTCAGAGTATCCAACAAGCTTCTAGTCCGCCCTTCTTCTCAAGTCGTCCCTTCACTTGGGAACACACTGCCACTGAGGAGACTTCATCTGAAGCGCGGCTACACGTTTTGCAGCCCAAGGGGCTGGACGGGCAACTGAACTCAGAAGCTCCAACTGCCCTCTAGTCGGCCTTGTTTCTATGTTCTTTCCTGACATGGGAACACACGGCCGCATAGGCCTCTTGGCCTTCAGAGCGTTTCTACGTGTTGGAAGCAGCAGGGCCTTAGCCTGCCCTTTACTTAGAGCTTGCAACTTGGCGTAGAGTCCGCCTTTGTGCTAAGTGCTTTCCTGGGCTGCATTGGCGAGCACTTCACTCAGAGTCTCCAAACTGCCTTAGAGTCCGCCTTGGTTCTAACCCCTTTCCTCAACTTGGGAGAACGCTGCCCTCTAGTAGTGTTCGTCTTCGCTGCGTTGGTAAGGTTTGGGAAGCCTAAGGGCCTTCCCTGGAACTCAACTCGGTGTAGCCAACAGGCCTCTCGTCCGCCCCGGTTCTAAGGTCTTTCCTCCCCTGGGATCTCACGGCCCCCCAAGGAGACGTCACCTTAGGAGCGATGATACGTTTTGGAAGCAAAAGGGACCTGGGGTGCCCTGCCCTGGGAGTGTCCAACTTGCCTCCAGTGCGGCCTTGTTCTAACTTCTTTCCACAGCAGGGAACACGCTGCCCCATAGGAAACTTCACTTCAGGTCGGGTTTACGTGGCGGAAGCATAAGGGTTTGGGCCTGCACTTAACGCGCAGTGTGCAACTTGCCTCGCGGGCGCCCCAGGTTCCAAGTCCTTTGCACAGCCGGAAGCCAACTGCCCTTTGGGAATCCTCCCCTGAAGGTCGCGTTCACGTTTTGGAAGCCGCAGCGTCTTTGCGTGCCCTTAACTCAGAGTATCCAACAAGCTTCTAGTCCGCCCTTCTTCTCAAGTCTTCCCTTCACTTGGGAACACACTGCCACTGAGGAGACATCACCTGAAGCGCGGCTACACGTTTTGCAGCCCAAGGGGCTGGACGGGCAACTGAACTCAGAAGCTCCAACTGCCCTCTAGTCGGCCTTGGTTCTAAGTTCTTTCCTGACATGGGAACACACGGCCGCATAGGCCTCTTGGCCTTCAGAACGTTTCTACGTGTTGGAAGCAGCAGGGCCTTGGCCTGCCCTTTACTTAGAGCTTGCAACTTGGCGTAGAGTCCGCCTTTGTGCTAAGTGCTTTCCTGGGCTGCATTGGCGAGCACTTCACTCAGAGTCTCCAACCTGCCTTAGAGTCCGCCTTGGTTCTAACCCCTTTCCTCAACTTGGGAGAACGCTGCCCTCTAGTAGTGTTCGTCTTCGCTGCGTTGGTAAGGTTTGGGAAGCCTAAGGGCCTTCCCTGGAACTCAACTCGGTGTAGCCAGCAGGCTTCTCGTCCGCCCCGGTTCTAAGGTCTTTCCTCCCCTGGGATCTCACGGCCCCCCAGGAGACGTCACCTTAGGAGCGATGATACGTTTTGGAAGCAAAAGGGACCTGGGGTGCCCTGCCCTGGGAGTGTCCAACTCGCCTCCAGTGCGGCCTTGTTCTAACTTCTTTCCACAGAAGGGAACACGCTGCCCCATAGGAAACTTCACTTCAGGTCGGGTTTACGTGGCGGAAGCATAAGGGTCTGGGCCTGCACTTAACGCGCAGTGTGCAACTTGCCTCGCGGGCGCCCCAGGTTCCAAGTCCTTTGCACAGCCGGGAGCCAACTGCCCTTTGGGAATCCTCCCCTGAAGGTCGCGTTCACGTTTTGGAAGCCGCAGCGTCTTTGCCTGCCCTTAACTCAGAGTATCCAACAAGCTTCTAGTCCGCCCTTCTTCTCAAGTCTTCCCTTCACTTGGGAACACACTGCCACTGAGGAGACTTCACCTGAAGCGCGGCTACACGTTTTGCAGCCCAAGGGGCTGGACGGGCAACTGAACTCAGAAGCTCCAACTGCCCTCTAGTCGGCCTTGGTTCTAAGTTCTTTCCTGACATGGGAACACACGGCCGCATAGGCCTCTTGGCCTTCAGAGCGTTTCTACGTTTTGGAAGCAGCAGGGCCTTAGCCTGCACTTTACTTAGAGTTTGCAACTTGGCGTAGAGTCCGCCTTTGTGCTAAGTGCTTTCCTGGGCTGCATTGGCGAGCACTTCACTCAGAGTCTCCAACCTGCCTTAGAGTCCGCCTTGGTTCTAACCCCTTTCCTCAACTTGGGAGAACGCTGCCCTCTAGTAGTGTTCGCCTTCGCTGCGTTGGTAAGGTTTGGGAAGCCTAAAGACCTTCCCTGGAACTCAACTCGGTGTAGCCAACAGGCTTCTCGTCCGCCCCGGTTCTAAGGTCTTTCCTCCCCTGGGATCTCACAGCCCCCCCAAGAGACGTCACCTTAGGAGCGAAGATACGTTTTGGAAGCAAAAGGGACCTGGGGTGCCCTGCCCTGGGAGTGTCCAACTTGCCTCCAGTGCGGCCTTGTTCTAACTTCTTTCCAAAGCAGGGAACACGCTGCCCCATAGGAAACTTCACTTCAGGTCGAGTTTCCGTGGCGGAAGCATCAGGGTCTGGGCCTGCACTTAACGCGCAGTGTGCAACTTGCCTCGCGGGCGCCCCAGGTTCCAAGTCCTTTGCACAGCAGGAGCCAACTGCCCTTTGGGAATCCTCCCCTGAAGGTCGCGTTCACGTTTTGGAAGCCGCAGCGTCTTTGCGTGCCCTTAACTCAGAGTATCCAACAAGCTTCTCGTCCGCCCTTCTTCTCAAGTCTTCCCTTCACTTGGGAACACACTGCCACTGAGGAGACTTCACCTGAAGCGCGGCTACACGTTTTGCAGCCCAAGGGGCTGGACGGGCAACTGAACTCAGAAGCTCCAACTGCCCTCTAGTCGGCCTTGGTTCTAAGTTCTTTCCTGACATGGGAACACACGGCCGCATAGGCCTCTTGGCCTTCAGAACGTTTCTACGTGTTGGAAGCAGCAGGGCCTTGGCCTGCCCTTTACTTAGAGCTTGCAACTTGGCGTAGAGTCCGCCTTTGTGCTAAGTGCTTTCCTGGGCTGCATTGGCGAGCACTTCACTCAGAGTCTCCAACCTGCCTTAGAGTCCGCCTTGGTTCTAACCCCTTTCCTCAACTTGGGAGAACGCTGCCCTCTAGTAGTGTTCGCCTTCGCTGCGTTGGTAAGGTTTGGGAAGCCTAAAGGCCTTCCCTGGAACTCAACTCGGTGTAGCCAACAGGCTTCTCGTCCGCCCCGGTTCTAAGGTCTTTCCTCCCCTGGGATCTAACGGCCCCCCCAAGAGACGTCACCTTAGGAGCGAAGATACGTTTTGGAAGCAAAAGGGACCTGGGGTGCCCTGCCCTGGGAGTGTCCAACTCGCCTCCAGTGCGGCCTTGTTCTAACTTCTTTCCACAGCAGGGAACACGCTGCCCCATAGGAAACTTCACTTCAGGTCGGGTTTACGTGGCGGAAGCATAAGCGTCTGGGCCTGCACTTAACGCGCAGTGTGCAACTTGCCTCGCGGGCGCCCCAGGTTCCAAGTCCTTTGCACAGCCAGGAGCCAACTGCCCTTTGGGAATCCTCCCCTGAAGGTCGCGTTCACGTTTTGGAAGCCGCAGCGTCTTTGCGTGCCCTTAACTCAGAGTATCCAACAAGCTTCTAGTCCGCCCTTCTTCTCAAGTCGTCCCTTCACTTGGGAACACACTGCCACTGAGGAGACTTCATCTGAAGCGCGGCTACACGTTTTGCAGCCCAAGGGGCTGGACGGGCAACTTAACTCAGAAGCCCCAACTGCCCTCTAGTCGGCCTTGTTTCTATGTTCTTTCCTGACATGGGAACACACGGCCGCATAGGCCTCTTGGCCTTCAGAGCGTTTCTACGTGTTGGAAGCAGCAGGGCCTTGGCCTGCCCTTTACTTAGAGCTTGCAACTTGGCGTAGAGTCCGCCTTTGTGCTAAGTGCTTTCCTGGGCTGCATTGGCGAGCACTTCACTCAGAGTCTCCAACCTGCCTTAGAGTCCGCCTTGGTTCTAACCCCTTTCCTCAACTTGGGAGAACGCTGCCCTCTAGTAGTGTTCGTCTTCGCTGCGTTGGTAAGGTTTGGGAAGCCTAAGGGCCTTCCCTGGAACTCAACTCGGTGTAGCCAGCAGGCTTCTCGTCCGCCCCGGTTCTAAGGTCTTTCCTCCCCTGGGATCTCACAGCCCCCCCAAGAGACGTCACCTTAGGAGCGATGATACGTTTTGGAAGCAAAAGGGACCTGGGGTGCCCTGCCCTGGGAGTGTCCAACTCGCCTCCAGTGCGGCCTTGTTCTAACTTCTTTCCACAGCAGGGAACACGCTGCCCCATAGGAAACTTCACTTCAGGTCGGGTTTACGTGGCGGAAGCATAAGCGTCTGGGCCTGCACTTAACGCGCAGTGTGCAACTTGCCTCGCGGGCGCCCCAGGTTCCAAGTCCTTTGCACAGCAGGAGCCAACTGCCCTTTGGGAATCCTCCCCTGAAGGTCGCGTTCACGTTTTGGAAGCCGCAGCGTCTTTGCGTGCCCTTAACTCAGAGTATCCAACAAGCTTCTAGTCCGCCCTTCTTCTCAAGTCTTCCCTTCACTTGGGAACACACTGCCACTGAGGAGACATCACCTGAAGCGCGGCTACACGTTTTGCAGCCCAAGGGGCTGGACGGGCAACTGAACTCAGAAGCTCCAACTGCCCTCTAGTCGGCCTTGGTTCTAAGTTCTTTCCTGACATGGGAACACACGGCCGCATAGGCCTCTTGGCCTTCAGAACGTTTCTACGTGTTGGAAGCAGCAGGGCCTTGGCCTGCCCTTTACTTAGAGCTTGCAACTTGGCGTAGAGTCCGCCTTTGTGCTAAGTGCTTTCCTGGGCTGCATTGGCGAGCACTTCACTCAGAGTCTCCAACCTGCCTTAGAGTCCGCCTTGGTTCTAACCCCTTTCCTCAACTTGGGAGAACGCTGCCCTCTAGTAGTGTTCGTCTTCGCTGCGTTGGTAAGGTTTGGGAAGCCTAAGGGCCTTCCCTGGAACTCAACTCGGTGTAGCCAGCAGGCTTCTCGTCCGCCCCGGTTCTAAGGTCTTTCCTCCCCTGGGATCTCACGGCCCCCCCAGGAGACGTCACCTTAGGAGCGATGATACGTTTTGGAAGCAAAAGGGACCTGGGGTGCCCTGCCCTGGGAGTGTCCAACTTGCCTCCAGTGCGGCCTTGTTCTACCTTCTTTCCACAGCAGGGAACACGCTGCCCCATAGGAAACTTCACTTCAGGTCGGGTTTACGTGGCGGAAGCATAAGCGTCTGGGCCTGCACTTAACGCGCAGTGTGCAACTTGCCTCGCGGGCGCCCCAGGTTCCAAGTCCTTTGCACAGCCGGGAGCCAACTGCCCTTTGGGAATCCTCCCCTGAAGGTCGCGTTCACGTTTTGGAAGCCGCAGCGTCTTTGCGTGCCCTTAACTCAGAGTATCCAACAAGCTTCTAGTCCGCCCTTCTTCTCAAGTCTTCCCTTCACTTGGGAACACACTGCCACTGAGGAGACTTCACCTGAAGCGCGGCTACACGTTTTGCAGCCCAAGGGGCTGGACGGGCAACTGAACTCAGAAGCTCCAACTGCCCTCTAGTCGGCCTTGGTTCTAAGTTCTTTCCTGACATGGGAACACACGGCCGCATAGGCCTCTTGGCCTTCAGAGCGTTTCTACGTGTTGGAAGCAGCAGGGCCTTAGCCTGCACTTTACTTAGAGCTTGCAACTTGGCGTAGAGTCCGCCTTTGTGCTAAGTGCTTTCCTGGGCCGCATTGGCGAGCACTTCACTCAGAGTCTCCAACCTGC
Organism: Meles meles; assembly: GCF_922984935.1. Taxonomy (NCBI): domain Eukaryota; kingdom Metazoa; phylum Chordata; class Mammalia; order Carnivora; family Mustelidae; genus Meles; species Meles meles. Next base: position 355,285 of record NW_025721606.1, read on the forward strand.
CTTAGAGTCCGCCTTTGTTCTAACCCCTTTCCTCAACTTGGGAGAACTCTGCCCTCTAGTAGTGTTCGCCTTCGCTGCGTTGGTAAGGTTTGGGAAGCCTAAAGGCCTTCCCTGGAACTCAACTCGGTGTAGCCAACAGGCTTCTCGTCCGCCCCGGTTCTAAGGTCTTTCCTCCCCTGGGATCTCACGGCCCCCCCAAGAGACGTCACCTTAGGAGCGAAGATACGTTTTGGAAGCAAAAGGGACCTGGGGTGCCCTGCCCTGGGAGTGTCCAACTCGCCTCCAGTGCGGCCTTGTTCTAACTTCTTTCCACAGCAGGGAACACGCTGCCCCATAGGAAACTGCACTTCAGGTCGGGTTTACGTGGCGGAAGCATAAGCGTCTGGGCCTGCACTTAACGCGCAGTGTGCAACTTGCCTCGCGGGCGCCCCAGGTTCCAAGTCCTTTGCACAGCCAGGAGCCAACTGCCCTTTGGGAATCCTCCCCTGAAGGTCGCGTTCACGTTTTGGAAGCCGCAGCGTCTTTGCGTGCCCTTAACTCAGAGTATCCAACAAGCTTCTAGTCCGCCCTTCTTCTCAAGTCGTCCCTTCACTTGGGAACACACTGCCACTGAGGAGACTTCATCTGAAGCACGGCTACACGTTTTGCAGCCCAAGGGGCTGGACAGGCAACTTAACTCAGAAGCTCCAACTGCCCTCTAGTCGGCCTTGTTTCTATGTTCTTTCCTGACATGGGAACACACGGCCGCATAGGCCTCTTGGCCTTCAGAGCGTTTCTACGTGTTGGAAGCAGCAGGGCCTTAGCCTGCCCTTTACTTAGAGCTTGCAACTTGGCGTAGAGTCCGCCTTTGTGCTAAGTGCTTTCCTGGGCTGCATTGGCGAGCACTTCACTCAGAGTCTCCAACCTGCCTTAGAGTCCGCCTTGGTTCTAACCCCTTTCCTCAACTTGGGAGAACGCTGCCCTCTAGTAGTGTTCGTCTTCGCTGCGTTGGTAAGGTTTGGGAAGCCTAAGGGCCTTCCCTGGAACTCAACTCGGTGTAGCCAACAGGCCTCTCGTCCGCCCCGGTTCTAAGGTCTTTCCTCCCCTGGGATCTCACAGCCCCCCCAAGAGACGTCACCTTAGGAGCGAAGATACGTTTTGGAAGCAAAAGGGACCTGGGGTGCCCTGCCCTGGGAGTGTCCAACTCGCCTCCAGTGCGGCCTTGTTCTAACTTCTTTCCACAGCAGGGAACACGCTGCCCCATAGGAAACTTCACTTCAGGTCGGGTTTACGTGGCGGAAGCATAAGGGTTTGGGCCTGCACTTAACGCGCAGTGTGCAACTTGCCTCGCGGGCGCCCCAGGTTCCAAGTCCTTTGCACAGCCGGAAGCCAACTGCCCTTTGGGAATCCTCCCCTGAAGGTCGCGTTCACGTTTTGGAAGCCGCAGCGTCTTTGCGTGCCCTTAACTCAGAGTATCCAACAAGCTTCTAGTCCGCCCTTCTTCTCAAGTCTTCCCTTCACTTGGGAACACACTGCCACTGAGGAGACATCACCTGAAGCGCGGCTACACGTTTTGCAGCCCAAGGGGCTGGACGGGCAACTGAACTCAGAAGCTCCAACTGCCCTCTAGTCGGCCTTGGTTCTAAGTTCTTTCCTGACATGGGAACACACGGCCGCATAGGCCTCTTGGCCTTCAGAACGTTTCTACGTGTTGGAAGCAGCAGGGCCTTGGCCTGCCCTTTACTTAGAGCTTGCAACTTGGCGTAGAGTCCGCCTTTGTGCTAAGTGCTTTCCTGGGCTGCATTGGCGAGCACTTCACTCAGAGTCTCCAACCTGCCTTAGAGTCCGCCTTGGTTCTAACTCCTTTCCTCAACTTGGGAGAACGCTGCCCTCTAGTAGTGTTCGTCTTCGCTGCGTTGGTAAGGTTTGGGAAGCCTAAGGGCCTTCCCTGGAACTCAACTCGGTGTAGCCAGCAGGCTTCTCGTCCGCCCCGGTTCTAAGGTCTTTCCTCCCCTGGGATCTCACGGCCCCCCCAGGAGACGTCACCTTAGGAGCGATGATACGTTTTGGAAGCAAAAGGGACCTGGGGTGCCCTGCCCTGGGAGTGTCCAACTCGCCTCCAGTGCGGCCTTGTTCTAACTTCTTTCCACAGCAGGGAACACGCTGCCCCATAGGAAACTTCACTTCAGGTCGGGTTTACGTGGCGGAAGCATAAGGGTCTGGGCCTGCACTTAACGCGCAGTGTGCAACTTGCCTCGCGTGCGCCCCAGGTTCCAAGTCCTTTGCACAGCCGGGAGCCAACTGCCCTTTGGGAATCCTCCCCTGAAGGTCGCGTTCACGTTTTGGAAGCCGCAGCGTCTTTGCGTGCCCTTAACTCAGAGTATCCAACAAGCTTCTAGTCCGCCCTTCTTCTCAAGTCTTCCCTTCACTTGGGAACACACTGCCACTGAGGAGACTTCACCTGAAGCGCGGCTACACGTTTTGCAGCCCAAGGGGCTGGACGGGCAACTGAACTCAGAAGCTCCAACTGCCCTCTAGTCGGCCTTGGTTCTAAGTTCTTTCCTGACATGGGAACACACGGCCGCATAGGCCTCTTGGCCTTCAGAGCGTTTCTACGTTTTGGAAGCAGCAGGGCCTTGGCCTGCCCTTTACTTAGAGCTTGCAACTTGGCGTAGAGTCCGCCTTTGTGCTAAGTGCTTTCCTGGGCTGCATTGGCGAGCACTTCACTCAGAGTCTCCAACCTGCCTTAGAGTCCGCCTTGGTTCTAACCCCTTTCCTCAACTTGGGAGAACGCTGCCCTCTAGTAGTGTTCGCCTTCGCTGCGTTGGTAAGGTTTGGGAAGCCTAAAGACCTTCCCTGGAACTCAACTCGGTGTAGCCAACAGGCTTCTCGTCCGCCCCGGTTCTAAGGTCTTTCCTCCCCTGGGATCTCACAGCCCCCCCAAGAGACGTCACCTTAGGAGCGAAGATACGTTTTGGAAGCAAAAGGGACCTGGGGTGCCCTGCCCTGGGAGTGTCCAACTTGCCTCCAGTGCGGCCTTGTTCTAACTTCTTTCCAAAGCAGGGAACACGCTGCCCCATAGGAAACTTCACTTCAGGTCGAGTTTCCGTGGCGGAAGCATAAGCGTCTGGGCCTGCACTTAACGCGCAGTGTGCAACTTGCCTCGCGGGCGCCCCAGGTTCCAAGTCCTTTGCACAGCAGGAGCCAACTGCCCTTTGGGAATCCTCCCCTGAAGGTCGCGTTCACGTTTTGGAAGCCGCAGCGTCTTTGCGTGCCCTTAACTCAGAGTATCCAACAAGCTTCTAGTCCGCCCTTCTTCTCAAGTCGTCCCTTCACTTGGGAACACACTGCCACTGAGGAGACTTCATCTGAAGCGCGGCTACACGTTTTGCAGCCCAAGGGGCTGGACGGGCAACTTAACTCAGAAGCTCCAACTGCCCTCTAGTCGGCCTTGTTTCTATGTTCTTTTCTGACATGGGAACACACGGCCGCATAGGCCTCTTGGCCTTCAGAGCGTTTCTACGTGTTGGAAGCAGCAGGGCCTTGGCCTGCCCTTTACTTAGAGCTTGCAACTTGGCGTAGAGTCCGCCTTTGTGCTAAGTGCTTTCCTGGGCTGCATTGGCGAGCACTTCACTCAGAGTCTCCAACCTGCCTTAGAGTCCGCCTTGGTTCTAACCCCTTTCCTCAACTTGGGAGAACGCTGCCCTCTAGTAGTGTTCGTCTTCGCTGCGTTGGGAAGGTTTGGGAAGCCTAAAGGCCTTCCCTGGAACTCAACTCGGTGTAGCCAACAGGCTTCTCGTCCGCCCCGGTTCTAAGGTCTTTCCTCCCCTGGGATCTCACGGCCCCCCCAAGAGACGTCACCTTAGGAGCGAAGATACGTTTTGGAAGCAAAAGGGACCTGGGGTGCCCTGCCCTGGGAGTGTCCAACTCGCCTCCAGTGCGGCCTTGTTCTAACTTCTTTCCACAGCAGGGAACACGCTGCCCCATAGGAAACTTCACTTCAGGTCGGGTTTACGTGGCGGAAGCATAAGCGTCTGGGCCTGCACTTAACGCGCAGTGTGCAACTTGCCTCGCGGGCGCCCCAGGTTCCAAGTCCTTTGCACAGCCAGGAGCCAACTGCCCTTTGGGAATCCTCCCCTGAAGGTCGCGTTCACGTTTTGGAAGCCGCAGCGTCTTTGCGTGCCCTTAACTCAGAGTATCCAACAAGCTTCTAGTCCGCCCTTCTTCTCAAGTCGTCCCTTCACTTGGGAACACACTGCCACTGAGGAGACTTCATCTGAAGCGCGGCTACACGTTTTGCAGCCCAAGGGGCTGGACGGGCAACTTAACTCAGAAGCTCCAACTGCCCTCTAGTCGGCCTTGTTTCTATGTTCTTTCCTGACATGGGAACACACGGCCGCATAGGCCTCTTGGCCTTCAGAGCGTTTCTACGTGTTGGAAGCAGCAGGGCCTTAGCCTGCCCTTTACTTAGAGCTTGCAACTTGGCGTAGAGTCCGCCTTTGTGCTAAGTGCTTTCCTGGGCTGCATTGGCGAACACTTCACTCAGAGTCTCCAACCTGCCTTAGAGTCCGCCTTGGTTCTAACCCCTTTCCTCAACTTGGGAGAACGCTGCCCTCTAGTAGTGTTCGTCTTCGCTGCGTTGGTAAGGTTTGGGAAGCCTAAGGGCCTTCCCTGGAACTCAACTCGGTGTAGCCAACAGGCCTCTCGTCCGCCCCGGTTCTAAGGTCTTTCCTCCCCTGGGATCTCACGGCCCCCCAAGGAGACGTCACCTTAGGAGCGATGATACGTTTTGGAAGCAAAAGGGACCTGGGGTGCCCTGCCCTGGGAGTGTCCAACTTGCCTCCAGTGCGGCCTTGTTCTAACTTCTTTCCACAGCAGGGAACACGCTGCCCCATAGGAAACTTCACTTCAGGTCGGGTTTACGTGGCGGAAGCATAAGGGTTTGGGCCTGCACTTAACGCGCAGTGTGCAACTTGCCTCGCGGGCGCCCCAGGTTCCAAGTCCTTTGCACAGCCGGAAGCCAACTGCCCTTTGGGAATCCTCCCCTGAAGGTCGCGTTCACGTTTTGGAAGCCGCAGCGTCTTTGCGTGCCCTTAACTCAGAGTATCCAACAAGCTTCTAGTCCGCCCTTCTTCTCAAGTCTTCCCTTCACTTGGGAACACACTGCCACTGAGGAGACATCACCTGAAGCGCGGCTACACGTTTTGCAGCCCAAGGGGCTGGACGGGCAACTGAACTCAGAAGCTCCAACTGCCCTCTAGTCGGCCTTGGTTCTAAGTTCTTTCCTGACATGGGAACACACGGCCGCATAGGCCTCTTGGCCTTCAGAACGTTTCTACGTGTTGGAAGCAGCAGGGCCTTGGCCTGCCCTTTACTTAGAGCTTGCAACTTGGCGTAGAGTCCGCCTTTGTGCTAAGTGCTTTCCTGGGCTGCATTGGCGAGCACTTCACTCAGAGTCTCCAACCTGCCTTAGAGTCCGCCTTGGTTCTAACCCCTTTCCTCAACTTGGGAGAACGCTGCCCTCTAGTAGTGTTCGTCTTCGCTGCGTTGGTAAGGTTTGGGAAGCCTAAGGGCCTTCCCTGGAACTCAACTCGGTGTAGCCAGCAGGCTTCTCGTCCGCCCCGGTTCTAAGGTCTTTCCTCCCCTGGGATCTCACGGCCCCCCAGGAGACGTCACCTTAGGAGCGATGATACGTTTTGGAAGCAAAAGGGACCTGGGGTGCCCTGCCCTGGGAGTGTCCAACTCGCTTCCAGTGCGGCCTTGTTCTAACTTCTTTCCACAGCAGGGAACACGCTGCCCCATAGGAAACTTCACTTCAGGTCGGGTTTACGTGGCGGAAGCATAAGCGTCTGGGCCTGCACTTAACGCGCAGTGTGCAACTTGCCTCGCGGGCGCCCCAGGTTCCAAGTCCTTTGCACAGCCAGGAGCCAACTGCCCTTTGGGAATCCTCCCCTGAAGGTCGCGTTCACGTTTTGGAAGCCGCAGCGTCTTTGCGTGCCCTTAACTCAGAGTATCCAACAAGCTTCTAGTCCGCCCTTCTTCTCAAGTCGTCCCTTCACTTGGGAACACACTGCCACTGAGGAGACTTCATCTGAAGCGCGGCTACACGTTTTGCAGCCCAAGGGGCTGGACGGGCAACTTAACTCAGAAGCTCCAACTGCCCTCTAGTCGGCCTTGTTTCTATGTTCTTTCCTGACATGGGAACACACGGCCGCATAGGCCTCTTGGCCTTCAGAGCGTTTCTACGTGTTGGAAGCAGCAGGGCCTTAGCCTGCCCTTTACTTAGAGCTTGCAACTTGGCGTAGAGTCCGCCTTTGTGCTAAGTGCTTTCCTGGGCTGCATTGGCGAGCACTTCACTCAGAGTCTCCAACCTGCCTTAGAGTCCGCCTTGGTTCTAACCCCTTTCCTCAACTTGGGAGAACGCTGCCCTCTAGTAGTGTTCGTCTTCGCTGCGTTGGTAAGGTTTGGGAAGCCTAAGGGCCTTCCCTGGAACTCAACTCGGTGTAGCCAACAGGCCTCTCGTCCGCCCCGGTTCTAAGGTCTTTCCTCCCCTGGGATCTCACGGCCCCCCAAGGAGACGTCACCTTAGGAGCGATGATACGTTTTGGAAGCAAAAGGGACCTGGGGTGCCCTGCCCTGGGAGTGTCCAACTTGCCTCCAGTGCGGCCTTGTTCTAACTTCTTTCCACAGCAGGGAACACGCTGCCCCATAGGAAACTTCACTTCAGGTCGGGTTTACGTGGCGGAAGCATAAGGGTTTGGGCCTGCACTTAACGCGCAGTGTGCAACTTGCCTCGCGGGCGCCCCAGGTTCCAAGTCCTTTGCACAGCCGGGAGCCAACTGCCCTTTGGGAATCCTCCCCTGAAGGTCGCGTTCACGTTTTGGAAGCCGCAGCGTCTTTGCGTGCCCTTAACTCAGAGTATCCAACAAGCTTCTAGTCCGCCCTTCTTCTCAAGTCTTCCCTTCACTTGGGAACACACTGCCACTGAGGAGACATCACCTGAAGCGCGGCTACACGTTTTGCAGCCCAAGGGGCTGGACGGGCAACTGAACTCAGAAGCTCCAACTGCCCTCTAGTCGGCCTTGGTTCTAAGTTCTTTCCTGACATGGGAACACACGGCCGCATAGGCCTCTTGGCCTTCAGAACGTTTCTACGTGTTGGAAGCAGCAGGGCCTTGGCCTGCCCTTTACTTAGAGCTTGCAACTTGGCGTAGAGTCCGCCTTTGTGCTAAGTGCTTTCCTGGGCTGCATTGGCGAGCACTTCACTCAGAGTCTCCAACCTGCCTTAGAGTCCGCCTTGGTTCTAACCCCTTTCCTCAACTTGGGAGAACGCTGCCCTCTAGTAGTGTTCGTCTTCGCTGCGTTGGTAAGGTTTGGGAAGCCTAAGGGCCTTCCCTGGAACTCAACTCGGTGTAGCCAGCAGGCTTCTCGTCCGCCCCGGTTCTAAGGTCTTTCCTCCCCTGGGATCTCACGGCCCCCCAGGAGACGTCACCTTAGGAGCGATGATACGTTTTGGAAGCAAAAGGGACCTGGGGTGCCCTGCCCTGGGAGTGTCCAACTCGCTTCCAGTGCGGCCTTGTTCTAACTTCTTTCCACAGCAGGGAACACGCTGCCCCATAGGAAACTTCACTTCAGGTCGGGTTTACGTGGCGGAAGCATAAGCGTCTGGGCCTGCACTTAACGCGCAGTGTGCAACTTGCCTCGCGGGCGCCCCAGGTTCCAAGTCCTTTGCACAGCCAGGAGCCAACTGCCCTTTGGGAATCCTCCCCTGAAGGTCGCGTTCACGTTTTGGAAGCCGCAGCGTCTTTGCGTGCCCTTAACTCAGAGTATCCAACAAGCTTCTAGTCCGCCCTTCTTCTCAAGTCGTCCCTTCACTTGGGAACACACTGCCACTGAGGAGACTTCATCTGAAGCGCGGCTACACGTTTTGCAGCCCAAGGGGCTGGACGGGCAACTTAACTCAGAAGCTCCAACTGCCCTCTAGTCGGCCTTGTTTCTATGTTCTTTCCTGACATGGGAACACACGGCCGCATAGGCCTCTTGGCCTTCAGAGCGTTTCTACGTGTTGGAAGCAGCAGGGCCTTAGCCTGCCCTTTACTTAGAGCTTGCAACTTGGCGTAGAGTCCGCCTTTGTGCTAAGTGCTTTCCTGGGCTGCATTGGCGAGCACTTCACTCAGAGTCTCCAACCTGCCTTAGAGTCCGCCTTGGTTCTAACCCCTTTCCTCAACTTGGGAGAACGCTGCCCTCTAGTAGTGTTCGTCTTCGCTGCGTTGGTAAGGTTTGGGAAGCCTAAGGGCCTTCCCTGGAACTCAACTCGGTGTAGCCAACAGGCCTCTCGTCCGCCCCGGTTCTAAGGTCTTTCCTCCCCTGGGATCTCACGGCCCCCCAAGGAGACGTCACCTTAGGAGCGATGATACGTTTTGGAAGCAAAAGGGACCTGGGGTGCCCTGCCCTGGGAGTGTCCAACTTGCCTCCAGTGCGGCCTTGTTCTAACTTCTTTCCACAGCAGGGAACACGCTGCCCCATAGGAAACTTCACTTCAGGTCGGGTTTACGTGGCGGAAGCATAAGGGTTTGGGCCTGCACTTAACGCGCAGTGTGCAACTTGCCTCGCGGGCGCCCCAGGTTCCAAGTCCTTTGCACAGCCGGAAGCCAACTGCCCTTTGGGAATCCTCCCCTGAAGGTCGCGTTCACGTTTTGGAAGCCGCAGCGTCTTTGCGTGCCCTTAACTCAGAGTATCCAACAAGCTTCTAGTCCGCACTTCTTCTCAAGTCTTCCCTTCACTTGGGAACACACTGCCACTGAGGAGACATCACCTGAAGCGCGGCTACACGTTTTGCAGCCCAAGGGGCTGGACGGGCAACTGAACTCAGAAGCTCCAACTGCCCTCTAGTCGGCCTTGGTTCTAAGTTCTTTCCTGACATGGGAACACACGGCCGCATAGGCCTCTTGGCCTTCAGAACGTTTCTACGTGTTGGAAGCAGCAGGGCCTTGGCCTGCCCTTTACTTAGAGCTTGCAACTTGGCGTAGAGTCCGCCTTTGTGCTAAGTGCTTTCCTGGGCTGCATTGGCGAGCACTTCACTCAGAGTCTCCAACCTGCCTTAGAGTCCGCCTTGGTTCTAACCCCTTTCCTCAACTTGGGAGAACGCTGCCCTCTAGTAGTGTTCGTCTTCGCTGCGTTGGTAAGGTTTGGGAAGCCTAAGGGCCTTCCCTGGAACTCAACTCGGTGTAGCCAGCAGGCTTCTCGTCCGCCCCGGTTCTAAGGTCTTTCCTCCCCTGGGATCTCACGGCCCCCCAGGAGACGTCACCTTAGGAGCGATGATACGTTTTGGAAGCAAAAGGGACCTGGGGTGCCCTGCCCTGGGAGTGTCCAACTCGCCTCCAGTGCGGCCTTGTTCTAACTTCTTTCCACAGCAGGGAACACGCTGCCCCATAGGAAACTTCACTTCAGGTCGGGTTTACGTGGCGGAAGCATAAGGGTCTGGGCCTGCACTTAACGCGCAGTGTGCAACTTGCCTCGCGGGCGCCCCAGGTTCCAAGTCCTTTGCACAGCCAGGAGCCAACTGCCCTTTGGGAATCCTCCCCTGAAGGTCGCGTTCACGTTTTGGAAGCCGCAGCGTCTTTGCGTGCCCTTAACTCAGAGTATCCAACATGCTTCTAGTCCGCCCTTCTTCTCAAGTCTTCCCTTCACTTGGGAACACACTGCCACTGAGGAGACTTCACCTGAAGCGCGGCTACACGTTTTGCAGCCCAAGGGGCTGGACGGGCAACTTAACTCAGAAGCTCCAACTGCCCTCTAGTCGGCCTTGGTTCTAAGTTCTTTCCTGACATGGGAACACACGGCCGCATAGGCCTCTTGGCCTTCAGAGCGTTTCTACGTGTTGGAAGCAGCAGGGCCTTAGCCTGCACTTTACTTAGAGCTTGCAACTTGGCGTAGAGTCCGCCTTTGTGCTAAGTGCTTTCCTGGGCTGCATTGGCGAGCACTTCACTCAGAGTCTCCAACCTGCCTTAGAGTCCGCCTTGGTTCTAACCCCTTTCCTCAACTTGGGAGAACGCTGCCCTCTAGTAGTGTTCGTCTTCGCTGCGTTGGTAAGGTTTGGGAAGCCTAAGGGCCTTCCCTGGAACTCAACTCGGTGTAGCCAGCAGGCTTCTCGTCCGCCCCGGTTCTAAGGTCTTTCCTCCCCTGGGATCTCACGTCCCCCCAGGAGACGTCACCTTAGGAGCGATGATACGTTTTGGAAGCAAAAGGGACCTGGGGTGCCCTGCCCTGGGAGTGTCCAACTCGCCTCCAGTGCGGCCTTGTTCTAACTTCTTTCCACAGCAGGGAACACGCTGCCCCATAGGAAACTTCACTTCAGGTCGGGTTTACGTGGCGGAAGCATAAGGGTCTGGGCCTGCACTTAACGCGCAGTGTGCAACTTGCCTCGCGGGCGCCCCAGGTTCCAAGTCCTTTGCACAGCCGGGAGCCAACTGCCCTTTGGGAATCCTCCCCTGAAGGTCGCGTTCACGTTTTGGAAGCCGCAGCGTCTTTGCGTGCCCTTAACTCAGAGTATCCAACAAGCTTCTAGTCCGCCCTTCTTCTCAAGTCTTCCCTTCACTTGGGAACACACTGCCACTGAGGAGACTTCACCTGAAGCGCGGCTACACGTTTTGCAGCCCAAGGGGCTGGACGGGCAACTTAACTCAGAAGCTCCAACTGCCCTCTAGTCGGCCTTGGTTCTAAGTTCTTTCCTGACATGGGAACACACGGCCGCATAGGCCTCTTGGCCTTCAGAGCGTTTCTACGTGTTGGAAGCAGCAGGGCCTTAGCCTGCACTTTACTTAGAGCTTGCAACTTGGCGTAGAGTCCGCCTTTGTGCTAAGTGCTTTCCTGGGCCGCATTGGCGAGCACTTCACTCAGAGTCTCCAATCTGCCTTAGAGTCCGCCTTGGTTCTAACCCCTTTCCTCAACTTGGGAGAACGCTGCCCTCTAGTAGTGTTCGTCTTCGCTGCGTTGGTAAGGTTTGGGAAGCCTAAGGGCCTTCCCTGGAACTCAACTCGGTGTAGCCAGCAGGCTTCTCGTCCGCCCCGGTTCTAAGGTCTTTCCTCCCCTGGGATCTCACGGCCCCCACAGGAGATGTCACCTTAGGAGCGATGATACGTTTTGGAAGCAAAAGGGACCTGGGTTGCCCAGCCCTGGGAGTGTCCAACTTGCCTCCAGTGCGGCCTTGTTCTAACTTCTTTCCACAGCAGGGAACACGCTGCCCCATAGGAAACTTCACTTCAGGTCGGGTTTACGTGGCGGAAGCATAAGGGTCTGGGCCTGCACTTAACGCGCAGTGTGCAACTTGCCTCGCGCGCGCCCCAGGTTCCAAGTCCTTTGCACAGCCGGGAGCCAACTGCCCTTTGGGAATCCTCCCCTGAAGGTCGCGTTCACGTTTTGGAAGCCGCAGCGTCTTTGCGTGCCCTTAACTCAGAGTATCCAACAAGCTTCTAGTCCGCCCTTCTTCTCAAGTCTTCCCTTCACTTGGGAACACACTGCCACTGAGGAGACTTCACCTGAAGCGCGGCTACACGTTTTGCAGCCCAAGGGGCTGGACGGGCAACTGAACTCAGAAGCTCCAACTGCCCTCTAGTCGGCCTTGGTTCTAAGTTCTTTCCTGACATGGGAACACACGGCCGCATAGGCCTCTTGGCCTTCAGAGCGTTTCTACGTGTTGGAAGCAGCAGGGCCTTAGCCTGCCCTTTACTTAGAGCTTGCAACTTGGCGTAGAGTCCGCCTTTGTGCTAAGTGCTTTCCTGGGATGCATTGGCGAGCACTTCACTCAGAGTCTCCAACCTGCCTTAGAGTCCGCCTTGGTTCTAACCCCTTTCCTCAACTTGGGAGAACGCTGCCCTCTAGTAGTGTTCGTCTTCGCTGCGTTGGTAAGGTTTGGGAAGCCTAAGGGCCTTCCCTGGAACTCAACTCGGTGTAGCCAGCAGGCTTCTCGTCCGCCCCGGTTCTAAGGTCTTTCCTCCCCTGGGATCTCACGGCCCCCCCAGGAGACGTCACCTTAGGAGCGATGATACGTTTTGGAAGCAAAAGGGGCCTGGGGTGCCCTGCCCTGGGAGTGTCCAACTCGCCTCCAGTGCGGCCTTGTTCTAACTTCTTTCCACAGCAGGGAACACGCTGCCCCATAGGAAACTTCACTTCAGGTCGGGTTTACGTGGCGGAAGCATAAGGGTCTGGGCCTGCACTTAACGCGCAGTGTGCAACTTGCCTCGCGGGCGCCCCAGGTTCCAAGTCCTTTGCACAGCCGGGAGCCAACTGCCCTTTGGGAATCCTCCCCTGAAGGTCGCGTTCACGTTTTGGAAGCCGCAGCGTCTTTGCGTGCCCTTAACTCAGAGTATCCAACAAGCTTCTAGTCCGCCCTTCTTCTCAAGTCTTCCCTTCACTTGGGAACACACTGCCACTGAGGAGACTTCACCTGAAGCGCGGCTACACGTTTTGCAGCCCAAGGGGCTGGACGGGCAACTTAACTCAGAAGCTCCAACTGCCCTCTAGTCGGCCTTGGTTCTAAGTTCTTTCCTGACATGGGAACACACGGCCGCATAGGCCTCTTGGCCTTCAGAGCGTTTCTACGTGTTGGAAACAGCAGGGCCTTAGCCTGCACTTTACTTAGAGCTTGCAACTTGGCGTAGAGTCCGCCTTTGTGCTAAGTGCTTTCCTGGGCCGCATTGGCGAGCACTTCACTCAGAGTCTCCAACCTGCCTTAGAGTCCGCCTTGGTTCTAACCCCTTTCCTCAACTTGGGAGAACGCTGCCCTCTAGTAGTGTTCGTCTTCGCTGCGTTGGTAAGGTTTGGGAAGCCTAAGGGCCTTCCCTGGAACTCAACTCGGTGTAGCCAGCAGGCTTCCCGTCCGCCCCGGTTCTAAGGTCTTTCCTCCCCTGGGATCTCACGGCCCCCACAGGAGATGTCACCTTAGGAGCGATGATACGTTTTGGAAGCAAAAGGGACCTGGGTTGCCCAGCCCTGGGAGTGTCCAACTTGCCTCCAGTGCGGCCTTGTTCTAACTTCTTTCCACAGCAGGGAACACGCTGCCCCATAGGAAACTTCACTTCAGTTCGGGTTTACGTGGCGGAAGCATAAGGGTCTGGGCCTGCACTTAACGCGCAGTGTGCAACTTGCCTCGCGGGCGCCCCAGGTTCCAAGTCCTTTGCACAGCCGGGAGCCAACTGCCCTTTGGGAATCCTCCCCTGAAGGTCGCGTTCACGTTTTGGAAGCCGCAGCATCTTTGCGTGCCCTTAACTCAGAGTATCCAACAAGCTTCTAGTCCGCCCTTCTTCTCAAGTCTTCCCTTCACTTGGGAACACACTGCCACTGAGGAGACTTCACCTGAAGCGCGGCTACACGTTTTGCAGCCCAAGGGGCTGGACGGGCAACTGAACTCAGAAGCTCCAACTGCCCTCTAGTCGGCCTTGGTTCTAAGTTCTTTCCTGACATGGGAACACACGGCCGCATAGGCCTCTTGGCCTTCAGAGCGTTTCTACGTGTTGGAAGCAGCAGGGCCTTAGCCTGCCCTTTACTTAGAGCTTGCAACTTGGCGTAGAGTCCGCCTTTGTGCTAAGTGCTTTCCTGGGATGCATTGGCGAGCACTTCACTCAGAGTCTCCAACCTGCCTTAGAGTCCGCCTTGGTTCTAACCCCTTTCCTCAACTTGGGAGAACGCTGCCCTCTAGTAGTGTTCGTCTTCGCTGCGTTGGTGTTTGGGAAGCCTAAGGGCCTTCCCTGGAACTCAACTCGGTGTAGCCAGCAGGCTTCTCGTCCGCCCCGGTTCTAAGGTCTTTCCTCCCCTGGGATCTCACGGCCCCCCCAGGAGACGTCACCTTAGGAGCGATGATACGTTTTGGAAGCAAAAGGGGCCTGGGGTGCCCTGCCCTGGGAGTGTCCAACTTGCCTCCAGTGCGGCCTTGTTCTAACTTCTTTCCACAGCAGGGAACACGCTGCCCCATAGGAAACTTCACTTCAGGTCGGGTTTACGTGGCGGAAGCATAAGGGTCTGGGCCTGCACTTAACGCGCAGTGTGCAACTTGCCTCGCGGGTGCCCCAGGTTCCAAGTCCTTTGCACAGCCGGGAGCCAACTGCCCTTTGGGAATCCTCCCCTGAAGGTCGCGTTCACGTTTTGGAAGCCGCAGCATCTTTGCGTGCCCTTAACTCAGAGTATCCAACAAGCTTCTAGTCCGCCCTTCTTCTCAAGTCTTCCCTTCACTTGGGAACACACTGCCACTGAGGAGACTTCACCTGAAGCGCGGCTACACGTTTTGCAGCCCAAGGGGCTGGACGGGCAACTGAACTCAGAAGCTCCAACTGCCCTCTAGTCGGCCTTGGTTCTAAGTTCTTTCCTGACATGGGAACACACGGCCGCATAGGCCTCTTGGCCTTCAGAGCGTTTCTACGTCTTGGAAGCAGCAGGGCCTTAGCCTGCCCTTTACTTACAGCTTACAACTTGGCGTAGAGTCCGCCTTTGTGCTAAGTGCTTTCCTGGGCCGCATTGGCGAGCACTTCACTCAGAGTCTCCAACCTGCCTTAGAGTCCGCCTTGGTTCTAACCCTTTCCTCAACTTGGGAGAACGCTGCCCTCTAGTAGTGTTCGTCTTCGCTGCGTTGGTAAGGTTTGGGAAGCCTAAGGGCCTTCCCTGGAACTCAACTCGGTTAGCCAACAGGCGTCTCGTCCGCCCCGGTTCTAAGGTCTTTCCTCCCCTGGGATCTCACGGCCCCCCCAGGAGACGTCACCTTAGGAGCGATGATACGTTTTGGAAGCAAAAGGGGCCTGGGGTGCCCTGCCCTGGGAGTGTCCAACTTGCCTCTAGTGCGGCCTTGTTCTAACTTCTTTCCACAGCAGGGAACACGCTGCCCCATAGGAAACTTCACTTCAGGTCGGGTTTACGTGGCGGAAGCATAAGGGTCTGGGCCTGCACTTAACGCGCAGTGTGCAACTTGCCTCGCGGGTGCCCCAGGTTCCAAGTCCTTTGCACAGCCGGGAGCCAACTGCCCTTTGGGAATCCTCCCCTGAAGGTCGCGTTCACGTTTTGGAAGCCGCAGCATCTTTGCGTGCCCTTAACTCAGAGTATCCAACAAGCTTCTAGTCCGCCCTTCTTCTCAAGTCTTCCCTTCACTTGGGAACACACTGCCACTGAGGAGACTTCACCTGAAGCGCGGCTACACGTTTTGCAGCCCAAGGGGCTGGACGGGCAACTGAACTCAGACGCTCCAACTGCCCTCTAGTCGGCCTTGGTTCTAAGTTCTTTCCTGACATGGGAACACACGGCCGCATAGGCCTCTTGGCCTTCAGAGCGTTTCTACGTCTTGGAAGCAGCAGGGCCTTAGCCTGCCCTTTACTTAGAGCTTGCAACTTGGCGTAGAGTCCGCCTTTGTGCTAAGTGCTTTCCTGGGCCGCATTGGCGAGCACTTCACTCAGAGTTTCCAACCTGCCTTAGAGTCCGCCTTGGTTCTAACCCTTTCCTCAACTTGGGAGAACGCTGCCCTCTAGTAGTGTTCGTCTTCGCTGCGTTGGTAAGGTTTGGGAAGCCTAAGGGCCTTCCCTGGAACTCAACTCGGTTAGCCAACAGGCGTCTCGTCCGCCCCGGTTCTAAGGTCTTTCCTCCCCTGGGATCTCACGCCCCCCCCCAGGAGACGTCACCTTAGGAGCGATGATACGTTTTGGAAGCAAAAGGGACCTGGGGTGCCCTGCCCTGGGAGTGTCCAACTCGCCTCCAGTGCGGCCTTGTTCTAACTTCTTTCCACAGCAGGGAACACGCTGCCCCATAGGAAACTTCACTTCAGGTCGGGTTTATGTGGCGGAAGCATAAGGGTCTGGGCCTGCACTTAACGCGCAGTGTGCAACTTGCCTCGCGGGCGCCCCAGATTCCAAGTCCTTTGCACAGCCGGGAGCCAACTGCCCTTTGGGAATCCTCCCCTGAAGGTCGCGTTCACGTTGTGGAAGCCGCAGCGTCTTTGCGTGCCCTTAACTCAGAGTATCCAACAAGCTTCTAGTCCGCCCTTCTTCTCAAGTCTTCCCTTCACTTGGGAACACACTGCCACTGAGGAGACTTCACCTGAAGCGCGGCTACACGTTTTGCAGCCCAAGGGGCTGGACGGGCAACTGAACTCAGAAGCTCCAACTGCCCTCTAGTCGGCCTTGGTTCTAAGTTCTTTCCTGACATGGGAACACACGGCCGCATAGGCCTCTTGGCCTTCAGAGCGTTTCTACGTGTTGGAAGCAGCAGGGCCTTAGCCTGCCCTTTACTTAGAGCTTGCAACTTGGCGTAGAGTCCGCCTTTGTGCTAAGTGCTTTCCTGGGCTGCATTGGCGAGCACCTCACTCAGAGTCTCCAACCTGCCTTAGAGTCCGCCTTGGTTCTAACCCCTTTCCTCAACTTGGGAGAACGCTGCCCTCTAGTAGTGTTCGTCTTCGCTGCGTTGGTAAGGTTTGGGAAGCCTAAGGGCCTTCCCTGGAACTCAACTCGGTGTAGCCAGCAGGCTTCTCGTCCGCCCCGGTTCTAAGGTCTTTCCACCCCTGGGATCTCACGGCCCCCCAGGAGACGTCACCTTAGGAGCGATGATACGTTTTGGAAGCAAAAGGGACCTGGGGTGCCCTGCCCTGGGAGTGTCCAACTCGCCTCCAGTGCGGCCTTGTTCTAACTTCTTTCCACAGCAGGGAACACGCTGCCCCATAGGAAACTTCACTTCAGGTCGGGTTTACGTGGCGGAAGCATAAGGGTCTGGGCCTGCACTTATCGCGCAGTGTGCAACTTGCCTCGCGGGCGCCCCAGGTTCCAAGTCCTTTGCACAGCCGGGATCCAACTGCCCTTTGGGAAACCTCCCCTTAAGGTCGCGTTCACGTTTTGGAAGCCGCAGCGTCTTTGCGTGCCCTTAACTCAGAGTATCCAACAAGCTTCTAGTCCGCCCTTCTTCTCAAGTCTTCCCTTCACTTGGGAACACACTGCCACTGAGGAGACTTCACCTGAAGCGCGGCTACACGTTTTGCAGCCCAAGGGGCTGGACGGGCAACTTAACTCAGAAGCTCCAACTGCCCTCTAGTCGGCCTTGGTTCTAAGTTCTTTCCTGACATGGGAACACACGGCCGCATAGGCCTCTTGGCCTTCAGAGCGTTTCTACGTGTTGGAAGCAGCAGGGCCTTAGCCTGCCCTTTACTTAGAGCTTGCAACTTGGCGTAGAGTCCGCCTTTGTGCTAAGTGCTTTCCTGGGATGCATTGGCGAGCACTTCACTCAGAGTCTCCAACCTGCCTTAGAGTCCGCCTTGGTTCTAACCCCTTTCCTCAACTTGGGAGAACGCTGCCCTCTAGTAGTGTTCGTCTTCGCTGCGTTGGTAAGGTTTGGGAAGCCTAAGGGCCTTCCCTGGAACTCAACTCGGTGTAGCCAGCAGGCTTCTCGTCCGCCCCGGTTCTAAGGTCTTTCCTCCCCTGGGATCTCACGGCCCCCCCAGGAGACGTCACCTTAGGAGCGATGATACGTTTTGGAAGCAAAAGGGGCCTGGGGTGCCCTGCCCTGGGAGTGTCCAACTTGCCTCCAGTGCGGCCTTGTTCTAACTTCTTTCCACAGCAGGGAACACGCTGCCCCATAGGAAACTTCACTTCAGGTCGGGTTTATGTGGCGGAAGCATAAGGGTCTGGGCCTGCACTTAACGCGCAGTGTGCAACTTGCCTCGCGGGCGCCCCAGATTCCAAGTCCTTTGCACAGCCGGGAGCCAACTGCCCTTTGGGAATCCTC
Source organism: Meles meles (assembly GCF_922984935.1). Taxonomy (NCBI): domain Eukaryota; kingdom Metazoa; phylum Chordata; class Mammalia; order Carnivora; family Mustelidae; genus Meles; species Meles meles. The sequence goes on from NW_025721606.1 coordinate 373,008, forward strand.
CCCTGAAGGTCGTGTTCACGTTTTGGAAGCCGCAGCGTCTTTGCGTGCCCTTAACTCAGAGTATCCAACAAGCTTCTAGTCCGCCCTTCTTCTCAAGTCTTCCCTTCACTTGGGAACACACTGCCACTGAGGAGACTTCACCTGAAGCGCGGCTACACGTTTTGCAGCCCAAGGGGCTGGACGGGCAACTGAACTCAGAAGCTCCAACTGCCCTCTAGTCGGCCTTGGTTCTAAGTTCTTTCCTGACATGGGAACACACGGCCGCATAGGCCTCTTGGCCTTCAGAGCGTTTCTACGTGTTGGAAGCAGCAGGGCCTTAGCCTGCCCTTTACTTAGAGCTTGCAACTTGGCGTAGAGTCCGCCTTTGTGCTAAGTGCTTTCCTGGGCTGCATTGGCGAGCACCTCACTCAGAGTCTCCAACCTGCCTTAGAGTCCGCCTTGGTTCTAACCCCTTTCCTCAACTTGGGAGAACGCTGCCCTCTAGTAGTGTTCGTCTTCGCTGCGTTGGTAAGGTTTGGGAAGCCTAAGGGCCTTCCCTGGAACTCAACTCGGTGTAGCCAGCAGGCTTCTCGTCCGCCCCGGTTCTAAGGTCTTTCCTCCCCTGGGATCTCACGGCCCCCCCAGGAGACGTCACCTTAGGAGCGATGATACGTTTTGGAAGCAAAAGGGACCTGGGGTGCCCTGCCCTGGGAGTGTCCAACTTGCCTCCAGTGCGGCCTTGTTCTAACTTCTTTCCACAGCAGGGAACACGCTGCCCCATAGGAAACTTCACTTCAGGTCGGGTTTACGTGGCGGAAGCATAAGCGTCTGGGCCTGCACTTAACGCGCAGTGTGCAACTTGCCTCGCGGGCGCCCCAGGTTCCAAGTCCTTTGCACAGCCGGGAGCCAACTGCCCTTTGGGAATCCTCCCCTGAAGGTCGCGTTCACGTTTTGGAAGCCGCAGCGTCTTTGCGTGCCCTTAACTCAGAGTATCCAACAAGCTTCTAGTCCGCCCTTCTTCTCAAGTCTTCCCTTCACTTGGGAACACACTGCCACTGAGGAGACTTCACCTGAAGCGCGGCTACACGTTTTGCAGCCCAAGGGGCTGGACGGGCAACTGAACTCAGAAGCTCCAACTGCCCTGTAGTCGGCCTTGGTTCTAAGTTCTTTCCTGACATGGGAACACACGGCCGCATAGGCCTCTTGGCCTTCAGAGCGTTTCTACGTGTTGGAAGCAGCAGGGCCTTAGCCTGCCCTTTACTTAGAGCTTGCAACTTGGCGTCGAGTCCGCTTTTGTGCTAAGTGCTTTCCTGGGCTGCATTGGCGAGCACTTCACTCAGAGTCTCCAACCTGCCTTAGAGTCCGCCTTGGTTCTAACCCCTTTCCTCAACTTGGGAGAACGCTGCCCTCTAGTAGTGTTCGTCTTCGCTGCGTTGGTAAGGTTTGGGAAGCCTAAGGGCCTTCCCTGGAACTCAACTCGGTGTAGCCAGCAGGCTTCTCGTCCGCCCCGGTTCTAAGGTCTTTCCTCCCCTGGGATCTCACGGCCCCCCCCCCCCAGGAGACGTCACCTTAGGAGCGATGATACGTTTTGGAAGCAAAAGGGACCTGGGGTGCCCTGCCCTGGGAGTGTCCAACTCGCCTCCAGAGCGGCCTTGTTCTAACTTCTTTCCACAGCAGGGAACACGCTGCCCCATAGGAAACTTCACTTCAGGTCGGGTTTACGTGGCGGAAGCATAAGGGTCTGGGCCTGCACTTAACGCGCAGTGTGCAACTTGCCTCGCGGGCGCCCCAGGTTCCAAGTCCTTTGCACAGCCGGGAGCCAACTGCCCTTTGGGAATCCTCCCCTGAAGTTCGCGTTCACGTTTTGGAAGCCGCAGCGTCTTTGCGTGCCCTTAACTCAGAGTATCCAATAAGCTTCTAGTCCGCCCTTCTTCTCAAGTCTTCCCTTCACTTGGGAACACACTGCCACTGAGGAGACTTCAACTGAAGCGCGGCTACACGTTTTGCAGCCCAAGGGGCTGGACGCGCAACTGAACTCAGAAGCTCCAACTGCCCTCTAGTCGGCCTTGGTTCTAAGTTCTTTCCTGACATGGGAACACACGGCCGCATAGGCCTCTTGGCCTTCAGAGCGTTTCTACGTGTTGGAAGCAGCAGGGCCTTAGCCTGCCCTTTACTTAGAGCTTGCAACTTGGCGTAGAGTCCGCCTTTGTGCTAAGTGCTTTCCTGGGCTGCATTGCCGAGCACTTCACTCAGAGTCTCCAACCTGCCTTAGAGTCCGCCTTGGTTCTAACCCCTTTCCTCAACTTGGGAGAACGCTGCCCTCTAGTAGTGTTCGTCTTCGCTGCGTTGGTAAGGTTTGGGAAGCCTAAGGGCCTTCCCTGGAACTCAACTCGGTGTAGCCAGCAGGCTTCTCGTCCGCCCCGGTTCTAAGGTCTTTCCTCCCCTGGGATCTCACGGCCCCCCCAGGAGACGTCACCTTAGGAGCGATGATACGTTTTGGAAGCAAAAGGGACCTGGGGTGCCCTGCCCTGGGAGTTTCCAACTTGCCTCCAGTGCGGCCTTGTTCTAACTTCTTTCCACAGCAGGGAACACGTTGCCCCATAGGAAACTTCACTTCAGGTCGGGTTTATGTGGCGGAAGCATAAGGGTCTGGGCCTGCACTTAACGCGCAGTGTGCAACTTGCCTCGCGGGCGCCCCAGGTTCCAAGTCCTTTGCACAGCCGGGAGCCAACTGCCCTTTGGGAATCCTCCCCTGAAGGTCGCGTTCACGTTTTGGAAGCCGCAGCGTCTTTGCGTGCCCTTAACTCAGAGTATCCAACAAGCTTCTAGTCCGCCCTTCTTCTCAAGTCTTCCCTTCACTTGGGAACACACTGCCATTGAGGAGACTTCACCTGAAGCGCGGACAGGTTTTGCAGCCCAAGGGGCTGGACGGGCAACTGAACTCAGAAGCTCCAACTGCCCTCTAGTCGGCCTTGGTTCTAAGTTCTTTCCTGACTTGGGAACACACGGCCGCATAGGCCTCTTGGCCTTCAGAGCGTTTCTACGTGTTGGAAGCAGCAGGGCCTTAGCCTGCCCTTTACTTAGAGCTTGCAACTTGGCGTAGAGTCCGCCTTTGTGCTAAGTGCTTTCCTGGGCCGCATTGGCGAGCACTTCACTCAGAGTCTCCAACCTGCCTTAGAGTCCGCCTTGGTTCTAACCCCTTTCCTCAACTTGGGAGAACGCTGCCCTCTAGTAGTGTTCGTCTTCGCTGCGTTGGTAAGGTTTGGGAAGCCTAAGGGCCTTCCCTGGAACTCAACTCGCTGTAGCCAGCAGGCTTCTCGTCCGCCCCGGTTCTAAGGTCTTTCCTCCCCTGGGATCTCACGGCCCCCCCAGGAGACGTCACCTTAGGAGCGATGATACGTTTTGGAAGCAAAAGGGACCTGGGGTGCCCTGCCCTGGGAGTGTCCAACTTGCCTCCAGTGCGGCCTTGTTCTAACTTCTTTCCACAGCAGGGAACACGCTGCCCCATAGGAAACTTCACTTCAGGTCGGGTTTACGTGGCGGAAGCATAAGGGTCTGGGCCTGCACTTAACGCGCAGTGTGCAACTTGCCTCGCGGGCGCCCCAGGTTCCAAGTCCTTTGCACAGCCGGGAGCCAACTGCCCTTTGGGAATCCTCCCCTGAAGGTCGCGTTCACGTTGTGGAAGCCGCAGCGTCTTTGCGTGCCCTTAACTCAGAGTATCCAACAAGCTTCTAGTCCGCCCTTCTTCTCAAGTCTTCCCTTCACTTGGGAACACACTGCCACTGAGGAGACTTCATCTGAAGCGCAGCTACACGTTTTGCAGCCCAAGGGGCTGGACGGGCAACTGAACTCAGAAGCTCCAACTGCCCTCTAGTCGGCCTTGGTTCTAAGTTCTTTCCTGACATGGGAACACACGGCCGCATAGGCCTCTTGGCCTTCAGAGCGTTTCTACGTGTTGGAAGCAGCAGGGCCTTAGCCTGCCCTTTACTTAGAGCTTGCAACTTGGCGTAGAGTCCGCCTTTGTGCTAAGTGCTTTCCTGGGCTGCATTGGCGAGCACTTCACTCAGAGTCTCCAACCTGCCTTAGAGTCCGCCTTGGTTCTAACCCCTTTCCTCAACTTGGGAGAACGCTGCCCTCTAGTAGTGTTCGTCTTCGCTGCGTTGGTAAGGTTTGGGAAGCCTAAGGGCCTTCCCTGGAACTCAACTCGGTGTAGCCAGCAGGCTTCTCTTCCGCCCCGGTTCTAAGGTCTTTCCTCCCCTGGGATTTCACGGCCCCCCCAGGAGACGTCACCTTAGGAGCGATGATACGTTTTGGAAGCAAAAGGGACCTGGGGTGCCCTGCCCTTGGAGTGTCCAACTTGCCTCCAGTGCGGCCTTGTTCTAACTTCTTTCCACAGCAGGGAACACGCTGCCCCATAGGAAACGTCACTTCAGGTCGGGTTTACGTGGCGGAAGCATAAGGGTCTGGGCCTGCACTTAACGCGCAGTGTGCAACTTGACTCGCGGGGGCCCCAGGTTCCAAGTCCTTTGCACAGCCGGGAGCCAACTGCCCTTTGGGAATCCTCCCCTGAAGGTCGCGTTCACGTTTTGGAAGCCGCAGCGTCTTTGCGTGCCCTTAACTCAGAGTATCCAACAAGCTTCTAGTCCGCCCTTCTTCTCAAGTCTTCCCTTCACTTGGGAACACACTGCCACTGAGGAGACTTCACCTGAAGCGCGGCTACACGTTTTGCAGCCCAAGTGGCTGGACGGGCAACTGAACTCAGAAGCTCCAACTGCCCTCTAGTCGGCTTTGGTTCTAAGTTCTTTCCTGACATGGGAACACACGGCCGCATAGGCCTCTTGGCCTTCAGAGCGTTTCTACGTGTTGGAAGCAGCAGGGCCTTAGCCTGCCCTTTACTTAGAGCTTGCAACTTGGCGTAGAGTCCGCCTTTGTTCTAAGTGCTTTCCTGGGCCGCATTGGCGAGCACTTCACTCAGATTCTCCAACCTGCCTTAGAGTCCGCCTTGGTTCTAACCCCTTTCCTCAACTTGGGAGAACGCTGCCCTCTAGTAGTGTTCGTCTTCGCTGCGTTGGTAAGGTTTGGGAAGCCTAAGGGCCTTCCCTGGAACTCAACTCGGTGTAGCCAACAGGCTTCTCGTCCGCCCCGGTTCGAAGGTTTTTCCTCCCCTGGGATCTCACGGCCCCCCCAGGAGACGTCACCTTAGGAGCGATGATACGTTTTGGAAGCAAAAGGGACCTGGGGTGCCCTGCCCTGGGAGTTTCCAACTTGCCTCCAGTGCGGCCTTGTTCTAACTTCTTTCCACAGCAGGGAACACGCTGCCCCATAGGAAACTTCACTTCAGGTCGGTTTTACGTGGCGGAAGCATAAGGGTCTGGGCCTGCACTTAACGCGCTGTGTGCAACTTGCCTCGCGGGCGCCCCAGGTTCCAAGTCCTTTGCACAACCGGGAGCCAACTGCCCTTTGGGAATCCTCCCCTGAAGGTCGCGTTCACGTTTTGGAAGCCGCAGCGTCTTTGCGTGCCCTTAACTCAGAGTATCCAACAAGCTTCTAGTCCGCCCTTCTTCTCAAGTCTTCCCTTCACTTGGGAACACACTGCCACTGAGGAGACTTCACCTGAAGCGCGGCTACACGTTTTGTAGCCCAAGGGGCTGGACGGGCAACTGAACTCAGAAGCTCCAACTGCCCTCTAGTCGGCCTTGGTTCTAAGTTCTTTCCTGACATGGGAACACACGGCCGCATAGGCCTCTTGCCCTTCAGAGCGTTTCTACGTGTTCAAAGCAGCAGGGCCTTAGCCTGCACTTTACTTAGAGCTTGCAACTTGGCGTAGAGTCCGCCTTTGTGCTAAGTGCTTTCCTGGGCCGCATTGGCGAGCATTTCACTCAGAGTCTCCAAGCTGCCTTAGAGTCCGCCTTGGTTCTAACCCCTTTCCTCAACTTGGGAGAACGCTGCCCTCTAGTAGTGTTCGTCTTCGCTGCGTTGGTAAGGTTTGGGAAGCCTAAGGGCCTTCCCTGGAACTCAACTCGGTGTAGCCAGCAGGCTTCTCGTCCGCCCCGGTTCTAAGGTCTTTCCTCCCCTGGGATCTCACGGCCCCCCCAGGAGACGTCACCTTAGGAGCGATGATACGTTTTGGAAGCAAAAGTTACCTGGTGTGCCCTGTCCTGGGAGTGTCCAACTTGCCTCCAGTGCGGCCTTGTTCTAACTTCTTTCCACAGCAGGGAACACGCTGCCCCATAGGAAACTTCACTTCAGGTCGGGTTTACGTGGCGGAAGCATAAGGGTCTGGACCTGCACTTAAGGCGCAGTGTGCAACTTGCCTCGCGGGCGCCCCAGGTTCCAAGTCCTTTGCACAGCCGGGAGCCAACTGCCCTTTGGGAATCCTCCCCTGAAGGTCGCGTTCACGTTTTGGAAGGCGCAGCATCTTGCGTGCCCTTAACTCAGAGTATCCAACAAGCTTCTAGTCCGCCCTTCTTCTCAAGTCTTCCCTTCACTTGGGAACACACTGCCACTGACGAGAATTCACCTGAAGCGCGGCTACACGTTTTGCAGCCCAAGGGGCTGGACGGGCAACTTAACTCAGAAGCTCCAACTGCCCTCTAGTCGGCCTTGGCTCTAAGTTCTTTCCTGACATGGGAACACACGGCCGCATAGGCCTCTTGGCCTTCAGAGCGTTTCTACGTGTTGGAAGCAGCAGGGCCTTAGCCTGCCCTTTACTTAGAGCTTGCAACTTGGCGTAGAGTCCGCCTTTGTGCTAAGTGCTTTCCTGGGCCGCATTGGCGAGCACTTCACTCAGAGTCTCCAACCTGCCTTAGAGTCCGCCTTGGTTCTAACCCCTTTCCTCAACTTGGGAGAACGCTGCCCTCTAGTAGTGTTCGTCTTCGCTGCGTTGGTAAGGTTTGGGAAGCCTAAGGGCCTTCCCTGGAACTAAACTCTGTGTAGCCAGCAGGCTTCTCGTCCGCCCCGGTTCTAAGGTCTTTCCTCCCCTGGGTTCTCACGGCCCCCCCAGGAGACGTCACCTTAGGAGCGATGATACGTTTTGGAAGCAAAAGGGACCTGGGGTGCCCTGCCCTGGGAGTGTCCAACTTGCCTCCAGTGCGGCCTTGTTCTAACTTCTTTCCACAGCAGGGAACACGCTGCCCCATAGGGAACTTCACTTCAGGTCGGGTTTACGTGGCGGAAACATAAGGGTCTGGGCCTGCACTTAACGCGCAGTGTGCAACTTGCCTCGCGGGCGCCCCAGGTTCGAAGTCCTTTGCACAGCCGGGAGCCAACTGCCCTTTGGGAATCCTCCCCTAAAGGTCGCGTTCACGTTTTGGAAGCCGCAGCGTCTTTGCGTGCCCTTAACTCAGAGTATCCAACAAGCTTCTAGTCCGCCCTTCTTCTCAAGTCTTCCCTTCGCTTGGGAACACACTGCCACTGAGGAGACTTCACCTGAAGCGCGGCTACAGGTTTTGCAGCCCAAGGGGCTGGACGGGCAACTTAACTCAGAAGCTCCAACTGCCCTCTAGTCGGCCTTGGTTCTAAGTTCTTTCCTGACATGGGAACACACGGCCGCATAGGCCTCTTGGCCTTCAGAGCGTTTCTACGTGTTGGAAGCAGCAGGGCCTTAGCCTGCCCTTTACTTAGAGCTTGCAACTTGGCGTAGAGTCCGCCTTTGTGCTAAGTGCTTACCTGGGCCGCATTGGCGAGCACTTCACTCAGAGTCTCCAACCTGCCTTAGAGTCCGCCTTGGTTCTAACCCCTTTCCTCAACTTGGGAGAACGCTGCCCTCTAGTAGTGTTCGTCTTCGCTGCGTTGGTAAGGTTTGGGAAGCCTAAGGGCCTTCCCTGGAACTCAACTCGGTGTAGCCAGCAGGCTTCTCGTCCGCCCCGGTTCTAAGGTCTTTCCTCCCCTGGGATCTCACGGCCCCCACAGGAGACGTCACCTTAGGAGCGATGATACGTTTTGGAAGCAAAAGAGACCTGGGGTGCCCTGCCCTGGGAGTGTCCAACTTGCCTCCAGTACGGCCTTGTTCTAACTTCTTTCCACAGCAGGGAACACGCTGCCCCATAGGAAACTTCACTTCAGGTCGGGTTTACGTGGCGGAAGCATAAGGGTCTGGACCTGCACTTAACGCGCAGTGTGCAACTTGCCTCGCGGGCGCCCCAGGTTCCAAGTCCTTTGCACAGCAGGGAGCCAACTGCCCTTTGGGAATCCTCCCCTGAAGGTCACGTTCACGTTTTGGAAGCCGCAGCGTCTTTGCGTGCCCTTAACTCAGAGTATCCAACAAGCTTCTACTCCGCCCTTCTTCTCAAGTCTTCCCTTCACTTGGGAACACACTGCCACTGAGGAGACTTCACCTGAAGCGCGGCTACACGTTTTGCAGCCCAAGGGGCTGGACGGGCAACTGAACTCAGAAGCTCCAACTGCCCTCTAGTCGGCCTTGGTTCTAAGTTCTTTCCTGACATGGGAACACACGGCCGCATAGGCCTCTTGGCCTTCAGAGCGTTTCTACGTGTTGGAAGCAGCAGGGCCTTAGCCTGCCCTTTACTTAGAGCTTGCAACTTGGCGTAGAGTCCGCCTTTGTGCTAAGTGCTTTCCTGGGCTGCATTGGCGAGCACTTCACTCAGAGTCTCCAACCTGCCTTAGAGTCCGCCTTGGTTCTAAACCCTTTCCTCAACTTGGGAGAACGCTGCCCTCTAGTAGTGTTCGTCTTCGCTGCGTTGGTAAGTTTTGGGAAGCCTAAGGGCCTTCCCTGGAACTCAACTCGGTGTAGCCAACAGGCCTCTCGTCCGCCCCGGTTCTAAGGTCTTTCCTCCCCTGGGATCTCACGCCCCCCCAGGAGACGTCACCTTAGGAGCAATGATACGTTTTGGAAGCAAAAGGGACCTGGGGTGCCCTGCCCTGGGAGTGTCCAACTTGCCTCCAGTGCGGCCTTGTTCTAACTTCTTTCCACAGCAGGGAACACGCTGCCCCATAGGGAACTTCACTTCAGGTCGGGTTTACGTGGCGGAAACATAAGGGTCTGGGCCTGCACTTAACGCGCAGTGTGCAACTTGCCTCGCGGGCGCCCCAGGTTCCAAGTCCTTTGCACACCCGGGAGCCAACTGCCCTTTGGGAATCCTCCCCTAAAGGTCGCGTTCACGTTTTGGAAGCCGCAGCGTCTTTGCGTGCCCTTAACTCAGAGTATCCAACAAGCTTCTAGTCCGCCCTTCTTCTCAAGTCTTCCCTTCACTTGGGAACACACTGCCACTGAGGAGACTTCACCTGAAGCGCGGCTACAGGTTTTGCAGCCCAAGGGGCTGGATGGGCAACTTAACTCAGAAGCTCCAACTGCCCTCTAGTCGGCCTTGGTTCTAAGTTCTTTCCTGACATGGGAACACACGGCCGCATAGGCCTCTTGGCCTTCAGAGCGTTTCTACGTGTTGGAAGCAGCAGGGCCTTAGCCTGCCCTGTACTTAGAGCTTGCAACTTGGCGTAGAGTCCGCCTTTGTGCTAAGTGCTTTCCTGGGCCGCATTGGCGAGCACTTCATTCAGAGTCTCCAACCTGCCTTAGAGTCCGCCTTGGTTCTAACCCCTTTCCTCAACTTGGGAGAACGCTGCCCTCTAGTAGTGTTCGTCTTCGCTGCGTTGGTAAGGTTTGGGAAGCCTAAGGGCCTTCCCTGGAACTCAACTCGGTGTAGCCAGCAGGCTTCTCGTCCGCCCCGGTTCTAAGGTCTTTCCTCCCCTGGGATCTCACGGCCCCCCCAGGAGACGTCACCTTAGGAGCATTGATACGTTTTGGAAGCAAAAGGGACCTGGGGTGCCCTGCCCTGGGAGTGTCCAACTTGCCTCCAGTGCGGCCTTGTTCTAACTTCTTTCCACAGCAGAGAACACGCTGCCCCATAGGAAACTTCACTTCAGGTCGGGTTTACGTGGCGGAAGCATAAGGGTCTGGGCCTGCACTTAACGCGCAGTGTGCAACTTGCCTCGCGGGCGCCCCAGGTTCCAAGACCTTTGCACAGCAGGGAGCCAACTGCCCTTTGGGAATCCTCCCCTGAAGGTCACGTTCACGTTTTGGAAGCCGCAGCGTCTTTGCGTGCACTTAACTCAGAGTATCCAACAAGCTTCTAGTCCGCCCTTCTTCTCAAGCCTTCCCTTCACTTGGGAACACACTGCCACTGAGGAGACGTCACCTGAAGCGCGGGTACAAGTTTTGCAGCCCAAGGGGCTGGACGGGCAACTGAACTCAGAAGCTCCAACTGCCCTCTAGTCGGCCTTGGTTCTAAGTTCTTTCCTGACATGGGAACACACGGCCGCATAGGCCTCTTGGCCTTCAGAGCGTTTCTATGTGTTGGAAGCAGCAGGGCCTTAGCCTGCCCTTTACTTAGAGCTTGCAACTTGGCGTCGAGTCCGCCTTTGTGCTAAGTGCTTTCCTGGGCCGCATTGGCGAGCACTTCACTCAGAGTCTCCAACCTGCCTTAGAGTCCGCCTTGGTTCTAACCCCTTTCCTCAACTTGGGAGAACGCTGCCCTCTAGTAGTGTTCGTCTTCGCTGCGTTGGTAAGGTTTGGGAAGCCTAAGGGCCTTCCCTGGAACTCAACTCGGTGTAGCCAGCAGGCTTCTCGTCCGCCCCGGTTCTAAGGTCTTTCCTCCCCTGGGATCTCACGGCCCCCCAGGAGACGTCACCTTAGGAGCGATGATACGTTTTGGAAGCAAAAGGGACCTGGGGTGCCCTGCCCTGGGAGTGTCCAACTCGACTCCAGTGCGGCCTTGTTCTAACTTCTTTCCACAGCAGGGAACACGCTGCCCCATAGGAAACTTCACTTCAGGTCGGGTTTACGTGGCGGAAGCATAAGGGTCTGGGCCTGCACTTAACGCGCAGTGTGCAACTTGCCTCGCGGGCGCCCCAGTTTCCAAGTCCTTTGCACAGCGGGGAGCCAACTGCCCTTTGGGAATCCTCCCCTGAAGGTCGCGTTCACGTTTTGGAAGCCGCAGCGTCTTTGCGTGCCCTTAACTCAGAGTATCCAACAAGCTTCTAGTCCGCCCTTCTTCTCAAGTCTTCCCTTCATTTGGGAACACACTGCCACTGAGGAGACTTCACCTGAAGCGCGGCTACAGGTTTTGCAGCCCAAGGGGCTGGACGGGCAACTTAACTCAGAAGCTCCAACTGCCCTCTAGTCGGCCTTGGTTCTAAGTTCTTTCCTGACATGGAAACACACGGCCGCATAGGCCTCTTGGCCTTCAGAGCGTTTCTACGTGTTGGAAGCAGCAGGGCCTTAGCCTGCCCTTTACTTAGAGCTTGCAACTTGGCGTAGAGTCCGCCTTTGTGCTAAGTGCTTTCCTGGGCCGCATTGGCGAGCACTTCACTCAGAGTCTCCAACCTGCCTTAGAGTCCGCCTTGGTTCTAACCCCTTTCCTCAACTTGGGAGAACGCTGCCATCTAGTAGTGTTCGCCTTCGCTGCGTTGGTAAGGTTTGGGAAGCCTAAGGGCCTTCCCTGGAACTCAACTCGGTGTAGCCAGCAGGCTTCTCGTCCGACCCGGTTCTAAGGTCTTTCCTCCCCTGGGATCTCACGGCCCCCCCAGGAGACGTCACCTTTGGAGCGATGATACGTTTTGGAAGCAAAAGGGACCTGGGGTGCCCTGCCCTGGGAGTGTCCAACTTGCCTCCAGTGCGGCCTTGTTCTAACTTCTTTCCACAGAAGGGAACACGCTGCCCCATAGGAAACTTCACTTCAGGTCGGGTTTACGTGGCGGAAGCATAAGGGTCTGGGCCTGCACTTAACGCGCTGTGTGCAACTTGCCTCGCGGGCGCCCCAGGTTCCAAGTCCTTTGCACAGCCGGGAGCCAACTGCCCTTTGGGAATCCTCCCCTGAAGGTCGCGTTCACGTTTTGGAAGCCGCAGCGTCTTTGCGTGCCCTTAACTCAGAGTATCCAACAAGCTTCTAGTCCGCCCTTCTTCTCAAGTCTTCCCTTCACTTGGGAACACACTGCCACTGAGGAGACTTCACCTGAAGCGCGGCTACACGTTTTGCAGCCCAAGGGGCTGGACGGGCAACTGAACTCAGAAGCTCCAACTGCCCTCTAGTCGGCCTTGGTTCTAAGTTCTTTCCTGACATGGGAACACACGGCCGCATAGGCCTCTTGGCCTTCAGAGCGTTTCTACGTGTTTGAAGCAGCAGGGCCTTAGCCTGCACTTTACTTAGAGCTTGCAACTTGGCGTAGAGTCCGCCTTTGTGCTAAGTGCTTTCCTGGGCTGCATTGGCGAGCACTTCACTCAGAGGCTCCAACCTGCCTTAGAGTCCGCCTTGGTTCTAACCCCTTTCCTCAACTTGGGAGAACGCTGCCCTCTAGTAGTGTTCGCCTTCGCTGCGTTGGTAAGGTTTGGGAAGCCTAAGGGCCTTCCCTGGAACTCAACTTGGTGTAGCCAACAGGCTTCTCTTCCACCCCGGTTCTAAGGTCTTTCCTCCCCTGGGATCTCACGGCCCCCCCAAGGAGACGTCACCTTAGGAGCGATGATACGTTTTGGAAGCAAAAGGGACCTGGGGTGCCCTGCCCTGGGAGTGTCCAACTTGCCTCCAGTGCGGCCTTGTTCTAACTTCTTTCCACAGCAGGGAACACGCTGCCCCATAGGAAACTTCACTTCAGGTCGAGTTTACGTGGCGGAAGCTTCAGGGTCTGGGCCTGCACTTAACGCGCAGTGTGCAACTTGCCTGGCGGGCGCCCCAGGTTCCAAGTCCTTTGCACAGCCGGGAGCCAACTGCCCTTTGGGAATCCTCCCCTGAAGGTCGCGTTCACGTTTTGGAAGCCGCAGCGTCTTTGCGTGCCCTTAACTCAGAGTATCCAACAAGCTTCTAGTCCGCCCTTCTTCTCAAGTCTTCCCTTCACTTGGGAACACACTGCCACTGAGGAGACTACACCTGAAGCGCGGCTACACGTTTTGCAGCCCAAGGGGCTGGACGGGCAACTGAACTCAGAAGCTCCAACTGCCCTCTAGTCGGCCTTGGTTCTAAGTTCTTTCCTGACATGGGAACACACGGCCGCATAGGCCTCTTGGCCTTCAGAGCGTTTCTACGTGTTGGAAGCAGCAGGGCCTTAGCCTGCCCTTTACTTAGAGCTTGCAACTTGGCGTAGAGTCCGCCTTTGTGCTAAGTGCTTTCCTGGGCTGCATTGGCGAGCACTTCCCTCAGAGTCTCCAACCTGCCTTAGAGTCCGCCTTGGTTCTAACCCCTTTCCTCAACTTGGGAGAACGCTGCCCTCTAGTAGTGTTCGTCTTCGCTGCGTTGGTAAGGTTTGGGAAGCCTAAGGGCCTTCCCTGGAACTCAACTCGGTGTAGCCAGCAGGCTTCTCGTCCGACCCGGTTCTAAGGTCTTTCCTCCCCTGGGATCTCACGGCCCCCCCAGGAGACGTCACCTTAGGAGCGATGATACGTTTTGGAAGCAAAAGGGACCTGGTGTGCCCTGCCCTGGGAGTGTCCAACTTGCCTCCAGTGCGGCCTTGTTCTAACTTCTTTCCACAGCAGGGAACACGCTGCCCCATAGGAAACTTCACTTCAGGTCGGGTTGACGTGGCGGAAGCATAAGGGTCTGGGCCTGCACTTAACGCGCAGTGTGCAACTTGCCTCGCGGGCGCCCCAGGTTCCAAGTCCTTTGCACAGCCGGGAGCCAACTGCCCTTTGGGAATCCTCCCCTGAAGGTCGCGTTCACGTTTTGGAAGCCGCAGCGTCTTTGCGTGCCCTTAACTCAGAGTATCCAACAAGCTTCTAGTCCGCCCTTCTTCTCAAGTCTTCCCTTCACTTGGGAACACACTGCCACTGAGGAGACTTCACCTGAAGCGCGGCTACACGTTTTGCAGCCCAAGGGGCTGGACGGGCAACTTAACTCAGAAGCTCCAACTGCTCTCTATTCGGCCTTGGTTCTAAGTTCTTTCCTGACATGGGAACACACGGCCGCATAGGCCTCTTGGCCTTCAGAGCGTTTCTACGTGTTGGAAGCAGCAGGGCCTTGGCCTGCCCTTTACTTAGAGCTTGCAACTTGGCGTAGAGTCCGCCTTTGTGCTAAGTGCTTTCCTGGGCCGCATTGGCGAGCACTTCACTCAGAGTCTCCTACCTGCCTTAGAGTCCGCCTTGGTTCTAACCCCTTTCCTCAACTTGGGAGAACGCTCCCCTCTAGTAGTGTTCGTCTTCGCTGCGTTGGTAAGGTTTGGGAAGCCTAAGGGCCTTCCCTGGAACTCAACTCGGTGTAGCCAGCAGGCTTCTCGTCCGCCCCGGTTCTAAGGTCTTTCCTCCCCTGGGATCTCACGGCCCCCCAGGAGACGTCACCTTAGGAGCGATGATACATTTTCGAAGCAAAAGGGACCTGGGGTGCCCTGCCCTGGGAGTGTCCAACTTGCCTCCAGTGCGGCCTTGTTCTAACTTCTTTCCACAGCAGGGAACACGCTGCCCCATAGGAAACTTCACTTCAGGTCGGGTTTACGTGGCGGAAGCATAAGGGTCTGGGCCTGCACTTAACGCGCAGTGTGCAACTTGCCTCGCGGGAGCCCCAGGTTCCAAGTCCTTTGCACAGCCGGGAGCCAACTGCCCTTTGGGAATCCTCCCCTGAAGGTCGCGTTCACGTTTTGGAAGCCGCAGCGTCTTTTCATGTCCTTAACTCAGAGTATCCAACAAGCTTCTAATCCGCCCTTCTTCTCAAGTCTTCCCTTCACTTGTTAACACACTGCCACTGAGGAGACTTCACCTGAAGCGCGGCTACAGGTTTTGCAGCCCAAGGGGCTGGACGGGCAACTTAACTCAGAAGCTCCAACTGCCCTCTAGTCGGCCTTGGTTCTAAGTTCTTTCCTGACATGGGAACACACGGCCGCATAGGCCTCTTGGCATTCAGAGCGTTTCTACGTGTTGGAAGCAGCAGGGCCTTAGCCTGCCCTTTACTTAGAGCTTGCAACTTGGCGTAGAGTCCGCCTTTGTGCTAAGTGCTTTCCTGGGCCGCATTGGCGAGCACTTCACTCAGAGTCTCCTACCTGCCTTAGAGTCCGCCTTGGTTCTAACCCCTTTCCTCAACTTGGGAGAACGCTGCCCTCTAGTAGTGTTCGTCTTCGCTGCGTTGGTAAGGTTTGGGAAGCCTAAGGGCCTTCCCTGGAACTCAACTCGGTGTAGCCAGCAGGCTTCTCGTCCGCCCCGGTTCTAAGGTCTTTCCTCCCCTGGGATCTCACGGCCCCCCCAGGAGACGTCACCTTAGGAGCGATGATACGTTTTGGAAGCAAAAGGGACCTGGGGTGCCCTGCCCTGGGAGTGTCCAACTTGCCTCCAGTGCGGCCTTGTTCTAACTTCTTTCCACAGCAGGGAACACGCTGCCCAATAGGAAACTTCACTTCAGGTCGGGTTTACGTGGCGGAAGCATAAGGGTCTAGGCCTGCACTTAACGCGCAGTGTGCAACTTGCCTCGCGGGCGCCCCAGGTTCCAAGTCCTTTGCACAGCCGGGAGCCAACTGCCCTTTGGGAATCCTCCCCTGAAGGTCGCGTTCACGTTTTGGAAGCCGCAGCGTCTTTGCGTGCCCTTAACTCAGAGTATCCAACAAGCTTCTAGTCCGCCCTTCTTCTCAAGTCTTCCCTTCACTTGGGAACACACTGCCACTGAGGAGACTTCACCTGAAGCGCGGCTACACGTTTTGCAGCCCAAGGGGCTGGACGGGCAACTTAACTCAGAAGCTCCAACTGCCCTCTAGTCGGCCTTGGTTCTAAGTTCTTTCCTGACATGGGAACACACGGCCTCATAGGCCTCTTGGCCTTCAGAGCGTTTCTACGTGTTGGAAGCAGCAGGGCCTTGGCCTGCCCTTTACTTAGAGCTTGCAACTTGGCGTAGAGTCCGCCTTTGTGCTAAGTGCTTTCCTGGGCCGCATTGGCGAGCACTTCACTCAGAGTCTCCAACCTGCCTTAGAGTCCGCCTTGGTTCTAACCCCTTTCCTCAACTTGGGAGAACGCTGCCCTCTAGTAGTGTTCGTCTTCGCTGCGTTGGTAAGGTTTGGGAAGCCTAAGGGCCTTCCCTGGAACTCAACTCGGTGTAGCCAGCAGGCTTCTCGTCCGCCCCGGTTCTAAGGTCTTTCCTCCCCTGGGATCTCACGGCCCCCCCAGGAGACGTCACCTTAGGAGCGATGATACGTTTTGGAAGCAAAAGGGACCTGGGGTGCCCTGCCCTGGGAGTGTCCAACTTGCCTCCAGTGCGGCCTTGTTCTAACTTCTTTCCACAGCAGGGAACACGCTGCCCCATAGGAAACTTCACTTCAGGTCGGGTTTACGTGGCGGAAGCATAAGGGTCTGGGCCTGCACTTAACGCGCAGTGTGCAACTTGCCTCACGGGCGCCCCAGGTTCCAAGTCCTTTGCACAGCCGGGAGCCAACTGCCCTTTGGGAATCCTCCCCTGAAGGTCGCGTTCACGTTTTGGAAGCCGCAGCGTCTTTGCGTGCCCTTAACTCAGAGTATCCAACAAGCTTCTAGTCCGCCCTTCTTCTCAAGTCTTCCCTTCACTTGGGAACACACTGCCACTGAGGAGACTTCACCTGAAGCGCGGCTACACGTTTTGCAGCCCAAGGGGCTGGACGGGCAACTGAACTCAGAAGCTCCAACTGCCCTCTAGTCGGCCTTGGTTCTAAGTTCTTTCCTGACATGGGAACACACGGCCGCATAGGCCTCTTGGCCTTCAGAGCGTTTCTACGTGTTGGAAGCAGCAGGGCCTTAGCCTGCCCTTTACTTAGAGCTTGCAACTTGGCGTAGAGTCCGCCTTTGTGCTAAGTGCTTTCCTGGGCCGCATTGGCGAGCACTTCACTCAGAGTCTCCAACCTGCCTTAGAGTCCGCCTTGGTTCTAACCCCTTTCCTCAACTTGGGAGAACGCTGCCCTCTAGTAGTGTTCGTCTTCGCTGCGTTGGTAAGGTTTGGGAAGCCTAAGGGCCTTCCCTGGAACTCAACTGGGTTAGCCAACAGGCTTCTCGTCCGCCTCGGTTCTAAGGTCTTTCCTCCCCTGGGATCTCACGGCCCCCCCCAGGAGACGTCACCTTAGGAGCGATGATACGTTTTGGAAGCAAAATGGACCTGGGGTGCCCTGCCCTTGGAGTGTCCAACTTGCCTCCAGTGCGGCCTTGTTCTAACTTCTTTCCACAGCAGGGAACACGCTGCCCCATAGGAAACTTCACTTCAGGTCGGGTTTACGTGGCGGAAGCATAAGGGTCTGGGCCTGCACTTAACGCGCAGTGTGCAACTTGCCTCGCGGGCGCCCCAGGTTCCAAGTCCTTTGCACAGCCGGGAGCCAACTGCCCTTTGGGAATCCTCCCCTGAAGGTCGCGTTCACGTTTTGGAAGCCGCAGCGTCTTTGCGTGCCCTTAACTCAGAGTATCCAACAAGCTTCTAGTCCGCCCTTCTTCTCAAGTCTTCCCTTCACTTGGGAACACACTGCCACTGAGGAGACTTCACCTGAAGCGCGGCTACAGGTTTTGCAGCCCAAGGGGCTGGACGGGCAACTTAACTCAGAAGCTCCAACTGCCCTCTAGTCGGCCTTGGTTCTAAGTTCTTTCCTGACATGGGAACACACGGCCTCATAGGCCTCTTGGCCTTCAGAGCGTTTCTACGTGTTGGAAGCAGCAGGGCCTTGGCCTGCCCTTTACTTAGAGCTTGCAACTTGGCGTAGAGTCCGCCTTTGTGCTAAGTGCTTTCCTGGGCCGCATTGGCGAGCACTTCACTCAGAGTCTCCAACCTGCCTTAGAGTCCGCCTTGGTTCTAACCCCTTTCCTCAACTTGGGAGAACGCTGCCCTCTAGTAGTGTTCGTCTTCGCTGCGTTGGTAAGGTTTGGGAAGCCTAAGGGCCTTCCCTGGAACTCAACTCGGTGTAGCCAGCAGGCTTCTCGTCCGCCCCGGTTCTAAGGTCTTTCCTCCCCTGGGATCTCACGGCCCCCCCAGGAGACGTCACCTTAGGAGCGATGATACGTTTTGGAAGCAAAAGGGACCTGGGGTGCCCTGCCCTGGGAGTGTCCAACTTGCCTCCAGTGCGGCCTTGTTCTAACTTCTTTCCACAGCAGGGAACACGCTGCCCCATAGGAAACTTCACTTCAGGTCGGGTTTACGTGGCGGAAGCATAAGGGTCTGGGCCTGCACTTAACGCGCAGTGTGCAACTTGCCTCGCGGGCGCCCCAGGTTCCAAGTCCTTTGCACAGCCGGGAGCCAACTGCCCTTTGGGAATCCTCCCCTGAAGGTCGCGTTCACGTTTTGGAAGCCGCAGCGTCTTTGCGTGCCCTTAACTCAGAGTATCCAACAAGCTTCTAGTCCGCCCTTCTTCTCAAGTCTTCCCTTCACTTGGGAACACACTGCCACTGAGGAGACTTCACCTGAAGCGCGGCTACACGTTTTGCAGCCCAAGGGGCTGGACGGGCAACTGAACTCAGAAGCTCCAACTGCCCTCTAGTCGGCCTTGGTTCTAAGTTCTTTCCTGACATGGGAACACACGGCCGCATAGGCCTCTTGGCCTTCAGAGCGTTTCTACGTGTTGGAAGCAGCAGGGCCTTAGCCTGCCCTTTACTTAGAGCTTGCAACTTGGCGTAGAGTCCGCCTTTGTGCTAAGTGCTTTCCTGGGCCGCATTGGCGAGCACTTCACTCAGAGTCTCCAACCTGCCTTAGAGTCCGCCTTGGTTCTAACCCCTTTCCTCAACTTGGGAGAACGCTGCCCTCTAGTAGTGTTCGTCTTCGCTGCGTTGGTAAGGTTTGGGAAGCCTAAGGGCCTTCCCTGGAACTCAACTGGGTTAGCCAACAGGCTTCTCGTCCGCCCCGGTTCTAAGGTCTTTCCTCCCCTGGGATCTCACGGCCCCCCCCAGGAGACGTCACCTTAGGAGCGATGATACGTTTTGGAAGCAAAAGGGACCTGGGGTGCCCTGCCCTGGGAGTGTCCAACTTGCCTCCAGTGCGGCCTTGTTCTAACTTCTTTCCACAGCAGGGAACACGCTGCCCCATAGGAAACTTCACTTCAGGTCGGGTTTACGTGGCGGAAGCATAAGGGTCTGGGCCTGCACTTAACGCGCAGTGTGCAACTTGCCTCGCGGGCGCCCCAGGTTCCAAGTCCTTTGCACAGCCGGGAGCCAACTGCCCTTTGGGAATCCTCCCCTGAAGGTCGCGTTCACGTTTTGGAAGCCGCAGCGTCTTTGCGTGCCCTTAACTCAGAGTATCCAACAAGCTTCTAGTCCGCCCTTCTTCTCAAGTCTTCCCTTCACTTGGGAACACACTGCCACTGAGGAGACTTCACCTGAAGCGCGGCTACAGGTTTTGCAGCCCAAGGGGCTGGACGGGCAACTTAACTCAGAAGCTCCAACTGCCCTCTAGTCGGCCTTGGTTCTAAGTTCTTTCCTGACATGGGAACACACGGCCTCATAGGCCTCTTGGCCTTCAGAGCGTTTCTACGTGTTGGAAGCAGCAGGGCCTTGGCCTGCCCTTTACTTAGAGCTTGCAACTTGGCGTAGAGTCCGCCTTTGTGCTAAGTGCTTTCCTGGGCCGCATTGGCGAGCACTTCACTCAGAGTCTCCAACCTGCCTTAGAGTCCGCCTTGGTTCTAACCCCTTTCCTCAACTTGGGAGAACGCTGCCCTCTAGTAGTGTTCGTCTTCGCTGCGTTGGTAAGGTTTGGGAAGCCTAAGGGCCTTCCCTGGAACTCAACTCGGTGTAGCCAGCAGGCTTCTCGTCCGCCCCGGTTCTAAGGTCTTTCCTCCCCTGGGATCTCACGGCCCCCCCAGGAGACGTCACCTTAGGAGCGATGATACGTTTTGGAAGCAAAAGGGACCTGGGGTGCCCTGCCCTGGGAGTGTCCAACTTGCCTCCAGTGCGGCCTTGTTCTAACTTCTTTCCACAGCAGGGAACACGCTGCCCCATAGGAAACTTCACTTCAGGTCGGGTTTACGTGGCGGAAGCATAAGGGTCTGGGCCTGCACTTAACGCGCAGTGTGCAACTTGCCTCGCGGGCGCCCCAGGTTCCAAGTCCTTTGCACAGCCGGGAGCCAACTACCCTTTGGGAATCCTCCCCTGAAGGTCGCGTTCACGTTTTGGAAGCCGCAGCGTCTTTGCGTGCCCTTAACTCAGAGTATCCAACAAGCTTCTAGTCCGCCCTTCTTCTCAAGTCTTCCCTTCACTTGGGAACACACTGCCACTGAGGAGACTTCACCTGAAGCGCGGCTACACGTTTTGCAGCCCAAGGGGCTGGACGGGCAACTGAACTCAGAAGCTCCAACTGCCCTCTAGTCGGCCTTGGTTCTAAGTTCTTTCCTGACATGGGAACACACGGCCGCAGAGGCCTCTTGGCCTTCAGAGCGTTTCTACGTGTTGGAAGCAGCAGGGCCTTAGCCTGCCCTTTACTTAGAGCTTGCAACATGGCGTAGAGTCCGCCTTTGTGCTAAGTGCTTTCCTGGGCCGCATTGGCGAGCACTTCACTCAGAGTCTCCAACCTGCCTTAGAGTCCGCCTTGGTTCTAACCCCTTTCCTCAACTTGGGAGAACACTGCCCTCTAGTAGTGTTCGTCTTCGCTGCGTTGGTAAGGTTTGGGAAGCCTAAGGGCCTTCCCTGGAACTCAACTGGGTTAGCCAACAGGCTTCTCGTCCGCCCCGGTTCTAAGGTCTTTCCTCCCCTGGGATCTCACGGCCCCCCCCAGGAGACGTCACCTTAGGAGCGATGATACGTTTTGGAAGCAAAATGGACCTGGGGTGCCCTGCCCTGGGAGTGTCCAACTTGCCTCCAGTGCGGCCTTGTTCTAACTTCTTTCCACAGCAGGGAACACGCTGCCCCATAGGAAACTTCACTTCAGGTCGGGTTTACGTGGCGGAAGCATAAGGGTCTGGGCCTGCACTTAACGCGCAGTGTGCAACTTGCCTCGCGGGCGCCCCAGGTTCCAAGTCCTTTGCACAGCCGGGAGCCAACTGCCCTTTGGGAATCCTCCCCTGAAGGTCGCGTTCACGTTTTGGAAGCCGCAGCGTCTTTGCGTGCCCTTAACTCAGAGTATCCAACAAGCTTCTAGTCCGCCCTTCTTCTCAAGTCTTCCCTTCACTTGGGAACACACTGCCACTGAGGAGACTTCACCTGAAGCGCGGCTACAGGTTTTGCAGCCCAAGGGGCTGGACGGGCAACTTAACTCAGAAGCTCCAACTGCCCTCTAGTCGGCCTTGGTTCTAAGTTCTTTCCTGACATGGGAACACACGGCCTCATAGGCCTCTTGGCCTTCAGAGCGTTTCTACGTGTTGGAAGCAGCAGGGCCTTGGCCTGCCCTTTACTTAGAGCTTGCAACTTGGCGTAGAGTCCGCCTTTGTGCTAAGTGCTTTCCTGGGCCGCATTGGGGAGCACTTCACTCAGAGTCTCCAACCTGCCTTAGAGTCCGCCTTGGTTCTAACCCCTTTCCTCAACTTGGGAGAACGCTGCCCTCTAGTAGTGTTCGTCTTCGCTGCGTTGGTAAGGTTTGGGAAGCCTAAGGGCCTTCCCTGGAACTCAACTCGGTGTAGCCAGCAGGCATCTCGTCCGCCCCGGTTCTAAGGTCTTTCCTCCCCTGGGATCTCACGGCCCCCCCAGGAGACGTCACCTTAGGAGCGATGATACGTTTTGGAAGCAAAAGGGACCTGGGGTGCCCTGACCTGGGAGTGTCCAACTTGCCTCCAGTGCGGCCTTGTTCTAACTTCTTTCCACAGCAGGGAACACGCTGCCCCATAGGAAACTTCACTTCAGGTCGGGTTTACGTGGCGGAAGCATAAGGGTCTGGGCCTGCACTTAACGCGCAGTGTGCAACTTGCCTCGCGGGCGCCCCAGGTTCCAAGTCCTTTGCACAGCCGGGAGCCAACTGCCCTTTGGGAATCCTCCCCTGAAGGTCGCGTTCACGTTTTGGAAGCCGCAGCGTCTTTGCGTGCCCTTAACTCAGAGTATCCAACAAGCTTCTAGTCCGCCCTTCTTCTCAAGTCTTCCCTTCACTTGGGAACACACTGCCACTGAGGAGACTTCACCTGAAGCGCGGCTACACGTTTTGCAGCCCAAGGGGCTGGACGGGCAACTGAACTCAGAAGCTCGAACTGCCCTCTAGTCGGCCTTGGTTCTAAGTTCTTTCCTGACATGGGAACACACGGCCGCAGAGGCCTCTTGGCCTTCAGAGCGTTTCTACGTGTTGGAAGCAGCAGGGCCTTAGCCTGCCCTTTACTTAGAGCTTGCAACTTGGCGTAGAGTCCGCCTTTGTGCTAAGTGCTTTCCTGGGCCGCATTGGCGAGCACTTCACTCAGTGTCTCCAACCTGCCTTAGAGTCCGCCTTGGTTCTAACCCCTTTCCTCAACTTGGGAGAACGCTGCCCTCTAGTAGTGTTCGTCTTCGCTGCGTTGGTAAGGTTTGGGAAGCCTAAGGGCCTTCCCTGGAACTCAACTCGGTGTAGCCAGCAGGCTTCTCGTCCGCCCCGGTTCTAAGGTCTTTCCTCCCCTGGGATCTCACGGCCCCCCCAGGAGACGTCACCTTAGGAGCGATGATACGTTTTGGAAGCAAAAGGGACCTGGGGTGCCCTGCCCTGGGAGTGTCCAACTTGCCTCCAGTGCGGCCTTGTTCTAACTTCTTTCCACAGCAGGGAACACGCTGCCCCATAGGAAACTTCACTTCAGGTCGGGTTTACGTGGCGGAAGCATAAGGGTCTGGGCCTGCACTTAACGCGCAGTGTGCAACTTGCCTCGCGGGCGCCCCAGGTTCCAAGTCCTTTGCACAGCCGCGAGCCAACTGCCCTTTGGGAATCCTCCCCTGAAGGTCGCGTTCACGTTTTGGAAGCCGCAGCGTCTTTGCGTGCCCTTAACTCAGAGTATCCAACAAGCTTCTAGTCCGCCCTTCTTCTCAAGTCTTCCCTTCACTTGGGAACACACTGCCACTGAGGAGACTTCACCTGAAGCGCGGGAACAGGTTTTGCAGCCCAAGGGGCTGGACGGGCAACTTAACTCAGAATTCCAACTGCCCTCTAGTCGGCCATGGTTCTAAGTTCTTTCCTGACATGGGAACACACGGCCGCATAGGTCTCTTGGCCTTCAGAGCGTTTCTACGTGTTGGAAGCAGCAGGGCCTTAGCCTGCCCTTTACTTAGAGCTTGCAACTTGGCGTAGAGTCCGCCTTTGTGCTAAGTGCTTTCCTGGGCCGCATTGGCGAGCACTTCACTCAGAGTCTCCAACCTGCCTTAGAGTCCGCCTTGGTTCTAACCCCTTTCCTCAACTTGGGAGAACGCTGCCCTCTAGTAGTGTTCGTCTTCGCTGCGTCGGTAAGGTTTGGGAAGCCTAAGGGCCTTCCCTGGAACTCAACTCGGTGTAGCCAGCAGGCTTCTCGTCCGCCCCGGTTCTAAGGTCTTTCCTCCCCTGGGATCTCACGGCCCCCCCAGGAGACGTCACCTTAGGAGCGATGATACGTTTTGGAAGCAAAAGGGACCTGGGGTGCCCTGCCCTGGGAGTGTCCAACTTGCCTCCAGTGCGGCCTTGTTCTAACTTCTTTCCACAGCAGGGAACACGCTGCCCCATAGGAAACTTCACTTCAGGTCGGGTTTACGTGGCGGAAGCATAAGGGTCTGGGCCTGCACTTAACGCGCAGTGTGCAACTTGCCTCGCGGGCGCCCCAGGTTCCAAGTCCTTTGCACAGCCGGGAGCCAACTGCCCTTTGGGAATCCTCCCCTGTAGGTCGCGTTCACGTTTTGGAAGCCGCAGCGTCTTTGCGTGCCCTTAACTCAGAGTATCCAACAAGCTTCTAGTCCGCCCTTCTTCTCAAGTCTTCCCTTCACTTGGGAACACACTGCCACTGAGGAGACTTCACCTGAAGCGCGGCTACACGTTTTGCAGCCCAAGGGGCTGGACGGGCAACTGAACTCAGAAGCTCCAACTGCCCTCTAGTCGGCCTTGGTTCTAAGTTCTTTCCTGACATGGGAACACACGGCCGCATAGGCCTCTTGGCCTTCAGAGCGTTTCTACGTGTTGGAAGCAGCAGGGCCTTAGCCTGCCCTTTACTTAGAGCTTGCAACTTGGCGTAGAGTCCGCCTTTGTGCTAAGTGCTTTCCTGGGCCGCATTGGCGAGCACTTCACTCAGAGTCTCCAACCTGCCTTAGAGTCCGCCTTGGTTCTAACCCCTTTCCTCAACTTGGGAGAACGCTGCCCTCTAGTAGTGTTCGTCTTCGCTGCGTTGGTAAGGTTTGGGAAGCCTAAGGGCCTTCCCTGGAACTCAACTCGGTGTAGCCAGCAGGCTTCTCGTCCGCCCCGGTTCTAAGGTCTTTCCTCCCCTGGGATCTCACGGCCCCCCCAGGAGACGTCACCTTAGGAGCGATGATACGTTTTGGAAGCAAAAGGGACCTGGGGTGCCCTGCCCTGGGAGTGTCCAACTTGCCTCCAGTGCGGCCTTGTTCTAACTTCTTTCCACAGCAGGGAACACGCTGCCCCATAGGAAACTTCACTTCAGGTCGGGTTTACGTGGCGGAAGCATAAGGGTCTGGGCCTGCACTTAACGCGCAGTGTGCAACTTGCCTCGCGGGCGCCCCAGGTTCCAAGTCCTTTGCACAGCCGGGAGCCAACTGCCCTTTGGGAATCCTCCCCTGAAGGTCGCGTTCACGTTTTGGAAGCCGCAGCGTCCCTGCGTGCCCTTAACTCAGAGTATCCAACAAGCTTCTAGTCCGCCCTTCTTCTCAAGTCTTCCCTTCACTTGGGAACACACTGCCACTGAGGAGACTTCACCTGAAGCGCGGCTACACGTTTTGCAGCCCAAGGGGCTGGACGGGCAACTGAACTCAGAAGCTCCAACTGCCCTCTAGTCGGCCTTGGTTCTAAGTTCTTTCCTGACATGGGAACACATGGCCGCATAGGCCTCTTGGCCTTCAGAGCGTTTCTACGTGTTGGAAGAAGCAGGGCCTTAGCCTGCCCTTTACTTAGAGCTTGCAACTTGGCGTAGAGTCCGCCTTTGTGCTAAGTGCTTTCCTGGGCCGCATTGGCGAGCACTTCACTCAGAGTCTCCAACCTGCCTTAGAGTCCGCCTTGGTTCTAACCCCTTTCCTCAACTTGGGAGAACGCTGCCCTCTAGTAGTGTTCGTCTTCGCTGCGTTGGTAAGGTTTGGGAAGCCTAAGGGCCTTCCCTGGAACTCAACTCGGTGTAGCCAGCAGGCTTCTCGTCCGCCCCGGTTCTAAGGTCTTTCCTCCCCTGGGATCTCACGGCCCCCCCAGGAGACGTCACCTTAGGAGCGATGATACGTTTTGGAAGCAAAAGGGACCTGGGGTGCCCTGCCCTGGGAGTGTCCAACTTGCCTCCAGTGCGGCCTTGTTCTAACTTCTTTCCACAGCAGGGAACACGCTGCCCCATAGGAAACTTCACTTCAGGTCGGGTTTACGTGGCGGAAGCATAAGGTTCTGGGCCTGCACTTAACGCGCAGTGTGCAACTTGCCTCGCGGGCGCCCCAGTTTCCAACTCCTTTGAACAGCCGGGAGCCAACTGCCCTTTGGGAATCCTCCCCTGAAGGTCGCGTTCACGTTTTGGAAGCCGCAGCGTCTTTGCGTGCCCTTAACTCAGAGTATCCAACAAGCTTCTAGTCCGCCCTTCTTCTCAAGTCTTCCCTTCACTTGGGAACACACTGCCACTGAGGAGACTTCACCTGAAGCGCGGCTACACGTTTTGCAGCCCAAGGGGCTGGACGGGCAACTTAACTCAGAAGCTCCAACTGCCCTCTAGTCGGCCTTGGTTCTAAGTTCTTTCCTGACATGGGAACACACGGCCGCATAGGCCTCTTGGCCTTCAGAGCGTTTCTACGTGTTGGAAGCAGCAGGGCCTTAGCCTGCCCTTTACTTAGAGCTTGCAACTTGGCGTAGAGTCCGCCTTTGTGCTAAGTGCTTTCCTGGGCCGCATTGGCGAGCACTTCACTCAGAGTCTCCAACCTGCCTTAGAGTCCGCCTTGGTTCTAACCCCTTTCCTCAACTTGGGAGAACGCTGCCCTCTAGTAGTGTTCGTCTTCGCTGCGTTGGTAAGGTTTGGGAAGCCTAAGGACCTTCCCTGGAACTCAACTCGGTGTAGCCAGCAGGCTTCTCGTCCGCCCCGGTTCTAAGGTCTTTCCTCCCCTGGGATCTCACGGCCCCCCCAGGAGACGTCACCTTAGGAGCGATGATACGTTTTGGAAGCAAAAGGGACCTGGGGTGCCCTGCCCTGGGAGTGTCCAACTTGCCTCCAGTGCGGCCTTGTTCTAACTTCTTTCCACAGCAGGGAACACGCTGCCCCATAGGAAACTTCACTTCAGGTCGGGTTTACGTGGCGGAAGCATAAGGGTCTGGGCCTGCACTTAACTCGCAGTGTGCAACTTGCCTCGCGGGCGCCCCAGGTTCCAAGTCCTTTGCACAGCCGGGAGCCAACTGCCCTTTGGGAATCCTCCCCTAAACGTCGCGTTCACGTTTTGTAAGGCGCAGCATCTTTGCGTGCCCTTAACTCAGAGTATCCAACAAGCTTCTAGTCCGCCCTTCTTCTCAAGTCTTCCCTTCACTTGGGAACACACTGCCACTGAGGAGACTTCACCTGAAGCGCGGCTACAGGTTTTGCAGCCCAAGGGGCTGGACGGGCAACTTAACTCAGAATTCCAACTGCCCTCTAGTCGGCCATGGTTCTAAGTTCTTTCCTGACATGGGAACACACGGCCGCATAGGCCTCTTGGCCTTCAGAGCGTTTCTACGTGTTGGAAGCAGCAGGGCCTTAGCCTGCCCTTTACTTAGAGCTTGCAACTTGGCGTAGAGTCCGCCTTTGTGCTAAGTGCTTTCCTGGGCCGCATTGGCGAGCACTTCACTCAGAGTCTCCAACCTGCCTTAGAGTCCGCCTTGGTTCTAACCCCTTTCCTCAACTTGGGAGAACGCTGCCCTCTAGTAGTGTTCGTCTTCGCTGCGTCGGTAAGGTTTGGGAAGCCTAAGGGCCTTCCCTGGAACTCAACTCGGTGTAGCCAGCAGGCTTCTCGTCCGCCCCGGTTCTAAGGTCTTTCCTCCCCTGGGATCTCACGGCCCCCCCAGGAGACGTCACCATAGGAGCGATGATACGTTTTGGAAGCAAAAGGGACCTGGGGTGCCCTGCCCTGGGAGTGTCCAACTTGCCTCCAGTGCGGCCTTGTTCTAACTTCTTTCCACAGCAGGGAACACGCTGCCCCATAGGAAACTTCACTTCAGGTCGGGTTTACGTGGCGGAAGCATAAGGGTCTGGGCCTGCACTTAACGCGCAGTGTGCAACTTGCCTCGCGGGCGCCCCAGGTTCCAAGTCCTTTGCACAGCCGGGAGCCAACTGCCCTTTGGGAATCCTCCCCTGAAGGTCGCGTTCACGTTTTGGAAGCCGCAGCGTCTTTGCGTGCCCTTAACTCAGAGTATCCAACAAGCTTCTAGTCCGCCCTTCTTCTCAAGTCTTCCCTTCACTTGGGAACACACTGCCACTGAGGAGACTTCACCTGAAGCGTGGCTACACGTTTTGCAGCCCAAGGGGCTGGACGGGCAACTGAACTCAGAAGCTCCAACTGCCCTCTAGTCGGCCTTGGTTCTAAGTTCTTTCCTGACATGGGAACACACGGCCGCATAGGCCTCTTGGCCTTCAGAGCGTTTCTACGTGTTGGAAGCAGCAGGGCCTTAGCCTGCCCTTTACTTAGAGCTTGCAACTTGGCGTAGAGTCCGCCTTTGTGCTAAGTGCTTTCCTGGGCCGCATTGGCGAGCACTTCACTCAGAGTCTCCAACCTGCCTTAGAGTCCGCCTTGGTTCTAACCCCTTTCCTCAACTTGGGAGAACGCTGCCCTCTAGTAGTGTTCGTCTTCGCTGCGTTGGTAAGGTTTGGGAAGCCTAAGGGCCTTCCCTGGAACTCAACTCGGTGTAGCCAGCAGGCTTCTCGTCCGCCCCGGTTCTAAGGTCTTTCCTCCCCTGGGATCTCACGGCCCCCCCAGGAGACGTCACCTTAGGAGCGATGATACGTTTTGGAAGCAAAAGGGACCTGGGGTGCCCTGCCCTGGGAGTGTCCAACTTGCCTCCAGTGCGGCCTTGTTCTAACTTCTTTCCACAGCAGGGAACACGCTGCCCCATAGGAAACTTCACTTCAGGTCGGGTTTACGTGGCGGAAGCATAAGGGTCTGGGCCTGCACTTAACGCGCAGTGTGCAACTTGCCTCGCGGGCGCCCCAGGTTCCAAGTCCTTTGCACAGCCGGGAGCCAACTGCCCTTTGGGAATCCTCCCCTGAAGGTCGCGTTCACGTTTTGGAAGCCGCAGCGTCCCTGCGTGCCCTTAACTCAGAGTATCCAACAAGCTTCTAGTCCGCCCTTCTTCTCAAGTCTTCCCTTCACTTGGGAACACACTGCCACTGAATAGACTTCACCTGAAGCGCGGCTACAGGTTTTGCAGCCCAAGGGGCTGGACGGGCAACTGAACTCAGAAGCTCCAACTGCCCTCTAGTCGGCCTTGGTTCTAAGTTCTTTCCTGACATGGGAACACATGGCCGCATAGGCCTCTTGGCCTTCAGAGCGTTTCTACGTGTTGGAAGAAGCAGGGCCTTAGCCTGCCCTTTACTTAGAGCTTGCAACTTGGCGTAGAGTCCGCCTTTGTGCTAAGTGCTTTCCTGGGCCGCATTGGCGAGCACTTCACTCAGAGTCTCCAACCTGCCTTAGAGTCCGCCTTGGTTCTAACCCCTTTCCTCAACTTGGGAGAACGCTGCCCTCTAGTAGTGTTCGTCTTCGCTGCGTTGGTAAGGTTTGGGAAGCCTAAGGGCCTTCCCTGGAACTCAACTCGGTGTAGCCAGCAGGCTTCTCGTCCGCCCCGGTTCTAAGGTCTTTCCTCCCCTGGGATCTCACGGCCCCCCCAGGAGACGTCACCTTAGGAGCGATGATACGTTTTGGAAGCAAAAGGGACCTGGGGTGCCCTGCCCTGGGAGTGTCCAACTTGCCTCCAGTGCGGCCTTGTTCTAACTTCTTTCCACAGCAGGGAACACGCTGCCCCATAGGAAACTTCACTTCAGGTCGGGTTTACGTGGCGGAAGCATAAGGGTCTGGGCCTGCACTTAACGCGCAGTGTGCAACTTGCCTCGCGGGCGCCCCAGGTTCCAAGCCCTTTGCACAGCCGCGAGCCAACTGCCCTTTGGGAATCCTCCCCTGAAGGTCGCGTTCACGTTTTGGAAGCCGCAGCGTCTTTGCGTGCCCTTAACTCAGAGTATCCAACAAGCTTCTAGTCCGCCCTTCTTCTCAAGTCTTCCCTTCACTTGGGAACACACTGCCACTGAGGAGACTTCACCGGAAGCGCGGCTACAGGTTTTGCAGCCCAAGGGGCTGGACGGGCAACTTAACTCAGAAGCTCCAACTGCCCTCTAGTCGGCCTTGGTTCTAAGTTCTTTCCTGAGATGGGAACACACGGCCGCATAGGCCTCTTGGCCTTCAGAGCGTTTCTACGTGTTGGAAGCAGCAGGGCCTTAGCCTGCCCTTTACTTAGAGCTTGCAACTTGGCGTAGAGTCCGCCTTTGTGCTAAGTGCTTTCCTGGGCCGCATTGGCGAGCACTTCACTCAGAGTCTCCAACCTGCCTTAGAGTCCGCCTTGGTTCTAACCCCTTTCCTCAACTTGGGAGAACGCTGCCCTCTAGTAGTGTTCGTCTTCGCTGCGTTGGTAAGGTTTGGGAAGCCTAAGGGCCTTCCCTGGAACTCAACTCGGTGTAGCCAGCAGGCTTCTCGTCCGCCCCGGTTCTAAGGTCTTTCCTCCCCTGGGATCTCACGGCCCCCCCAGGAGACGTCACCTTAGGAGCGATGATACGTTTTGGAAGCAAAAGGGACCTGGGGTGCCCTGCCCTGGGAGTGTCCAACTTGCCTCCAGTGCGGCCTTGTTCTAACTTCTTTCCACAGCAGGGAACACGCTGCCCCATAGGAAACTTCACTTCAGGTCGGGTTTACGTGGCGGAAGCATAAGGGTCTGGGCCTGCACTTAACGCGCAGTGTGCAACTTGCCTCGCGGGGGCCCCAGGTTCCAACTCCTTTGCACAGCCGGGAGCCAACTGCCCCTTGGGAATCCTCCCCTGATGGTCGCGTTCACGTTTTGGAAGCCGCAGCGTCTTTGCGTGCCCTTAACTCAGAGTATCCAACAAGCTTCTAGTCCGCCCTTCTTCTCAAGTCTTCCCTTCACTTGGGAACACACTGCCACTGAGGAGACTTCACCTGAAGCGCGGCTATACGTTTTGCAGCCCAAGGGGCTGGACGGGCAACTGAACTCAGAAGCTCCAACTGCCCTCTATTCGGCCTTGGTTCTAAGTTCTTTCCTGACATGGGAACACACGGCCGCATAGGCCTCTTGGCCTTCAGAGCGTTTCTACGTGTTGGAAGCAGCAGGGCCTTAGCCTGCCCTTTACTTAGTGCTTTCAACTTGGCGTAGAGTCCGCCTTTGTGCTAAGTGCTTTCCTGGGCCGCATTGGCGAGCACTTCACTCAGAGTCTCCAACCTGCCTTAGAGTCCGCCTTGGTTCTAACCCCTTTCCTCAACTTGGGAGAACGCTGCCCTCTAGTAGTGTTCGTCTTCGCTGCGTTGGTAAGGTTTGGGAAGCCTAAGGGCCTTCCCTGGAACTCAACTCGGTGTAGCCAGCAGGCTTCTCGTCCGCCCCGGTTCTAAGGTCTTTCCTCCCCTGGGATCTCACGGCCCCCCCAGGAGACGTCACGTTAGGGGCGATGATACGTTTTGGAAGCAAAAGGGACCTGGGGTGCCCTGCCCTGGGAGTGTCCAACTTGCCTCCAGTGCGGCCTTGTTCTAACTTCTTTCCACAGCAGGGAACACGCTGCCCCATAGGAAACTTCACTTCAGGTCGGGTTTACGTGGCGGAAGCATAAGGGTCTGGGCCTGCACTTAACGCGCAGTGTGCAACTTGCCTCGCGGGCGCCCCAGGTTCCAAGTCCTTTGCACAGCCGCGAGCCAACTGCCCTTTGGGAATCCTCCCCTGAAGGTCGCCTTCACGTTTTGGAAGCCGCAGCGTCTTTGCGTGCCCTTAACTCAGAGTATCCAACAAGCTTCTAGTCCGCCCTTCTTCTCAAGTCTTCCCTTCACTTGGGAACACACTGCCACTGAGGAGACTTCACCGGAAGCGCGGCTACACGTTTTGCAGCCCAAGGGGCTGGACGGGCAACTGAACTCAGAAGCTCCAACTGCCCTCTAGTCGGCCTTGGTTCTAAGTTCTTTCCTGACATGGGAACACACGGCCGCATAGGCCTCTTGGCCTTCAGAGCGTTTCTACGTGTTGGAAGCAGCAGGGCCTTAGCCTGCCCTTTACTTAGAGCTTGCAACTTGGCGTAGAGTCCGCCTTTGTGCTAAGTGCTTTCCTGGGCCGCATTGGCGAGCACTTTACTCAGAGTCTCCAACCTGCCTTAGAGTCCGCCTTGGTTCTAACCCCTTTCCTCAACTTGGGAGAACGCTGCCCTCTAGTAGTGTTCGTCTTCGCTGCGTTGGTAAGGTTTGGGAAGCCTAAGGGCCTTCCCTGGAACTCAACTCGGTGTAGCCAGCAGGCTTCTCGTCCGCCCCGGTTCTAAAGTCTTTCCTCCCCTGGGATCTCACGGCCCCCCCAGGGAGACGTCACCTTAGGAGCTATGATACGTTTTGGAAGCAAAAGGGGCCTGGAGTGCCCTGCCCTGGGAGTGTCCAACTTGCCTCCAGTGCGGCCTTGTTCTAACTTCTTTCCACAGCAGGGAACACGCTGCCCCATAGGAAACTTCACTTCAGGTCGGGTTTACGTGGCGGAAGCATAAGGGTCTGGGCCTGCACTTAACGCGCAGTGTGCAACTTGCCTGGCGGGCGCCCCAGGTTCCAAGTCCTTTGCACAGCCGGGAGCCAACTGCCCTTTGGGAATCCTCCCCTGAAGGTCGCGTTCACGTTTTGGAAGCCGCAGCGTCTTTGCGTGCCCTTAACTCAGAGTATCCAACAAGCTTCTAGTCCGCCCTTCTTCTCAAGTCTTCCCTTCACTTGGGAACACACTGCCACTGAGGAGACTTCACCTGAAGCGCGGCTACACGTTTTGCAGCCCAAGGGGCTGGACGGGCAACTGAACTCAGAAGCTCCAACTGCCCTCTAGTCGGCCTTGGTTCTAAGTTCTTTCCTGACATGGGAACACACGGCCGCATAGGCCTCTTGGCCTTCAGAGCGTTTCTACGTGTTGGAAGCAGCAGGGCCTTAGCCTGCCCTTTACTTAGAGCTTGCAACTTGGCGTAGAGTCCGCCTTTGTGCTAAGTGCTTTCCTGGGCCGCATTGGCGAGCACTTCACTCAGAGTCTCCAACCTGCCTTAGAGTCCGCCTTGGTTCTAACCCCTTTCCTCAACTTGGGAGAACGCTGCCCTCTAGTAGTGTTCGTCTTCGCTGCGTTGGTAAGGTTTGGGAAGCCTAAGGGCCTTCCCTGGAACTCAACTCGGTGTAGCCAGCAGGCTTCTCGTCCGCCCCGGTTCTAAGGTCTTTCCTCCCCTGGGATCTCACGGCCCCCCCAGGAGACGTCACCTTAGGAGCGATGATACGTTTTGGAAGCAAAAGGGACCTGGGGTGCCCTGCCCTGGGAGTGTCCAACTTGCCTCCAGTGCGGCCTTGTTCTAACTTCTTTCCACAGCAGGGAACACGCTGCCCCATAGGAAACTTCACTTCAGGTCGGGTTTACGTGGCGGAAGCATAAGGGTCTGGGCCTGCACTTAACGCGCAGTGTGCAACTTGCCTGGCGGGCGCCCCAGGTTCCAAGTCCTTTGCACAGCCGGGAGCCAACTGCCCTTTGGGAATCCTCCCCTGAAGGTCGCGTTCACGTTTTGGAAGCCGCAGCGTCTTTGCGTGCCCTTAACTCAGAGTATCCAACAAGCTTCTAGTCCGCCCTTCTTCTCAAGTCTTCCCTTCACTTGGGAACACACTGCCACTGAGGAGACTTCACCTGAAGCGCGGCTACACGTTTTGCAGCCCAAGGGGCTGGACGGGCAACTGAACTCAGAAGCTCCAACTGCCCTCTAGTCGGCCTTGGTTCTAAGTTCTTTCCTGACATGGGAACACACGGCCGCATAGGCCTCTTGGCCTTCAGAGCGTTTCTACGTGTTGGAAGCAGCAGGGCCTTAGCCTGCCCTTTACTTAGAGCTTGCAACTTGGCGTAGAGTCCGCCTTTGTGCTAAGTGCTTTCCTGGGCCGCATTGGCGAGCACTTCACTCAGAGTCTCCAACCTGCCTTAGAGTCCGCCTTGGTTCTAACCCCTTTCCTCATCTTGGGAGAACGCTGCCCTCTAGTAGTGTTCGTCTTCGCTGCGTTGGTAAGGTTTGGGAAGCCTAAGGGCCTTCCCTGGAACTCAACTCGGTGTAGCCATCAGGCTTCTCGTCCGCCCCGGTTCTAAGGTCTTTCCTCCCCTGGGATCTCACGGCCCCCCCAGGAGACGTCACGTTAGGAGCGATGATACGTTTTGGAAGCAAAAGGGACCTGGGGTGCCCTGCCCTGGGAGTGTCCAACTTGCTTCCAGTGCGGCCTTGTTCTAACTTCTTTCCACAGCAGGGAACACGCTGCCCCATAGGAAACTTCACTTCAGGTCGGGTTTACGTGGCGGAAGCATAAGGGTCTGGGCCTGCACTTAACGCGCAGTGTGCAACTTGCCTCGCGGGCGCCCCAGGTTCCAAGTCCTTTGCACAGCCGGGAGCCAACTGCCCTTTGGGAATCCTCCCCTGAAGGTCGCGTTCACGTTTTGGAAGCCGCAGCGTCTTTGCGTGCCCTTAACTCAGAGTATCCAACAAGCTTCTAGTCCGCCCTTCTTCTCAAGTCTTCCCTTCACTTGGGAACACACTGCCACTGAGGAGACTTCACCGGAAGCGCGGCTACAGGTTTTGCAGCCCAAGGGGCTGGACGGGCAACTTAACTCAGAAGCTCCAACTGCCCTCTAGTCGGCCTTGGTTCTAAGTTCTTTCCTGAGATGGGAACACACGGCCGCATAGGCCTCTTGGCCTTCAGAGCGTTTCTACGTGTTGGAAGCAGCAGGGCCTTAGCCTGCCCTTTACTTAGAGCTTGCAACGTGGCGTAGAGTCCGCCTTTGTGCTAAGTGCTTTCCTGGGCCGCATTGGCGAGCACTTCACTCAGAGTCTCCAACCTGCCTTAGAGTCCGCCTTGGTTCTAACCCCTTTCCTCAACTTGGGAGAACGCTGCCCTCTAGTAGTGTTCGTCTTCGCTGCGTTGGTAAGGTTTGGGAAGCCTAAGGGCCTTCCCTGGAACTCAACTCGGTGTAGCCAGCAGGCTTCTCGTCCGCCCCGGTTCTAAGGTCTTTCCTCCCCTGGGATCTCACGGCCCCCCCAGGAGACGTCACCTTAGGAGCGATGATACGTTTTGGAAGCAAAAGGGACCTGGGGTGCCCTGCCCTGGGAGTGTCCAACTTGCCTCCAGTGCGGCCTTGTTCTAACTTCTTTCCACAGCAGGGAACACGCTGCCCCATAGGAAACTTCACTTCAGGTCGGGTTTACGTGGCGGAAGCATAAGGGTCTGGGCCTGCACTTAACGCGCAGTGTGCAACTTGCCTCGCGGGCGCCCCAGGTTCCAAGTCCTTTGCACAGCCGGGAGCCAACTGCCCTTTGGGAATCCTCCCCTGAAGGTCGCGTTCACGTTTTGGAAGCCGCAGCGTCTTTGCGTGCCCTTAACTCAGAGTATCCAACAAGCTTCTAGTCCGCCCTTCTTCTCAAGTCTTCCCTTCACTTGGGAACACACTGCCACTGAGGAGACTTCACCTGAAGCGCGGCTACACGTTTTGCAGCCCAAGGGGCTGGACGGGCAACTGAACTCAGAAGCTCCAACTGCCCTCTAGTCGGCCTTGGTTCTAAGTTCTTTCCTGACATGGGAACACACGGCCGCATAGGCCTCTTGGCCTTCAGAGCGTTTCTACGTGTTGGAAGCAGCAGGGCCTTAGCCTGCCCTTTACTTAGAGCTTGCAACTTGGCGTAGAGTCCGCCTTTGTGCTAAGTGCTTTCCTGGGCCGCATTGGCGAGCACTTCACTCAGAGTCTCCAACCTGCCTTAGAGTCCGCCTTGGTTCTAACCCCTTTCCTCAACTTGGGAGAACGCTGCCCTCTAGTAGTGTTCGTCTTCGCTGCGTTGGTAAGGTTTGGGAAGCCTAAGGGCCTTCCCTGGAACTCAACTCGGTGTAGCCAGCAGGCTTCTCGTCCGCCCCGGTTCTAAGGTCTTTCCTCCCCTGGGATCTCACGGCCCCCCCAGGAGATGTCACCTTAGGAGCGATGATACGTTTTGGAAGCAAAAGGGACCTGGGGTGCCCTGCCCTGGGAGTGTCCAACTTGCCTCCAGTGCGGCCTTGTTCTAACTTCTTTCCACAGCAGGGAACACGCTGCCCCATAGGAAACTTCACTTCAGGTCGGGTTTACGTGGCGGAAGCATAAGGGTCTGGGCCTGCACTTAACGCGCAGTGTGCAACTTGCCTCGCGGGCGCCCCAGGTTCCAAGTCCTTTGCACAGCCGCGAGCCAACTGCCCTTTGGGAATCCTCCCCTGAAGGTCGCGTTCACGTTTTGGAAGCCGCAGCGTCTTTGCGTGCCCTTAACTCAGAGTATCCAACAAGCTTCTAGTCCGCCCTTCTTCTCAAGTCTTCCCTTCACTTGGGAACACACTGCCACTGAGGAGACTTCACCGGAAGCGCGGCTACACGTTTTGCAGCCCAAGGGGCTGGACGGGCAACTGAACTCAGAAGCTCCAACTGCCCTCTAGTCGGCCTTGGTTCTAAGTTCTTATCTGACATGGGAACACACGGCCGCATAGGCCTCTTGGCCTTCAGAGCGTTTCTACGTGTTGGAAGCAGCAGGGCCTTAGCCTGCCCTTTACTTAGAGCTTGCAACTTGGCGTAGAGTCCGCCTTTGTGCTAAGTGCTTTCCTGGGCCGCATTGGCGAGCACTTCACTCAGAGTCTCCAACCTGCCTTAGAGTCCGCCTTGGTTCTAACCCCTTTCCTCAACTTGGGAGAACGCTGCCCTCTAGTAGTGTTCGTCTTCGCTGCGTTGGTAAGGTTTGGGAAGCCTAAGGGCCTTCCCTGGAACTCAACTCGGTGTAGCCAGCAGGCTTCTCGTCCGCCCCGGTTCTAAGGTCTTTCCTCCCCTGGGATCTCACGGCCCCCCCCAGGGAGACGTCACCTTAGGAGCTATGATACGTTTTGGAAGCAAAAGGGGCCTGGGGTGCCCTGCCCTGGGAGTGTCCAACTTGCCTCCAGTGCGGCCTTGTTCTAACTTCTTTCCACAGCAGGGAACACGCTGCCCCATAGGAAACTTCACTTCAGGTCGGGTTTACGTGGCGGAAGCATAAGGGTCTGGGCCTGCACTTAACGCGCAGTGTGCAACTTGCCTCGCGGGCGCCCCAGGTTCCAAGTCCTTTGCACAGCCGGGAGCCAACTGCCCTTTGGGAATCCTCCCCTGAAGGTCGCGTTCACGTTTTGGAAGCCGCAGCGTCTTTGCGTGCCCTTAACTCAGAGTATCCAACAAGCTTCTAGTCCGCCCTTCTTCTCAAGTCTTCCCTTCACTTGGGAACACACTGCCACTGAGGAGACTTCACCTGAAGCGCGGCTACACGTTTTGCAGCCCAAGGGGCTGGACGGGCAACTGAACTCAGAAGCTCCAACTGCCCTCTAGTCGGCCTTGGTTCTAAGTTCTTTCCTGACATGGGAACACACGGCCGCATAGGCCTCTTGGCCTTCAGAGCGTTTCTACGTGTTGGAAGCAGCAGGGCCTTAGCCTGCCCTTTACTTAGAGCTTGCAACTTGGCGTAGAGTCCGCCTTTGTGCTAAGTGCTTTCCTGGGCCGCATTGGCGAGCACTTCACTCAGAGTCTCCAACCTGCCTTAGAGTCCGCCTTGGTTCTAACCCCTTTCCTCAACTTGGGAGAACGCTGCCCTCTAGTAGTGTTCGTCTTCGCTGCGTTGGTAAGGTTTGGGAAGCCTAAGGGCCTTCCCTGGAACTCAACTCGGTGTAGCCAGCAGGCTTCTCGTCCGCCCCGGTTCTAAGGTCTTTCCTCCCCTGGGATCTCACGGCCCCCCCAGGAGACGTCACCTTAGGAGCGATGATACGTTTTGGAAGCAAAAGGGACCTGGGGTGCCCTGCCCTGGGAGTGTCCAACTTGCCTCCAGTGCGGCCTTGTTCTAACTTCTTTCCACAGCAGGGAACACGCTGCCCCATAGGAAACTTCACTTCAGGTCGGGTTTACGTGGCGGAAGCATAAGGGTCTGGGCCTGCACTTAACGCGCAGTGTGCAACTTGCCTCGCGGGCGCCCCAGGTTCCAAGTCCTTTGCACAGCCGGGAGCCAACTGCCCTTTGGGAATCCTCACCTGAAGGTCGCGTTCACGTTTTGGAAGCCGCAGCGTCTTTGCGTGCCCTTAACTCAGAGTATCCAACAAGCTTCTAGTCCGCCCTTCTTCTCAAGTCTTCCCTTCACTTGGGAACACACTGCCACTGAGGAGACTTCACCTGAAGCGCGGCTACACGTTTTGCAGCCCAAGGGGCTGGACGGGCAACTGAACTCAGAAGCTCCAACTGCCCTCTAGTCGGCCTTGGTTCTAAGTTCTTTCCTGACATGGGAACACACGGCCGCATAGGCCTCTTGGCCTTCAGAGCGTTTCTACGTGTTGGAAGCAGCAGGGCCTTAGCCTGCCCTTTACTTAGAGCTTGCAACTTGGCGTAGAGTCCGCCTTTGTGCTAAGTGCTTTCCTGGGCCGCATTGGCGAGCACTTCACTCAGAGTCTCCAACCTGCCTTAGAGTCCGCCTTGGTTCTAACCCCTTTCCTCAACTTGGGAGAACGCTGCCCTCTAGTAGTGCTCGTCTTCGCTGCGTTGGTAAGGTTTGGGAAGCCTAAGGGCCTTCCCTGGAACTCAACTCGGTGTAGCCAGCAGGCTTCTCCTCCGCCCCGGTTCTAAGGTCTTTCCTCCCCTGGGATCTCACGGCCCCCCCAGGAGATGTCACCTTAGGAGCGATGATACGTTTTGGAAGCAAAAGGGACCTGGGGTGCCCTGCCCTGGGAGTGTCCAACTTGCCTCCAGTGCGGCCTTGTTCTAACTTCTTTCCACAGCAGGGAACACGCTGCCCCATAGGAAACTTCACTTCAGGTCGGGTTTACGTGGCGGAAGCATAAGGGTCTGGGCCTGCACTTAACGCGCAGTGTGCAACTTGCCTCGCGGGCGCCCCAGGTTCCAAGTCCTTTGCACAGCCGGGATCCAACTGCCCTTTGGGAATCCTCCCCTGAAGGTCGCGTTCACGTTTTGGAAGCCGCAGCGTCTTTGCGTGCCCTTAACTCAGAGTATCCAACAAGCTTCTAGTCCGCCCTTCTTCTCAAGTCTTCCCTTCACTTGGGAACACACTGCCACTGAGGAGACTTCACCTGAAGCGCGGCTACAGGTTTTGCAGCCCAAGGGGCTGGACGGGCAACTTAACTCAGAAGCTCCAACTGCCCTCTAGTCGGCCTTGGTTCTAAGTTCTTTCCTGACATGGTAACACACGGCCGCATAGGCCTCTTGGCCTTCAGAGCGTTTCTACGTGTTGGAAGCAGCAGGGCCTTAGCCTGCCCTTTACTTAGAGCTTGCAACTTGGCGTAGAGTCCGCCTTTGTGCTAAGTGCTTTCCTGGGCCGCATTGGCGAGCACTTCACTCAGAGTCTCCAACCTGCCTTAGAGTCCGCCTTGGTTCTAACCCCTTTCCTCAACTTGGGAGAATGCTGCCCTCTAGTAGTGTTCGTCTTCGCTGCGTTGGTAAGGTTTGGGAAGCCTAAGGGCCTTCCCTGGAACTCAACTCGGTGTAGCCAGCAGGCTTCTCGTCCGCCCCAGTTCTAAGGTCTTTCCTCCCCTGGGATCTCACGGCCCCCCCAGGAGACGTCACCTTAGGAGCAATGATATGTTTTGGAAGCAAAAGGGACCTGGGGTGCCCTGCCCTGGGAGTGTCCAACTCGCCTCCAGTGCGGCCTTGTTCTAACTTCTTTCCACAGCAGGGAACACGCTGCCCCATAGGAAACTTCACTTCAGGTCGGGTTTACGTGGCGGAAGCATAAGGGTCTGGGCCTGCACTTAACGCGCAGTGTGCAACTTGCCTCGTGGGCGCCCCAGGTTCCAAGTCCTTTGCACAGCCGGGAGCCAACTGCCCTTTGGGAATCCTCCCCTGAAGGTCGCGTTCACGTTTTGGAAGCCGCAGCGTCTTTGCGTGCCCTTAACTCAGAGTATCCAACAAGCTTCTAGTCCGCCCTTCTTCTCAAGTCTTCCCTTCACTTGGGAACACACTGCCACTGAGGAGACTTCACCTGAAGCGCGGCTACACGTTTTGCAGCCCAAGGGGCTGGACGGGCAACTGAACTCAGAAGCTCCAACTGCCCTCTAGTCGGCCTTGTTTCTAAGTTCTTTCCTGACATGGGAACACACGGCCGCATAGGCCTCTTGGCCTTCAGAGCGTTTCTACGTGTTGGAAGCAGCAGGGCCTTAGCCTGCCCTTTACTTAGAGCTTGCAACTTGGCGTAGAGTCCGCCTTTGTGCTAAGTGCTTTCCTGGGCCGCATTGGCGAGCACTTCACTCAGAGTCTCCAACCTGCCTTAGAGTCCGCCTTGGTTCTAACCCCTTTCCTCAACTTGGGAGAATGCTGCCCTCTAGTAGTGTTCATCTTCGCTGCGTTGGTAAGGTTTGGGAAGCCTAAGGGCCTTCCCTGGAACTCAACTCGGTGTAGCCAGCAGGCTTCTCGTCCGCCCCGGTTCTAAGGTCTTTCCTCCCCTGGGATCTCACGGCCCCCCCAGGAGACGTCACCTTAGGAGCGATGATACGTTTTGGAAGCAAAAGGGACCTGGGGTGCCCTGCCCTGGGAGTGTCCAACTTGCCTCCAGTGCGGCCTTGTTCTAACTTCTTTCCACAGCAGGGAACACGCTGCCCCATAGGAAACTTCACTTCAGGTCGGGTTTACGAGGCGGAAGCATAAGGGTCTGGGCCTGCACTTAACGCGCAGTGTGCAACTTGCCTCGCGGGCGCCCCAGGTTCCAAGTCCTTTGCACAGCCGGGAGCCAACTGCCCTTTGGGAATCCTCCCCTGAAGGTCGCGTTCACGTTTTGGAAGCCGCAGCGTCTTTGCGTGCCCTTAACTCAGAGTATCCAACAAGCTTCTAGTCCGCCCTACTTCTCAAGTCTTCCCTTCACTTGGGAACACACTGCCACTGAGGAGACTTCACCTGAAGCGCGGCTACAGGTTTTGCAGCCCAAGGGGCTGGACGGGCAACTTAACTCAGAAGCTCCAACTGCCCTCTAGTCGGCCTTGGTTCTAAGTTCTTTCCTGA
This sequence comes from Meles meles, assembly GCF_922984935.1. Classification (NCBI taxonomy): domain Eukaryota; kingdom Metazoa; phylum Chordata; class Mammalia; order Carnivora; family Mustelidae; genus Meles; species Meles meles. Next base: position 413,207 of record NW_025721606.1, read on the forward strand.
CATGGGAACACACGGCCGCATAGGCCTCTTGGCCTTCAGAGCGTTTCTACGTGTTGGAAGCAGCAGGGCCTTGGCCTGCCCTTTACTTAGAGCTTGCAACTTGGCGTAGAGTCCGCCTTTGTGCTAAGTGCTTTCCTGGGCCGCATTGGCGAGCACTTCACTCAGAGTCTCCAACCTGCCTTAGAGTCCGCCTTGGTTCTAACCCCTTTCCTCAACTTGGGAGAACGCTGCCCTCTAGTAGTGTTCGTCTTCGCTGCGTTGGTAAGGTTTGGGAAGCCTAAGGGCCTTCCCTGGAACTCAACTCGGTGTAGCCAGCAGGCTTCTCGTCCGCCCCGGTTCTAAGGTCTTTCCTCCCCTGGGATCTCACGGCCCCCCCAGGAGACGTCACGTTAGGAGCGATGATACGTTTTGGAAGCAAAAGGGACCTGGGGTGCCCTGCCCTGGGAGTGTCCAACTTGCCTCCAGTGCGGCCTTGTTCTAACTTCTTTCCACAGCAGGGAACACGCTGCCCCATAGGAAACTTCACTTCAGGTCGGGTTTACGTGGCGGAAGCATAAGGGTCTGGGCCTGCACTTAACGCGCAGTGTGCAACTTGCCTCGCGGGCGCCCCAGGTTCCAAGTCCTTTGCACAGCCGCGAGCCAACTGCCCTTTGGGAATCCTCCCCTGAAGGTCGCGTTCACGTTTTGGAAGCCGCAGCGTCTTTGCGTGCCCTTAACTCAGAGTATCCAACAAGCTTCTAGTCCGCCCTTCTTCTCAAGTCTTCCCTTCACTTGGGAACACACTGCCACTGAGGAGACTTCACCGGAAGCGCGGCTACAGGTTTTGCAGCCCAAGGGGCTGGACGGGCAACTTAACTCAGAAGCTCCAACTGCCCTCTAGTCGGCCTTGGTTCTAAGTTCTTTCCTGAGATGGGAACACACGGCCGCATAGGCCTCTTGGCCTTCAGAGCGTTTCTACGTGTTGGAAGCAGCAGGGCCTTAGCCTGCCCTTTACTTAGAGCTTGCAACTTGGCGTAGAGTCCGCCTTTGTGCTAAGTGCTTTCCTGGGCCGCATTGGCGAGCACTTCACTCAGAGTCTCCAACCTGCCTTAGAGTCCGCCTTGGTTCTAACCCCTTTCCTCAACTTGGGAGAACGCTGCCCTCTAGTAGTGTTCGTCTTCGCTGCGTTGGTAAGGTTTGGGAAGCCTAAGGGCCTTCCCTGGAACTCAACTCGGTGTAGCCAGCAGGCTTCTCGTCCGCCCCGGTTCTAAGGTCTTTCCTCCCCTGGGATCTCACGGCCCCCCCAGGAGACGTCACCTTAGGAGCGATGATACGTTTTGGAAGCAAAAGGGACCTGGGGTGCCCTGCCCTGGGAGTGTCCAACTTGCCTCCAGTGCGGCCTTGTTCTAACTTCTTTCCACAGCAGGGAACACGCTGCCCCATAGGAAACTTCACTTCAGGTCGGGTTTACGTGGCGGAAGCATAAGGGTCTGGGCCTGCACTTAACGCGCAGTGTGCAACTTGCCTCGCGGGCGCCCCAGGTTCCAAGTCCTTTGCACAGCCGCGAGCCAACTGCCCTTTGGGAATCCTCCCCTGAAGGTCGCGTTCACGTTTTGGAAGCCGCAGCGTCTTTGCGTGCCCTTAACTCAGAGTATCCAACAAGCTTCTAGTCCGCCCTTCTTCTCAAGTCTTCCCTTCACTTGGGAACACACTGCCACTGAGGAGACTTCACCTGAAGCGCGGCTACACGTTTTGCAGCCCAAGGGGCTGGACGGGCAACTGAACTCAGAAGCTCCAACTGCCCTCTAGTCGGCCTTGGTTCTAAGTTCTTTCCTGACATGGGAACACACGGCCGCATAGGCCTCTTGGCCTTCAGAGCGTTTCTACGTGTTGGAAGCAGCAGGGCCTTAGCCTGCCCTTTACTTAGAGCTTGCAACTTGGCGTAGAGTCCGCCTTTGTGCTAAGTGCTTTCCTGGGCCGCATTGGCGAGCACTTCACTCAGAGTCTCCAACCTGCCTTAGAGTCCGCCTTGGTTCTAACCCCTTTCCTCAACTTGGGAGAACGCTGCCCTCTAGTAGTGCTCGTCTTCGCTGCGTTGGTAAGGTTTGGGAAGCCTAAGGGCCTTCCCTGGAACTCAACTCGGTGTAGCCAGCAGGCTTCTCGTCCGCCCCGGTTCTAAGGTCTTTCCTCCCCTGGGATCTCACGGCCCCCCCAGGAGACGTCACCTTAGGAGCGATGATACGTTTTGGAAGCAAAAGGGACCTGGGGTGCCCTGCCCTGGGAGTGTCCAACTTGCCTCCAGTGCGGCCTTGTTCTAACTTCTTTCCACAGCAGGGAACACGCTGCCCCATAGGAAACTTCACTTCAGGTCGGGTTTACGTGGCGGAAGCATAAGGGTCTGGGCCTGCACTTAACGCGCAGTGTGCAACTTGCCTCGCGGGCGCCCCAGGTTCCAAGTCCTTTGCACAGCCGGGAGCCAACTGCCCTTTGGGAATCCTCCCCTGAAGGTCGCGTTCACGTTTTGGAAGCCGCAGCGTCTTTGCGTGCCCTTAACTCAGAGTATCCAACAAGCTTCTAGTCCGCCCTTCTTCTCAAGTCTTCCCTTCACTTGGGAACACACTGCCACTGAGGAGACTTCACCTGAATCGCGGCTACAGGTTTTGCAGCCCAAGGGGCTGGACGGGCAACTTAACTCAGAAGCTCCAACTGCCCTCTAGTCGGCCTTGGTTCTAAGTTCTTTCCTGACATGGGAACACACGGCCGCATAGGCCTCTTGGCCTTCAGAGCGTTTCTACGTGTTGGAAGCAGCAGGGCCTTCGCCTGCCCTTTACTTAGAGCTTGCAACTTGGCGTAGAGTCCGCCTTTGTGCTAAGTGCTTTCCTGGGACGCATTGGCGAGCACTTCACTCAGAGTCTCCAACCTGCCTTAGAGTCCGCCTTGGTTCTAACCCCTTTCCTCAACTTGGGAGAACGCTGCCCTCTAGTAGTGTTCGTCTTCGCTGCGTTGGTAAGGTTTGGGAAGCCTAAGGGCCTTCCCTGGAACTCAACTCGGTGTAGCCAGCAGGCTTCTCGTCCGCCCCGGTTCTAAGGTCTTTCCTCCCCTGGGATCTCACGGCCCCCCCAGGAGACATCACCTTAGGAGCGATGATACGTTTTGGAAGCAAAAGGGACCTGGGGTGCCCTGCCCTGGGAGTGTCCAACTCGCCTCCAGTGCGGCCTTGTTCTAACTTCTTTCCACAGCAGGGAACACGCTGCCCCATAGGAAACTTCACTTCAGGTCGGGTTTACGTGGCGGAAGCATAAGGGTCTGGGCCTGCACTTAACGCGCAGTGTGCAACTTGCCTCGCGGGCGCCCCAGGTTCCAAGTCCTTTGCACAGCCGGGAGCCAACTGCCCTTTGGGAATCCTCCCCTGAAGGTCGCGTTCACGTTTTGGAAGCCGCAGCGTCTTTGCGTGCCCTTAACTCAGAGTATCCAACAAGCTTCTAGTCCGCCCTTCTTCTCAAGTCTTCCCTTCACTTGGGAACACACTGCCACTGAGGAGACTTCACCTGAAGCGCGGCTACAAATTTTGCAGCCCAAGGGTCTGGACGGGCAACTTAACTCAGAAGCTCCAACTGCCCTCTAGTCGGCCTTGGTTCTAAGTTCTTTCCTGACATGGGAACACACGGCCGCAGAGGCCTCTTGGCCTTCAGAGCGTTTCTACGTGTTGGAAGCAGCAGGGCCTTAGCCTGCCCTTTACTTAGAGCTTGCAACTTGGCGTAGAGTACGCCTTTGTGCTAAGTGCTTTCCTGGGCCGCATTGGCGAGCACTTCACTCAGAGTCTCCAACCTGCCTTAGAGTCCGCCTTGGTTCTAACCCCTTTCCTCAACTTGGGAGAACGCTGCCCTCTAGTAGTGTTCGTCTTCTCTGCGTTGGTAAGGTTTGGGAAGCCTAAGGGCCTTCCCTGGAACTCAACTCGGTGTAGCCAACAGGCTTCTCGTCCGCCCCGGTTCTAAGGTCTTTCCTCCCCTGGGATCTCACGGCCCCCCCAGGAGACGTCACCTTAGGAGCGATGATACGTTTTGGAAGCAAAAGGGACCTGGGGTGCCCTGCCCTGGGAGTGTCCAACTCGCCTCCAGTGCGGCCTTGTTCTAACTTCTTGCCACAGCAGGGAACACGCTGCCCCATAGGAAACTTCACTTCAGGTCGGGTTTACGTGGCGGAAGCATAAGGGTCTGGGCCTGCACTTAACGCGCAGTGTGCAACTTGCCTCGCGGGCGCCCCAGGTTCCAACTCCTTTGCACAGCCGGGAGCCAACTGCCCTTTGGGAATCCTCCCCTGAAGGTCGTGTTCACGTTTTGGAAGCCGCAGCGTCTTTGCATGCCCTTAACTCAGAGTATCCAACAAGCTTCTAGTCCGCCCTTCTTCTCAAGTCTTCCCTTCACTTGGGAACACACTGCCACTGAGGAGACTTCACCTGAAGCGCGGCTACACGTTTTGCAGCCCAAGGGGCTGGACGGGCAACTTAACTCAGAAGCTCCAACTGCCCTCTAGTCGGCCTTGGTTCTAAGTTCTTTCCTGACATGGGAACACACGGCCGCATAGGCCTCTTGGCCTTCAGAGCGTTTCTACGTGTTGGAAGCAGCAGGGCCTTAGCCTGCCCTTTACTTAGAGCTTGCAACTTGGCGTAGAGTCCGCCTTTGTGCTAAGTGCTTTCCTGGGCCGCATTGGCGAGCACTTCACTCAGAGTCTCCAACCTGCCTTAGAGTCCGCCTTGGTTCTAACCCCTTTCCTCAACTTGGGAGAACGCTGCCCTCTAGTAGTGTTCGTCTTCTCTGCGTTGGCAAGGTTTGGGAAGCCTAAGGGCCTTCCCTGGAACTCAACTCGGTGTAGCCAACAGGCTTCTCGTCCGCCCCGGTTCTAAGGTCTTTCCTCCCCTGGGATCTCACGGCCCCCCCAGGAGACGTCACCTTAGGAGCGATGATACGTTTTGGAAGCAAAAGGGACCTGGGGTGCCCTGCCCTGGGAGTGTCCAACTCGCCTCCAGTGCGGCCTTGTTCTAACTTCTTGCCACAGCAGGGAACACGCTGCCCCATAGGAAACTTCACTTCAGGTCGGGTTTACGTGGCGGACGCATAAGGGTCTGGGCCTGCACTTAACGCGCAGTGTGCAAGTTGCCTCGCGGGCGCCCCAGGTTCCAAGTCCTTTGCACAGCCGGGAGCCAACTGCCCTTTGGGAAACCTCCCCTGAAGGTCGCGTTCACGTTGTGGAAGCCGCAGCGTCTTTGCGTGCCCTTAACTCAGAGTATCCAACAAGCTTCTAGTCCGCCCTTCTTCTCAAGTCTTCCCTTCACTTGGGAACACACTGCCACTGAGGAGACTTCACCTGAAGCGCGGCTACACGTTTTGTAGCCCAAGGGGCTGGACGGGCAACTGAACTCAGAAGCTCCAACTGCCCTCTAGACGGCCTGGTTCTAAGTTCTTTCCTGACATGGGAACACACGGCCGCATAGGCCTCTTGGCCCTCAGAGCGTTTCTACGTGTTGTAAGCAGCGGGGCCTTAGCCTGCCCTTTACTTAGAGCTTGCAACTTGGCGTAGAGTCCGCCTTTGTGCTAAGTGCTTTCCTGGGCCGCATTGGCGAGCACTTCACTCAGAGTCTCCAACCTGCCTTAGAGTCCGCCTTGGTTCTAACCCCTTTCCTCAACTTGGGAGAACGCTGCCCTCTAGTAGTGTTCGTCTTCGCTGCGTTGGTAAGGTTTGGGAAGCCTAAGGGCCTTCCCTGGAACTCAACTCGGTTAGCCAACAGGCTTCTCGTCCGCCCCGGTCCTAAGGTCTTTCCTCCCCTGGGATCTCACGGCCCCCCCCATGAGACGTCACCTTAGGAGCGATGATACGTTTTGGAAGCAAAAGGGACCTGGGGTGCCCTGCCCTGGGAGTGTCCAACTTGCCTCCAGTGCGGCCTTGTTCTAACTTCTTTCCACAGCAGGGAACACGCTGCCCCATAGGAAACTTCACTTCAGGTCGGGTTTACGTGGCGGAAGCATAAGGGTCTGGGCCTGCACTTAACGCGCAGTGTGCAACTTGCCTCGCGGGCGCCCCAGGTTCCAAATCCTTTGCACAGCCGGGAGCCAACTGCCCTTTGGGAATCCTCCCCTGAAGGTCGCGTTCACGTTTTGGAAGCCGCAGCGTCTTTGCGTGTCCTTAACTCAGAGTATCCAACAAGCTTCTAGTCCGCCCTTCTTCTCAAGTCTTCCCTTCACTTGGGAACACACTGCCACTGAGGAGACTTCACCTGAAGCGCGGCTACACGTTTTGCAGCCCAAGGGGCTGGACGGGCAACTGAACTCAGAAGCTCCAACTGCCCTCTAGTCGGCCTTGGTTCTAAGTTCTTTCCTGAGATGGGAACACACGGCCGCATAGGCCTCTTGGCCTTCAGAGCGTTTCTACGTGTTGGAAGCAGCAGGGCCTTAGCCTGCCCTTTACTTAGAGCTTGCAACTTGGCGTAGAGTCCCCCTTTGTGCTAAGTGCTTTCTTGGGCCGCATTGGCGAGCACTTCACTCAGAGTCTCCAACCTGCCTTAGAGTCCGCCTTGGTTCTAACCCCTTTCCTCAACTTGGGAGAACGCTGCCCTCTAGTAGTGTTCGTCTTCGCTGCGTTGGTAAGGTTTGGGAAGTCTAAGGGCCTTCCCTGGAACTCAACTCGGTGTAGCCAGCAGGCTTCTCGTCCGCCCCGGTTCTAAGGTCTTTCCTCCCCTGGGATCTCACGGCCCCCCCAGGAGACGTCACCTTAGGAGCGATGATACGTTTTGGAAGCAAATGGGACCTGGGGTGCCCTGCCCTGGGAGTGTCCAACTTGCCTCCAGTGCGGCCTTGTTCTAACTTCTTTCCACAGCAGGGAACACGCTGCCCCATAGGAAACTTCACTTCAGGTCGGGTTTACGTGGCGGAAGCATAAGGGTCTGGGCCTGCACTTAACGCGCAGTGTGCAACTTGCCTCGCGGGCGCCCCAGGTTCCAAGTCCTTTGCACAGCCGGGAGCCAACTGCCCTTTGGGAATCCTCCCCTGAAGGTCGCGTTCACGTTTTGGAAGCCGCAGCGTCTTTGCGTGCCCTTAACTCAGAGTATCCAACAAGCTTCTAGTCCGCCCTTCTTCTCAAGTCTTCCCTTCACTTGGGAACACACGGCCACTGAGGAGACTTCACCTGAAGCGCGGCTACACGTTTTGCAGCCCAAGGGGCTGGACGGGCAACTTAACTCAGAAGCTCCAACTGCCCTCTAGTCGGCCTTGGTTCTAAGTTCTTTCCTGACATGGGAACACACGGCCGCATAGGCCTCTTGGCCTTCAGAGCGTTTCTACGTGTTGGAAGCAGCAGGGCCTTAGCCTGCCCTTTACTTAGAGCTTGCAACTTGGCGTAGAGTCCGCCTTTGTGCTAAGTGCTTTCTTGGGCCGCATTGGCGAGCACTTCACTCAGAGTCTCCAACCTGCCTTAGAGTCCGCCTTGGTTCTAACCCCTTTCCTCAACTTGGGAGAACGCTGCCCTCTAGTAGTGTTCGTCTTCGCTGCGTTGGTAAGGTTTGGGAAGCCTAAGGGCCTTCCCTGGAACTCAACTCGGTTAGCCAACAGGCTTCTCGTCCGCCCCGGTTCTAAGGTCTTTCCTCCCCTGGGATCTCACGGCCCCCCCCAGGAGACGTCACCTTAGGAGCGATGATACGTTTTGGAAGCAAAAGGGACCTGGGGTGCCCTGCCCTGGGAGTGTCCAACTTGCCTCCAGTGCGGCCTTGTTCTAACTTCTTTCCACAGCAGGGAACACGCTGCCCCATAGGAAACTTCACTTCAGGTCGGGTTTACATGGCGGAAGCATAAGGGTCTGGGCCTGCACTTAACGCGCAGTGTGCAACTTGCCTCGCGGGCGCCCCAGGTTCCAAGTCCTTTGCACAGCCGGGAGCCAACTGCCCTTTGGGAATCCTCCCCTGAAGGTCGCGTTCACGTTTTGGAAGCCGCAGCGTCTTTGCGTGCCCTTAACTCAGAGTATCCAACAAGCTTCTAGTCCGCCCTTCTTCTCAAGTCTTCCCTTCACTTGGGAACACACGGCCACTGAGGAGACTTCACCTGAAGCGCGGCTACACGTTTTGCAGCCCAAGGGGCTGGACGGGCAACTTAACTCAGAAGCTCCAACTGCCCTCTAGTCGGCCTTGGTTCTAAGTTCTTTCCTGACATGGGAACACACGGCCGCATAGGCCTCTTGGCCTTCAGAGCGTTTCTACGTGTTGGAAGCAGCAGGGCCTTAGCCTGCCCTTTACTTAGAGCTTGCAACTTGGCATAGAGTCCGCCTTTGTGCTAAGTGCTTTCCTGGGCCGCATTGGCGAGCACTTCACTCAGAGTCTCCAACCTGCCTTAGAGTCCGCCTTGGTTCTAACCCCTTTCCTCAACTTGGGAGAACGCTGCCCTCTAGTAGTGTTCGTCTTCGCTGCGTTGGTAAGGTTTGGGAAGCCTAAGGGCCTTCCCTGGAACTCAACTCGGTGTAGCCAGCAGGCTTCTCGTCCGCCCCGGTTCTAAGGTCTTTCCTCCCCTGGGATCTCACGGCCCCCCCAGGAGACGTCACCTTAGGAGCGATGATACGTTTTGGAAGCAAAAGGGACCTGGGGTGCCCTGCCCTGGGAGTGTCCAACTTGCCTCCAGTGCGGCCTTGTTCTAACTTCTTTCCACAGCAGGGAACACGCTGCCCCATAGGAAACTTCACTTCAGGTCGGGTTTACGTGGCGGAAGCATAAGGGTCTGGGCCTGCACTTAACGCGCAGTGTGCAACTTGCCTCGCGGGCGCCCCAGGTTCCAAGTCCTTTGCACAGCCGGGAGCCAACTGCCCTTTGGGAATCCTCCCCTGAAGGTCGCGTTCACGTTTTGGAAGCCGCAGCGTCTTTGCGTGCCCTTAACTCAGAGTATCCAACAAGCTTCTAGTCCGCCCTTCTTCTCAAGTCTTCCCTTCACTTGGGAACACACTGCCACTGAGGAGACTTCACCTGAAGCGCGGCTACACGTTTTGCAGCCCAAGGGGCTGGACGGGCAACTTAACTCAGAAGCTCCAACTGCCCTCTAGTCGGCCTTGGTTCTAAGTTCTTTCCTGACATGGGAACACACGGCCGCATAGGCCTCTTGGCCTTCAGAGCGTTTCTACGGGTTGGAAGCAGCAGGGCCTTAGCCTGCCCTTTACTTAGAGCTTGCAACTTGGCGTAGAGTCCGCCTTTGTGCTAAGTGCTTTCTTGGGCCGCATTGGCGAGCACTTCACTCAGAGTCTCCAACCTGCCTTAGAGTCCGCCTTGGTTCTAACCCCTTTCCTCAACTTGGGAGAACGCTGCCCTCTAGTAGTGTTCGTCTTCGCTGCGTTGGTAAGGTTTGGGAAGCCTAAGGGCCTTCCCTGGAACTCAACTCGGTGTAGCCAGCAGGCTTCTCGTCCGCCCCGGTTCTAAGGTCTTTCCTCCCCTGGGATCTCACGGCCCCCCCAGGAGACGTCACCTTAGGAGCGATGATACGTTTTGGAAGCAAAAGGGACCTGGGGTGCCCTGCCCTGGGAGTGTCCAACTTGCCTCCAGTGCGGCCTTGTTCTAACTTCTTTCCACAGCAGGGAACACGCTGCCCCATATGAAACTTCACTTCAGGTCGGGTTTACGTGGCGGAAGCATAAGGGTCTGGGCCTGCACTTAACGCGCAGTGTGCAACTTGCCTCGCGGGCGCCCCAGGTTCCAAGTCCTTTGCACAGCCGGGAGCCAACTGCCCTTTGGGAATCCTCCCCTGAAGGTCGCGTTCACGTTTTGGAAGCCGCAGCGTCTTTGCGTGCCCTTAACTCAGAGTATCCAACAAGCTTCTAGTCCGCCCTTCTTCTCAAGTCTTCCCTTCACTTGGGAACACACGGCCACTGAGGAGACTTCACCTGAAGCGCGGCTACACGTTTTGCAGCCCAAGGGGCTGGACGGGCAACTTAACTCAGAAGCTCCAACTGCCCTCTAGTCGGCCTTGGTTCTAAGTTCTTTCCTGACATGGGAACACACGGCCGCATAGGCCTCTTGGCCTTCAGAGCGTTTCTACGTGTTGGAAGCAGCAGGGCCTTAGCCTGCCCTTTACTTAGAGCTTGCAACTTGGCGTAGAGACCGCCTTTGTGCTAAGTGCTTTCTTGGGCCGCATTGGCGAGCACTTCACTCAGAGTCTCCAACCTGCCTTAGAGTCCGCCTTGGTTCTAACCCCTTTCCTCAACTTGGGAGAACGCTGCCCTCTAGTAGTGTTCGTCTTCGCTGCGTTGGTAAGGTTTGGGAAGCCTAAGGGCCTTCCCTGGAACTCAACTCGGTGTAGCCAGCGGGCTTCTCGTCCGCCCCGGTTCTAAGGTCTTTCCTCCCCTGGGATCTCACGGCCCCCCCCCCAGGAGACGTCACCTTAGGAGCGATGATACGTTTTGGAAGCAAAAGGGACCTGGGGTGCCCTGCCCTGGGAGTGTCCAACTTGCCTCCAGTGCGGCCTTGTTCTAACTTCTTTCCACAGCAGGGAACACGCTGCCCCATAGGAAACTTCACTTCAGGTCGGGTTTACGTGGCGGAAGCATAAGGGTCTGGGCCTGCACTTAACGCGCAGTGTGCAACTTGCCTCGCGGGCGCCCCAGGTTCCAAGTCCTTTGCACAGCCGGGAGCCAACTGCCCTTTGGGAATCCTCCCCTGAAGGTCGCGTTCACGTTTTGGAAGCCGCAGCGTCTTTGCGTGCCCTTAACTCAGAGTATCCAACAAGCTTCTAGTCCGCCCTTCTTCTCAAGTCTTCCCTTCACTTGGGAACACACGGCCACTGAGGAGACTTCACCTGAAGCGCGGCTACACGTTTTGCAGCCCAAGGGGCTGGACGGGCAACTTAACTCAGAAGCTCCAACTGCCCTCTAGTCGGCCTTGGTTCTAAGTTCTTTCCTGACATGGGAACACACGGCCGCATAGGCCTCTTGGCCTTCAGAGCGTTTCTACGTGTTGGAAGCAGCAGGGCCTTAGCCTGCCCTTTACTTAGAGCTTGCAACTTGGCGTAGAGTCCGCCTTTGTGCTAAGTGCTTTCTTGGGCCGCATTGGCGAGCACTTCACTCAGAGTCTCCAACCTGCCTTAGAGTCCGCCTTGGTTCTAACCCCTTTCCTCAACTTGGGAGAACGCTGCCCTCTAGTAGTGTTCGTCTTCGCTGCGTTGGTAAGGTTTGGGAAGCCTAAGGGCCTTCCCTGGAACTCAACTCGGTGTAGCCAGCAGGCTTCTCGTCCGCCCCGGTTCTAAGGTCTTTCCTCCCCTGGGATCTCACGGCCCCCCCCCCAGGAGACGTCACCTTAGGAGCGATGATACGTTTTGGAAGCAAAAGGGACCTGGGGTGCCCTGCCCTGGGAGTGTCCAACTTGCCTCCAGTGCGGCCTTGTTCTAACTTCTTTCCACAGCAGGGAACACGCTGCCCCATAGGAAACTTCACTTCAGGTCGGGTTTACGTGGCGGAAGCATAAGGGTCTGGGCCTGCACTTAACGCGCAGTGTGCAACTTGCCTCGCGGGCGCCCCAGGTTCCAAGTCCTTTGCACAGCCGGGAGCCAACTGCCCTTTGGGAATCCTCCCCTGAAGGTCGCGTTCACGTTTTGGAAGCCGCAGCGTCTTTGCGTGCCCTTAACTCAGAGTATCCAACAAGCTTCTAGTCCGCCCTTCTTCTCAAGTCTTCCCTTCACTTGGGAACACACTGCCACTGAGGAGACTTCACCTGAAGCGCGGCGACACGTTTTGCAGCCCAAGGGGCTGGACGGGCAACTGAACTCAGAAGCTCCAACTGCCCTCTAGTCGGCCTTGGTTCTAAGTTCTTTCCTGACATGGGAACACACGGCCGCAAAGGCCTCCTGGCCTTCAGAGCGTTTCTACGTGTTGGAAGCAGCAGGGCCTTAGCCTGCCCTTTACTTAGAGCTTGCAACTTGGCGTAGAGTCCGCCTTTGTGCTAAGTGCTTTCCTGGGCCGCATTGGCGAGCACTTCACTCAGAGTCTCCAACCTGCCTTAGAGTCCGCCTTGGTTCTAACCCCTTTCCTCAACTTGGGAGAACGCTGCCCTCTAGTAGTGTTCGTCTTCGCTGCGTTGGTAAGGTTTGGGAAGCCTAAGGGCCTTCCCTGGAACTCAACTCGGTGTAGCCAGCAGGCTTCTCGTCCGCCCCGGTTCTAAGGTCTTTCCTCCCCTGGGATCTCACGGCCCCCCCAGGAGACGTCACCTTAGGAGCGATGATACGTTTTGGAAGCAAAAGGGACCTGGGGTGCCCTGCCCTGGGAGTGTCCAACTTGCCTCCAGTGCGGCCTTGTTCTAACTTCTTTCCACAGCAGGGAACACGCTGCCCCATATGAAACTTCACTTCAGGTCGGGTTGACGTGGCGGAAGCATAAGGGTCTGGGCCTGCACTTAACGCGCAGTGTGCAACTTGCCTCGCGGGCGCCCCAGGTTCCAAGTCCTTTGCACAGCCGGGAGCCAACTGCCCTTTGGGAATCCTCCCCTGAAGGTCGCGTTCACGTTTTGGAAGCCGCAGCGTCTTTGCGTGCCCTTAACTCAGAGTATCCAACAAGCTTCTAGTCCGCCCTTCTTCTCAAGTCTTCCCTTCACTTGGGAACACACGGCCACTGAGGAGACTTCACCTGAAGCGCGGCTACAGGTTTTGCAGCCCAAGGGGCTGGACGGGCAACTGAACTCAGAAGCTCCAACTGCCCTCTAGTCGGCCTTGGTTCTAAGTTCTTTCCTGACATGGGAACACACGGCCGCATAGGCCTCTTGGCCTTCAGAGCGTTTCCACGTTTTGGAAGCAGCAGGTCCTTAGCCTGCCCTTTACTTAGAGCTTGCAACTTGGCGTAGAGTCCGCCTTTGTGCTAAGTGCTTTCCTGGGCCGCATTGGCGAGCACTTCACTCAGAGTCTCCAACCTGACTTAGAGTCCGCCTTGGTTCTAACCCCTTTCCTCAACTTGGGAGAACGCTGCCCTCTAGTAGTGTTCGTCTTCGCTGCGTTGGTAAGGTTTGGGAAGCCTAAGGGCCTTCCCTGGAACTCAACTCGGTGTAGCCAGCAGGCTTCTCGTCCGCCCCGGTTCTAAGGTCTTTCCTCCCCTGGGATCTCACGGCCCCCCCAGGAGACGTCACCTTAGGAGCGATGATACGTTTTGGAAGCAAAAGGGACCTGGGGTGCCCTGCCCTGGGAGTGTCCAACTTGCCTCCAGTGCGGCCTTGTTCTAACTTCTTTCCACAGCAGGGAACACGCTGCCCCATAGGAAACTTCACTTCAGGTCGGGTTTACGTGGCGGAAGCATAAGGGTCTGGGCCTGCACTTAACGCGCAGTGTGCAACTTGCCTCGCGGGCGCCCCAGGTTCCAAGTCCTTTGCACAGCCGGGAGCCAACTGCCCTTTGGGAATCCTCCCCTGAAGGTCGCGTTCACGTTTTGGAAGCCGCAGCGTCTTTGCGTGCCCTTAACTCAGAGTATCCAACAAGCTTCTAGTCCGCCCTTCTTCTCAAGTCTTCCCTTCACTTAGGAACACACTGCCACTGAGGAGACTTCACCTGAAGCGCGGCGACACGTTTTGCAGCCCAAGGGGCTGGACGGGCAACTTAACTCAGAAGCTCCAACTGCCCTCTAGTCGGCCTTGGTTCTAAGTTCTTTCCTGACATTGGAACACACGGCCGCATAGGCCTCTTGGCCTTCAGAGCGTTTCTACGTGTTGGAAGCAGCAGGGCCTTAGCCTGCCCTTTACTTAGAGCTTGCAACTTGGCGTAGAGTCCGCCTTTGTGCTAAGTGCTTTCCTGGGCCGCATAGGGGAGCACTTCACTCAGAGTCTCCAACCTGCCTTAGAGTCCGCCTTGGTTCTAACCCCTTTCCTCAACTTGGGAGAACGCTGCCCTCTAGTAGTGTTCGCCTTCGCTGCGTTGGTAAGGTTTGGGAAGCCTAAGGGCCTTCCCTGGAACTCAACTCGGTGTAGCCAACAGGCTTCTCGTCCGCCCCGGTTCTAAGGTCTTTCCTCCCCTGGGATCTCACGGCCCGCCCAGGAGACGTCACCTTAGGAGCGATGATACGTTTTGGAAGCAAAAGGGACCTGGGGTGCCCTGCCCTGGGAGTGTCCATCTTGCCTCCAGTGCGGCCTTGTTCTAACTTCTTTCCACAGCAGGGAACACGCTGCCCCATAGGAAACTTCACTTCAGGTCGGGTTTACGTGGCGGAAGCATAAGGGTCTGGGCCTGCACTTAACGCGCAGTGTGCAACTTGCCTCGCGGGCGCCCCAGGTTCCAAGTCCTTTGCACAGCCGGGAGCCAACTGCCCTTTGGGAATCCTCCCCTGAAGGTCGCGTTCACGTTTTGGAAGCCGCAGCGTCTTTGCGTGCCCTTAACTCAGAGTATCCAACAAGCTTCTAGTCCGCCGTTCTTCTCAAGTCTTCCCTTCACTTGGGAACACACTGCCACTGAGGAGACTTCACCTGAAGCGCGGCTACACGTTTTGCAGCCCAAGGGGCTGGACGGGCAACTTAACTCAGAAGCTCCAACTGCCCTCTAGTCGGCCTTGGTTCTGAGTTCTTTCCTGACATGGGAACACACGGCCGCATAGGCCTCTTGGCCTTCAGAGCGTTTCTACGTGTTGGAAGCAGCAGGGCCTTAGCCTGCCCTTTACTTAGAGCTTGCAACTTGGCGTAGAGTCTGCCTTTGTGCTAAGTGCTTTCCTGGGCCGCATTGGCGAGCACTTCACTCAGAGTCTCCAACCTGCCTTAGAGTCCGCCTTGGTTCTAACCCCTTTCCTCAACTTGGGAGAACGCTGCCCTCTAGTAGTGTTTGTTTTCGCTGCGTTGGTAAGGTTTGGGAAGCCTAAGGGCCTTCCCTGGAACTCAACTCGGTGTAGCCAGCAGGCTTCTCGTCCGCCCCGGTTCTAAGGTCTTTCCTCCCCTGGGATCTCACGGCCCCCCCAGGAGACGTCACCTTAGGAGCGATGATACGTTTTGGAAGCAAAAGGGACCTGGGGTGCCCTGCCCTGGGAGTGTCCAACTTGCCTCCAGTGCGGCCTTGTTCTAACTTCTTTCCACAGCAGGGAACACGCTGCCCCATAGGAAACTTCACTTCAGGTCGGGTTTACGTGGCGTAAGCATAAGGGTCTGGGCCTGCACTTAACGCGCAGTGTGCAACTTGCCTCGCGGGCGCCCCAGGTTCCAAGTCCTTTGCACAGCCAGGAGCCCACAGCCCTTTGGGAATCCTCCCCTGAAGTCGGGTTCACGTTTTGGAAGCCGCAGCGTCTTTGCGTGCCCTTAACTCAGAGTATCCAACAAGCTTCTAGTCCGCCCTTCTTCTCAAGTCTTCCCTTCACTTGGGAACACACTGCCACTGAGGAGACTTCACCTGAAGCGCGGCTACAGGTTTTGTAGCCCAAGGGGCTAGACGGGCAACTTAACTCAGAAGCTCCAACTGCCCTCTAGTCGGCCTTGGTTCTAAGTTCTTTCCTGACATGGGAACACACGGCCGCATAGGCCTCTTGGCCTTCAGAGCGTTTCTACGTGTTGGAAGCAGCAGGGCCTTAGCCTGCCCTTTACTTAGAGCTTGCAACTTGGCGTAGAGTCCGCCTTTGTGCTAAGTGCTTTCCTGGGCCGCATTGGCGAGCACTTCACTCAGAGTCTCCAACCTGCCTTAGAGTCCGCCTTGGTTCTAACCCCTTTCCTCAACTTGGGAGAACGCTGCCCTCTAGTAGTGCTCGTCTTCGCTGCGTTGGTAAGGTTTGGGAAGCCTAAGGGCCTTCCCTGGAACTCAACTCGGTGTAGCCAGCAGGCTTCTCGTCCGCCCCGGTTCTAAGGTCTTTCCTCCCCTGGGATCTCACAGCCCCCCCAGGAGACGTCACCTTAGGAGCGATGATACGTTTTGGAAGCAAAAGGGACCTGGGGTGCCCTGCCCTGGGAGTGTCCAACTTGCCTCCAGTGCGGCCTTGTTCTAACTTCTTTCCACAGCAGGGAACACGCTGCCCCATAGGAAACTTCACTTCAGGTCGGGTTGACGTGGCGGAAGCATAAGGGTCTGGGCCTGCACTTAACGCGCAGTGTGCAACTTGCCTCGCGGGCGCCCCAGGTTCCAAGTCCTTTGCACAGCCGGGAGCCAACTGCCCTTTGGGAATCCTCCCCTGAAGGTCGCGTTCACGTTTTGGAAGCCGCAGCGTCTTTGCGTGCCCTTAACTCAGAGTATCCAACAAGCTTCTAGTCCGCCCTTCTTCTCAAGTCTTCCCTTCACTTGGGAACACACGGCCACTGAGGAGACTTCACCTGAAGCGCGGCTACAGGTTTTGCAGCCCAAGGGGCTGGACGGGCAACTGAACTCAGAAGCTCCAACTGCCCTCTAGTCGGCCTTGGTTCTAAGTTCTTTCCTGACATGGGAACACACGGCCGCATAGGCCTCTTGGCCTTCAGAGCGTTTCCACGTTTTGGAAGCAGCAGGTCCTTAGCCTGCCCTTTACTTAGAGCTTGCAACTTGGCGTAGAGTCCGCCTTTGTGCTAAGTGCTTTCCTGGGCCGCATTGGCGAGCACTTCACTCAGAGTCTCCAACCTGACTTAGAGTCCGCCTTGGTTCTAACCCCTTTCCTCAACTTGGGAGAACGCTGCCCTCTAGTAGTGTTCATCTTCGCTGCGTTGGTAAGGTTTGGGAAGCCTAAGGGCCTTCCCTGGAACTCAACTCGGTGTAGCCAGCAGGCTTCTCGTCCGCCCCGGTTCTAAGGTCTTTCCTCCCCTGGGATCTCACGGCCCCCCCAGGAGACGTCACCTTAGGAGCGATGATACGTTTTGGAAGCAAAAGGGACCTGGGGTGCCCTGACCTGGGAGTGTCCAACTTGCCTCCAGTGCGGCCTTGTTCTAACTTCTTTCCACAGCAGGGAACACGCTGCCCCATAGGAAACTTCACTTCAGGTCGGGTTTACGTGGCGGAAGCATAAGGGTCTGGGCCTGCACTTAACGCGCAGTGTGCAACTTGCCTCGCGGGCGCCCCAGGTTCCAAGTCCTTTGCACAGCCGGGAGCCAACTGCCCTTTGGGAATCCTCCCCTGAAGGTCGCGTTCACGTTTTGGAAGCCGCAGCGTCTTTGCGTGCCCTTAACTCAGAGTATCCAACAAGCTTCTAGTCCGCCCTTCTTCTCAAGTCTTCCCTTCACTTAGGAACACACTGCCACTGAGGAGACTTCACCTGAAGCGCGGCGACACGTTTTGCAGCCCAAGGGGCTGGACGGGCAACTTAACTCAGAAGCTCCAACTGCCCTCTAGTCGGCCTTGGTTCTAAGTTCTTTCCTGACATTGGAACACACGGCCGCATAGGCCTCTTGGCCTTCAGAGCGTTTCTACGTGTTGGAAGCAGCAGGGCCTTAGCCTGCCCTTTACTTAGAGCTTGCAACTTGGCGTAGAGTCCGCCTTTGTGCTAAGTGCTTTCCTGGCCCGCATAGGCGAGCACTTCACTCAGAGTCTCCAACCTGCCTTAGATTCCGCCTTGGTTCTAACCCCTTTCCTCAACTTGGGAGAACGCTGCCCTCTAGTAGTGTTCGCCTTCGCTGCGTTGGTAAGGTTTGGGAAGCCTAAGGGCCTTCCCTGGAACTCAACTCGGTGTAGCCAACAGGCTTCTCGTCCGCCCCGGTTCTAAGGTCTTTCCTCCCCTGGGATCTCACGGCCCGCCCAGGAGACGTCACCTTAGGAGCGATGATACGTTTTGGAAGCAAAAGGGACCTGGGGTGCCCTGCCCTGGGAGTGTCCATCTTGCCTCCAGTGCGGCCTTGTTCTAACTTCTTTCCACAGCAGGGAACACGCTGCCCCATAGGAAACTTCACTTCAGGTCGGGTTTACGTGGCGGAAGCATAAGGGTCTGGGCCTGCACTTAACGCGCAGTGTGCAACTTGCCTCGCGGGCGCCCCAGGTTCCAAGTCCTTTGCACAGCCGGGAGCCAACTGCCCTTTGGGAATCCTCCCCTGAAGGTCGCGTTCACGTTTTGGAAGCCGCAGCGTCTTTGCGTGCCCTTAACTCAGAGTATCCAACAAGCTTCTAGTCCGCCGTTCTTCTCAAGTCTTCCCTTCACTTGGGAACACACTGCCACTGAGGAGACTTCACCTGAAGCGCGGCTACACGTTTTGCAGCCCAAGGGGCTGGACGGGCAACTTAACTCAGAAGCTCCAACTGCCCTCTAGTCGGCCTTGGTTCTGAGTTCTTTCCTGACATGGGAACACACGGCCGCATAGGCCTCTTGGCCTTCAGAGCGTTTCTACGTGTTGGAAGCAGCAGGGCCTTAGCCTGCCCTTTACTTAGAGCTTGCAACTTGGCGTAGAGTCTGCCTTTGTGCTAAGTGCTTTCCTGGGCTGCATTGGCGAGCACTTCACTCAGAGTCTCCAACCTGCCTTAGAGTCCGCCTTGGTTCTAACCCCTTTCCTCAACTTGGGAGAACGCTGCCCTCTAGTAGTGTTTGTCTTCGCTGCGTTGGTAAGGTTTGGGAAGCCTAAGGGCCTTCCCTGGAACTCAACTCGGTGTAGCCAGCAGGCTTCTCGTCCGCCCCGGTTCTAAGGTCTTTCCTCCCCTGGGATCTCACGGCCCCCCCAGGAGACGTCACCTTAGGAGCGATGATACGTTTTGGAAGCAAAAGGGACCTGGGGTGCCCTGCCCTGGGAGTGTCCAACTCGCCTCCAGTGCGGCCTTGTTCTAACTTCTTTCCACAGCAGGGAACACGCTGCCCCATAGGAAACTTCACTTCAGGTCGGGTTTACGTGGCGGAAGCATAAGGGTCTGGGCCTGCACTTAACGCGCAGTGTGCAACTTGCCTCGCGGTCGCCCCAGGTTCCAAGTCCTTTGCACAGCCAGGAGCCCACAGCCCTTTGGGAATCCTCCCCTGAAGTCGGGTTCACGTTTTGGAAGCCGCAGCGTCTTTGCGTGCCCTTAACTCAGAGTATCCAACAAGCTTCTAGTCCGCCCTTCTTCTCAAGTCTTCCCTTCACTTGGGAACACACTGCCACTGAGGAGACTTCACCTGAAGCGCGGCTACAGGTTTTGTAGCCCAAGGGGCTAGACGGGCAACTTAACTCAGAAGCTCCAACTGCCCTCTAGTCGGCCTTGGTTCTAAGTTCTTTCCTGACATGGGAACACACGGCCGCATAGGCCTCTTGGCCTTCAGAGCGTTTCTACGTGTTGGAAGCAGCAGGGCCTTAGCCTGCCCTTTACTTAGAGCTTGCAACTTGGCGTAGAGTCCGCCTTTGTGCTAAGTGCTTTCCTGGGCCGCATTGGCGAGCACTTCACTCAGAGTCTCCAACCTGCTTAGAGTCCGCCTTGGTTCTAACCCCTTTCCTCAACTTGGGAGAACGCTGCCCTCTAGTAGTGTTCGTCTTCGCTGCGTTGGTAAGGTTTGGGAAGCCTAAGGGCCTTCCCTGGAACTCAACTCGGTGTAGCCAGCAGGCTTCTCGTCCGCCCCGGTTCTAAGGTCTTTCCTCCCCTGGGATCTCACGGCCCCCCCAGGAGACGTCACCTTAGGAGCGATGATACGTTTTGGAAGCAAAAGGGACCTGGGGTGCCCTGCCCTGGGAGTGTCCAACTTGCCTCCAGTGCGGCCTTGTTCTAACTTCTTTCCACAGCAGGGAACACGCTGCCCCATATGAAACTTCACTTCAGGTCGGGTTGACGTGGCGGAAGCATAAGGGTCTGGGCCTGCACTTAACGCGCAGTGTGCAACTTGCCTCGCGGGCGCCCCAGGTTCCAAGTCCTTTGCACAGCCGGGAGCCAACTGCCCTTTGGGAATCCTCCCCTGAAGGTCGCGTTCACGTTTTGGAAGCCGCAGCGTCTTTGCGTGCCCTTAACTCAGAGTATCCAACAAGCTTCTAGTCCGCCCTTCTTCTCAAGTCTTCCCTTCACTTGGGAACACACGGCCACTGAGGAGACTTCACCTGAAGCGCGGCTACAGGTTTTGCAGCCCAAGGGGCTGGACGGGCAACTGAACTCAGAAGCTCCAACTGCCCTCTAGTCGGCCTTGGTTCTAAGTTCTTTCCTGACATGGGAACACACGGCCGCATAGGCCTCTTGGCCTTCAGAGCGTTTCCACGTTTTGGAAGCAGCAGGTCCTTAGCCTGCCCTTTACTTAGAGCTTGCAACTTGGCGTAGAGTCCGCCTTTGTGCTAAGTGCTTTCCTGGGCCGCATTGGCGAGCACTTCACTCAGAGTCTCCAACCTGCCTTAGAGTCCGCCTTGGTTCTAACCCCTTTCCTCAAGTTGGGAGAACGCTGCCCTCTAGTAGTGTTCGTCTTCGCTGCATTGGTAAGGTTTGGGAAGCCTAAGGGCCTTCCCTGGAACTCAACTCGGTGTAGCCAGCAGGCTTCTCGTCCGCCCCGGTTCTAAGGTCTTTCCTCACCTGGGATCTCACGGCCCCCCCAGGAGACGTCACCTTAGGAGCGATGATACGTTTTGGAAGCAAAAGGGACCTGGGGTGCCCTGCCCTGGGAGTGTCCAACTCGCCTCCAGTGCGGCCTTGTTCTAACTTCTTTCCACAGCAGGGAACACGCTGCCCCATAGGAAACTTCACTTCAGGTCGGGTTTACGTGGCGGAAGCATAAGGGTCTGGGCCTGCACTTAACGCGCAGTGTGCAACTTGCCTCGCGGGCGCCCCAGGTTCCAAGTCCTTTGCACAGCCGGGAGCCATCTGCCCTTTGGGAATCCTCCCCTGAAGGTCGCGTTCACGTTTTGGAAGCCGCAGCGTCTTTGCGTGCCCTTAACTCAGAGTATCCAACAAGCTTCTAGTCCGCCCTTCTTCTCAAGTCTTCCCTTCACTTGGGAACACACGGCCACTGAGGAGACTTCACCTGAAGCGCGGCGACAGGTTTTGCAGCCCAAGGGGCTGGACGGGCAACTTAACTCAGAAGCTCCAACTGCCCTCTAGTCGGCCTTGGTTCTAAGTTCTTTCCTGACATGGGAACACACGGCCGCATAGGCCTCTTGGCCTTCAGAGCGTTTCCACGTTTTGGAAGCAGCAGGTCCTTAGCCTGCCCTTTACTTAGAGCTTGCAACTTGGCGTAGAGTCCGCCTTTGTGCTAAGTGCTTTCCTGGGCCGCATTGGCGAGCACTTCACTCAGAGTCTCCAACCTGACTTAGAGTCCGCCTTGGTTCTAACCCCTTTCCTCAACTTGGGAGAACGCTGCCCTCTAGTAGTGTTCGTCTTCGCTGCGTTGGTAAGGTTTGGGAAGCCTAAGGGCCTTCCCTGGAACTCAACTCGGTGTAGCCAGCAGGCTTCTCGTCCGCCCCGGTTCTAAGGTCTTTCCTCCCCTGGGATCTCACGGCCCCCCCAGGAGACGTCACCTTAGGAGCGATGATACGTTTTGGAAGCAAAAGGGACCTGGGGTGCCCTGCCCTGGGAGTGTCCAACTTGCCTCCAGTGCGGCCTTGTTCTAACTTCTTTCCACAGCAGGGAACACGCTGCCCCATAGGAAACTTCACTTCAGGTCGGGTTTACGTGGCGGAAGCATAAGGGTCTGGGCCTGCACTTAACGCGCAGTGTGCAACTTGCCTCGCGGGCGCCCCAGGTTCCAAGTCCTTTGCACAGCCAGGAGCCAACTGCCCTTTGGGAATCCTCCCCTGAAGGTCGCGTTCACGTTTTGGAAGCCGCAGCGTCTTTGCGTGCCCTTAACTCAGAATATCCAACAAGCTTCTAGTCCGCCCTTCTTCTCAAGTCTTCCCTTCACTTGGGAACACACGGCCACTGAGGAGACTTCACCTGAAGCGCGGCTACACGTTTTGCAGCCCAAGGGGCTGGACGGGCAACTTAACTCAGAAGCTCCAACTGCCCTCTAGTCGGCCTTGGTTCTAAGTTCTTTCCTGACATGGGAACACACGGCCGCATAGGCCTCTTGGCCTTCAGAGCGTTTCTACGTGTTGGAAGCAGCAGGGCCTTAGCCTGCCCTTTACTTAGAGCTTGCAACTTGGCGTAGAGTCCGCCTTTGTGCTAAGTGCTTTCCTGGGCCGCATTGGCGAGCACTTCACTCAGAGTCTCCAACCTGCCTTAGAGTCCGCCTTGGTTCTAACCCCTTTCCTCAACTTGGGAGAACGCTGCCCTCTAGTAGTGTTCGTCTTCGCTGCGTTGGTAAGGTTTGGGAAGCCTAAGGGCCTTCCCTGGAACTCAACTCGGTGTAGCCAGCAGGCTTCTCGTCCGCCCCGGTTCTAAGGTCTTTCCTCCCCTGGGATCTCACGGCCCCCCAGGAGACGTCACCTTAGGAGCGATGATACGTTTTGGAAGCAAAAGGGACCTGGGGTGCCCTGCCCTGGGAGTGTCCAACTCGCCTCCAGTGCGGCCTTGTTCTAACTTCTTTCCACAGCAGGGAACACGCTGCCCCATAGGAAACTTCACTTCAGGTCGGGTTTACGTGGCGGAAGCATAAGGGTCTGGGCCTGCACTTAACACGCAGTGTGCAACTTGCCTCGCGGGCGCCCCAGGTTCCAAGTCCTTTGCACAGCCGGGAGCCCACTGCCCTTTGGGAATCCTCCCCTGAAGGTCGCGTTCACGTTTTGGAAGCCGCAGCGTCTTTGCGTGATCTTAACTCAGAGTATCCAACAAGCTTCTAGTCCGCCCTTCTTCTCAAGTCTTCCCTTCACTTGGGAACACACGGCCACTGAGGAGACTTCACCTGAAGCGCGGCTACACGTTTTGCAGCCCAAGGGGCTGGACGGGCAACTGAACTCAGAAGCTCCAACTGCCCTCTAGTCGGCCTTGGTTCTAAGTTCTTTCCTGACATGGGAACACACGGCCGCATAGGCCTCTTGGCCTTCAGAGCGTTTCTACGTGTTGGAAGCAGCAGGGCCTTAGCCTGCCCTTTACTTAGAGCTTGCAACTTGGCGTAGAGTCCGCCTTTGTGCTAAGTGCTTTCCTGGGCCGCATTGGCGAGCACTTCACTCAGAGTCTCCAACCTGCCTTAGAGTCCGCCTTGGTTCTAACCCCTTTCCTCAACTTGGGAGAACGCTGCCCTCTAGTAGTGTTCGTCTTCGCTGCGTTGGTAAGGTTTGGGAAGCCTAAGGGCCTTCCCTGGAACTCAACTCGGTGTAGCCAGCAGGCTTCTCGTCCGCCCCGGTTCTAAGGTCTTTCCTCCCCTGGGATCTCACGGCCCCCCCAGGAGACGTCACCTTAGGAGCGATGATACGTTTTGGAAGCAAAAGGGACCTGGGGTGCCCTGCCCTGGGAGTGTCCAACTTGCCTCCAGTGCGGCCTTGTTCTAACTTCTTTCCACAGCAGGGAACACGCTGCCCCATAGGAAACTTCACTTCAGGTCGGGTTGACGTGGCGGAAGCATAAGGGTCTGGGCCTGCACTTAACGCGCAGTGTGCAACTTGCCTCGCGGGCGCCCCAGGTTCCAAGTCCTTTGCACAGCCGGGAGCCAACTGCCCTTTGGGAATCCTCCCCTGAAGGTCGCGTTCACGTTTTGGAAGCCGCAGCGTCTTTGCGTGCCCTTAACTCAGAGTATCCAACAAGCTTCTAGTCCGCCCTTCTTCTCAAGTCTTCCCTTCACTTGGGAACACACGGCCACTGAGGAGACTTCACCTGAAGCGCGGCTACAGGTTTTGCAGCCCAAGGGGCTGGACGGGCAACTGAACTCAGAAGCTCCAACTGCCCTCTAGTCGGCCTTGGTTCTAAGTTCTTTCCTGACATGGGAACACACGGCCGCATAGGCCTCTTGGCCTTCAGAGCGTTTCCACGTTTTGGAAGCAGCAGGTCCTTAGCCTGCCCTTTACTTAGAGCTTGCAACTTGGCGTAGAGTCCGCCTTTGTGCTAAGTGCTTTCCTGGGCCGCATTGGCGAGCACTTCACTCAGAGTCTCCAACCTGCCTTAGAGTCCGCCTTGGTTCTAACCCCTTTCCTCAAGTTGGGAGAACGCTGCCCTCTAGTAGTGTTCGTCTTCGCTGCATTGGTAAGGTTTGGGAAGCCTAAGGGCCTTCCCTGGAACTCAACTCGGTGTAGCCAGCAGGCTTCTCGTCCGCCCCGGTTCTAAGGTCTTTCCTCCCCTGGGATCTCACGGCCCCCCCAGGAGACGTCACCTTAGGAGCGATGATACGTTTTGGAAGCAAAAGGGACCTGGGGTGCCCTGCCCTGGGAGTGTCCAACTTGCCTCCAGTGCGGCCTTGTTCTAACTTCTTTCCACAGCAGGGAACACGCTGCCCCATAGGAAACTTCACTTCAGGTCGGGTTTACGTGGCGGAAGCATAAGGGTCTGGGCCTGCACTTAACGCGCAGTGTGCAACTTGCCTCGCGGGCGCCCCAGGTTCCAAGTCCTTTGCACAGCCGGGAGCCATCTGCCCTTTGGGAATCCTCCCCTGAAGGTCGCGTTCACGTTTTGGAAGCCGCAGCGTCTTTGCGTGCCCTTAACTCAGAGTATCCAACAAGCTTCTAGTCCGCCCTTCTTCTCAAGTCTTCCCTTCACTTGGGAACACACGGCCACTGAGGAGACTTCACCTGAAGCGCGGCTACAGGTTTTGCAGCCCAAGGGGCTGGACGGGCAACTGAACTCAGAAGCTCCAACTGCCCTCTAGTCGGCCTTGGTTCTAAGTTCTTTCCTGACATGGGAACACACGGCCGCATAGGCCTCTTGGCCTTCAGAGCGTTTCCACGTTTTGGAAGCAGCAGGTCCTTAGCCTGCCCTTTACTTAGAGCTTGCAACTTGGCGTAGAGTCCGCCTTTGTGC
Source organism: Meles meles (assembly GCF_922984935.1). Taxonomy (NCBI): domain Eukaryota; kingdom Metazoa; phylum Chordata; class Mammalia; order Carnivora; family Mustelidae; genus Meles; species Meles meles. Next base: position 437,848 of record NW_025721606.1, read on the forward strand.
TAAGTGCTTTCCTGGGCCGCATTGGCGAGCACTTCACTCAGAGTCTCCAACCTGACTTAGAGTCCGCCTTGGTTCTAACCCCTTTCCTCAACTTGGGAGAACGCTGCCCTCTAGTAGTGTTCGTCTTCGCTGCGTTGGTAAGGTTTGGGAAGCCTAAGGGCCTTCCCTGGAACTCAACTCGGTGTAGCCAGCAGGCTTCTCGTCCGCCCCGGTTCTAAGGTCTTTCCTCCCCTGGGATCTCACGGCCCCCCCAGGAGACGTCACCTTAGGAGCGATGATACGTTTTGGAAGCAAAAGGGACCTGGGGTGCCCTGCCCTGGGAGTGTCCAACTTGCCTCCAGTGCGGCCTTGTTCTAACATCTTTCCACAGCAGGGAACACGCTGCCCCATAGGAAACTTCACTTCAGGTCGGGTTTACGTGGCGGAAGCATAAGGGTCTGGGCCTGCACTTAACACGCAGTGTGCAACTTGCCTCGCGGGCGCCCCAGGTTCCAAGTCCTTTGCACAGCCGGGAGCCAACTGCCCTTTGGGAATCCTCCCCTGAAGGTCGCGTTCACGTTTTGGAAGCCGCAGCGTCTTTGCGTGATCTTAACTCAGAGTATCCAACAAGCTTCTAGTCCGCCCTTCTTCTCAAGTCTTCCCTTCACTTGGGAACACACGGCCACTGAGGAGACTTCACCTGAAGCGCGGCTACACGTTTTGCAGCCCAAGGGGCTGGACGGGCAACTGAACTCAGAAGCTCCAACTTCCCTCTAGTCGGCCTTGGTTCTAAGTTCTTTCCTGACATGGGAACACACGGCCGCATAGGCCTCTTGGCCTTCAGAGCGTTTCTACGTGTTGGAAGCAGCAGGTCCTTAGCCTGCCCTTTACTTAGAGCTTGCAACTTGGCGTAGAGTCCGCCTTTGTGCTAAGTGCTTTCCTGGGCCGCATTGGCGAGCACTTCACTCAGAGTCTCCAACCTGCCTTAGAGTCCGCCTTGGTTCTAACCCCTTTCCTCAACTTGGGAGAACGCTGCCCTCTAGTAGTGTTTGTCTTCGCTGCGTTGGTAAGGTTTGGGAAGCCTAAGGGCCTTCCCTGGAACTCAACTCGGTGTAGCCAGCAGGCTTCTCGTCCGCCCCGGTTCTAAGGTCTTTCCTCCCCTGGGATCTCACGGCCCCCCCAGGAGACGTCACCTTAGGAGCGATGATACGTTTTGGAAGCAAAAGGGACCTGGGGTGCCCTGCCCTGGGAGTGTCCAACTCGCCTCCAGTGCGGCCTTGTTCTAACTTCTTTCCACAGCAGGGAACACGCTGCCCCATAGGAAACTTCACTTCAGGTCGGGTTTACGTGGCGGAAGCATAAGGGTCTGGGCCTGCACTTAACGCGCAGTGTGCAACTTGCCTCGCGGGCGCCCCAGGTTCCAAGTCCTTTGCACAGCCAGGAGCCCACAGCCCTTTGGGAATCCTCCCCTGAAGTCGGGTTCACGTTTTGGAAGCCGCAGCGTCTTTGCGTGCCCTTAACTCAGAGTATCCAACAAGCTTCTAGTCCGCCCTTCTTCTCAAGTCTTCCCTTCACTTGGGAACACACTGCCACTGAGGAGACTTCACCTAAAGCGCGGCTACAGGTTTTGTAGCCCAAGGGGCTAGACGGGCAACTTAACTCAGAAGCTCCAACTGCCCTCTAGTCGGCCTTGGTTCTAAGTTCTTTCCTGACATGGGAACACACGGCCGCATAGGCCTCTTGGCCTTCAGAGCGTTTCTACGTGTTGGAAGCAGCAGGGCCTTAGCCTGCCCTTTACTTAGAGCTTGCAACTTGGCGTAGAGTCCGCCTTTGTGCTAAGTGCTTTCCTGGGCCGCATTGGCGAGCACTTCACTCAGAGTCTCCAACCTGCTTAGAGTCCGCCTTGGTTCTAACCCCTTTCCTCAACTTGGGAGAACGCTGCCCTCTAGTAGTGTTCGTCTTCGCTGCGTTGGTAAGGTTTGGGAAGCCTAAGGGCCTTCCCTGGAACTCAACTCGGTGTAGCCAGCAGGCTTCTCGTCCGCCCCGGTTCTAAGGTCTTTCCTCCCCTGGGATCTCACGGCCCCCCCAGGAGACGTCACCTTAGGAGCGATGATACGTTTTGGAAGCAAAAGGGACCTGGGGTGCCCTGCCCTGGGAGTGTCCAACTTGCCTCCAGTGCGGCCTTGTTCTAACTTCTTTCCACAGCAGGGAACACGCTGCCCCATAGGAAACTTCACTTCAGGTCGGGTTGACGTGGCGGAAGCATAAGGGTCTGGGCCTGCACTTAACGCGCAGTGTGCAACTTGCCTCGCGGGCGCCCCAGGTTCCAAGTCCTTTGCACAGCCGGGAGCCAACTGCCCTTTGGGAATCCTCCCCTGAAGGTCGCGTTCACGTTTTGGAAGCCGCAGCGTCTTTGCGTGCCCTTAACTCAGAGTATCCAACAAGCTTCTAGTCCGCCCTTCTTCTCAAGTCTTCCCTTCACTTGGGAACACACGGCCACTGAGGAGACTTCACCTGAAGCGCGGCTACAGGTTTTGCAGCCCAAGGGGCTGGACGGGCAACTGAACTCAGAAGCTCCAACTGCCCTCTAGTCGGCCTTGGTTCTAAGTTCTTTCCTGACATGGGAACACACGGCCGCATAGGCCTCTTGGCCTTCAGAGCGTTTCCACGTTTTGGAAGCAGCAGGTCCTTAGCCTGCCCTTTACTTAGAGCTTGCAACTTGGCGTAGAGTCCGCCTTTGTGCTAAGTGCTTTCCTGGGCCGCATTGGCGAGCACTTCACTCAGAGTCTCCAACCTGCCTTAGAGTCCGCCTTGGTTCTAACCCCTTTCCTCAAGTTGGGAGAACGCTGCCCTCTAGTAGTGTTCGTCTTCGCTGCATTGGTAAGGTTTGGGAAGCCTAAGGGCCTTCCCTGGAACTCAACTCGGTGTAGCCAGCAGGCTTCTCATCCGCCCCGGTTCTAAGGTCTTTCCTCCCCTGGGATCTCACGGCCCCCCCAGGAGACGTCACCTTAGGAGCGATGATACGTTTTGGAAGCAAAAGGGACCTGGGGTGCCCTGCCCTGGGAGTGTCCAACTTGCCTCCAGTGCGGCCTTGTTCTAACTTCTTTCCACAGCAGGGAACACGCTGCCCCATAGGAAACTTCACTTCAGGTCGGGTTTACGTGGCGGAAGCATAAGGGTCTGGGCCTGCACTTAACGCGCAGTGTGCAACTTGCCTCGCGGGCGCCCCAGGTTCCAAGTCCTTTGCACAGCCGGGAGCCATCTGCCCTTTGGGAATCCTCCCCTGAAGGTCGCGTTCACGTTTTGGAAGCCGCAGCGTCTTTGCGTGCCCTTAACTCAGAGTATCCAACAAGCTTCTAGTCCGCCCTTCTTCTCAAGTCTTCCCTTCACTTGGGAACACACGGCCACTGAGGAGACTTCACCTGAAGCGCGGCGACAGGTTTTGCAGCCCAAGGGGCTGGACGGGCAACTTAACTCAGAAGCTCCAACTGCCCTCTAGTCGGCCTTGGTTCTAAGTTCTTTCCTGACATGGGAACACACGGCCGCATAGGCCTCTTGGCCTTCAGAGCGTTTCCACGTTTTGGAAGCAGCAGGTCCTTAGCCTGCCCTTTACTTAGAGCTTGCAACTTGGCGTAGAGTCCGCCTTTGTGCTAAGTGCTTTCCTGGGCCGCATTGGCGAGCACTTCACTCAGAGTCTCCAACCTGACTTAGAGTCCGCCTTGGTTCTAACCCCTTTCCTCAACTTGGGAGAACGCTGCCCTCTAGTAGTGTTCGTCTTCGCTGCGTTGGTAAGGTTTGGGAAGCCTAAGGGCCTTCCCTGGAACTCAACTCGGTGAAGCCAGCAGGCTTCTCGTCCGCCCCGGTTCTAAGGTCTTTCCTCCCCTGGGATCTCACGGCCCCCCCAGGAGACGTCACCTTAGGAGCGATGATACGTTTTGGAAGCAAAAGGGACCTGGGGTGCCCTGCCCTGGGAGTGTCCAACTTGCCTCCAGTGCGGCCTTGTTCTAACTTCTTTCCACAGCAGGGAACACGCTGCCCCATAGGAAACTTCACTTCAGGTCGGGTTTACGTGGCGGAAGCATAAGGGTCTGGGCCTGCACTTAACGCGCAGTGTGCAACTGGCCTCGCGGGCGCCCCAGGTTCCAAGTCCTTTGCACAGCCAGGAGCCAACTGCCCTTTGGGAATCCTCCCCTGAAGGTCGCGTTCACGTTTTGGAAGCCGCAGCGTCTTTGCGTGCCCTTAACTCAGAATATCCAACAAGCTTCTAGTCCGCCCTTCTTCTCAAGTCTTCCCTTCACTTGGGAACACACTGCCACTGAGGAGACTTCACCTGAAGCGCGGCTACAGGTTTTGCAGCCCAAGGGGCTGGACGGGCAACTTAACTCAGAAGCTCCAACTGCCCTCTAGTCGGCCTTGGTTCTAAGTTCTTTCCTGACATGGGAACACACGGCCGCATAGGCCTCTTGGCCTTCAGAGCGTTTCTACGTGTTGGAAGCAGCAGGGCCTTAGCCTGCCCTTTACTTAGAGCTTGCAACTTGGCGTAGAGTCCGCCTTTGTGCTAAGTGCTTTCCTGGGCCGCATTGGCGAGCACTTCACTCAGAGTCTCCAACCTGCCTTAGAGTCCGCCTTGGTTCTAACCCCTTTCCTCAACTTGGGAGAACGCTGCCCTCTAGTAGTGTTCGTCTTCGCTGCGTTGGTAAGGTTTGGGAAGCCTAAGGGCCTTCCCTGGAACTCAACTCGGTGTAGCCAGCAGGCTTCTCGTCCGCCCCGGTTCTAAGGTCTTTCCTCCCCTGGGATCTCACGGCCCCCCCAGGAGACGTCACCTTAGGAGCGATGATACGTTTTGGAAGCAAAAGGGACCTGGGGTGCCCTGCCCTGGGAGTGTCCAACTCGCCTCCAGTGCGGCCTTGTTCTAACTTCTTTCCACAGCAGGGAACACGCTGCCCCATAGGAAACTTCACTTCAGGTCGGGTTTACGTGGCGGAAGCATAAGGGTCTGGGCCTGCACTTAACACGCAGTGTGCAACTTGCCTCGCGGGCGCCCCAGGTTCCAAGTCCTTTGCACAGCCGGGAGCCCACTGCCCTTTGGGAATCCTCCCCTGAAGGTCGCGTTCACGTTTTGGAAGCCGCAGCGTCTTTGCGTGATCTTAACTCAGAGTATCCAACAAGCTTCTAGTCCGCCCTTCTTCTCAAGTCTTCCCTTCACTTGGGAACACACGGCCACTGAGGAGACTTCACCTGAAGCGCGGCTACACGTTTTGCAGCCCAAGGGGCTGGACGGGCAACTGAACTCAGAAGCTCCAACTGCCCTCTAGTCGGCCTTGGTTCTAAGTTCTTTCCTGACATGGGAACACACGGCCGCATAGGCCTCTTGGCCTTCAGAGCGTTTCTACGTGTTGGAAGCAGCAGGGCCTTAGCCTGTCCTTTACTTAGAGCTTGCAACTTGGCGTAGAGTCCGCCTTTGTGCTAAGTGCTTTCCTGGGCCGCATTGGCGAGCACTTCACTCAGAGTCTCCAACCTGCCTTAGAGTCCGCCTTGGTTCTAACCCCTTTCCTCAACTTGGGAGAACGCTGCCCTCTAGTAGTGTTCGTCTTCGCTGCGTTGGTAAGGTTTGGGAAGCCTAAGGGCCTTCCCTGGAACTCAACTCGGTGTAGCCAGCAGGCTTCTCGTCCGCCCCGGTTCTAAGGTCTTTCCTCCCCTGGGATCTCACGGCCCCCCCAGGAGACGTCACCTTAGGAGCGATGATACGTTTTGGAAGCAAAAGGGACCTGGGGTGCCCTGCCCTGGGAGTGTCCAACTTGCCTCCAGTGCGGCCTTGTTCTAACTTCTTTCCACAGCAGGGAACACGCTGCCCCATAGGAAACTTCACTTCAGGTCGGGTTGACGTGGCGGAAGCATAAGGGTCTGGGCCTGCACTTAACGCGCAGTGTGCAACTTGCCTTGCGGGCGCCCCAGGTTCCAAGTCCTTTGCACAGCCGGGAGCCAACTGCCCTTTGGGAATCCTCCCCTGAAGGTCGCGTTCACGTTTTGGAAGCCGCAGCGTCTTTGCGTGCCCTTAACTCAGAGTATCCAACAAGCTTCTAGTCCGCCCTTCTTCTCAAGTCTTCCCTTCACTTGGGAACACACGGCCACTGAGGAGACTTCACCTGAAGCGCGGCTACAGGTTTTGCAGCCCAAGGGGCTGGACGGGCAACTGAACTCAGAAGCTCCAACTGCCCTCTAGTCGGCCTTGGTTCTAAGTTCTTTCCTGACATGGGAACACACGGCCGCATAGGCCTCTTGGCCTTCAGAGCGTTTCCACGTTTTGGAAGCAGCAGGTCCTTAGCCTGCCCTTTACTTAGAGCTTGCAACTTGGCGTAGAGTCCGCCTTTGTGCTAAGTGCTTTCCTGGGCCGCATTGGCGAGCACTTCACTCAGAGTCTCCAACCTGCCTTAGAGTCCGCCTTGGTTCTAACCCCTTTCCTCAAGTTGGGAGAACGCTGCCCTCTAGTAGTGTTCGTCTTCGCTGCATTGGTAAGGTTTGGGAAGCCTAAGGGCCTTCCCTGGAACTCAACTCGGTGTAGCCAGCAGGCTTCTCGTCCGCCCCGGTTCTAAGGTCTTTCCTCCCCTGGGATCTCACGGCCCCCCCAGGAGACGTCACCTTAGGAGCGATGATACGTTTTGGAAGCAAAAGGGACCTGGGGTGCCCTGCCCTGGGAGTGTCCAACTTGCCTCCAGTGCGGCCTTGTTCTAACTTCTTTCCACAGCAGGGAACACGCTGCCCCATAGGAAACTTCACTTCAGGTCGGGTTTACGTGGCGGAAGCATAAGGGTCTGGGCCTGCACTTAACGCGCAGTGTGCAACTTGCCTCGCGGGCGCCCCAGGTTCCAAGTCCTTTGCACAGCCGGGAGCCATCTGCCCTTTGGGAATCCTCCCCTGAAGGTCGCGTTCACGTTTTGGAAGCCGCAGCGTCTTTGCGTGCCCTTAACTCAGAGTATCCAACAAGCTTCTAGTCCGCCCTTCTTCTCAAGTCTTCCCTTCACTTGGGAACACACGGCCACTGAGGAGACTTCACCTGAAGCGCGGCTACAGGTTTTGCAGCCCAAGGGGCTGGACGGGCAACTTAACTCAGAAGCTCCAACTGCCCTCTAGTCGGCCTTGGTTCTAAGTTCTTTCCTGACATGGGAACACACGGCCGCATAGGCCTCTTGGCCTTCAGAGCGTTTCCACGTTTTGGAAGCAGCAGGTCCTTAGCCTGCCCTTTACTTAGAGCTTGCAACTTGGCGTAGAGTCCGCCTTTGTGCTAAGTGCTTTCCTGGGCCGCATTGGCGAGCACTTCACTCAGAGTCTCCAACCTGACTTAGAGTCCGCCTTGGTTCTAACCCCTTTCCTCAACTTGGGAGAACGCTGCCCTCTAGTAGTGTTCGTCTTCGCTGCGTTGGTAAGGTTTGGGAAGCCTAAGGGCCTTCCCTGGAACTCAACTCGGTGTAGCCAGCAGGCTTCTCGTCCGCCCCGGTTCTAAGGTCTTTCCTCCCCTGGGATCTCACGGCCCCCCCAGGAGACGTCACCTTAGGAGCGATGATACGTTTTGGAAGCAAAAGGGACCTGGGGTGCCCTGCCCTGGGAGTGTCCAACTTGCCTCCAGTGCGGCCTTGTTCTAACTTCTTTCCACAGCAGGGAACATGCTGCCCCATAGGAAACTTCACTTCAGGTCGGGTTTACGTGGCGGAAGCATAAGGGTCTGGGCCTGCACTTAACGCGCAGTGTGCAACTTGCCTCGCGGGCGCCCCAGGTTCCAAGTCCTTTGCACAGCCGGGAGCCAACTGCCCTTTGGGAATCCTCCCCTGAAGGTCGCGTTCACGTTTTGGAAGCCGCAGCGTCTTTGCGTGCCCTTAACTCAGAATATCCAACAAGCTTCTAGTCCGCCCTTCTTCTCAAGTCTTCCCTTCACTTGGGAACACACTGCCACTGAGGAGACTTCACCTGAAGCGCGGCTACAGGTTTTGCAGCCCAAGGGGCTGGACGGGCAACTGAACTCAGAAGCTCCAACTGCCCTCTAGTCGGCCTTGGTTCTAAGTTCTTTCCTGACATGGGAACACACGGCCGCATAGGCCTCTTGGCCTTCAGAGCGTTTCTACGTGTTGGAAGCAGCAGGGCCTTAGCCTGCCCTTTACTTAGAGCTTGCAACTTGGCGTAGAGTCCGCCTTTGTGCTAAGTGCTTTCCTGGGCCGCATTGGCGAGCACTTCACTCAGAGTCTCCAACCTGCCTTAGAGTCCGCCTTGGGTCTAACCCCTTTCCTCAACTTGGGAGAACGCTGCCCTCTAGTAGTGTTCGTCTTCGCTGCGTTGGTAAGGTTTGGGAAGCGTAAGGGCCTTCCCTGGAACTCAACTCGGTGTAGCCAACAGGCTTCTCGTCCGCCCCGGTTCTAAGGTCTTTCCTCCCCTGGGATCTCACGGCCCCCCCAGGAGACGTCACCTTAGGAGCGATGATACGTTTTGGAAGCAAAAGGGACCTGGGGTGCCCTGCCCTGGGAGTGTCCAACTCGCCTCCAGTGCGGCCTTGTTCTAACATCTTTCCACAGCAGGGAACACGCTGCCCCATAGGAAACTTCACTTCAGGTCGGGTTTACGTGGCGGAAGCATAAGGGTCTGGGCCTGCACTTAACACGCAGTGTGCAACTTGCCTCGCGGGCGCCCCAGGTTCCAAGTCCTTTGCACAGCCGGGAGCCAACTGCCCTTTGGGAATCCTCCCCTGAAGGTCGCGTTCACGTTTTGGAAGCCGCAGCGTCTTTGCGTGATCTTAACTCAGAGTATCCAACAAGCTTCTAGTCCGCCCTTCTTCTCAAGTCTTCCCTTCACTTGGGAACACACGGCCACTGAGGAGACTTCACCTGAAGCGCGGCTACACGTTTTGCAGCCCAAGGGGCTGGACGGGCAACTGAACTCAGAAGCTCCAACTGCCCTCTAGTCGGCCTTGGTTCTAAGTTCTTTCCTGACATGGGAACACACGGCCGCATAGGCCTCTTGGCCTTCAGAGCGTTTCTACGTGTTGGAAGCAGCAGGGCCTTAGCCTGCCCTTTACTTAGAGCTTGCAACTTGGCGTAGAGTCCGCCTTTGTGCTAAGTGCTTTCCTGGGCCGCATTGGCGAGCACTTCACTCAGAGTCTCCAACCTGCCTTAGAGTCCGCCTTGGTTCTAACCCCTTTCCTCAACTTGGGAGAACGCTGCCCTCTAGTAGTGTTCGTCTTCGCTGCGTTGGTAAGGTTTGGGAAGCCTAAGGGCCTTCCCTGGAACTCAACTCGGTGTAGCCAGCAGGCTTCTCGTCCGCCCCGGTTCTAAGGTCTTTCCTCCCCTGGGATCTCACGGCCCCCCCAGGAGACGTCACCTTAGGAGCGATGATACGTTTTGGAAGCAAAAGGGACCTGGGGTGCCCTGCCCTGGGAGTGTCCAACTTGCCTCCAGTGCGGCCTTGTTCTAACTTCTTTCCACAGCAGGGAACACGCTGCCCCATAGGAAACTTCACTTCAGGTCGGGTTTACGTGGCGTAAGCATAAGGGTCTGGGCCTGCACTTAACGCGCAGTGTGCAACTTGCCTCGCGGGCGCCCCAGGTTCCAAGTCCTTTGCACAGCCAGGAGCCCACAGCCCTTTGGGAATCCTCCCCTGAAGTCGGGTTCACGTTTTGGAAGCCGCAGCGTCTTTGCGTGCCCTTAACTCAGAGTATCCAACAAGCTTCTAGTCCGCCCTTCTTCTCAAGTCTTCCCTTCACTTGGGAACACACTGCCACTGAGGAGACTTCACCTGAAGCGCGGCTACACGTTTTGCAGCCCAAGGGGCTGGACGGGCAACTTAACTCAGAAGCTCCAACTGCCCTCTATTCGGCCTTATTTCTAAGTTCTTTCCTGACATGGGAACACACGGCCGCATAGGCCTCTTGGCCTTCAGAGCGTTTCTACGTGTTGGAAGCAGCAGGGCCTTAGCCTGCCCTTTACTTAGAGCTTGCAACTTGGCGTAGAGTACGCCTTTGTGCTAAGTGCTTTCCTGGGCCGCATTGGCGAGCACTTCACTCAGAGTCTCCAACCTGCCTTAGAGTCCGCCTTGGTTCTAACCCCTTTCCTCAACTTGGGAGAACGCTGCCCTCTGGTAGTGTTCGTCTTCGCTGCGTTGGTAAGGTTTGGGAAGCCTAAGGGCCTTGCCTGGTACTCAACTCGGTGTAGCCAACAGGCTTCTCGTCCGCCCCGGTTCTAAGGTCTTTCCTCCCCTGGGATCTCACGGCCCCCCCCATCAGACGTCACCTTAGGAGCGATGATACGTTTTGGAAGCAAAAGTGACCTGGGGTGCCCTGCCCTGGGAGTGTCCAACTTGCCTCCAGTGCGGCCTTGTTCTAACTTCTTTCCACAGCAGGGAACACGCTGCCCCATAGGAAACTTCACTTCAGGTCGGGTTTACGTGGCGGAAGCATAAGGGTCTGGGCCTGCACTTAACGCACAGTGTGCAACTTGCCTCGCGGGGCCCTAGGTTCCAAGTCCTTTGCACAGCCGGGAGCCAACTGCCCTTTGGGAATCCTCCCCTGAAGGTCGCGTTCACGTTTTGGAAGCCGCAGCGTCTTTGCATACCCTTAACTCAGAGTATCCAACAAGCTTCTAGTCCGCCCTTCTTCTCAAGTCTTCCCTTCACTTGGGAACACACTGCCACTGAGGAGACTTCACCTGAAGCGCGGCTACACGTTTTGCAGCCCAAGGGGCTGGACGGGCAACTGAACTCAGAAGCTCCAACTGCCCTCTAGTCGGCCTTGGTTCTAAGTTCTTTCCTGACATGGGAACACACGGCCGCATAGGCCTCTTGGCCTTCAGAGCGTTTCTACGTGTTGGAAGCAGCAGGGCCTTAGCCTGCCCTTTACTTAGAGCTTGCAACTTGGCGTAGAGTCCGCCTTTGTGCTAAGTGCTTTCCTGGGCCGCATTGGCGAGCACTTCACTCAGAGTCTCCAACCTGCCTTAGAGTCCGCCTTGGTTCTAACCCCTTTCCTCAACTTGGGAGAACGCTGCCCTCTAGTAGTGTTCGTCTTCGCTGCGTTGGTAAGGTTTGGGAAGACTAAGGGCCTTCCCTGGAACTCAACTCGGTGTAGCCAGCAGGCTTCTCGTCCGCCCCGGTTCTAAGGTCTTTCCTCCCCTGGGATCTCACGGCCCCCCCAGGAGACGTCACCTTAGGAGCGATGATACGTTTTGGAAGCAAAAGGGACCTGGGGTGCCCTGCCCTGGGAGTGTCCAACTTGCCTCCAGTGCGGCCTTGTTCTAACTTCTTTCCACAGCAGGGAACACGCTGCCCCATAGGAAACTTCACTTCAGGTCGGGTTTACGTGGCGGAAGCATAAGGGTCTGGGCCTGCACTTAACGCGCAGTGTGCAACTTGCCTCGCGGGCGCCCCAGGTTCCAAGTCCTTTGCACAGCCGGGAGCCAACTGCCCTTTGGGAATCCTCCCCTGAAGGTCGCGTTCACGTTTTGGAAGCCGCAGCGTCTTTGCGTGCCCTTAACTCAGAGTATCCAACAAGCTTCTAGTCCGCCCTTCTTCTCAAGTCTTCCCTTCACTTGGGAACACACTGCCACTGAGGAGACTTCACCTGAAGCGCGGCTACAAGTTTTGCAGCCCAAGGGGCTGGACGGGCAACTGAACTCAGAAGCTCCAACTGCCCTCTAGTCGGCCTTGGTTCTAAGTTCTTTCCTGACATGGGAACACACGGCCGCATAGGCCTCTTGGCCTTCAGAGCGTTTCTACGTGTTGGAAGCAGCAGGGCCTTAGCCTGTCCTTTACTTAGAGCTTGCAACTTGGCGTAGAGTCCGCCTTTGTGCTAAGTGCTTTCCTGGGCCGCATTGGCGAGCACTTCACTCAGAGTATCCAACCTGCCTTAGAGTCCGCCTTGGTTCTAACCCCTTTCCTCAACTTGGGAGAACGCTGCCCTCTAGTAGTGTTCGTCTTCGCTGCGTTGGTAAGGTTTGGGAAGCCTAAGGGCCTTCCCTGGAACTCAACTCGGTGTAGCCAACAGGCTTCTCGTCCGCCCCGGTTCTAAGGTCTTTCCTCCCCTGGGATCTCACGGCCCCCCCAGCAGACGTCACCTTAGGAGCGATGATACGTTTTGGAAGCAAAAGGGACCTGGGGTGCCCTGCCATGGGAGTGTCCAACTTGCCTCCAGTGCGGCCTTTTTCTAACTTCTTTCCACAGCAGGGAACACGCTGCCCCATAGGAAACTTCACTTCAGGTCGGGTTTACGTGGCGGAAGCATAAGGGTCTGGGCCTGCACTTAACGCGCAGTGTGCAACTTGCCTCGCGGGCGCCCGTGGTTCCAAGTCCTTTGCACAGCCGGGAGCCAACTGCCCTTTGGGAATCCTCCCCTGAAGGTCGCGTTCACGTTTTGGAAGCCGCAGCGTCTTTGCATGCCCTTAACTCAGAGTATCCAACAAGCTTCTAGTCCGCCCTTCTTCTCAAGTCTTCCCTTCACTTGGGAACACACGGCCACTGAGGAGACTTCACCTGAAGCGCGGCTACACGTTTTGCAGCCCAAGGGGCTGGGCGGACAACTGAACTCAGAAGCTCCAACTGCCCTCTAGTCGGCCTTGGTTCTAAGTTCTTTCCTGACATGGGAACACACGGCCGAATAGGCCTCTTGGCCTTCAGAGCGTTTCTACGTGTTGGAAGCAGCAGGGCCTTAGCCTGCCCTTTACTTAGAGCTTGCAACTTGGCGTAGAGTCCGCCTTTGTGCTAAGTGCTTTCCTGGGCCGCATTGGCGAGCACTTCACTCAGAGTCTCCAACCTGCCTTAGAATCCGCCTTGGTTCTAACCCCTTTCCTCGACTTGGGAGAACGCTGCCCTCTAGTAGTGTTCGTCTTCGCTGCGTTGGTAAGGTTTGGGAAGCCTAAGGGCCTTCCCTGGAACTCAACTCGGTGTAGCCAGCAGGCTTCTCGTCCGCCCCGGTTCTAAGGTCTTTCCTCCCCTGGGATCTCACGGCCCCCCCAGGAGACGTCACCTTAGGAGCGATGATACGTTTTGGAAGCAAAAGGGACCTGAGGTGCCCTGCCCTGGGAGTGTCCAACTAGCCTCCAGTGCGGCCTTGTTCTAACTTCTTTCCACAGCAGGGAACACGCTGCCCCATAGGAAACTTCACTTCAGGTCGAGTTTACGTGGCGGAAGCATAAGGGTCTGGGCCTGCACTTAACGCGCAGTGTGCAAATTGCCTCGCGGGCGCCCCAGGTTCTAAGTCCTTTGCACAGCCGGGAGCCAACTGCCCTTTGGGAATCCTACCCTGAAGGTCGCGTTCACGTTGTGGAAGCCGCAGCGTCTTTGCGTGCCCTTAACTCAGAGTATCCAACAAGCTTCTAGTCCGCCCTTCTACTCAAGTCTTCCCTTCACTTGGGAACACACGGCCACTGAGGAGACTTCACCTGAAGCGCGGCTACACGTTTTGCAGCCCAAGGGGCTGGACGGGCAACTGAACTCAGAAGCTACAACTGCCCTCTAGTCGGCCTTGGTTCTAAGTTCTTTCCTGACATGGGAACACACGGCCGCATAGGCCTCTTGGCCTTCAGAGCGTTTCTCCGTGTTGGAAGCAGCAGGGCCTTAGCCTGCCCTTTACTTAGAGCTTGCAACTTGGCGTAGAGTCCGCCTTTGTGCTAAGTGCTTTCCTGGGCCGCATTGGCGAGCACTTCACTCAGAGTCTCCAACCTGCCTTAGAGTCCGCCTTGGTTCTAACCCCTTTCCTCAAGTTGGGAGAACGCTGCCCTCTAGTAGTGTTCGTCTTCGCTGCGTTGGTAAGGTTTGGGAAGCCTAAGGGCCTTCCCTGGAACTCAACTCGGTGTAGCCAGCAGGCTTCTCGTCCGCCCCGGTTCTAAGTTCTTTCCTCCCCTGGGATCTCACGGCTCCCCCAGGAGACGTCACCTTAGGAGCGATGATACGTTTTGGAAGCAAAAGGGACCTGGGGTGCCCTGCCCTGGGAGTGTCCAACTTGCCTCCAGTGCGGCCTTGTTCTAACTTCTTTCCACAGCAGGGAACACGCTGCCCCATAGGAAACTTCACTTCAGGTCGGGTTTACGTGGCGGAAGCATAAGGGTCTGGGCCTGCACTTAACGCGCAGTGTGCAACTTGCCTCGCGGGCGCCCCAGGTTCCAAGTCCTTTGCACAGCCGGGAGCCAACTGCCCTTTGGGAATCCTCCCCTGAAGGTCGCGTTCACGTTTTGGAAGCCGCAGCGTCTTTGCGTGCCCTTAACTCAGAGTATCCAACAAGCTTCTAGTCCGCCCTTCTTCTCAAGTCTTCCCTTCACTTGGGAACACACTGCCACTGAGGAGACTTCACCTGAAGCGCGGCTACACGTTTTGCAGCCCTAGGGGCTGGACGGGCAACTGAACTCAGAAGCTCCAACTGCCCTCTAGTCGTCCTTGGTTCTAAGTTCTTTCCTGACATGGGAACACACGGCCGCATAGGCCTCTTGGCCTTCAGAGCATTTCTACGTGTTGGAAGCAGCAGGGCCATAGGCTGCCCTTTACTTAGAGCTTTCAACTTGGCGTAGAGTCCGCCTTTGTGCTAAGTGCTTTCCTGGGCCGCATTGGCGAGCACTTCACTCAGAGTCTCCAACCTGCCTTAGAGTCCGCCTTGGTTCTAACCCCTTTCCTCAACTTGGGAGAACGCTGCCCTCTAGTAGTGTTCGTCTTCGCTGCGTTGGTAAGGTTTGGGAAGCCTAAGGGCCTTCCCTGGAACTCAACTCGGTGTAGCCAGCAGGCTTCTCGTACGCCCCGGTTCTAAGGTCTTTCCTCCCCTGGGATCTCACGGCCCCCCCAGGAGACGTCACCTTAGGAGCGATGATACGTTTTGGAAGCAAAAGGGACCTGGGGTGCCCTGCCCTGGGAGTGTCCAACTCGCCTCCAGTGCGGCCTTGTTCTAACTTCTTTCCACAGCAGGGAACACGCTGCCCCATAGGAAACTTCACTTCAGGTCGGGTTTACGTGGCGGAAGCATAAGGGTCTGGGCCTGCACTTAACGCGCAGTGTGCAACTTGCCTCGCGGGCGCCCCAGGTTCCAAGTCCTTTGCACAGCCGGGAGCCAACTGCCCTTTGGGAATCCTCCCCTGAAGGTCGCGTTCACGTTGTGGAAGCCGCAGCGTCTTTGCGTGCCCTTAACTCAGAGTATCCAACAAGCTTCTAGTCCGCCCTTCTTCTCAAGTCTTCCCTTCACTTGGGAACACACGGCCACTGAGGAGACTTCACCTGAAGCGCGGCTACAGGTTTTGCAGCCCAAGGGGCTGGACGGGCAACTGAACTCAGAAGCTCCAACTGCCCTCTAGTCGGCCTTGGTTCTAAGTTCTTTCCTGACATGGGAACACACGGCCGCATAGGCCTCTTGGCCCTCAGAGCGTTTCTACGTGTTGGAAGCAGCAGGGCCTTAGCCTGCCCTTTACTTAGAGCTTGCAACTTGGCGTAGAGTCCGCCTTTGTGCTAAGTGCTTTCCTGGGCCGCATTGGCGAGCACTTCACTCAGAGTCTCCAACCTGCCTTAGAGTCCGCCTTGGTTCTAACCCCTTTCCTCAACTTGGGAGAACGCTGCCCTCTAGTAGTGTTCGTCTTCGCTGCGTTGGTAAGGTTTGGGAAGCCTAAGGGCCTTCCGTGGAACTCAACTCGGTGTAGCCAGCAGGCTTCTCGTCCGCCCCGGTTCTAAGGTCTTTCCTCCCCTGGGATCTCACGGCCCCCCCAGGAGACGTCACCTTAGGAGCGATGATACGTTTTGGAAGCAAAAGGGACCTGGGGTGCCCTGCCCTGGGAGTGTCCAACTTGCCTCCAGTGCGGCCTTGTTCTAACTTCTTTCCACAGCAGGGAACACGCTGCCCCATAGGAAACTTCACTTCAGGTCGGGTTTACGTGGCGGAAGCATAAGGGTCTGGGCCTGCACTTAACGCGCAGTGTGCAACTTGCCTCGCGGGCGCCCCAGGTTCCAAGTCCTTTGCACAGCCGGGAGCCAACTGCCCTTTGGGAATCCTTCCCTGAAGGTCGCGTTCACGTTTTGGAAGCCGCAGCGTCTTTGCCTGCCCTTAACTCAGAGTATCCAACAAGCTTCTAGTCCGCCCTTCTTCTCAAGTCTTCCCTTCACTTGGGAACACACTGCCACTGAGGAGACTTCACCTGAAGCGCGGCTACACGTTTTGCAGCCCAAGGGGCTGGACGGGCAACTGAACTCAGAAGCTCCAACTGCCCTCTAGTCGGTCTTGGTTCTAAGTTCTTTCCTGACATGGGAACACACGGCCGCATAGGCCTCTTGGCCTTCAGAGCGTTTCTACGTGTTGGAAGCAGCAGGGCCTTAGCCTGCCCTTTACTTAGAGCTTGCAACTTGGCGTAGAGTCCGCCTTTGTGCTAAGTGCTTTCCTGGGCCGCATTGGCGAGCACTTCACTCAGAGTCTCCAACCTGCCTTAGAGTCCGCCTTGGTTCTAACCCCTTTCCTCAACTTGGGAGAACGCTGCCCTCTAGTAGTGTTCGTCTTCGCTGCGTTGGTAAGGTTTGGGAAGCCTAAGGGCCTTCCCTGGAACTCAACTCGGTGTAGCCAGCAGGCTTCTCGTACGCCCCGGTTCTAAGGTCTTTCCTCCCCTGGGATCTCACGGCCCCCCCAGGAGACGTCACCTTAGGAGCGATGATACGTTTTGGAAACAAAAGGGACCTGGGGTGCCCTGCCCTGGGAGTGTCCAACTCGCCTCCAGTGCGGCCTTGTTCTAACTTCTTTCCACAGCAGGGAACACGCTGCCCCATAGGAAACTTCACTTCAGGTCGGGTTTACGTGGCGGAAGCATAAGGGTCTGGGCCTGCACTTAACGCGCAGTGTGCAACTTGCCTCGCGGGCGCCCCAGGTTCCAAGTCCTTTGCACAGCCGGGAGCCAACTGCCCTTTGGGAATCCTCCCCTGAAGGTCGCGTTCACGTTGTGGAAGCCGCAGCGTCTTTGCGTGCCCTTAACTCAGAGTATCCAACAAGCTTCTAGTCCGCCCTTCTTCTCAAGTCTTCCCTTCACTTGGGAACACACGGCCACTGAGGAGACTTCACCTGAAGCGCGGCTACAGGTTTTGCAGCCCAAGGGGCTGGACGGGCAACTGAACTCAGAAGCTCCAACTGCCCTCTAGTCGGCCTTGGTTCTAAGTTCTTTCCTGACATGGGAACACACGGCCGCATAGGCCTCTTGGCCTTCAGAGCGTTTCTACGTGTTGGAAGCAGCAGGGCCTAAGCCTGCCCTTTACTTAGAGCTTGCAACTTGGCGTAGAGTCCGCCTTTGTGCTAAGTGCTTTCCTGGGCCGCATTGGCGAGCACTTCACTCAGAGTCTCCAACCTGCCTTAGAGTCCGCCTTGGTTCTAACCCCTTTCCTCAACTTGGGAGAACGCTGCCCTCTAGTAGTGTTCGTCTTCGCTGCGTTGGTAAGGTTTGGGAAGCCTAAGGGCCTTCCGTGGAACTCAACTCGGTGTAGCCAGCAGGCTTCTCGTCCGCCCCGGTTCTAAGGTCTTTCCTCCCCTGGGATCTCACGGCCCCCCCAGGAGACGTCACCTTAGGAGCGATGATACGTTTTGGAAGCAAAAGGGACCTGGGGTGCCCTGCCCTGGGAGTGTCCAACTTGCCTCCAGTGCGGCCTTGTTCTAACTTCTTTCCACAGCAGGGAACACGCTGCCCCATAGGAAACTTCACTTCAGGTCGGGTTTACGTGGCGGAAGCATAAGGGTCTGGGCCTGCACTTAACGCGCAGTGTGCAACTTGCCTCGCGGGCGCCCCAGGTTCCAAGTCCTTTGCACAGCCGGGAGCCAACTGCCCTTTGGGAATCCTTCCCTGAAGGTCGCGTTCACGTTTTGGAAGCCGCAGCGTCTTTGCGTGCCCTTAACTCAGAGTATCCAACAAGCTTCTAGTCCGCCCTTCTTCTCAAGTCTTCCCTTCACTTGGGAACACACTGCCACTGAGGAGACTTCACCTGAAGCGCGGCTACACGTTTTGCAGCCCAAGGGGCTGGACGGGCAACTGAACTCAGAAGCTCCAACTGCCCTCTAGTCGGTCTTGGTTCTAAGTTCTTTCCTGACATGGGAACACACGGCCGCATAGGCCTCTTGGCCTTCAGAGCGTTTCTACGTGTTGGAAGCAGCAGGGCCTTAGCCTGCCCTTTACTTAGAGCTTGCAACTTGGCGTAGAGTCCGCCTTTGTGCTAAGTGCTTTCCTGGGCCGCATTGGCGAGCACTTCACTCAGAGTCTCCAACCTGCCTTAGAGTCCGCCTTGGTTCTAACCCCTTTCCTCAACTTGGGAGAACGCTGCCCTCTAGTAGTGTTCGTCTTCGCTGCGTTGGTAAGGTTTGGGAAGCCTAAGGGCCTTCCCTGGAACTCAACTCGGTGTAGCCAGCAGGCTTCTCGTACGCCCCGGTTCTAAGGTCTTTCCTCCCCTGGGATCTCACGGCCCCCCCAGGAGACGTCACCTTAGGAGCGATGATACGTTTTGGAAGCAAAAGGGACCTGGGGTGCCCTGCCCTGGGAGTGTCCAACTCGCCTCCAGTGCGGCCTTGTTCTAACTTCTTTCCACAGCAGGGAACACGCTGCCCCATAGGAAACTTCACTTCAGGTCGGGTTTACGTGGCGGAAGCATAAGGGTCTGGGCCTGCACTTAACGCGCAGTGTGCAACTTGCCTCGCGGGCGCCCCAGGTTCCAAGTCCTTTGCACAGCCGGGAGCCAACTGCCCTTTGGGAATCCTCCCCTGAAGGTCGCGTTCACGTTTTGGAAGCCGCAGCGTCTTTGCGTGCCCTTAACTCAGAGTATCCAACAAGCTTCTAGTCCGCCCTTCTTCTCAAGTCTTCCCTTCACTTGGGAACACACTGCCACTGAGGAGACTTCACCTGAAGCGCGGCTACACGTTTTGCAGCCCTAGGGGCTGGACGGGCAACTGAACTCAGAAGCTCCAACTGCCCTCTAGTCGTCCTTGGTTCTAAGTTCTTTCCTGACATGGGAACACACGGCCGCATAGGCCTCTTGGCCTTCAGAGCATTTCTACGTGTTGGAAGCAGCAGGGCCATAGGCTGCCCTTTACTTAGAGCTTTCAACTTGGCGTAGAGTCCGCCTTTGTGCTAAGTGCTTTCCTGGGCCGCATTGGCGAGCACTTCACTCAGAGTCTCCAACCTGCCTTAGAGTCCGCCTTGGTTCTAACCCCTTTCCTCAACTTGGGAGAACGCTGCCCTCTAGTAGTGTTCGTCTTCGCTGCGTTGGTAATGTTTGGGAAGCCTAAGGGCCTTCCCTGGAACTCAACTCGGTGTAGCCAGCAGGCTTCTCGTACGCCCCGGTTCTAAGGTCTTTCCTCCCCTGGGATCTCACGGCCCCCCCAGGAGACGTCACCTTAGGAGCGATGATACGTTTTGGAAGCAAAGGGGACCTGGGGTGCCCTGCCCTGGGAGTGTCCAACTCGCCTCCAGTGCGGCCTTGTTCTAACTTCTTTCCACAGCAGGGAACACGCTGCCCCATAGGAAACTTCACTTCAGGTCGGGTTTACGTGGCGGAAGCATAAGGGTCTGGGCCTGCACTTAACGCGCAGTGTGCAACTTGCCTCGCGGGCGCCCCAGGTTCCAAGTCCTTTGCACAGCCGGGAGCCAACTGCCCTTTGGGAATCCTCCCCTGAAGGTCGCGTTCACGTTGTGGAAGCCGCAGCGTCTTTGCGTGCCCTTAACTCAGAGTATCCAACAAGCTTCTAGTCCGCCCTTCTTCTCAAGTCTTCCCTTCACTTGGGAACACACGGCCACTGAGGAGACTTCACCTGAAGCGCGGCTACAGGTTTTGCAGCCCAAGGGGCTGGACGGGCAACTGAACTCAGAAGCTCCAACTGCCCTCTAGTCGGCCTTGGTTCTAAGTTCTTTCCTGACATGGGAACACACGGCCGCATAGGCCTCTTGGCCTTCAGAGCGTTTCTACGTGTTGGAAGCAGCAGGGCCTAAGCCTGCCCTTTACTTAGAGCTTGCAACTTGGCGTAGAGTCCGCCTTTGTGCTAAGTGCTTTCCTGGGCCGCATTGGCGAGCACTTCACTCAGAGTCTCCAACCTGCCTTAGAGTCCGCCTTGGTTCTAACCCCTTTCCTCAACTTGGGAGAACGCTGCCCTCTAGTAGTCTTCGTCTTCGCTGCGTTGGTAAGGTTTGGGAAGCCTAAGGGCCTTCCGTGGAACTCAACTCGGTGTAGCCAGCAGGCTTCTCGTCCGCCCCGGTTCTAAGGTCTTTCCTCCCCTGGGATCTCACGGCCCCCCCAGGAGACGTCACCTTAGGAGCGATGATACGTTTTGGAAGCAAAAGGGACCTGGGGTGCCCTGCCCTGGGAGTGTCCAACTTGCCTCCAGTGCGGCCTTGTTCTAACTTCTTTCCACAGCAGGGAACACGCTGCCCCATAGGAAACTTCACTTCAGGTCGTGTTTACGTGGCGGAAGCATAAGGGTCTGGGCCTGCACTTAACGCGCAGTGTGCAACTTGCCTCGCGGGCGCCCCAGGTTCCAAGTCCTTTGCACAGCCGGGAGCCAACTGCCCTTTGGGAATCCTTCCCTGAAGGTCGCGTTCACGTTTTGGAAGCCGCAGCGTCTTTGCGTGCCCTTAACTCAGAGTATCCAACAAGCTTCTAGTCCGCCCTTCTTCTCAAGTCTTCCCTTCACTTGGGAACACACTGCCACTGAGGAGACTTCACCTGAAGCGCGGCTACACGTTTTGCAGCCCAAGGGGCTGGACGGGCAACTGAACTCAGAAGCTCCAACTGCCCTCTAGTCGGTCTTGGTTCTAAGTTCTTTCCTGACATGGGAACACACGGCCGCATAGGCCTCTTGGCCTTCAGAGCGTTTCTACGTGTTGGAAGCAGCAGGGCCTTAGCCTGCCCTTTACTTAGAGCTTGCAACTTGGCGTAGAGTCCGCCTTTGTGCTAAGTGCTTTCCTGGGCCGCATTGGCGAGCACTTCACTCAGAGTCTCCAACCTGCCTTAGAGTCCGCCTTGGTTCTAACCCCTTTCCTCAACTTGGGAGAACGCTGCCCTCTAGTAGTGTTCGTCTTCGCTGCGTTGGTAAGGTTTGGGAAGCCTAAGGGCCTTCCCTGGAACTCAACTCGGTGTAGCCAGCAGGCTTCTCGTACGCCCCGGTTCTAAGGTCTTTCCTCCCCTGGGATCTCACGGCCCCCCCAGGAGACGTCACCTTAGGAGCGATGATACGTTTTGGAAGCAAAAGGGACCTGGGGTGCCCTGCCCTGGGAGTGTCCAACTCGCCTCCAGTGCGGCCTTGTTCTAACTTCTTTCCACAGCAGGGAACACGCTGCCCCATAGGAAACTTCACTTCAGGTCGGGTTTACGTGGCGGAAGCATAAGGGTCTGGGCCTGCACTTAACGCGCAGTGTGCAACTTGCCTCGCGGGCGCCCCAGGTTCCAAGTCCTTTGCACAGCCGGGAGCCAACTGCCCTTTGGGAATCCTCCCCTGAAGGTCGCGTTCACGTTGTGGAAGCCGCAGCGTCTTTGCGTGCCCTTAACTCAGAGTATCCAACAAGCTTCTAGTCCGCCCTTCTTCTCAAGTCTTCCCTTCACTTGGGAACACACGGCCACTGAGGAGACTTCACCTGAAGCGCGGCTACAGGTTTTGCAGCCCAAGGGGCTGGACGGGCAACTGAACTCAGAAGCTCCAACTGCCCTCTAGTCGGCCTTGGTTCTAAGTTCTTTCCTGACATGGGAACACACGGCCGCATAGGCCTCTTGGCCTTCAGAGCGTTTCTACGTGTTGGAAGCAGCAGGGCCTAAGCCTGCCCTTTACTTAGAGCTTGCAACTTGGCGTAGAGTCCGCCTTTGTGCTAAGTGCTTTCCTGGGCCGCATTGGCGAGCACTTCACTCAGAGTCTCCAACCTGCCTTAGAGTCCGCCTTGGTTCTAACCCCTTTCCTCAACTTGGGAGAACGCTGCCCTCTAGTAGTGTTCGTCTTCGCTGCGTGGTAAGGTTTGGGAAGCCTAAGGGCCTTCCGTGGAACTCAACTCGGTGTAGCCAGCAGGCTTCTCGTCCGCCCCGGTTCTAAGGTCTTTCCTCCCCTGGGATCTCACGGCCCCCCCAGGAGACGTCACCTTAGGAGCGATGATACGTTTTGGAAGCAAAAGGGACCTGGGGTGCCCTGCCCTGGGAGTGTCCAACTTGCCTCCAGTGCGGCCTTGTTCTAACTTCTTTCCACAGCAGGGAACACGCTGCCCCATAGGAAACTTCACTTCAGGTCGGGTTTACGTGGCGGAAGCATAAGGGTCTGGGCCTGCACTTAACGCGCAGTGTGCAACTTGCCTCGCGGGCGCCCCAGGTTCCAAGTCCTTTGCACAGCCGGGAGCCAACTGCCCTTTGGGAATCCTTCCCTGAAGGTCGCGTTCACGTTTTGGAAGCCGCAGCGTCTTTGCGTGCCCTTAACTCAGAGTATCCAACAAGCTTCTAGTCCGCCCTTCTTCTCAAGTCTTCCCTTCACTTGGGAACACACTGCCACTGAGGAGACTTCACCTGAAGCGCGGCTACACGTTTTGCAGCCCAAGGGGCTGGACGGGCAACTGAACTCAGAAGCTCCAACTGCCCTCTAGTCGGTCTTGGTTCTAAGTTCTTTCCTGACATGGGAACACACGGCCGCATAGGCCTCTTGGCCTTCAGAGCGTTTCTACGTGTTGGAAGCAGCAGGGCCTTAGCCTGCCCTTTACTTAGAGCTTGCAACTTGGCGTAGAGTCCGCCTTTGTGCTAAGTGCTTTCCTGGGCCGCATTGGCGAGCACTTCACTCAGAGTCTCCAACCTGCCTTAGAGTCCGCCTTGGTTCTAACCCCTTTCCTCAACTTGGGAGAACGCTGCCCTCTAGTAGTGTTCGTCTTCGCTGCGTTGGTAAGGTTTGGGAAGCCTAAGGGCCTTCCCTGGAACTCAACTCGGTGTAGCCAGCAGGCTTCTCGTCCGCCCCGGTTGTAAGGTCTTTCCTCCCCTGGGATCTCACGGCCCCCCCAGGAGACGTCACCTTAGGAGCGATGATACGTTTTGGAAGCAAAAGGGACCTGGGGTGCCCTGCCCTGGGAGTGTCCAACTTGCCTCCAGTGCGGCCTTGTTCTAACATCTTTCCACAGCAGGGAACACGCTGCCCCATAGGAAACTTCACTTCAGGTCGAGTTTACGTGGCGGAAGCATAAGGGTCTGGGCCTGCACTTAACGCGCAGTGTGCAACTTGCCTCGCGGGCGCCCCAGGTTCCAAGTCCTTTGCACAGCCGGGAGCCAACTGCCCTTTGGGAATCCTCCCCTGAAGGTCGCGTTCACGTTTTGGAAGCCGCAGCGTCTTTGCGTGCCCTTAACTCAGAGTATCCAACAAGCTTCTAGTCCGCCCTTCTTCTCAAGTCTTCCCTTCACTTGGGAACACACTGCCACTGAGGAGACTTCACCTGAAGCGCGGCTACACGTTTTCCAGCCCAAGGGGCTGGACGGGCAACTGAACTCAGAAGCTCCAACTGCCCTCTAGTCGGCCTTGGTTCTAAGTTCTTTCCTGACATGGGAACACACGGCCGCATAGGCCTCTTGCCCTTCAGAGCGTTTCTACGTGTTGGAAGCAGCAGGGCCTTAGCCTGCCCTTTACTTAGAGCTTGCAACTTGGCGTAGAGTCCGCCTTTGTGCTAAGTGCTTTCCTGGGCCGCATTGGCGAGCACTTCACTCAGAGTCTCCAACCTGCCTTAGAGTCCGCCTTGGTTCTAACCCCTTTCCTCAAGTTGGGAGAACGCTGCCCTCTAGTAGTGTTCGTCTTCGCTGCGTTGGTAAGGTTTGGGAAGCCTAAGGGCCTTCCCTGGAACTCAACTCGGTGTAGCCAGCAGGCTTCTCGTCCGCCCCGGTTCTAAGTTCTTTCCTCCCCTGGGATCTCACGGCCCCCCCAGGAGACGTCACCTTAGGAGCGATGATACGTTTTGGAAGCAAAAGGGACCTGGGGTGCCCTGCCCTGGGAGTGTCCAACTTGCCTCCAGTGCGGCCTTGTTCTAACTTCTTTCCACAGCAGGGAACACGCTGCCCCATAGGAAACTTCACTTCAGGTCGGGTTTACGTGGCGGAAGCTTAAGGGTCTGGGCCTGCACTTAACGCGCAGTGTGCAACTTGCCTCGCGGGCGCCCCAGGTTCCAAGTCCTTTGCACAGCCGGGAGCCAACTGCCCTTTGGGAATCCTCCCCTGAAGGTCGCGTTCACGTTTTGGAAGCCGCAGCGTCTTTGCGTGCCCTTAACTCAGAGTATCCAACAAGCTTCTAGTCCGCCCTTCTTCTCAAGTCTTCCCTTCACTTGGGAACACACTGCCACTGAGGAGACTTCACCTGAAGCGCGGCTACACGTTTTGCAGCCCAAGGGGCTGGACGGGCAACTGAACTCAGAAGCTCCAACTGCCCTCTAGTCGTCCTTGGTTCTAAGTTCTTTCCTGACATGGGAACACACGGCCGCATAGGCCTCTTGGCCTTCAGAGCATTTCTACGTGTTGGAAGCAGCAGGGCCATAGGCTGCCCTTTACTTAGATCTTTCAACTTGGCGTAGAGTCCGCCTTTGTGCTAAGTGCTTTCCTGGGCCGCATTGGCGAGCACTTCACTCAGAGTCTCCAACCTGCCTTAGAGTCCGCCTTGGTTCTAACCCCTTTCCTCAACTTGGGAGAACGCTGCCCTCTAGTAGTGTTCGTCTTCGCTGCGTTGGTAAGGTTTGGGAAGCCTAAGGGCCTTCCCTGGAACTCAACTCGGTGTAGCCAGCAGGCTTCTCGTACGCCCCGGTTCTAAGGTCTTTCCTCCCCTGGGATCTCACGGCCCCCCCAGGAGACGTCACCTTAGGAGCGATGATACGTTTTGGAAGCAAAAGGGACCTGGGGTGCCCTGCCCTGGGAGTGTCCAACTCGCCTCCAGTGCGGCCTTGTTCTAACTTCTTTCCACAGCAGGGAACACGCTGCCCCATAGGAAACTTCACTTCAGGTCGGGTTTACGTGGCGGAAGCATAAGGGTCTGGGCCTGCACTTAACGCGCAGTGTGCAACTTGCCTCGCGGGCGCCCCAGGTTCCAAGTCCTTTGCACAGCCGGGAGCCAACTGCCCTTTGGGAATCCTCCCCTGAAGGTCGCGTTCACGTTGTGGAAGCCGCAGCGTCTTTGCGTGCCCTTAACTCAGAGTATCCAACAAGCTTCTAGTCCGCCCTTCTTCTCAAGTCTTCCCTTCACTTGGGAACACACGGCCACTGAGGAGACTTCACCTGAAGCGCGGCTACAGGTTTTGCAGCCCAAGGGGCTGGACGGGCAACTGAACTCAGAAGCTCCAACTGCCCTCTAGTCGGCCTTGGTTCTAAGTTCTTTCCTGACATGGGAACACACGGCCGCATAGGCCTCTTGGCCTTCAGAGCGTTTCTACGTGTTGGAAGAAGCAGGGCCTAAGCCTGCCCTTTACTTAGAGCTTGCAACTTGGCGTAGAGTCCGCCTTTGTGCTAAGTGCTTTCCTGGGCCGCATTGGCGAGCACTTCACTCAGAGTCTCCAACCTGCCTTAGAGTCCGCCTTGGTTCTAACCCCTTTCCTCAACTTGGGAGAACGCTGCCCTCTAGTAGTGTTCGTCTTCGCTGCGTTGGTAAGGTTTGGGAAGCCTAAGGGCCTTCCGTGGAACTCAACTCGGTGTAGCCAGCAGGCTTCTCGTCCGCCCCGGTTCTAAGGTCTTTCCTCCCCTGGGATCTCACGGCCCCCCCAGGAGACGTCACCTTAGGAGCGATGATACGTTTTGGAAGCAAAAGGGACCTGGGGTGCCCTGCCCTGGGAGTGTCCAACTTGCCTCCAGTGCGGCCTTGTTCTAACTTCTTTCCACAGCAGGGAACACGCTGCCCCATAGGAAACTTCACTTCAGATCGGGTTTACGTGGCGGAAGCATAAGGGTCTGGGCCTGCACTTAACGCGCAGTGTGCAACTTGCCTCGCGGGCGCCCCAGGTTCCAAGTCCTTTGCACAGCGGGGAGCCAACTGCCCTTTGGGAATCCTTCCCTGAAGGTCGCGTTCACGTTTTGGAAGCCGCAGCGTCTTTGCGTGCCCTTAACTCAGAGTATCCAACAAGCTTCTAGTCCGCCCTTCTTCTCAAGTCTTCCCTTCACTTGGGAACACACTGCCACTGAGGAGACTTCACCTGAAGCGCGGCTACACGTTTTGCAGCCCAAGGGGCTGGACGGGCAACTGAACTCAGAAGCTCCAACTGCCCTCTAGTCGGTCTTGGTTCTAAGTTCTTTCCTGACATGCGAACACACGGCCGCATAGGCCTCTTGCCCTTCAGAGCGTTTCTACGTGTTGGAAGCAGCAGGGCCTTAGCCTGCCCTTTACTTAGAGCTTGCAACTTGGCGTAGAGTCCGCCTTTGTGCTAAGTGCTTTCCTGGGCCGCATTGGCGAGCACTTCACTCAGAGTCTCCAACCTGCCTTAGAGTCCGCCTTGGTTCTAACCCCTTTCCTCAACTTGGGAGAACGCTGCCCTCTAGTAGTGTTCGTCTTCGCTGCGTTGGTAAGGTTTGGGAAGCCTAAGGGCCTTCCCTGGAACTCAACTCGGTGTAGCCAGCAGGCTTCTCGTCCGCCCCGGTTGTAAGGTCTTTCCTCCCCTGGGATCTCACGGCCCCCCCAGGAGACGTCACCTTAGGAGCGATGATACGTTTTGGAAGCAAAAGGGACCTGGGGTGCCCTGCCCTGGTAGTGTCCAACTTGCCTCCAGTGCGGCCTTGTTCTAACATCTTTCCACAGCAGGGAACACGCTGCCCCATAGGAAACTTCACTTCAGGTCGAGTTTACGTGGCGGAAGCATAAGGGTCTGGGCCTGCACTTAACGCGCAGTGTGCAACTTGCCTCGCGGGCGCCCCAGGTTCCAAGTCCTTTGCACAGCCGGGAGCCAACTGCCCTTTGGGAATCCTCCCCTGAAGGTCGCGTTCACGTTTTGGAAGCCGCAGCGTCTTTGCGTGCCCTTAACTCAGAGTATCCAACAAGCTTCTAGTCCGCCCTTCTTCTCAAGTCTTCCCTTCACTTGGGAACACACTGCCACTGAGGAGACTTCACCTGAAGCGCGGCTACACGTTTTGCAGCCCAAGGGGCTGGACGGGCAACTGAACTCAGAAGCTCCAACTGCCCTCTAGTCGGCCTTGGTTCTAAGTTCTTTCCTGACATGGGAACACACGGCCGCAGAGGCCTCTTGGCCTTCAGAGCGTTTCTACGTGTTGGAAGCAGCAGGGCCTTAGCCTGCCCTTTACTTAGAGCTTGCAACTTGGCGTAGAGTCCGCCTTTGTGCTAAGTGCTTTCCTGGGCTGCATTGGCGAGCACTTCACTCAGAGTCTCCAACCTGCCTTAGAGTCCGCCTTGGTTCTAACCCCTTTCCTCAACTTGGGAGAACGATGCCCTCTAGTAGTGTTCGTCTTCGCTGCGTTGGTAAGGTTTGGGAAGCCTAAGGGCCTTCCCTGGAACTCAACTCGGTGTAGCCAACAGGCCTCTCGTCCGCCCCGGTTCTAAGGTCTTTCCTCCCCTGGGATCTCACGGCCCCCCCAGGAGACGTCACCTTAGGAGCGATGATACGTTTTGGAAGCAAAAGGGACCTGGGGTGCCCTGCCCTGGGAGTGTCCAACTTGCCTCCAGTGCGGCCTTGTTCTAACTTCTTTCCACAGCAGGGAACACGCTGCCCCATAGGAAACTTCACTTCAGGTCGGGTTTACGTGGCGGAAGCATAAGGGTCTGGGCCTGCACTTAACGCGCAGTGTGCAACTTGCCTCGCGGGCGCCCCAGGTTCCAAGTCCTTTGCACAGCGGGGAGCCAACTGCCCTTTGGGAATCCTTCCCTGAAGGTCGCGTTCACGTTTTGGAAGCCGCAGCGTCTTTGCGTGCCCTTAACTCAGAGTATCCAACAAGCTTCTAGTCCGCCCTTCTTCTCAAGTCTTCCCTTCACTTGGGAACACACTGCCACTGAGGAGACTTCACCTGAAGCGCGGCTACACGTTTTGCAGCCCAAGGGGCTGGACGGGCAACTGAACTCAGAAGCTCCAACTGCCCTCTAGTCGGTCTTGGTTCTAAGTTCTTTCCTGACATGCGAACACACGGCCGCATAGGCCTCTTGCCCTTCAGAGCGTTTCTACGTGTTGGAAGCAGCAGGGCCTTAGCCTGCCCTTTACTTAGAGCTTGCAACTTGGCGTAGAGTCCGCCTTTGTGCTAAGTGCTTTCCTGGGCCGCATTGGCGAGCACTTCACTCAGAGTCTCCAACCTGCCTTAGAGTCCGCCTTGGTTCTAACCCCTTTCCTCAACTTGGGAGAACGCTGCCCTCTAGTAGTGTTCGTCTTCGCTGCGTTGGTAAGGTTTGGGAAGCCTAAGGGCCTTCCCTGGAACTCAACTCGGTGTAGCCAGCAGGCTTCTCGTCCGCCCCGGTTGTAAGGTCTTTCCTCCCCTGGGATCTCACGGCCCCCCCAGGAGACGTCACCTTAGGAGCGATGATACGTTTTGGAAGCAAAAGGGACCTGGGGTGCCCTGCCCTGGGAGTGTCCAACTTGCCTCCAGTGCGGCCTTGTTCTAACATCTTTCCACAGCAGGGAACACGCTGCCCCATAGGAAACTTCACTTCAGGTCGAGTTTACGTGGCGGAAGCATAAGGGTCTGGGCCTGCACTTAACGCGCAGTGTGCAACTTGCCTCGCGGGCGCCCCAGGTTCCAAGTCCTTTGCACAGCCGGGAGCCAACTGCCCTTTGGGAATCCTCCCCTGAAGGTCGCGTTCACGTTTTGGAAGCCGCAGCGTCTTTGCGTGCCCTTAACTCAGAGTATCCAACAAGCTTCTAGTCCGCCCTTCTTCTCAAGTCTTCCCTTCACTTGGGAACACACTGCCACTGAGGAGACTTCACCTGAAGCGCGGCTACAGGTTTTGCAGCCCAAGGGGCTGGACGGGCAACTTAACTCAGAAGCTCCAACTGCCCTCTAGTCGGCCTTGGTTCTAAGTTCTTTCCTGACATGGGAACACACGGCCGCAGAGGCCTCTTGGCCTTCAGAGCGTTTCTACGTGTTGGAAGCAGCAGGGCCTTAGCCTGCCCTTTACTTAGAGCTTGCAACTTGGCGTAGAGTCCGCCTTTGTGCTAAGTGCTTTCCTGGGCTGCATTGGCGAGCACTTCACTCAGAGTCTCCAACCTGCCTTAGAGTCCGCCTTGGTTCTAACCCCTTTCCTCAACTTGGGAGAACGATGCCCTCTAGTAGTGTTCGTCTTCGCTGCGTTGGTAAGGTTTGGGAAGCCTAAGGGCCTTCCCTGGAACTCAACTCGGTGTAGCCAACAGGCCTCTCGTCCGCCCCGGTTCTAAGGTCTTTCCTCCCCTGGGATCTCACGGCCCCCCCAGGAGACGTCACCTTAGGAGCGATGATACGTTTTGGAAGCAAAAGGGACCTGGGGTGCCCTGCCCTGGGAGTGTCCAACTCGCCTCCAGTGCGGCCTTGTTCTAACTTCTTTCCACAGCAGGGAACAGGCTGCCCCATAGGAAACTTCACTTCAGGTCGGGTTTACGTGGCGGAAGCATAAGGGTCTGGGCCTGCACTTAACGCGCAGTGTGCAACTTGCCTCACGGGCGCCCCAGGTTCCAAGTCCTTTGCACAGCCGGGAGCCAACTGCCCTTTGGGAATCCTCCCCTGAAGGTCGCGTTCACGTTTTGGAAGCCGCAGCGTCTTTGCGTGCCCTTAACTCAGAGTATCCAACAAGCTTCTAGTCCGCCCTTCTTCTCAAGTCTTCCCTTCACTTGGGAACACACTGCCACTGAGGAGACTTCACCTGAAGCGCGGCTACACGTTTTGCAGCCCAAGGGGCTGAACGGGCAACTTAACTCAGAAGCTCCAACTGCCCTCTAGTCGGCCTTGGTTCTAAGTTCTTTCCTGACATGGGAAAACACGGCCGCATAGGCCTCTTGGCCTTCAGAGCGTTTCTACGTGTTGGAAGCAGCAGGGCCTTGGCCTGCCCTTTACTTAGAGCTTGCAACTTGGCGTAGAGTCCGCCTTTGTGCTAAGTGCTTTCCTGGTCTGCATTGGCGAGCACTTCACTCAGAGTCTCCAACCTGCCTTAGAGTCCGCCTTGGTTCTAACCCCTTTCCTCAACTTGGGAGAACGCTGCCCTCTAGTAGTGTTCGTCTTCGCTGCGTTGGTAAGGTTTGGGAAGCCTAAGGGCCTTCCCTGGAACTCAACTCGGTGTAGCCAGCAGGCTTCTCGTCCGCCCCGGTTCTAAGGTCTTTCCTCCCCTGGGATCTCACGGCCCCCCAGGAGACGTCACCTTAGGAGCGATGATACGTTTTGGAAGCAAAAGGGTCCTGGGGTACCCTGCCCTGGGAGTGTCCAACTCGCCTCCAGTGCGGCCTTGTTCTAACTTCTTTCCACAGCAGGGAACACGCTGCCCCATAGGAAACTTCACTTCAGGTCGGGTTTACGTGGCGGAAGCATAAGGGTCTGGGCCTGCACTTAACGCGCAGTGTGCAACTTGCCTCGCGGGCGCCCCAGGTTCCAAGTCCTTTGCACAGCCGGGAGCCAACTGCCCTTTGGGAATCCTCCCCTGAAGGTCGCGTTCACGTTTTGGAAGCCGCAGCGTCTTTGCGTGCCCTTAACTCAGAGTATCCAACAAGCTTCTAGTCTGCCCTTCTTCTCAAGTCTTCCCTTCACTTGGGAACACACGGCCACTGAGGAGACTTCACCTGAAGCGCGGCTACACGTTTTGCAGCCCAAGGGGCTGGACGGGCAACTTAACTCAGAAGCTCCAACTGCCCTCTAGTCGTCCTAGGTTCTAAGTTCTTTCCTGACATGGGAACACACGGCCGCATAGGCCTCTTGGCCTTCAGAGCGTTTCTACGTGTTGGAAGCAGCAGGGCCTTAGCCTGCCCTTTACTTAGAGCTTGCAACTTGGCGTAGAGTCCGCCTTTGTGCTAAGTGCTTTCCTGGGCTGCATTGGCGAGCACTTCACTCAGAGTCTCCAACCTGCCTTAGAGTCCGCCTTGGTTCTAACCCCTTTCCTCAACTTGGGAGAACGCTGCCCTCTCGTATTGTTCGTCTTCGCTGCGTTGGTAAGGTTTGGGAAGCCTAAGGGCCTTCCCTGGAACTCAACTCGGTGTAGCCAACAGGCTTCTCGTCCGCCCCGGTTCTAAGGTCTTTCCTCCCCTGGGATCTCACGGCCCCCCCAGGAGACGTCACCTTAGGAGCGATGATACGTTTTGGAAGCAAAAGGGACCTGGGGTGCCCTGCCCTGGGAGTGTCCAACTTGCCTCCAGTGCGGCCTTGTTCTAACTTCTTTCCACAGCAGGGAACACGCTGCCCCATAGGAAACTTCACTTCAGGTCGGGTTTATGTGGCGGAAGCATAAGGGTCTGGGCCTGCACTTAACGCGCAGTGTGCAACTTGACTCGCGGGCGCCCCAGGTTCCAAGTCCTTTGCACAGCCGGGAGCCAACTGCCCTTTGGGAATCCTCCCCTGAAGGTCGCGTTCACGTTTTGGAAGCCGCAGCGTCTTTGCGTGCCCTTAACTCAGAGTATCCAACAAGCTTCTAGTCCGCCCTTCTTCTCAAGTCTTCCCTTCACTTAGGAACACACTGCCACTGAGGAGACTTCACCTGAAGCGCGGCTACACGTTTTCAGCCCAAGGGGCTGGACGGGCAACTTAACTCAGAAGCTCCAACTGCCCTCTAGTCGGCCTTGGTTCTAAGTTCTTTCCTGACATGGGAACACACGGCCGCATAGGCCTCTTGGCCTTCAGAGCGTTTCTACGTGTTGGAAGCAGCAGGGCCTTAGCCTGCACTTTACTTAGAGCTTGCAACTTGGCGTAGAGTCCGCCTTTGTGCTAAGTGCTTTCCTGGGCTGCATTGGCGAGCACTTCACTCAGAGTCTCCAACCTGCCTTAGAGTCCGCCTTGGTTCTAACCCCTTTCCTCAACTTGGGAGAACGCTGCCCTCTAGTAGTGTTCGTCTTCGCTGCGTTGGTAAGGTTTGGGAAGCCTAAGGGCCTTCCCTGGAACTCAACTCGGTGTAGCCAACAGGCTTCTCGTCCGCCCCGGTTCTAAGGTCTTTCCTCCCCTGGGATCTCACGGCCCCCCCAGGAGACGTCACCTTAAGAGCGATGATAGGTTTTGGAAGCAAATGGGACCTGGGGTGCCCTGCCCTGGGAGTGTCCAACTTGCGTCCAGTGCGGCCTTGTTCTAACTTCTTTCCACAGCAGGGAACACGCTGCCCCATAGGAAACTTCACTTCAGGTCGGGTTTATGTGGCGGAAGCATAAGGGTCTGGGCCTGCACTTAACGCGCAGTGTGCAACTTGCCTCGCGGGCGCCCCAGGTTCCAAGTCCTTTGCACAGCCGGGAGCCAACTGCCCTTTGGGAATCCTCCCCTGAAGGTCGCGTTCACGTTTTGGAAGCCGCAGCGTCTTTGCGTGCCCTTAACTCAGAGTATCCAACAAGCTTCTAGTCCGCCGTTCTTCTCAAGTCTTCCCTTCACTTGGGAACACACTGCCATTGAGGAGACTTCACCTGAAGCGCGGCTACACGTTTTGCAGCCCAAGGGGCTGGACGGGCAACTTAACTCAGAAGCTCCAACTGCCCTCTAGTCGGCCTTGGTTCTAAGTTCTTTCCTGACATGGGAACACACGGCCGCATAGTCCTCTTGGCCTTCAGAGCGTTTCTACGTGTTGGAAGCAGCAGGGCCTTAGCCTGCCCTTTACTTAGAGCTTGCAACTTGGCGTAGAGTCCGCCTTTGTGCTAAGTGCTTTCCTGGACTGCATTGGCGAGCACTTCACTCAGATTCTCCAACCTGCTTTAGAGTCCGCCTTGGTTCTAACCCCTTTCCTCAACTTGGGAGAACGCTGCCCTCTAGTAGTGTTCGTCTTCGCTGCGTTGGTAAGGTTTGGGAATCCTAAGGGCCTTCCCTGGAACTCAACTCGGTGTAGCCAACAGGCTTCTCGTCCGCCCCGGTTCTAAGGTCTTTCCTCCCCTGGGATCTCACGGCCCCCCCCAGGAGACGTCACCTTAGGAGCGATGATACGTTTTGGAAGCAAAAGGACCTGGGGTGCCCTGCCCTGGGAGTGTCCAATTTGCCTCCAGTGCGGCCTTGTTCTAACTTCTTTCCACAGCAGGGAACACGCTGCCCCATAGGAAACTTCACTTCAGGTCGAGTTTACGTGGCGGAAGCATCAGGGTCTGGGCCTGCACTTAACGCGCAGTGTGCAACTTGCCTCGCGGGCGCCCCAGGTTCCAAGTCCTTTGCACAGCCGGGAGCCAACTGCCCTTTGGGAATCCTCCCCTGAAGGTCGCGTTCACGTTTTGGAAGCCGCAGCGTCTTTGCGTGCCCTTAACTCAGAGTATCCAACAAGCTTCTAGTCCGCCCTTCTTCTCAAGTCTTCCCTTCACTTGGGAACACACTGCCACTGAGGAGACTACACCTGAAGCGCGGCTACACGTTTTGCAGCCCAAGGGGCTGGACGGGCAACTGAACTCAGAAGCTCCAACTGCCCTCTAGTCGGCCTTGGTTCTAAGTTCTTTCCTGACATGGGAACACACGGCTGCATAGGCCTCTTGGCCTTCAGAGCGTTTCTACGTGTTGGAAGCAGCAGGGCCTTAGCCTGCCCTTTACTTAGAGCTTGCAACTTGGCGTAGAGTCCGCCTTTGTGCTAAGTGCTTTCCTGGGCCGCATTGGCGAGCACTTCACTCAGAGTCTCCAACCTGCCTTAGAGTCCGCCTTGGTTCTAACCCCTTTCCTCAACTTGGGAGAACGCTGCCCTCTAGTAGTGTTCGTCTTCGCTGCGTTGGTAAGGTTTGGGAAGCCTAAGGGCCTTCCCTGGAACTCAACTCGGTGTAGCCAACAGGCTTCTCGTCCGCCCCGGTTCTAAGGTCTTTCCTCCCCTGGGATCTCACGGCCCCCCCAGGAGACGTCACCTTAGGAGCGATGATACGTTTTGGAAGCAAAAGGGACCTGGGGTGCCCTGCCCTGGGAGTGTCCAACTTGCCTCCAGTGCGGCCTTGTTCTAACTTCTTTCCACAGCAGGGAACACGCTGCCCCATAGGAAACTTCACTTCAGGTCGGGTTTACGTGGCGGAAGCATAAGGGTCTGGGCCTGCACTTAACGCGCTGTGTGCAACTTGCCACGCGGGCGCCCCAGGTTCCAAGTCCTTTGCACAGCCGGGAGCCAACTGCCCTTTGGGAATCCTCCCCTGAAGGTCGCGTTCACGTTTTGGAAGCCGCAGCGTCTTTGCGTGCCCTTAACTCAGAGTATCCAACAAGCTTCTAGTCCGCCCTACTTCTCAAGTCTTCCCTTCACTTGGGAACACACTGCCACTGAGGAGACTTCACCTGAAGCGCGGCTACACGTTTTGCAGCCCAAGGGGCTGGACCGGCAACTGAACTCAGAAGCTCCAACTGCCCTCTAGTCGGCCTTGGTTCTAAGTTCTTTCCTGACATGGGAAACACGGCCGCATAGGCCTCTTGGCCTTCAGAGCGTTTCTACGTGTTGGAAGCAGCAGGGCCTTAGCCTTCACTTTACTTAGAGCTTGCAACTTGGCGTAGAGTCCGCCTTTGTGCTAAGTGCTTTCCTGGGCTGCATTGGCGAGCACTTCACTCAGAGTCTCCAACCTGCCTTAGAGTCCGCCTTTGTTCTAACCCCTTTCCTCAACTTGGGAGAACGCTGCCCTCTAGTAGTGTTCGCCTTCGCTGCGTTGGTAAGGTTTGGGAAGCCTAAAGGCCTTCCCTGGAACTCAACTCGGTGTAGCCAACAGGCTTCTCGTCCGCCCCGGTTCTAAGGTCTTTCCTCCCCTGGGATCTCACGGCCCCCCCAAGAGACGTCACCTTAGGAGCGAAGATACGTTTTGGAAGCAAAAGGGACCTGGGGTGCCCTGCCCTGGGAGTGTCCAACTCGCCTCCAGTGCGGCCTTGTTCTAACTTCTTTCCACAGCAGGGAACACGCTGCCCCATAGGAAACTTCACTTCAGGTCGAGTTTACGTGGCGGAAGCATAAGGGTCTGGGCCTGCACTTAACGCGCAGTGTGCAACTTGCCTCGCGGGCGCCCCAGGTTCCAAGTCCTTTGCACAGCCAGGAGCCAACTGCCCTTTGGGAATCCTCCCCTGAAGGTCGCGTTCACGTTTTGGAAGCCGCAGCGTCTTTGCGTGCCCTTAACTCAGAGTATCCAACAAGCTTCTAGTCCGCCCTTCTTCTCAAGTCGTCCCTTCACTTGGGAACACACTGCCACTGAGGAGACTTCATCTGAAGCGCGGCTACACGTTTTGCAGCCCAAGGGGCTGGACGGGCAACTTAACTCAGAAGCTCCAACTGCCCTCTAGTCGGCCTTGTTTCTATGTTCTTTCCTGACATGGGAACACACGGCCGCATAGGCCTCTTGGCCTTCAGAGCGTTTCTACGTGTTGGAAGCAGCAGGGCCTTAGCCTGCCCTTTACTTAGAGCTTGCAACTTGGCGTAGAGTCCGCCTTTGTGCTAAGTGCTTTCCTGGGCTGCATTGGCGAGCACTTCACTCAGAGTCTCCAAACTGCCTTAGAGTCCGCCTTGGTTCTAACCCCTTTCCTCAACTTGGGAGAACGCTGCCCTCTAGTAGTGTTCGTCTTCGCTGCGTTGGTAAGGTTTGGGAAGCCTAAGGGCCTTCCCTGGAACTCAACTCGGTGTAGCCAACAGGCCTCTCGTCCGCCCCGGTTCTAAGGTCTTTCCTCCCCTGGGATCTCACGGCCCCCCAAGGAGACGTCACCTTAGGAGCGATGATACGTTTTGGAAGCAAAAGGGACCTGGGGTGCCCTGCCCTGGGAGTGTCCAACTTGCCTCCAGTGCGGCCTTGTTCTAACTTCTTTCCACAGCAGGGAACACGCTGCCCCATAGGAAACTTCACTTCAGGTCGGGTTTACGTGGCGGAAGCATAAGGGTCTGGGCCTGCACTTAACGCGCAGTGTGCAACTTGCCTCGCGGGCGCCCCAGGTTCCAAGTCCTTTGCACAGCCGGAAGCCAACTGCCCTTTGGGAATCCTCCCCTGAAGGTCGCGTTCACGTTTTGGAAGCCGCAGCGTCTTTGCGTGCCCTTAACTCAGAGTATCCAACAAGCTTCTAGTCCGCCCTTCTTCTCAAGTCTTCCCTTCACTTGGGAACACACTGCCACTGAGGAGACATCACCTGAAGCGCGGCTACACGTTTTGCAGCCCAAGGGGCTGGACGGGCAACTGAACTCAGAAGCTCCAACTGCCCTCTAGTCGGCCTTGGTTCTAAGTTCTTTCCTGACATGGGAACACACGGCCGCATAGGCCTCTTGGCCTTCAGAGCGTTTCTACGTGTTGGAAGCAGCAGGGCCTTGGCCTGCCCTTTACTTAGAGCTTGCAACTTGGCGTAGAGTCCGCCTTTGTGCTAAGTGCTTTCCTGGGCTGCATTGGCGAGCACTTCACTCAGAGTCTCCAACCTGCCTTAGAGTCCGCCTTGGTTCTAACCCCTTTCCTCAACTTGGGAGAACGCTGCCCTCTAGTAGTGTTCGTCTTCGCTGCGTTGGTAAGGTTTGGGAAGCCTAAGGGCCTTCCCTGGAACTCAACTCGGTGTAGCCAGCAGGCTTCTCGTCCGCCCCGGTTCTAAGGTCTTTCCTCCCCTGGGATCTCACGGCCCCCCAGGAGACGTCACCTTAGGAGCGATGATACGTTTTGGAAGCAAAAGGGACCTGGGGTGCCCTGCCCTGGGAGTGTCCAACTCGCCTCCAGTGCGGCCTTGTTCTAACTTCTTTCCACAGCAGGGAACACGCTGCCCCATAGGAAACTTCACTTCAGGTCGGGTTTACGTGGCGGAAGCATAAGGGTCTGGGCCTGCACTTAACGCGCAGTGTGCAACTTGCCTCGCGGGCGCCCCAGGTTCCAAGTCCTTTGCACAGCCGGGAGCCAACTGCCCTTTGGGAATCCTCCCCTGAAGGTCGCGTTCACGTTTTGGAAGCCGCAGCGTCTTTGCGTGCCCTTAACTCAGAGTATCCAACAAGCTTCTAGTCCGCCCTTCTTCTCAAGTCTTCCCTTCACTTGGGAACACACTGCCACTGAGGAGACTTCACCTGAAGCGCGGCTACACGTTTTGCAGCCCAAGGGGCTGGACGGGCAACTTAACTCAGAAGCTCCAACTGCCCTCTAGTCGGCCTTGGTTCTAAGTTCTTTCCTGACATGGGAACACACGGCCGCATAGGCCTCTTGGCCTTCAGAGCGTTTCTACGTGTTGGAAGCAGCAGGGCCTTAGCCTGCCCTTTACTTAGAGCTTGCAACTTGGCGTAGAGTCCGCCTTTGTGCTAAGTGCTTTCCTGGACTGCATTGGCGAGCACTTCACTCAGATTCTCCAACCTGCTTTAGAGTCCGCCTTGGTTCTAACCCCTTTCCTCAACTTGGGAGAACGCTGCCCTCTAGTAGTGTTCGTCTTCGCTGCGTTGGTAAGGTTTGGGAATCCTAAGGGCCTTCCCTGGAACTCAACTCGGTGTAGCCAACAGGCTTCTCGTCCGCCCCGGTTCTAAGGTCTTTCCTCCCCTGGGATCTCACGGCCCCCCCCAGGAGACGTCACCTTAGGAGCGATGATACGTTTTGGAAGCAAAAGGACCTGGGGTGCCCTGCCCTGGGAGTGTCCAATTTGCCTCCAGTGCGGCCTTGTTCTAACTTCTTTCCACAGCAGGGAACACGCTGCCCCATAGGAAACTTCACTTCAGGTCGAGTTTACGTGGCGGAAGCATCAGGGTCTGGGCCTGCACTTAACGCGCAGTGTGCACCTTGCCTCGCGGGCGCCCCAGGTTCCAAGTCCTTTGCACAGCCGGGAGCCAACTGCCCTTTGGGAATCCTCCCCTGAAGGTCGCGTTCACGTTTTGGAAGCCGCAGCGTCTTTGCGTGCCCTTAACTCAGAGTATCCAACAAGCTTCTAGTCCGCCCTTCTTCTCAAGTCTTCCCTTCACTTGGGAACACACTGCCACTGAGGAGACTACACCTGAAGCGCGGCTACACGTTTTGCAGCCCAAGGGGCTGGACGGGCAACTGAACTCAGAAGCTCCAACTGCCCTCTAGTCGGCCTTGGTTCTAAGTTCTTTCCTGACATGGGAACACACGGCTGCATAGGCCTCTTGGCCTTCAGAGCGTTTCTACGTGTTGGAAGCAGCAGGGCCTTAGCCTGCCCTTTACTTAGAGCTTGCAACTTGGCGTAGAGTCCGCCTTTGTGCTAAGTGCTTTCCTGGGCCGCATTGGCGAGCACTTCACTCAGAGTCTCCAACCTGCCTTAGAGTCCGCCTTGGTTCTAACCCCTTTCCTCAACTTGGGAGAACGCTGCCCTCTAGTAGTGTTCGTCTTCGCTGCGTTGGTAAGGTTTGGGAAGCCTAAGGGCCTTCCCTGGAACTCAACTCGGTGTAGCCAACAGGCTTCTCGTCCGCCCCGGTTCTAAGGTCTTTCCTCCCCTGGGATCTCACGGCCCCCCCAGGAGACGTCACCTTAGGAGCGATGATACGTTTTGGAAGCAAAAGGGACCTGGGGTGCCCTGCCCTGGGAGTGTCCAACTTGCCTCCAGTGCGGCCTTGTTCTAACTTCTTTCCACAGCAGGGAACACGCTGCCCCATAGGAAACTTCACTTCAGGTCGGGTTTACGTGGCGGAAGCATAAGGGTCTGGGCCTGCACTTAACGCGCTGTGTGCAACTTGCCACGCGGGCGCCCCAGGTTCCAAGTCCTTTGCACAGCCGGGAGCCAACTGCCCTTTGGGAATCCTCCCCTGAAGGTCGCGTTCACGTTTTGGAAGCCGCAGCGTCTTTGCGTGCCCTTAACTCAGAGTATCCAACAAGCTTCTAGTCCGCCCTACTTCTCAAGTCTTCCCTTCACTTGGGAACACACTGCCACTGAGGAGACTTCACCTGAAGCGCGGCTACACGTTTTGCAGCCCAAGGGGCTGGACCGGCAACTGAACTCAGAAGCTCCAACTGCCCTCTAGTCGGCCTTGGTTCTAAGTTCTTTCCTGACATGGGAAACACGGCCGCATAGGCCTCTTGGCCTTCAGAGCGTTTCTACGTGTTGGAAGCAGCAGGGCCTTAGCCTGCCCTTTACTTAGAGCTTGCAACTTGGCGTAGAGTCCGCCTTTGTGTTAAGTGCTTTCCTGGGCTGCATTGGCGAGCACTTCACTCAGAGTCTCCAACCTGCCTTAGAGTCCGCCTTTGTTCTAACCCCTTTCCTCAACTTGGGAGAACGCTGCCCTCTAGTAGTGTTCGCCTTCGCTGCGTTGGTAAGGTTTGGGAAGCCTAAAGGCCTTCCCTGGAACTCAACTCGGTGTAGCCAACAGGCTTCTCGTCCGCCCCGGTTCTAAGGTCTTTCCTCCCCTGGGATCTCACGGCCCCCCCAAGAGACGTCACCTTAGGAGCGAAGATACGTTTTGGAAGCAAAAGGGACCTGGGGTGCCCTGCCCTGGGAGTGTCCAACTCGCCTCCAGTGCGGCCTTGTTCTAACTTCTTTCCACAGCAGGGAACACGCTGCCCCATAGGAAACTTCACTTCAGGTCGAGTTTCCGTGGCGGAAGCATCAGGGTCTGGGCCTGCACTTAACGCGCAGTGTGCAACTTGCCTCGCGGGCGCCCCAGGTTCCAAGTCCTTTGCACAGCCAGGAGCCAACTGCCCTTTGGGAATCCTCCCCTGAAGGTCGCGTTCACGTTTTGGAAGCCGCAGCGTCTTTGCGTGCCCTTAACTCAGAGTATCCAACAAGCTTCTAGTCCGCCCTTCTTCTCAAGTCGTCCCTTCACTTGGGAACACACTGCCACTGAGGAGACTTCATCTGAAGCGCGGCTACACGTTTTGCAGCCCAAGGGGCTGGACGGGCAACTTAACTCAGAAGCTCCAACTGCCCTCTAGTCGGCCTTGTTTCTATGTTCTTTCCTGACATGGGAACACACGGCCGCATAGGCCTCTTGGCCTTCAGAGCGTTTCTACGTGTTGGAAGCAGCAGGGCCTTAGCCTGCCCTTTACTTAGAGCTTGCAACTTGGCGTAGAGTCCGCCTTTGTGCTAAGTGCTTTCCTGGGCTGCATTGGCGAGCACTTCACTCAGAGTCTCCAAACTGCCTTAGAGTCCGCCTTGGTTCTAACCCCTTTCCTCAACTTGGGAGAACGCTGCCCTCTAGTAGTGTTCGTCTTCGCTGCGTTGGTAAGGTTTGGGAAGCCTAAGGGCCTTCCCTGGAACTCAACTCGGTGTAGCCAACAGGCCTCTCGTCCGCCCCGGTTCTAAGGTCTTTCCTCCCCTGGGATCTCACGGCCCCCCCAGGAGACGTCACCTTAGGAGCGATGATACGTTTTGGAAGCAAAAGGGACCTGGGGTGCCCTGCCCTGGGAGTGTCCAACTTGCCTCCAGTGCGGCCTTGTTCTAACTTCTTTCCACAGCAGGGAACACGCTGCCCCATAGGAAACTTCACTTCAGGTCGGGTTTACGTGGCGGAAGCATAAGGGTCTGGGCCTGCACTTAACGCGCAGTGTGCAACTTGCCTCGCGGGCGCCCCAGGTTCCAAGTCCTTTGCACAGCCGGAAGCCAACTGCCCTTTGGGAATCCTCCCCTGAAGGTCGCGTTCACGTTTTGGAAGCCGCAGCGTCTTTGCGTGCCCTTAACTCAGAGTATCCAACAAGCTTCTAGTCCGCCCTTCTTCTCAAGTCTTCCCTTCACTTGGGAACACACTGCCACTGAGGAGACATCACCTGAAGCGCGGCTACACGTTTTGCAGCCCAAGGGGCTGGACGGGCAACTGAACTCAGAAGCTCCAACTGCCCTCTAGTCGGCCTTGGTTCTAAGTTCTTTCCTGACATGGGAACACACGGCCGCATAGGCCTCTTGGCCTTCAGAGCGTTTCTACGTGTTGGAAGCAGCAGGGCCTTGGCCTGCCCTTTACTTAGAGCTTGCAACTTGGCGTAGAGTCCGCCTTTGTGCTAAGTGCTTTCCTGGGCTGCATTGGCGAGCACTTCACTCAGAGTCTCCAACCTGCCTTAGAGTCCGCCTTGGTTCTAACCCCTTTCCTCAACTTGGGAGAACGCTGCCCTCTAGTAGTGTTCGTCTTCGCTGCGTTGGTAAGGTTTGGGAAGCCTAAGGGCCTTCCCTGGAACTCAACTCGGTGTAGCCAGCAGGCTTCTCGTCCGCCCCGGTTCTAAGGTCTTTCCTCCCCTGGGATCTCACGGCCCCCCAGGAGACGTCACCTTAGGAGCGATGATACGTTTTGGAAGCAAAAGGGACCTGGGGTGCCCTGCCCTGGGAGTGTCCAACTCGCCTCCAGTGCGGCCTTGTTCTAACTTCTTTCCACAGCAGGGAACACGCTGCCCCATAGGAAACTTCACTTCAGGTCGGGTTTACGTGGCGGAAGCATAAGGGTCTGGG
This sequence comes from Meles meles, assembly GCF_922984935.1. Classification (NCBI taxonomy): domain Eukaryota; kingdom Metazoa; phylum Chordata; class Mammalia; order Carnivora; family Mustelidae; genus Meles; species Meles meles. The sequence continues at coordinate 479,140 of NW_025721606.1, forward strand.
CCTGCACTTAACGCGCAGTGTGCAACTTGCCTCGCGGGCGCCCCAGGTTCCAAGTCCTTTGCACAGCCGGGAGCCAACTGCCCTTTGGGAATCCTCCCCTGAAGGTCGCGTTCACGTTTTGGAAGCCGCAGCGTCTTTGCGTGCCCTTAACTCAGAGTATCCAACAAGCTTCTAGTCCGCCCTTCTTCTCAAGTCTTCCCTTCACTTGGGAACACACTGCCACTGAGGAGACTTCACCTGAAGCGCGGCTACACGTTTTGCAGCCCAAGGGGCTGGACGGGCAACTTAACTCAGAAGCTCCAACTGCCCTCTAGTCGGCCTTGGTTCTAAGTTCTTTCCTGACATGGGAACACACGGCCGCATAGGCCTCTTGGCCTTCAGAGCGTTTCTACGTGTTGGAAGCAGCAGGGCCTTAGCCTGCACTTTACTTAGAGCTTGCAACTTGGCGTAGAGTCCGCCTTTGTGCTAAGTGCTTTCCTGGGCCGCATTGGCGAGCACTTCACTCAGAGTCTCCAACCTGCCTTAGAGTCCGCCTTGGTTCTAACCCCTTTCCTCAACTTGGGAGAACGCTGCCCTCTAGTAGTGTTCGTCTTCGCTGCGTTGGTAAGGTTTGGGAAGCCTAAGGGCCTTCCCTGGAACTCAACTCGGTGTAGCCAGCAGGCTTCTCGTCCGCCCCGGTTCAAAGGTCTTTCCTCCCCTGGGATCTCACGGCCCCCACAGGAGATGTCACCTTAGGAGCGATGATACGTTTTGGAAGCAAAAGGGACCTGGGTTGCCCTGCCCTGGGAGTGTCCAACTTGCCTCCAGTGCGGCCTTGTTCTAACTTCTTTCCACAGCAGGGAACACGCTGCCCCATAGGAAACTTCACTTCAGGTCGGGTTTACGTGGCGGAAGCATAAGGGTCTGGGCCTGCACTTAACGCGCAGTGTGCAACTTGCCACGCGGGCGCCCCAGGTTCCAAGTCCTTTGCACAGCCGGGAGCCAACTGCCCTTTGGGAATCCTCCCCTGAAGGTCGCGTTCACGTTTTGGAAGCCGCAGCGTCTTTGCGTGCCCTTAACTCAGAGTATCCAACAAGCTTCTAGTCCGCCCTACTTCTCAAGTCTTCCCTTCACTTGGGAACACACTGCCACTGAGGAGACTTCACCTGAAGCGCGGCTACACGTTTTGCAGCCCAAGGGGCTGGACGGGCAACTGAACTCAGAAGCTCCAACTGCCCTCTAGTCGGCCTTGGTTCTAAGTTCTTTCCTGACATGGGAAACACGGCCGCATAGGCCTCTTGGCCTTCAGAGCGTTTCTACGTGTTGGAAGCAGCAGGGCCTTAGCCTGCACTTTACTTAGAGCTTGCAACTTGGCGTAGAGTCCGCCTTTGTGCTAAGTGCTTTCCTGGGCTGCATTGGCGAGCACTTCACTCAGAGTCTCCAACCTGCCTTAGAGTCCGCCTTTGTTCTAACCCCTTTCCTCAACTTGGGAGAACGCTGCCCTCTAGTAGTGTTCGCCTTCGCTGCGTTGGTAAGGTTTGGGAAGCCTAAAGGCCTTCCCTGGAACTCAACTCGGTGTAGCCAACAGGCTTCTCGTCCACCCCGGTTCTAAGGTCTTTCCTCCCCTGGGATCTCACGGCCCCCCCAAGAGACGTCACCTTAGGAGCGAAGATACGTTTTGGAAGCAAAAGGGACCTGGGGTGCCCTGCCCTGGGAGTGTCCAACTCGCCTCCAGTGCGGCCTTGTTCTAACTTCTTTCCACAGCAGGGAACACGCTGCCCCATAGGAAACTTCACTTCAGGTCGAGTTTCCGTGGCGGAAGCATCAGGGTCTGGGCCTGCACTTAACGCGCAGTGTGCAACTTGCCTCGCGGGCGCCCCAGGTTCCAAGTCCTTTGCACAGCCAGGAGCCAACTGCCCTTTGGGAATCCTCCCCTGAAGGTCGCGTTCACGTTTTGGAAGCCGCAGCGTCTTTGCGTGCCCTTAACTCAGAGTATCCAACAAGCTTCTAGTCCGCCCTTCTTCTCAAGTCGTCCCTTCATTGGGAACACACTGCCACTGAGGAGACTTCATCTGAAGCGCGGCTACACGTTTTGCAGCCCAAGGGGCTGGACGGGCAACTTAACACAGAAGCTCCAACTGCCCTCTAGTCGGCCTTGTTTCTATGTTCTTTCCTGACATGGGAACACACGGCCGCATAGGCCTCTTGGCCTTCAGAGCGTTTCTACGTGTTGGAAGCAGCTGGGCCTTAGCCTGCCCTTTACTTAGAGCTTGCAACTTGGCGTAGAGTCCGCCTTTGTGCTAAGTGCTTTCCTGGGCTGCATTGGCGAGCACTTCACTCAGAGTCTCCAACCTGCCTTAGAGTCCGCCTTGGTTCTAACCCCTTTCCTCAACTTGGGAGAACGCTGCCCTCTAGTAGTGTTCGTCTTCGCTGCGTTGGTAAGGTTTGGGAAGCCTAAGGGCCTTCCCTGGAACTCAACTCGGTGTAGCCAACAGGCCTCTCGTCCGCCCCGGTTCTAAGGTCTTTCCTCCCCTGGGATCTCACGGCCCCCCAGGAGACGTCACCTTAGGAGCGATGATACGTTTTGGAAGCAAAAGGGACCTGGGGTGCCCTGCCCTGGGAGTGTCCAACTTGCCTCCAGTGCGGCCTTGTTCTAACTTCTTTCCACAGCAGGGAACACGCTGCCCCATAGGAAACTTCACTTCAGGTCGGGTTTACGTGGCGGAAGCATAAGGGTCTGGGCCTGCACTTAACGCGCAGTGTGCAACTTGCCTCGCGGGCGCCCCAGGTTCCAAGTCCTTTGCACAGCCGGAAGCCAACTGCCCTTTGGGAATCCTCCCCTGAAGGTCGCGTTCACGTTTTGGAAGCCGCAGCGTCTTTGCGTGCCCTTAACTCAGAGTATCCAACAAGCTTCTAGTCCGCCCTTCTTCTCAAGTCTTCCCTTCACTTGGGAACACACTGCCACTGAGGAGACATCACCTGAAGCGCGGCTACACATTTTGCAGCACAAGGGGCTGGACGGGCAACTGAACTCAGAAGCTCCAACTGCCCTCTAGTCAGCCTTGGTTCTAAGTTCTTTCCTGACATGGGAACACACGGCCACATAGGCCTCTTGGCCTTCAGAGCGTTTCTACATGTTGGAAGCAGCAGGGCCTTGGCCTGCCCTTTACTTAGAGCTTGCAACTTGGCGTAGAGTCCGCCTTTGTGCTAAGTGCTTTCCTGGGATGCATTGGCGAGCACTTCACTCAGAGTCTCCAACCTGCCTTAGAGTCCGCCTTGGTTCTAGCCCCTTTCCTCAACTTGGGAGAACGCTGCCCTCTAGTAGTGTTCGTCTTCGCTGGTTTGGTAAGGTTTGGGAAGCCTAAGGGCCTTCCCTGGAACTCAACTCGGTGTAGCCAGCAGGCTTCTCGTCCGCCCCGGTTCTAAGGTCTTTCCTCCCCTGGGATCTCACGGCCCCCCAGGAGACGTCACCTTAGGAGCGATGATACGTTTTGGAAGCAAAAGGGACCTGGGGTGCCCTGCCCTGGGAGTGTCCAACTCGCCTCCAGTGCGGCCTTGTTCTAACTTCTTTCCACAGCAGGGAACACGCTGCCCCATAGGAAACTTCACTTCAGGTCGGGTTTACGTGGCGGAAGCATAAGGGTCTGGGCCTGCACTTAACGCGCAGTGTGCAACTTGCCTCGCGGGCGCCCCAGGTTCCAAGTCCTTTGCACAGCCGGGAGCCAACTGCCCTTTGGGAATCCTCCCCTGAAGGTCGCGTTCACGTTTTGGAAGCCGCAGCGTCTTTGCGTGCCCTTAACTCAGAGTATCCAACAAGCTTCTAGTCCGCCCTTCTTCTCAAGTCTTCCCTTCACTTGGGAACACACTGCCACTGAGGAGACTTCACCTGAAGCGCGGCTACACGTTTTGCAGCCCAAGGGGCTGGAGGGGCAACTTAACTCAGAAGCTCCAACTGCCCTCTAGTCGGCCTTGGTTCTAAGTTCTTTCCTGACATGAGAACACACGGCCGCATAGGCCTCTTGGCCTTCAGAGCGTTTCTACGTGTTGGAAGCAGCAGGGCCTTAGCCTGCACTTTACTTAGAGCTTGCAACTTGGCGTAGAGTCCGCCTTTGTGCTAAGTGCTTTCCTGGGATGCATTGGCGAGCACTTCACTCAGAGTCTCCAACCTGCCTTAGAGTCCGCCTTGGTTCTAACCCCTTTCCTCAACTTGGGAGAACGCTGCCCTCTAGTAGAGTTCGTCTTCGCTGCGTTGGTAAGGTTTGGGAAGCCTAAGGGCCTTCCCTGGAACTCAACTCGGTGTAGCCAGCAGGCTTCTCGTCCGCCCCGGTTCTAAGGTCTTTCCTCCCCTGGGATCTCACGGCCCCCCCAGGAGACGTCACCTTAGGAGCGATGATACGTTTTGGAAGCAAAAGGGGCCTGGGGTGCCCTGCCCTGGGAGTGTCCAACTTGCCTCCAGTGCGGCCTTGTTCTAACTTCTTTCCACAGCAGGGAACACGCTGCCCCATAGGAAACTTCACTTCAGGTCGGGTTTACGTGGCGGAAGCATAAGGGTCTGGGCCTGCACTTAACGCGCAGTGTGCAACTTGCCTCGCGGGTGCCCCAGGTTCCAAGTCCTTTGCACAGCCGGGAGCCAACTGCCCTTTGGGAATCCTCCCCTGAAGGTCGCGTTCACGTTTTGGAAGCCGCAGCATCTTTGCGTGCCCTTAACTCAGAGTATCCAACAAGCTTCTAGTCCGCCCTTCTTCTCAAGTCTTCCCTTCACTTGGGAACACACTGCCACTGAGGAGACTTCACCTGAAGCGCGGCTACACGTTTTGCAGCCCAAGGGGCTGGACGGGCAACTGAACTCAGACGCTCCAACTGCCCTCTAGTCGGCCTTGGTTCTAAGTTCTTTCCTGACATGGGAACACACGGCCGCATAGGCCTCTTGGCCTTCAGAGCGTTTCTACGTCTTGGAAGCAGCAGGGCCTTAGCCTGCCCTTTACTTAGAGCTTGCAACTTGGCGTAGAGTCCGCCTTTGTGCTAAGTGCTTTCCTGGGCCGCATTGGCGAGCACTTCACTCAGAGTCTCCAACCTGCCTTAGAGTCCGCCTTGGTTCTAACCCTTTCCTCAACTTGGGAGAACGCTGCCCTCTAGTAGTGTTCGTCTTCGCTGCGTTGGTAAGGTTTGGGAAGCCTAAGGGCCTTCCCTGGAACTCAACTCGGTTAGCCAACAGGCGTCTCGTCCGCCCCGGTTCTAAGGTCTTTCCTCCCCTGGGATCTCACGGCCCCCCCAGGAGACGTCACCTTAGGAGCGATGATACGTTTTGGAAGCAAAAGGGGCCTGGGGTGCCCTGCCCTGGGAGTGTCCAACTTGCCTCCAGTGCGGCCTTGTTCTAACTTCTTTCCACAGCAGGGAACACGCTGCCCCATAGGAAACTTCACTTCAGGTCGGGTTTACGTGGCGGAAGCATAAGGGTCTGGGCCTGCACTTAACGCGCAGTGTGCAACTTGCCTCGCGGGTGCCCCAGGTTCCAAGTCCTTTGCACAGCCGGGAGCCAACTGCCCTTTGGGAATCCTCCCCTGAAGGTCGCGTTCACGTTTTGGAAGCCGCAGCATCTTTGCGTGCCCTTAACTCAGAGTATCCAACAAGCTTCTAGTCCGCCCTTCTTCTCAAGTCTTCCCTTCACTTGGGAACACACTGCCACTGAGGAGACTTCACCTGAAGCGCGGCTACACGTTTTGCAGCCCAAGGGGCTGGACGGGCAACTGAACTCAGAAGCTCCAACTGCCCTCTAGTCGGCCTTGGTTCTAAGTTCTTTCCTGACATGGGAACACACGGCCGCATAGGCCTCTTGGCCTTCAGAGCGTTTCTACGTCTTGGAAGCAGCAGGGCCTTAGCCTGCCCTTTACTTAGAGCTTGCAACTTGGCGTAGAGTCCGCCTTTGTGCTAAGTGCTTTCCTGGGCCGCATTGGCGAGCACTTCACTCAGAGTCTCCAACCTGCCTTAGAGTCCGCCTTGGTTCTAACCCTTTCCTCAACTTGGGAGAACGCTGCCCTCTAGTAGTGTTCGTCTTCGCTGCGTTGGTAAGGTTTGGGAAGCCTAAGGGCCTTCCCTGGAACTCAACTCGGTTAGCCAACAGGCGTCTCGTCCACCCCGGTTCTAAGGTCTTTCCTCCCCTGGGATCTCACGGCCCCCCCCAGGAGACGTCACCTTAGGAGCGATGATACGTTTTGGAAGCAAAAGGGACCTGGGGTGCCCTGCCCTGGGAGTGTCCAACTTGCCTCCAGTGCGGCCTTGTTCTAACTTCTTTCCACAGCAGGGAACACGCTGCCCCATAGGAAACTTCACTTCAGGTCGGGTTTAAGTGGCGGAAGCATAAGGGTCTGGGCCTGCACTTAACGCGCAGTGTGCAACTTGCCTCGCGGGCGCCCCAGATTCCAAGTCCTTTGCACAGCCGGGAGCCAACTGCCCTTTGGGAATCCTCCCCTGAAGGTCGCGTTCACGTTTTGGAAGCCGCAGCGTCTTTGCGTGCCCTTAACTCAGAGTATCCAACAAGCTTCTAGTCCGCCCTTCTTCTCAAGTCTTCCCTTCACTTGGGAACACACTGCCACTGAGGAGACTTCACCGGAAGCGCGGCTACACGTTTTGAAGCCCAAGGGGCTGGACGGGCAACTGAACTCAGAAGCTCCAACTGCCCTCTAGTCGGCCTTGGTTCTAAGTTCTTTCCTGACATGGGAACACACGGCCGCATAGGCCTCTTGGCCTTCAGAGCGTTTCTACGTGTTGGAAGCAGCAGGGCCTTAGCCTGCACTTTACTTAGAGCTTGCAACTTGGCGTAGAGTCCGCTTTTGTGCTAAGTGCTTTCCTGGGCTGCATTGGCGAGCACTTCACTCAGAGTCTCCAACCTGCCTTAGAGTCCGCCTTTGTTTTAACCCCTTTCCTCAACTTGGGAGAACGCTGCCCTCTAGTAGTGTTCGCCTTCGCTGCGTTGGTAAGGTTTGGGAAGCCTAAAGGCCTTCCCTGGAACTCAACTCGGTTTAGCCAACAGGCTTCTCGTCCGCCCCGGTTCTAAGGTCTTTCCTCCCCTGGGATCTCACGGCCCCCACAAGAGACGTCACCTTAGGAGCGAAGATACGTTTTGGAAGCAAAAGGGACCTGGGGTGCCCTGCCCTGGGAGTGTCCAACTCGCCTCCAGTGCGGCCTTGTTCTAACTTCTTTCCACAGCAGGGAACACGCTGCCCCATAGGAAACTTCACTTCAGGTCGAGTTTCCGTGGCGGAAGCATCAGGGTCTGGGCCTGCACTTAACGCGCAGTGTGCAACTTGCCTCGCGGGCGCCCCAGGTTCCAAGTCCTTTGCACAGCCAGGAGCCAACTGCCCTTTGGGAATCCTCCCCTGAAGGTCGCGTTCACGTTTTGGAAGCCGCAGCGTCTTTGCGTGCCCTTAACTCAGAGTATCCAACAAGCTTCTAGTCCGCCCTTCTTCTCAAGTCGTCCCTTCACTTGGGAACACACTGCCACTGAGGAGACTTCATCTGAAGCGCGGCTACACGTTTTGCAGCCCAAGGGGCTGGACGGGCAACTTAACTCAGAAGCTCCAACTGCCCTCTAGTCGGCCTTGTTTCTATGTTCTTTCCTGACATGGGAACACACGGCCGCATAGGCCTCTTGGCCTTCAGAGCGTTTCTACGTGTTGGAAGCAGCAGGGCCTTAGCCTGCCCTTTACTTAGAGCTTGCAACTTGGCGTAGAGTCCGCCTTTGTGCTAAGTGCTTTCCTGGGCTGCATTGGCGAGCACTTCACTCAGAGTCTCCAACCTGCCTTAGAGTCCGCCTTGGTTCTAACCCCTTTCCTCAACTTGGGAGAACGCTGCCCTCTAGTAGTGTTCGTCTTCGCTGCGTTGGTAAGGTTTGGGAAGCCTAAGGGCCTTCCCTGGAACTCAACTCGGTGTAGCCAACAGGCCTCTCGTCCGCCCCGGTTCTAAGGTCTTTCCTCCCCTGGGATCTCACGGCCCCCCAAGGAGACGTCACCTTAGGAGCGATGATACGTTTTGGAAGCAAAAGGGACCTGGGGTGCCCTGCCCTGGGAGTGTCCAACTTGCCTCCAGTGCGGCCTTGTTCTAACTTCTTTCCACAGCAGGGAACACGCTGCCCCATAGGAAACTTCACTTCAGGTCGGGTTTACGTGGCGGAAGCATAAGGGTCTGGGCCTGCACTTAACGCGCAGTGTGCAACTTGCCTCGCGGGCGCCCCAGATTCCAAGTCCTTTGCACAGCCGGGAGCCAACTGCCCTTTGGGAATCCTCCCCTGAAGGTCGCGTTCACGTTTTGGAAGCCGCAGCGTCTTTGCGTGCCCTTAACTCAGAGTATCCAACAAGCTTCTAGTCCGCCCTTCTTCTCAAGTCTTCCCTTCACTTGGGAACACACTGCCACTGAGGAGACTTCACCGGAAGCGCGGCTACACGTTTTGAAGCCCAAGGGGCTGGACGGGCAACTGAACTCAGAAGCTCCAACTGCCCTCTAGTCGGCCTTGGTTCTAAGTTCTTTCCTGACATGGGAACACACGGCCGCATAGGCCTCTTGGCCTTCAGAGCGTTTCTACGTGTTGGAAGCAGCAGGGCCTTAGCCTGCACTTTACTTAGAGCTTGCAACTTGGCGTAGAGTCCGCCTTTGTGCTAAGTGCTTTCCTGGGCCGCATTGGCGAGCACTTCACTCAGAGTCTCCAACCTGCCTTAGAGTCCGCCTTGGTTCTAACCCCTTTCCTCAACTTGGGAGAACGCTGCCCTCTAGTAGTGTTCGTCTTCGCTGCGTTGGTAAGGTTTGGGAAGCCTAAGGGCCTTCCCTGGAACTCAACTCGGTGTAGCCAGCAGGCTTCTCGTCCGCCCCGGTTCTAAGGTCTTTCCTCCCCTGGGATCTCACGGCCCCCACAGGAGATGTCACCTTAGGAGCGATGAAACGTTTTGGAAGCAAAAGGGACCTGGGGTGCCCTGCCCTGGGAGTGTCCAACTCGCCTCCAGTGCGGCCTTGTTCTAACTTCTTTCCACAGCAGGGAACACGCTGCCCCATAGGAAACTTCACTTCAGGTCGGGTTTACGTGGCGGAAGCATAAGGGTCTGGGCCTGCACTTAACGCGCAGTGTGCAACTTGCCTCGCGGGCGCCCCAGGTTCCAAGTCCTTTGCACAGCCGGGAGCCAACTGCCCTTTGGGAATCCTCCCCTGAAGGTCGCGTTCACGTTTTGGAAGCCGCAGCGTCTTTGCGTGCCCTTCACTCAGAGTATCCAACAAGCTTCTAGTCCGCCCTTCTTCTCAAGTATTCCCTTCACTTGGGAACACACTGCCACTGAGGAGACTTCACCTGAAGCGCGGCTACACGTTTTGCAGCCCAAGGGGCTGGACGGGCAACTTAACTCAGAAGCTCCAACTGCCCTCTAGTCGGCCTTGGTTCTAAGTTCTTTCCTGACATGGGAACACACGGCCGCATAGGCCTCTTGGCCTTCAGAGCGTTTCTACGTGTTGGAAGCAGCAGGGCCTTAGCCTGCACTTTACTTAGAGCTTGCAACTTGGCGTAGAGTCCGCCTTTGTGCTAAGTGTTTTCCTGGGCCGCATTGGCGAGCACTTCACTCAGAGTCTCCAACCTGCCTTAGAGTCCGCCTTGGTTCTAACCCCTTTCCTCAACTTGGGAGAACGCTGCCCTCTAGTAGTGTTCGTCTTCGCTGCGTTGGTAAGGTTTGGGAAGCCTAAGGGCCTTCCCTGGAACTCAACTCGGTGTAGCCAGCAGGCTTCTCGTCCGCCCCGGTTCTAAGGTCTTTCCTCCCCTGGGATCTCACGGCCCCCACAGGAGATGTCACCTTAGGAGCGATGAAACGTTTTGGAAGCAAAAGGGACCTGGGTTGCCCTGCCCTGGGAGTGTCCAACTTGCCTCCAGTGCGGCCTTGTTCTAACTTCTTTCCACAGCAGGGAACACGCTGCCCCATAGGAAACTTCACTTCAGGTCGGGTTTACGTGGCGGAAGCATAAGGGTCTGGGCCTGCACTTAACGCGCAGTGTGCCACTTGCCTCGCGCGCGCCCCAGGTTCCAAGTCCTTTGCACAGCCGGGAGCCAACTGCCCTTTGGGAATCCTCCCCTGAAGGTCGCGTTCACGTTTTGGAAGCCGCAGCGTCTTTGCGTGCCCTTAACTCAGAGTATCCAACAAGCTTCTAGTCCGCCCTTCTTCTCAAGTCTTCCCTTCACTTGGGAACACACTGCCACTGAGGAGACTTCACCTGAAGCGCGGCTAAACGTTTTGCAGCCCAAGGGGCTGGACGGGCAACTGAACTCAGAAGCTCCAACTGCCCTCTAGTCGGCCTTGGTTCTAAGTTCTTTCCTGACATGGGAACACACGGCCGCATAGGCCTCTTGGCCTTCAGAGCGTTTCTACGTGTTGGAAGCAGCAGGGCCTTAGCCTGCCCTTTACTTAGAGCTTGCAACTTGGCGTAGAGTCCGCCTTTGTGCTAAGTGCTTTCCTGGGATGCATTGGCGAGCACTTCACTCAGAGTCTCCAACCTGCCTTAGAGTCCGCCTTGGTTCTAACCCCTTTCCTCAACTTGGGAGAACGCTGCCCTCTAGTAGTGTTCGTCTTCGCTGCGTTGGTAAGGTTTGGGAAGCCTAAGGGCCTTCCCTGGAACTCAACTCGGTGTAGCCAGCAGGCTTCTCGTCCGCCCCGGTTCTAAGGTCTTTCCTCCCCTGGGATCTCACGGCCCCCCCAGGAGACGTCACCTTAGGAGCGATGATACGTTTTGGAAGCAAAAGGGGCCTGGGGTGCCCTGCCCTGGGAGTGTCCAACTTGCCTCCAGTGCGGCCTTGTTCTAACTTCTTTCCACAGCAGGGAACACGCTGCCCCATAGGAAACTTCACTTCAGGTCGGGTTTACGTGGCGGAAGCATAAGGGTCTGGGCCTGCACTTAACGCGCAGTGTGCAACTTGCCTCGCGGGTGCCCCAGGTTCCAAGTCCTTTGCACAGCCGGGAGCCAACTGCCCTTTGGGAATCCTCCCCTGAAGGTCGCGTTCACGTTTTGGAAGCCGCAGCATCTTTGCGTGCCCTTAACTCAGAGTATCCAACAAGCTTCTAGTCCGCCCTTCTTCTCAAGTCTTCCCTTCACTTGGGAACACACTGCCACTGAGGAGACTTCACCTGAAGCGCGGCTACACGTTTTGCAGCCCAAGGGGCTGGACGGGCAACTGAACTCAGACGCTCCAACTGCCCTCTAGTCGGCCTTGGTTCTAAGTTCTTTCCTGACATGGGAACACACGGCCGCATAGGCCTCTTGGCCTTCAGAGCGTTTCTACGTCTTGGAAGCAGCAGGGCCTTAGCCTGCCCTTTACTTAGAGCTTGCAACTTGGCGTAGAGTCCGCCTTTGTGCTAAGTGCTTTCCTGGGCCGCATTGGCGAGCACTTCACTCAGAGTCTCCAACCTGCCTTAGAGTCCGCCTTGGTTCTAACCCTTTCCTCAACTTGGGAGAACGCTGCCCTCTAGTAGTGTTCGTCTTCGCTGCGTTGGTAAGGTTTGGGAAGCCTAAGGGCCTTCCCTGGAACTCAACTCGGTTAGCCAACAGGCGTCTCGTCCGCCCCGGTTCTAAGGTCTTTCCTCCCCTGGGATCTCACGGCCCCCCCAGGAGACGTCACCTTAGGAGCGATGATACGTTTTGGAAGCAAAAGGGGCCTGGGGTGCCCTGCCCTGGGAGTGTCCAACTTGCCTCCAGTGCGGCCTTGTTCTAACTTCTTTCCACAGCAGGGAACATGCTGCCCCATAGGAAACTTCACTTCAGGTCGGGTTTACGTGGCGGAAGCATAAGGGTCTGGGCCTGCACTTAACGCGCAGTGTGCAACTTGCCTCGCGGGTGCCCCAGGTTCCAAGTCCTTTGCACAGCCGGGAGCCAACTGCCCTTTGGGAATCCTCCCCTGAAGGTCGCGTTCACGTTTTGGAAGCCGCAGCATCTTTGCGTGCCCTTAACTCAGAGTATCCAACAATCTTCTAGTCCGCCCTTCTTCTCAAGTCTTCCCTTCACTTGGGAACACACTGCCACTGAGGAGACTTCACCTGAAGCGCGGCTACACGTTTTGCAGCCCAAGGGGCTGGACGGGCAACTGAACTCAGACGCTCCAACTGCCCTCTAGTCGGCCTTGGTTCTAAGTTCTTTCCTGACATGGGAACACACGGCCGCATAGGCCTCTTGGCCTTCAGAGCGTTTCTACGTCTTGGAAGCAGCAGGGCCTTAGCCTGCCCTTTACTTAGAGCTTGCAACTTGGCGTAGAGTCCGCCTTTGTGCTAAGTGCTTTCCTGGGCCGCATTGGCGAGCACTTCACTCAGAGTCTCCAACCTGCCTTAGAGTCCGCCTTGGTTCTAACCCTTTCCTCAACTTGGGAGAACGCTGCCCTCTAGTAGTGTTCGTCTTCGCTGCGTTGGTAAGGTTTGGGAAGCCTAAGGGCCTTCCCTGGAACTCAACTCGGTTAGCCAACAGGCGTCTCGTCCGCCCCGGTTCTAAGGTCTTTCCTCCCCTGGGATCTCACGGCCCCCCCCAGGAGACGTCACCTTAGGAGCGATGATACGTTTTGGAAGCAAAAGGGACCTGGGGTGCCCTGCCCTGGGAGTGTCCAACTTGCCTCCAGTGCGGCCTTGTTCTAACTTCTTTCCACAGCAGGGAACACGCTGCCCCATAGGAAACTTCACTTCAGGTCGGGTTTAAGTGGCGGAAGCATAAGGGTCTGGGCCTGCACTTAACGCGCAGTGTGCAACTTGCCTCGCGGGCGCCCCAGATTCCAAGTCCTTTGCACAGCCGGGAGCCAACTGCCCTTTGGGAATCCTCCCCTGAAGGTCGCGTTCACGTTTTGGAAGCCGCAGCGTCTTTGCGTGCCCTTAACTCAGAGTATCCAACAAGCTTCTAGTCCGCCCTTCTTCTCAAGTCTTCCCTTCACTTGGGAACACACTGCCACTGAGGAGACTTCACCGGAAGCGCGGCTACACGTTTTGAAGCCCAAGGGGCTGGACGGGCAACTGAACTCAGAAGCTCCAACTGCCCTCTAGTCGGCCTTGGTTCTAAGTTCTTTCCTGACATGGGAACACACGGCCGCATAGGCCTCTTGGCCTTCAGAGCGTTTCTACGTGTTGGAAGCAGCAGGGCCTTAGCCTCCCCTTTACTTAGAGCTTGCAACTTGGCGTAGAGTCCGCCTTTGTGCTAAGTGCTTTCCTGGGCTGCATTGGCGAGCACCTCACTCAGAGTCTCCAACCTGCCTTAGAGTACGCCTTGGTTCTAACACCTTTCCTCAACTTGGGAGAACGCTGCCCTCTAGCAGTGTTCGTCTTCGCTGCGTTGGTAAGGTTTGGGAAGCCTAAGGGCCTTCCCTGGAACTCAACTCGGTGTAGCCAGCAGGCTTCTCGTCCGCCCCGGTTCTAAGGTCTTTCCTCCCCTGGGATCTCACGGCCCCCCCAGGAGACGTCACCTTAGGAGCGATGATACGTTTTGGAAGCAAAAGGGACCTGGGGTGCCCTGCCCTGGGAGTGTCCAACTTGCCTCCAGTGCGGCCTTGTTCTAACTTCTTTCCACAGCAGGGAACACGCTGCCCCATAGGAAACTTCACTTCAGGTCGGGTTTACGTGGCGGAAGCATAAGGGTCTGGGCCTGCACTTAACGCGCAGTGTGCAACTTGCCTCGCGGGCGCCCCAGGTTCCAAGTCCTTTGCACAGCCGGGAGCCAACTGCCCTTTGGGAATCCTCCCCTGAAGGTCGCGTTCACGTTTTGGAAGCCGCAGCGTCTTTGCGTGCCCTTCACTCAGAGTATCCAACAAGCTTCTAGTCCGCCCTTCTTCTCAAGTCTTCCCTTCATTTGGAACACACTGCCACAGAGGAGACTTCACCTGAAGCGCGGCTACACGTTTTGCAGCCCAAGGGGCTGGACGGGCAACTTAACTCAGAAGCTCCAACTGCCCTCTAGTCGGCCTTGGTTCTAAGTTCTTTCCTGACATGGGAACACACGGCCGCATAGGCCTCTTGGCCTTCAGAGCGTTTCTACATGTTGGAAGCAGCAGGGCCTTAGCCTGCACTTTACTTAGAGCTTGCAACTTGGCGTAGAGTCCGCCTTTGTGCTAAGTGCTTTCCTGGGCCGCATTGGCGAGCACTTCACTCAGAGTCTCCAACCTGCCTTAGAGTCCGCCTTGGTTCTAACCCCTTTCCTCAACTTGGGAGAACGCTGCCCTCTAGTAGTGTTCGTCTTCGCTGCGTTGGTAAGGTTTGGGAAGCCTAAGGGCCTTCCCTGGAACTCAACTCGGTGTAGCCAGCAGGCTTCTCGTCCGCCCCGGTTCTAAGGTCTTTCCTCCCCTGGGATCTCACGGCCCCCACAGGAGATGTCACCTTAGGAGCGATGAAACGTTTTGGAAGCAAAAGGGACCTGGGTTGCCCTGCCCTGGGAGTGTCCAACTTGCCTCCAGTGCGGCCTTGTTCTAACTTCTTTCCACAGCAGGGAACACGCTGCCCCATAGGAAACTTCACTTCAGGTCGGGTTTACGTGGCGGAAGCATAAGGGTCTGGGCCTGCACTTAACGCGCAGTGTGCCACTTGCCTCGCGCGCGCCCCAGGTTCCAAGTCCTTTGCACAGCCGGGAGCCAACTGCCCTTTGGGAATCCTCCCCTGAAGGTCGCGTTCACGTTTTGGAAGCCGCAGCGTCTTTGCGTGCCCTTAACTCAGAGTATCCAACAAGCTTCTAGTCCGCCCTTCTTCTCAAGTCTTCCCTTCACTTGGGAACACACTGCCACTGAGGAGACTTCACCTGAAGCGCGGCTAAACGTTTTGCAGCCCAAGGGGCTGGACGGGCAACTGAACTCAGAAGCTCCAACTGCCCTCTAGTCGGCCTTGGTTCTAAGTTCTTTCCTGACATGGGAACACACGGCCGCATAGGCCTCTTGGCCTTCAGAGCGTTTCTACGTGTTGGAAGCAGCAGGGCCTTAGCCTGCCCTTTACTTAGAGCTTGCAACTTGGCGTAGAGTCCGCCTTTGTGCTAAGTGCTTTCCTGGGATGCATTGGCGAGCACTTCACTCAGAGTCTCCAACCTGCCTTAGAGTCCGCCTTGGTTCTAACCCCTTTCCTCAACTTGGGAGAACGCTGCCCTCTAGTAGTGTTCGTCTTCGCTGCGTTGGTAAGGTTTGGGAAGCCTAAGGGCCTTCCCTGGAACTCAACTCGGTGTAGCCAGCAGGCTTCTCGTCCGCCCCGGTTCTAAGGTCTTTCCTCCCCTGGGATCTCACGGCCCCCCCAGGAGACGTCACCTTAGGAGCGATGATACGTTTTGGAAGCAAAAGGGGCCTGGGGTGCCCTGCCCTGGGAGTGTCCAACTTGCCTCCAGTGCGGCCTTGTTCTAACTTCTTTCCACAGCAGGGAACACGCTGCCCCATAGGAAACTTCACTTCAGGTCGGGTTTACGTGGCGGAAGCATAAGGGTCTGGGCCTGCACTTAACGCGCAGTGTGCAACTTGCCTCGCGGGTGCCCCAGGTTCCAAGTCCTTTGCACAGCCGGGAGCCAACTGCCCTTTGGGAATCCTCCCCTGAAGGTCGCGTTCACGTTTTGGAAGCCGCAGCATCTTTGCGTGCCCTTAACTCAGAGTATCCAACAAGCTTCTAGTCCGCCCTTCTTCTCAAGTCTTCCCTTCACTTGGGAACACACTGCCACTGAGGAGACTACACCTTAAGCGCGGCTACACGTTTTGCAGCCCAAGGGGCTGGACGGGCAACTGAACTCAGACGCTCCAACTGCCCTCTAGTCGGCCTTGGTTCTAAGTTCTTTCCTGACATGGGAACACACGGCCGCATAGGCCTCTTGGCCTTCAGAGCGTTTCTACGTCTTGGAAGCAGCAGGGCCTTAGCCTGCCCTTTACTTAGAGCTTGCAACTTGGCGTAGAGTCCGCCTTTGTGCTAAGTGCTTTCCTGGGCCGCATTGGCGAGCACTTCACTCAGAGTCTCCAACCTGCCTTAGAGTCCGCCTTGGTTCTAACCCTTTCCTCAACTTGGGAGAACGCTGCCCTCTAGTAGTGTTCGTCTTCGCTGCGTTGGTAAGGTTTGGGAAGCCTAAGGGCCTTCCCTGGAACTCAACTCGGTTAGCCAACAGGCGTCTCGTCCGCCCCGGTTCTAAGGTCTTTCCTCCCCTGGGATCTCACGGCCCCCCCAGGAGACGTCACCTTAGGAGCGATGATACGTTTTGGAAGCAAAAGGGGCCTGGGGTGCCCTGCCCTGGGAGTGTCCAACTTGCCTCCAGTGCGGCCTTGTTCTAACTTCTTTCCACAGCAGGGAACATGCTGCCCCATAGGAAACTTCACTTCAGGTCGGGTTTACGTGGCGGAAGCATAAGGGTCTGGGCCTGCACTTAACGCGCAGTGTGCAACTTGCCTCGCGGGTGCCCCAGGTTCCAAGTCCTTTGCACAGCCGGGAGCCAACTGCCCTTTGGGAATCCTCCCCTGAAGGTCGCGTTCACGTTTTGGAAGCCGCAGCATCTTTGCGTGCCCTTAACTCAGAGTATCCAACAATCTTCTAGTCCGCCCTTCTTCTCAAGTCTTCCCTTCACTTGGGAACACACTGCCACTGAGGAGACTTCACCTGAAGCGCGGCTACACGTTTTGCAGCCCAAGGGGCTGGACGGGCAACTGAACTCAGACGCTCCAACTGCCCTCTAGTCGGCCTTGGTTCTAAGTTCTTTCCTGACATGGGAACACACGGCCGCATAGGCCTCTTGGCCTTCAGAGCGTTTCTACGTCTTGGAAGCAGCAGGGCCTTAGCCTGCCCTTTACTTAGAGCTTGCAACTTGGCGTAGAGTCCGCCTTTGTGCTAAGTGCTTTCCTGGGCCGCATTGGCGAGCACTTCACTCAGAGTCTCCAACCTGCCTTAGAGTCCGCCTTGGTTCTAACCCTTTCCTCAACTTGGGAGAACGCTGCCCTCTAGTAGTGTTCGTCTTCGCTGCGTTGGTAAGGTTTGGGAAGCCTAAGGGCCTTCCCTGGAACTCAACTCGGTTAGCCAACAGGCGTCTCGTCCGCCCCGGTTCTAAGGTCTTTCCTCCCCTGGGATCTCACGGCCCCCCCCAGGAGACGTCACCTTAGGAGCGATGATACGTTTTGGAAGCAAAAGGGACCTGGGGTGCCCTGCCCTGGGAATGTCCAACTTGCCTCCAGCGCGGCCTTGTTCTAACTTCTTTCCACAGCAGGGAACACGCTGCCCCATAGGAAACTTCACTTCAGGTCGGGTTTACGTGGCGGAAGCATAAGGGTCTGGGCCTGCACTTAACGCGCAGTGTGCAACTTGCCTCGCGGGCGCCCCAGGTTCCAAGTCCTTTGCACAGCCGGGAGCCAACTGCCCTTTGGGAATCCTCCCCTGAAGGTCGCGTTCACGTTGTGGAAGCCGCAGCGTCTTTGCGTGCCCTTAACTCAGAGTATCCAACAAGCTTCTAGTCCGCCCTTCTTCTCAAGTCTTCCCTTCACTTGGGAACACACTGCCACTGAGGAGACTTCATCTGAAGCGCGGCTACACGTTTTGCAGCCCAAGGGGCTGGACGGGCAACTGAACTCAGAAGCTCCAACTGCCCTCTAGTCGGCCTTGGTTCTAAGTTCTTTCCTGACATGGGAACACACGGCCGCATAGGCCTCTTGGCCTTCAGAGCGTTTCTACGTGTTGGAAGCAGCAGGGCCTTAGCCTGCCCTTTACTTAGAGCTTGCAACTTGGCGTAGAGTCCGCCTTTGTGCTAAGTGCTTTCCTGGGCTGCATTGGCGAGCACTTCACTCAGAGTCTCCAACCTGCCATAGAGTCCGCCTTGGTTCTAACCCCTTTCATCAACTTGGGAGAACGCTGCCCTCTAGTAGTGTTCGTCTTCGCTGCGTTGGTAAGGTTTGGGAAGCCTAAGGGCCTTCCCTGGAACTCAACTCGGTGTAGCCAGCAGGCTTCTCTTCCGCCCCGGTTCTAAGGTCTTTCCTCCCCTGGGATTTCACGGCCCCCCCAGGAGACGTCACCTTAGGAGCGATGATACGTTTTGGAAGCAAAAGGGACCTGGGGTGCCCTGCCCTGGGAGTGTCCAACTTGCCTCCAGTGCGGCCTTGTTCTAACTTCTTTCCACAGCAGGGAACACGCTGCCCCATAGGAAACTTCACTTCAGGTCGGGTTTACGTGGCGGAAGCATAAGGGTCTGGGCCTGCACTTAACGCGCAGTGTGCAACTTGACTCGCGGGGGCCCCAGGTTCCAAGTCCTTTGCACAGCCGGGAGCCAACTGCCCTTTGGGAATCCTCCCCTGAAGGTCGCGTTCACGTTTTGGAAGCCGCAGCGTCTTTGCGTGCCCTTAACTCAGAGTATCCAACAAGCTTCTAGTCCGCCCTTCTTCTCAAGTCTTCCCTTCACTTGGGAACACACTGCCACTGAGGAGACTTTACCTGAAGCGCGGCTACACGTTTTGCAGCCCAAGTGGCTGGACGGGCAACTGAACTCAGAAGCTCCAACTGCCCTCTAGTCGGCCTTGGTTCTAAGTTCTTTCCTGACATGGGAACACACGGCCGCATAGGCCTCTTGGCCTTCAGAGCGTTTCTACGTCTTGGAAGCAGCAGGGCCTTAGCCTGCCCTTTACTTAGAGCTTGCAACTTGGCGTAGAGTCCGCCTTTGTGCTAAGTGCTTTCCTGGGCCTCATTGGCGAGCACTTCACTCAGAGTCTCCAACCTGCCTTAGAGTCCGCCTTGGTTCTAACCCCTTTCCTCAACTTGGGAGAACGCTGCCCTCTAGTAGTGTTCGTCTTCGCTGCGTTGGTAAGGTTTGGGAAGCCTAAGGGCCTTCCCTGGAACTCAACTCGGTGTAGCCAGCAGGCTTCTCGTCCGCCCCGGTTCTAAGGTCTTTCCTCCCCTGGGATCTCACGGCCCCCCCAGGAGACGTCACCTTAGGAGCGATGATACGTTTTGGAAGCAAAAGGGGCCTGGGGTGCCCTGCCCTGGGAGTGTCCAACTTGCCTCCAGTGCGGCCTTGTTCTAACTTCTTTCCACAGCAGGGAACACGCTGCCCCATAGGAAACTTCACTTCAGGTCGGGTTTACGTGGCGGAAGCATAAGGGTCTGGGCCTGCACTTAACGCGCAGTGTGCAACTTGCCTCGCGGGTGCCCCAGGTTCCAAGTCCTTTGCACAGCCGGGAGCCAACTGCCCTTTGGGAATCCTCCCCTGAAGGTCGCGTTCACGTTTTGGAAGCCGCAGCATCTTTGCGTGCCCTTAACTCAGAGTATCCAACAAGCTTCTAGTCCGCCCTTCTTCTCAAGTCTTCCCTTCACTTGGGAACACACTGCCACTGAGGAGACTTCACCTGAAGCGCGGCTACACGTTTTGCAGCCCAAGGGGCTGGACGTGCAACTGAACTCAGACGCTCCAACTGCCCTCTAGTCGGCCTTGGTTCTAAGTTCTTTCCTGACATGGGAACACACGGCCGCATAGGCCTCTTGGCCTTCAGAGCGTTTCTACGTCTTGGAAGCAGCAGGGCCTTAGCCTGCCCTTTACTTAGAGCTTGCAACTTGGCGTAGAGTCCGCCTTTGTGCTAAGTGCTTTCCTGGGCCTCATTGGCGAGCACTTCACTCAGAGTCTCCAACCTGCCTTAGAGTCCGCCTTGGTTCTAACCCTTTCCTCAACTTGGGAGAACGCTGCCCTCTAGTAGTGTTCGTCTTCGCTGCGTTGGTAAGGTTTGGGAAGCCTAAGGGCCTTCCCTGGAACTCAACTCGGTTAGCCAACAGGCGTCTCGTCCGCCCCGGTTCTAAGGTCTTTCCTCCCCTGGGATCTCACGGCCCCCCCAGGAGACGTCACCTTAGGAGCGATGATACGTATTGGAAGCAAAAGGGGCCTGGGGTGCCCTGCCCTGGGAGTGTCCAACTTGCCTCCAGTGCGGCCTTGTTCTAACTTCTTTCCACAGCAGGGAACATGCTGCCCCATAGGAAACTTCACTTCAGGTCGGGTTTACGTGGCGGAAGCATAAGGGTCTGGGCCTGCACTTAACGCGCAGTGTGCAACTTGCCTCGCGGGTGCCCCAGGTTCCAAGTCCTTTGCACAGCCGGGAGCCAACTGCCCTTTGGGAATCCTCCCCTGAAGGTCGCGTTCACGTTTTGGAAGCCGCAGCATCTTTGCGTGCCCTTAACTCAGAGTATCCAACAAGCTTCTAGTCCGCCCTTCTTCTCAAGTCTTCCCTTCACTTGGGAACACACTGCCACTGAGGAGACTTCACCTGAATCGCGGCTACACGTTTTGCAGCCCAAGGGGCTGGACGGGCAACTGAACTCAGACGCTCCAACTGCCCTCTAGTCGGCCTTGGTTCTAAGTTCTTTCCTGACATGGGAACACACGGCCACATAGGCCTCTTGGCCTTCAGAGCGTTTCTACGTCTTGGAAGCAGCAGGGCCTTAGCCTGCCCTTTACTTAGAGCTTGCAACTTGGCGTAGAGTCCGCCTTTGTGCTAAGTGCTTTCCTGGGCCGCATTGGCGAGCACTTCACTCAGAGTCTCCAAACTGCCTTAGAGTCCGCCTTGGTTCTAACCCTTTCCTCAACTTGGGAGAACGCTGCCCTCTAGTAGTGTTCGTCTTCGCTGCGTTGGTAAGGTTTGGGAAGCCTAAGGGCCTTCCCTGGAACTCAACTCGGTTAGCCAACAGGCGTCTCGTCCGCCCCGGTTCTAAGGTCTTTCCTCCCCTGGGAACTCACGGCCCCCCCCAGGAGACGTCACCTTAGGAGCGATGATACGTTTTGGAAGCAAAAGGGACCTGGGGTGCCCTGCCCTGGGAGTGTCCAACTTGCCTCCAGTGCGGCCTTGTTCTAACTTCTTTCCACAGCAGGGAACACGCTGCCCCATAGGAAACTTCACTTCAGGTCGGGCTTAAGTGGCGGAAGCATAAGGGTCTGGGCCTGCACTTAACGCGCAGTGTGCAACTTGCTTCGCGGGCGCCCCAGGTTCCAAGTCCTTTGCACAGCCGGGAGCCAACTGCCCTTTGGGAATCCTCCCCTGAAGGTCGCGTTCACGTTGTGGAAGCCGCAGCGTCTTTGCGTGCCCTTAACTCAGAGTATCCAACAAGCTTCTAGTCCGCCCTTCTTCTCAAGTCTTCCCTTCACTTGGGAACACACTGCCACTGAGGAGACTTCATCTGAAGCGCGGCTACACGTTTTGCAGCCCAAGGGGCTGGACGGGCAACTGAACTCAGAAGCTCCAACTGCCCTCTAGTCGGCCTTGGTTCTAAGTTCTTTCCTGACATGGGAACACATGGCCGCATAGGCCTCTTGGCCTTCAGAGCGTTTCTACGTGTTGGAAGCAGCAGGGCCTTAGCCTGCCCTTTACTTAGAGCTTGCAACTTGGCGTAGAGTCCGCCTTTGTGCTAAGTGCTTTCCTGGGCTGCATTGGCGAGCACTTCACTCAGAGTCTCCAACCTGCCATAGAGTCCGCCTTGGTTCTAACCCCTTTCCTCAACTTGGGAGAACGCTGCCCTCTAGTAGTGTTCGTCTTCGCTGCGTTGGTAAGGTTTGGGAAGCCTAAGGGCCTTCCCTGGAACTCAACTCGGTGTAGCCAGCAGGCTTCTCTTCCGCCCCGGTTCTAAGGTCTTTCCTCCCCTGGGATTTCACGGCCCCCCCAGGAGACGTCACCTTAGGAGCGATGATACGTTTTGGAAGCAAAAGGGACCTGGGGTGCCCTGCCCTGGGAGTGTCCAACTTGCCTCCAGTGCGGCCTTGTTCTAACTTCTTTCCACAGCAGGGAACACGCTGCCCCATAGGAAACTTCACTTCAGGTCGGGTTTACGTGGCGGAAGCATAAGGGTCTGGGCCTGCACTTAACGCGCAGTGTGCAACTTGACTCGCGGGGGCCCCAGGTTCCAAGTCCTTTGCACAGCCGGGAGCCAACTGCCCTTTGGGAATCCTCCCCTGAAGGTCGCGTTCACGTTTTGGAAGCCGCAGCGTCTTTGCGTGCCCTTAACTCAGAGTATCCAACAAGCTTCTAGTCCGCCCTTCTTCTCAAGTCTTCCCTTCACTTGGGAACACACTGCCACTGAGGAGACTTTACCTGAAGCGCGGCTACACGTTTTGCAGCCCAAGGGGCTGGACGGGCAACTTAACTCAGAAGCTCCAACTGCCCTCTAGTCGGCCTTGGTTCTAAGTTCTTTCCTGACATGGGAACACACGGCCGCATAGGCCTCTTGGCCTTCAGAGCGTTTCTACGTGTTGGAAGCAGCAGGGCCTTAGCCTGCCCTTTACTTAGAGCTTGCAACTTGGTGTAGAGTCCGCCTTTGTTCTAAGTGCTTTCCTGGGCCGCATTGGCGAGCACTTCACTCAGATTCTCCAACCTGCCTTAGAGTCCGCCTTGGTTCTAACCCCTTACCTCAACTTGGGAGAACGCTGCCCTCTAGTAGTGTTCGTCTTTGCTGCGTTGGTAAGGTTTGGGAAGCCTAAGGGCCTTCCCTGGAACTCAACTCGGTGTAGCCAACAGGCTTCTCGTCCGCCCCGGTTCTAAGGTCTTTCCTCCCCTGGGATCTCACTGCCCCCCCAGGAGACGTCACCTTAGGAGCGATGATACGTTTTGGAAGCAAAAGGGACCTGGGGTGCCCTGCCCTGGGAGTGTCCAACTTGCCTCCAGTGCGGCCTTGTTCTAACTTCTTTCCACAGCAGGGAACACGCTGCCCCATAGGAAACTTCACTTCAGGTCGGGTTTACGTGGCGGAAGCATAAGGGTCTGGGCCTGCACTTAACGCGCAGTGTGCAACTTGCCTCGCGGGCGCCCCAGGTTCCAAGTCCTTTGCACAGCCGGGAGCCAACTGCCCTTTGGGAATCCTCCCCTGAAGTTCGCGTTCACGTTTTGGAAGCCGCAGCGTCTTTGCGTGCCCTTAACTCAGAGTATCCAATAAGCTTCTAGTCCGCCCTTCTTCTCAAGTCTTCCCTTCACTTGGGAACACACTGCCACTGAGGAGACTTCAACTGAAGCGCGGCTACACGTTTTGCAGCCCAAGTGCCTGGACGGGCAACTTAACTCAGAAGCTCCAACTGCCCTCTAGTCGGCCTTGGTTCTAAGGTCTTTCCTAACATGGGAACACACGGCCGCATAGGCCTCTTGGCCTTCAGAGCGTTTCTACGTGTTGGAAGCAGCAGGGCCTTAGCCTGCCCTTTACTTAGAGCTTGCAACTTGGCGTAGAGTCCGCCTTTGTGCTAAGTGCTTTCCTGGGCCGCATTGGCGAGCACTTCACTCAGAGTCTCCAACCTGCCTTAGAGTCCGCCTTGGTTCTAAACCCTTTCCTCAACTTGGGAGAACACTGCCCTCTAGTAGTGTTCGTCTTCGCTGCGTTGGTAAGGTTTGGGAAGCCTAAGGGCCTTCCCTGGAACTCAACTCGGTGTAGCCAGCAGGCTTCTCGTCCGCCCCGGTTCTAAGGTCTTTCCTCCCCTGGGATCTCACGGCCCCCCCAGGAGACGTCACCTTAGGAGCGATGATACGTTTTGGAAGCAAAAGGGACCTGGGGTGCCCTGCCCTGGGAGTGTCCAACTCGCCTCCAGTGCGGCCTTGTTCTAACTTCTTTCCACAGCAGGGAACACGCTGCCCCATAGGAAACTTCACTTCAGGTCGGGTTTACGTGGCGGAAGCATAAGGGTCTGGGCCTGCACTTAACGCGCTGTGTGCAACTTGCCACGCGGGCGCCCCAGGTTCCAAGTCCTTTGCACAGCCGGGAGCCAACTGCCCTTTGGGAATCCTCCCCTGAAGGTCGCGTTCACGTTTTGGAAGCCGCAGCGTCTTTCCGTGCCCTTAACTCAGAGTATCCAACAAGCTTCTAGTCCGCCCTACTTCTCAAGTCTTCCCTTCACTTGGGAACACACTGCCACTGAGGAGACTTCACCTGAAGCGCGGCTACACGTTTTGCAGCCCAAGGGGCTGGACGTGCAACTGAACTCAGACGCTCCAACTGCCCTCTAGTCGGCCTTGGTTCTAAGTTCTTTCCTGACATGGGAACACACGGCCGCATAGGCCTCTTGGCCTTCAGAGCGTTTCTACGTCTTGGAAGCAGCAGGGCCTTAGCCTGCCCTTTACTTAGAGCTTGCAACTTGGCGTAGAGTCCGCCTTTGTGCTAAGTGCTTTCCTGGGCCTCATTGGCGAGCACTTCACTCAGAGTCTCCAACCTGCCTTAGAGTCCGCCTTGGTTCTAACCCTTTCCTCAACTTGGGAGAACGCTGCCCTCTAGTAGTGTTCGTCTTCGCTGCGTTGGTAAGGTTTGGGAAGCCTAAGGGCCTTCCCTGGAACTCAACTCGGTTAGCCAACAGGCGTCTCGTCCGCCCCGGTTCTAAGGTCTTTCCTCCCCTGGGATCTCACGGCCCCCCCAGGAGACGTCACCTTAGGAGCGATGATACGTATTGGAAGCAAAAGGGGCCTGGGGTGCCCTGCCCTGGGAGTGTCCAACTTGCCTCCAGTGCGGCCTTGTTCTAACTTCTTTCCACAGCAGGGAACATGCTGCCCCATAGGAAACTTCACTTCAGGTCGGGTTTACGTGGCGGAAGCATAAGGGTCTGGGCCTGCACTTAACGCGCAGTGTGCAACTTGCCTCGCGGGTGCCCCAGGTTCCAAGTCCTTTGCACAGCCGGGAGCCAACTGCCCTTTGGGAATCCTCCCCTGAAGGTCGCGTTCACGTTTTGGAAGCCGCAGCATCTTTGCGTGCCCTTAACTCAGAGTATCCAACAAGCTTCTAGTCCGCCCTTCTTCTCAAGTCTTCCCTTCACTTGGGAACACACTGCCACTGAGGAGACTTCACCTGAATCGCGGCTACACGTTTTGCAGCCCAAGGGGCTGGACGGGCAACTGAACTCAGACGCTCCAACAGCCCTCTAGTCGGCCTTGGTTCTAAGTTCTTTCCTGACATGGGAACACACGGCCGCATAGGCCTCTTGGCCTTCAGAGCGTTTCTACGTCTTGGAAGCAGCAGGGCCTTAGCCTGCCCTTTACTTAGAGCTTGCAACTTGGCGTAGAGTCCGCCTTTGTGCTAAGTGCTTTCCTGGGCCGCATTGGCGAGCACTTCACTCAGAGTCTCCAACCTGCCTTAGAGTCCGCCTTGGTTCTAACCCTTTCCTCAACTTGGGAGAACGCTGCCCTCTAGTAGTGTTCGTCTTCGCTGCGTTGGTAAGGTTTGGGAAGCCTAAGGGCCTTCCCTGGAACTCAACTCGGTTAGCCAACAGGCGTCTCGTCCGCCCCGGTTCTAAGGTCTTTCCTCCCCTGGGATCTCACGGCCCCCCCCAGGAGACGTCACCTTAGGAGCGATGATACGTTTTGGAAGCAAAAGGGACCTGGGGTGCCCTGCCCTGGGAGTGTCCAACTTGCCTCCAGTGCGGCCTTGTTCTAACTTCTTTCCACAGCAGGGAACACGCTGCCCCATAGGAAACTTCACTTCAGGTCGGGTTTAAGTGGCGGAAGCATAAGGGTCTGGGCCTGCACTTAACGCGCAGTGTGCAACTTGCCTCGCGGGCGCCCCAGATTCCAAGTCCTTTGCACAGCCGGGAGCCAACTGCCCTTTGGGAATCCTCCCCTGAAGGTCGCGTTCACGTTTTGGAAGCCGCAGCGTCTTTGCGTGCCCTTAACTCAGAGTATCCAACAAGCTTCTAGTCCGCCCTTCTTCTCAAGTCTTCCCTTCACTTGGGAACACACTGCCACTGAGGAGACTTCACCGGAAGCGCGGCTACACGTTTTGAAGCCCAAGGGGCTGGACGGGCAACTTAACTCTGAAGCTCCAACTGCCCTCTAGTCGGCCTTGGTTCTAAGTTCTTTCCTGACATGGGAACACACGGCCGCATAGGCCTCTTGGCCTTCAGAGCGTTTCTACGTGTTGGAAGCAGCAGGGCCTTAGCCTGCCCTTTACTTAGAGCTTGCAACTTGGCGTAGAGTCCGCCTTTGTGCTAAGTGCTTTCCTGGGCTGCATTGGCGAGCACTTCACTCAGAGTCTCCAACCTGCCATAGAGTCCGCCTTGGTTCTAACCCCTTTCATCAACTTGGGAGAACGCTGCCCTCTAGTAGTGTTCGTCTTCGCTGCGTTGGTAAGGTTTGGGAAGCCTAAGGGCCTTCCCTGGAACTCAACTCGGTGTAGCCAGCAGGCTTCTCTTCCGCCCCGGTTCTAAGGTCTTTCCTCCCCTGGGATTTCACGGCCCCCCCAGGAGACGTCACCTTAGGAGCGATGATACGTTTTGGAAGCAAAAGGGACCTGGGGTGCCCTGCCCTGGGAGTGTCCAACTTGCCTCCAGTGCGGCCTTGTTCTAACTTATTTCCACAGCAGGGAACACGCTGCCCCATAGGAAACTTCACTTCAGGTCGGGTTTACGTGGCGGAAGCATAAGGGTCTGGGCCTGCACTTAACGCGCAGTGTGCAACTTGACTCGCGGGGGCCCCAGGTTCCAAGTCCTTTGCACAGCCGGGAGCCAACTGCCCTTTGGGAATCCTCCCCTGAAGGTCGCGTTCACGTTTTGGAAGCCGCAGCGTCTTTGCGTGCCCTTAACTCAGAGTATCCAACAAGCTTCTAGTCCGCCCTTCTTCTCAAGTCTTCCCTTCACTTGGGAACACACTGCCACTGAGGAGACTTTACCTGAAGCGCGGCTACACGTTTTGCAGCCCAAGTGGCTGGACGGGCAACTGAACTCAGAAGCTCCAACTGCCCTCTAGTCGGCCTTGGTTCTAAGTTCTTTCCTGACATGGGAACACACGGCCGCATAGGCCTCTTGGCCTTCAGAGCGTTTCTACGTCTTGGAAGCAGCAGGGCCTTAGCCTGCCCTTTACTTAGAGCTTGCAACTTGGCGTAGAGTCCGCCTTTGTGCTAAGTGCTTTCCTGGGCCTCATTGGCGAGCACTTCACTCAGAGTCTCCAACCTGCCTTAGAGTCCGCCTTGGTTCTAACCCTTTCCTCAACTTGGGAGAACGCTGCCCTCTAGTAGTGTTCGTCTTCGCTGCGTTGGTAAGGTTTGGGAAGCCTAAGGGCCTTCCCTGGAACTCAACTCGGTTAGCCAACAGGCGTCTCGTCCGCCCCGGTTCTAAGGTCTTTCCTCCCCTGGGATCTCACGGCCCCCCCAGGAGACGTCACCTTAGGAGCGATGATACGTATTGGAAGCAAAAGGGGCCTGGGGTGCCCTGCCCTGGGAGTGTCCAACTTGCCTCCAGTGCGGCCTTGTTCTAACTTCTTTCCACAGCAGGGAACATGCTGCCCCATAGGAAACTTCACTTCAGGTCGGGTTTACGTGGCGGAAGCATAAGGGTCTGGGCCTGCACTTAACGCGCAGTGTGCAACTTGCCTCGCGGGTGCCCCAGGTTCCAAGTCCTTTGCACAGCCGGGAGCCAACTGCCCTTTGGGAATCCTCCCCTGAAGGTCGCGTTCACGTTTTGGAAGCCGCAGCATCTTTGCGTGCCCTTAACTCAGAGTATCCAACAAGCTTCTAGTCCGCCCTTCTTCTCAAGTCTTCCCTTCACTTGGGAACACACTGCCACTGAGGAGACTTCACCTGAATCGCGGCTACACGTTTTGCAGCCCAAGGGGCTGGACGGGCAACTGAACTCAGACGCTCCAACTGCCCTCTAGTCGGCCTTGGTTCTAAGTTCTTTCCTGACATGGGAACACACGGCCGCATAGGCCTCTTGGCCTTCAGAGCGTTTCTACGTCTTGGAAGCAGCAGGGCCTTAGCCTGCCCTTTACTTAGAGCTTGCAACTTGGCGTAGAGTCCGCCTTTGTGCTAAGTGCTTTCCTGGGCCGCATTGGCGAGCACTTCACTCAGAGTCTCCAAACTGCCTTAGAGTCCGCCTTGGTTCTAACCCTTTCCTCAACTTGGGAGAACGCTGCCCTCTAGTAGTGTTCGTCTTCGCTGCGTTGGTAAGGTTTGGGAAGCCTAAGGGCCTTCCCTGGAACTCAACTCGGTTAGCCAACAGGCGTCTCGTCCGCCCCGGTTCTAAGGTCTTTCCTCCCCTGGGAACTCACGGCCCCCCCCAGGAGACGTCACCTTAGGAGCGATGATACGTTTTGGAAGCAAAAGGGACCTGGGGTGCCCTGCCCTGGGAGTGTCCAACTTGCCTCCAGTGCGGCCTTGTTCTAACTTCTTTCCACAGCAGGGAACACGCTGCCCCATAGGAAACTTCACTTCAGGTCGGGCTTAAGTGGCGGAAGCATAAGGGTCTGGGCCTGCACTTAACGCGCAGTGTGCAACTTGCCTCGCGGGCGCCCCAGATTCCAAGTCCTTTGCACAGCCGGGAGCCAACTGCCCTTTGGGAATCCTCCCCTGAAGGTCGCGTTCACGTTTTGGAAGCCGCAGCGTATTTGCGTGCCCTTAACTCAGAGTATCCAACAAGCTTCTAGTCCGCCCTTCTTCTCAAGTCTTCCCTTCACTTGGGAACACACTGCCACTGAGGAGACTTCACCGGAAGCGCGGCTACACGTTTTGAAGCCCAAGGGGCTGGACGGGCAACTGAACTCAGAAGCTCCAACTGCCCTCTAGTCGGCCTTGGTTCTAAGTTCTTTCCTGACATGGGAACACACGGCCGCATAGGCCTCTTGGCCTTCAGAGCGTTTCTACGTGTTGGAAGCAGCAGGGCCTTAGCCTCCCCTTTACTTAGAGCTTGCAACTTGGCGTAGAGTCCGCCTTTGTGCTAAGTGCTTTCCTGGGCTGCATTGGCGAGCACCTCACTCAGAGTCTCCAACCTGCCTTAGAGTCCGCCTTGGTTCTAACACCTTTCCTCAACTTGGGAGAACGCTGCCCTCTAGCAGTGTTCGTCTTCGCTGCGTTGGTAAGGTTTGGGAAGCCTAAGGGCCTTCCCTGGAACTCAACTCGGTGTAGCCAGCAGGCTTCTCGTCCGCCCCGGTTCTAAGGTCTTTCCTCCCCTGGGATCTCACGGCCCCCCCAGGAGACGTCACCTTAGGAGCGATGATACGTTTTGGAAGCAAAAGGGACCTGGGGTGCCCTGCCCTGGGAATGTCCAACTTGCCTCCAGCGCGGCCTTGTTCTAACTTCTTTCCACAGCAGGGAACACGCTGCCCCATAGGAAACTTCACTTCAGGTCGGGTTTACGTGGCGGAAGCATAAGGGTCTGGGCCTGCACTTAACGCGCAGTGTGCAACTTGCCTCGCGGGCGCCCCAGGTTCCAAGTCCTTTGCACAGCCGGGAGCCAACTGCCCTTTGGGAATCCTCCCCTGAAGGTCGCGTTCACGTTTTGGAAGCCGCAGCGTCTTTCCGTGCCCTTAACTCAGAGTATCCAACAAGCTTCTAGTCCGCCCTACTTCTCAAGTCTTCCCTTCACTTGGGAACACACTGCCACTGAGGAGACTTCACCTGAAGCGCGGCTACACGTTTTGCAGCCCAAGGGGCTGGACGGGCAACTGAACTCAGACGCTCCAACTGCCCTCTAGTCGGCCTTGGTTCTAAGTTCTTTCCTGACATGGGAACACACGGCCGCATAGGCCTCTTGGCCTTCAGAGCGTTTCTACGTCTTGGAAGCAGCAGGGCCTTAGCCTGCCCTTTACTTAGAGCTTGCAACTTGGCGTAGAGTCCGCCTTTGTGCTAAGTGCTTTCCTGGGCCTCATTGGCGAGCACTTCACTCAGAGTCTCCAACCTGCCTTAGAGTCCGCCTTGGTTCTAACCCTTTCCTCAACTTGGGAGAACGCTGCCCTCTAGTAGTGTTCGTCTTCGCTGCGTTGGTAAGGTTTGGGAAGCCTAAGGGCCTTCCCTGGAACTCAACTCGGTTAGCCAACAGGCGTCTCGTCCGCCCCGGTTCTAAGGTCTTTCCTCCCCTGGGATCTCACGGCCCCCCCAGGAGACGTCATCTTAGGAGCGATGATACGTATTGGAAGCAAAAGGGGCCTGGGGTGCCCTGCCCTGGGAGTGTCCAACTTGCCTCCAGTGCGGCCTTGTTCTAACTTCTTTCCACAGCAGGGAACATGCTGCCCCATAGGAAACTTCACTTCAGGTCGGGTTTACGTGGCGGAAGCATAAGGGTCTGGGCCTGCACTTAACGCGCAGTGTGCAACTTGCCTCGCGGGTGCCCCAGGTTCCAAGTCCTTTGCACAGCCGGGAGCCAACTGCCCTTTGGGAATCCTCCCCTGAAGGTCGCGTTCACGTTTTGGAAGCCGCAGCATCTTTGCGTGCCCTTAACTCAGAGTATCCAACAAGCTTCTAGTCCGCCCTTCTTCTCAAGTCTTCCCTTCACTTGGGAACACACTGCCACTGAGGAGACTTCACCTGAATCGCGGCTACACGTTTTGCAGCCCAAGGGGCTGGACGGGCAACTGAACTCAGACGCTCCAACTGCCCTCTAGTCGGCCTTGGTTCTAAGTTCTTTCCTGACATGGGAACACACGGCCGCATAGGCCTCTTGGCCTTCAGAGCGTTTCTACGTCTTGGAAGCAGCAGGGCCTTAGCCTGCCCTTTACTTAGAGCTTGCAACTTGGCGTAGAGTCCGCCTTTGTGCTAAGTGCTTTCCTGGGCCGCATTGGCGAGCACTTCACTCAGAGTCTCCAAACTGCCTTAGAGTCCGCCTTGGTTCTAACCCTTTCCTCAACTTGGGAGAACGCTGCCCTCTAGTAGTGTTCGTCTTCGCTGCATTGGTAAGGTTTGGGAAGCCTAAGGGCCTTCCCTGGAACTCAACTCGGTTAGCCAACAGGCGTCTCGTCCGCCCCGGTTCTAAGGTCTTTCCTCCCCTGGGAACTCACGGCCCCCCCCAGGAGACGTCACCTTAGGAGCGATGATACGTTTTGGAAGCAAAAGGGACCTGGGGTGCCCTGCCCTGGGAGTGTCCAACTTGCCTCCAGTGCGGCCTTGTTCTAACTTCTTTCCACAGCAGGGAACACGCTGCCCCATAGGAAACTTCACTTCAGGTCGGGCTTAAGTGGCGGAAGCATAAGGGTCTGGGCCTGCACTTAACGCGCAGTGTGCAACTTGCCTCGCGGGCGCCCCAGATTCCAAGTCCTTTGCACAGCCGGGAGCCAACTGCCCTTTGGGAATCCTCCCCTGAAGGTCGCGTTCACGTTTTGGAAGCCGCAGCGTATTTGCGTGCCCTTAACTCAGAGTATCCAACAAGCTTCTAGTCCGCCCTTCTTCTCAAGTCTTCCCTTCACTTGGGAACACACTGCCACTGAGGAGACTTCACCGGAAGCGCGGCTACACGTTTTGAAGCCCAAGGGGCTGGACGGGCAACTGAACTCAGAAGCTCCAACTGCCCTCTAGTCGGCCTTGGTTCTAAGTTCTTTCCTGACATGGGAACACACGGCCGCATAGGCCTCTTGGCCTTCAGAGCGTTTCTACGTGTTGGAAGCAGCAGGGCCTTAGCCTCCCCTTTACTTAGAGCTTGCAACTTGGCGTAGAGTCCGCCTTTGTGCTAAGTGCTTTCCTGGGCTGCATTGGCGAGCACCTCACTCAGAGTCTCCAACCTGCCTTAGAGTCCGCCTTGGTTCTAACACCTTTCCTCAACTTGGGAGAACGCTGCCCTCTAGCAGTGTTCGTCTTCGCTGCGTTGGTAAGGTTTGGGAAGCCTAAGGGCCTTCCCTGGAACTCAACTCGGTGTAGCCAGCAGGCTTCTCGTCCGCCCCGGTTCTAAGTTCTTTCCTCCCCTGGGATCTCACGGCCCCCCCAGGAGACGTCACCTTAGGAGCGATGATACGTTTTGGAAGCAAAAGGGACCTGGGGTGCCCTGCCCTGGGAATGTCCAACTTGCCTCCAGCGCGGCCTTGTTCTAACTTCTTTCCACAGCAGGGAACACGCTGCCCCATAGGAAACTTCACTTCAGGTCGGGTTTACGTGGCGGAAGCATAAGGGTCTGGGCCTGCACTTAACGCGCAGTGTGCAACTTGCCTCGCGGGCGCCCCAGGTTCCAAGTCCTTTGCACAGCCGGGAGCCAACTGCCCTTTGGGAATCCTCCCCTGAAGGTCGCGTTCACGTTGTGGAAGCCGCAGCGTCTTTGCGTGCCCTTAACTCAGAGTATCCAACAAGCTTCTAGTCCGCCCTTCTTCTCAAGTCTTCCCTTCACTTGGGAACACACTGCCACTGAGGAGACTTCATCTGAAGCGCGGCTACACGTTTTGCAGCCCAAGGGGCTGGACGGGCAACTGAACTCAGAAGCTCCAACTGCCCTCTAGTCGGCCTTGGTTCTAAGTTCTTTCCTGACATGGGAACACACGGCCGCATAGGCCTCTTGGCCTTCAGAGCGTTTCTACGTGTTGGAAGCAGCAGGGCCTTAGCCTGCCCTTTACTTAGAGCTTGCAACTTGGCGTAGAGTCCGCCTTTGTGCTAAGTGCTTTCCTGGGCTGCATTGGCGAGCACTTCACTCAGAGTCTCCAACCTGCCATAGAGTCCGCCTTGGTTCTAACCCCTTTCCTCAACTTGGGAGAACGCTGCCCTCTAGTAGTGTTCGTCTTCGCTGCGTTGGTAAGGTTTGGGAAGCCTAAGGGCCTTCCCTGGAACTCAACTCGGTGTAGCCAGCAGGCTTCTCTTCCGCCCCGGTTCTAAGGTCTTTCCTCCCCTGGGATTTCACGGCCCCCCCAGGAGACGTCACCTTAGGAGCGATGATACGTTTTGGAAGCAAAAGGGACCTGGGGTGCCCTGCCCTGGGAGTGTCCAACTTGCCTCCAGTGCGGCCTTGTTCTAACTTCTTTCCACAGCAGGGAACACGCTGCCCCATAGGAAACTTCACTTCAGGTCGGGTTTACGTGGCGGAAGCATAAGGGTCTGGGCCTGCACTTAACGCGCAGTGTGCAACTTGACTCGCGGGGGCCCCAGGTTCCAAGTCCTTTGCACAGCCGGGAGCCAACTGCCCTTTGGGAATCCTCCCCTGAAGGTCGCGTTCACGTTGTGGAAGCCGCAGCGTCTTTGCGTGCCCTTAACTCAGAGTATCCAACAAGCTTCTAGTCCGCCCTTCTTCTCAAGTCTTCCCTTCACTTGGGAACACACTGCCACTGAGGAGACTTCATCTGAAGCGCGGCTACACGTTTTGCAGCCCAAGGGGCTGGACGGGCAACTGAACTCAGAAGCTCCAACTGCCCTCTAGTCGGCCTTGGTTCTAAGTTCTTTCCTGACATGGGAACACACGGCCGCATAGGCCTCTTGGCCTTCAGAGCGTTTCTACGTGTTGGAAGCAGCAGGGCCTTAGCCTGCCCTTTACTTAGAGCTTGCAACTTGGCGTAGAGTCCGCCTTTGTGCTAAGTGCTTTCCTGGGCTGCATTGGCGAGCACTTCACTCAGAGTCTCCAACCTGCCATAGAGTCCGCCTTGGTTCTAACCCCTTTCCTCAACTTGGGAGAACGCTGCCCTCTAGTAGTGTTCGTCTTCGCTGCGTTGGTAAGGTTTGGGAAGCCTAAGGGCCTTCCCTGGAACTCAACTCGGTGTAGCCAGCAGGCTTCTCTTCCGCCCCGGTTCTAAGGTCTTTCCTCCCCTGGGATTTCACGGCCCCCCCAGGAGACGTCACCTTAGGAGCGATGATACGTTTTGGAAGCAAAAGGGACCTGGGGTGCCCTGCCCTGGGAGTGTCCAACTTGCCTCCAGTGCGGCCTTGTTCTAACTTCTTTCCACAGCAGGGAACACGCTGCCCCATAGGAAACTTCACTTCAGGTCGGGTTTACGTGGCGGAAGCATAAGGGTCTGGGCCTGCACTTAACGCGCAGTGTGCAACTTGACTCGCGGGGGCCCCAGGTTCCAAGTCCTTTGCACAGCCGGGAGCCAACTGCCCTTTGGGAATCCTCCCCTGAAGGTCGCGTTCACGTTGTGGAAGCCGCAGCGTCTTTGCGTGCCCTTAACTCAGAGTATCCAACAAGCTTCTAGTCCGCCCTTCTTCTCAAGTCTTCCCTTCACTTGGGAACACACTGCCACTGAGGAGACTTCATCTGAAGCGCGGCTACACGTTTTGCAGCCCAAGGGGCTGGACGGGCAACTGAACTCAGAAGCTCTAACTGCCCTCTAGTCGGCCTTGGTTCTAAGTTCTTTCCTGACATGGGAACACACGGCCGCATAGGCCTCTTGGCCTTCAGAGCGTTTCTACGTGTTGGAAGCAGCAGGGCCTTAGCCTGCCCTTTACTTAGAGCTTGCAACTTGGCGTAGAGTCCGCCTTTGTGCTAAGTGCTTTCCTGGGCTGCATTGGCGAGCACTTCACTCAGAGTCTCCAACCTGCCATAGAGTCCGCCTTGGTTCTAACCCCTTTCCTCAACTTGGGAGAACGCTGCCCTCTAGTAGTGTTCGTCTTCGCTGCGTTGGTAAGGTTTGGGAAGCCTAAGGGCCTTCCCTGGAACTCAACTCGGTGTAGCCAGCAGGCTTCTCTTCCGCCCCGGTTCTAAGGTCTTTCCTCCCCTGGGATTTCACGGCCCCCCCAGGAGACGTCACCTTAGGAGCGATGATACGTTTTGGAAGCAAAAGGGACCTGGGGTGCCCTGCCCTGGGAGTGTCCAACTTGCCTCCAGTGCGGCCTTGTTCTAACTTCTTTCCACAGCAGGGAACACGCTGCCCCATAGGAAACTTCACTTCAGGTCGGGTTTACGTGGCGGAAGCATAAGGGTCTGGGCCTGCACTTAACGCGCAGTGTGCAACTTGACTCGCGGGGGCCCCAGGTTCCAAGTCCTTTGCACAGCCGGGAGCCAACTGCCCTTTGGGAATCCTCCCCTGAAGGTCGCGTTCACGTTTTGGAAGCCGCAGCGTCTTTGCGTGCCCTTAACTCAGAGTATCCAACAAGCTTCTAGTCCGCCCTTCTTCTCAAGTCTTCCCTTCACTTGGGAACACACTGCCACTGAGGAGACTTTACCTGAAGCGCGGCTACACGTTTTGCAGCCCAAGGGGCTGGACGGGCAACTTAACTCAGAAGCTCCAACTGCCCTCTAGTCGGCCTTGGTTCTAAGTTCTTTCCTGACATGGGAACACACGGCCGCATAGGCCTCTTGGCCTTCAGAGCGTTTCTACGTGTTGGAAGCAGCAGGGCCTTAGCCTGCCCTTTACTTAGAGCTTGCAACTTGGCGTAGAGTCCGCCTTTGTTCTAAGTGCTTTCCTGGGCCGCATTGGCGAGCACTTCACTCAGATTCTCCAACCTGCCTTAGAGTCCGCCTTGGTTCTAACCCCTTACCTCAACTTGGGAGAACGCTGCCCTCTAGTAGTGTTCGTCTTTGCTGCGTTGGTAAGGTTTGGGAAGCCTAAGGGCCTTCCCTGGAACTCAACTCGGTGTAGCCAACAGGCTTCTCGTCCGCCCCGGTTCTAAGGTCTTTCCTCCCCTGGGATCTCACTGCCCCCCCAGGAGACGTCACCTTAGGAGCGATGATACGTTTTTGAAGCAAAAGGTACCTGGGGTGCCCTGCCCTGGGAGTTTCCAACTTGCCTCCAGTGCGGCCTTGTTCTAACTTCTTTACAGCAGGGAACACGCTGCCCCATAGGAAACTTCACTTCAGGTCGAGTTTACGTGACGGAAGCATAAGGGTCTGGGCCTGCACTTAACGCGCTGTGTGCAACTTGCCTCGCGGGCGCCCCAGGTTCCAAGTCCTTTGCACAACCGGGAGCCAACTGCCCTTTGGGAATCCTCCCCTGAAGGTCGCGTTCACGTTTTGGAAGCCGCAGCGTCTTTGCGTGCCCTTAATTCAGAGTATCCAACAAGCTTCTAGTCCGCCCTTCTTCTCAAGTCTTCCCTTCACTTGGGAACACACTGCCACTGAGGAGACTTCACCTGAAGCGCGGCTACACGTTTTGCAGCCCAAGGGGCTGGACGGGCAACTGAACTCAGAAGCTCCAACTGCCCTCTAGTCGGCCTTGGTTCTAAGTTCTTTCCTGACATGGGAACACACGGCCGCATAGGCCTCTTGGCCTTCAGAGCGTTTCTACGTGTTCAAAGCAGCAGGGCCTTAGCCTGCACTTTACTTAGAGCATGCAACTTGGCGTAGAGTCCGCCTTTGTGCTAAGTGCTTTCCTGGGCTGCATTGGCGAGCACTTCACTCAGAGTCTCCAACCTGCCTTAGAGTCCGCCTTGGTTCTAACCCCTTTCCTCAACTTGGGAGAACGCTGCCCTCTAGTAGTGTTCGTCTTCGCTGCGTTGGTAAGGTTTGGGAAGCCTAAGGGCCTTCCCTGGAACTCAACTCGGTGTAGCCAGCAGGCTTCTCGTCCGCCCCGGTTCTAAGGTCTTTCCTCCCCTGGGATCACACGGCCCCCCCAGAAGACGTCACCTTAGGAGCGATGATACGTTTTGGAAGCAAAAGTTACCTGGGGTGCCCTGTCCTGGGAGTGTCCAACTTGCCTCCAGTGCGGCCTTGTTCTAACTTCTTTCCACAGCAGGGAACACGCTGCCCCATAGGAAACTTCACTTCAGGTCGGGTTTACGTGGCGGAAGCATAAGGGTCTGGGCCTGCACTTAACGCGCAGTGTGCAACTTGCCTCGCGGGCGCCCCAGGTTCCAAGTCCTTTGCACAGCCGGGAGCCAACTGCCCTTTGGGAATCCTCCCCTGAAGGTCGCGTTCACGTTTTGGAAGCCGCAGCGTCTTTGCGTGCCCTTAACTCAGAGTATCCAACAAGCTTCTAGTCCGCCCTTCTTCTCAAGTCTTCCCTTCACTTGGGAACACACTGCCACTGAGGAGACTTCACCTGAAGCGCGGCTACACGTTTTGCAGCCCAAGGGGCTGGACGGGCAACTGAACTCAGAAGCTCCAACTGCCCTCTAGTCGGCCTTGGTTCTAAGTTCTTTCCTGACATGAGAACACACGGCCGCATAGGCCTCTTGGCCTTCAGAGCGTTTCTACGTGTTGGAAGCAGCAGGGCCTTAGCCTGCCCTTTACTTAGAGCTTGCAACTTGGCGTCGAGTCCGCCTTTGTGCTAAGTGCTTTCCTGGGCCGCATTGGCGAGCACTTCACTCAGATTCTCCAACCTGCCTTAGAGTCCGCCTTGGTTCTAACCCCTTTCCTCAACTTGGGAGAACGCTGCCCTCTAGTAGTGTTCGTCTTCGTTGCGTTGGTAAGGTTTGGGAAGCCTATGGGCCTTCCCTGGAACTCAACTCGGTGTAGCCAGCAGGCTTCTCGTCCGCCCCGGTTCTAAGGTCTTTCCTCCCCTGGGATCTCACGGCCCCCCCAGGAGACGTCACCTTAGGAGCGATGATACGTTTTGGAAGCAAAAGGGACCTGGGGTGCCCTGCCCTGGGAGTGTCCAACTTGCCTCCAGTGCGGCCTTGTTCTAACTTCTTTCCACAGCAGGGAACACGCTGCCCCATAGGAAACTTCACTTCAGGTCGGGTTTACGTGGCGGAAGCATAAGGGTCTGGGCCTGCACTTAACGCGCAGTGTGCAACTTGCCTCGCGGGCGCCCCAGGTTCCAAGTCCTTTGCACAGCCGGGAGCCAACTGCCCTTTGGGAATCCTCCCCTGAAGTTCGCGTTCACGTTTTGGAAGCCGCAGCGTCTTTGCGTGCCCTTAACTCAGAGTATCCAATAAGCTTCTAGTCCGCCCTTCTTCTCAAGTCTTCCCTTCACTTGGGAACACACTGCCACTGAGGAGACTTCAACTGAAGCGCGGCTACACGTTTTGCAGCCCAAGTGCCTGGACGGGCAACTTAACTCAGAAGCTCCAACTGCCCTCTAGTCGGCCTTGGTTCTAAGGTCTTTCCTAACATGGGAACACACGGCCGCATAGGCCTCTTGGCCTTCAGAGCGTTTCTACGTGTTGGAAGCAGCAGGGCCTTAGCCTGCCCTTTACTTAGAGCTTGCAACTTGGCGTAGAGTCCGCCTTTGTGCTAAGTGCTTTCCTGGGCCGCATTGGCGAGCACTTCACTCAGAGTCTCCAACCTGCCTTAGAGTCGGCCTTGGTTCTAAACCCTTTCCTCAACTTGGGAGAACACTGCCCTCTAGTAGTGTTCGTCTTCGCTGCGTTGGTAAGGTTTGGGAAGCCTAAGGGCCTTCCCTGGAACTCAACTCGGTGTAGCCAGCAGGCTTCTCGTCCGCCCCGGTTCTAAGGTCTTTCCTCCCCTGGGATCTCACGGCCCCCCCAGGAGACGTCACCTTAGGAGCGATGATACGTTTTGGAAGCAAAAGGGACCTGGGGTGCCCTGCCCTGGGAGTGTCCAACTCGCCTCCAGTGCGGCCTTGTTCTAACTTCTTTCCACAGCAGGGAACACGCTGCCCCATAGGAAACTTCACTTCAGGTCGGGTTTACGTGGCGGAAGCATAAGGGTCTGGGCCTGCACTTAACGCGCAGTGTGCAACTTGCCTCGCGGGCGCCCCAGGTTCCAAGTCCTTTGCACAGCCGGGAGCCAACTGCCCTTTGGGAATCCTCCCCTGAAGGTCGCGTTCACGTTTTGGAAGCCGCAGCGTCTTTGCGTGCCCTTAACTCAGAGTATCCAACAAGCTTCTAGTCCGCCCTTCTTCTCAAGTCGTCCCTTCACTTGGGAACACACTGCCACTGAGGAGACTTCATCTGAAGCGCGGCTACACGTTTTGCAGCCCAAGGGGCTGGACGGGCAACTTAACTCAGAAGCTCCAACTGCCCTCTAGTCGGCCTTGTTTCTATGTTCTTTCCTGACATGGGAACACAGGGCCGCATAGGCCTCTTGGCCTTCAGAGCGTTTCTACGTGTTGGAAGCAGCAGGGCCTTAGCCTGCCCTTTACTTAGAGCTTGCAACTTGGCGTAGAGTCCGCCTTTGTGCTAAGTGCTTTCCTGGGCTGCATTGGCGAGCACTTCACTCAGAGTCTCCAACCTGCCTTAGAGTCCGCCTTGGTTCTAACCCCTTTCCTCAACTTGGGAGAACGCTGCCCTCTAGTAGTGTTCGTCTTCGCTGCGTTGGTAAGGTTTGGGAAGCCTAAGGGCCTTCCCTGGAACTCAACTCGGTGTAGCCAGCAGGCTTCTCGTCCGCCCCGGTTCTAAGGTCTTTCCTCCCCTGGGATCTCACGGCCCCCCCAGGAGACGTCACCTTAGGAGCGATGATACGTTTTGGAAGCAAAAGGGACCTGGGGTGCCCTGCCCTGGGAGTGTCCAACTTGCCTCCAGTGCGGCCTTGTTCTAACTTCTTTCCACAGCAGGGAACACGCTGCCCCATAGGAAACTTCACTTCAGGTCGGGTTTACGTGGCGGAAGCATAAGGGTCTGGGCCTGCACTTAACGCGCAGTGTGCAACTTGCCTCGCGGGCGCCCCAGGTTCCAAGTCCTTTGCACAGCCGGGAGCCAACTGCCCTTTGGGAATCCTCCCCTGAAGGTCGCGTTCACGTTTTGGAAGCCGCAGCGTCTTTGCGTGCCCTTAACTCAGAGTATCCAACAAGCTTCTAGTCCGCCCTTCTTCTCAAGTCTTCCCTTCACTTGGGAACACACTGCCACTGAGGAGACTTCACCTGAAGCGCGGCTACACGTTTTGCAGCCCAAGGGGCTGGACGGGCAACTGAACTCAGAAGCTCCAACTGCCCTCTAGTCGGCCTTGGTTCTAAGTTCTTTCCTGACATGGGAACACACGGCCGCATAGGCCTCTTGGCCTTCAGAGCGTTTCTACGTGTTGGAAGCAGCAGGGCCTTAGCCTGCCCTGTACTTAGAGCTTGCAACTTGGCGTAGAGTCCGCCTTTGTGCTAAGTGCTTTCCTGGGCTGCATTGGCGAGCACTTCACTCAGAGTCTCCAACCTGCCTTAGAGTCCGCCTTGGTTCTAACCCCTTTCCTCAATTTGGGAGAACGCTGCCCGCTAGTAGTGTTCGCCTTCGCTGCGTTGGTAAGGTTTGGGAAGCCTAAAGACCTTCCCTGGAACTCAACTCGGTGTAGCCAACAGGCTTCTCGTCCGCCCCGGTTCTAAGGTCTTTCCTCCCCTGGGATCTCACAGCCCCCCAAGAGACGTCACCTTAGGAGCGAAGATACGTTTTGGAAGCAAAAGGGACCTGGGGTGCCCTGCCCTGGGAGTGTCCAACTTGCCTCCAGTGCGGCCTTGTTCTAACTTCTTTCCAAAGCAGGGAACACGCTGCCCCATAGGAAACTTCACTTCAGGTCGAGTTTCCGTGGCGGAAGCATCAGGGTCTGGGCCTGCACTTAACGCGCAGTGTGCAACTTGCCTCGCGGGCGCCCCAGGTTCCAAGTCCTTTGCACAGCCGGGAGCCAACTGCCCTTTGGGAATCCTCCCCTGAAGGTCGCGTTCACGTTTTGGAAGCCGCAGCGTCTTTGCGTGCCCTTAACTCAGAGTATCCAACAAGCTTCTAGTCCGCCCTTCTTCTCAAGTCGTCCCTTCACTTGGGAACACACTGCCACTGAGGAGACTTCATCTGAAGCGCGGCTACACGTTTTGCAGCCCAAGGGGCTGGACGGGCAACTTAACTCAGAAGCTCCAACTGCCCTCTAGTCGGCCTTGTTTCTATGTTCTTTTCTGACATGGGAACACACGGCCGCATAGGCCTCTTGGCCTTCAGAGCGTTTCTACGTGTTGGAAGCAGCAGGGCCTTGGCCTGCCCTTTACTTAGAGCTTGCAACTTGGCGTAGAGTCCGCCTTTGTGCTAAGTGCTTTCCTGGGCTGCATTGGCGAGCACTTCACTCAGAGTCTCCAACCTGCCTTAGAGTCCGCCTTGGTTCTAACCCCTTTCCTCAACTTGGGAGAACGCTGCCCTCTAGTAGTGTTCGTCTTCGCTGCGTTGGGAAGGTTTGGGAAGCCTAAGGGCCTTCCCTGGAACTCAACTCGGTGTAGCCAGCAGGCTTCTCGTCCGCCCCGGTTCTAAGGTCTTTCCTCCCCTGGGATCTCACGGCCCCCCAGGAGACGTCACCTTAGGAGCGATGATACGTTTTGGAAGCAAAAGGGACCTGGGGTGCCCTGCCCTGGGAGTGTCCAACTCGCCTCCAGTGCGGCCTTGTTCTAACTTCTTTCCACAGCAGGGAACACGCTGCCCCATAGGAAACTTCACTTCAGGTCGGGTTTACGTGGCGGAAGCATAAGGGTCTGGGCCTGCACTTAACGCGCAGTGTGCAACTTGCCTCGCGGGCGCCCCAGGTTCCAAGTCCTTTGCACAGCCGGGAGCCAACTGCCCTTTGGGAATCCTCCCCTGAAGGTCGCGTTCACGTTTTGGAAGCCGCAGCGTCTTTGCGTGCCCTTAACTCAGAGTATCCAACAAGCTTCTAGTCCGCCCTTCTTCTCAAGTCGTCCCTTCACTTGGGAACACACTGCCACTGAGGAGACTTCACCTGAAGCGCGGCTACACGTTTTGCAGCCCAAGGGGCTGGACGGGCAACTGAACTCAGAAGCTCCAACTGCCCTCTAGTCGGCCTTGGTTCTAAGTTCTTTCCTGACATGGGAACACACGGCGGCATAGGCCTCTTGGCCTTCAGAGCGTTTCTACGTGTTGGAAGCAGCAGGGCCTTAGCCTGCACTTTACTTAGAACTTGCAACTTGGCGTAGAGTCCGCCTTTGTGCTAAGTGCT
Organism: Meles meles; assembly: GCF_922984935.1. Lineage (NCBI taxonomy): Eukaryota > Metazoa > Chordata > Mammalia > Carnivora > Mustelidae > Meles > Meles meles. The sequence goes on from NW_025721606.1 coordinate 520,444, forward strand.
TTCCTGGGCCGCATTGGCGAGCACTTCACTCAGAGTCTCCAACCTGCCTTAGAGTCCGCCTTTGTTCTAACCCCTTTCCTCAACTTGGGAGAACGCTGCCCTCTAGTAGTGTTCGCCTTCGCTGCGTTGGTAAGGTTTGGGAAGCCTAAAGGCCTTCCCTGGAACTCAACTCGGTGTAGCCAACAGGCTTCTCGTCCGCCCCGGTTCTAAGGTCTTTCCTCCCCTGGGATCTCACGGCCCCCCCAAGAGACGTCACCTTAGGAGCGAAGATACGTTTTGGAAGCAAAAGGGACCTGGGGTGCCCTGCCCTGGGAGTGTCCAACTCGCCTCCAGTGCGGCCTTGTTCTAACTTCTTTCCACAGCAGGGAACACGCTGCCCCATAGGAAACTTCACTTCAGGTCGGGTTTACGTGGCGGAAGCATAAGCGTCTGGGCCTGCACTTAACGCGCAGTGTGCCACTTGCCTCGCGGGCGCCCCAGGTTCCAAGTCCTTTGCACAGCCAGGAGCCAACTGCCCTTTGGGAATCCTCCCCTGAAGGTCGCGTTCACGTTTTGGAAGCCGCAGCGTCTTTGCGTGCCCTTAACTCAGAGTATCCAACAAGCTTCTAGTCCGCCCTTCTTCTCAAGTCGTCCCTTCACTTGGGAACACACTGCCACTGAGGAGACTTCATCTGAAGCGCGTCTACACATTTTGCAGCCCAAGGGGCTGGACGGGCAACTTAACTCAGAAGCTCCAACTGCCCTCTAGTCGGCCTTGTTTCTATGTTCTTTCCTGACATGGGAAAACACGGCCGCATAGGCCTCTTGGCCTTCAGAGCGTTTCTACGTGTTGGAAGCAGCAGGGCCTTAGCCTGCCCTTTACTTAGAGCTTGCAACTTGGCGTAGAGTCCGCCTTTGTGCTAAGTGCTTTCCTGGGCTGCATTGGCGAGCACTTCACTCAGAGTCTCCAAACTGCCTTAGAGTCCGCCTTGGTTCTAACCCCTTTCCTCAACTTGGGAGAACGCTGCCCTCTAGTAGTGTTCGTCTTCGCTGCGTTGGTAAGGTTTGGGAAGCCTAAGGGCCTTCCCTGGAACTCAACTCGGTGTAGCCAACAGGCCTCTCGTCCGCCCCGGTTCTAAGGTCTTTCCTCCCCTGGGATCTCACGGCCCCCCAAGGAGACGTCACCTTAGGAGCGATGATACGTTTTGGAAGCAAAAGGGACCTGGGGTGCCCTGCCCTGGGAGTGTCCAACTTGCCTCCAGTGCGGCCTTGTTCTAACTTCTTTCCACAGCAGGGAACACGCTGCCCCATAGGAAACTTCACTTCAGGTCGGGTTTACGTGGCGGAAGCATAAGGGTTTGGGCCTGCACTTAACGCGCAGTGTGCAACTTGCCTCGCGGGCGCCCCAGGTTCCAAGTCCTTTGCACAGCCGGAAGCCAACTGCCCTTTGGGAATCCTCCCCTGAAGGTCGCGTTCACGTTTTGGAAGCCGCAGCGTCTTTGCGTGCCCTTAACTCAGAGTATCCAACAAGCTTCTAGTCCGCCCTTTTTCTCAAGTCTTCCCTTCACTTGGGAACACACTGCCACTGAGGAGACATCACCTGAAGCGCGGCTACACGTTTTGCAGCCCAAGGGGCTGGACGGGCAACTGAACTCAGAAGCTCCAACTGCCCTCTAGTCGGCCTTGGTTCTAAGTTCTTTCCTGACATGGGAACACACGGCCGCATAGGCCTCTTGGCCTTCAGAACGTTTCTACGTGTTGGAAGCAGCAGGGCCTTGGCCTGCCCTTTACTTAGAGCTTGCAACTTGGCGTAGAGTCCGCCTTTGTGCTAAGTGCTTTCCTGGGCTGCATTGGCGAGCACTTCACTCAGAGTCTCCAACCTGCCTTAGAGTCCGCCTTGGTTCTAACCCCTTTCCTCAACTTGGGAGAACGCTGCCCTCTAGTAGTGTTCGTCTTCGCTGCGTTGGTAAGGTTTGGGAAGCCTAAGGGCCTTCCCTGGAACTCAACTCGGTGTAGCCAGCAGGCTTCTCGTCCGCCCCGGTTCTAAGGTCTTTCCTCCCCTGGGATCTCACGGCCCCCCAGGAGACGTCACCTTAGGAGCGATGATACGTTTTGGAAGCAAAAGGGACCTGGGGTGCCCTGCCCTGGGAGTGTCCAACTCGCCTCCAGTGCGGCCTTGTTCTAACTTCTTTCCACAGCAGGGAACACGCTGCCCCATAGGAAACTTCACTTCAGGTCGGGTTTACGTGGCGGAAGCATAAGGGTCTGGGCCTGCACTTAACGCGCAGTGTGCAACTTGCCTCGCGGGCGCCCCAGGTTCCAAGTCCTTTGCACAGCCGGGAGCCAACTGCCCTTTGGGAATCCTCCCCTGAAGGTCGCGTTCACGTTTTGGAAGCCGCAGCGTCTTTGCGTGCCCTTAACTCAGAGTATCCAACAAGCTTCTAGTCCGCCCTTCTTCTCAAGTCGTCCCTTCACTTGGGAACACACTGCCACTGAGGAGACTTCATCTGAAGCGCGGCTACACGTTTTGCAGCCCAAGGGGCTGGACGGGCAACTTAACTCAGAAGCTCCAACTGCCCTCTAGTCGGCCTTGTTTCTATGTTCTTTCCAGACATGGGAACACACGGCCGCATAGGCCTCTTGGCCTTCAGAGCGTTTCTACGTGTTGGAAGCAGCAGGGCCTTAGCCTGCCCTTTACTTAGAGCTTGCAACTTGGCGTAGAGTCCGCCTTTGTGCTAAGTGCTTTCCTGGGCTGCATTGGCGAGCACTTCACTCAGAGTCTCCAACCTGCCTTAGAGTCCGCCTTGGTTCTAACCCCTTTCCTCAACTTGGGAGAACGCTGCCCTCTAGTAGTGTTCGTCTTCGCTGCGTTGGTAAGGTTTGGGAAGCCTAAGGGCCTTCCCTGGAACTCAACTCGGTGTAGCCAGCAGGCTTCTCGTCCGCCCCGGTTCTAAGGTCTTTCCTCCCCTGGGATCTCACGGCCCCCCCAGGAGACGTCACCTTAGGAGCGATGATACGTTTTGGAAGCAAAAGGGACCTGGGGTGCCCTGCCCTGGGAGTGTCCAACTTGCCTCCAGTGCGGCCTTGTTCTAACTTCTTTCCACAGCAGGGAACACGCTGCCCCATAGGAAACTTCACTTCAGGTCGGGTTTACGTGGCGGAAGCATAAGGGTCTGGGCCTGCACTTAACGCGCAGTGTGCAACTTGCCTCGCGGGCGCCCCAGGTTCCAAGTCCTTTGCACAGCCGGGAGCCAACTGCCCTTTGGGAATCCTCCCCTGAAGGTCGCGTTCACGTTTTGGAAGCCGCAGCGTCTTTGCGTGCCCTTAACTCAGAGTATCCAACAAGCTTCTAGTCCGCCCTTCTTCTCAAGTCTTCCCTTCACTTGGGAACACACTGCCACTGAGGAGACTTCACCTGAAGCGCGGCTACACGTTTTGCAGCCCAAGGGGCTGGACGGGCAACTTAACTCAGAAGCTCCAACTGCCCTCTAGTCGGCCTTGGTTCTAAGTTCTTTCCTGACATGGGAACACAGGGCCGCATAGGCCTCTTGGCCTTCAGAGCGTTTCTACGTGTTGGAAGCAGCAGAGCCTTAGCCTGCCCTTTACTTAGAGCTTGCAACTTGGCGTAGAGTCCGCCTTTGTGCTAAGTGCTTTCCTGGGCTGCATTGGCGAGCACTTCACTCAGAGTCTCCAACCTGCCTTAGAGTCCGCCTTGGTTCTAACCCCTTTCCTCAACTTGGGAGAACGCTGCCCTCTAGTAGTGTTCGTCTTCGCTGCGTTGGTAAGGTTTGGGAAGCCTAAGGGCCTTCCCTGGAACTCAACTCGGTGTAGCCAACAGGCCTCTCGTCCGCCCCGGTTCTAAGGTCTTTCCACCCCTGGGATCTCACGGCCCCCCAAGGAGACGTCACCTTAGGAGCGATGATACGTTTTGGAAGCAAAAGGGACCTGGGGTGCCCTGCCCTGGGAGTGTCCAACTTGCCTCCAGTGCGGCCTTGTTCTAACTTCTTTCCACAGCAGGGAACACGCTGCCCCATAGGAAACTTCACTTCAGGTCGGGTTTACGTGGCGGAAGCATAAGGGTTTGGGCCTGCACTTAACGCGCAGTGTGCAACTTGCCTCGCGGGCGCCCCAGGTTCCAAGTCCTTTGCACAGCCGGAAGCCAACTGCCCTTTGGGAATCCTCCCCTGAAGGTCGCGTTCACGTTTTGGAAGCCGCAGCGTCTTTGCGTGCCCTTAACTCAGAGTATCCAACAAGCTTCTAGTCCGCCCTTCTTCTCAAGTCTTCCCTTCACTTGGGAACACACTGCCACTTAGGAGACATCACCTGAAGCGCGGCTACACGTTTTGCAGCCCAAGGGGCTGGACGGGCAACTGAACTCAGAAGCTCCAACTGCCCTCTAGTCGGCCTTGGTTCTAAGTTCTTTCCTGACATGGGAACACACGGCCGCATAGGCCTCTTGGCCTTCAGAACGTTTCTACGTGTTGGAAGCAGCAGGGCCTTGGCCTGCCCTTTACTTAGAGCTTGCAACTTGGCGTAGAGTCCGCCTTTGTGCTAAGTGCTTTCCTGGGCTGCATTGGCGAGCACTTCACTCAGAGTCTCCAACCTGCCTTAGAGTCCGCCTTGGTTCTAACCCCTTTCCTCAACTTGGGAGAACGCTGCCCTCTAGTAGTGTTCGCCTTCGCTGCGTTGGTAAGGTTTGGGAAGCCTAAAGGCCTTCCCTGGAACTCAACTCGGTGTAGCCAACAGGCTTCTCGTCCGCCCCGGTTCTAAGGTCTTTCCTCCCCTGGGATCTCACGGCCCCCCCAAGAGACGTCACCTTAGGAGCGAAGATACGTTTTGGAAGCAAAAGGGACCTGGGGTGCCCTGCCCTGGGAGTGTCCAACTCGCCTCCAGTGCGGCCTTGTTCTAACTTCTTTCCACAGCAGGGAACACGCTGCCCCATAGGAAACTTCACTTCAGGTCGGGTTTACGTGGCGGAAGCATAAGCGTCTGGGCCTGCACTTAACGCGCAGTGTGCAACTTGCCTCGCGGGCGCCCCAGGTTCCAAGTCCTTTGCACAGCCAGGAGCCAACTGCCCTTTGGGAATCCTCCCCTGAAGGTCGCGTTCACGTTTTGGAAGCCGCAGCGTCTTTGCGTGCCCTTAACTCAGAGTATCCAACAAGCTTCTAGTCCGCCCTTCTTCTCAAGTCGTCCCTTCACTTGGGAACACACTGCCACTGAGGAGACTTCATCTGAAGCGCGGCTACACGTTTTGCAGCCCAAGGGGCTGGACGGGCAACTTAACTCAGAAGCTCCAACTGCCCTCTAGTCGGCCTTGTTTCTATGTTCTTTCCTGACATGGGAACACACGGCCGCATAGGCCTCTTGGCCTTCAGAGCGTTTCTACGTGTTGGAAGCAGCAGGGCCTTAGCCTGCCCTTTACTTAGAGCTTGCAACTTGGCGTAGAGTCCGCCTTTGTGCTAAGTGCTTTCCTGGGCTGCATTGGCGAGCACTTCACTCAGAGTCTCCAACCTGCCTTAGAGTCCGCCTTGGTTCTAACCCCTTTCCTCAACTTGGGAGAACGCTGCCCTCTAGTAGTGTTCGTCTTCGCTGCGTTGGTAAGGTTTGGGAAGCCTAAGGGCCTTCCCTGGAACTCAACTCGGTGTAGCCAACAGGCCTCTCGTCCGCCCCGGTTCTAAGGTCTTTCCTCCCCTGGGATCTCACGGCCCCCCAAGGAGACGTCACCTTAGGAGCGATGATACGTTTTGGAAGCAAAAGGGACCTGGGGTGCCCTGCCCTGGGAGTGTCCAACTTGCCTCCAGTGCGGCCTTGTTCTAACTTCTTTCCACAGCAGGGAACACGCTGCCCCATAGGAAACTTCACTTCAGGTCGAGTTTCCGTGGCGGAAGCATCAGGGTCTGGGCCTGCACTTAACGCGCAGTGTGCAACTTGCCTCGCGGGCGCCCCAGGTTCCAAGTCCTTTGCACAGCAGGAGCCAACTGCCCTTTGGGAATCCTCCCCTGAAGGTCGCGTTCACGTTTTGGAAGCCGCAGCGTCTTTGCGTGCCCTTAACTCAGAGTATCCAACAAGCTTCTAGTCCGCCCTTCTTCTCAAGTCTTCCCTTCACTTGGGAACACACTGCCACTGAGGAGACATCACCTGAAGCGCGGCTACACGTTTTGCAGCCCAAGGGGCTGGACGGGCAACTGAACTCAGAAGCTCCAACTGCCCTCTAGTCGGCCTTGGTTCTAAGTTCTTTCCTGACATGGGAACACACGGCCGCATAGGCCTCTTGGCCTTCAGAACGTTTCTACGTGTTGGAAGCAGCAGGGCCTTGGCCTGCCCTTTACTTAGAGCTTGCAACTTGGCGTAGAGTCCGCCTTTGTGCTAAGTGCTTTCCTGGGCTGCATTGGCGAGCACTTCACTCAGAGTCTCCAACCTGCCTTAGAGTCCGCCTTGGTTCTAACCCCTTTCCTCAACTTGGGAGAACGCTGCCCTCTAGTAGTGTTCGCCTTCGCTGCGTTGGTAAGGTTTGGGAAGCCTAAAGGCCTTCCCTGGAACTCAACTCGGTGTAGCCAACAGGCTTCTCGTCCGCCCCGGTTCTAAGGTCTTTCCTCCCCTGGGATCTCACGGCCCCCCCAAGAGACGTCACCTTAGGAGCGAAGATACGTTTTGGAAGCAAAAGGGACCTGGGGTGCCCTGCCCTGGGAGTGTCCAACTCGCCTCCAGTGCGGCCTTGTTCTAACTTCTTTCCACAGCAGGGAACACGCTGCCCCATAGGAAACTTCACTTCAGGTCGGGTTTACGTGGCGGAAGCATAAGCGTCTGGGCCTGCACTTAACGCGCAGTGTGCAACTTGCCTCGCGGGCGCCCCAGGTTCCAAGTCCTTTGCACAGCCAGGAGCCAACTGCCCTTTGGGAATCCTCCCCTGAAGGTCGCGTTCACGTTTTGGAAGCCGCAGCGTCTTTGCGTGCCCTTAACTCAGAGTATCCAACAAGCTTCTAGTCCGCCCTTCTTCTCAAGTCGTCCCTTCACTTGGGAACACACTGCCACTGAGGAGACTTCATCTGAAGCGCGGCTACACGTTTTGCAGCCCAAGGGGCTGGACGGGCAACTTAACTCAGAAGCTCCAACTGCCCTCTAGTCGGCCTTGTTTCTATGTTCTTTCCTGACATGGGAACACACGGCCGCATAGGCCTCTTGGCCTTCAGAGCGTTTCTACGTGTTGGAAGCAGCAGGGCCTTAGCCTGCCCTTTACTTAGAGCTTGCAACTTGGCGTAGAGTCCGCCTTTGTGCTAAGTGCTTTCCTGGGCTGCATTGGCGAGCACTTCACTCAGAGTCTCCAACCTGCCTTAGAGTCCGCCTTGGTTCTAACCCCTTTCCTCAACTTGGGAGAACGCTGCCCTCTAGTAGTGTTCGTCTTCGCTGCGTTGGTAAGGTTTGGGAAGCCTAAGGGCCTTCCCTGGAACTCAACTCGGTGTAGCCAACAGGCCTCTCGTCCGCCCCGGTTCTAAGGTCTTTCCTCCCCTGGGATCTCACGGCCCCCCAAGGAGACGTCACCTTAGGAGCGATGATACGTTTTGGAAGCAAAAGGGACCTGGGGTGCCCTGCCCTGGGAGTGTCCAACTTGCCTCCAGTGCGGCCTTGTTCTAACTTCTTTCCACAGCAGGGAACACGCTGCCCCATAGGAAACTTCACTTCAGGTCGAGTTTCCGTGGCGGAAGCATCAGGGTCTGGGCCTGCACTTAACGCGCAGTGTGCAACTTGCCTCGCGGGCGCCCCAGGTTCCAAGTCCTTTGCACAGCAGGAGCCAACTGCCCTTTGGGAATCCTCCCCTGAAGGTCGCGTTCACGTTTTGGAAGCCGCAGCGTCTTTGCGTGCCCTTAACTCAGAGTATCCAACAAGCTTCTAGTCCGCCCTTCTTCTCAAGTCTTCCCTTCACTTGGGAACACACTGCCACTGAGGAGACATCACCTGAAGCGCGGCTACACGTTTTGCAGCCCAAGGGGCTGGACGGGCAACTGAACTCAGAAGCTCCAACTGCCCTCTAGTCGGCCTTGGTTCTAAGTTCTTTCCTGACATGGGAACACACGGCCGCATAGGCCTCTTGGCCTTCAGAACGTTTCTACGTGTTGGAAGCAGCAGGGCCTTGGCCTGCCCTTTACTTAGAGCTTGCAACTTGGCGTAGAGTCCGCCTTTGTGCTAAGTGCTTTCCTGGGCTGCATTGGCGAGCACTTCACTCAGAGTCTCCAACCTGCCTTAGAGTCCGCCTTGGTTCTAACCCCTTTCCTCAACTTGGGAGAACGCTGCCCTCTAGTAGTGTTCGCCTTCGCTGCGTTGGTAAGGTTTGGGAAGCCTAAAGGCCTTCCCTGGAACTCAACTCGGTGTAGCCAACAGGCTTCTCGTCCGCCCCGGTTCTAAGGTCTTTCCTCCCCTGGGATCTCACGGCCCCCCCAAGAGACGTCACCTTAGGAGCGAAGATACGTTTTGGAAGCAAAAGGGACCTGGGGTGCCCTGCCCTGGGAGTGTCCAACTCGCCTCCAGTGCGGCCTTGTTCTAACTTCTTTCCACAGCAGGGAACACGCTGCCCCATAGGAAACTTCACTTCAGGTCGGGTTTACGTGGCGGAAGCATAAGCGTCTGGGCCTGCACTTAACGCGCAGTGTGCAACTTGCCTCGCGGGCGCCCCAGGTTCCAAGTCCTTTGCACAGCCAGGAGCCAACTGCCCTTTGGGAATCCTCCCCTGAAGGTCGCGTTCACGTTTTGGAAGCCGCAGCGTCTTTGCGTGCCCTTAACTCAGAGTATCCAACAAGCTTCTAGTCCGCCCTTCTTCTCAAGTCGTCCCTTCACTTGGGAACACACTGCCACTGAGGAGACTTCATCTGAAGCGCGGCTACACGTTTTGCAGCCCAAGGGGCTGGACGGGCAACTGAACTCAGAAGCTCCAACTGCCCTCTAGTCGGCCTTGTTTCTATGTTCTTTCCTGACATGGGAACACACGGCCGCATAGGCCTCTTGGCCTTCAGAGCGTTTCTACGTGTTGGAAGCAGCAGGGCCTTAGCCTGCCCTTTACTTAGAGCTTGCAACTTGGCGTAGAGTCCGCCTTTGTGCTAAGTGCTTTCCTGGGCTGCATTGGCGAGCACTTCACTCAGAGTCTCCAAACTGCCTTAGAGTCCGCCTTGGTTCTAACCCCTTTCCTCAACTTGGGAGAACGCTGCCCTCTAGTAGTGTTCGTCTTCGCTGCGTTGGTAAGGTTTGGGAAGCCTAAGGGCCTTCCCTGGAACTCAACTCGGTGTAGCCAACAGGCCTCTCGTCCGCCCCGGTTCTAAGGTCTTTCCTCCCCTGGGATCTCACGGCCCCCCAAGGAGACGTCACCTTAGGAGCGATGATACGTTTTGGAAGCAAAAGGGACCTGGGGTGCCCTGCCCTGGGAGTGTCCAACTTGCCTCCAGTGCGGCCTTGTTCTAACTTCTTTCCACAGCAGGGAACACGCTGCCCCATAGGAAACTTCACTTCAGGTCGGGTTTACGTGGCGGAAGCATAAGGGTTTGGGCCTGCACTTAACGCGCAGTGTGCAACTTGCCTCGCGGGCGCCCCAGGTTCCAAGTCCTTTGCACAGCCGGAAGCCAACTGCCCTTTGGGAATCCTCCCCTGAAGGTCGCGTTCACGTTTTGGAAGCCGCAGCGTCTTTGCGTGCCCTTAACTCAGAGTATCCAACAAGCTTCTAGTCCGCCCTTCTTCTCAAGTCTTCCCTTCACTTGGGAACACACTGCCACTGAGGAGACATCACCTGAAGCGCGGCTACACGTTTTGCAGCCCAAGGGGCTGGACGGGCAACTGAACTCAGAAGCTCCAACTGCCCTCTAGTCGGCCTTGGTTCTAAGTTCTTTCCTGACATGGGAACACACGGCCGCATAGGCCTCTTGGCCTTCAGAACGTTTCTACGTGTTGGAAGCAGCAGGGCCTTGGCCTGCCCTTTACTTAGAGCTTGCAACTTGGCGTAGAGTCCGCCTTTGTGCTAAGTGCTTTCCTGGGCTGCATTGGCGAGCACTTCACTCAGAGTCTCCAACCTGCCTTAGAGTCCGCCTTGGTTCTAACCCCTTTCCTCAACTTGGGAGAACGCTGCCCTCTAGTAGTGTTCGTCTTCGCTGCGTTGGTAAGGTTTGGGAAGCCTAAGGGCCTTCCCTGGAACTCAACTCGGTGTAGCCAGCAGGCTTCTCGTCCGCCCCGGTTCTAAGGTCTTTCCTCCCCTGGGATCTCACGGCCCCCCAGGAGACGTCACCTTAGGAGCGATGATACGTTTTGGAAGCAAAAGGGACCTGGGGTGCCCTGCCCTGGGAGTGTCCAACTCGCCTCCAGTGCGGCCTTGTTCTAACTTCTTTCCACAGAAGGGAACACGCTGCCCCATAGGAAACTTCACTTCAGGTCGGGTTTACGTGGCGGAAGCATAAGGGTCTGGGCCTGCACTTAACGCGCAGTGTGCAACTTGCCTCGCGGGCGCCCCAGGTTCCAAGTCCTTTGCACAGCCGGGAGCCAACTGCCCTTTGGGAATCCTCCCCTGAAGGTCGCGTTCACGTTTTGGAAGCCGCAGCGTCTTTGCCTGCCCTTAACTCAGAGTATCCAACAAGCTTCTAGTCCGCCCTTCTTCTCAAGTCTTCCCTTCACTTGGGAACACACTGCCACTGAGGAGACTTCACCTGAAGCGCGGCTACACGTTTTGCAGCCCAAGGGGCTGGACGGGCAACTGAACTCAGAAGCTCCAACTGCCCTCTAGTCGGCCTTGGTTCTAAGTTCTTTCCTGACATGGGAACACACGGCCGCATAGGCCTCTTGGCCTTCAGAGCGTTTCTACGTTTTGGAAGCAGCAGGGCCTTAGCCTGCACTTTACTTAGAGCTTGCAACTTGGCGTAGAGTCCGCCTTTGTGCTAAGTGCTTTCCTGGGCTGCATTGGCGAGCACTTCACTCAGAGTCTCCAACCTGCCTTAGAGTCCGCCTTGGTTCTAACCCCTTTCCTCAACTTGGGAGAACGCTGCCCTCTAGTAGTGTTCGCCTTCGCTGCGTTGGTAAGGTTTGGGAAGCCTAAAGACCTTCCCTGGAACTCAACTCGGTGTAGCCAACAGGCTTCTCGTCCGCCCCGGTTCTAAGGTCTTTCCTCCCCTGGGATCTCACAGCCCCCCCAAGAGACGTCACCTTAGGAGCGAAGATACGTTTTGGAAGCAAAAGGGACCTGGGGTGCCCTGCCCTGGGAGTGTCCAACTTGCCTCCAGTGCGGCCTTGTTCTAACTTCTTTCCAAAGCAGGGAACACGCTGCCCCATAGGAAACTTCACTTCAGGTCGAGTTTCCGTGGCGGAAGCATCAGGGTCTGGGCCTGCACTTAACGCGCAGTGTGCAACTTGCCTCGCGGGCGCCCCAGGTTCCAAGTCCTTTGCACAGCAGGAGCCAACTGCCCTTTGGGAATCCTCCCCTGAAGGTCGCGTTCACGTTTTGGAAGCCGCAGCGTCTTTGCGTGCCCTTAACTCAGAGTATCCAACAAGCTTCTAGTCCGCCCTTCTTCTCAAGTCTTCCCTTCACTTGGGAACACACTGCCACTGAGGAGACTTCACCTGAAGCGCGGCTACACGTTTTGCAGCCCAAGGGGCTGGACGGGCAACTGAACTCAGAAGCTCCAACTGCCCTCTAGTCGGCCTTGGTTCTAAGTTCTTTCCTGACATGGGAACACACGGCCGCATAGGCCTCTTGGCCTTCAGAACGTTTCTACGTGTTGGAAGCAGCAGGGCCTTGGCCTGCCCTTTACTTAGAGCTTGCAACTTGGCGTAGAGTCCGCCTTTGTGCTAAGTGCTTTCCTGGGCTGCATTGGCGAGCACTTCACTCAGAGTCTCCAACCTGCCTTAGAGTCCGCCTTGGTTCTAACCCCTTTCCTCAACTTGGGAGAACGCTGCCCTCTAGTAGTGTTCGCCTTCGCTGCGTTGGTAAGGTTTGGGAAGCCTAAAGGCCTTCCCTGGAACTCAACTCGGTGTAGCCAACAGGCTTCTCGTCCGCCCCGGTTCTAAGGTCTTTCCTCCCCTGGGATCTAACGGCCCCCCCAAGAGACGTCACCTTAGGAGCGAAGATACGTTTTGGAAGCAAAAGGGACCTGGGGTGCCCTGCCCTGGGAGTGTCCAACTCGCCTCCAGTGCGGCCTTGTTCTAACTTCTTTCCACAGCAGGGAACACGCTGCCCCATAGGAAACTTCACTTCAGGTCGGGTTTACGTGGCGGAAGCATAAGCGTCTGGGCCTGCACTTAACGCGCAGTGTGCAACTTGCCTCGCGGGCGCCCCAGGTTCCAAGTCCTTTGCACAGCCAGGAGCCAACTGCCCTTTGGGAATCCTCCCCTGAAGGTCACGTTCACGTTTTGGAAGCCGCAGCGTCTTTGCGTGCCCTTAACTCAGAGTATCCAACAAGCTTCTAGTCCGCCCTTCTTCTCAAGTCGTCCCTTCACTTGGGAACACACTGCCACTGAGGAGACTTCATCTGAAGCGCGGCTACACGTTTTGCAGCCCAAGGGGCTGGACGGGCAACTTAACTCAGAAGCCCCAACTGCCCTCTAGTCGGCCTTGTTTCTATGTTCTTTCCTGACATGGGAACACACGGCCGCATAGGCCTCTTGGCCTTCAGAGCGTTTCTACGTGTTGGAAGCAGCAGGGCCTTAGCCTGCCCTTTACTTAGAGCTTGCAACTTGGCGTAGAGTCCGCCTTTGTGCTAAGTGCTTTCCTGGGCTGCATTGGCGAGCACTTCACTCAGAGTCTCCAACCTGCCTTAGAGTCCGCCTTGGTTCTAACCCCTTTCCTCAACTTGGGAGAACGCTGCCCTCTAGTAGTGTTCGTCTTCGCTGCGTTGGTAAGGTTTGGGAAGCCTAAGGGCCTTCCCTGGAACTCAACTCGGTGTAGCCAGCAGGCTTCTCGTCCGCCCCGGTTCTAAGGTCTTTCCTCCCCTGGGATCTCACAGCCCCCCCAAGAGACGTCACCTTAGGAGCGATGATACGTTTTGGAAGCAAAAGGGACCTGGGGTGCCCTGCCCTGGGAGTGTCCAACTTGCCTCCAGTGCGGCCTTGTTCTAACTTCTTTCCAAAGCAGGGAACACGCTGCCCCATAGGAAACTTCACTTCAGGTCGAGTTTCCGTGGCGGAAGCATCAGGGTCTGGGCCTGCACTTAACGCGCAGTGTGCAACTTGCCTCGCGGGCGCCCCAGGTTCCAAGTCCTTTGCACAGCAGGAGCCAACTGCCCTTTGGGAATCCTCCCCTGAAGGTCGCGTTCACGTTTTGGAAGCCGCAGCGTCTTTGCGTGCCCTTAACTCAGAGTATCCAACAAGCTTCTAGTCCGCCCTTCTTCTCAAGTCTTCCCTTCACTTGGGAACACACTGCCACTGAGGAGACATCACCTGAAGCGCGGCTACACGTTTTGCAGCCCAAGGGGCTGGACGGGCAACTGAACTCAGAAGCTCCAACTGCCCTCTAGTCGGCCTTGGTTCTAAGTTCTTTCCTGACATGGGAACACACGGCCGCATAGGCCTCTTGGCCTTCAGAACGTTTCTACGTGTTGGAAGCAGCAGGGCCTTGGCCTGCCCTTTACTTAGAGCTTGCAACTTGGCGTAGAGTCCGCCTTTGTGCTAAGTGCTTTCCTGGGCTGCATTGGCGAGCACTTCACTCAGAGTCTCCAACCTGCCTTAGAGTCCGCCTTGGTTCTAACCCCTTTCCTCAACTTGGGAGAACGCTGCCCTCTAGTAGTGTTCGTCTTCGCTGCGTTGGTAAGGTTTGGGAAGCCTAAGGGCCTTCCCTGGAACTCAACTCGGTGTAGCCAGCAGGCTTCTCGTCCGCCCCGGTTCTAAGGTCTTTCCTCCCCTGGGATCTCACGGCCCCCCCAGGAGACGTCACCTTAGGAGCGAAGATACGTTTTGGAAGCAAAAGGGACCTGGGGTGCCCTGCCCTGGGAGTGTCCAACTTGCCTCCAGTGCGGCCTTGTTCTAACTTCTTTCCACAGCAGGGAACACGCTGCCCCATAGGAAACTTCACTTCAGGTCGGGTTTACGTGGCGGAAGCATAAGCGTCTGGGCCTGCACTTAACGCGCAGTGTGCAACTTGCCTCGCGGGCGCCCCAGGTTCCAAGTCCTTTGCACAGCCGGGAGCCAACTGCCCTTTGGGAATCCTCCCCTGAAGGTCGCGTTCACGTTTTGGAAGCCGCAGCGTCTTTGCGTGCCCTTAACTCAGAGTATCCAACAAGCTTCTAGTCCGCCCTTCTTCTCAAGTCTTCCCTTCACTTGGGAACACACTGCCACTGAGGAGACTTCACCTGAAGCGCGGCTACACGTTTTGCAGCCCAAGGGGCTGGACGGGCAACTGAACTCAGAAGCTCCAACTGCCCTCTAGTCGGCCTTGGTTCTAAGTTCTTTCCTGACATGGGAACACACGGCCGCATAGGCCTCTTGGCCTTCAGAGCGTTTCTACGTGTTGGAAGCAGCAGGGCCTTAGCCTGCACTTTACTTAGAGCTTGCAACTTGGCGTAGAGTCCGCCTTTGTGCTAAGTGCTTTCCTGGGCCGCATTGGCGAGCACTTCACTCAGAGTCTCCAACCTGCCTTAGAGTCCGCCTTTGTTCTAACCCCTTTCCTCAACTTGGGAGAACTCTGCCCTCTAGTAGTGTTCGCCTTCGCTGCGTTGGTAAGGTTTGGGAAGCCTAAAGGCCTTCCCTGGAACTCAACTCGGTGTAGCCAACAGGCTTCTCGTCCGCCCCGGTTCTAAGGTCTTTCCTCCCCTGGGATCTCACGGCCCCCCCAAGAGACGTCACCTTAGGAGCGAAGATACGTTTTGGAAGCAAAAGGGACCTGGGGTGCCCTGCCCTGGGAGTGTCCAACTCGCCTCCAGTGCGGCCTTGTTCTAACTTCTTTCCACAGCAGGGAACACGCTGCCCCATAGGAAACTGCACTTCAGGTCGGGTTTACGTGGCGGAAGCATAAGCGTCTGGGCCTGCACTTAACGCGCAGTGTGCAACTTGACTCGCGGGCGCCCCAGGTTCCAAGTCCTTTGCACAGCCAGGAGCCAACTGCCCTTTGGGAATCCTCCCCTGAAGGTCGCGTTCACGTTTTGGAAGCCGCAGCGTCTTTGCGTGCCCTTAACTCAGAGTATCCAACAAGCTTCTAGTCCGCCCTTCTTCTCAAGTCGTCCCTTCACTTGGGAACACACTGCCACTGAGGAGACTTCATCTGAAGCACGGCTACACGTTTTGCAGCCCAAGGGGCTGGACAGGCAACTTAACTCAGAAGCTCCAACTGCCCTCTAGTCGGCCTTGGTTCTAAGTTCTTTCCTGACATGGGAACACACGGCCGCATAGGCCTCTTGGCCTTCAGAACGTTTCTACGTGTTGGAAGCAGCAGGGCCTTGGCCTGCCCTTTACTTAGAGCTTGCAACTTGGCGTAGAGTCCGCCTTTGTGCTAAGTGCTTTCCTGGGCTGCATTGGCGAGCACTTCACTCAGAGTCTCCAACCTGCCTTAGAGTCCGCCTTGGTTCTAACCCCTTTCCTCAACTTGGGAGAACGCTGCGCTCTAGTAGTGTTCGTCTTCGCTGCGTTGGTAAGGTTTGGGAAGCCTAAGGGCCTTCCCTGGAACTCAACTCGGTGTAGCCAGCAGGCT
This sequence comes from Meles meles, assembly GCF_922984935.1. Taxonomy (NCBI): domain Eukaryota; kingdom Metazoa; phylum Chordata; class Mammalia; order Carnivora; family Mustelidae; genus Meles; species Meles meles. The sequence continues at coordinate 536,063 of NW_025721606.1, forward strand.
TCTCGTCCGCCCCGGTTCTAAGGTCTTTCCTCCCCTGGGATCTCACGGCCCCCCAAGGAGACGTCACCTTAGGAGCGATGATACGTTTTGGAAGCAAAAGGGACCTGGGGTGCCCTGCCCTGGGAGTGTCCAACTCGCCTCCAGTGCGGCCTTGTTCTAACTTCTTTCCACAGCAGGGAACACGCTGCCCCATAGGAAACTTCACTTAAGGTCGGGTTTACGTGGCGGAAGCATAAGGGTCTGGGCCTGCACTTAACGCGCAGTGTGCAACTTGCCTCGCGGGCGCCCCAGGTTCCAAGTCCTTTGCACAGCCGGGAGCCAACTGCCCTTTGGGAATCCTCCCCTGAAGGTCGCGTTCACGTTTTGGAAGCCGCAGCGTCTTTGCGTGCCCTTAACTCAGAGTATCCAACAAGCTTCTAGTCCGCCCTTCTTCTCAAGTCTTCCCTTCACTTGGGAACACACTGCCACTGAGGAGACTTCACCTGAAGCGCGGCTACACGTTTTGCAGCCCAAGGGGCTGGACGGGCAACTGAACTCAGAAGCTCCAACTGCCCTCTAGTCGGCCTTGGTTCTAAGTTCTTTCCTGACATGGGAACACACGGCCGCATAGGCCTCTTGGCCTTCAGAGCGTTTCTACGTTTTGGAAGCAGCAGGGCCTTGGCCTGCCCTTTACTTAGAGCTTGCAACTTGGCGTAGAGTCCGCCTTTGTGCTAAGTGCTTTCCTGGGCTGCATTGGCGAGCACTTCACTCAGAGTCTCCAACCTGCCTTAGAGTCCGCCTTGGTTCTAACCCCTTTCCTCAACTTGGGAGAACGCTGCCCTCTAGTAGTGTTCGCCTTCGCTGCGTTGGTAAGGTTTGGGAAGCCTAAAGACCTTCCCTGGAACTCAACTCGTTGTAGCCAACAGGCTTCTCGTCCGCCCCGGTTCTAAGGTCTTTCCTCCCCTGGGATCTCACAGCCCCCCCAAGAGACGTCACCTTAGGAGCGAAGATACGTTTTGGAAGCAAAAGGGACCTGGGGTGCCCTGCCCTGGGAGTGTCCAAGTTGCCTCCAGTGCGGCCTTGTTCTAACTTCTTTCCAAAGCAGGGAACACGCTGCCCCATAGGAAACTTCACTTCAGGTCGAGTTTCCGTGGCGGAAGCATAAGCGTCTGGGCCTGCACTTAACGCGCAGTGTGCAACTTGCCTCGCGGGCGCCCCAGGTTCCAAGTCCTTTGCACAGCAGGAGCCAACTGCCCTTTGGGAATCCTCCCCTGAAGGTCGCGTTCACGTTTTGGAAGCCGCAGCGTCTTTGCGTGCCCTTAACTCAGAGTATCCAACAAGCTTCTAGTCCGCCCTTCTTCTCAAGTCGTCCCTTCACTTGGGAACACACTGCCACTGAGGAGACTTCATCTGAAGCGCGGCTACACGTTTTGCAGCCCAAGGGGCTGGACGGGCAACTTAACTCAGAAGCTCCAACTGCCCTCTAGTCGGCCTTGTTTCTATGTTCTTTTCTGACATGGGAACACACGGCCGCATAGGCCTCTTGGCCTTCAGAGCGTTTCTACGTGTTGGAAGCAGCAGGGCCTTGGCCTGCCCTTTACTTAGAGCTTGCAACTTGGCGTAGAGTCCGCCTTTGTGCTAAGTGCTTTCCTGGGCTGCATTGGCGAGCACTTCACTCAGAGTCTCCAACCTGCCTTAGAGTCCGCCTTGGTTCTAACCCCTTTCCTCAACTTGGGAGAACGCTGCCCTCTAGTAGTGTTCGTCTTCGCTGCGTTGGGAAGGTTTGGGAAGCCTAAGGGCCTTCCCTGGAACTCAACTCGGTGTAGCCAGCAGGCTTCTCGTCCGCCCCGGTTCTAAGGTCTTTCCTCCCCTGGGATCTCACGGCCCCCCCAGGAGACGTCACCTTAGGAGCGATGATACGTTTTGGAAGCAAAAGGGACCTGGGGTGCCCTGCCCTGGGAGTGTCCAACTTGCCTCCAGTGCGGCCTTGTTCTACCTTCTTTCCACAGCAGGGAACACGCTGCCCCATAGGAAACTTCACTTCAGGTCGGGTTTACGTGGCGGAAGCATAAGCGTCTGGGCCTGCACTTAACGCGCAGTGTGCAACTTGCCTCGCGGGCGCCCCAGGTTCCAAGTCCTTTGCACAGCCGGGAGCCAACTGCCCTTTGGGAATCCTCCCCTGAAGGTCGCGTTCACGTTTTGGAAGCCGCAGCGTCTTTGCGTGCCCTTAACTCAGAGTATCCAACAAGCTTCTAGTCCGCCCTTCTTCTCAAGTCTTCCCTTCACTTGGGAACACACTGCCACTGAGGAGACTTCACCTGAAGCGCGGCTACACGTTTTGCAGCCCAAGGGGCTGGACGGGCAACTGAACTCAGAAGCTCCAACTGCCCTCTAGTCGGCCTTGGTTCTAAGTTCTTTCCTGACATGGGAACACACGGCCGCATAGGCCTCTTGGCTTTCAGAGCGTTTCTACGTGTTGGAAGCAGCAGGGCCTTAGCCTGCCCTTTACTTAGAGCTTGCAACTTGGCGTAGAGTCCGCCTTTGTGCTAAGTGCTTTCCTGGGCCGCATTGGCGAGCACTTCACTCAGAGTCTCCAACCTGCCTTAGAGTCCGCCTTTGTTCTAACCCCTTTCCTCAACTTGGGAGAACTCTGCCCTCTAGTAGTGTTCGCCTTCGCTGCGTTGGTAAGGTTTGGGAAGCCTAAGGGCCTTCCCTGGAACTCAACTCGGTGTAGCCAACAGGCCTCTCGTCCGCCCCGGTTCTAAGGTCTTTCCTCCCCTGGGATCTCACGGCCCCCCAAGGAGACGTCACCTTAGGAGCGATGATACGTTTTGGAAGCAAAAGGGACCTGGGGTGCCCTGCCCTGGGAGTGTCCAACTTGCCTCCAGTGCGGCCTTGTTCTAACTTCTTTCCACAGCAGGGAACACGCTGCCCCATAGGAAACTTCACTTCAGGTCGGGTTTACGTGGCGGAAGCATAAGGGTTTGGGCCTGCACTTAACGCGCAGTGTGCAACTTGCCTCGCGGGCGCCCCAGGTTCCAAGTCCTTTGCACAGCCGGAAGCCAACTGCCCTTTGGGAATCCTCCCCTGAAGGTCGCGTTCACGTTTTGGAAGCCGCAGCGTCTTTGCGTGCCCTTAACTCAGAGTATCCAACAAGCTTCTAGTCCGCCCTTCTTCTCAAGTCTTCCCTTCACTTGGGAACACACTGCCACTGAGGAGACATCACCTGAAGCGCGGCTACACGTTTTGCAGCCCAAGGGGCTGGACGGGCAACTGAACTCAGAAGCTCCAACTGCCCTCTAGTCGGCCTTGGTTCTAAGTTCTTTCCTGACATGGGAACACACGGCCGCATAGGCCTCTTGGCCTTCAGAACGTTTCTACGTGTTGGAAGCAGCAGGGCCTTGGCCTGCCCTTTACTTAGAGCTTGCAACTTGGCGTAGAGTCCGCCTTTGTGCTAAGTGCTTTCCTGGGCTGCATTGGCGAGCACTTCACTCAGAGTCTCCAACCTGCCTTAGAGTCCGCCTTGGTTCTAACCCCTTTCCTCAACTTGGGAGAACGCTGCCCTCTAGTAGTGTTCGTCTTCGCTGCGTTGGTAAGGTTTGGGAAGCCTAAGGGCCTTCCCTGGAACTCAACTCGGTGTAGCCAGCAGGCTTCTCGTCCGCCCCGGTTCTAAGGTCTTTCCTCCCCTGGGATCTCACGGCCCCCCAGGAGACGTCACCTTAGGAGCGATGATACGTTTTGGAAGCAAAAGGGACCTGGGGTGCCCTGCCCTGGGAGTGTCCAACTCGCCTCCAGTGCGGCCTTGTTCTAACTTCTTTCCACAGCAGGGAACACGCTGCCCCATAGGAAACTTCACTTCAGGTCGGGTTTACGTGGCGGAAGCATAAGCGTCTGGGCCTGCACTTAACGCGCAGTGTGCAACTTGCCTCGCGGGCGCCCCAGGTTCCAAGTCCTTTGCACAGCCAGGAGCCAACTGCCCTTTGGGAATCCTCCCCTGAAGGTCGCGTTCACGTTTTGGAAGCCGCAGCGTCTTTGCGTGCCCTTAACTCAGAGTATCCAACAAGCTTCTAGTCCGCCCTTCTTCTCAAGTCGTCCCTTCACTTGGGAACACACTGCCACTGAGGAGACTTCATCTGAAGCGCGGCTACACGTTTTGCAGCCCAAGGGGCTGGACGGGCAACTTAACTCAGAAGCTCCAACTGCCCTCTAGTCGGCCTTGTTTCTATGTTCTTTCCTGACATGGGAACACACGGCCGCATAGGCCTCTTGGCCTTCAGAGCGTTTCTACGTGTTGGAAGCAGCAGGGCCTTAGCCTGCCCTTTACTTAGAGCTTGCAACTTGGCGTAGAGTCCGCCTTTGTGCTAAGTGCTTTCCTGGGCTGCATTGGCGAGCACTTCACTCAGAGTCTCCAACCTGCCTTAGAGTCCGCCTTGGTTCTAACCCCTTTCCTCAACTTGGGAGAACGCTGCCCTCTAGTAGTGTTCGTCTTCGCTGCGTTGGTAAGGTTTGGGAAGCCTAAGGGCCTTCCCTGGAACTCAACTCGGTGTAGCCAACAGGCCTCTCGTCCGCCCCGGTTCTAAGGTCTTTCCTCCCCTGGGATCTCACGGCCCCCCAAGGAGACGTCACCTTAGGAGCGATGATACGTTTTGGAAGCAAAAGGGATCTGGGGTGCCCTGCCCTGGGAGTGTCCAACTTGCCTCCAGTGCGGCCTTGTTCTAACTTCTTTCCACAGCAGGGAACACGCTGCCCCATAGGAAACTTCACTTCAGGTCGGGTTTACGTGGCGGAAGCATAAGGGTTTGGGCCTGCACTTAACGCGCAGTGTGCAACTTGCCTCGCGGGCGCCCCAGGTTCCAAGTCCTTTGCACAGCCGGGAGCCAACTGCCCTTTGGGAATCCTCCCCTGAAGGTCGCGTTCACGTTTTGGAAGCCGCAGCGTCTTTGCGTGCCCTTAACTCAGAGTATCCAACAAGCTTCTAGTCCGCCCTTCTTCTCAAGTCTTCCCTTCACTTGGGAACACACTGCCACTGAGGAGACATCACCTGAAGCGCGGCTACACGTTTTGCAGCCCAAGGGGCTGGACGGGCAACTGAACTCAGAAGCTCCAACTGCCCTCTAGTCGGCCTTGGTTCTAAGTTCTTTCCTGACATGGGAACACACGGCCGCATAGGCCTCTTGGCCTTCAGAACGTTTCTACGTGTTGGAAGCAGCAGGGCCTTGGCCTGCCCTTTACTTAGAGCTTGCAACTTGGCGTAGAGTCCGCCTTTGTGCTAAGTGCTTTCCTGGGCTGCATTGGCGAGCACTTCACTCAGAGTCTCCAACCTGCCTTAGAGTCCGCCTTGGTTCTAACCCCTTTCCTCAACTTGGGAGAACGCTGCCCTCTAGTAGTGTTCGTCTTCGCTGCGTTGGTAAGGTTTGGGAAGCCTAAGGGCCTTCCCTGGAACTCAACTCGGTGTAGCCAGCAGGCTTCTCGTCCGCCCCGGTTCTAAGGTCTTTCCTCCCCTGGGATCTCACGGCCCCCCAGGAGACGTCACCTTAGGAGCGATGATACGTTTTGGAAGCAAAAGGGACCTGGGGTGCCCTGCCCTGGGAGTGTCCAACTCGCTTCCAGTGCGGCCTTGTTCTAACTTCTTTCCACAGCAGGGAACACGCTGCCCCATAGGAAACTTCACTTCAGGTCGGGTTTACGTGGCGGAAGCATAAGCGTCTGGGCCTGCACTTAACGCGCAGTGTGCAACTTGCCTCGCGGGCGCCCCAGGTTCCAAGTCCTTTGCACAGCCAGGAGCCAACTGCCCTTTGGGAATCCTCCCCTGAAGGTCGCGTTCACGTTTTGGAAGCCGCAGCGTCTTTGCGTGCCCTTAACTCAGAGTATCCAACAAGCTTCTAGTCCGCCCTTCTTCTCAAGTCGTCCCTTCACTTGGGAACACACTGCCACTGAGGAGACTTCATCTGAAGCGCGGCTACACGTTTTGCAGCCCAAGGGGCTGGACGGGCAACTTAACTCAGAAGCTCCAACTGCCCTCTAGTCGGCCTTGTTTCTATGTTCTTTCCTGACATGGGAACACACGGCCGCATAGGCCTCTTGGCCTTCAGAGCGTTTCTACGTGTTGGAAGCAGCAGGGCCTTAGCCTGCCCTTTACTTAGAGCTTGCAACTTGGCGTAGAGTCCGCCTTTGTGCTAAGTGCTTTCCTGGGCTGCATTGGCGAGCACTTCACTCAGAGTCTCCAACCTGCCTTAGAGTCCGCCTTGGTTCTAACCCCTTTCCTCAACTTGGGAGAACGCTGCCCTCTAGTAGTGTTCGTCTTCGCTGCGTTGGTAAGGTTTGGGAAGCCTAAGGGCCTTCCCTGGAACTCAACTCGGTGTAGCCAACAGGCCTCTCGTCCGCCCCGGTTCTAAGGTCTTTCCTCCCCTGGGATCTCACGGCCCCCCAAGGAGACGTCACCTTAGGAGCGATGATACGTTTTGGAAGCAAAAGGGACCTGGGGTGCCCTGCCCTGGGAGTGTCCAACTTGCCTCCAGTGCGGCCTTGTTCTAACTTCTTTCCACAGCAGGGAACACGCTGCCCCATAGGAAACTTCACTTCAGGTCGGGTTTACGTGGCGGAAGCATAAGGGTTTGGGCCTGCACTTAACGCGCAGTGTGCAACTTGCCTCGCGGGCGCCCCAGGTTCCAAGTCCTTTGCACAGCCGGAAGCCAACTGCCCTTTGGGAATCCTCCCCTGAAGGTCGCGTTCACGTTTTGGAAGCCGCAGCGTCTTTGCGTGCCCTTAACTCAGAGTATCCAACAAGCTTCTAGTCCGCACTTCTTCTCAAGTCTTCCCTTCACTTGGGAACACACTGCCACTGAGGAGACATCACCTGAAGCGCGGCTACACGTTTTGCAGCCCAAGGGGCTGGACGGGCAACTGAACTCAGAAGCTCCAACTGCCCTCTAGTCGGCCTTGGTTCTAAGTTCTTTCCTGACATGGGAACACACGGCCGCATAGGCCTCTTGGCCTTCAGAACGTTTCTACGTGTTGGAAGCAGCAGGGCCTTGGCCTGCCCTTTACTTAGAGCTTGCAACTTGGCGTAGAGTCCGCCTTTGTGCTAAGTGCTTTCCTGGGCTGCATTGGCGAGCACTTCACTCAGAGTCTCCAACCTGCCTTAGAGTCCGCCTTGGTTCTAACCCCTTTCCTCAACTTGGGAGAACGCTGCCCTCTAGTAGTGTTCGTCTTCGCTGCGTTGGTAAGGTTTGGGAAGCCTAAGGGCCTTCCCTGGAACTCAACTCGGTGTAGCCAGCAGGCTTCTCGTCCGCCCCGGTTCTAAGGTCTTTCCTCCCCTGGGATCTCACGGCCCCCCAGGAGACGTCACCTTAGGAGCGATGATACGTTTTGGAAGCAAAAGGGACCTGGGGTGCCCTGCCCTGGGAGTGTCCAACTCGCCTCCAGTGCGGCCTTGTTCTAACTTCTTTCCACAGCAGGGAACACGCTGCCCCATAGGAAACTTCACTTCAGGTCGGGTTTACGTGGCGGAAGCATAAGGGTCTGGGCCTGCACTTAACGCGCAGTGTGCAACTTGCCTCGCGGGCGCCCCAGGTTCCAAGTCCTTTGCACAGCCAGGAGCCAACTGCCCTTTGGGAATCCTCCCCTGAAGGTCGCGTTCACGTTTTGGAAGCCGCAGCGTCTTTGCGTGCCCTTAACTCAGAGTATCCAACATGCTTCTAGTCCGCCCTTCTTCTCAAGTCTTCCCTTCACTTGGGAACACACTGCCACTGAGGAGACTTCACCTGAAGCGCGGCTACACGTTTTGCAGCCCAAGGGGCTGGACGGGCAACTTAACTCAGAAGCTCCAACTGCCCTCTAGTCGGCCTTGGTTCTAAGTTCTTTCCTGACATGGGAACACACGGCCGCATAGGCCTCTTGGCCTTCAGAGCGTTTCTACGTGTTGGAAGCAGCAGGGCCTTAGCCTGCACTTTACTTAGAGCTTGCAACTTGGCGTAGAGTCCGCCTTTGTGCTAAGTGCTTTCCTGGGCTGCATTGGCGAGCACTTCACTCAGAGTCTCCAACCTGCCTTAGAGTCCGCCTTGGTTCTAACCCCTTTCCTCAACTTGGGAGAACGCTGCCCTCTAGTAGTGTTCGTCTTCGCTGCGTTGGTAAGGTTTGGGAAGCCTAAGGGCCTTCCCTGGAACTCAACTCGGTGTAGCCAGCAGGCTTCTCGTCCGCCCCGGTTCTAAGGTCTTTCCTCCCCTGGGATCTCACGTCCCCCCAGGAGACGTCACCTTAGGAGCGATGATACGTTTTGGAAGCAAAAGGGACCTGGGGTGCCCTGCCCTGGGAGTGTCCAACTCGCCTCCAGTGCGGCCTTGTTCTAACTTCTTTCCACAGCAGGGAACACGCTGCCCCATAGGAAACTTCACTTCAGGTCGGGTTTACGTGGCGGAAGCATAAGGGTCTGGGCCTGCACTTAACGCGCAGTGTGCAACTTGCCTCGCGGGCGCCCCAGGTTCCAAGTCCTTTGCACAGCCGGGAGCCAACTGCCCTTTGGGAATCCTCCCCTGAAGGTCGCGTTCACGTTTTGGAAGCCGCAGCGTCTTTGCGTGCCCTTAACTCAGAGTATCCAACAAGCTTCTAGTCCGCCCTTCTTCTCAAGTCTTCCCTTCACTTGGGAACACACTGCCACTGAGGAGACTTCACCTGAAGCGCGGCTACACGTTTTGCAGCCCAAGGGGCTGGACGGGCAACTTAACTCAGAAGCTCCAACTGCCCTCTAGTCGGCCTTGGTTCTAAGTTCTTTCCTGACATGGGAACACACGGCCGCATAGGCCTCTTGGCCTTCAGAGCGTTTCTACGTGTTGGAAGCAGCAGGGCCTTAGCCTGCACTTTACTTAGAGCTTGCAACTTGGCGTAGAGTCCGCCTTTGTGCTAAGTGCTTTCCTGGGCCGCATTGGCGAGCACTTCACTCAGAGTCTCCAATCTGCCTTAGAGTCCGCCTTGGTTCTAACCCCTTTCCTCAACTTGGGAGAACGCTGCCCTCTAGTAGTGTTCGTCTTCGCTGCGTTGGTAAGGTTTGGGAAGCCTAAGGGCCTTCCCTGGAACTCAACTCGGTGTAGCCAGCAGGCTTCTCGTCCGCCCCGGTTCTAAGGTCTTTCCTCCCCTGGGATCTCACGGCCCCCACAGGAGATGTCACCTTTGGAGCGATGATACGTTTTGGAAGCAAAAGGGACCTGGGTTGCCCAGCCCTGGGAGTGTCCAACTTGCCTCCAGTGCGGCCTTGTTCTAACTTCTTTCCACAGCAGGGAACACGCTGCCCCATAGGAAACTTCACTTCAGGTCGGGTTTACGTGGCGGAAGCATAAGGGTCTGGGCCTGCACTTAACGCGCAGTGTGCAACTTGCCTCGCGCGCGCCCCAGGTTCCAAGTCCTTTGCACAGCCGGGAGCCAACTGCCCTTTGGGAATCCTCCCCTGAAGGTCGCGTTCACGTTTTGGAAGCCGCAGCGTCTTTGCGTGCCCTTAACTCAGAGTATCCAACAAGCTTCTAGTCCGCCCTTCTTCTCAAGTCTTCCCTTCACTTGGGAACACACTGCCACTGAGGAGACTTCACCTGAAGCGCGGCTACACGTTTTGCAGCCCAAGGGGCTGGACGGGCAACTGAACTCAGAAGCTCCAACTGCCCTCTAGTCGGCCTTGGTTCTAAGTTCTTTCCTGACATGGGAACACACGGCCGCATAGGCCTCTTGGCCTTCAGAGCGTTTCTACGTGTTGGAAGCAGCAGGGCCTTAGCCTGCCCTTTACTTAGAGCTTGCAACTTGGCGTAGAGTCCGCCTTTGTGCTAAGTGCTTTCCTGGGATGCATTGGCGAGCACTTCACTCAGAGTCTCCAACCTGCCTTAGAGTCCGCCTTGGTTCTAACCCCTTTCCTCAACTTGGGAGAACGCTGCCCTCTAGTAGTGTTCGTCTTCGCTGCGTTGGTAAGGTTTGGGAAGCCTAAGGGCCTTCCCTGGAACTCAACTCGGTGTAGCCAGCAGGCTTCTCGTCCGCCCCGGTTCTAAGGTCTTTCCTCCCCTGGGATCTCACGGCCCCCCCAGGAGACGTCACCTTAGGAGCGATGATACGTTTTGGAAGCAAAAGGGGCCTGGGGTGCCCTGCCCTGGGAGTGTCCAACTTGCCTCCAGTGCGGCCTTGTTCTAACTTCTTTCCACAGCAGGGAACACGCTGCCCCATAGGAAACTTCACTTCAGGTCGGGTTTACGTGGCGGAAGCATAAGGGTCTGGGCCTGCACTTAACGCGCAGTGTGCAACTTGCCTCGCGGGCGCCCCAGGTTCCAAGTCCTTTGCACAGCCGGGAGCCAACTGCCCTTTGGGAATCCTCCCCTGAAGGTCGCGTTCACGTTTTGGAAGCCGCAGCGTCTTTGCGTGCCCTTAACTCAGAGTATCCAACAAGCTTCTAGTCCGCCCTTCTTCTCAAGTCTTCCCTTCACTTGGGAACACACTGCCACTGAGGAGACTTCACCTGAAGCGCGGCTACACGTTTTGCAGCCCAAGGGGCTGGACGGGCAACTTAACTCAGAAGCTCCAACTGCCCTCTAGTCGGCCTTGGTTCTAAGTTCTTTCCTGACATGGGAACACACGGCCGCATAGGCCTCTTGGCCTTCAGAGCGTTTCTACGTGTTGGAAACAGCAGGGCCTTAGCCTGCACTTTACTTAGAGCTTGCAACTTGGCGTAGAGTCCGCCTTTGTGCTAAGTGCTTTCCTGGGCCGCATTGGCGAGCACTTCACTCAGAGTCTCCAACCTGCCTTAGAGTCCGCCTTGGTTCTAACCCCTTTCCTCAACTTGGGAGAACGCTGCCCTCTAGTAGTGTTCGTCTTCGCTGCGTTGGTAAGGTTTGGGAAGCCTAAGGGCCTTCCCTGGAACTCAACTCGGTGTAGCCAGCAGGCTTCCCGTCCGCCCCGGTTCTAAGGTCTTTCCTCCCCTGGGATCTCACGGCCCCCACAGGAGATGTCACCTTAGGAGCGATGATACGTTTTGGAAGCAAAAGGGACCTGGGTTGCCCAGCCCTGGGAGTGTCCAACTTGCCTCCAGTGCGGCCTTGTTCTAACTTCTTTCCACAGCAGGGAACACGCTGCCCCATAGGAAACTTCACTTCAGTTCGGGTTTACGTGGCGGAAGCATAAGGGTCTGGGCCTGCACTTAACGCGCAGTGTGCAACTTGCCTCGCGGGCGCCCCAGGTTCCAAGTCCTTTGCACAGCCGGGAGCCAACTGCCCTTTGGGAATCCTCCCCTGAAGGTCGCGTTCACGTTTTGGAAGCCGCAGCATCTTTGCGTGCCCTTAACTCAGAGTATCCAACAAGCTTCTAGTCCGCCCTTCTTCTCAAGTCTTCCCTTCACTTGGGAACACACTGCCACTGAGGAGACTTCACCTGAAGCGCGGCTACACGTTTTGCAGCCCAAGGGGCTGGACGGGCAACTGAACTCAGAAGCTCCAACTGCCCTCTAGTCGGCCTTGGTTCTAAGTTCTTTCCTGACATGGGAACACACGGCCGCATAGGCCTCTTGGCCTTCAGAGCGTTTCTACGTGTTGGAAGCAGCAGGGCCTTAGCCTGCCCTTTACTTAGAGCTTGCAACTTGGCGTAGAGTCCGCCTTTGTGCTAAGTGCTTTCCTGGGATGCATTGGCGAGCACTTCACTCAGAGTCTCCAACCTGCCTTAGAGTCCGCCTTGGTTCTAACCCCTTTCCTCAACTTGGGAGAACGCTGCCCTCTAGTAGTGTTCGTCTTCGCTGCGTTGGTAAGGTTTGGGAAGCCTAAGGGCCTTCCCTGGAACTCAACTCGGTGTAGCCAGCAGGCTTCTCGTCCGCCCCGGTTCTAAGGTCTTTCCTCCCCTGGGATCTCACGGCCCCCCCAGGAGACGTCACCTTAGGAGCGATGATACGTTTTGGAAGCAAAAGGGGCCTGGGGTGCCCTGCCCTGGGAGTGTCCAACTTGCCTCCAGTGCGGCCTTGTTCTAACTTCTTTCCACAGCAGGGAACACGCTGCCCCATAGGAAACTTCACTTCAGGTCGGGTTTACGTGGCGGAAGCATAAGGGTCTGGGCCTGCACTTAACGCGCAGTGTGCAACTTGCCTCGCGGGTGCCCCAGGTTCCAAGTCCTTTGCACAGCCGGGAGCCAACTGCCCTTTGGGAATCCTCCCCTGAAGGTCGCGTTCACGTTTTGGAAGCCGCAGCATCTTTGCGTGCCCTTAACTCAGAGTATCCAACAAGCTTCTAGTCCGCCCTTCTTCTCAAGTCTTCCCTTCACTTGGGAACACACTGCCACTGAGGAGACTTCACCTGAAGCGCGGCTACACGTTTTGCAGCCCAAGGGGCTGGACGGGCAACTGAACTCAGACGCTCCAACTGCCCTCTAGTCGGCCTTGGTTCTAAGTTCTTTCCTGACATGGGAACACACGGCCGCATAGGCCTCTTGGCCTTCAGAGCGTTTCTACGTCTTGGAAGCAGCAGGGCCTTAGCCTGCCCTTTACTTACAGCTTACAACTTGGCGTAGAGTCCGCCTTTGTGCTAAGTGCTTTCCTGGGCCGCATTGGCGAGTACTTCACTCAGAGTCTCCAACCTGCCTTAGAGTCCGCCTTGGTTCTAACCCTTTCCTCAACTTGGGAGAACGCTGCCCTCTAGTAGTGTTCGTCTTCGCTGCGTTGGTAAGGTTTGGGAAGCCTAAGGGCCTTCCCTGGAACTCAACTCGGTTAGCCAACAGGCGTCTCGTCCGCCCCGGTTCTAAGGTCTTTCCTCCCCTGGGATCTCACGGCCCCCCCAGGAGACGTCACCTTAGGAGCGATGATACGTTTTGGAAGCAAAAGGGGCCTGGGGTGCCCTGCCCTGGGAGTGTCCAACTTGCCTCTAGTGCGGCCTTGTTCTAACTTCTTTCCACAGCAGGGAACACGCTGCCCCATAGGAAACTTCACTTCAGGTCGGGTTTACGTGGCGGAAGCATAAGGGTCTGGGCCTGCACTTAACGCGCAGTGTGCAACTTGCCTCGCGGGTGCCCCAGGTTCCAAGTCCTTTGCACAGCCGGGGCCAACTGCCCTTTGGGAATCCTCCCCTGAAGGTCGCGTTCACGTTTTGGAAGCCGCAGCATCTTTGCGTGCCCTTAACTCAGAGTATCCAACAAGCTTCTAGTCCGCCCTTCTTCTCAAGTCTTCCCTTCACTTGGGAACACACTGCCACTGAGGAGACTTCACCTGAAGCGCGGCTACACGTTTTGCAGCCCAAGGGGCTGGACGGGCAACTGAACTCAGACGCTCCAACTGCCCTCTAGTCGGCCTTGGTTCTAAGTTCTTTCCTGACATGGGAACACACGGCCGCATAGGCCTCTTGGCCTTCAGAGCGTTTCTACGTCTTGGAAGCAGCAGGGCCTTAGCCTGCCCTTTACTTAGAGCTTGCAACTTGGCGTAGAGTCCGCCTTTGTGCTAAGTGCTTTCCTGGGCCGCATTGGCGAGCACTTCACTCAGAGTCTCCAACCTGCCTTAGAGTCCGCCTTGGTTCTAACCCTTTCCTCAACTTGGGAGAACGCTGCCCTCTAGTAGTGTTCGTCTTCGCTGCGTTGGTAAGGTTTGGGAAGCCTAAGGGCCTTCCCTGGAACTCAACTCGGTTAGCCAACAGGCGTCTCGTCCGCCCCGGTTCTAAGGTCTTTCCTCCCCTGGGATCTCACGCCCCCCCCCAGGAGACGTCACCTTAGGAGCGATGATACGTTTTGGAAGCAAAAGGGACCTGGGGTGCCCTGCCCTGGGAGTGTCCAACTCGCCTCCAGTGCGGCCTTGTTCTAACTTCTTTCCACAGCAGGGAACACGCTGCCCCATAGGAAACTTCACTTCAGGTCGGGTTTATGTGGCGGAAGCATAAGGGTCTGGGCCTGCACTTAACGCGCAGTGTGCAACTTGCCTCGCGGGCGCCCCAGATTCCAAGTCCTTTGCACAGCCGGGAGCCAACTGCCCTTTGGGAATCCTCCCCTGAAGGTCGCGTTCACGTTTTGGAAGCCGCAGCGTCTTTGCGTGCCCTTAACTCAGAGTATCCAACAAGCTTCTAGTCCGCCCTTCTTCTCAAGTCTTCCCTTCACTTGGGAACACACTGCCACTGAGGAGACTTCACCGGAAGCGCGGCTACACGTTTTGAAGCCCAAGGGGCTGGACGGGCAACTGAACTCAGAAGCTCCAACTGCCCTCTAGTCGGCCTTGGTTCTAAGTTCTTTCCTGACATGGGAACACACGGCCGCATAGGCCTCTTGGCCTTCAGAGCGTTTCTACGTGTTGGAAGCAGCAGGGCCTTAGCCTGCCCTTTACTTAGAGCTTGCAACTTGGCGTAGAGTCCGCCTTTGTGCTAAGTGCTTTCCTGGGCTGCATTGGCGAGCACCTCACTCAGAGTCTCCAACCTGCCTTAGAGTCCGCCTTGGTTCTAACCCCTTTCCTCAACTTGGGAGAACGCTGCCCTCTAGTAGTGTTCGTCTTCGCTGCGTTGGTAAGGTTTGGGAAGCCTAAGGGCCTTCCCTGGAACTCAACTCGGTGTAGCCAGCAGGCTTCTCGTCCGCCCCGGTTCTAAGGTCTTTCCTCCCCTGGGATCTCACGGCCCCCCCAGGAGACGTCACCTTAGGAGCGATGATACGTTTTGGAAGCAAAAGGGACCTGGGGTGCCCTGCCCTGGGAGTGTCCAACTTGCCTCCAGTGCGGCCTTGTTCTAACTTCTTTCCACAGCAGGGAACACGCTGCCCCATAGGAAACTTCACTTCAGGTCGGGTTTACGTGGCGGAAGCATAAGCGTCTGGGCCTGCACTTAACGCGCAGTGTGCAACTTGCCTCGCGGGCGCCCCAGGTTCCAAGTCCTTTGCACAGCCGGGAGCCAACTGCCCTTTGGGAATCCTCCCCTGAAGGTCGCGTTCACGTTTTGGAAGCCGCAGCGTCTTTGCGTGCCCTTAACTCAGAGTATCCAACAAGCTTCTAGTCCGCCCTTCTTCTCAAGTCTTCCCTTCACTTGGGAACACACTGCCACTGAGGAGACTTCACCTGAAGCGCGGCTACACGTTTTGCAGCCCAAGGGGCTGGACGGGCAACTGAACTCAGAAGCTCCAACTGCCCTGTAGTCGGCCTTGGTTCTAAGTTCTTTCCTGACATGGGAACACACGGCCGCATAGGCCTCTTGGCCTTCAGAGCGTTTCTACGTGTTGGAAGCAGCAGGGCCTTAGCCTGCCCTTTACTTAGAGCTTGCAACTTGGCGTCGAGTCCGCTTTTGTGCTAAGTGCTTTCCTGGGCTGCATTGGCGAGCACTTCACTCAGAGTCTCCAACCTGCCTTAGAGTCCGCCTTGGTTCTAACCCCTTTCCTCAACTTGGGAGAACGCTGCCCTCTAGTAGTGTTCGTCTTCGCTGCGTTGGTAAGGTTTGGGAAGCCTAAGGGCCTTCCCTGGAACTCAACTCGGTGTAGCCAGCAGGCTTCTCGTCCGCCCCGGTTCTAAGGTCTTTCCTCCCCTGGGATCTCACGGCCCCCCCCCCCCAGGAGACGTCACCTTAGGAGCGATGATACGTTTTGGAAGCAAAAGGGACCTGGGGTGCCCTGCCCTGGGAGTGTCCAACTCGCCTCCAGAGCGGCCTTGTTCTAACTTCTTTCCACAGCAGGGAACACGCTGCCCCATAGGAAACTTCACTTCAGGTCGGGTTTACGTGGCGGAAGCATAAGGGTCTGGGCCTGCACTTAACGCGCAGTGTGCAACTTGCCTCGCGGGCGCCCCAGGTTCCAAGTCCTTTGCACAGCCAGGAGCCAACTGCCCTTTGGGAATCCTCCCCTGAAGTTCGCGTTCACGTTTTGGAAGCCGCAGCGTCTTTGCGTGCCCTTAACTCAGAGTATCCAATAAGCTTCTAGTCCGCCCTTCTTCTCAAGTCTTCCCTTCACTTGGGAACACACTGCCACTGAGGAGACTTCAACTGAAGCGCGGCTACACGTTTTGCAGCCCAAGGGGCTGGACGTGCAACTGAACTCAGAAGCTCCAACTGCCCTCTAGTCGGCCTTGGTTCTAAGTTCTTTCCTGACATGGGAACACACGGCCGCATAGGCCTCTTGGCCTTCAGAGCGTTTCTACGTGTTGGAAGCAGCAGGGCCTTAGCCTGCCCTTTACTTAGAGCTTGCAACTTGGCGTAGAGTCCGCCTTTGTGCTAAGTGCTTTCCTGGGCTGCATTGCCGAGCACTTCACTCAGAGTCTCCAACCTGCCTTAGAGTCCGCCTTGGTTCTAACCCCTTTCCTCAACTTGGGAGAACGCTGCCCTCTAGTAGTGTTCGTCTTCGCTGCGTTGGTAAGGTTTGGGAAGCCTAAGGGCCTTCCCTGGAACTCAACTCGGTGTAGCCAGCAGGCTTCTCGTCCGCCCCGGTTCTAAGGTCTTTCCTCCCCTGGGATCTCACGGCCCCCCCAGGAGACGTCACCTTAGGAGCGATGATACGTTTTGGAAGCAAAAGGGACCTGGGGTGCCCTGCCCTGGGAGTGTCCAACTTGCCTCCAGTGCGGCCTTGTTCTAACTTCTTTCCACAGCAGGGAACACGCTGCCCCATAGGAAACTTCACTTCAGGTCGGGTTTATGTGGCGGAAGCATAAGGGTCTGGGCCTGCACTTAACGCGCAGTGTGCAACTTGCCTCGCGGGCGCCCCAGGTTCCAAGTCCTTTGCACAGCCGGGAGCCAACTGCCCTTTGGGAATCCTCCCCTGAAGGTCGCGTTCACGTTTTGGAAGCCGCAGCGTCTTTGCGTGCCCTTAACTCAGAGTATCCAACAAGCTTCTAGTCCGCCCTTCTTCTCAAGTCTTCCCTTCACTTGGGAACACACTGCCATTGAGGAGACTTCACCTGAAGCGCGGCTACAGGTTTTGCAGCCCAAGGGGCTGGACGGGCAACTGAACTCAGAAGCTCCAACTGCCCTCTAGTCGGCCTTGGTTCTAAGTTCTTTCCTGACTTGGGAACACACGGCCGCATAGGCCTCTTGGCCTTCAGAGCGTTTCTACGTGTTGGAAGCAGCAGGGCCTTAGCCTGCCCTTTACTTAGAGCTTGCAACTTGGCGTAGAGTCCGCCTTTGTGCTAAGTGCTTTCCTGGGCCGCATTGGCGAGCACTTCACTCAGAGTCTCCAACCTGCCTTAGAGTCCGCCTTGGTTCTAACCCCTTTCCTCAACTTGGGAGAACGCTGCCCTCTAGTAGTGTTCGTCTTCGCTGCGTTGGTAAGGTTTGGGAAGCCTAAGGGCCTTCCCTGGAACTCAACTCGCTGTAGCCAGCAGGCTTCTCGTCCGCCCCGGTTCTAAGGTCTTTCCTCCCCTGGGATCTCACGGCCCCCCCAGGAGACGTCACCTTAGGAGCGATGATACGTTTTGGATGCAAAAGGGACCTGGGGTGCCCTGCCCTTGGAGTGTCCAACTTGCCTCCAGTGCGGCCTTGTTCTAACTTCTTTCCACAGCAGGGAACACGCTGCCCCATAGGAAACGTCACTTCAGGTCGGGTTTACGTGGCGGAAGCATAAGGGTCTGGGCCTGCACTTAACGCGCAGTGTGCAACTTGACTCGCGGGGGCCCCAGGTTCCAAGTCCTTTGCACAGCCGGGAGCCAACTGCCCTTTGGGAATCCTCCCCTGAAGGTCGCGTTCACGTTTTGGAAGCCGCAGCGTCTTTGCGTGCCCTTAACTCAGAGTATCCAACAAGCTTCTAGTCCGCCCTTCTTCTCAAGTCTTCCCTTCACTTGGGAACACACTGCCACTGAGGAGACTTCACCTGAAGCGCGGCTACACGTTTTGCAGCCCAAGTGGCTGGACGGGCAACTGAACTCAGAAGCTCCAACTGCCCTCTAGTCGGCTTTGGTTCTAAGTTCTTTCCTGACATGGGAACACACGGCCGCATAGGCCTCTTGGCCTTCAGAGCGTTTCTACGTGTTGGAAGCAGCAGGGCCTTAGCCTGCCCTTTACTTAGAGCTTGCAACTTGGCGTAGAGTCCGCCTTTGTTCTAAGTGCTTTCCTGGGCCGCATTGGCGAGCACTTCACTCAGAGTCTCCAACCTGCCTTAGAGTCCGCCTTGGTTCTAACCCCTTTCCTCAACTTGGGAGAACGCTGCCCTCTAGTAGTGTTCGTCTTCGCTGCGTTGGTAAGGTTTGGGAAGCCTAAGGGCCTTCCCTGGAACTCAACTCGGTGTAGCCAACAGGCTTCTCGTCCGCCCCGGTTCGAAGGTTTTTCCTCCCCTGGGATCTCACGGCCCCCCCAGGAGACGTCACCTTAGGAGCGATGATACGTTTTGGAAGCAAAAGGGACCTGGGGGGTCCTGCCCTGGGAGTTTCCAACTTGCCTCCAGTGCGGCCTTGTTCTAACTTCTTTCCACAGCAGGGAACACGCTGCCCCATAGGAAACTTCACTTCAGGTCGGTTTTACGTGGCGGAAGCATAAGGGTCTGGGCCTGCACTTAACGCGCTGTGTGCAACTTGCCTCGCGGGCGCCCCAGGTTCCAAGTCCTTTGCACAACCGGGAGCCAACTGCCCTTTGGGAATCCTCCCCTGAAGGTCGCGTTCACGTTTTGGAAGCCGCAGCGTCTTTGCGTGCCCTTAACTCAGAGTATCCAACAAGCTTCTAGTCCGCCCTTCTTCTCAAGTCTTCCCTTCACTTGGGAACACACTGCCACTGAGGAGACTTCACCTGAAGCGCGGCTACACGTTTTGTAGCCCAAGGGGCTGGACGGGCAACTGAACTCAGAAGCTCCAACTGCCCTCTAGTCGGCCTTGGTTCTAAGTTCTTTCCTGACATGGGAACACACGGCCGCATAGGCCTCTTGCCCTTCAGAGCGTTTCTACGTGTTCAAAGCAGCAGGGCCTTAGCCTGCACTTTACTTAGAGCTTGCAACTTGGCGTAGAGTCCGCCTTTGTGCTAAGTGCTTTCCTGGGCTGCATTGGCGAGCATTTCACTCAGAGTCTCCAACCTGCCTTAGAGTCCGCCTTGGTTCTAACCCCTTTCCTCAACTTGGGAGAACGCTGCCCTCTAGTAGTGTTCGTCTTCGCTGCGTTGGTAAGGTTTGGGAAGCCTAAGGGCCTTCCCTGGAACTCAACTCGGTGTAGCCAGCAGGCTTCTCGTCCGCCCCGGTTCTAAGGTCTTTCCTCCCCTGGGATCTCACGGCCCCCCCAGGAGACGTCACCTTAGGAGCGATGATACGTTTTGGAAGCAAAAGTTACCTGGTGTGCCCTGTCCTGGGAGTGTCCAACTTGCCTCCAGTGCGGCCTTGTTCTAACTTCTTTCCACAGCAGGGAACACGCTGCCCCATAGGAAACTTCACTTCAGGTCGGGTTTACGTGGCGGAAGCATAAGGGTCTGGACCTGCACTTAACGCGCAGTGTGCAACTTGCCTCGCGGGCGCCCCAGGTTCCAAGTCCTTTGCACAGCCGGGAGCCAACTGCCCTTTGGGAATCCTCCCCTGAAGGTCGCGTTCACGTTTTGGAAGGCGCAGCATCTTTGCGTGCCCTTAACTCAGAGTATCCAACAAGCTTCTAGTCTGCCCTTCTTCTCAAGTCTTCCCTTCACTTGGGAACACACTGCCACTGACGAGAATTCACCTGAAGCGCGGCTACACGTTTTGCAGCCCAAGGGGCTGGACGGGCAACTTAACTCAGAAGCTCCAACTGCCCTCTAGTCGGCCTTGGCTCTAAGTTCTTTCCTGACATGGGAACACACGGCCGCATAGGCCTCTTGGCCTTCAGAGCGTTTCTACGTGTTGGAAGCAGCAGGGCCTTAGCCTGCCCTTTACTTAGAGCTTGCAACTTGGCGTAGAGTCCGCCTTTGTGCTAAGTGCTTTCCTGGGCCGCATTGGCGAGCACTTCACTCAGAGTCTCCAACCTGCCTTAGAGTCCGCCTTGGTTCTAACCCCTTTCCTCAACTTGGGAGAACGCTGCCCTCTAGTAGTGTTCGTCTTCGCTGCGTTGGTAAGGTTTGGGAAGCCTAAGGGCCTTCCCTGGAACTAAACTCTGTGTAGCCAGCAGGCTTCTCGTCCGCCCCGGTTCTAAGGTCTTTCCTCCCCTGGGATCTCACGGCCCCCCCAGGAGACGTCACCTTAGGAGCGATGATACGTTTTGGAAGCAAAAGGGACCTGGGGTGCCCTGCCCTGGGAGTGTCCAACTTGCCTCCAGTGCGGCATTGTTCTAACTTCTTTCCACAGCAGGGAACACGCTGCCCCATAGGGAACTTCACTTCAGGTCGGGTTTACGTGGCGGAAACATAAGGGTCTGGGCCTGCACTTAACGCGCAGTGTGCAACTTGCCTCGCGGGCGCCCCAGGTTCGAAGTCCTTTGCACAGCCGGGAGCCAACTGCCCTTTGGGAATCCTCCCCTGAAGGTCGCGTTCACGTTGTGGAAGCCGCAGCGTCTTTGCGTGCCCTTAACTCAGAGTATCCAACAAGCTTCTAGTCCGCCCTTCTTCTCAAGTCTTCCCTTCACTTGGGAACACACGGCCACTGAGGAGACTTCACCTGAAGCGCGGCTACAGGTTTTGCAGCCCAAGGGGCTGGACGGGCAACTGAACTCAGAAGCTCCAACTGCCCTCTAGTCGGCCTTGGTTCTAAGTTCTTTCCTGACATGGGAACACACGGCCGCATAGGCCTCTTGGCCTTCAGAGCGTTTCTACGTGTTGGAAGCAGCAGGGCCTTAGCCTGCCCTTTACTTAGAGCTTGCAACTTGGCGTAGAGTCCGCCTTTGTGCTAAGTGCTTACCTGGGCCGCATTGGCGAGCACTTCACTCAGAGTCTCCAACCTGCCTTAGAGTCCGCCTTGGTTCTAACCCCTTTCCTCAACTTGGGAGAACGCTGCCCTCTAGTAGTGTTCGTCTTCGCTGCGTTGGTAAGGTTTGGGAAGCCTAAGGGCCTTCCCTGGAACTCAACTCGGTGTAGCCAGCAGGCTTCTCGTCCGCCCCGGTTCTAAGGTCTTTCCTCCCCTGGGATCTCACGGCCCCCACAGGAGACGTCACCTTAGGAGCGATGATACGTTTTGGAAGCAAAAGAGACCTGGGGTGCCCTGCCCTGGGAGTGTCCAACTTGCCTCCAGTACGGCCTTGTTCTAACTTCTTTCCACAGCAGGGAACACGCTGCCCCATAGGGAACTTCACTTCAGGTCGGGTTTACGTGGCGGAAGCATAAGCGTCTGGACCTGCACTTAACGCGCAGTGTGCAACTTGCCTCGCGGGCGCCCCAGGTTCCAAGTCCTTTGCACAGCAGGGAGCCAACTGCCCTTTGGGAATCCTCCCCTGAAGGTCACGTTCACGTTTTGGAAGCCGCAGCGTCTTTGCGTGCCCTTAACTCAGAGTATCCAACAAGCTTCTACTCCGCCCTTCTTCTCAAGTCTTCCCTTCACTTGGGAACACACTGCCACTGAGGAGACTTCACCTGAAGCGCGGCTACACGTTTTGCAGCCCAAGGGGCTGGACGGGCAACTGAACTCAGAAGCTCCAACTGCCCTCTAGTCGGCCTTGGTTCTAAGTTCTTTCCTGACATGGGAACACACGGCCGCATAGGCCTCTTGGCCTTCAGAGCGTTTCTACGTGTTGGAAGCAGCAGGGCCTTAGCCTGCCCTTTACTTAGAGCTTGCAACTTGGCGTAGAGTCCGCCTTTGTGCTAAGTGCTTTCCTGGGCTGCATTGGCGAGCACTTCACTCAGAGTCTCCAACCTGCCTTAGAGTCCGCCTTGGTTCTAAACCCTTTCCTCAACTTGGGAGAACGCTGCCCTCTAGTAGTGTTCGTCTTCGCTGCGTTGGTAAGTTTTGGGAAGCCTAAGGGCCTTCCCTGGAACTCAACTCGGTGTAGCCAACAGGCCTCTCGTCCGCCCCGGTTCTAAGGTCTTTCCTCCCCTGGGATCTCACGCCCCCCCAGGAGACGTCACCTTAGGAGCAATGATACGTTTTGGAAGCAAAAGGGACCTGGGGTGCCCTGCCCTGGGAGTGTCCAACTTGCCTCCAGTGCGGCCTTGTTCTAACTTCTTTCCACAGCAGGGAACACGCTGCCCCATAGGGAACTTCACTTCAGGTCGGGTTTACGTGGCGGAAACATAAGGGTCTGGGCCTGCACTTAACGCGCAGTGTGCAACTTGCCTCGCGGGCGCCCCAGGTTCCAAGTCCTTTGCACACCCGGGAGCCAACTGCCCTTTGGGAATCCTCCCCTAAAGGTCGCGTTCACGTTTTGGAAGCCGCAGCGTCTTTGCGTGCCCTTAACTCAGAGTATCCAACAAGCTTCTAGTCCGCCCTTCTTCTCAAGTCTTCCCTTCACTTGGGAACACACTGCCACTGAGGAGACTTCACCTGAAGCGCGGCTACAGGTTTTGCAGCCCAAGGGGCTGGATGGGCAACTTAACTCAGAAGCTCCAACTGCCCTCTAGTCGGCCTTGGTTCTAAGTTCTTTCCTGACATGGGAACACACGGCCGCATAGGCCTCTTGGCCTTCAGAGCGTTTCTACGTGTTGGAAGCAGCAGGGCCTTAGCCTGCCCTGTACTTAGAGCTTGCAACTTGGCGTAGAGTCCGCCTTTGTGCTAAGTGCTTCCCTGGGCCGCATTGGCGAGCACTTCATTCAGAGTCTCCAACCTGCCTTAGAGTCCGCCTTGGTTCTAACCCCTTTCCTCAACTTGGGAGAACGCTGCCCTCTAGTAGTGTTCGTCTTCGCTGCGTTGGTAAGGTTTGGGAAGCCTAAGGGCCTTCCCTGGAACTCAACTCGGTGTAGCCAGCAGGCTTCTCGTCCGCCCCGGTTCTAAGGTCTTTCCTCCCCTGGGATCTCACGGCCCCCCCAGGAGACGTCACCTTAGGAGCATTGATACGTTTTGGAAGCAAAAGGGACCTGGGGTGCCCTGCCCTGGGAGTGTCCAACTTGCCTCCAGTGCGGCCTTGTTCTAACTTCTTTCCACAGCAGAGAACACGCTGCCCCATAGGAAACTTCACTTCAGGTCGGGCTTACGTGGCGGAAGCATAAGGGTCTGGGCCTGCACTTAACGCGCAGTGTGCAACTTGCCTCGCGGGCGCCCCAGGTTCCAAGACCTTTGCACAGCAGGGAGCCAACTGCCCTTTGGGAATCCTCCCCTGAAGGTCACGTTCACGTTTTGGAAGCCGCAGCGTCTTTGCGTGCACTTAACTCAGAGTATCCAACAAGCTTCTAGTCCGCCCTTCTTCTCAAGCCTTCCCTTCACTTGGGAACACACTGCCACTGAGGAGACGTCACCTGAAGCGCGGGTACAAGTTTTGCAGCCCAAGGGGCTGGACGGGCAACTGAACTCAGAAGCTCCAACTGCCCTCTAGTCGGCCTTGGTTCTAAGTTCTTTCCTGACATGGGAACACACGGCCGCATAGGCCTCTTGGCCTTCAGAGCGTTTCTATGTGTTGGAAGCAGCAGGGCCTTAGCCTGCCCTTTACTTAGAGCTTGCAACTTGGCGTCGAGTCCGCCTTTGTGCTAAGTGCTTTCCTGGGCCGCATTGGCGAGCACTTCACTCAGAGTCTCCAACCTGCCTTAGAGTCCGCCTTGGTTCTAACCCCTTTCCTCAACTTGGGAGAACGCTGCCCTCTCGTCGTGTTCGTCTTCGCTGCGTTGGTAAGGTTTGGGAAGCCTAAGGGCCTTCCCTGGAACTCAACTCGGTGTAGCCAGCAGGCTTCTCGTCCGCCCCGGTTCTAAGGTCTTTCCTCCCCTGGGATCTCACGGCCCCCCAGGAGACGTCACCTTAGGAGCGATGATACGTTTTGGAAGCAAAAGGGACCTGGGGTGCCCTGCCCTGGGAGTGTCCAACTCGCCTCCAGTGCGGCCTTGTTCTAACTTCTTTCCACAGCAGGGAACACGCTGCCCCATAGGAAACTTCACTTCAGGTCGGGTTTACGTGGCGGAAGCATAAGGGTCTGGGCCTGCACTTAACGCGCAGTGTGCAACTTGCCTCGCGGGCGCCCCAGTTTCCAAGTCCTTTGCACAGCGGGGAGCCAACTGCCCTTTGGGAATCCTCCCCTGAAGGTCGCGTTCACGTTTTGGAAGCCGCAGCGTCTTTGCGTGCCCTTAACTCAGAGTATCCAACAAGCTTCTAGTCCGCCCTTCTTCTCAAGTCTTCCCTTCATTTGGGAACACACTGCCACTGAGGAGACTTCACCTGAAGCGCGGCTACACGTTTTGCAGCCCAAGGGGCTGGACGGGCAACTTAACTCAGAAGCTCCAACTGCCCTCTAGTCGGCCTTGGTTCTAAGTTCTTTCCTGACATGGGAACACACGGCCGCATAGGCCTCTTGGCCTTCAGAGCGTTTCTACGTGTTGGAAGCAGCAGGGCCTTAGCCTGCCCTTTACTTAGAGCTTGCAACTTGGCGTAGAGTCCGCCTTTGTGCTAAGTGCTTTCCTGGGCTGCATTGGCGAGCACTTCACTCAGAGGCTCCAACCTGCCTTAGAGTCCGCCTTGGTTCTAACCCCTTTCCTCAACTTGGGAGAACGCTGCCCTCTAGTAGTGTTCGCCTTCGCTGCGTTGGTAAGGTTTGGGAAGCCTAAGGGCCTTCCCTGGAACTCAACTTGGTGTAGCCAACAGGCTTCTCTTCCACCCCGGTTCTAAGGTCTTTCCTCCCCTGGGATCTCACGGCCCCCCCAAGGAGACGTCACCTTAGGAGCGATGATACGTTTTGGAAGCAAAAGGGACCTGGGGTGCCCTGCCCTGGGAGTGTCCAACTTGCCTCCAGTGCGGCCTTGTTCTAACTTCTTTCCACAGCAGGGAACACGCTGCCCCATAGGAAACTTCACTTCAGGTCGAGTTTACGTGGCGGAAGCTTCAGGGTCTGGGCCTGCACTTAACGCGCAGTGTGCAACTTGCCTGGCGGGCGCCCCAGGTTCCAAGTCCTTTGCACAGCCGGGAGCCAACTGCCCTTTGGGAATCCTCCCCTGAAGGTCGCGTTCACGTTTTGGAAGCCGCAGCGTCTTTGCGTGCCCTTAACTCAGAGTATCCAACAAGCTTCTAGTCCGCCCTTCTTCTCAAGTCTTCCCTTCACTTGGGAACACACTGCCACTGAGGAGACTACACCTGAAGCGCGGCTACACGTTTTGCAGCCCAAGGGGCTGGACGGGCAACTGAACTCAGAAGCTCCAACTGCCCTCTAGTCGGCCTTGGTTCTAAGTTCTTTCCTGACATGGGAACACACGGCCGCATAGGCCTCTTGGCCTTCAGAGCGTTTCTACGTGTTGGAAGCAGCAGGGCCTTAGCCTGCCCTTTACTTAGAGCTTGCAACTTGGCGTAGAGTCCGCCTTTGTGCTAAGTGCTTTCCTGGGCTGCATTGGCGAGCACTTCCCTCAGAGTCTCCAACCTGCCTTAGAGTCCGCCTTGGTTCTAACCCCTTTCCTCAACTTGGGAGAACGCTGCCCTCTAGTAGTGTTCGTCTTCGCTGCGTTGGTAAGGTTTGGGAAGCCTAAGGGCCTTCCCTGGAACTCAACTCGGTGTAGCCAGCAGGCTTCTCGTCCGACCCGGTTCTAAGGTCTTTCCTCCCCTGGGATCTCACGGCCCCCCCAGGAGACGTCACCTTAGGAGCGATGATACGTTTTGGAAGCAAAAGGGACCTGGTGTGCCCTGCCCTGGGAGTGTCCAACTTGCCTCCAGTGCGGCCTTGTTCTAACTTCTTTCCACAGCAGGGAACACGCTGCCCCATAGGAAACTTCACTTCAGGTCGGGTTGACGTGGCGGAAGCATAAGGGTCTGGGCCTGCACTTAACGCGCAGTGTGCAACTTGCCTCGCGGGCGCCCCAGGTTCCAAGTCCTTTGCAGAGCCGGGAGCCAACTGCCCTTTGGGAATCCTCCCCTGAAGGTCGCGTTCACGTTTTGGAAGCCGCAGCGTCTTTGCGTGCCCTTAACTCAGAGTATCCAACAAGCTTCTAGTCCGCCCTTCTTCTCAAGTCTTCCCTTCACTTGGGAACACACTGCCACTGAGGAGACTTCACCTGAAGCGCGGCTACACGTTTTGCAGCCCAAGGGGCTGGACGGGCAACTTAACTCAGAAGCTCCAACTGCTCTCTATTCGGCCTTGGTTCTAAGTTCTTTCCTGACATGGGAACACACGGCCGCATAGGCCTCTTGGCCTTCAGAGCGTTTCTACGTGTTGGAAGCAGCAGGGCCTTGGCCTGCCCTTTACTTAGAGCTTGCAACTTGGCGTAGAGTCCGCCTTTGTGCTAAGTGCTTTCCTGGGCCGCATTGGCGAGCACTTCACTCAGAGTCTCCTACCTGCCTTAGAGTCCGCCTTGGTTCTAACCCCTTTCCTCAACTTGGGAGAACGCTCCCCTCTAGTAGTGTTCGTCTTCGCTGCGTTGGTAAGGTTTGGGAAGCCTAAGGGCCTTCCCTGGAACTCAACTCGGTGTAGCCAGCAGGCTTCTCGTCCGCCCCGGTTCTAAGGTCTTTCCTCCCCTGGGATCTCACGGCCCCCCAGGAGACGTCACCTTAGGAGCGATGATACATTTTGGAAGCAAAAGGGACCTGGGGTGCCCTGCCCTGGGAGTGTCCAATTTGCCTCCAGTGCGGCCTTGTTCTAACTTCTTTCCACAGCAGGGAACACGCTGCCCCATAGGAAACTTCACTTCAGGTCGGGTTTACGTGGCGGAAGCATAAGGGTCTGGGCCTGCACTTAACGCGCAGTGTGCAACTTGCCTCGCGGGAGCCCCAGGTTCCAAGTCCTTTGCACAGCCGGGAGCCAACTGCCCTTTGGGAATCCTCCCCTGAAGGTCGCGTTCACGTTTTGGAAGCCGCAGCGTCTTTTCATGTCCTTAACTCAGAGTATCCAACAAGCTTCTAATCCGCCCTTCTTCTCAAGTCTTCCCTTCACTTGTTAACACACTGCCACTGAGGAGACTTCACCTGAAGCGCGGCTACAGGTTTTGCAGCCCAAGGGGCTGGACGGGCAACTTAACTCAGAAGCTCCAACTGCCCTCTAGTCGGCCTTGGTTCTAAGTTCTTTCCTGACATGGGAACACACGGCCGCATAGGCCTCTTGGCATTCAGAGCGTTTCTACGTGTTGGAAGCAGCAGGGCCTTAGCCTGCCCTTTACTTAGAGCTTGCAACTTGGCGTAGAGTCCGCCTTTGTGCTAAGTGCTTTCCTGGGCCGCATTGGCGAGCACTTCACTCAGAGTCTCCTACCTGCCTTAGAGTCCGCCTTGGTTCTAACCCCTTTCCTCAACTTGGGAGAACGCTGCCCTCTAGTAGTGTTCGTCTTCGCTGCGTTGGTAAGGTTTGGGAAGCCTAAGGGCCTTCCCTGGAACTCAACTCGGTGTAGCCAGCAGGCTTCTCGTCCGCCCCGGTTCTAAGGTCTTTCCTCCCCTGGGATCTCACGGCCCCCCCAGGAGACGTCACCTTAGGAGCGATGATACGTTTTGGAAGCAAAAGGGACCTGGGGTGCCCTGCCCTGGGAGTGTCCAACTTGCCTCCAGTGCGGCCTTGTTCTAACTTCTTTCCACAGCAGGGAACACGCTGCCCAATAGGAAACTTCACTTCAGGTCGGGTTTACGTGGCGGAAGCATAAGGGTCTGGGCCTGCACTTAACGCGCAGTGTGCAACTTGCCTCGCGGGCGCCCCAGGTTCCAAGTCCTTTGCACAGCCGGGAGCCAACTGCCCTTTGGGAATCCTCCCCTGAAGGTCGCGTTCACGTTTTGGAAGCCGCAGCGTCTTTGCGTGCCCTTAACTCAGAGTATCCAACAAGCTTCTAGTCCGCCCTTCTTCTCAAGTCTTCCCTTCACTTGGGAACACACGGCCACTGAGGAGACTTCACCTGAAGCGCGGCTACACGTTTTGCAGCCCAAGGGGCTGGACGGGCAACTGAACTCAGAAGCTCCAACTGCCCTCTAGTCGGCCTTGGTTCTAAGTTCTTTCCTGACATGGGAACACACGGCCGCATAGGCCTCTTGGCCTTCAGAGCGTTTCTACGTGTTGGAAGCAGCAGGGCCTTAGCCTGCCCTTTACTTAGAGCTTGCAACTTGGCGTAGAGTCCGCCTTTGTGCTAAGTGCTTTCCTGGGCCGCATTGGCGAGCACTTCACTCAGAGTCTCCAACCTGCCTTAGAGTCCGCCTTGGTTCTAACCCCTTTCCTCAACTTGGGAGAACGCTGCCCTCTAGTAGTGTTCGTCTTCGCTGCGTTGGTAAGGTTTGGGAAGCCTAAGGGCCTTCCCTGGAACTCAACTGGGTTAGCCAACAGGCTTCTCGTCCGCCCCGGTTCTAAGGTCTTTCCTCCCCTGGGATCTCACGGCCCCCCCCAGGAGACGTCACCTTAGGAGCGATGATACGTTTTGGAAGCAAAATGGACCTGGGGTGCCCTGCCCTGGGAGTGTCCAACTTGCCTCCAGTGCGGCCTTGTTCTAACTTCTTTCCACAGCAGGGAACACGCTGCCCCATAGGAAACTTCACTTCAGGTCGGGTTTACGTGGCGGAAGCATAAGGGTCTGGGCCTGCACTTAACGCGCAGTGTGCAACTTGCCTCGCGGGCGCCCCAGGTTCCAAGTCCTTTGCACAGCCGGGAGCCAACTGCCCTTTGGGAATCCTCCCCTGAAGGTCGCGTTCACGTTTTGGAAGCCGCAGCGTCTTTGCGTGCCCTTAACTCAGAGTATCCAACAAGCTTCTAGTCCGCCCTTCTTCTCAAGTCTTCCCTTCACTTGGGAACACACTGCCACTGAGGAGACTTCACCTGAAGCGCGGCTACAGGTTTTGCAGCCCAAGGGGCTGGACGGGCAACTTAACTCAGAAGCTCCAACTGCCCTCTAGTCGGCCTTGGTTCTAAGTTCTTTCCTGACATGGGAACACACGGCCTCATAGGCCTCTTGGCCTTCAGAGCGTTTCTACGTGTTGGAAGCAGCAGGGCCTTGGCCTGCCCTTTACTTAGAGCTTGCAACTTGGCGTAGAGTCCGCCTTTGTGCTAAGTGCTTTCCTGGGCCGCATTGGCGAGCACTTCACTCAGAGTCTCCAACCTGCCTTAGAGTCCGCCTTGGTTCTAACCCCTTTCCTCAACTTGGGAGAACGCTGCCCTCTAGTAGTGTTCGTCTTCGCTGCGTTGGTAAGGTTTGGGAAGCCTAAGGGCCTTCCCTGGAACTCAACTCGGTGTAGCCAGCAGGCTTCTCGTCCGCCCCGGTTCTAAGGTCTTTCCTCCCCTGGGATCTCACGGCCCCCCCAGGAGACGTCACCTTAGGAGCGATGATACGTTTTGGAAGCAAAAGGGACCTGGGGTGCCCTGCCCTGGGAGTGTCCAACTTGCCTCCAGTGCGGCCTTGTTCTAACTTCTTTCCACAGCAGGGAACACGCTGCCCCATAGGAAACTTCACTTCAGGTCGGGTTTACGTGGCGGAAGCATAAGGGTCTGGGCCTGCACTTAACGCGCAGTGTGCAACTTGCCTCACGGGCGCCCCAGGTTCCAAGTCCTTTGCACAGCCGGGAGCCAACTGCCCTTTGGGAATCCTCCCCTGAAGGTCGCGTTCACGTTTTGGAAGCCGCAGCGTCTTTGCGTGCCCTTAACTCAGAGTATCCAACAAGCTTCTAGTCCGCCCTTCTTCTCAAGTCTTCCCTTCACTTGGGAACACACTGCCACTGAGGAGACTTCACCTGAAGCGCGGCTACACGTTTTGCAGCCCAAGGGGCTGGACGGGCAACTGAACTCAGAAGCTCCAACTGCCCTCTAGTCGGCCTTGGTTCTAAGTTCTTTCCTGACATGGGAACACACGGCCGCATAGGCCTCTTGGCCTTCAGAGCGTTTCTACGTGTTGGAAGCAGCAGGGCCTTAGCCTGCCCTTTACTTAGAGCTTGCAACTTGGCGTAGAGTCCGCCTTTGTGCTAAGTGCTTTCCTGGGCCGCATTGGCGAGCACTTCACTCAGAGTCTCCAACCTGCCTTAGAGTCCGCCTTGGTTCTAACCCCTTTCCTCAACTTGGGAGAACGCTGCCCTCTAGTAGTGTTCGTCTTCGCTGCGTTGGTAAGGTTTGGGAAGCCTAAGGGCCTTCCCTGGAACTCAACTGGGTTAGCCAACAGGCTTCTCGTCCGCCTCGGTTCTAAGGTCTTTCCTCCCCTGGGATCTCACGGCCCCCCCCAGGAGACGTCACCTTAGGAGCGATGATACGTTTTGGAAGCAAAAGGGACCTGGGGTGCCCTGCCCTGGGAGTGTCCAACTTGCCTCCAGTGCGGCCTTGTTCTAACTTCTTTCCACAGCAGGGAACACGCTGCCCCATAGGAAACTTCACTTCAGGTCGGGTTTACGTGGCGGAAGCATAAGGGTCTGGGCCTGCACTTAACGCGCAGTGTGCAACTTGCCTCACGGGCGCCCCAGGTTCCAAGTCCTTTGCACAGCCGGGAGCCAACTGCCCTTTGGGAATCCTCCCCTGAAGGTCGCGTTCACGTTTTGGAAGCCGCAGCGTCTTTGCGTGCCCTTAACTCAGAGTATCCAACAAGCTTCTAGTCCGCCCTTCTTCTCAAGTCTTCCCTTCACTTGGGAACACACTGCCACTGAGGAGACTTCACCTGAAGCGCGGCTACACGTTTTGCAGCCCAAGGGGCTGGACGGGCAACTGAACTCAGAAGCTCCAACTGCCCTCTAGTCGGCCTTGGTTCTAAGTTCTTTCCTGACATGGGAACACACGGCCGCATAGGCCTCTTGGCCTTCAGAGCGTTTCTACGTGTTGGAAGCAGCAGGGCCTTAGCCTGCCCTTTACTTAGAGCTTGCAACTTGGCGTAGAGTCCGCCTTTGTGCTAAGTGCTTTCCTGGGCCGCATTGGCGAGCACTTCACTCAGAGTCTCCAACCTGCCTTAGAGTCCGCCTTGGTTCTAACCCCTTTCCTCAACTTGGGAGAACGCTGCCCTCTAGTAGTGTTCGTCTTCGCTGCGTTGGTAAGGTTTGGGAAGCCTAAGGGCCTTCCCTGGAACTCAACTGGGTTAGCCAACAGGCTTCTCGTCCGCCTCGGTTCTAAGGTCTTTCCTCCCCTGGGATCTCACGGCCCCCCCCAGGAGACGTCACCTTAGGAGCGATGATACGTTTTGGAAGCAAAATGGACCTGGGGTGCCCTGCCCTTGGAGTGTCCAACTTGCCTCCAGTGCGGCCTTGTTCTAACTTCTTTCCACAGCAGGGAACACGCTGCCCCATAGGAAACTTCACTTCAGGTCGGGTTTACGTGGCGGAAGCATAAGGGTCTGGGCCTGCACTTAACGCGCAGTGTGCAACTTGCCTCGCGGGCGCCCCAGGTTCCAAGTCCTTTGCACAGCCGGGAGCCAACTGCCCTTTGGGAATCCTCCCCTGAAGGTCGCGTTCACGTTTTGGAAGCCGCAGCGTCTTTGCTTGCCCTTAACTCAGAGTATCCAACAAGCTTCTAGTCCGCCCTTCTTCTCAAGTCTTCCCTTCACTTGGGAACACACTGCCACTGAGGAGACTTCACCTGAAGCGCGGCTACAGGTTTTGCAGCCCAAGGGGCTGGACGGGCAACTTAACTCAGAAGCTCCAACTGCCCTCTAGTCGGCCTTGGTTCTAAGTTCTTTCCTGACATGGGAACACACGGCCTCATAGGCCTCTTGGCCTTCAGAGCGTTTCTACGTGTTGGAAGCAGCAGGGCCTTGGCCTGCCCTTTACTTAGAGCTTGCAACTTGGCGTAGAGTCCGCCTTTGTGCTAAGTGCTTTCCTGGGCCGCATTGGGGAGCACTTCACTCAGAGTCTCCAACCTGCCTTAGAGTCCGCCTTGGTTCTAACCCCTTTCCTCAACTTGGGAGAACGCTGCCCTCTAGTAGTGTTCATCTTCGCTGCGTTGGTAAGGTTTGGGAAGCCTAAGGGCCTTCCCTGGAACTCAACTCGGTGTAGCCAGCAGGCTTCTCGTCCGCCCCGGTTCTAAGGTCTTTCCTCCCCTGGGATCTCACGGCCCCCCCAGGAGACGTCACCTTAGGAGCGATGATACGTTTTGGAAGCAAAAGGGACCTGGGGTGCCCTGCCCTGGGAGTGTCCAACTTGCCTCCAGTGCGGCCTTGTTCTAACTTCTTTCCACAGCAGGGAACACGCTGCCCCATAGGAAACTTCACTTCAGGTCGGGTTTACGTGGCGGAAGCATAAGGGTCTGGGCCTGCACTTAACGCGCAGTGTGCAACTTGCCTCGCGGGCGCCCCAGGTTCCAAGTCCTTTGCAGAGCCGGGAGCCAACTGCCCTTTGGGAATCCTCCCCTGAAGGTCGCGTTCACGTTTTGGAAGCCGCAGCGTCTTTGCGTGCCCTTAACTCAGAGTATCCAACAAGCTTCTAGTCCGCCCTTCTTCTCAAGTCTTCCCTTCACTTGGGAACACACTGCCACTGAGGAGACTTCACCTGAAGCGCGGCTACACGTTTTGCAGCCCAAGGGGCTGGACGGGCAACTTAACTCAGAAGCTCCAACTGCTCTCTATTCGGCCTTGGTTCTAAGTTCTTTCCTGACATGGGAACACACGGCCGCATAGGCCTCTTGGCCTTCAGAGCGTTTCTACGTGTTGGAAGCAGCAGGGCCTTGGCCTGCCCTTTACTTAGAGCTTGCAACTTGGCGTAGAGTCCGCCTTTGTGCTAAGTGCTTTCCTGGGCCGCATTGGCGAGCACTTCACTCAGAGTCTCCTACCTGCCTTAGAGTCCGCCTTGGTTCTAACCCCTTTCCTCAACTTGGGAGAACGCTGCCCTCTAGTAGTGTTCGTCTTCGCTGCGTTGGTAAGGTTTGGGAAGCCTAAGGGCCTTCCCTGGAACTCAACTCGGTGTAGCCAGCAGGCTTCTCGTCCGCCCCGGTTCTAAGGTCTTTCCTCCCCTGGGATCTCACGGCCCCCCAGGAGACGTCACCTTAGGAGCGATGATACATTTTGGAAGCAAAAGGGACCTGGGGTGCCCTGCCCTGGGAGTGTCCAATTTGCCTCCAGTGCGGCCTTGTTCTAACTTCTTTCCACAGCAGGGAACACGCTGCCCCATAGGAAACTTCACTTCAGGTCGGGTTTACGTGGCGGAAGCATAAGGGTCTGGGCCTGCACTTAACGCGCAGTGTGCAACTTGCCTCGCGGGAGCCCCAGGTTCCAAGTCCTTTGCACAGCCGGGAGCCAACTGCCCTTTGGGAATCCTCCCCTGAAGGTCGCGTTCACGTTTTGGAAGCCGCAGCGTCTTTTCATGTCCTTAACTCAGAGTATCCAACAAGCTTCTAATCCGCCCTTCTTCTCAAGTCTTCCCTTCACTTGTTAACACACTGCCACTGAGGAGACTTCACCTGAAGCGCGGCTACAGGTTTTGCAGCCCAAGGGGCTGGACGGGCAACTTAACTCAGAAGCTCCAACTGCCCTCTAGTCGGCCTTGGTTCTAAGTTCTTTCCTGACATGGGAACACACGGCCGCATAGGCCTCTTGGCATTCAGAGCGTTTCTACGTGTTGGAAGCAGCAGGGCCTTAGCCTGCCCTTTACTTAGAGCTTGCAACTTGGCGTAGAGTCCGCCTTTGTGCTAAGTGCTTTCCTGGGCCGCATTGGCGAGCACTTCACTCAGAGTCTCCTACCTGCCTTAGAGTCCGCCTTGGTTCTAACCCCTTTCCTCAACTTGGGAGAACGCTGCCCTCTAGTAGTGTTCGTCTTCGCTGCGTTGGTAAGGTTTGGGAAGCCTAAGGGCCTTCCCTGGAACTCAACTCGGTGTAGCCAGCAGGCTTCTCGTCCGCCCCGGTTCTAAGGTCTTTCCTCCCCTGGGATCTCACGGCCCCCCCAGGAGACGTCACCTTAGGAGCGATGATACGTTTTGGAAGCAAAAGGGACCTGGGGTGCCCTGCCCTGGGAGTGTCCAACTTGCCTCCAGTGCGGCCTTGTTCTAACTTCTTTCCACAGCAGGGAACACGCTGCCCAATAGGAAACTTCACTTCAGGTCGGGTTTACGTGGCGGAAGCATAAGGGTCTGGGCCTGCACTTAACGCGCAGTGTGCAACTTGCCTCGCGGGCGCCCCAGGTTCCAAGTCCTTTGCACAGCCGGGAGCCAACTGCCCTTTGGGAATCCTCCCCTGAAGGTCGCGTTCACGTTTTGGAAGCCGCAGCGTCTTTGCGTGCCCTTAACTCAGAGTATCCAACAAGCTTCTAGTCCGCCCTTCTTCTCAAGTCTTCCCTTCACTTGGGAACACACGGCCACTGAGGAGACTTCACCTGAAGCGCGGCTACACGTTTTGCAGCCCAAGGGGCTGGACGGGCAACTGAACTCAGAAGCTCCAACTGCCCTCTAGTCGGCCTTGGTTCTAAGTTCTTTCCTGACATGGGAACACACGGCCGCATAGGCCTCTTGGCCTTCAGAGCGTTTCTACGTGTTGGAAGCAGCAGGGCCTTAGCCTGCCCTTTACTTAGAGCTTGCAACTTGGCGTAGAGTCCGCCTTTGTGCTAAGTGCTTTCCTGGGCCGCATTGGCGAGCACTTCACTCAGAGTCTCCAACCTGCCTTAGAGTCCGCCTTGGTTCTAACCCCTTTCCTCAACTTGGGAGAACGCTGCCCTCTAGTAGTGTTCGTCTTCGCTGCGTTGGTAAGGTTTGGGAAGCCTAAGGGCCTTCCCTGGAACTCAACTGGGTTAGCCAACAGGCTTCTCGTCCGCCCCGGTTCTAAGGTCTTTCCTCCCCTGGGATCTCACGGCCCCCCCCAGGAGACGTCACCTTAGGAGCGATGATACGTTTTGGAAGCAAAATGGACCTGGGGTGCCCTGCCCTGGGAGTGTCCAACTTGCCTCCAGTGCGGCCTTGTTCTAACTTCTTTCCACAGCAGGGAACACGCTGCCCCATAGGAAACTTCACTTCAGGTCGGGTTTACGTGGCGGAAGCATAAGGGTCTGGGCCTGCACTTAACGCGCAGTGTGCAACTTGCCTCGCGGGCGCCCCAGGTTCCAAGTCCTTTGCACAGCCGGGAGCCAACTGCCCTTTGGGAATCCTCCCCTGAAGGTCGCGTTCACGTTTTGGAAGCCGCAGCGTCTTTGCGTGCCCTTAACTCAGAGTATCCAACAAGCTTCTAGTCCGCCCTTCTTCTCAAGTCTTCCCTTCACTTGGGAACACACTGCCACTGAGGAGACTTCACCTGAAGCGCGGCTACAGGTTTTGCAGCCCAAGGGGCTGGACGGGCAACTTAACTCAGAAGCTCCAACTGCCCTCTAGTCGGCCTTGGTTCTAAGTTCTTTCCTGACATGGGAACACACGGCCTCATAGGCCTCTTGGCCTTCAGAGCGTTTCTACGTGTTGGAAGCAGCAGGGCCTTGGCCTGCCCTTTACTTAGAGCTTGCAACTTGGCGTAGAGTCCGCCTTTGTGCTAAGTGCTTTCCTGGGCCGCATTGGCGAGCACTTCACTCAGAGTCTCCAACCTGCCTTAGAGTCCGCCTTGGTTCTAACCCCTTTCCTCAACTTGGGAGAACGCTGCCCTCTAGTAGTGTTCGTCTTCGCTGCGTTGGTAAGGTTTGGGAAGCCTAAGGGCCTTCCCTGGAACTCAACTCGGTGTAGCCAGCAGGCTTCTCGTCCGCCCCGGTTCTAAGGTCTTTCCTCCCCTGGGATCTCACGGCCCCCCCAGGAGACGTCACCTTAGGAGCGATGATACGTTTTGGAAGCAAAAGGGACCTGGGGTGCCCTGCCCTGGGAGTGTCCAACTTGCCTCCAGTGCGGCCTTGTTCTAACTTCTTTCCACAGCAGGGAACACGCTGCCCCATAGGAAACTTCACTTCAGGTCGGGTTTACGTGGCGGAAGCATAAGGGTCTGGGCCTGCACTTAACGCGCAGTGTGCAACTTGCCTCACGGGCGCCCCAGGTTCCAAGTCCTTTGCACAGCCGGGAGCCAACTGCCCTTTGGGAATCCTCCCCTGAAGGTCGCGTTCACGTTTTGGAAGCCGCAGCGTCTTTGCGTGCCCTTAACTCAGAGTATCCAACAAGCTTCTAGTCCGCCCTTCTTCTCAAGTCTTCCCTTCACTTGGGAACACACTGCCACTGAGGAGACTTCACCTGAAGCGCGGCTACACGTTTTGCAGCCCAAGGGGCTGGACGGGCAACTGAACTCAGAAGCTCCAACTGCCCTCTAGTCGGCCTTGGTTCTAAGTTCTTTCCTGACATGGGAACACACGGCCGCATAGGCCTCTTGGCCTTCAGAGCGTTTCTACGTGTTGGAAGCAGCAGGGCCTTAGCCTGCCCTTTACTTAGAGCTTGCAACTTGGCGTAGAGTCCGCCTTTGTGCTAAGTGCTTTCCTGGGCCGCATTGGCGAGCACTTCACTCAGAGTCTCCAACCTGCCTTAGAGTCCGCCTTGGTTCTAACCCCTTTCCTCAACTTGGGAGAACGCTGCCCTCTAGTAGTGTTCGTCTTCGCTGCGTTGGTAAGGTTTGGGAAGCCTAAGGGCCTTCCCTGGAACTCAACTGGGTTAGCCAACAGGCTTCTCGTCCGCCTCGGTTCTAAGGTCTTTCCTCCCCTGGGATCTCACGGCCCCCCCCAGGAGACGTCACCTTAGGAGCGATGATACGTTTTGGAAGCAAAATGGACCTGGGGTGCCCTGCCCTTGGAGTGTCCAACTTGCCTCCAGTGCGGCCTTGTTCTAACTTCTTTCCACAGCAGGGAACACGCTGCCCCATAGGAAACTTCACTTCAGGTCGGGTTTACGTGGCGGAAGCATAAGGGTCTGGGCCTGCACTTAACGCGCAGTGTGCAACTTGCCTCGCGGGCGCCCCAGGTTCCAAGTCCTTTGCACAGCCGGGAGCCAACTGCCCTTTGGGAATCCTCCCCTGAAGGTCGCGTTCACGTTTTGGAAGCCGCAGCGTCTTTGCTTGCCCTTAACTCAGAGTATCCAACAAGCTTCTAGTCCGCCCTTCTTCTCAAGTCTTCCCTTCACTTGGGAACACACTGCCACTGAGGAGACTTCACCTGAAGCGCGGCTACAGGTTTTGCAGCCCAAGGGGCTGGACGGGCAACTTAACTCAGAAGCTCCAACTGCCCTCTAGTCGGCCTTGGTTCTAAGTTCTTTCCTGACATGGGAACACACGGCCTCATAGGCCTCTTGGCCTTCAGAGCGTTTCTACGTGTTGGAAGCAGCAGGGCCTTGGCCTGCCCTTTACTTAGAGCTTGCAACTTGGCGTAGAGTCCGCCTTTGTGCTAAGTGCTTTCCTGGGCCGCATTGGGGAGCACTTCACTCAGAGTCTCCAACCTGCCTTAGAGTCCGCCTTGGTTCTAACCCCTTTCCTCAACTTGGGAGAACGCTGCCCTCTAGTAGTGTTCATCTTCGCTGCGTTGGTAAGGTTTGGGAAGCCTAAGGGCCTTCCCTGGAACTCAACTCGGTGTAGCCAGCAGGCTTCTCGTCCGCCCCGGTTCTAAGGTCTTTCCTCCCCTGGGATCTCACGGCCCCCCCAGGAGACGTCACCTTAGGAGCGATGATACGTTTTGGAAGCAAAAGGGACCTGGGGTGCCCTGCCCTGGGAGTGTCCAACTTGCCTCCAGTGCGGCCTTGTTCTAACTTCTTTCCACAGCAGGGAACACGCTGCCCCATAGGAAACTTCACTTCAGGTCGGGTTTACGTGGCGGAAGCATAAGGGTCTGGGCCTGCACTTAACGCGCAGTGTGCAACTTGCCTCGCGGGCGCCCCAGGTTCCAAGTCCTTTGCACAGCCGGGAGCCAACTGCCCTTTGGGAATCCTCCCCTGAAGGTCGCGTTCACGTTTTGGAAGCCGCAGCGTCTTTGCGTGCCCTTAACTCAGAGTATCCAACAAGCTTCTAGTCCGCCCTTCTTCTCAAGTCTTCCCTTCACTTGGGAACACACTGCCACTGAGGAGACTTCACCTGAAGCGCGGCTACACGTTTTGCAGCCCAAGGGGCTGGACGGGCAACTGAACTCAGAAGCTCCAACTGCCCTCTAGTCGGCCTTGGTTCTAAGTTCTTTCCTGACATGGGAACACACGGCCGCATAGGCCTCTTGGCCTTCAGAGCGTTTCTACGTGTTGGAAGCAGCAGGGCCTTAGCCTGCCCTTTACTTAGAGCTTGCAACTTGGCGTAGAGTCCGCCTTTGTGCTAAGTGCTTTCCTGGGCCGCATTGGCGAGCACTTCACTCAGAGTCTCCAACCTGCCTTAGAGTCCGCCTTGGTTCTAACCCCTTTCCTCAACTTGGGAGAACGCTGCCCTCTAGTAGTGTTCGTCTTCGCTGCGTTGGTAAGGTTTGGGAAGCCTAAGGGCCTTCCCTGGAACTCAACTGGGTTAGCCAACAGGCTTCTCGTCCGCCCCGGTTCTAAGGTCTTTCCTCCCATGGGATCTCACGGCCCCCCCAGGAGACGTCACCTTAGGAGCGATGATACGTTTTGGAAGCAAAAGGGACCTGGGGTGCCCTGCCCTGGGAGTGTCCAACTTGCCTCCAGTGCGGCCTTGTTCTAACTTCTTTCCACAGCAGGGAACACGCTGCCCCATAGGAAACTTCACTTCAGGTCGGGTTTACGTGGCGGAAGCATAAGGGTCTGGGCCTGCACTTAACGCGCAGTGTGCAACTTGCCTCGCGGGCGCCCCAGGTTCCAAGTCCTTTGCACAGCCGGGAGCCAACTGCCCTTTGGGAATCCTCCCCTGAAGGTCGCGTTCACGTTTTGGAAGCCGCAGCGTCTTTGCGTGCCCTTAACTCAGAGTATCCAACAAGCTTCTAGTCCGCCCTTCTTCTCAAGTCTTCCCTTCACTTGGGAACACACTGCCACTGAGGAGACTTCACCTGAAGCGCGGCTACAGGTTTTGCAGCCCAAGGGGCTGGACGGGCAACTTAACTCAGAAGCTCCAACTGCCCTCTAGTCGGCCTTGGTTCTAAGTTCTTTCCTGACATGGGAACACACGGCCTCATAGGCCTCTTGGCCTTCAGAGCGTTTCTACGTGTTGGAAGCAGCAGGGCCTTGGCCTGCCCTTTACTTAGAGCTTGCAACTTGGCGTAGAGTCCGCCTTTGTGCTAAGTGCTTTCCTGGGCCGCATTGGCGAGCACTTCACTCAGAGTCTCCAACCTGCCTTAGAGTCCGCCTTGGTTCTAACCCCTTTCCTCAACTTGGGAGAACGCTGCCCTCTAGTAGTGTTCGTCTTCGCTGCGTTGGTAAGGTTTGGGAAGCCTAAGGGCCTTCCCTGGAACTCAACTCGGTGTAGCCAGCAGGCTTCTCGTCCGCCCCGGTTCTAAGGTCTTTCCTCCCCTGGGATCTCACGGCCCCCCCAGGAGACGTCACCTTAGGAGCGATGATACGTTTTGGAAGCAAAAGGGACCTGGGGTGCCCTGCCCTGGGAGTGTCCAACTTGCCTCCAGTGCGGCCTTGTTCTAACTTCTTTCCACAGCAGGGAACACGCTGCCCCATAGGAAACTTCACTTCAGGTCGGGTTTACGTGGCGGAAGCATAAGGGTCTGGGCCTGCACTTAACGCGCAGTGTGCAACTTGCCTCGCGGGCGCCCCAGGTTCCAAGTCCTTTGCACAGCCGGGAGCCAACTACCCTTTGGGAATCCTCCCCTGAAGGTCGCGTTCACGTTTTGGAAGCCGCAGCGTCTTTGCGTGCCCTTAACTCAGAGTATCCAACAAGCTTCTAGTCCGCCCTTCTTCTCAAGTCTTCCCTTCACTTGGGAACACACTGCCACTGAGGAGACTTCACCTGAAGCGCGGCTACACGTTTTGCAGCCCAAGGGGCTGGACGGGCAACTGAACTCAGAAGCTCCAACTGCCCTCTAGTCGGCCTTGGTTCTAAGTTCTTTCCTGACATGGGAACACACGGCCGCATAGGCCTCTTGGCCTTCAGAGCGTTTCTACGTGTTGGAAGCAGCAGGGCCTTAGCCTGCCCTTTACTTAGAGCTTGCAACTTGGCGTAGAGTCCGCCTTTGTGCTAAGTGCTTTCCTGGGCCGCATTGGCGAGCACTTCACTCAGAGTCTCCAACCTGCCTTAGAGTCCGCCTTGGTTCTAACCCCTTTCCTCAACTTGGGAGAACACTGCCCTCTAGTAGTGTTCGTCTTCGCTGCGTTGGTAAGGTTTGGGAAGCCTAAGGGCCTTCCCTGGAACTCAACTGGGTTAGCCAACAGGCTTCTCGTCCGCCCCGGTTCTAAGGTCTTTCCTCCCCTGGGATCTCACGGCCCCCCCCAGGAGACGTCACCTTAGGAGCGATGATACGTTTTGGAAGCAAAATGGACCTGGGGTGCCCTGCCCTGGGAGTGTCCAACTTGCCTCCAGTGCGGCCTTGTTCTAACTTCTTTCCACAGCAGGGAACACGCTGCCCCATAGGAAACTTCACTTCAGGTCGGGTTTACGTGGCGGAAGCATAAGGGTCTGGGCCTGCACTTAACTCGCAGTGTGCAACTTGCCTCGCGGGCGCCCCAGGTTCCAAGTCCTTTGCACAGCCGGGAGCCAACTGCCCTTTGGGAATCCTCCCCTAAACGTCGCGTTCACGTTTTGTAAGGCGCAGCATCTTTGCGTGCCCTTAACTCAGAGTATCCAACAAGCTTCTAGTCCGCCCTTCTTCTCAAGTCTTCCCTTCACTTGGGAACACACTGCCACTGAGGAGACTTCACCTGAAGCGCGGCTACAGGTTTTGCAGCCCAAGGGGCTGGACGGGCAACTTAACTCAGAATTCCAACTGCCCTCTAGTCGGCCATGGTTCTAAGTTCTTTCCTGACATGGGAACACACGGCCTCATAGGCCTCTTGGCCTTCAGAGCGTTTCTACGTGTTGGAAGCAGCAGGGCCTTGGCCTGCCCTTTACTTAGAGCTTGCAACTTGGCGTAGAGTCCGCCTTTGTGCTAAGTGCTTTCCTGGGCCGCATTGGCGAGCACTTCACTCAGAGTCTCCAACCTGCCTTAGAGTCCGCCTTGGTTCTAACCCCTTTCCTCAACTTGGGAGAACGCTGCCCTCTAGTAGTGTTCGTCTTCGCTGCGTCGGTAAGGTTTGGGAAGCCTAAGGGCCTTCCCTGGAACTCAACTCGGTGTAGCCAGCAGGCTTCTCGTCCGCCCCGGTTCTAAGGTCTTTCCTCCCCTGGGATCTCACGGCCCCCCCAGGAGACGTCACCTTAGGAGCGATGATACGTTTTGGAAGCAAAAGGGACCTGGGGTGCCCTGCCCTGGGAGTGTCCAACTTGCCTCCAGTGCGGCCTTGTTCTAACTTCTTTCCACAGCAGGGAACACGCTGCCCCATAGGAAACTTCACTTCA
Source organism: Meles meles (assembly GCF_922984935.1). Classification (NCBI taxonomy): domain Eukaryota; kingdom Metazoa; phylum Chordata; class Mammalia; order Carnivora; family Mustelidae; genus Meles; species Meles meles. The sequence continues at coordinate 577,123 of NW_025721606.1, forward strand.
GGTCGGGTTTACGTGGCGGAAGCATAAGGGTCTGGGCCTGCACTTAACGCGCAGTGTGCAACTTGCCTCGCGGGCGCCCCAGGTTCCAAGTCCTTTGCACAGCCGGGAGCCAACTGCCCTTTGGGAATCCTCCCCTGAAGGTCGCGTTCACGTTTTGGAAGCCGCAGCGTCTTTGCGTGCCCTTAACTCAGAGTATCCAACAAGCTTCTAGTCCGCCCTTCTTCTCAAGTATTCCCTTCACTTGGGAACACACTGCCACTGAGGAGACTTCACCTGAAGCGTGGCTACACGTTTTGCAGCCCAAGGGGCTGGACGGGCAACTGAACTCAGAAGCTCCAACTGCCCTCTAGTCGGCCTTGGTTCTAAGTTCTTTCCTGACATGGGAACACACGGCCGCATAGGCCTCTTGGCCTTCAGAGCGTTTCTACGTGTTGGAAGCAGCAGGGCCTTAGCCTGCCCTTTACTTAGAGCTTGCAACTTGGCGTAGAGTCCGCCTTTGTGCTAAGTGCTTTCCTGGGACGCATTGGCGAGCACTTCACTCAGAGTCTCCAACCTGCCTTAGAGTCCGCCTTGGTTCTAACCCCTTTCCTCAACTTGGGAGAACGCTGCCCTCTAGTAGTGTTCGTCTTCGCTGCGTTGGTAAGGTTTGGGAAGCCTAAGGGCCTTCCCTGGAACTCAACTCGGTGTAGCCAGCAGGCTTCTCGTCCGCCCCGGTTCTAAGGTCTTTCCTCCCCTGGGATCTCACGGCCCCCCCAGGAGACGTCACCTTAGGAGCGATGATACGTTTTGGGAGCAAAAGGGACCTGGGGTGCCCTGCCCTGGGAGTGTCCAACTTGCCTCCAGTGCGGCCTTGTTCTAACTTCTTTCCACAGCAGGGAACACGCTGCCCCATAGGAAACTTCACTTCAGGTCGGGTTTACGTGGCGGAAGCATAAGGGTCTGGGCCTGCACTTAACGCGCAGTGTGCAACTTGCCTCGCGGGCGCCCCAGGTTCCAAGTCCTTTGCACAGCCGGGAGCCAACTGCCCTTTGGGAATCCTCCCCTGAAGGTCGCGTTCACGTTTTGGAAGCCGCAGCGTCCCTGCGTGCCCTTAACTCAGAGTATCCAACAAGCTTCTAGTCCGCCCTTCTTCTCAAGTCTTCCCTTCACTTGGGAACACACTGCCACTGAGGAGACTTCACCTGAAGCGCGGCTACAGGTTTTGCAGCCCAAGGGGCTGGACGGGCAACTGAACTCAGAAGCTCCAACTGCCCTCTAGTCGGCCTTGGTTCTAAGTTCTTTCCTGACATGGGAACACATGGCCGCATAGGCCTCTTGGCCTTCAGAGCGTTTCTACGTGTTGGAAGAAGCAGGGCCTTAGCCTGCCCTTTACTTAGAGCTTGCAACTTGGCGTAGAGTCCGCCTTTGTGCTAAGTGCTTTCCTGGGCCGCATTGGCGAGCACTTCACTCAGAGTCTCCAACCTGCCTTAGAGTCCGCCTTGGTTCTAACCCCTTTCCTCAACTTGGGAGAACGCTGCCCTCTAGTAGTGTTCGTCTTCGCTGCGTTGGTAAGGTTTGGGAAGCCTAAGGGCCTTCCCTGGAACTCAACTCGGTGTAGCCAGCAGGCTTCTCGTCCGCCCCGGTTCTAAGGTCTTTCCTCCCCTGGGATCTCACGGCCCCCCCAGGAGACGTCACCTTAGGAGCGATGATACGTTTTGGAAGCAAAAGGGACCTGGGGTGCCCTGCCCTGGGAGTGTCCAACTTGCCTCCAGTGCGGCCTTGTTCTAACTTCTTTCCACAGCAGGGAACACGCTGCCCCATAGGAAACTTCACTTCAGGTCGGGTTTACGTGGCGGAAGCATAAGGGTCTGGGCCTGCACTTAACGCGCAGTGTGCAACTTGCCTCGCGGGCGCCCCAGGTTCCAAGCCCTTTGCACAGCCGCGAGCCAACTGCCCTTTGGGAATCCTCCCCTGAAGGTCGCGTTCACGTTTTGGAAGCCGCAGCGTCTTTGCGTGCCCTTAACTCAGAGTATCCAACAAGCTTCTAGTCCGCCCTTCTTCTCAAGTCTTCCCTTCACTTGGGAACACACTGCCACTGAGGAGACTTCACCGGAAGCGCGGCTACAGGTTTTGCAGCCCAAGGGGCTGGACGGGCAACTTAACTCAGAAGCTCCAACTGCCCTCTAGTCGGCCTTGGTTCTAAGTTCTTTCCTGAGATGGGAACACACGGCCGCATAGGCCTCTTGGCCTTCAGAGCGTTTCTACGTGTTGGAAGCAGCAGGGCCTTAGCCTGCCCTTTACTTAGAGCTTGCAACTTGGCGTAGAGTCCGCCTTTGTGCTAAGTGCTTTCCTGGGCCGCATTGGCGAGCACTTCACTCAGAGTCTCCAACCTGCCTTAGAGTCCGCCTTGGTTCTAACCCCTTTCCTCAACTTGGGAGAACGCTGCCCTCTAGTAGTGTTCGTCTTCGCTGCGTTGGTAAGGTTTGGGAAGCCTAAGGGCCTTCCCTGGAACTCAACTCGGTGTAGCCAGCAGGCTTCTCGTCCGCCCCGGTTCTAAGGTCTTTCCTCCCCTGGGATCTCACGGCCCCCCCAGGAGACGTCACCTTAGGAGCGATGATACGTTTTGGAAGCAAAAGGGACCTGGGGTGCCCTGCCCTGGGAGTGTCCAACTTGCCTCCAGTGCGGCCTTGTTCTAACTTCTTTCCACAGCAGGGAACACGCTGCCCCATAGGAAACTTCACTTCAGGTCGGGTTTACGTGGCGGAAGCATAAGGGTCTGGGCCTGCACTTAACGCGCAGTGTGCAACTTGCCTCGCGGGCGCCCCAGGTTCCAAGTCCTTTGCACAGCCGGGAGCCAACTGCCCTTTGGGAATCCTCCCCTGATGGTCGCGTTCACGTTTTGGAAGCCGCAGCGTCTTTGCGTGCCCTTAACTCAGAGTATCCAACAAGCTTCTAGTCCGCCCTTCTTCTCAAGTCTTCCCTTCACTTGGGAACACACTGCCACTGAGGAGACTTCACCTGAAGCGCGGCTACAGGTTTTGCAGCCCAAGGGGCTGGACGGGCAACTGAACTCAGAAGCTCCAACTGCCCTCTATTCGGCCTTGGTTCTAAGTTCTTTCCTGACATGGGAACACACGGCCGCATAGGCCTCTTGGCCTTCAGAGCGTTTCTACGTGTTGGAAGCAGCAGGGCCTTAGCCTGCCCTTTACTTAGAGCTTGCAACTTGGCGTAGAGTCCGCCTTTGTGCTAAGTGCTTTCCTGGGCCGCATTGGCGAGCACTTCACTCAGAGTCTCCAACCTGCCTTAGAGTCCGCCTTGGTTCTAACCCCTTTCCTCAACTTGGGAGAACGCTGCCCTCTAGTAGTGTTCGTCTTCGCTGCGTTGGTAAGGTTTGGGAAGCCTAAGGGCCTTCCCTGGAACTCAACTCGGTGTAGCCAGCAGGCTTCTCGTCCGCCCCGGTTCTAAGGTCTTTCCTCCCCTGGGATCTCACGGCCCCCCCAGGAGACGTCACGTTAGGGGCGATGATACGTTTTGGAAGCAAAAGGGACCTGGGGTGCCCTGCCCTGGGAGTGTCCAACTTGCCTCCAGTGCGGCCTTGTTCTAACTTCTTTCCACAGCAGGGAACACGCTGCCCCATAGGAAACTTCACTTCAGGTCGGGTTTACGTGGCGGAAGCATAAGGGTCTGGGCCTGCACTTAACGCGCAGTGTGCAACTTGCCTCGCGGGCGCCCCAGGTTCCAAGTCCTTTGCACAGCCGCGAGCCAACTGCCCTTTGGGAATCCTCCCCTGAAGGTCGCCTTCACGTTTTGGAAGCCGCAGCGTCTTTGCGTGCCCTTAACTCAGAGTATCCAACAAGCTTCTAGTCCGCCCTTCTTCTCAAGTCTTCCCTTCACTTGGGAACACACTGCCACTGAGGAGACTTCACCGGAAGCGCGGCTACACGTTTTGCAGCCCAAGGGGCTGGACGGGCAACTGAACTCAGAAGCTCCAACTGCCCTCTAGTCGGCCTTGGTTCTAAGTTCTTTCCTGACATGGGAACACACGGCCGCATAGGCCTCTTGGCCTTCAGAGCGTTTCTACGTGTTGGAAGCAGCAGGGCCTTAGCCTGCCCTTTACTTAGAGCTTGCAACTTGGCGTAGAGTCCGCCTTTGTGCTAAGTGCTTTCCTGGGCCGCATTGGCGAGCACTTCACTCAGAGTCTCCAACCTGCCTTAGAGTCCGCCTTGGTTCTAACCCCTTTCCTCAACTTGGGAGAACGCTGCCCTCTAGTAGTGTTCGTCTTCGCTGCGTTGGTAAGGTTTGGGAAGCCTAAGGGCCTTCCCTGGAACTCAACTCGGTGTAGCCAGCAGGCTTCTCGTCCGCCCCGGTTCTAAAGTCTTTCCTCCCCTGGGATCTCACGGCCCCCCCAGGGAGACGTCACCTTAGGAGCTATGATACGTTTTGGAAGCAAAAGGGGCCTGGAGTGCCCTGCCCTGGGAGTGTCCAACTTGCCTCCAGTGCGGCCTTGTTCTAACTTCTTTCCACAGCAGGGAACACGCTGCCCCATAGGAAACTTCACTTCAGGTCGGGTTTACGTGGCGGAAGCATAAGGGTCTGGGCCTGCACTTAACGCGCAGTGTGCAACTTGCCTGGCGGGCGCCCCAGGTTCCAAGTCCTTTGCACAGCCGGGAGCCAACTGCCCTTTGGGAATCCTCCCCTGAAGGTCGCGTTCACGTTTTGGAAGCCGCAGCGTCTTTGCGTGCCCTTAACTCAGAGTATCCAACAAGCTTCTAGTCCGCCCTTCTTCTCAAGTCTTCCCTTCACTTGGGAACACACTGCCACTGAGGAGACTTCACCTGAAGCGCGGCTACACGTTTTGCAGCCCAAGGGGCTGGACGGGCAACTGAACTCAGAAGCTCCAACTGCCCTCTAGTCGGCCTTGGTTCTAAGTTCTTTCCTGACATGGGAACACACGGCCGCATAGGCCTCTTGGCCTTCAGAGCGTTTCTACGTGTTGGAAGCAGCAGGGCCTTAGCCTGCCCTTTACTTAGAGCTTGCAACTTGGCGTAGAGTCCGCCTTTGTGCTAAGTGCTTTCCTGGGCCGCATTGGCGAGCACTTCACTCAGAGTCTCCAACCTGCCTTAGAGTCCGCCTTGGTTCTAACCCCTTTCCTCAACTTGGGAGAACGCTGCCCTCTAGTAGTGTTCGTCTTCGCTGCGTTGGTAAGGTTTGGGAAGCCTAAGGGCCTTCCCTGGAACTCAACTCGGTGTAGCCAGCAGGCTTCTCGTCCGCCCCGGTTCTAAGGTCTTTCCTCCCCTGGGATCTCACGGCCCCCCCAGGAGACGTCACCTTAGGAGCGATGATACGTTTTGGAAGCAAAAGGGACCTGGGGTGCCCTGCCCTGGGAGTGTCCAACTTGCCTCCAGTGCGGCCTTGTTCTAACTTCTTTCCACAGCAGGGAACACGCTGCCCCATAGGAAACTTCACTTCAGGTCGGGTTTACGTGGCGGAAGCATAAGGGTCTGGGCCTGCACTTAACGCGCAGTGTGCAACTTGCCTGGCGGGCGCCCCAGGTTCCAAGTCCTTTGCACAGCCGGGAGCCAACTGCCCTTTGGGAATCCTCCCCTGAAGGTCGCGTTCACGTTTTGGAAGCCGCAGCGTCTTTGCGTGCCCTTAACTCAGAGTATCCAACAAGCTTCTAGTCCGCCCTTCTTCTCAAGTCTTCCCTTCACTTGGGAACACACTGCCACTGAGGAGACTTCACCTGAAGCGCGGCTACACGTTTTGCAGCCCAAGGGGCTGGACGGGCAACTGAACTCAGAAGCTCCAACTGCCCTCTAGTCGGCCTTGGTTCTAAGTTCTTTCCTGACATGGGAACACACGGCCGCATAGGCCTCTTGGCCTTCAGAGCGTTTCTACGTGTTGGAAGCAGCAGGGCCTTAGCCTGCCCTTTACTTAGAGCTTGCAACTTGGCGTAGAGTCCGCCTTTGTGCTAAGTGCTTTCCTGGGCCGCATTGGCGAGCACTTCACTCAGAGTCTCCAACCTGCCTTAGAGTCCGCCTTGGTTCTAACCCCTTTCCTCATCTTGGGAGAACGCTGCCCTCTAGTAGTGTTCGTCTTCGCTGCGTTGGTAAGGTTTGGGAAGCCTAAGGGCCTTCCCTGGAACTCAACTCGGTGTAGCCAGCAGGCTTCTCGTCCGCCCCGGTTCTAAGGTCTTTCCTCCCCTGGGATCTCACGGCCCCCCCAGGAGACGTCACGTTAGGAGCGATGATACGTTTTGGAAGCAAAAGGGACCTGGGGTGCCCTGCCCTGGGAGTGTCCAACTTGCTTCCAGTGCGGCCTTGTTCTAACTTCTTTCCACAGCAGGGAACACGCTGCCCCATAGGAAACTTCACTTCAGGTCGGGTTTACGTGGCGGAAGCATAAGGGTCTGGGCCTGCACTTAACGCGCAGTGTGCAACTTGCCTCGCGGGCGCCCCAGGTTCCAAGTCCTTTGCACAGCCGGGAGCCAACTGCCCTTTGGGAATCCTCCCCTGAAGGTCGCGTTCACGTTTTGGAAGCCGCAGCGTCTTTGCGTGCCCTTAACTCAGAGTATCCAACAAGCTTCTAGTCCGCCCTTCTTCTCAAGTCTTCCCTTCACTTGGGAACACACTGCCACTGAGGAGACTTCACCGGAAGCGCGGCTACAGGTTTTGCAGCCCAAGGGGCTGGACGGGCAACTTAACTCAGAAGCTCCAACTGCCCTCTAGTCGGCCTTGGTTCTAAGTTCTTTCCTGAGATGGGAACACACGGCCGCATAGGCCTCTTGGCCTTCAGAGCGTTTCTACGTGTTGGAAGCAGCAGGGCCTTAGCCTGCCCTTTACTTAGAGCTTGCAACTTGGCGTAGAGTCCGCCTTTGTGCTAAGTGCTTTCCTGGGCCGCATTGGCGAGCACTTCACTCAGAGTCTCCAACCTGCCTTAGAGTCCGCCTTGGTTCTAACCCCTTTCCTCAACTTGGGAGAACGCTGCCCTCTAGTAGTGTTCGTCTTCGCTGCGTTGGTAAGGTTTGGGAAGCCTAAGGGCCTTCCCTGGAACTCAACTCGGTGTAGCCAGCAGGCTTCTCGTCCGCCCCGGTTCTAAGGTCTTTCCTCCCCTGGGATCTCACGGCCCCCCCAGGAGACGTCACCTTAGGAGCGATGATACGTTTTGGAAGCAAAAGGGACCTGGGGTGCCCTGCCCTGGGAGTGTCCAACTTGCCTCCGGTGCGGCCTTGTTCTAACTTCTTTCCACAGCAGGGAACACGCTGCCCCATAGGAAACTTCACTTCAGGTCGGGTTTACGTGGCGGAAGCATAAGGGTCTGGGCCTGCACTTAACGCGCAGTGTGCAACTTGCCTCGCGGGCGCCCCAGGTTCCAAGTCCTTTGCACAGCCGGGAGCCAACTGCCCTTTGGGAATCCTCCCCTGAAGGTCGCGTTCACGTTTTGGAAGCCGCAGCGTCTTTGCGTGCCCTTAACTCAGAGTATCCAACAAGCTTCTAGTCCGCCCTTCTTCTCAAGTCTTCCCTTCACTTGGGAACACACTGCCACTGAGGAGACTTCACCTGAAGCGCGGCTACACGTTTTGCAGCCCAAGGGGCTGGACGGGCAACTGAACTCAGAAGCTCCAACTGCCCTCTAGTCGGCCTTGGTTCTAAGTTCTTTCCTGACATGGGAACACACGGCCGCATAGGCCTCTTGGCCTTCAGAGCGTTTCTACGTGTTGGAAGCAGCAGGGCCTTAGCCTGCCCTTTACTTAGAGCTTGCAACTTGGCGTAGAGTCCGCCTTTGTGCTAAGTGCTTTCCTGGGCCGCATTGGCGAGCACTTCACTCAGAGTCTCCAACCTGCCTTAGAGTCCGCCTTGGTTCTAACCCCTTTCCTCAACTTGGGAGAACGCTGCCCTCTAGTAGTGTTCGTCTTCGCTGCGTTGGTAAGGTTTGGGAAGCCTAAGGGCCTTCCCTGGAACTCAACTCGGTGTAGCCAGCAGGCTTCTCGTCCGCCCCGGTTCTAAGGTCTTTCCTCCCCTGGGATCTCACGGCCCCCCCAGGAGACGTCACCTTAGGAGCGATGATACGTTTTGGAAGCAAAAGGGACCTGGGGTGCCCTGCCCTGGGAGTGTCCAACTTGCCTCCAGTGCGGCCTTGTTCTAACTTCTTTCCACAGCAGGGAACACGCTGCCCCATAGGAAACTTCACTTCAGGTCGGGTTTACGTGGCGGAAGCATAAGGGTCTGGGCCTGCACTTAACGCGCAGTGTGCAACTTGCCTCGCGGGCGCCCCAGGTTCCAAGTCCTTTGCACAGCCGCGAGCCAACTGCCCTTTGGGAATCCTCCCCTGAAGGTCGCGTTCACGTTTTGGAAGCCGCAGCGTCTTTGCGTGCCCTTAACTCAGAGTATCCAACAAGCTTCTAGTCCGCCCTTCTTCTCAAGTCTTCCCTTCACTTGGGAACACACTGCCACTGAGGAGACTTCACCGGAAGCGCGGCTACACGTTTTGCAGCCCAAGGGGCTGGACGGGCAACTGAACTCAGAAGCTCCAACTGCCCTCTAGTCGGCCTTGGTTCTAAGTTCTTATCTGACATGGGAACACACGGCCGCATAGGCCTCTTGGCCTTCAGAGCGTTTCTACGTGTTGGAAGCAGCAGGGCCTTAGCCTGCCCTTTACTTAGAGCTTGCAACTTGGCGTAGAGTCCGCCTTTGTGCTAAGTGCTTTCCTGGGCCGCATTGGCGAGCACTTCACTCAGAGTCTCCAACCTGCCTTAGAGTCCGCCTTGGTTCTAACCCCTTTCCTCAACTTGGGAGAACGCTGCCCTCCAGTAGTGTTCGTCTTCGCTGCGTTGGTAAGGTTTGGGAAGCCTAAGGGCCTTCCCTGGAACTCAACTCGGTGTAGCCAGCAGTCTTCTCGTCCGCCCCGGTTCTAAGGTCTTTCCTCCCCTGGGATCTCACGGCCCCCCCCAGGGAGACGTCACCTTAGGAGCTATGATACGTTTTGGAAGCAAAAGGGGCCTGGGGTGCCCTGCCCTGGGAGTGTCCAACTTGCCTCCAGTGCGGCCTTGTTCTAACTTCTTTCCACAGCAGGGAACACGCTGCCCCATAGGAAACTTCACTTCAGGTCGGGTTTACGTGGCGGAAGCATAAGGGTCTGGGCCTGCACTTAACGCGCAGTGTGCAACTTGCCTCGCGGGCGCCCCAGGTTCCAAGTCCTTTGCACAGCCGGGAGCCAACTGCCCTTTGGGAATCCTCCCCTGAAGGTCGCGTTCACGTTTTGGAAGCCGCAGCGTCTTTGCGTGCCCTTAACTCAGAGTATCCAACAAGCTTCTAGTCCGCCCTTCTTCTCAAGTCTTCCCTTCACTTGGGAACACACTGCCACTGAGGAGACTTCACCTGAAGCGCGGCTACACGTTTTGCAGCCCAAGGGGCTGGACGGGCAACTGAACTCAGAAGCTCCAACTGCCCTCTAGTCGGCCTTGGTTCTAAGTTCTTTCCTGACATGGGAACACACGGCCGCATAGGCCTCTTGGCCTTCAGAGCGTTTCTACGTGTTGGAAGCAGCAGGGCCTTAGCCTGCCCTTTACTTAGAGCTTGCAACTTGGCGTAGAGTCCGCCTTTGTGCTAAGTGCTTTCCTGGGCCGCATTGGCGAGCACTTCACTCAGAGTCTCCAACCTGCCTTAGAGTCCGCCTTGGTTCTAACCCCTTTCCTCAACTTGGGAGAACGCTGCCCTCTAGTAGTGTTCGTCTTCGCTGCGTTGGTAAGGTTTGGGAAGCCTAAGGGCCTTCCCTGGAACTCAACTCGGTGTAGCCAGCAGGCTTCTCGTCCGCCCCGGTTCTAAGGTCTTTCCTCCCCTGGGATCTCACGGCCCCCCCAGGAGACGTCACGTTAGGAGCGATGATACGTTTTGGAAGCAAAAGGGACCTGGGGTGCCCTGCCCTGGGAGTGTCCAACTTGCCTCCAGTGCGGCCTTGTTCTAACTTCTTTCCACAGCAGGGAACACGCTGCCCCATAGGAAACTTCACTTCAGGTCGGGTTTACGTGGCGGAAGCATAAGGGTCTGGGCCTGCACTTAACGCGCAGTGTGCAACTTGCCTCGCGGGCGCCCCAGGTTCCAAGTCCTTTGCACAGCCGGGAGCCAACTGCCCTTTGGGAATCCTCCCCTGAAGGTCGCGTTCACGTTTTGGAAGCCGCAGCGTCTTTGCGTGCCCTTAACTCAGAGTATCCAACAAGCTTCTAGTCCGCCCTTCTTCTCAAGTCTTCCCTTCACTTGGGAACACACTGCCACTGAGGAGACTTCACCTGAAGCGCGGCTACACCTTTTGCAGCCCAAGGGGCTGGACGGGCAACTGAACTCAGAAGCTCCAACTGCCCTCTAGTCGGCCTTGGTTCTAAGTTCTTTCCTGACATGGGAACACACGGCCGCATAGGCCTCTTGGCCTTCAGAGCGTTTCTACGTGTTGGAAGCAGCAGGGCCTTAGCCTGCCCTTTACTTAGAGCTTGCAACTTGGCGTAGAGTCCGCCTTTGTGCTAAGTGCTTTCCTGGGCCGCATTGGCGAGCACTTCACTCAGAGTCTCCAACCTGCCTTAGAGTCCGCCTTGGTTCTAACCCCTTTCCTCAACTTGGGAGAACGCTGCCCTCTAGTAGTGCTCGTCTTCGCTGCGTTGGTAAGGTTTGGGAAGCCTAAGGGCCTTCCCTGGAACTCAACTCGGTGTAGCCAGCAGGCTTCTCGTCCGCCCCGGTTCTAAGGTCTTTCCTCCCCTGGGATCTCACGGCCCCCCCAGGAGATGTCACCTTAGGAGCGATGATACGTTTTGGAAGCAAAAGGGACCTGGGGTGCCCTGCCCTGGGAGTGTCCAACTTGCCTCCAGTGCGGCCTTGTTCTAACTTCTTTCCACAGCAGGGAACACGCTGCCCCATAGGAAACTTCACTTCAGGTCGGGTTTACGTGGCGGAAGCATAAGGGTCTGGGCCTGCACTTAACGCGCAGTGTGCAACTTGCCTCGCGGGCGCCCCAGGTTCCAAGTCCTTTGCACAGCCGGGATCCAACTGCCCTTTGGGAATCCTCCCCTGAAGGTCGCGTTCACGTTTTGGAAGCCGCAGCGTCTTTGCGTGCCCTTAACTCAGAGTATCCAACAAGCTTCTAGTCCGCCCTTCTTCTCAAGTCTTCCCTTCACTTGGGAACACACTGCCACTGAGGAGACTTCACCTGAAGCGCGGCTACAGGTTTTGCAGCCCAAGGGGCTGGACGGGCAACTTAACTCAGAAGCTCCAACTGCCCTCTAGTCGGCCTTGGTTCTAAGTTCTTTCCTGACATGGTAACACACGGCCGCATAGGCCTCTTGGCCTTCAGAGCGTTTCTACGTGTTGGAAGCAGCAGGGCCTTAGCCTGCCCTTTACTTAGAGCTTGCAACTTGGCGTAGAGTCCGCCTTTGTGCTAAGTGCTTTCCTGGGCCGCATTGGCGAGCACTTCACTCAGAGTCTCCAACCTGCCTTAGAGTCCGCCTTGGTTCTAACCCCTTTCCTCAACTTGGGAGAATGCTGCCCTCTAGTAGTGTTCGTCTTCGCTGCGTTGGTAAGGTTTGGGAAGCCTAAGGGCCTTCCCTGGAACTCAACTCGGTGTAGCCAGCAGGCTTCTCGTCCGCCCCAGTTCTAAGGTCTTTCCTCCCCTGGGATCTCACGGCCCCCCCAGGAGACGTCACCTTAGGAGCAATGATATGTTTTGGAAGCAAAAGGGACCTGGGGTGCCCTGCCCTGGGAGTGTCCAACTCGCCTCCAGTGCGGCCTTGTTCTAACTTCTTTCCACAGCAGGGAACACGCTGCCCCATAGGAAACTTCACTTCAGGTCGGGTTTACGTGGCGGAAGCATAAGGGTCTGGGCCTGCACTTAACGCGCAGTGTGCAACTTGCCTCGTGGGCGCCCAAGTTCCAAGTCCTTTGCACAGCCGGGAGCCAACTGCCCTTTGGGAATCCTCCCCTGAAGGTCGCGTTCACGTTTTGGAAGCCGCAGCGTCTTTGCGTGCCCTTAACTCAGAGTATCCAACAAGCTTCTAGTCCGCCCTTCTTCTCAAGTCTTCCCTTCACTTGGGAACACACTGCCACTGAGGAGACTTCACCTGAAGCGCGGCTACACGTTTTGCAGCCCAAGGGGCTGGACGGGCAACTGAACTCAGAAGCTCCAACTGCCCTCTAGTCGGCCTTGTTTCTAAGTTCTTTCCTGACATGGGAACACACGGCCGCATAGGCCTCTTGGCCTTCAGAGCGTTTCTACGTGTTGGAAGCAGCAGGGCCTTAGCCTGCCCTTTACTTAGAGCTTGCAACTTGGCGTAGAGTCCGCCTTTGTGCTAAGTGCTTTCCTGGGCCGCATTGGCGAGCACTTCACTCAGAGTCTCCAACCTGCCTTAGAGTCCGCCTTGGTTCTAACCCCTTTCCTCAACTTGGGAGAATGCTGCCCTCTAGTAGTGTTCGTCTTCGCTGCGTTGGTAAGGTTTGGGAAGCCTAAGGGCCTTCCCTGGAACTCAACTCGGTGTAGCCAGCAGGCTTCTCGTCCGCCCCGGTTCTAAGGTCTTTCCTCCCCTGGGATCTCACGGCCCCCCCAGGAGACGTCACCTTAGGAGCGATGATACGTTTTGGAAGCAAAAGGACCTGGGGTGCCCTGCCCTGGGAGTGTCCAACTTGCCTCCAGTGCGGCCTTGTTCTAACTTCTTTCCACAGCAGGGAACACGCTGCCCCATAGGAAACTTCACTTCAGGTCGGGTTTACGAGGCGGAAGCATAAGGGTCTGGGCCTGCACTTAACGCGCAGTGTGCAACTTGCCTCGCGGGCGCCCCAGGTTCCAAGTCCTTTGCACAGCCGGGAGCCAACTGCCCTTTGGGAATCCTCCCCTGAAGGTCGCGTTCACGTTTTGGAAGCCGCAGCGTCTTTGCGTGCCCTTAACTCAGAGTATCCAACAAGCTTCTAGTCCGCCCTACTTCTCAAGTCTTCCCTTCACTTGGGAACACACTGCCACTGAGGAGACTTCACCTGAAGCGCGGCTACAGGTTTTGCAGCCCAAGGGGCTGGACGGGCAACTTAACTCAGAAGCTCCAACTGCCCTCTAGTCGGCCTTGGTTCTAAGTTCTTTCCTGACATGGGAACACACGGCCGCATAGGCCTCTTGGCCTTCAGAGCGTTTCTACGTGTTGGAAGCAGCAGGGCCTTGGCCTGCCCTTTACTTAGAGCTTGCAACTTGGCGTAGAGTCCGCCTTTGTGCTAAGTGCTTTCCTGGGCCGCATTGGCGAGCACTTCACTCAGAGTCTCCAACCTGCCTTAGAGTCCGCCTTGGTTCTAACCCCTTTCCTCAACTTGGGAGAACGCTGCCCTCTAGTAGTGTTCGTCTTCGCTGCGTTGGTAAGGTTTGGGAAGCCTAAGGGCCTTCCCTGGAACTCAACTCGGTGTAGCCAGCAGGCTTCTCGTCCGCCCCGGTTCTAAGGTCTTTCCTCCCCTGGGATCTCACGGCCCCCCCAGGAGACGTCACGTTAGGAGCGATGATACGTTTTGGAAGCAAAAGGGACCTGGGGTGCCCTGCCCTGGGAGTGTCCAACTTGCCTCCAGTGCGGCCTTGTTCTAACTTCTTTCCACAGCAGGGAACACGCTGCCCCATAGGAAACTTCACTTCAGGTCGGGTTTACGTGGCGGAAGCATAAGGGTCTGGGCCTGCACTTAACGCGCAGTGTGCAACTTGCCTCGCGGGCGCCCCAGGTTCCAAGTCCTTTGCACAGCCGCGAGCCAACTGCCCTTTGGGAATCCTCCCCTGAAGGTCGCGTTCACGTTTTGGAAGCCGCAGCGTCTTTGCGTGCCCTTAACTCAGAGTATCCAACAAGCTTCTAGTCCGCCCTTCTTCTCAAGTCTTCCCTTCACTTGGGAACACACTGCCACTGAGGAGACTTCACCGGAAGCGCGGCTACAGGTTTTGCAGCCCAAGGGGCTGGACGGGCAACTGAACTCAGAAGCTCCAACTGCCCTCTAGTCGGCCTTGGTTCTAAGTTCTTTCCTGAGATGGGAACACACGGCCGCATAGGCCTCTTGGCCTTCAGAGCGTTTCTACGTGTTGGAAGCAGCAGGGCCTTAGCCTGCCCTTTACTTAGAGCTTGCAACTTGGCGTAGAGTCCGCCTTTGTGCTAAGTGCTTTCCTGGGCCGCATTGGCGAGCACTTCACTCAGAGTCTCCAACCTGCCTTAGAGTCCGCCTTGGTTCTAACCCCTTTCCTCAACTTGGGAGAACGCTGCCCTCTAGTAGTGTTCGTCTTCGCTGCGTTGGTAAGGTTTGGGAAGCCTAAGGGCCTTCCCTGGAACTCAACTCGGTGTAGCCAGCAGGCTTCTCGTCCGCCCCGGTTCTAAGGTCTTTCCTCCCCTGGGATCTCACGGCCCCCCCAGGAGACGTCACCTTAGGAGCGATGATACGTTTTGGAAGCAAAAGGGACCTGGGGTGCCCTGCCCTGGGAGTGTCCAACTTGCCTCCAGTGCGGCCTTGTTCTAACTTCTTTCCACAGCAGGGAACACGCTGCCCCATAGGAAACTTCACTTCAGGTCGGGTTTACGTGGCGGAAGCATAAGGGTCTGGGCCTGCACTTAACGCGCAGTGTGCAACTTGCCTGGCGGGCGCCCCAGGTTCCAAGTCCTTTGCACAGCCGGGAGCCAACTGCCCTTTGGGAATCCTCCCCTGAAGGTCGCGTTCACGTTTTGGAAGCCGCAGCGTCTTTGCGTGCCCTTAACTCAGAGTATCCAACAAGCTTCTAGTCCGCCCTTCTTCTCAAGTCTTCCCTTCACTTGGGAACACACTGCCACTGAGGAGACTTCACCTGAAGCGCGGCTACACGTTTTGCAGCCCAAGGGGCTGGACGGGCAACTGAACTCAGAAGCTCCAACTGCCCTCTAGTCGGCCTTGGTTCTAAGTTCTTTCCTGACATGGGAACACACGGCCGCATAGGCCTCTTGGCCTTCAGAGCGTTTCTACGTGTTGGAAGCAGCAGGGCCTTAGCCTGCCCTTTACTTAGAGCTTGCAACTTGGCGTAGAGTCCGCCTTTGTGCTAAGTGCTTTCCTGGGCCGCATTGGCGAGCACTTCACTCAGAGTCTCCAACCTGCCTTAGAGTCCGCCTTGGTTCTAACCCCTTTCCTCAACTTGGGAGAACGCTGCCCTCTAGTAGTGCTCGTCTTCGCTGCGTTGGTAAGGTTTGGGAAGCCTAAGGGCCTTCCCTGGAA
The DNA here is from genome assembly GCF_922984935.1 of Meles meles. Classification (NCBI taxonomy): domain Eukaryota; kingdom Metazoa; phylum Chordata; class Mammalia; order Carnivora; family Mustelidae; genus Meles; species Meles meles. The sequence goes on from NW_025721606.1 coordinate 592,326, forward strand.
CTCAACTCGGTGTAGCCAGCAGGCTTCTCGTCCGCCCCGGTTCTAAGGTCTTTCCTCCCCTGGGATCTCACGGCCCCCCCAGGAGACGTCACCTTAGGAGCGATGATACGTTTTGGAAGCAAAAGGGACCTGGGGTGCCCTGCCCTGGGAGTGTCCAACTTGCCTCCAGTGCGGCCTTGTTCTAACTTCTTTCCACAGCAGGGAACACGCTGCCCCATAGGAAACTTCACTTCAGGTCGGGTTTACGTGGCGGAAGCATAAGGGTCTGGGCCTGCACTTAACGCGCAGTGTGCAACTTGCCTCGCGGGCGCCCCAGGTTCCAAGTCCTTTGCACAGCCGGGAGCCAACTGCCCTTTGGGAATCCTCCCCTGAAGGTCGCGTTCACGTTTTGGAAGCCGCAGCGTCTTTGCGTGCCCTTAACTCAGAGTATCCAACAAGCTTCTAGTCCGCCCTTCTTCTCAAGTCTTCCCTTCACTTGGGAACACACTGCCACTGAGGAGACTTCACCTGAAGCGCGGCTACAGGTTTTGCAGCCCAAGGGGCTGGACGGGCAACTGAACTCAGAAGCTCCAACTGCCCTCTAGTCGGCCTTGGTTCTAAGTTCTTTCCTGACATGGGAACACACGGCCGCATAGGCCTCTTGGCCTTCAGAGCGTTTCTACGTGTTGGAAGCAGCAGGGCCTTAGCCTGCCTTTTACTTAGAGCTTGCAACTTGGCGTAGAGTCCGCCTTTGTGCTAAGTGCTTTCCTGGGACGCATTGGCGAGCACTTCACTCAGAGTCTCCAACCTGCCTTAGAGTCCGCCTTGGTTCTAACCCCTTTCCTCAACTTGGGAGAACGCTGCCCTCTAGTAGTGTTCGTCTTCGCTGCGTTGGTAAGGTTTGGGAAGCCTAAGGGCCTTCCCTGGAACTCAACTCGGTGTAGCCAGCAGGCTTCTCGTCCGCCCCGGTTCTAAGGTCTTTCCTCCCCTGGGATCTCACGGCCCCCCCAGGAGACATCACCTTAGGAGCGATGATACGTTTTGGAAGCAAAAGGGACCTGGGGTGCCCTGCCCTGGGAGTGTCCAACTCGCCTCCAGTGCGGCCTTGTTCTAACTTCTTTCCACAGCAGGGAACACGCTGCCCCATAGGAAACTTCACTTCAGGTCGGGTTTACGTGGCGGAAGCATAAGGGTCTGGGCCTGCACTTAACGCGCAGTGTGCAACTTGCCTCGCGGGCGCCCCAGGTTCCAAGTCCTTTGCACAGCCGGGAGCCAACTGCCCTTTGGGAATCCTCCCCTGAAGGTCGCGTTCACGTTTTGGAAGCCGCAGCGTCTTTGCGTACCCTTAACTCAGAGTATCCAACAAGCTTCTAGTCCGCCCTTCTTCTCAAGTCTTCCCTTCACTTGGGAACACACTGCCACTGAGGAGACTTCACCTGAAGCGCGGCTACAAATTTTGCAGCCCAAGGGGCTGGACGGGCAACTTAACTCAGAAGCTCCAACTGCCCTCTAGTCGGCCTTGGTTCTAAGTTCTTTCCTGACATGGGAACACACGGCCGCAGAGGCCTCTTGGCCTTCAGAGCGTTTCTACGTGTTGGAAGCAGCAGGGCCTTAGCCTGCCCTTTACTTAGAGCTTGCAACTTGGCGTAGAGTACGCCTTTGTGCTAAGTGCTTTCCTGGGCCGCATTGGCGAGCACTTCACTCAGAGTCTCCAACCTGCCTTAGAGTCCGCCTTGGTTCTAACCCCTTTCCTCAACTTGGGAGAACGCTGCCCTCTAGTAGTGTTCGTCTTCTCTGCGTTGGTAAGGTTTGGGAAGCCTAAGGGCCTTCCCTGGAACTCAACTCGGTGTAGCCAACAGGCTTCTCGTCCGCCCCGGTTCTAAGGTCTTTCCTCCCCTGGGATCTCACGGCCCCCCCAGGAGACGTCACCTTAGGAGCGATGATACGTTTTGGAAGCAAAAGGGACCTGGGGTGCCCTGCCCTGGGAGTGTCCAACTCGCCTCCAGTGCGGCCTTGTTCTAACTTCTTGCCACAGCAGGGAACACGCTGCCCCATAGGAAACTTCACTTCAGGTCGGGTTTACGTGGCGGAAGCATAAGGGTCTGGGCCTGCACTTAACGCGCAGTGTGCAACTTGCCTCGCGGGCGCCCCAGGTTCCAACTCCTTTGCACAGCCGGGAGCCAACTGCCCTTTGGGAATCCTCCCCTGAAGGTCGTGTTCACGTTTTGGAAGCCGCAGCGTCTTTGCATGCCCTTAACTCAGAGTATCCAACAAGCTTCTACTCCGCCCTTCTTCTCAAGTCTTCCCTTCACTTGGGAACACACTGCCACTGAGGAGACTTCACCTGAAGCGCGGCTACACGTTTTGCAGCCCAAGGGGCTGGACGGGCAACTTAACTCAGAAGCTCCAACTGCCCTCTAGTCGGCCTTGGTTCTAAGTTCTTTCCTGACATGGGAACACACGGCCGCATAGGCCTCTTGGCCTTCAGAGCGTTTCTACGTGTTGGAAGCAGCAGGGCCTTAGCCTGCCCTTTACTTAGAGCTTGCAACTTGGCGTAGAGTCCGCCTTTGTGCTAAGTGCTTTCCTGGGCCGCATTGGCGAGCACTTCACTCAGAGTCTCCAACCTGCCTTAGAGTCCGCCTTGGTTCTAACCCCTTTCCTCAACTTGGGAGAACGCTGCCCTCTAGTAGTGTTCGTCTTCTCTGCGTTGGCAAGGTTTGGGAAGCCTAAGGGCCTTCCCTGGAACTCAACTCGGTGTAGCCAACAGGCTTCTCGTCCGCCCCGGTTCTAAGGTCTTTCCTCCCCTGGGATCTCACGGCCCCCCCAGGAGACGTCACCTTAGGAGCGATGATACGTTTTGGAAGCAAAAGGGACCTGGGGTGCCCTGCCCTGGGAGTGTCCAACTCGCCTCCAGTGCGGCCTTGTTCTAACTTCTTGCCACAGCAGGGAACACGCTGCCCCATAGGAAACTTCACTTCAGGTCGGGTTTACGTGGCGGACGCATAAGGGTCTGGGCCTGCACTTAACGCGCAGTGTGCAAGTTGCCTCGCGGGCGCCCCAGGTTCCAAGTCCTTTGCACAGCCGGGAGCCAACTGCCCTTTGGGAATCCTCCCCTGAAGGTCGCGTTCACGTTGTGGAAGCCGCAGCGTCTTTGCGTGCCCTTAACTCAGAGTATCCAACAAGCTTCTAGTCCGCCCTTCTTCTCAAGTCTTCCCTTCACTTGGGAACACACTGCCACTGAGGAGACTTCACCTGAAGCGCGGCTACACGTTTTGTAGCCCAAGGGGCTGGACGGGCAACTGAACTCAGAAGCTCCAACTGCCCTCTAGACGGCCTGGTTCTAAGTTCTTTCCTGACATGGGAACACACGGCCGCATAGGCCTCTTGGCCCTCAGAGCGTTTCTACGTGTTGTAAGCAGCGGGGCCTTAGCCTGCCCTTTACTTAGAGCTTGCAACTTGGCGTAGAGTCCGCCTTTGTGCTAAGTGCTTTCCTGGGCCGCATTGGCGAGCACTTCACTCAGAGTCTCCAACCTGCCTTAGAGTCCGCCTTGGTTCTAACCCCTTTCCTCAACTTGGGAGAACGCTGCCCTCTAGTAGTGTTCGTCTTCGCTGCGTTGGTAAGGTTTGGGAAGCCTAAGGGCCTTCCCTGGAACTCAACTCGGTTAGCCAACAGGCTTCTCGTCCGCCCCGGTCCTAAGGTCTTTCCTCCCCTGGGATCTCACGGCCCCCCCCATGAGACGTCACCTTAGGAGCGATGATACGTTTTGGAAGCAAAAGGGACCTGGGGTGCCCTGCCCTGGGAGTGTCCAACTTGCCTCCAGTGCGGCCTTGTTCTAACTTCTTTCCACAGCAGGGAACACGCTGCCCCATAGGAAACTTCACTTCAGGTCGGGTTTACGTGGCGGAAGCATAAGGGTCTGGGCCTGCACTTAACGCGCAGTGTGCAACTTGCCTCGCGGGCGCCCCAGGTTCCAAATCCTTTGCACAGCCGGGAGCCAACTGCCCTTTGGGAATCCTCCCCTGAAGGTCGCGTTCACGTTTTGGAAGCCGCAGCGTCTTTGCGTGTCCTTAACTCAGAGTATCCAACAAGCTTCTAGTCCGCCCTTCTTCTCAAGTCTTCCCTTCACTTGGGAACACACTGCCACTGAGGAGACTTCACCTGAAGCGCGGCTACACGTTTTGCAGCCCAAGGGGCTGGACGGGCAACTGAACTCAGAAGCTCCAACTGCCCTCTAGTCGGCCTTGGTTCTAAGTTCTTTCCTGAGATGGGAACACACGGCCGCATAGGCCTCTTGGCCTTCAGAGCGTTTCTACGTGTTGGAAGCAGCAGGGCCTTAGCCTGCCCTTTACTTAGAGCTTGCAACTTGGCGTAGAGTCCCCCTTTGTGCTAAGTGCTTTCTTGGGCCGCATTGGCGAGCACTTCACTCAGAGTCTCCAACCTGCCTTAGAGTCTGCCTTGGTTCTAACCCCTTTCCTCAACTTGGGAGAACGCTGCCCTCTAGTAGTGTTCGTCTTCGCTGCGTTGGTAAGGTTTGGGAAGTCTAAGGGCCTTCCCTGGAACTCAACTCGGTGTAGCCAGCAGGCTTCTCGTCCGCCCCGGTTCTAAGGTCTTTCCTCCCCTGGGATCTCACGGCCCCCCCAGGAGACGTCACCTTAGGAGCGATGATACGTTTTGGAAGCAAATGGGACCTGGGGTGCCCTGCCCTGGGAGTGTCCAACTTGCCTCCAGTGCGGCCTTGTTCTAACTTCTTTCCACAGCAGGGAACACGCTGCCCCATAGGAAACTTCACTTCAGGTCGGGTTTACGTGGCGGAAGCATAAGGGTCTGGGCCTGCACTTAACGCGCAGTGTGCAACTTGCCTCGCGGGCGCCCCAGGTTCCAAGTCCTTTGCACAGCCGGGAGCCAACTGCCCTTTGGGAATCCTCCCCTGAAGGTCGCGTTCACGTTTTGGAAGCCGCAGCGTCTTTGCGTGCCCTTAACTCAGAGTATCCAACAAGCTTCTAGTCCGCCCTTCTTCTCAAGTCTTCCCTTCACTTGGGAACACACGGCCACTGAGGAGACTTCACCTGAAGCGCGGCTACACGTTTTGCAGCCCAAGGGGCTGGACGGGCAACTTAACTCAGAAGCTCCAACTGCCCTCTAGTCGGCCTTGGTTCTAAGTTCTTTCCTGACATGGGAACACACGGCCGCATAGGCCTCTTGGCCTTCAGAGCGTTTCTACGTGTTGGAAGCAGCAGGGCCTTAGCCTGCCCTTTACTTAGAGCTTGCAACTTGGCGTAGAGTCCGCCTTTGTGCTAAGTGCTTTCTTGGGCCGCATTGGCGAGCACTTCACTCAGAGTCTCCAACCTGCCTTAGAGTCCGCCTTGGTTCTAACCCCTTTCCTCAACTTGGGAGAACGCTGCCCTCTAGTAGTGTTCGTCTTCGCTGCGTTGGTAAGGTTTGGGAAGCCTAAGGGCCTTCCCTGGAACTCAACTCGGTTAGCCAACAGGCTTCTCGTCCGCCCCGGTTCTAAGGTCTTTCCTCCCCTGGGATCTCACGGCCCCCCCCAGGAGACGTCACCTTAGGAGCGATGATACGTTTTGGAAGCAAAAGGGACCTGGGGTGCCCTGCCCTGGGAGTGTCCAACTTGCCTCCAGTGCGGCCTTGTTCTAACTTCTTTCCACAGCAGGGAACACGCTGCCCCATAGGAAACTTCACTTCAGGTCGGGTTTACATGGCAGAAGCATAAGGGTCTGGGCCTGCACTTAACGCGCAGTGTGCAACTTGCCTCGCGGGCGCCCCAGGTTCCAAGTCCTTTGCACAGCCGGGAGCCAACTGCCCTTTGGGAATCCTCCCCTGAAGGTCGCGTTCACGTTTTGGAAGCCGCAGCGTCTTTGCGTGCCCTTAACTCAGAGTATCCAACAAGCTTCTAGTCCGCCCTTCTTCTCAAGTCTTCCCTTCACTTGGGAACACACTGCCACTGAGGAGACTTCACCTGAAGCGCGGCTACACGTTTTGCAGCCCAAGGGGCTGGACGGGCAACTGAACTCAGAAGCTCCAACTGCCCTCTAGTCGGCCTTGGTTCTAAGTTCTTTCCTGACATGGGAACACACGGCCGCATAGGCCTCTTGGCCTTCAGAGCGTTTCTACGTGTTGGAAGCAGCAGGGCCTTAGCCTGCCCTTTACTTAGAGCTTGCAACTTGGCATAGAGTCCGCCTTTGTGCTAAGTGCTTTCCTGGGCCGCATTGGCGAGCACTTCACTCAGAGTCTCCAACCTGCCTTAGAGTCCGCCTTGGTTCTAACCCCTTTCCTCAACTTGGGAGAACGCTGCCCTCTAGTAGTGTTCGTCTTCGCTGCGTTGGTAAGGTTTGGGAAGCCTAAGGGCCTTCCCTGGAACTCAACTCGGTGTAGCCAGCAGGCTTCTCGTCCGCCCCGGTTCTAAGGTCTTTCCTCCCCTGGGATCTCACGGCCCCCCCAGGAGACGTCACCTTAGGAGCGATGATACGTTTTGGAAGCAAAAGGGACCTGGGGTGCCCTGCCCTGGGAGTGTCCAACTTGCCTCCAGTGCGGCCTTGTTCTAACTTCTTTCCACAGCAGGGAACACGCTGCCCCATAGGAAACTTCACTTCAGGTCGGGTTTACGTGGCGGAAGCATAAGGGTCTGGGCCTGCACTTAACGCGCAGTGTGCAACTTGCCTCGCGGGCGCCCCAGGTTCCAAGTCCTTTGCACAGCCGGGAGCCAACTGCCCTTTGGGAATCCTCCCCTGAAGGTCGCGTTCACGTTTTGGAAGCCGCAGCGTCTTTGCGTGCCCTTAACTCAGAGTATCCAACAAGCTTCTAGTCCGCCCTTCTTCTCAAGTCTTCCCTTCACTTGGGAACACACTGCCACTGAGGAGACTTCACCTGAAGCGCGGCTACACGTTTTGCAGCCCAAGGGGCTGGACGGGCAACTTAACTCAGAAGCTCCAACTGCCCTCTAGTCGGCCTTGGTTCTAAGTTCTTTCCTGACATGGGAACACACGGCCGCATAGGCCTCTTGGCCTTCAGAGCGTTTCTACGGGTTGGAAGCAGCAGGGCCTTAGCCTGCCCTTTACTTAGAGCTTGCAACTTGGCGTAGAGTCCGCCTTTGTGCTAAGTGCTTTCTTGGGCCGCATTGGCGAGCACTTCACTCAGAGTCTCCAACCTGCCTTAGAGTCCGCCTTGGTTCTAACCCCTTTCCTCAACTTGGGAGAACGCTGCCCTCTAGTAGTGTTCGTCTTCGCTGCGTTGGTAAGGTTTGGGAAGCCTAAGGGCCTTCCCTGGAACTCAACTCGGTGTAGCCAGCAGGCTTCTCGTCCGCCCCGGTTCTAAGGTCTTTCCTCCCCTGGGATCTCACGGCCCCCCCAGGAGACGTCACCTTAGGAGCGATGATACGTTTTGGAAGCAAAAGGGACCTGGGGTGCCCTGCCCTGGGAGTGTCCAACTTGCCTCCAGTGCGGCCTTGTTCTAACTTCTTCCCACAGCAGGGAACACGCTGCCCCATAGGAAACTTCACTTCAGGTCGGGTTTACGTGGCGGAAGCATAAGGGTCTGGGCCTGCACTTAACGCGCAGTGTGCAACTTGCCTCGCGGGCGCCCCAGGTTCCAAGTCCTTTGCACAGCCGGGAGCCAACTGCCCTTTGGGAATCCTCCCCTGAAGGTAGCGTTCACGTTTTGGAAGCCGCAGCGTCTTTGCGTGCCCTTAACTCAGAGTATCCAACAAGCTTCTAGTCCGCCCTTCTTCTCTAGTCTTCCCTTCACTTAGGAACACACTGCCACTGAGGAGACTTCACCTGAAGCGCGGCGACACGTTTTGCAGCCCAAGGGGCTGGACGGGCAACTTAACTCAGAAGCTCCAACTGCCCTCTAGTCGGCCTTGGTTCTAAGTTCTTTCCTGACATTGGAACACACGGCCGCATAGGCCTCTTGGCCTTCAGAGCGTTTCTACGTGTTGGAAGCAGCAGGGCCTTAGCCTGCCCTTTACTTAAGCTTGCAACTTGGCGTAGAGTCCGCCTTTGTGCTAAGTGCTTTCCTGGGCCGCATAGGCGAGCACTTCACTCAGAGTCTCCAACCTGCCTTAGAGTCCGCCTTGGTTCTAACCCCTTTCCTCAACTTGGGAGAACGCTGCCCTCTAGTAGTGTTCGCCTTCGCTGCGTTGGTAAGGTTTGGGAAGCCTAAGGGCCTTCCCTGGAACTCAACTCGGTGTAGCCAACAGGCTTCTCGTCCGCCCCGGTTCTAAGGTCTTTCCTCCCCTGGGATCTCACGGCCCGCCCAGGAGACGTCACCTTAGGAGCGATGATACGTTTTGGAAGCAAAAGGGACCTGGGGTGCCCTGCCCTGGGAGTGTCCATCTTGCCTCCAGTGCGGCCTTGTTCTAACTTCTTTCCACAGCAGGGAACACGCTGCCCCATAGGAAACTTCACTTCAGGTCGGGTTTACGTGGCGGAAGCATAAGGGTCTGGGCCTGGACTTAACGCGCAGTGTGCAACTTGCCTCGCGGGCGCCCCAGGTTCCAAGACCTTTGCACAGCCGGGAGCCAACTGCCCTTTGGGAATCCTCCCCTGAAGGTCGCGTTCACGTTTTGGAAGCCGCAGCGTCTTTGCGTGCCCTTAACTCAGAGTATCCAACAAGCTTCTAGTCCGCCGTTCTTCTCAAGTCTTCCCTTCACTTGGGAACACACTGCCACTGAGGAGACTTCACCTGAAGCGCGGCTACACGTTTTGCAGCCCAAGGGGCTGGACGGGCAACTTAACTCAGAAGCTCCAACTGCCCTCTAGTCGGCCTTGGTTCTGAGTTCTTTCCTGACATGGGAACACACGGCCGCATAGGCCTCTTGGCCTTCAGAGCGTTTCTACGTGTTGGAAGCAGCAGGGCCTTAGCCTGCCCTTTACTTAGAGCTTGCAACTTGGCGTAGAGTCTGCCTTTGTGCTAAGTGCTTTCCTGGGCCGCATTGGCGAGCACTTCACTCAGAGTCTCCAACCTGCCTTAGAGTCCGCCTTGGTTCTAACCCCTTTCCTCAACTTGGGAGAACGCTGCCCTCTAGTAGTGTTTGTTTTCGCTGCGTTGGTAAGGTTTGGGAAGCCTAAGGGCCTTCCCTGGAACTCAACTCGGTGTAGCCAGCAGGCTTCTCGTCCGCCCCGGTTCTAAGGTCTTTCCTCCCCTGGGATCTCACGGCCCCCCCAGGAGACGTCACCTTAGGAGCGATGATACGTTTTGGAAGCAAAAGGGACCTGGGGTGCCCTGCCCTGGGAGTGTCCAACTTGCCTCCAGTGCGGCCTTGTTCTAACTTCTTTCCACAGCAGGGAACACGCTGCCCCATAGGAAACTTCACTTCAGGTCGGGTTTACGTGGCGGAAGCATAAGGGTCTGGGCCTGCACTTAACGCGCAGTGTGCAACTTGCCTCGCGGGCGCCCCAGGTTCCAAGTCCTTTGCACAGCCAGGAGCCCACAGCCCTTTGGGAATCCTCCCCTGAAGTCGGGTTCACGTTTTGGAAGCCGCAGCGTCTTTGCGTGCCCTTAACTCAGAGTATCCAACAAGCTTCTAGTCCGCCCTTCTTCTCAAGTCTTCCCTTCACTTGGGAACACACTGCCACTGAGGAGACTTCACCTGAAGCGCGGCTACAGGTTTTGTAGCCCAAGGGGCTAGACGGGCAACTTAACTCAGAAGCTCCAACTGCCCTCTAGTCGGCCTTGGTTCTAAGTTCTTTCCTGACATGGGAACACACGGCCGCATAGGCCTCTTGGCCTTCAGAGCGTTTCTACGTGTTGGAAGCAGCAGGGCCTTAGCCTGCCCTTTACTTAGAGCTTGCAACTTGGCGTAGAGTCCGCCTTTGTGCTAAGTGCTTTCCTGGGCCGCATTGGCGAGCACTTCACTCAGAGTCTCCAACCTGCCTTAGAGTCCGCCTTGGTTCTAACCCCTTTCCTCAACTTGGGAGAACGCTGCCCTCTAGTAGTGCTCGTCTTCGCTGCGTTGGTAAGGTTTGGGAAGCCTAAGGGCCTTCCCTGGAACTCAACTCGGTGTAGCCAGCAGGCTTCTCGTCCGCCCCGGTTCTAAGGTCTTTCCTCCCCTGGGATCTCACGGCCCCCCCAGGAGACGTCACCTTAGGAGCGATGATACGTTTTGGAAGCAAAAGGGACCTGGGGTGCCCTGCCCTGGGAGTGTCCAACTTGCCTCCAGTGCGGCCTTGTTCTAACTTCTTTCCACAGCAGGGAACACGCTGCCCCATAGGAAACTTCACTTCAGGTCGGGTTGACGTGGCGGAAGCATAAGGGTCTGGGCCTGCACTTAACGCGCAGTGTGCAACTTGCCTCGCGGGCGCCCCAGGTTCCAAGTCCTTTGCACAGCCGGGAGCCAACTGCCCTTTGGGAATCCTCCCCTGAAGGTCGCGTTCACGTTTTGGAAGCCGCAGCGTCTTTGCGTGCCCTTAACTCAGAGTATCCAACAAGCTTCTAGTCCGCCCTTCTTCTCAAGTCTTCCCTTCACTTAGGAACACACTGCCACTGAGGAGACTTCACCTGAAGCGCGGCGACACGTTTTGCAGCCCAAGGGGCTGGACGGGCAACTTAACTCAGAAGCTCCAACTGCCCTCTAGTCGGCCTTGGTTCTAAGTTCTTTCCTGACATTGGAACACACGGCCGCATAGGCCTCTTGGCCTTCAGAGCGTTTCTACGTGTTGGAAGCAGCAGGGCCTTAGCCTGCCCTTTACTTAGAGCTTGCAACTTGGCGTAGAGTCCGCCTTTGTGCTAAGTGCTTTCCTGGCCCGCATAGGCGAGCACTTCACTCAGAGTCTCCAACCTGCCTTAGAGTCCGCCTTGGTTCTAACCCCTTTCCTCAACTTGGGAGAACGCTGCCCTCTAGTAGTGTTCGCCTTCGCTGCGTTGGTAAGGTTTGGGAAGCCTAAGGGCCTTCCCTGGAACTCAACTCGGTGTAGCCAACAGGCTTCTCGTCCGCCCCGGTTCTAAGGTCTTTCCTCCCCTGGGATCTCACGGCCCGCCCAGGAGACGTCACCTTAGGAGCGATGATACGTTTTGGAAGCAAAAGGGACCTGGGGTGCCCTGCCCTGGGAGTGTCCATCTTGCCTCCAGTGCGGCCTTGTTCTAACTTCTTTCCACAGCAGGGAACACGCTGCCCCATAGGAAACTTCACTTCAGGTCGGGTTTACGTGGCAGAAGCATAAGGGTCTGGGCCTGCACTTAACGCGCAGTGTGCAACTTGCCTCGCGGGCGCCCCAGGTTCCAAGTCCTTTGCACAGCCGGGAGCCAACTGCCCTTTGGGAATCCTCCCCTGAAGGTCGCGTTCACGTTTTGGAAGCCGCAGCGTCTTTGCGTGCCCTTAACTCAGAGTATCCAACAAGCTTCTAGTCCGCCGTTCTTCTCAAGTCTTCCCTTCACTTGGGAACACACTGCCACTGAGGAGACTTCACCTGAAGCGCGGCTACACGTTTTGCAGCCCAAGGGGCTGGACGGGCAACTTAACTCAGAAGCTCCAACTGCCCTCTAGTCGGCCTTGGTTCTGAGTTCTTTCCTGACATGGGAACACACGGCCGCATAGGCCTCTTGGCCTTCAGAGCGTTTCTACGTGTTGGAAGCAGCAGGGCCTTAGCCTGCCCTTTACTTAGAGCTTGCAACTTGGCGTAGAGTCTGCCTTTGTGCTAAGTGCTTTCCTGGGCCGCATTGGCGAGCACTTCACTCAGAGTCTCCAACCTGCCTTAGAGTCCGCCTTGGTTCTAACCCCTTTCCTCAACTTGGGAGAACGCTGCCCTCTAGTAGTGTTTGTCTTCGCTGCGTTGGTAAGGTTTGGGAAGCCTAAGGGCCTTCCCTGGAACTCAACTCGGTGTAGCCAGCAGGCTTCTCGTCCGCCCCGGTTCTAAGGTCTTTCCTCCCCTGGGATCTCACGGCCCCCCCAGGAGACGTCACCTTAGGAGCGATGATACGTTTTGGAAGCAAAAGGGACCTGGGGTGCCCTGCCCTGGGAGTGTCCAACTCGCCTCCAGTGCGGCCTTGTTCTAACTTCTTTCCACAGCAGGGAACACGCTGCCCCATAGGAAACTTCACTTCAGGTCGGGTTTACGTGGCGGAAGCATAAGGGTCTGGGCCTGCACTTAACGCGCAGTGTGCAACTTGCCTCGCGGGCGCCCCAGGTTCCAAGTCCTTTGCACAGCCAGGAGCCCACAGCCCTTTGGGAATCCTCCCCTGAAGTCGGGTTCACGTTTTGGAAGCCGCAGCGTCTTTGCGTGCCCTTAACTCAGAGTATCCAACAAGCTTCTAGTCCGCCCTTCTTCTCAAGTCTTCCCTTCACTTGGGAACACACTGCCACTGAGGAGACTTCACCTGAAGCGCGGCTACAGGTTTTGTAGCCCAAGGGGCTAGACGGGCAACTTAACTCAGAAGCTCCAACTGCCCTCTAGTCGGCCTTGGTTCTAAGTTCTTTCCTGACATGGGAACACACGGCCGCATAGGCCTCTTGGCCTTCAGAGCGTTTCTACGTGTTGGAAGCAGCAGGGCCTTAGCCTGCCCTTTACTTAGAGCTTGCAACTTGGCGTAGAGTCCGCCTTTGTGCTAAGTGCTTTCCTGGGCCGCATTGGCGAGCACTTCACTCAGAGTCTCCAACCTGCTTAGAGTCCGCCTTGGTTCTAACCCCTTTCCTCAACTTGGGAGAACGCTGCCCTCTAGTAGTGTTCGTCTTCGCTGCGTTGGTAAGGTTTGGGAAGCCTAAGGGCCTTCCCTGGAACTCAACTCGGTGTAGCCAGCAGGCTTCTCGTCCGCCCCGGTTCTAAGGTCTTTCCTCCCCTGGGATCTCACGGCCCCCCCAGGAGACGTCACCTTAGGAGCGATGATACGTTTTGGAAGCAAAAGGGACCTGGGGTGCCCTGCCCTGGGAGTGTCCAACTTGCCTCCAGTGCGGCCTTGTTCTAACTTCTTTCCACAGCAGGGAACACGCTGCCCCATAGGAAACTTCACTTCAGGTCGGGTTGACGTGGCGGAAGCATAAGGGTCTGGGCCTGCACTTAACGCGCAGTGTGCAACTTGCCTCGCGGGCGCCCCAGGTTCCAAGTCCTTTGCACAGCCGGGAGCCAACTGCCCTTTGGGAATCCTCCCCTGAAGGTCGCGTTCACGTTTTGGAAGCCGCAGCGTCTTTGCGTGCCCTTAACTCAGAGTATCCAACAAGCTTCTAGTCCGCCCTTCTTCTCAAGTCTTCCCTTCACTTGGGAACACACGGCCACTGAGGAGACTTCACCTGAAGCGCGGCTACAGGTTTTGCAGCCCAAGGGGCTGGACGGGCAACTGAACTCAGAAGCTCCAACTGCCCTCTAGTCGGCCTTGGTTCTAAGTTCTTTCCTGACATGGGAACACACGGCCGCATAGGCCTCTTGGCCTTCAGAGCGTTTCCACGTTTTGGAAGCAGCAGGTCCTTAGCCTGCCCTTTACTTAGAGCTTGCAACTTGGCGTAGAGTCCGCCTTTGTGCTAAGTGCTTTCCTGGGCCGCATTGGCGAGCACTTCACTCAGAGTCTCCAACCTGCCTTAGAGTCCGCCTTGGTTCTAACCCCTTTCCTCAACTTGGGAGAACGCTGCCCTCTAGTAGTGTTCGTCTTCGCTGCATTGGTAAGGTTTGGGAAGCCTAAGGGCCTTCCCTGGAACTCAACTCGGTGTAGCCAGCAGGCTTCTCGTCCGCCCCGGTTCTAAGGTCTTTCCTCCCCTGGGATCTCACGGCCCCCCCAGGAGACGTCACCTTAGGAGCGATGATACGTTTTGGAAGCAAAAGGGACCTGGGGTGCCCTGCCCTGGGAGTGTCCAACTTGCCTCCAGTGCGGCCTTGTTCTAACTTCTTTCCACAGCAGGGAACACGCTGCCCCATAGGAAACTTCACTTCAGGTCGGGTTGACGTGGCGGAAGCATAAGGGTCTGGGCCTGCACTTAACGCGCAGTGTGCAACTTGCCTCGCGGGCGCCCCAGGTTCCAAGTCCTTTGCACAGCCGGGAGCCATCTGCCCTTTGGGAATCCTCCCCTGAAGGTCGCGTTCACGTTTTGGAAGCCGCAGCGTCTTTGCGTGCCCTTAACTCAGAGTATCCAACAAGCTTCTAGTCCGCCCTTCTTCTCAAGTCTTCCCTTCACTTGGGAACACACGGCCACTGAGGAGACTTCACCTGAAGCGCGGCGACAGGTTTTGCAGCCCAAGGGGCTGGACGGGCAACTTAACTCAGAAGCTCCAACTGCCCTCTAGTCGGCCTTGGTTCTAAGTTCTTTCCTGACATGGGAACACACGGCCGCATAGGCCTCTTGGCCTTCAGAGCGTTTCCACGTTTTGGAAGCAGCAGGTCCTTAGCCTGCCCTTTACTTAGAGCTTGCAACTTGGCGTAGAGTCCGCCTTTGTGCTAAGTGCTTTCCTGGGCCGCATTGGCGAGCACTTCACTCAGAGTCTCCAACCTGCCTTAGAGTCCGCCTTGGTTCTAACCCCTTTCCTCAACTTGGGAGAACGCTGCCCTCTAGTAGTGTTCGTCTTCGCTGCGTTGGTAAGGTTTGGGAAGCCTAAGGGCCTTCCCTGGAACTCAACTCGGTGTAGCCAGCAGGCTTCTCGTCCGCCCCGGTTCTAAGGTCTTTCCTCCCCTGGGATCTCACGGCCCCCCCAGGAGACGTCACCTTAGGAGCGATGATACGTTTTGGAAGCAAAAGGGACCTGGGGTGCCCTGCCCTGGGAGTGTCCAACTTGCCTCCAGTGCGGCCTTGTTCTAACTTCTTTCCACAGCAGGGAACACGCTGCCCCATAGGAAACTTCACTTCAGGTCGGGTTTACGTGGCGGAAGCATAAGGGTCTGGGCCTGCACTTAACGCGCAGTGTGCAACTTGCCTCGCGGGCGCCCCAGGTTCCAAGTCCTTTGCACAGCCAGGAGCCAACTGCCCTTTGGGAATCCTCCCCTGAAGGTCGCGTTCACGTTTTGGAAGCCGCAGCGTCTTTGCGTGCCCTTAACTCAGAATATCCAACAAGCTTCTAGTCCGCCCTTCTTCTCAAGTCTTCCCTTCACTTGGGAACACACGGCCACTGAGGAGACTTCACCTGAAGCGCGGCTACACGTTTTGCAGCCCAAGGGGCTGGACGGGCAACTTAACTCAGAAGCTCCAACTGCCCTCTAGTCGGCCTTGGTTCTAAGTTCTTTCCTGACATGGGAACACACGGCCGCATAGGCCTCTTGGCCTTCAGAGCGTTTCTACGTGTTGGAAGCAGCAGGGCCTTAGCCTGCCCTTTACTTAGAGCTTGCAACTTGGCGTAGAGTCCGCCTTTGTGCTAAGTGCTTTCCTGGGCCGCATTGGCGAGCACTTCACTCAGAGTCTCCAACCTGCCTTAGAGTCCGCCTTGGTTCTAACCCCTTTCCTCAACTTGGGAGAACGCTGCCCTCTAGTAGTGTTCGTCTTCGCTGCGTTGGTAAGGTTTGGGAAGCCTAAGGGCCTTCCCTGGAACTCAACTCGGTGTAGCCAGCAGGCTTCTCGTCCGCCCCGGTTCTAAGGTCTTTCCTCCCCTGGGATCTCACGGCCCCCCCAGGAGACGTCACCTTAGGAGCGATGATACGTTTTGGAAGCAAAAGGGACCTGGGGTGCCCTGCCCTGGGAGTGTCCAACTTGCCTCCAGTGCGGCCTTGTTCTAACTTCTTTCCACAGCAGGGAACACGCTGCCCCATAGGAAACTTCACTTCAGGTCGGGTTTACGTGGCGGAAGCATAAGGGTCTGGGCCTGCACTTAACACGCAGTGTGCAACTTGCCTCGCGGGCGCCCCAGGTTCCAAGTCCTTTGCACAGCCGGGAGCCCACTGCCCTTTGGGGATCCTCCCCTGAAGGTCGCGTTCACGTTTTGGAAGCCGCAGCGTCTTTGCGTGATCTTAACTCAGAGTATCCAACAAGCTTCTAGTCCGCCCTTCTTCTCAAGTCTTCCCTTCACTTGGGAACACACGGCCACTGAGGAGACTTCACCTGAAGCGCGGCTACACGTTTTGCAGCCCAAGGGGCTGGACGGGCAACTGAACTCAGAAGCTCCAACTGCCCTCTAGTCGGCCTTGGTTCTAAGTTCTTTCCTGACATGGGAACACACGGCCGCATAGGCCTCTTGGCCTTCAGAGCGTTTCTACGTGTTGGAAGCAGCAGGGCCTTAGCCTGCCCTTTACTTAGAGCTTGCAACTTGGCGTAGAGTCCGCCTTTGTGCTAAGTGCTTTCCTGGGCCGCATTGGCGAGCACTTCACTCAGAGTCTCCAACCTGCCTTAGAGTCCGCCTTGGTTCTAACCCCTTTCCTCAACTTGGGAGAACGCTGCCCTCTAGTAGTGTTTGTCTTCGCTGCGTTGGTAAGGTTTGGGAAGCCTAAGGGCCTTCCCTGGAACTCAACTCGGTGTAGCCAGCAGGCTTCTCGTCCGCCCCGGTTCTAAGGTCTTTCCTCCCCTGGGATCTCACGGCCCCCCCAGGAGACGTCACCTTAGGAGCGATGATACGTTTTGGAAGCAAAAGGGACCTGGGGTGCCCTGCCCTGGGAGTGTCCAACTTGCCTCCAGTGCGGCCTTGTTCTAACTTCTTTCCACAGCAGGGAACACGCTGCCCCATAGGAAACTTCACTTCAGGTCGGGTTGACGTGGCGGAAGCATAAGGGTCTGGGCCTGCACTTAACGCGCAGTGTGCAACTTGCCTCGCGGGCGCCCCAGGTTCCAAGTCCTTTGCACAGCCGGGAGCCAACTGCCCTTTGGGAATCCTCCCCTGAAGGTCGCGTTCACGTTTTGGAAGCCGCAGCGTCTTTGCGTGCCCTTAACTCAGAGTATCCAACAAGCTTCTAGTCCGCCCTTCTTCTCAAGTCTTCCCTTCACTTGGGAACACACGGCCACTGAGGAGACTTCACCTGAAGCGCGGCTACAGGTTTTGCAGCCCAAGGGGCTGGACGGGCAACTGAACTCAGAAGCTCCAACTGCCCTCTAGTCGGCCTTGGTTCTAAGTTCTTTCCTGACATGGGAACACACGGCCGCATAGGCCTCTTGGCCTTCAGAGCGTTTCCACGTTTTGGAAGCAGCAGGTCCTTAGCCTGCCCTTTACTTAGAGCTTGCAACTTGGCGTAGAGTCCGCCTTTGTGCTAAGTGCTTTCCTGGGCCGCATTGGCGAGCACTTCACTCAGAGTCTCCAACCTGCCTTAGAGTCCGCCTTGGTTCTAACCCCTTTCCTCAAGTTGGGAGAACGCTGCCCTCTAGTAGTGTTCGTCTTCGCTGCATTGGTAAGGTTTGGGAAGCCTAAGGGCCTTCCCTGGAACTCAACTCGGTGTAGCCAGCAGGCTTCTCGTCCGCCCCGGTTCTAAGGTCTTTCCTCCCCTGGGATCTCACGGCCCCCCCAGGAGACGTCACCTTAGGAGCGATGATACGTTTTGGAAGCAAAAGGGACCTGGGGTGCCCTGCCCTGGGAGTGTCCAACTTGCCTCCAGTGCGGCCTTGTTCTAACTTCTTTCCACAGCAGGGAACACGCTGCCCCATAGGAAACTTCACTTCAGGTCGGGTTTACGTGGCGGAAGCATAAGGGTCTGGGCCTGCACTTAACGCGCAGTGTGCAACTTGCCTCGCGGGCGCCCCAGGTTCCAAGTCCTTTGCACAGCCGGGAGCCATCTGCCCTTTGGGAATCCTCCCCTGAAGGTCGCGTTCACGTTTTGGAAGCCGCAGCGTCTTTGCGTGCCCTTAACTCAGAGTATCCAACAAGCTTCTAGTCCGCCCTTCTTCTCAAGTCTTCCCTTCACTTGGGAACACACGGCCACTGAGGAGACTTCACCTGAAGCGCGGCGACAGGTTTTGCAGCCCAAGGGGCTGGACGGGCAACTTAACTCAGAAGCTCCAACTGCCCTCTAGTCGGCCTTGGTTCTAAGTTCTTTCCTGACATGGGAACACACGGCCGCATAGGCCTCTTGGCCTTCAGAGCGTTTCCACGTTTTGGAAGCAGCAGGTCCTTAGCCTGCCCTTTACTTAGAGCTTGCAACTTGGCGTAGAGTCCGCCTTTGTGCTAAGTGCTTTCCTGGGCCGCATTGGCGAGCACTTCACTCAGAGTCTCCAACCTGACTTAGAGTCCGCCTTGGTTCTAACCCCTTTCCTCAACTTGGGAGAACGCTGCCCTCTAGTAGTGTTCGTCTTCGCTGCGTTGGTAAGGTTTGGGAAGCCTAAGGGCCTTCCCTGGAACTCAACTCGGTGTAGCCAGCAGGCTTCTCGTCCGCCCCGGTTCTAAGGTCTTTCCTCCCCTGGGATCTCACGGCCCCCCCAGGAGACGTCACCTTAGGAGCGATGATACGTTTTGGAAGCAAAAGGGACCTGGGGTGCCCTGCCCTGGGAGTGTCCAACTTGCCTCCAGTGCGGCCTTGTTCTAACATCTTTCCACAGCAGGGAACACGCTGCCCCATAGGAAACTTCACTTCAGGTCGGGTTTACGTGGCGGAAGCATAAGGGTCTGGGCCTGCACTTAACACGCAGTGTGCAACTTGCCTCGCGGGCGCCCCAGGTTCCAAGTCCTTTGCACAGCCGGGAGCCAACTGCCCTTTGGGAATCCTCCCCTGAAGGTCGCGTTCACGTTTTGGAAGCCGCAGCGTCTTTGCGTGATCTTAACTCAGAGTATCCAACAAGCTTCTAGTCCGCCCTTCTTCTCAAGTCTTCCCTTCACTTGGGAACACACGGCCACTGAGGAGACTTCACCTGAAGCGCGGCTACACGTTTTGCAGCCCAAGGGGCTGGACGGGCAACTGAACTCAGAAGCTCCAACTTCCCTCTAGTCGGCCTTGGTTCTAAGTTCTTTCCTGACATGGGAACACACGGCCGCATAGGCCTCTTGGCCTTCAGAGCGTTTCTACGTGTTGGAAGCAGCAGGGCCTTAGCCTGCCCTTTACTTAGAGCTTGCAACTTGGCGTAGAGTCCGCCTTTGTGCTAAGTGCTTTCCTGGGCCGCATTGGCGAGCACTTCACTCAGAGTCTCCAACCTGCCTTAGAGTCCGCCTTGGTTCTAACCCCTTTCCTCAACTTGGGAGAACGCTGCCCTCTAGTAGTGTTTGTCTTCGCTGCGTTGGTAAGGTTTGGGAAGCCTAAGGGCCTTCCCTGGAACTCAACTCGGTGTAGCCAGCAGGCTTCTCGTCCGCCCCGGTTCTAAGGTCTTTCCTCCCCTGGGATCTCACGGCCCCCCCAGGAGACGTCACCTTAGGAGCGATGATACGTTTTGGAAGCAAAAGGGACCTGGGGTGCCCTGCCCTGGGAGTGTCCAACTCGCCTCCAGTGCGGCCTTGTTCTAACTTCTTTCCACAGCAGGGAACACGCTGCCCCATAGGAAACTTCACTTCAGGTCGGGTTTACGTGGCGGAAGCATAAGGGTCTGGGCCTGCACTTAACGCGCAGTG
This sequence comes from Meles meles, assembly GCF_922984935.1. Lineage (NCBI taxonomy): Eukaryota > Metazoa > Chordata > Mammalia > Carnivora > Mustelidae > Meles > Meles meles. The sequence goes on from NW_025721606.1 coordinate 611,679, forward strand.
TGCAACTTGCCTCGCGGGCGCCCCAGGTTCCAAGTCCTTTGCACAGCCAGGAGCCCACAGCCCTTTGGGAATCCTCCCCTGAAGTCGGGTTCACGTTTTGGAAGCCGCAGCGTCTTTGCGTGCCCTTAACTCAGAGTATCCAACAAGCTTCTAGTCCGCCCTTCTTCTCAAGTCTTCCCTTCACTTGGGAACACACTGCCACTGAGGAGACTTCACCTGAAGCGCGGCTACAGGTTTTGTAGCCCAAGGGGCTAGACGGGCAACTTAACTCAGAAGCTCCAACTGCCCTCTAGTCGGCCTTGGTTCTAAGTTCTTTCCTGACATGGGAACACACGGCCGCATACGCCTCTTGGCCTTCAGAGCGTTTCTACGTGTTGGAAGCAGCAGGGCCTTAGCCTGCCCTTTACTTAGAGCTTGCAACTTGGCGTAGAGTCCGCCTTTGTGCTAAGTGCTTTCCTGGGCCGCATTGGCGAGCACTTCACTCAGAGTCTCCAACCTGCTTAGAGTCCGCCTTGGTTCTAACCCCTTTCCTCAACTTGGGAGAACGCTGCCCTCTAGTAGTGTTCGTCTTCGCTGCGTTGGTAAGGTTTGGGAAGCCTAAGGGCCTTCCCTGGAACTCAACTCGGTGTAGCCAGCAGGCTTCTCGTCCGCCCCGGTTCTAAGGTCTTTCCTCCCCTGGGATCTCACGGCCCCCCCAGGAGACGTCACCTTAGGAGCGATGATACGTTTTGGAAGCAAAAGGGACCTGGGGTGCCCTGCCCTGGGAGTGTCCAACTTGCCTCCAGTGCGGCCTTGTTCTAACTTCTTTCCACAGCAGGGAACACGCTGCCCCATAGGAAACTTCACTTCAGGTCGGGTTGACGTGGCGGAAGCATAAGGGTCTGGGCCTGCACTTAACGCGCAGTGTGCAACTTGCCTCGCGGGCGCCCCAGGTTCCAAGTCCTTTGCACAGCCGGGAGCCAACTGCCCTTTGGGAATCCTCCCCTGAAGGTCGCGTTCACGTTTTGGAAGCCGCAGCGTCTTTGCGTGCCCTTAACTCAGAGTATCCAACAAGCTTCTAGTCCGCCCTTCTTCTCAAGTCTTCCCTTCACTTGGGAACACACGGCCACTGAGGAGACTTCACCTGAAGCGCGGCTACAGGTTTTGCAGCCCAAGGGGCTGGACGGGCAACTGAACTCAGAAGCTCCAACTGCCCTCTAGTCGGCCTTGGTTTTAAGTTCTTTCCTGACATGGGAACACACGGCCGCATAGGCCTCTTGGCCTTCAGAGCGTTTCCACGTTTTGGAAGCAGCAGGTCCTTAGCCTGCCCTTTACTTAGAGCTTGCAACTTGGCGTAGAGTCCGCCTTTGTGCTAAGTGCTTTCCTGGGCCGCATTGGCGAGCACTTCACTCAGAGTCTCCAACCTGCCTTAGAGTCCGCCTTGGTTCTAACCCCTTTCCTCAAGTTGGGAGAACGCTGCCCTCTAGTAGTGTTCGTCTTCGCTGCATTGGTAAGGTTTGGGAAGCCTAAGGGCCTTCCCTGGAACTCAACTCGGTGTAGCCAGCAGGCTTCTCGTCCGCCCCGGTTCTAAGGTCTTTCCTCCCCTGGGATCTCACGGCCCCCCCAGGAGACGTCACCTTAGGAGCGATGATACGTTTTGGAAGCAAAAGGGACCTGGGGTGCCCTGCCCTGGGAGTGTCCAACTTGCCTCCAGTGCGGCCTTGTTCTAACTTCTTTCCACAGCAGGGAACACGCTGCCCCATAGGAAACTTCACTTCAGGTCGGGTTTACGTGGCGGAAGCATAAGGGTCTGGGCCTGCACTTAACGCGCAGTGTGCAACTTGCCTCGCGGGCGCCCCAGGTTCCAAGTCCTTTGCACAGCCGGGAGCCATCTGCCCTTTGGGAATCCTCCCCTGAAGGTCGCGTTCACGTTTTGGAAGCCGCAGCGTCTTTGCGTGCCCTTAACTCAGAGTATCCAACAAGCTTCTAGTCCGCCCTTCTTCTCAAGTCTTCCCTTCACTTGGGAACACACGGCCACTGAGGAGACTTCACCTGAAGCGCGGCGACAGGTTTTGCAGCCCAAGGGGCTGGACGGGCAACTTAACTCAGAAGCTCCAACTGCCCTCTAGTCGGCCTTGGTTCTAAGTTCTTTCCTGACATGGGAACACACGGCCGCATAGGCCTCTTGGCCTTCAGAGCGTTTCCACGTTTTGGAAGCAGCAGGTCCTTAGCCTGCCCTTTACTTAGAGCTTGCAACTTGGCGTAGAGTCCGCCTTTGTGCTAAGTGCTTTCCTGGGCCGCATTGGCGAGCACTTCACTCAGAGTCTCCAACCTGACTTAGAGTCCGCCTTGGTTCTAACCCCTTTCCTCAACTTGGGAGAACGCTGCCCTCTAGTAGTGTTCGTCTTCGCTGCGTTGGTAAGGTTTGGGAAGCCTAAGGGCCTTCCCTGGAACTCAACTCGGTGTAGCCAGCAGGCTTCTCGTCCGCCCCGGTTCTAAGGTCTTTCCTCCCCTGGGATCTCACGGCCCCCCCAGGAGACGTCACCTTAGGAGCGATGATACGTTTTGGAAGCAAAAGGGACCTGGGGTGCCCTGCCCTGGGAGTGTCCAACTTGCCTCCAGTGCGGCCTTGTTCTAACATCTTTCCACAGCAGGGAACACGCTGCCCCATAGGAAACTTCACTTCAGGTCGGGTTTACGTGGCGGAAGCATAAGGGTCTGGGCCTGCACTTAACACGCAGTGTGCAACTTGCCTCGCGGGCGCCCCAGGTTCCAAGTCCTTTGCACAGCCGGGAGCCAACTGCCCTTTGGGAATCCTCCCCTGAAGGTCGCGTTCACGTTTTGGAAGCCGCAGCGTCTTTGCGTGATCTTAACTCAGAGTATCCAACAAGCTTCTAGTCCGCCCTTCTTCTCAAGTCTTCCCTTCACTTGGGAACACACGGCCACTGAGGAGACTTCACCTGAAGCGCGGCTACACGTTTTGCAGCCCAAGGGGCTGGACGGGCAACTGAACTCAGAAGCTCCAACTTCCCTCTAGTCGGCCTTGGTTCTAAGTTCTTTCCTGACATGGGAACACACGGCCGCATAGGCCTCTTGGCCTTCAGAGCGTTTCTACGTGTTGGAAGCAGCAGGGCCTTAGCCTGCCCTTTACTTAGAGCTTGCAACTTGGCGTAGAGTCCGCCTTTGTGCTAAGTGCTTTCCTGGGCCGCATTGGCGAGCACTTCACTCAGAGTCTCCAACCTGCCTTAGAGTCCGCCTTGGTTCTAACCCCTTTCCTCAACTTGGGAGAACGCTGCCCTCTAGTAGTGTTCGTCTTCGCTGCGTTGGTAAGGTTTGGGAAGCCTAAGGGCCTTCCCTGGAACTCAACTCGGTGTAGCCAGCAGGCTTCTCGTCCGCCCCGGTTCTAAGGTCTTTCCTCCCCTGGGATCTCACGGCCCCCCCAGGAGACGTCACCTTAGGAGCGATGATACGTTTTGGAAGCAAAAGGGACCTGGGGTGCCCTGCCCTGGGAGTGTCCAACTCGCCTCCAGTGCGGCCTTGTTCTAACTTCTTTCCACAGCAGGGAACACGCTGCCCCATAGGAAACTTCACTTCAGGTCGGGTTTACGTGGCGGAAGCATAAGGGTCTGGGCCTGCACTTAACACGCAGTGTGCAACTTGCCTCGCGGGCGCCCCAGGTTCCAAGTCCTTTGCACAGCCGGGAGCCCACTGCCCTTTGGGAATCCTCCCCTGAAGGTCGCGTTCACGTTTTGGAAGCCGCAGCGTCTTTGCGTGATCTTAACTCAGAGTATCCAACAAGCTTCTAGTCCGCCCTTCTTCTCAAGTCTTCCCTTCACTTGGGAACACACGGCCACTGAGGAGACTTCACCTGAAGCGCGGCTACACGTTTTGCAGCCCAAGGGGCTGGACGGGCAACTGAACTCAGAAGCTCCAACTGCCCTCTAGTCGGCCTTGGTTCTAAGTTCTTTCCTGACATGGGAACACACGGCCGCATAGGCCTCTTGGCCTTCAGAGCGTTTCTACGTGTTGGAAGCAGCAGGGCCTTAGCCTGCCCTTTACTTAGAGCTTGCAACTTGGCGTAGAGTCCGCCTTTGTGCTAAGTGCTTTCCTGGGCCGCATTGGCGAGCACTTCACTCAGAGTCTCCAACCTGCCTTAGAGTCCGCCTTGGTTCTAACCCCTTTCCTCAACTTGGGAGAACGCTGCCCTCTAGTAGTGTTCGTCTTCGCTGCGTTGGTAAGGTTTGGGAAGCCTAAGGGCCTTCCCTGGAACTCAACTCGGTGTAGCCAGCAGGCTTCTCGTCCGCCCCGGTTCTAAGGTCTTTCCTCCCCTGGGATCTCACGGCCCCCCCAGGAGACGTCACCTTAGGAGCGATGATACGTTTTGGAAGCAAAAGGGACCTGGGGTGCCCTGCCCTGGGAGTGTCCAACTTGCCTCCAGTGCGGCCTTGTTCTAACTTCTTTCCACAGCAGGGAACACGCTGCCCCATAGGAAACTTCACTTCAGGTCGGGTTGACGTGGCGGAAGCATAAGGGTCTGGGCCTGCACTTAACGCGCAGTGTGCAACTTGCCTCGCGGGCGCCCCAGGTTCCAAGTCCTTTGCACAGCCGGGAGCCAACTGCCCTTTGGGAATCCTCCCCTGAAGGTCGCGTTCACGTTTTGGAAGCCGCAGCGTCTTTGCGTGCCCTTAACTCAGAGTATCCAACAAGCTTCTAGTCCGCCCTTCTTCTCAAGTCTTCCCTTCACTTGGGAACACACGGCCACTGAGGAGACTTCACCTGAAGCGCGGCTACAGGTTTTGCAGCCCAAGGGGCTGGACGGGCAACTGAACTCAGAAGCTCCAACTGCCCTCTAGTCGGCCTTGGTTCTAAGTTCTTTCCTGACATGGGAACACACGGCCGCATAGGCCTCTTGGCCTTCAGAGCGTTTCCACGTTTTGGAAGCAGCAGGTCCTTAGCCTGCCCTTTACTTAGAGCTTGCAACTTGGCGTAGAGTCCGCCTTTGTGCTAAGTGCTTTCCTGGGCCGCATTGGCGAGCACTTCACTCAGAGTCTCCAACCTGCCTTAGAGTCCGCCTTGGTTCTAACCCCTTTCCTCAAGTTGGGAGAACGCTGCCCTCTAGTAGTGTTCGTCTTCGCTGCATTGGTAAGGTTTGGGAAGCCTAAGGGCCTTCCCTGGAACTCAACTCGGTGTAGCCAGCAGGCTTCTCGTCCGCCCCGGTTCTAAGGTCTTTCCTCCCCTGGGATCTCACGGCCCCCCCAGGAGACGTCACCTTAGGAGCGATGATACGTTTTGGAAGCAAAAGGGACCTGGGGTGCCCTGCCCTGGGAGTGTCCAACTTGCCTCCAGTGCGGCCTTGTTCTAACTTCTTTCCACAGCAGGGAACACGCTGCCCCATAGGAAACTTCACTTCAGGTCGGGTTTACGTGGCGGAAGCATAAGGGTCTGGGCCTGCACTTAACGCGCAGTGTGCAACTTGCCTCGCGGGCGCCCCAGGTTCCAAGTCCTTTGCACAGCCGGGAGCCATCTGCCCTTTGGGAATCCTCCCCTGAAGGTCGCGTTCACGTTTTGGAAGCCGCAGCGTCTTTGCGTGCCCTTAACTCAGAGTATCCAACAAGCTTCTAGTCCGCCCTTCTTCTCAAGTCTTCCCTTCACTTGGGAACACACGGCCACTGAGGAGACTTCACCTGAAGCGCGGCTACAGGTTTTGCAGCCCAAGGGGCTGGACGGGCAACTTAACTCAGAAGCTCCAACTGCCCTCTAGTCGGCCTTGGTTCTAAGTTCTTTCCTGACATGGGAACACACGGCCGCATAGGCCTCTTGGCCTTCAGAGCGTTTCCACGTTTTGGAAGCAGCAGGTCCTTAGCCTGCCCTTTACTTAGAGCTTGCAACTTGGCGTAGAGTCCGCCTTTGTGCTAAGTGCTTTCCTGGGCCGCATTGGCGAGCACTTCACTCAGAGTCTCCAACCTGACTTAGAGTCCGCCTTGGTTCTAACCCCTTTCCTCAACTTGGGAGAACGCTGCCCTCTAGTAGTGTTCGTCTTCGCTGCGTTGGTAAGGTTTGGGAAGCCTAAGGGCCTTCCCTGGAACTCAACTCGGTGTAGCCAGCAGGCTTCTCGTCCGCCCCGGTTCTAAGGTCTTTCCTCCCCTGGGATCTCACGGCCCCCCCAGGAGACGTCACCTTAGGAGCGATGATACGTTTTGGAAGCAAAAGGGACCTGGGGTGCCCTGCCCTCGGAGTGTCCAACTTGCCTCCAGTGCGGCCTTGTTCTAACTTCTTTCCACAGCAGGGAACACGCTGCCCCATAGGAAACTTCACTTCAGGTCGGGTTTACGTGGCGGAAGCATAAGGGTCTGGGCCTGCACTTAACGCGCAGTGTGCAACTTGCCTCGCGGGCGCCCCAGGTTCCAAGTCCTTTGCACAGCCGGGAGCCAACTGCCCTTTGGGAATCCTCCCCTGAAGGTCGCGTTCACGTTTTGGAAGCCGCAGCGTCTTTGCGTGCCCTTAACTCAGAATATCCAACAAGCTTCTAGTCCGCCCTTCTTCTCAAGTCTTCCCTTCACTTGGGAACACACTGCCACTGAGGAGACTTCACCTGAAGCGCGGCTACACGTTTTGCAGCCCAAGGGGCTGGACGGGCAACTGAACTCAGAAGCTCCAACTGCCCTCTAGTCGGCCTTGGTTCTAAGTTCTTTCCTGACATGGGAACACACGGCCGCATAGGCCTCTTGGCCTTCAGAGCGTTTCTACGTGTTGGAAGCAGCAGGGCCTTAGCCTGCCCTTTACTTAGAGCTTGCAACTTGGCGTAGAGTCCGCCTTTGTGCTAAGTGCTTTCCTGGGCCGCATTGGCGAGCACTTCACTCAGAGTCTCCAACCTGCCTTAGAGTCCGCCTTGGGTCTAACCCCTTTCCTCAACTTGGGAGAACGCTGCCCTCTAGTAGTGTTCGTCTTCGCTGCGTTGGTAAGGTTTGGGAAGCCTAAGGGCCTTCCCTGGAACTCAACTCGGTGTAGCCAACAGGCTTCTCGTCCGCCCCGGTTCTAAGGTCTTTCCTCCCCTGGGATCTCACGGCCCCCCCAGGAGACGTCACCTTAGGAGCGATGATACGTTTTGGAAGCAAAAGGGACCTGGGGTGCCCTGCCCTGGGAGTGTCCAACTCGCCTCCAGTGCGGCCTTGTTCTAACATCTTTCCACAGCAGGGAACACGCTGCCCCATAGGAAACTTCACTTCAGGTCGGGTTTACGTGGCGGAAGCATAAGGGTCTGGGCCTGCACTTAACACGCAGTGTGCAACTTGCCTCGCGGGCGCCCCAGGTTCCAAGTCCTTTGCACAGCCGGGAGCCAACTGCCCTTTGGGAATCCTCCCCTGAAGGTCGCGTTCACGTTTTGGAAGCCGCAGCGTCTTTGCGTGATCTTAACTCAGAGTATCCAACAAGCTTCTAGTCCGCCCTTCTTCTCAAGTCTTCCCTTCACTTGGGAACACACTGCCACTGAGGAGACTTCACCTGAAGCGCGGCTACAGGTTTTGCAGCCCAAGGGGCTGGACGGGCAACTTAACTCAGAATTCCAACTGCCCTCTAGTCAGCCTTGGTTCTAAGTTCTTTCCTGACATGGGAACACACGGCCGCATAGGCCTCTTGGCCTTCAGAGCGTTTCTACGTGTTGGAAGCCGCAGGGCCTTAGCCTGCCCTTTACTTAGAGCTTGCAACTTGGCGTAGAGTCCGCCTTTGTGCTAAGTGCTTTCCTGGGCCGCATTGGCGAGCACTTCACTCAGAGTCTCCAACCTGCCTTAGAGTCCGCCTTGGTTCTAACCCCTTTCCTCAACTTGGGAGAACGCTGCCCTCTAGTAGTGTTCGTCTTCGCTGCGTTGGTAAGGTTTGGGAAGGCTAAGGGCCTTCCCTGGAACTCAACTCGGTGTAGCCAGCAGGCTTCTCGTCCGCCCCGGTTCTAAGGTCTTTCCTCCCCTGGGATCTCACGGCCCCCCCAGGAGACGTCACCTTAGGAGGGATGATACGTTTTGGAAGCAAAAGGGACCTGGGGTGCCCTGCCCTGGGAGTGTCCAACTTGCCTCCAGTGCGGCCTTGTTCTAACTTCTTTCCACAGCAGGGAACACGCTGCCCCATAGGAAACTTCACTTCAGGTCGGGTTGACGTGGCGGAAGCATAAGGGTCTGGGCCTGCACTTAACGCGCAGTGTGCAACTTGCCTCGCGGGCGCCCCAGGTTCCAAGTCCTTTGCACAGCCGGGAGCCAACTGCCCTTTGGGAATCCTCCCCTGAAGGTCGCGTTCACGTTTTGGAAGCCGCAGCGTCTTTGCGTGCCCTTAACTCAGAGTATCCAACAAGCTTCTAGTCCGCCCTTCTTCTCAAGTCTTCCCTTCACTTGGGAACACACTGCCACTGAGGAGACTTCACCTGAAGCGCGGCTACAGGTTTTGCAGCCCAAGGGGCTGGACGGGCAACTTAACTCAGAATTCCAACTGCCCTGTAGTCAGCCTTGATTCTAAGTTCTTTCCTGACATGGGAACACACGGCCGCATAGGCCTCTTGGCCTTCAGAGCGTTTCTACGTGTTGGAAGCCGCAGGGCCTTAGCCTGCCCTTTACTTAGAGCTTGCAACTTGGCGTAGAGTCCGCCTTTGTGCTAAGTGCTTTCCTGGGCCGCATTGGCGAGCACTTCACTCAGAGTCTCCAACCTGCCTTAGAGTCCGCCTTGGTTCTAACCCCTTTCCTCAACTTGGGAGAACGCTGCCCTCTAGTAGTGTTCGTCTTCGCTGCGTTGGTAAGGTTTGGGAAGGCTAAGGGCCTTCCCTGGAACTCAACTCGGTGTAGCCAGCAGGCTTCTCGTCCGCCCCGGTTCTAAGGTCTTTCCTCCCCTGGGATCTCACGGCCCCCCCAGGAGACGTCACCTTAGGAGCGATGACACGTTTCGGAAGCAAAAGGGACCTGGGGTGCCCTGCCCTGGGAGTGTCCAACTTGCCTCCAGTGCGGCCTTGTTCTAACTTCTTTCCACAGCAGGGAACACGCTGCCCCATAGGAAACTTCACTTCAGGTCGGGTTTACGTGGCGGAAGCATAAGGGTCTGGGCCTGCACTTAACGCGCAGTGTGCAACTTGCCTCGCGGGCGCCCCAGGTTCCAAGTCCTTTGCACAGCCGGGAGCCAACTGCCCTTTGGGAATCCTCCCCTGAAGGTCGCGTTCACGTTTTGGAAGCCGCAGCGTCTTTGCGTGCCCTTAACTCAGAGTATCCAACAAGCTTCTAGTCCGCCCTTCTTCTCAAGTCTTCCCTTCACTTGGGAACACACTGCCACTGAGGAGACTTCACGTGAAGCGCGGCTACACGTTTTGCAGCCCAAGGGGCTGGACGGGCAACTGAACTCAGAAGATCCAACTGCCCTCTAGTCGGCCTTGGTTCTAAGTTCTTTCCTGACATGGGAACACACGGCCGCATAGGCCTCTTGGCCTTCAGAGCGTTTCTACGTGTTGGAAGCAGCAGGGCCTTAGCCTGCCCTTTACTTAGAGCTTGCAACTTGGCGTAGAGTCCGCCTTTGTGCTAAGTGCTTTCCTGGGCCGCATTGGCGAGCACTTCACTCAGAGTCTCCAACCTGCCTTAGAGTCCGCCTTGGTTCTAACCCCATTCCTCAACTTGGGAGAACGCTGCCCTCTAGTAGTGTTCGTCTTCGCTGCGTTGGTAAGGTTTGGGAAGCCTAAGGGCCTTCCCTGGAACTCAACTCTGTGTAGCCAACAGGCTTCTCGTCCGCCCCAGTTCTAAGGTCTTTCCTCCCCTGGGATCTCACGGCCCCCACAGCAGACATCACCTTAGGAGCGATGATACGTTTTGGAAGCAAAAGGGACCTGGGGTGCCATGCCCTGGGAGTGTCCAACTTGCCTCCAGTGCGGCCTTGTTCTAACTTCTTTCCACAGCAGGGAACACGCTGCCCCATAGGAAACTTCACTTCAGGTCGGGTTTACGTGGCGGAAGCATAAGGGTCTGGGCCTGCACTTAACGCGCAGTGTGCAACTTGCCTCGCGGGCGTCCCAGGTTCCAAGTCCTTTGCACAGCCGGGAGCCAACTGCCCTTTGGGTATCCTCCCCTGAAGGTCGCGTTCACGTTTTGGAAGCCGCAGTGTCTTTGCGTGCCCATAACTCAGAGTATCCAACAAGCTTCTAGTCCGCCGTACTTCTCAAGTCTTCCCTTCACTTGGGAACACACTGCCACTGAGGAGACTTCACCTGAAGCGCGGCTACACGTTTTGCAGCCCAAGGGGCTGGACGGTCAACTGAACTCAGAAGCTCCAACTGCCCTCTATTCGGCCTTATTTCTAAGTTCTTTCCTGACATGGGAACACACGGCCGCATAGGCCTCTTGGCCTTCAGAGCGTTTCTACGTGTTGGAAGCAGCAGGGCCTTAGCCTGCCCTTTACTTAGAGCTTGCAACTTGGCGTAGAGTACGCCTTTGTGCTAAGTGCTTTCCTGGGCCGCATTGGCGAGCACTTCACTCAGAGTCTCCAACCTGCCTTAGAGTCCGCCTTGGTTCTAACCCCTTTCCTCAACTTGGGAGAACGCTGCCCTCTGGTAGTGTTCGTCTTCGCTGCGTTGGTAAGGTTTGGGAAGCCTAAGGGCCTTGCCTGGTACTCAACTCGGTGTAGCCAACAGGCTTCTCGTCCGCCCCGGTTCTAAGGTCTTTCCTCCCCTGGGATCTCACGGCCCCCCCCATCAGACGTCACCTTAGGAGCGATGATACGTTTTGGAAGCAAAAGTGACCTGGGGTGCCCTGCCCTGGGAGTGTCCAACTTGCCTCCAGTGCGGCCTTGTTCTAACTTCTTTCCACAGCAGGGAACACGCTGCCCCATAGGAAACTTCACTTCAGGTCGGGTTTACGTGGCGGAAGCATAAGGGTCTGGGCCTGCACTTAACGCGCAGTGTGCAACTTGCCTCGCGGGGCCCTAGGTTCCAAGTCCTTTGCACAGCCGGGAGCCAACTGCCCTTTGGGAATCCTCCCCTGAAGGTCGCGTTCACGTTTTGGAAGCCGCAGCGTCTTTGCATACCCTTAACTCAGAGTATCCAACAAGCTTCTAGTCCGCCCTTCTTCTCAAGTCTTCCCTTCACTTGGGAACACACTGCCACTGAGGAGACTTCACCTGAAGCGCGGCTACACGTTTTGCAGCCCAAGGGGCTGGACGGGCAACTGAACTCAGAAGCTCCAACTGCCCTCTAGTCGGCCTTGGTTCTAAGTTCTTTCCTGACATGGGAACACACGGCCGCATAGGCCTCTTGGCCTTCAGAGCGTTTCTACGTGTTGGAAGCAGCAGGGCCTTAGCCTGCCCTTTACTTAGAGCTTTCAACTTGGCGTAGAGTCCGCCTTTGTGCTAAGTGCTTTCCTGGGCCGCATTGGCGAGCACTTCACTCAGAGTCTCCAACCTGCCTTAGAGTCCGCCTTGGTTCTAACCCCTTTCCTCAACTTGGGAGAACGCTGCCCTCTAGTAGTGTTCGTCTTCGCTGCGTTGGTAAGGTTTGGGAAGACTAAGGGCCTTCCCTGGAACTCAACTCGGTGTAGCCAGCAGGCTTCTCGTCCGCCCCGGTTCTAAGGTCTTTCCTCCCCTGGGATCTCACGGCCCCCCCAGGAGACGTCACCTTAGGAGCGATGATACGTTTTGGAAGCAAAAGGGACCTGGGGTGCCCTGCCCTGGGAGTGTCCAACTTGCCTCCAGTGCGGCCTTGTTCTAACTTCTTTCCACAGCAGGGAACACGCTGCCCCATAGGAAACTTCACTTCAGGTCGGGTTTACGTGGCGGAAGCATAAGGGTCTGGGCCTGCACTTAACGCGCAGTGTGCAACTTGCCTCGCGGGCGCCCCAGGTTCCAAGTCCTTTGCACAGCCGGGAGCCAACTGCCCTTTGGGAATCCTCCCCTGAAGGTCGCGTTCACGTTTTGGAAGCCGCAGCGTCTTTGCGTGCCCTTAACTCAGAGTATCCAACAAGCTTCTAGTCCGCCCTTCTTCTCAAGTCTTCCCTTCACTTGGGAACACACTGCCACTGAGGAGACTTCACCTGAAGCGCGGCTACAAGTTTTGCAGCCCAAGGGGCTGGACGGGCAACTGAACTCAGAAGCTCCAACTGCCCTCTAGTCGGCCTTGGTTCTAAGTTCTTTCCTGACATGGGAACACACGGCCGCATAGGCCTCTTGGCCTTCAGAGCGTTTCTACGTGTTGGAAGCAGCAGGGCCTTAGCCTGCCCTTTACTTAGAGCTTGCAACTTGGCGTAGAGTCCGCCTTTGTGCTAAGTGCTTTCCTGGGCCGCATTGGCGAGCACTTCACTCAGAGTATCCAACCTGCCTTAGAGTCCGCCTTGGTTCTAACCCCTTTCCTCAACTTGGGAGAACGCTGCCCTCTAGTAGTGTTCGTCTTCGCTGCGTTGGTAAGGTTTGGGAAGCCTAAGGGCCTTCCCTGGAACTCAACTCGGTGTAGCCAACAGGCTTCTCGTCCGCCCCGGTTCTAAGGTCTTTCCTCCCCTGGGATCTCACGGCCCCCCCAGCAGACGTCACCTTAGGAGCGATGATACGTTTTGGAAGCAAAAGGGACCTGGGGTGCCCTGCCCTGGGAGTGTCCAACTTGCCTCCAGTGCGGCCTTTTTCTAACTTCTTTCCACAGCAGGGAACACGCTGCCCCATAGGAAACTTCACTTCAGGTCGGGTTTACGTGGCGGAAGCATAAGGGTCTGGGCCTGCACTTAATGCGCAGTGTGCAACTTGCCTCGCGGGCGCCCGTGGTTCCAAGTCCTTTGCACAGCCGGGAGCCAACTGCCCTTTGGGAATCCTCCCCTGAAGGTCGCGTTCACGTTTTGGAAGCCGCAGCGTCTTTGCATGCCCTTAACTCAGAGTATCCAACAAGCTTCTAGTCCGCCCTTCTTCTCAAGTCTTCCCTTCACTTGGGAACACACGGCCACTGAGGAGACTTCACCTGAAGCGCGGCTACACGTTTTGCAGCCCAAGGGGCTGGGCGGACAACTGAACTCAGAAGCTCCAACTGCCCTCTAGTCGGCCTTGGTTCTAAGTTCTTTCCTGACATGGGAACACACGGCCGAATAGGCCTCTTGGCCTTCAGAGCGTTTCTACGTGTTGGAAGCAGCAGGGCCTTAGCCTGCCCTTTACTTAGAGCTTGCAACTTGGCGTAGAGTCCGCCTTTGTGCTAAGTGCTTTCCTGGGCCGCATTGGCGAGCACTTCACTCAGAGTCTCCAACCTGCCTTAGAATCCGCCTTGGTTCTAACCCCTTTCCTCGACTTGGGAGAACGCTGCCCTCTAGTAGTGTTCGTCTTCGCTGCGTTGGTAAGGTTTGGGAAGCCTAAGGGCCTTCCCTGGAACTCAACTCGGTGTAGCCAGCAGGCTTCTCGTCCGCCCCGGTTCTAAGGTCTTTCCTCCCCTGGGATCTCACGGCCCCCCCAGGAGACGTCACCTTAGGAGCGATGATACGTTTTGGAAGCAAAAGGGACCTGAGGTGCCCTGCCCTGGGAGTGTCCAACTAGCCTCCAGTGCGGCCTTGTTCTAACTTCTTTCCACAGCAGGGAACACGCTGCCCCATAGGAAACTTCACTTCAGGTCGAGTTTACGTGGCGGAAGCATAAGGGTCTGGGCCTGCACTTAACGCGCAGTGTGCAAATTGCCTCGCGGGCGCCCCAGGTTCTAAGTCCTTTGCACAGCCGGGAGCCAACTGCCCTTTGGGAATCCTCCCCTGAAGGTCGCGTTCACGTTGTGGAAGCCGCAGCGTCTTTGCGTGCCCTTAACTCAGAGTATCCAACAAGCTTCTAGTCCGCCCTTCTTCTCAAGTCTTCCCTTCACTTGGGAACACACGGCCACTGAGGAGACTTCACCTGAAGCGCGGCTACACGTTTTGCAGCCCAAGGGGCTGGACGGGCAACTGAACTCAGAAGCTACAACTGCCCTCTAGTCGGCCTTGGTTCTAAGTTCTTTCCTGACATGGGAACACACGGCCGCATAGGCCTCTTGGCCTTCAGAGCGTTTCTCCGTGTTGGAAGCAGCAGGGCCTTAGCCTGCCCTTTACTTAGAGCTTGCAACTTGGCGTAGAGTCCGCCTTTGTGCTAAGTGCTTTCCTGGGCCGCATTGGCGAGCACTTCACTCAGAGTCTCCAACCTGCCTTAGAGTCCGCCTTGGTTCTAACCCCTTTCCTCAAGTTGGGAGAACGCTGCCCTCTAGTAGTGTTCGTCTTCGCTGCGTTGGTAAGGTTTGGGAAGCCTAAGGGCCTTCCCTGGAACTCAACTCGGTGTAGCCAGCAGGCTTCTCGTCCGCCCCGGTTCTAAGTTCTTTCCTCCCCTGGGATCTCACGGCTCCCCCAGGAGACGTCACCTTAGGAGCGATGATACGTTTTGGAAGCAAAAGGGACCTGGGGTGCCCTGCCCTGGGAGTGTCCAACTTGCCTCCAGTGCGGCCTTGTTCTAACTTCTTTCCACAGCAGGGAACACGCTGCCCCATAGGAAACTTCACTTCAGGTCGGGTTTACGTGGCGGAAGCATAAGGGTCTGGGCCTGCACTTAACCCGCAGTGTGCAACTTGCCTCGCGGGCGCCCCAGGTTCCAAGTCCTTTGCACAGCCGGGAGCCAACTGCCCTTTGGGAATCCTCCCCTGAAGGTCGCGTTCACGTTTTGGAAGCCGCAGCGTCTTTGCGTGCCCTTAACTCAGAGTATCCAACAAGCTTCTAGTCCGCCCTTCTTCTCAAGTCTTCCCTTCACTTGGGAACACACTGCCACTGAGGAGACTTCACCTGAAGCGCGGCTACACGTTTTGCAGCCCTAGGGGCTGGACGGGCAACTGAACTCAGAAGCTCCAACTGCCCTCTAGTCGGTCTTGGTTCTAAGTTCTTTCCTGACATGGGAACACACGGCCGCATAGGCCTCTTGGCCTTCAGAGCATTTCTACGTGTTGGAAGCAGCAGGGCCATAGGCTGCCCTTTACTTAGAGCTTTCAACTTGGCGTTGAGTCCGCCTTTGTGCTAAGTGCTTTCCTGGGCCGCATTGGCGAGCACTTCACTCAGAGTCTCCAACCTGCCTTAGAGTCCGCCTTGGTTCTAACCCCTTTCCTCAACTTGGGAGAACGCTGCCCTCTAGTAGTGTTCGTCTTCGCTGCGTTGGTAAGGTTTGGGAAGCCTAAGGGCCTTCCCTGGAACTCAACTCGGTGTAGCCAGCAGGCTTCTCGTACGCCCCGGTTCTAAGGTCTTTCCTCCCCTGGGATCTCACGGCCCCCCCAGGAGACGTCACCTTAGGAGCGATGATACGTTTTGGAAGCAAAAGGGACCTGGGGTGCCCTGCCCTGGGAGTGTCCAACTCGCCTCCAGTGCGGCCTTGTTCTAACTTCTTTCCACAGCAGGGAACACGCTGCCCCATAGGAAACTTCACTTCAGGTCGGGTTTACGTGGCGGAAGCATAAGGGTCTGGGCCTGCACTTAACGCGCAGTGTGCAACTTGCCTCGCGGGCGCCCCAGGTTCCAAGTCCTTTGCACAGCCGGGAGCCAACTGCCCTTTGGGAATCCTCCCCTGAAGGTCGCGTTCACGTTGTGGAAGCCGCAGCGTCTTTGCGTGCCCTTAACTCAGAGTATCCAACAAGCTTCTAGTCCGCCCTTCTTCTCAAGTCTTCCCTTCACTTGGGAACACACGGCCACTGAGGAGACTTCACCTGAAGCGCGGCTACAGGTTTTGCAGCCCAAGGGGCTGGACGGGCAACTGAACTCAGAAGCTCCAACTGCCCTCTAGTCGGCCTTGGTTCTAAGTTCTTTCCTGACATGGGAACACACGGCCGCATAGGCCTCTTGGCCTTCAGAGCGTTTCTACGTGTTGGAAGCAGCAGGGCCTAAGCCTGCCCTTTACTTAGAGCTTGCAACTTGGCGTAGAGTCCGCCTTTGTGCTAAGTGCTTTCCTGGGCCGCATTGGCGAGCACTTCACTCAGAGTCTCCAACCTGCCTTAGAGTCCGCCTTGGTTCTAACCCCTTTCCTCAACTTGGGAGAACGCTGCCCTCTAGTAGTGTTCGTCTTCGCTGCGTTGGTAAGGTTTGGGAAGCCTAAGGGCCTTCCGTGGAACTCAACTCGGTGTAGCCAGCAGGCTTCTCGTCCGCCCCGGTTCTAAGGTCTTTCCTCCCCTGGGATCTCACGGCCCCCCCAGGAGACGTCACCTTAGGAGCGATGATACGTTTCGGAAGCAAAAGGGACCTGGGGTGCCCTGCCCTGGGAGTGTCCAACTTGCCTCCAGTGCGGCCTTGTTCTAACTTCTTTCCACAGCAGGGAACACGCTGCCCCATAGGAAACTTCACTTCAGGTCGGGTTTACGTGGCGGAAGCATAAGGGTCTGGGCCTGCACTTAACGCGCAGTGTGCAACTTGCCTCGCGGGCGCCCCAGGTTCCAAGTCCTTTGCACAGCCGGGAGCCAACTGCCCTTTGGGAATCCTTCCCTGAAGGTCGCGTTCACGTTTTGGAAGCCGCAGCGTCTTTGCCTGCCCTTAACTCAGAGTATCCAACAAGCTTCTAGTCCGCCCTTCTTCTCAAGTCTTCCCTTCACTTGGGAACACACTGCCACTGAGGAGACTTCACCTGAAGCGCGGCTACACGTTTTGCAGCCCAAGGGGCTGGACGGGCAACTGAACTCAGAAGCTCCAACTGCCCTCTAGTCGGTCTTGGTTCTAAGTTCTTTCCTGACATGGGAACACACGGCCGCATAGGCCTCTTGGCCTTCAGAGCGTTTCTACGTGTTGGAAGCAGCAGGGCCTTAGCCTGCCCTTTACTTAGAGCTTGCAACTTGGCGTAGAGTCCGCCTTTGTGCTAAGTGCTTTCCTGGGCCGCATTGGCGAGCACTTCACTCAGAGTCTCCAACCTGCCTTAGAGTCCGCCTTGGTTCTAACCCCTTTCCTCAACTTGGGAGAACGCTGCCCTCTAGTAGTGTTCGTCTTCGCTGCGTTGGTAAGGTTTGGGAAGCCTAAGGGCCTTCCCTGGAACTCAACTCGGTGTAGCCAGCAGGCTTCTCGTACGCCCCGGTTCTAAGGTCTTTCCTCCCCTGGGATCTCACGGCCCCCCCAGGAGACGTCACCTTAGGAGCGATGATACGTTTTGGAAGCAAAAGGGACCTGGGGTGCCCTGCCCTGGGAGTGTCCAACTCGCCTCCAGTGCGGCCTTGTTCTAACTTCTTTCCACAGCAGGGAACACGCTGCCCCATAGGAAACTTCACTTCAGGTCGGGTTTACGTGGCGGAAGCATAAGGGTCTGGGCCTGCACTTAACGCGCAGTGTGCAACTTGCCTCGCGGGCGCCCCAGGTTCCAAGTCCTTTGCACAGCCGGGAGCCAACTGCCCTTTGGGAATCCTCCCCTGAAGGTCGCGTTCACGTTGTGGAAGCCGCAGCGTCTTTGCGTGCCCTTAACTCAGAGTATCCAACAAGCTTCTAGTCCGCCCTTCTTCTCAAGTCTTCCCTTCACTTGGGAACACACGGCCACTGAGGAGACTTCACCTGAAGCG
Source organism: Meles meles (assembly GCF_922984935.1). Lineage (NCBI taxonomy): Eukaryota > Metazoa > Chordata > Mammalia > Carnivora > Mustelidae > Meles > Meles meles. Next base: position 629,152 of record NW_025721606.1, read on the forward strand.
CGGCTACAGGTTTTGCAGCCCAAGGGGCTGGACGGGCAACTGAACTCAGAAGCTCCAACTGCCCTCTAGTCGGCCTTGGTTCTAAGTTCTTTCCTGACATGGGAACACACGGCCGCATAGGCCTCTTGGCCTTCAGAGCGTTTCTACGTGTTGGAAGCAGCAGGGCCTAAGCCTGCCCTTTACTTAGAGCTTGCAACTTGGCGTAGAGTCCGCCTTTGTGCTAAGTGCTTTCCTGGGCCGCATTGGCGAGCACTTCACTCAGAGTCTCCAACCTGCCTTAGAGTCCGCCTTGGTTCTAACCCCTTTCCTCAACTTGGGAGAACGCTGCCCTCTAGTAGTGTTCGTCTTCGCTGCGTTGGTAAGGTTTGGGAAGCCTAAGGGCCTTCCGTGGAACTCAACTCGGTGTAGCCAGCAGGCTTCTCGTCCGCCCCGGTTCTAAGGTCTTTCCTCCCCTGGGATCTCACGGCCCCCCCAGGAGACGTCACCTTAGGAGCGATGATACGTTTTGGAAGCAAAAGGGACCTGGGGTGCCCTGCCCTGGGAGTGTCCAACTTGCCTCCAGTGCGGCCTTGTTCTAACTTCTTTCCACAGCAGGGAACACGCTGCCCCATAGGAAACTTCACTTCAGGTCGGGTTTACGTGGCGGAAGCATAAGGGTCTGGGCCTGCACTTAACGCGCAGTGTGCAACTTGCCTCGCGGGCGCCCCAGGTTCCAAGTCCTTTGCACAGCCGGGAGCCAACTGCCCTTTGGGAATCCTTCCCTGAAGGTCGCGTTCACGTTTTGGAAGCCGCAGCGTCTTTGCGTGCCCTTAACTCAGAGTATCCAACAAGCTTCTAGTCCGCCCTTCTTCTCAAGTCTTCCCTTCACTTGGGAACACACTGCCACTGAGGAGACTTCACCTGAAGCGCGGCTACACGTTTTGCAGCCCAAGGGGCTGGACGGGCAACTGAACTCAGAAGCTCCAACTGCCCTCTAGTCGGTCTTGGTTCTAAGTTCTTTCCTGACATGGGAACACACGGCCGCATAGGCCTCTTGGCCTTCAGAGCGTTTCTACGTGTTGGAAGCAGCAGGGCCTTAGCCTGCCCTTTACTTAGAGCTTGCAACTTGGCGTAGAGTCCGCCTTTGTGCTAAGTGCTTTCCTGGGCCGCATTGGCGAGCACTTCACTCAGAGTCTCCAACCTGCCTTAGAGTCCGCCTTGGTTCTAACCCCTTTCCTCAACTTGGGAGAACGCTGCCCTCTAGTAGTGTTCGTCTTCGCTGCGTTGGTAAGGTTTGGGAAGCCTAAGGGCCTTCCCTGGAACTCAACTCGGTGTAGCCAGCAGGCTTCTCGTACGCCCCGGTTCTAAGGTCTTTCCTCCCCTGGGATCTCACGGCCCCCCCAGGAGACGTCACCTTAGGAGCGATGATACGTTTTGGAAGCAAAAGGGACCTGGGGTGCCCTGCCCTGGGAGTGTCCAACTCGCCTCCAGTGCGGCCTTGTTCTAACTTCTTTCCACAGCAGGGAACACGCTGCCCCATAGGAAACTTCACTTCAGGTCGGGTTTACGTGGCGGAAGCATAAGGGTCTGGGCCTGCACTTAACGCGCAGTGTGCAACTTGCCTCGCGGGCGCCCCAGGTTCCAAGTCCTTTGCACAGCCGGGAGCCAACTGCCCTTTGGGAATCCTCCCCTGAAGGTCGCGTTCACGTTTTGGAAGCCGCAGCGTCTTTGCGTGCCCTTAACTCAGAGTATCCAACAAGCTTCTAGTCCGCCCTTCTTCTCAAGTCTTCCCTTCACTTGGGAACACACTGCCACTGAGGAGACTTCACCTGAAGCGCGGCTACACGTTTTGCAGCCCTAGGGGCTGGACGGGCAACTGAACTCAGAAGCTCCAACTGCCCTCTAGTCGTCCTTGGTTCTAAGTTCTTTCCTGACATGGGAACACACGGCCGCATAGGCCTCTTGGCCTTCAGAGCATTTCTACGTGTTGGAAGCAGCAGGGCCATAGGCTGCCCTTTACTTAGAGCTTTCAACTTGGCGTAGAGTCCGCCTTTGTGCTAAGTGCTTTCCTGGGCCGCATTGGCGAGCACTTCACTCAGAGTCTCCAACCTGCCTTAGAGTCCGCCTTGGTTCTAACCCCTTTCCTCAACTTGGGAGAACGCTGCCCTCTAGTAGTGTTCGTCTTCGCTGCGTTGGTAATGTTTGGGAAGCCTAAGGGCCTTCCCTGGAACTCAACTCGGTGTAGCCAGCAGGCTTCTCGTACGCCCCGGTTCTAAGGTCTTTCCTCCCCTGGGATCTCACGGCCCCCCCAGGAGACGTCACCTTAGGAGCGATGATACGTTTTGGAAGCAAAGGGGACCTGGGGTGCCCTGCCCTGGGAGTGTCCAACTCGCCTCCAGTGCGGCCTTGTTCTAACTTCTTTCCACAGCAGGGAACACGCTGCCCCATAGGAAACTTCACTTCAGGTCGGGTTTACGTGGCGGAAGCATAAGGGTCTGGGCCTGCACTTAACGCGCAGTGTGCAACTTGCCTCGCGGGCGCCCCAGGTTCCAAGTCCTTTGCACAGCCGGGAGCCAACTGCCCTTTGGGAATCCTCCCCTGAAGGTCGCGTTCACGTTGTGGAAGCCGCAGCGTCTTTGCGTGCCCTTAACTCAGAGTATCCAACAAGCTTCTAGTCCGCCCTTCTTCTCAAGTCTTCCCTTCACTTGGGAACACACGGCCACTGAGGAGACTTCACCTGAAGCGCGGCTACAGGTTTTGCAGCCCAAGGGGCTGGACGGGCAACTGAACTCAGAAGCTCCAACTGCCCTCTAGTCGGCCTTGGTTCTAAGTTCTTTCCTGACATGGGAACACACGGCCGCATAGGCCTCTTGGCCTTCAGAGCGTTTCTACGTGTTGGAAGCAGCAGGGCCTAAGCCTGCCCTTTACTTAGAGCTTGCAACTTGGCGTAGAGTCCGCCTTTGTGCTAAGTGCTTTCCTGGGCCGCATTGGCGAGCACTTCACTCAGAGTCTCCAACCTGCCTTAGAGTCCGCCTTGGTTCTAACCCCTTTCCTCAACTTGGGAGAACGCTGCCCTCTAGTAGTGTTCGTCTTCGCTGCGTTGGTAAGGTTTGGGAAGCCTAAGGGCCTTCCGTGGAACTCAACTCGGTGTAGCCAGCAGGCTTCTCGTCCGCCCCGGTTCTAAGGTCTTTCCTCCCCTGGGATCTCACGGCCCCCCCAGGAGACGTCACCTTAGGAGCGATGATACGTTTTGGAAGCAAAAGGGACCTGGGGTGCCCTGCCCTGGGAGTGTCCAACTTGCCTCCAGTGCGGCCTTGTTCTAACTTCTTTCCACAGCAGGGAACACGCTGCCCCATAGGAAACTTCACTTCAGGTCGGGTTTACGTGGCGGAAGCATAAGGGTCTGGGCCTGCACTTAACGCGCAGTGTGCAACTTGCCTCGCGGGCGCCCCAGGTTCCAAGTCCTTTGCACAGCCGGGAGCCAACTGCCCTTTGGGAATCCTTCCCTGAAGGTCGCGTTCACGTTTTGGAAGCCGCAGCGTCTTTGCGTGCCCTTAACTCAGAGTATCCAACAAGCTTCTAGTCCGCCCTTCTTCTCAAGTCTTCCCTTCACTTGGGAACACACTGCCACTGAGGAGACTTCACCTGAAGCGCGGCTACACGTTTTGCAGCCCAAGGGGCTGGACGGGCAACTGAACTCAGAAGCTCCAACTGCCCTCTAGTCGGTCTTGGTTCTAAGTTCTTTCCTGACATGGGAACACACGGCCGCATAGGCCTCTTGGCCTTCAGAGCGTTTCTACGTGTTGGAAGCAGCAGGGCCTTAGCCTGCCCTTTACTTAGAGCTTGCAACTTGGCGTAGAGTCCGCCTTTGTGCTAAGTGCTTTCCTGGGCCGCATTGGCGAGCACTTCACTCAGAGTCTCCAACCTGCCTTAGAGTCCGCCTTGGTTCTAACCCCTTTCCTCAACTTGGGAGAACGCTGCCCTCTAGTAGTGTTCGTCTTCGCTGCGTTGGTAAGGTTTGGGAAGCCTAAGGGCCTTCCCTGGAACTCAACTCGGTGTAGCCAGCAGGCTTCTCGTACGCCCCGGTTCTAAGGTCTTTCCTCCCCTGGGATCTCACGGCCCCCCCAGGAGACGTCACCTTAGGAGCGATGATACGTTTTGGAAGCAAAAGGGACCTGGGGTGCCCTGCCCTGGGAGTGTCCAACTCGCCTCCAGTGCGGCCTTGTTCTAACTTCTTTCCACAGCAGGGAACACGCTGCCCCATAGGAAACTTCACTTCAGGTCGGGTTTACGTGGCGGAAGCATAAGGGTCTGGGCCTGCACTTAACGCGCAGTGTGCAACTTGCCTCGCGGGCGCCCCAGGTTCCAAGTCCTTTGCACAGCCGGGAGCCAACTGCCCTTTGGGAATCCTCCCCTGAAGGTCGCGTTCACGTTGTGGAAGCCGCAGCGTCTTTGCGTGCCCTTAACTCAGAGTATCCAACAAGCTTCTAGTCCGCCCTTCTTCTCAAGTCTTCCCTTCACTTGGGAACACACGGCCACTGAGGAGACTTCACCTGAAGCGCGGCTACAGGTTTTGCAGCCCAAGGGGCTGGACGGGCAACTGAACTCAGAAGCTCCAACTGCCCTCTAGTCGGCCTTGGTTCTAAGTTCTTTCCTGACATGGGAACACACGGCCGCATAGGCCTCTTGGCCTTCAGAGCGTTTCTACGTGTTGGAAGCAGCAGGGCCTAAGCCTGCCCTTTACTTAGAGCTTGCAACTTGGCGTAGAGTCCGCCTTTGTGCTAAGTGCTTTCCTGGGCCGCATTGGCGAGCACTTCACTCAGAGTCTCCAACCTGCCTTAGAGTCCGCCTTGGTTCTAACCCCTTTCCTCAACTTGGGAGAACGCTGCCCTCTAGTAGTGTTCGTCTTCGCTGCGTGGTAAGGTTTGGGAAGCCTAAGGGCCTTCCGTGGAACTCAACTCGGTGTAGCCAGCAGGCTTCTCGTCCGCCCCGGTTCTAAGGTCTTTCCTCCCCTGGGATCTCACGGCCCCCCCAGGAGACGTCACCTTAGGAGCGATGATACGTTTTGGAAGCAAAAGGGACCTGGGGTGCCCTGCCCTGGGAGTGTCCAACTTGCCTCCAGTGCGGCCTTGTTCTAACTTCTTTCCACAGCAGGGAACACGCTGCCCCATAGGAAACTTCACTTCAGGTCGGGTTTACGTGGCGGAAGCATAAGGGTCTGGGCCTGCACTTAACGCGCAGTGTGCAACTTGCCTCGCGGGCGCCCCAGGTTCCAAGTCCTTTGCACAGCCGGGAGCCAACTGCCCTTTGGGAATCCTTCCCTGAAGGTCGCGTTCACGTTTTGGAAGCCGCAGCGTCTTTGCGTGCCCTTAACTCAGAGTATCCAACAAGCTTCTAGTCCGCCCTTCTTCTCAAGTCTTCCCTTCACTTGGGAACACACTGCCACTGAGGAGACTTCACCTGAAGCGCGGCTACACGTTTTGCAGCCCAAGGGGCTGGACGGGCAACTGAACTCAGAAGCTCCAACTGCCCTCTAGTCGGTCTTGGTTCTAAGTTCTTTCCTGACATGGGAACACACGGCCGCATAGGCCTCTTGGCCTTCAGAGCGTTTCTACGTGTTGGAAGCAGCAGGGCCTTAGCCTGCCCTTTACTTAGAGCTTGCAACTTGGCGTAGAGTCCGCCTTTGTGCTAAGTGCTTTCCTGGGCCGCATTGGCGAGCACTTCACTCAGAGTCTCCAACCTGCCTTAGAGTCCGCCTTGGTTCTAACCCCTTTCCTCAACTTGGGAGAACGCTGCCCTCTAGTAGTGTTCGTCTTCGCTGCGTTGGTAAGGTTTGGGAAGCCTAAGGGCCTTCCCTGGAACTCAACTCGGTGTAGCCAGCAGGCTTCTCGTCCGCCCCGGTTGTAAGGTCTTTCCTCCCCTGGGATCTCACGGCCCCCCCAGGAGACGTCACCTTAGGAGCGATGATACGTTTTGGAAGCAAAAGGGACCTGGGGTGCCCTGCCCTGGGAGTGTCCAACTTGCCTCCAGTGCGGCCTTGTTCTAACATCTTTCCACAGCAGGGAACACGCTGCCCCATAGGAAACTTCACTTCAGGTCGAGTTTACGTGGCGGAAGCATAAGGGTCTGGGCCTGCACTTAACGCGCAGTGTGCAACTTGCCTCGCGGGCGCCCCAGGTTCCAAGTCCTTTGCACAGCCGGGAGCCAACTGCCCTTTGGGAATCCTCCCCTGAAGGTCGCGTTCACGTTTTGGAAGCCGCAGCGTCTTTGCGTGCCCTTAACTCAGAGTATCCAACAAGCTTCTAGTCCGCCCTTCTTCTCAAGTCTTCCCTTCACTTGGGAACACACTGCCACTGAGGAGACTTCACCTGAAGCGCGGCTACACGTTTTCCAGCCCAAGGGGCTGGACGGGCAACTGAACTCAGAAGCTCCAACTGCCCTCTAGTCGGCCTTGGTTCTAAGTTCTTTCCTGACATGGGAACACACGGCCGCATAGGCCTCTTGCCCTTCAGAGCGTTTCTACGTGTTGGAAGCAGCAGGGCCTTAGCCTGCCCTTTACTTAGAGCTTGCAACTTGGCGTAGAGTCCGCCTTTGTGCTAAGTGCTTTCCTGGGCCGCATTGGCGAGCACTTCACTCAGAGTCTCCAACCTGCCTTAGAGTCCGCCTTGGTTCTAACCCCTTTCCTCAAGTTGGGAGAACGCTGCCCTCTAGTAGTGTTCGTCTTCGCTGCGTTGGTAAGGTTTGGGAAGCCTAAGGGCCTTCCCTGGAACTCAACTCGGTGTAGCCAGCAGGCTTCTCGTCCGCCCCGGTTCTAAGTTCTTTCCTCCCCTGGGATCTCACGGCCCCCCCAGGAGACGTCACCTTAGGAGCGATGATACGTTTTGGAAGCAAAAGGGACCTGGGGTGCCCTGCCCTGGGAGTGTCCAACTTGCCTCCAGTGCGGCCTTGTTCTAACTTCTTTCCACAGCAGGGAACACGCTGCCCCATAGGAAACTTCACTTCAGGTCGGGTTTACGTGGCGGAAGCTTAAGGGTCTGGGCCTGCACTTAACGCGCAGTGTGCAACTTGCCTCGCGGGCGCCCCAGGTTCCAAGTCCTTTGCACAGCCGGGAGCCAACTGCCCTTTGGGAATCCTCCCCTGAAGGTCGCGTTCACGTTTTGGAAGCCGCAGCGTCTTTGCGTGCCCTTAACTCAGAGTATCCAACAAGCTTCTAGTCCGCCCTTCTTCTCAAGTCTTCCCTTCACTTGGGAACACACTGCCACTGAGGAGACTTCACCTGAAGCGCGGCTACACGTTTTGCAGCCCAAGGGGCTGGACGGGCAACTGAACTCAGAAGCTCCAACTGCCCTCTAGTCGTCCTTGGTTCTAAGTTCTTTCCTGACATGGGAACACACGGCCGCATAGGCCTCTTGGCCTTCAGAGCATTTCTACGTGTTGGAAGCAGCAGGGCCATAGGCTGCCCTTTACTTAGAGCTTTCAACTTGGCGTAGAGTCCGCCTTTGTGCTAAGTGCTTTCCTGGGCCGCATTGGCGAGCACTTCACTCAGAGTCTCCAACCTGCCTTAGAGTCCGCCTTGGTTCTAACCCCTTTCCTCAACTTGGGAGAACGCTGCCCTCTAGTAGTGTTCGTCTTCGCTGCGTTGGTAAGGTTTGGGAAGCCTAAGGGCCTTCCCTGGAACTCAACTCGGTGTAGCCAGCAGGCTTCTCGTACGCCCCGGTTCTAAGGTCTTTCCTCCCCTGGGATCTCACGGCCCCCCCAGGAGACGTCACCTTAGGAGCGATGATACGTTTTGGAAGCAAAAGGGACCTGGGGTGCCCTGCCCTGGGAGTGTCCAACTCGCCTCCAGTGCGGCCTTGTTCTAACTTCTTTCCACAGCAGGGAACACGCTGCCCCATAGGAAACTTCACTTCAGGTCGGGTTTACGTGGCGGAAGCATAAGGGTCTGGGCCTGCACTTAACGCGCAGTGTGCAACTTGCCTCGCGGGCGCCCCAGGTTCCAAGTCCTTTGCACAGCCGGGAGCCAACTGCCCTTTGGGAATCCTCCCCTGAAGGTCGCGTTCACGTTGTGGAAGCCGCAGCGTCTTTGCGTGCCCTTAACTCAGAGTATCCAACAAGCTTCTAGTCCGCCCTTCTTCTCAAGTCTTCCCTTCACTTGGGAACACACGGCCACTGAGGAGACTTCACCTGAAGCGCGGCTACAGGTTTTGCAGCCCAAGGGGCTGGACGGGCAACTGAACTCAGAAGCTCCAACTGCCCTCTAGTCGGCCTTGGTTCTAAGTTCTTTCCTGACATGGGAACACACGGCCGCATAGGCCTCTTGGCCTTCAGAGCGTTTCTACGTGTTGGAAGCAGCAGGGCCTAAGCCTGCCCTTTACTTAGAGCTTGCAACTTGGCGTAGAGTCCGCCTTTGTGCTAAGTGCTTTCCTGGGCCGCATTGGCGAGCACTTCACTCAGAGTCTCCAACCTGCCTTAGAGTCCGCCTTGGTTCTAACCCCTTTCCTCAACTTGGGAGAACGCTGCCCTCTAGTAGTGTTCGTCTTCGCTGCGTTGGTAAGGTTTGGGAAGCCTAAGGGCCTTCCGTGGAACTCAACTCGGTGTAGCCAGCAGGCTTCTCGTCCGCCCCGGTTCTAAGGTCTTTCCTCCCCTGGGATCTCACGGCCCCCCCAGGAGACGTCACCTTAGGAGCGATGATACGTTTTGGAAGCAAAAGGGACCTGGGGTGCCCTGCCCTGGGAGTGTCCAACTTGCCTCCAGTGCGGCCTTGTTCTAACTTCTTTCCACAGCAGGGAACACGCTGCCCCATAGGAAACTTCACTTCAGGTCGGGTTTACGTGGCGGAAGCATAAGGGTCTGGGCCTGCACTTAACGCGCAGTGTGCAACTTGCCTCGCGGGCGCCCCAGGTTCCAAGTCCTTTGCACAGCCGGGAGCCAACTGCCCTTTGGGAATCCTTCCCTGAAGGTCGCGTTCACGTTTTGGAAGCCGCAGCGTCTTTGCGTGCCCTTAACTCAGAGTATCCAACAAGCTTCTAGTCCGCCCTTCTTCTCAAGTCTTCCCTTCACTTGGGAACACACTGCCACTGAGGAGACTTCACCTGAAGCGCGGCTACACGTTTTGCAGCCCAAGGGGCTGGACGGGCAACTGAACTCAGAAGCTCCAACTGCCCTCTAGTCGGTCTTGGTTCTAAGTTCTTTCCTGACATGCGAACACACGGCCGCATAGGCCTCTTGCCCTTCAGAGCGTTTCTACGTGTTGGAAGCAGCAGGGCCTTAGCCTGCCCTTTACTTAGAGCTTGCAACTTGGCGTAGAGTCCGCCTTTGTGCTAAGTGCTTTCCTGGGCCGCATTGGCGAGCACTTCACTCAGAGTCTCCAACCTGCCTTAGAGTCCGCCTTGGTTCTAACCCCTTTCCTCAACTTGGGAGAACGCTGCCCTCTAGTAGTGTTCGTCTTCGCTGCGTTGGTAAGGTTTGGGAAGCCTAAGGGCCTTCCCTGGAACTCAACTCGGTGTAGCCAGCAGGCTTCTCGTCCGCCCCGGTTGTAAGGTCTTTCCTCCCCTGGGATCTCACGGCCCCCCCAGGAGACGTCACCTTAGGAGCGATGATACGTTTTGGAAGCAAAAGGGACCTGGGGTGCCCTGCCCTGGGAGTGTCCAACTTGCCTCCAGTGCGGCCTTGTTCTAACATCTTTCCACAGCAGGGAACACGCTGCCCCATAGGAAACTTCACTTCAGGTCGAGTTTACGTGGCGGAAGCATAAGGGTCTGGGCCTGCACTTAACGCGCAGTGTGCAACTTGCCTCGCGGGCGCCCCAGGTTCCAAGTCCTTTGCACAGCCGGGAGCCAACTGCCCTTTGGGAATCCTCCCCTGAAGGTCGCGTTCACGTTTTGGAAGCCGCAGCGTCTTTGCGTGCCCTTAACTCAGAGTATCCAACAAGCTTCTAGTCCGCCCTTCTTCTCAAGTCTTCCCTTCACTTGGGAACACACTGCCACTGAGGAGACTTCACCTGAAGCGCGGCTACACGTTTTGCAGCCCAAGGGGCTGGACGGGCAACTGAACTCAGAAGCTCCAACTGCCCTCTAGTCGGCCTTGGTTCTAAGTTCTTTCCTGACATGGGAACACACGGCCGCAGAGGCCTCTTGGCCTTCAGAGCGTTTCTACGTGTTGGAAGCAGCAGGGCCTTAGCCTGCCCTTTACTTAGAGCTTGCAACTTGGCGTAGAGTCCGCCTTTGTGCTAAGTGCTTTCCTGGGCTGCATTGGCGAGCACTTCACTCAGAGTCTCCAACCTGCCTTAGAGTCCGCCTTGGTTCTAACCCCTTTCCTCAACTTGGGAGAACGATGCCCTCTAGTAGTGTTCGTCTTCGCTGCGTTGGTAAGGTTTGGGAAGCCTAAGGGCCTTCCCTGGAACTCAACTCGGTGTAGCCAACAGGCCTCTCGTCCGCCCCGGTTCTAAGGTCTTTCCTCCCCTGGGATCTCACGGCCCCCCCAGGAGACGTCACCTTAGGAGCGATGATACGTTTTGGAAGCAAAAGGGACCTGGGGTGCCCTGCCCTGGGAGTGTCCAACTTGCCTCCAGTGCGGCCTTGTTCTAACTTCTTTCCACAGCAGGGAACACGCTGCCCCATAGGAAACTTCACTTCAGGTCGGGTTTACGTGGCGGAAGCATAAGGGTCTGGACCTGCACTTAACGCGCAGTGTGCAACTTGCCTCGCGGGCGCCCCAGGTTCCAAGTCCTTTGCACAGCGGGGAGCCAACTGCCCTTTGGGAATCCTTCCCTGAAGGTCGCGTTCACGTTTTGGAAGCCGCAGCGTCTTTGCGTGCCCTTAACTCAGAGTATCCAACAAGCTTCTAGTCCGCCCTTCTTCTCAAGTCTTCCCTTCACTTGGGAACACACTGCCACTGAGGAGACTTCACCTGAAGCGCGGCTACACGTTTTGCAGCCCAAGGGGCTGGACGGGCAACTGAACTCAGAAGCTCCAACTGCCCTCTAGTCGGTCTTGGTTCTAAGTTCTTTCCTGACATGCGAACACACGGCCGCATAGGCCTCTTGCCCTTCAGAGCGTTTCTACGTGTTGGAAGCAGCAGGGCCTTAGCCTGCCCTTTACTTAGAGCTTGCAACTTGGCGTAGAGTCCGCCTTTGTGCTAAGTGCTTTCCTGGGCCGCATTGGCGAGCACTTCACTCAGAGTCTCCAACCTGCCTTAGAGTCCGCCTTGGTTCTAACCCCTTTCCTCAACTTGGGAGAACGCTGCCCTCTAGTAGTGTTCGTCTTCGCTGCGTTGGTAAGGTTTGGGAAGCCTAAGGGCCTTCCCTGGAACTCAACTCGGTGTAGCCAGCAGGCTTCTCGTCCGCCCCGGTTGTAAGGTCTTTCCTCCCCTGGGATCTCACGGCCCCCCCAGGAGACGTCACCTTAGGAGCGATGATACGTTTTGGAAGCAAAAGGGACCTGGGGTGCCCTGCCCTGGGAGTGTCCAACTTGCCTCCAGTGCGGCCTTGTTCTAACATCTTTCCACAGCAGGGAACACGCTGCCCCATAGGAAACTTCACTTCAGGTCGAGTTTACGTGGCGGAAGCATAAGGGTCTGGGCCTGCACTTAACGCGCAGTGTGCAACTTGCCTCGCGGGCGCCCCAGGTTCCAAGTCCTTTGCACAGCCGGGAGCCAACTGCCCTTTGGGAATCCTCCCCTGAAGGTCGCGTTCACGTTTTGGAAGCCGCAGCGTCTTTGCGTGCCCTTAACTCAGAGTATCCAACAAGCTTCTAGTCCGCCCTTCTTCTCAAGTCTTCCCTTCACTTGGGAACACACTGCCACTGAGGAGACTTCACCTGAAGCGCGGCTACAGGTTTTGCAGCCCAAGGGGCTGGACGGGCAACTTAACTCAGAAGCTCCAACTGCCCTCTAGTCGGCCTTGGTTCTAAGTTCTTTCCTGACATGGGAACACACGGCCGCAGAGGCCTCTTGGCCTTCAGAGCGTTTCTACGTGTTGGAAGCAGCAGGGCCTTAGCCTGCCCTTTACTTAGAGCTTGCAACTTGGCGTAGAGTCCGCCTTTGTGCTAAGTGCTTTCCTGGGCTGCATTGGCGAGCACTTCACTCAGAGTCTCCAACCTGCCTTAGAGTCCGCCTTGGTTCTAACCCCTTTCCTCAACTTGGGAGAACGATGCCCTCTAGTAGTGTTCGTCTTCGCTGCGTTGGTAAGGTTTGGGAAGCCTAAGGGCCTTCCCTGGAACTCAACTCGGTGTAGCCAACAGGCCTCTCGTCCGCCCCGGTTCTAAGGTCTTTCCTCCCCTGGGATCTCACGGCCCCCCCAGGAGACGTCACCTTAGGAGCGATGATACGTTTTGGAAGCAAAAGGGACCTGGGGTGCCCTGCCCTGGGAGTGTCCAACTCGCCTCCAGTGCGGCCTTGTTCTAACTTCTTTCCACAGCAGGGAACAGGCTGCCCCATAGGAAACTTCACTTCAGGTCGGGTTTACGTGGCGGAAGCATAAGGGTCTGGGCCTGCACTTAACGCGCAGTGTGCAACTTGCCTCACGGGCGCCCCAGGTTCCAAGTCCTTTGCACAGCCGGGAGCCAACTGCCCTTTGGGAATCCTCCCCTGAAGGTCGCGTTCACGTTTTGGAAGCCGCAGCGTCTTTGCGTGCCCTTAACTCAGAGTATCCAACAAGCTTCTAGTCCGCCCTTCTTCTCAAGTCTTCCCTTCACTTGGGAACACACTGCCACTGAGGAGACTTCACCTGAAGCGCGGCTACACGTTTTGCAGCCCAAGGGGCTGAACGGGCAACTTAACTCAGAAGCTCCAACTGCCCTCTAGTCGGCCTTGGTTCTAAGTTCTTTCCTGACATGGGAAAACACGGCCGCATAGGCCTCTTGGCCTTCAGAGCGTTTCTACGTGTTGGAAGCAGCAGGGCCTTGGCCTGCCCTTTACTTAGAGCTTGCAACTTGGCGTAGAGTCCGCCTTTGTGCTAAGTGCTTTCCTGGTCTGCATTGGCGAGCACTTCACTCAGAGTCTCCAACCTGCCTTAGAGTCCGCCTTGGTTCTAACCCCTTTCCTCAACTTGGGAGAACGCTGCCCTCTAGTAGTGTTCGTCTTCGCTGCGTTGGTAAGGTTTGGGAAGCCTAAGGGCCTTCCCTGGAACTCAACTCGGTGTAGCCAGCAGGCTTCTCGTCCGCCCCGGTTCTAAGGTCTTTCCTCCCCTGGGATCTCACGGCCCCCCAGGAGACGTCACCTTAGGAGCGATGATACGTTTTGGAAGCAAAAGGGTCCTGGGGTACCCTGCCCTGGGAGTGTCCAACTCGCCTCCAGTGCGGCCTTGTTCTAACTTCTTTCCACAGCAGGGAACACGCTGCCCCATAGGAAACTTCACTTCAGGTCGGGTTTACGTGGCGGAAGCATAAGGGTCTGGGCCTGCACTTAACGCGCAGTGTGCAACTTGCCTCGCGGGCGCCCCAGGTTCCAAGTCCTTTGCACAGCCGGGAGCCAACTGCCCTTTGGGAATCCTCCCCTGAAGGTCGCGTTCACGTTTTGGAAGCCGCAGCGTCTTTGCGTGCCCTTAACTCAGAGTATCCAACAAGCTTCTAGTCTGCCCTTCTTCTCAAGTCTTCCCTTCACTTGGGAACACACGGCCACTGAGGAGACTTCACCTGAAGCGCGGCTACACGTTTTGCAGCCCAAGGGGCTGGACGGGCAACTTAACTCAGAAGCTCCAACTGCCCTCTAGTCGTCCTAGGTTCTAAGTTCTTTCCTGACATGGGAACACACGGCCGCATAGGCCTCTTGGCCTTCAGAGCGTTTCTACGTGTTGGAAGCAGCAGGGCCTTAGCCTGCCCTTTACTTAGAGCTTGCAACTTGGCGTAGAGTCCGCCTTTGTGCTAAGTGCTTTCCTGGGCTGCATTGGCGAGCACTTCACTCAGAGTCTCCAACCTGCCTTAGAGTCCGCCTTGGTTCTAACCCCTTTCCTCAACTTGGGAGAACGCTGCCCTCTCGTATTGTTCGTCTTCGCTGCGTTGGTAAGGTTTGGGAAGCCTAAGGGCCTTCCCTGGAACTCAACTCGGTGTAGCCAACAGGCTTCTCGTCCGCCCCGGTTCTAAAGTCTTTCCTCCCCTGGGATCTCACGGCCCCCCCAGGAGACGTCACCTTAGGAGCGATGATACGTTTTGGAAGCAAAAGGGACCTGGGGTGCCCTGCCCTGGGAGTGTCCAACTTGCCTCCAGTGCGGCCTTGTTCTAACTTCTTTCCACAGCAGGGAACACGCTGCCCCATAGGAAACTTCACTTCAGGTCGGGTTTATGTGGCGGAAGCATAAGGGTCTGGGCCTGCACTTAACGCGCAGTGTGCAACTTGACTCGCGGGCGCCCCAGGTTCCAAGTCCTTTGCACAGCCGGGAGCCAACTGCCCTTTGGGAATCCTCCCCTGAAGGTCGCGTTCACGTTTTGGAAGCCGCAGCGTCTTTGCGTGCCCTTAACTCAGAGTATCCAACAAGCTTCTAGTCCGCCCTTCTTCTCAAGTCTTCCCTTCACTTAGGAACACACTGCCACTGAGGAGACTTCACCTGAAGCGCGGCTACACGTTTTCAGCCCAAGGGGCTGGACGGGCAACTTAACTCAGAAGCTCCAACTGCCCTCTAGTCGGCCTTGGTTCTAAGTTCTTTCCTGACATGGGAACACACGGCCGCATAGGCCTCTTGGCCTTCAGAGCGTTTCTACGTGTTGGAAGCAGCAGGGCCTTAGCCTGCACTTTACTTAGAGCTTGCAACTTGGCGTAGAGTCCGCCTTTGTGCTAAGTGCTTTCCTGGGCTGCATTGGCGAGCACTTCACTCAGAGTCTCCAACCTGCCTTAGAGTCCGCCTTGGTTCTAACCCCTTTCCTCAACTTGGGAGAACGCTGCCCTCTAGTAGTGTTCGTCTTCGCTGCGTTGGTAAGGTTTGGGAAGCCTAAGGGCCTTCCCTGGAACTCAACTCGGTGTAGCCAACAGGCTTCTCGTCCGCCCCGGTTCTAAGGTCTTTCCTCCCCTGGGATCTCACGGCCCCCCCAGGAGACGTCACCTTAAGAGCGATGATAGGTTTTGGAAGCAAAAGGGACCTGGGGTGCCCTGCCCTGGGAGTGTCCAACTTGTGTCCAGTGCGGCCTTGTTCTAACTTCTTTCCACAGCAGGGAACACGCTGCCCCATAGGAAACTTCACTTCAGGTCGGGTTTATGTGGCGGAAGCATAAGGGTCTGGGCCTGCACTTAACGCGCAGTGTGCAACTTGCCTCGCGGGCGCCCCAGGTTCCAAGTCCTTTGCACAGCCGGGAGCCAACTGCCCTTTGGGAATCCTCCCCTGAAGGTCGCGTTCACGTTTTGGAAGCCGCAGCGTCTTTGCGTGCCCTTAACTCAGAGTATCCAACAAGCTTCTAGTCCGCCCTTCTTCTCAAGTCTTCCCTTCACTTGGGAACACACTGCCATTGAGGAGACTTCACCTGAAGCGCGGCTACACGTTTTGCAGCCCAAGGGGCTGGACGGGCAACTTAACTCAGAAGCTCCAACTGCCCTCTAGTCGGCCTTGGTTCTAAGTTCTTTCCTGACATGGGAACACACGGCCGCATAGTCCTCTTGGCCTTCAGAGCGTTTCTACGTGTTGGAAGCAGCAGGGCCTTAGCCTGCCCTTTACTTAGAGCTTGCAACTTGGCGTAGAGTCCGCCTTTGTGCTAAGTGCTTTCCTGGACTGCATTGGCGAGCACTTCACTCAGATTCTCCAACCTGCTTTAGAGTCCGCCTTGGTTCTAACCCCTTTCCTCAACTTGGGAGAACGCTGCCCTCTAGTAGTGTTCGTCTTCGCTGCGTTGGTAAGGTTTGGGAATCCTAAGGGCCTTCCCTGGAACTCAACTCGGTGTAGCCAACAGGCTTCTCGTCCGCCCCGGTTCTAAGGTCTTTCCTCCCCTGGGATCTCACGGCCCCCCCCAGGAGACGTCACCTTAGGAGCGATGATACGTTTTGGAAGCAAAAGGACCTGGGGTGCCCTGCCCTGGGAGTGTCCAATTTGCCTCCAGTGCGGCCTTGTTCTAACTTCTTTCCACAGCAGGGAACACGCTGCCCCATAGGAAACTTCACTTCAGGTCGAGTTTACGTGGCGGAAGCATCAGGGTCTGGGCCTGCACTTAACGCGCAGTGTGCAACTTGCCTCGCGGGCGCCCCAGGTTCCAAGTCCTTTGCACAGCCGGGAGCCAACTGCCCTTTGGGAATCCTCCCCTGAAGGTCGCGTTCACGTTTTGGAAGCCGCAGCGTCTTTGCGTGCCCTTAACTCAGAGTATCCAACAAGCTTCTAGTCCGCCCTTCTTCTCAAGTCTTCCCTTCACTTGGGAACACACTGCCACTGAGGAGACTACACCTGAAGCGCGGCTACACGTTTTGCAGCCCAAGGGGCTGGACGGGCAACTGAACTCAGAAGCTCCAACTGCCCTCTAGTCGGCCTTGGTTCTAAGTTCTTTCCTGACATGGGAACACACGGCTGCATAGGCCTCTTGGCCTTCAGAGCGTTTCTACGTGTTGGAAGCAGCAGGGCCTTAGCCTGCCCTTTACTTAGAGCTTGCAACTTGGCGTAGAGTCCGCCTTTGTGCTAAGTGCTTTCCTGGGCCGCATTGGCGAGCACTTCACTCAGAGTCTCCAACCTGCCTTAGAGTCCGCCTTGGTTCTAACCCCTTTCCTCAACTTGGGAGAACGCTGCCCTCTAGTAGTGTTCGTCTTCGCTGCGTTGGTAAGGTTTGGGAAGCCTAAGGGCCTTCCCTGGAACTCAACTCGGTGTAGCCAACAGGCCTCTCGTCCGCCCCGGTTCTAAGGTCTTTCCTCCCCTGGGATCTCACGGCCCCCCAAGGAGACGTCACCTTAGGAGCGATGATACGTTTTGGAAGCAAAAGGGACCTGGGGTGCCCTGCCCTGGGAGTGTCCAACTTGCCTCCAGTGCGGCCTTGTTCTAACTTCTTTCCACAGCAGGGAACACGCTGCCCCATAGGAAACTTCACTTCAGGTCGGGTTTACGTGGCGGAAGCATAAGGGTCTGGGCCTGCACTTAACGCGCAGTGTGCAACTTGCCTCGCGGGCGCCCCAGGTTCCAAGTCCTTTGCACAGCCGGAAGCCAACTGCCCTTTGGGAATCCTCCCCTGAAGGTCGCGTTCTCGTTTTGGAAGCCGCAGCGTCTTTGCGTGCCCTTAACTCAGAGTATCCAACAAGCTTCTAGTCCGCCCTTCTTCTCAAGTCTTCCCTTCACTTGGGAACACACTGCCACTGAGGAGACATCACCTGAAGCGCGGCTACACGTTTTGCAGCCCAAGGGGCTGGACGGGCAACTGAACTCAGAAGCTCCAACTGCCCTCTAGTCGGCCTTGGTTCTAAGTTCTTTCCTGACATGGGAACACACGGCCGCATAGGCCTCTTGGCCTTCAGAGCGTTTCTACATGTTGGAAGCAGCAGGGCCTTGGCCTGCCCTTTACTTAGAGCTTGCAACTTGGCGTAGAGTCCGCCTTTGTGCTAAGTGCTTTCCTGGGCTGCATTGGCGAGCACTTCACTCAGAGTCTCCAACCTGCCTTAGAGTCCGCCTTGGTTCTAACCCCTTTCCTCAACTTGGGAGAACGCTGCCCTCTAGTAGTGTTCGTCTTCGCTGCGTTGGTAAGGTTTGGGAAGCCTAAGGGCCTTCCCTGGAACTCAACTCGGTGTAGCCAGCAGGCTTCTCGTCCGCCCCGGTTCTAAGGTCTTTCCTCCCCTGGGATCTCACGGCCCCCCAGGAGACGTCACCTTAGGAGCGATGATACGTTTTGGAAGCAAAAGGGACCTGGGGTGCCCTGCCCTGGGAGTGTCCAACTCGCCTCCAGTGCGGCCTTGTTCTAACTTCTTTCCACAGCAGGGAACACGCTGCCCCATAGGAAACTTCACTTCAGGTCGGGTTTACGTGGTGGAAGCATAAGGGTCTGGGCCTGCACTTAACGCGCAGTGTGCAACTTGCCTCGCGGGCGCCCCAGGTTCCAAGTCCTTTGCACAGCCGGGAGCCAACTGCCCTTTGGGAATCCTCCCCTGAAGGTCGCGTTCACGTTTTGGAAGCCGCAGCGTCTTTGCGTGCCCTTAACTCAGAGTATCCAACAAGCTTCTAGTCCGCCCTTCTTCTCAAGTCTTCCCTTCACTTGGGAACACACTGCCACTGAGGAGACTTCACCTGAAGCGCGGCTACACGTTTTGCAGCCCAAGGGGCTGGACGGGCAACTTAACTCAGAAGCTCCAACTGCCCTCTAGTCGGCCTTGGTTCTAAGTTCTTTCCTGACATGGGAACACACGGCCGCATAGGCCTCTTGGCCTTCAGAGCGTTTCTACGTGTTGGAAGCAGCAGGGCCTTAGCCTGCCCTTTACTTAGAGCTTG
The DNA here is from genome assembly GCF_922984935.1 of Meles meles. Taxonomy (NCBI): domain Eukaryota; kingdom Metazoa; phylum Chordata; class Mammalia; order Carnivora; family Mustelidae; genus Meles; species Meles meles. The sequence goes on from NW_025721606.1 coordinate 647,501, forward strand.
CAACTTGGCGTAGAGTCCGCCTTTGTGCTAAGTGCTTTCCTGGACTGCATTGGCGAGCACTTCACTCAGATTCTCCAACCTGCTTTAGAGTCCGCCTTGGTTCTAACCCATTTCCTCAACTTGGGAGAACGCTGCCCTCTAGTAGTGTTCGTCTTCGCTGCGTTGGTAAGGTTTGGGAATCCTAAGGGCCTTCCCTGGAACTCAACTCGGTGTAGCCAACAGGCTTCTCGTCCGCCCCGGTTCTAAGGTCTTTCCTCCCCTGGGATCTCACGGCCCCCCCCAGGAGACGTCACCTTAGGAGCGATGATACGTTTTGGAAGCAAAAGGACCTGGGGTGCCCTGCCCTGGGAGTGTCCAATTTGCCTCCAGTGCGGCCTTGTTCTAACTTCTTTCCACAGCAGGGAACACGCTGCCCCATAGGAAACTTCACTTCAGGTCGAGTTTACGTGGCGGAAGCATCAGGGTCTGGGCCTGCACTTAACGCGCAGTGTGCACCTTGCCTCGCGGGCGCCCCAGGTTCCAAGTCCTTTGCACAGCCGGGAGCCAACTGCCCTTTGGGAATCCTCCCCTGAAGGTCGCGTTCACGTTTTGGAAGCCGCAGCGTCTTTGCGTGCCCTTAACTCAGAGTATCCAACAAGCTTCTAGTCCGCCCTTCTTCTCAAGTCTTCCCTTCACTTGGGAACACACTGCCACTGAGGAGACTACACCTGAAGCGCGGCTACACGTTTTGCAGCCCAAGGGGCTGGACGGGCAACTGAACTCAGAAGCTCCAACTGCCCTCTAGTCGGCCTTGGTTCTAAGTTCTTTCCTGACATGGGAACACACGGCTGCATAGGCCTCTTGGCCTTCAGAGCGTTTCTACGTGTTGGAAGCAGCAGGGCCTTAGCCTGCCCTTTACTTAGAGCTTGCAACTTGGCGTAGAGTCCGCCTTTGTGCTAAGTGCTTTCCTGGGCCGCATTGGCGAGCACTTCACTCAGAGTCTCCAACCTGCCTTAGAGTCCGCCTTGGTTCTAACCCCTTTCCTCAACTTGGGAGAACGCTGCCCTCTAGTAGTGTTCGTCTTCGCTGCGTTGGTAAGGTTTGGGAAGCCTAAGGGCCTTCCCTGGAACTCAACTCGGTGTAGCCAACAGGCTTCTCGTCCGCCCCGGTTCTAAGGTCTTTCCTCCCCTGGGATCTCACGGCCCCCCCAGGAGACGTCACCTTAGGAGCGATGATACGTTTTGGAAGCAAAAGGGACCTGGGGTGCCCTGCCCTGGGAGTGTCCAACTTGCCTCCAGTGCGGCCTTGTTCTAACTTCTTTCCACAGCAGGGAACACGCTGCCCCATAGGAAACTTCACTTCAGGTCGGGTTTACGTGGCGGAAGCATAAGGGTCTGGGCCTGCACTTAACGCGCTGTGTGCAACTTGCCACGCGGGCGCCCCAGGTTCCAAGTCCTTTGCACAGCCGGGAGCCAACTGCCCTTTGGGAATCCTCCCCTGAAGGTCGCGTTCACGTTTTGGAAGCCGCAGCGTCTTTGCGTGCCCTTAACTCAGAGTATCCAACAAGCTTCTAGTCCGCCCTACTTCTCAAGTCTTCCCTTCACTTGGGAACACACTGCCACTGAGGAGACTTCACCTGAAGCGCGGCTACACGTTTTGCAGCCCAAGGGGCTGGACCGGCAACTGAACTCAGAAGCTCCAACTGCCCTCTAGTCGGCCTTGGTTCTAAGTTCTTTCCTGACATGGGAAACACGGCCGCATAGGCCTCTTGGCCTTCAGAGCGTTTCTACGTGTTGGAAGCAGCAGGGCCTTAGCCTGCCCTTTACTTAGAGCTTGCAACTTGGCGTAGAGTCCGCCTTTGTGTTAAGTGCTTTCCTGGGCTGCATTGGCGAGCACTTCACTCAGAGTCTCCAACCTGCCTTAGAGTCCGCCTTTGTTCTAACCCCTTTCCTCAACTTGGGAGAACGCTGCCCTCTAGTAGTGTTCGCCTTCGCTGCGTTGGTAAGGTTTGGGAAGCCTAAAGGCCTTCCCTGGAACTCAACTCGGTGTAGCCAACAGGCTTCTCGTCCGCCCCGGTTCTAAGGTCTTTCCTCCCCTGGGATCTCACGGCCCCCCCAAGAGACGTCACCTTAGGAGCGAAGATACGTTTTGGAAGCAAAAGGGACCTGGGGTGCCCTGCCCTGGGAGTGTCCAACTCGCCTCCAGTGCGGCCTTGTTCTAACTTCTTTCCACAGCAGGGAACACGCTGCCCCATAGGAAACTTCACTTCAGGTCGAGTTTCCGTGGCGGAAGCATCAGGGTCTGGGCCTGCACTTAACGCGCAGTGTGCAACTTGCCTCGCGGGCGCCCCAGGTTCCAAGTCCTTTGCACAGCCAGGAGCCAACTGCCCTTTGGGAATCCTCCCCTGAAGGTCGCGTTCACGTTTTGGAAGCCGCAGCGTCTTTGCGTGCCCTTAACTCAGAGTATCCAACAAGCTTCTAGTCCGCCCTTCTTCTCAAGTCGTCCCTTCACTTGGGAACACACTGCCACTGAGGAGACTTCATCTGAAGCGCGGCTACACGTTTTGCAGCCCAAGGGGCTGGACGGGCAACTTAACTCAGAAGCTCCAACTGCCCTCTAGTCGGCCTTGTTTCTATGTTCTTTCCTGACATGGGAACACACGGCCGCATAGGCCTCTTGGCCTTCAGAGCGTTTCTACGTGTTGGAAGCAGCAGGGCCTTAGCCTGCCCTTTACTTAGAGCTTGCAACTTGGCGTAGAGTCCGCCTTTGTGCTAAGTGCTTTCCTGGGATGCATTGGCGAGCACTTCACTCAGAGTCTCCAACCTGCCTTAGAGTCCGCCTTGGTTCTAACCCCTTTCCTCAACTTGGGAGAACGCTGCCCTCTAGTAGTGTTCGTCTTCGCTGCGTTGGTAAGGTTTGGGAAGCCTAAGGGCCTTCCCTGGAACTCAACTCGGTGTAGCCAGCAGGCTTCTCGTCCGCCCCGGTTCTAAGGTCTTTCCTCCCCTGGGATCTCACGGCCCCCCCAGGAGACGTCACCTTAGGAGCGATGATACGTTTTGGAAGCAAAAGGGGCCTGGGGTGCCCTGCCCTGGGAGTGTCCAACTTGCCTCCAGTGCGGCCTTGTTCTAACTTCTTTCCACAGCAGGGAACACGCTGCCCCATAGGAAACTTCACTTCAGGTCGGGTTTACGTGGCGGAAGCATAAGGGTCTGGGCCTGCACTTAACGCGCAGTGTGCAACTTGCCTCGCGGGTGCCCCAGGTTCCAAGTCCTTTGCACAGCCGGGAGCCAACTGCCCTTTGGGAATCCTCCCCTGAAGGTCGCGTTCACGTTTTGGAAGCCGCAGCATCTTTGCGTGCCCTTAACTCAGAGTATCCAACAAGCTTCTAGTCCGCCCTTCTTCTCAAGTCTTCCCTTCACTTGGGAACACACTGCCACTGAGGAGACTTCACCTGAAGCGCGGCTACACGTTTTGCAGCCCAAGGGGCTGGACGGGCAACTGAACTCAGACGCTCCAACTGCCCTCTAGTCGGCCTTGGTTCTAAGTTCTTTCCTGACATGGGAACACACGGCCGCATAGGCCTCTTGGCCTTCAGAGCGTTTCTACGTGTTGGAAGCAGCAGGGCCTTAGCCTGCCCTTTACTTAGAGCTTGCAACTTGGCGTAGAGTCCGCCTTTGTGCTAAGTGCTTTCCTGGGCCGCATTGGCGAGCACTTCACTCAGAGTCTCCAACCTGCCTTAGAGTCCGCCTTGGTTCTAACCCTTTCCTCAACTTGGGAGAACGCTGCCCTCTAGTAGTGTTCGTCTTCGCTGCGTTGGTAAGGTTTGGGAAGCCTAAGGGCCTTCCCTGGAACTCAACTCGGTTAGCCAACAGGCGTCTCGTCCGCCCCGGTTCTAAGGTCTTTCCTCCCCTGGGATCTCACGGCCCCCCCAGGAGACGTCACCTTAGGAGCGATGATACGTTTTGGAAGCAAAAGGGGCCTGGGGTGCCCTGCCCTGGGAGTGTCCAACTTGCCTCCAGTGCGGCCTTGTTCTAACTTCTTTCCACAGCAGGGAACATGCTGCCCCATAGGAAACTTCACTTCAGGTCGGGTTTACGTGGCGGAAGCATAAGGGTCTGGGCCTGCACTTAACGCGCAGTGTGCAACTTGCCTCGCGGGTGCCCCAGGTTCCAAGTCCTTTGCACAGCCGGGAGCCAACTGCCCTTTGGGAATCCTCCCCTGAAGGTCGCGTTCACGTTTTGGAAGCCGCAGCATCTTTGCGTGCCCTTAACTCAGAGTATCCAACAATCTTCTAGTCCGCCCTTCTTCTCAAGTCTTCCCTTCACTTGGGAACACACTGCCACTGAGGAGACTTCACCTGAAGCGCGGCTACACGTTTTGCAGCCCAAGGGGCTGGACGGGCAACTGAACTCAGACGCTCCAACTGCCCTCTAGTCGGCCTTGGTTCTAAGTTCTTTCCTGACATGGGAACACACGGCCGCATAGGCCTCTTGGCCTTCAGAGCGTTTCTACGTCTTGGAAGCAGCAGGGCCTTAGCCTGCCCTTTACTTAGAGCTTGCAACTTGGCGTAGAGTCCGCCTTTGTGCTAAGTGCTTTCCTGGGCCGCATTGGCGAGCACTTCACTCAGAGTCTCCAACCTGCCTTAGAGTCCGCCTTGGTTCTAACCCTTTCCTCAACTTGGGAGAACGCTGCCCTCTAGTAGTGTTCGTCTTCGCTGCGTTGGTAAGGTTTGGGAAGCCTAAGGGCCTTCCCTGGAACTCAACTCGGTTAGCCAACAGGCGTCTCGTCCGCCCCGGTTCTAAGGTCTTTCCTCCCCTGGGATCTCACGGCCCCCCCCAGTAGACGTCACCTTAGGAGCGATGATACGTTTTGGAAGCAAAAGGGACCTGGGGTGCCCTGCCCTGGGAGTGTCCAACTTGCCTCCAGTGCGGCCTTGTTCTAACTTCTTTCCACAGCAGGGAACACGCTGCCCCATAGGAAACTTCACTTCAGGTCGGGTTTAAGTGGCGGAAGCATAAGGGTCTGGGCCTGCACTTAACGCGCAGTGTGCAACTTGCCTCGCGGGCGCCCCAGATTCCAAGTCCTTTGCACAGCCGGGAGCCAACTGCCCTTTGGGAATCCTCCCCTGAAGGTCGCGTTCACGTTTTGGAAGCCGCAGCGTCTTTGCGTGCCCTTAACTCAGAGTATCCAACAAGCTTCTAGTCCGCCCTTCTTCTCAAGTCTTCCCTTCACTTGGGAACACACTGCCACTGAGGAGACTTCACCGGAAGCGCGGCTACACGTTTTGAAGCCCAAGGGGCTGGACGGGCAACTGAACTCAGAAGCTCCAACTGCCCTCTAGTCGGCCTTGGTTCTAAGTTCTTTCCTGACATGGGAACACACGGCCGCATAGGCCTCTTGGCCTTCAGAGCGTTTCTACGTGTTGGAAGCAGCAGGGCCTTAGCCTCCCCTTTACTTAGAGCTTGCAACTTGGCGTAGAGTCCGCCTTTGTGCTAAGTGCTTTCCTGGGCTGCATTGGCGAGCACCTCACTCAGAGTCTCCAACCTGCCTTAGAGTCCGCCTTGGTTCTAACACCTTTCCTCAACTTGGGAGAACGCTGCCCTCTAGCAGTGTTCGTCTTCGCTGCGTTGGTAAGGTTTGGGAAGCCTAAGGGCCTTCCCTGGAACTCAACTCGGTGTAGCCAGCAGGCTTCTCGTCCGCCCCGGTTCTAAGGTCTTTCCTCCCCTGGGATCTCACGGCCCCCCCAGGAGACGTCACCTTAGGAGCGATGATACGTTTTGGAAGCAAAAGGGACCTGGGGTGCCCTGCCCTGGGAGTGTCCAACTTGCCTCCAGTGCGGCCTTGTTCTAACTTCTTTCCACAGCAGGGAACACGCTGCCCCATAGGAAACTTCACTTCAGGTCGGGTTTACGTGGCGGAAGCATAAGGGTCTGGGCCTGCACTTAACGCGCAGTGTGCAACTTGCCTCGCGGGCGCCCCAGGTTCCAAGTCCTTTGCACAGCCGGGAGCCAACTGCCCTTTGGGAATCCTCCCCTGAAGGTCGCGTTCACGTTTTGGAAGCCGCAGCGTCTTTGCGTGCCCTTCACTCAGAGTATCCAACAAGCTTCTAGTCCGCCCTTCTTCTCAAGTATTCCCTTCACTTGGGAACACACTGCCACTGAGGAGACTTCACCTGAATCGCGGCTACACGTTTTGCAGCCCAAGGGGCTGGACGGGCAACTTAACTCAGAAGCTCCAACTGCCCTCTAGTCGGCCTTGGTTCTAAGTTCTTTCCTGACATGGGAACACACGGCCGCATAGGCCTCTTGGCCTTCAGAGCGTTTCTACGTGTTGGAAGCAGCAGGGCCTTAGCCTGCACTTTACTTAGAGCTTGCAACTTGGCGTAGAGTCCGCCTTTGTGCTAAGTGCTTTCCTGGGCCGCATTGGCGAGCACTTCACTCAGAGTCTCCAACCTGCCTTAGAGTCCGCCTTGGTTCTAACCCCTTTCCTCAACTTGGGAGAACGCTGCCCTCTAGTAGTGTTCGTCTTCGCTGCGTTGGTAAGGTTTGGGAAGCCTAAGGGCCTTCCCTGGAACTCAACTCGGTGTAGCCAGCAGGCTTCTCGTCCGCCCCGGTTCTAAGGTCTTTCCTCCCCTGGGATCTCACGGCCCCCACAGGAGATGTCACCTTAGGAGCGATGAAACGTTTTGGAAGCAAAAGGGACCTGGGTTGCCCTGCCCTGGGAGTGTCCAACTTGCCTCCAGTGCGGCCTTGTTCTAACTTCTTTCCACAGCAGGGAACACGCTGCCCCATAGGAAACTTCACTTCAGGTCGGGTTTACGTGGCGGAAGCATAAGGGTCTGGGCCTGCACTTAACGCGCAGTGTGCCACTTGCCTCGCGCGCGCCCCAGGTTCCAAGTCCTTTGCACAGCCGGGAGCCAACTGCCCTTTGGGAATCCTCCCCTGAAGGTCGCGTTCACGTTTTGGAAGCCGCAGCGTCTTTGCGTGCCCTTAACTCAGAGTATCCAACAAGCTTCTAGTCCGCCCTTCTTCTCAAGTCTTCCCTTCACTTGGGAACACACTGCCACTGAGGAGACTTCACCTGAAGCGCGGCTAAACGTTTTGCAGCCCAAGGGGCTGGACGGGCAACTGAACTCAGAAGCTCCAACTGCCCTCTAGTCGGCCTTGGTTCTAAGTTCTTTCCTGACATGGGAACACACGGCCGCATAGGCCTCTTGGCCTTCAGAGCGTTTCTACGTGTTGGAAGCAGCAGGGCCTTAGCCTGCCCTTTACTTAGAGCTTGCAACTTGGCGTAGAGTCCGCCTTTGTGCTAAGTGCTTTCCTGGGATGCATTGGCGAGCACTTCACTCAGAGTCTCCAACCTGCCTTAGAGTCCGCCTTGGTTCTAACCCCTTTCCTCAACTTGGGAGAACGCTGCCCTCTAGTAGTGTTCGTCTTCGCTGCGTTGGTAAGGTTTGGGAAGCCTAAGGGCCTTCCCTGGAACTCAACTCGGTGTAGCCAGCAGGCTTCTCGTCCGCCCCGGTTCTAAGGTCTTTCCTCCCCTGGGATCTCACGGCCCCCCCAGGAGACGTCACCTTAGGAGCGATGATACGTTTTGGAAGCAAAAGGGGCCTGGGGTGCCCTGCCCTGGGAGTGTCCAACTTGCCTCCAGTGCGGCCTTGTTCTAACTTCTTTCCACAGCAGGGAACACGCTGCCCCATAGGAAACTTCACTTCAGGTCGGGTTTACGTGGCGGAAGCATAAGGGTCTGGGCCTGCACTTAACGCGCAGTGTGCAACTTGCCTCGCGGGTGCCCCAGGTTCCAAGTCCTTTGCACAGCCGGGAGCCAACTGCCCTTTGGGAATCCTCCCCTGAAGGTCGCGTTCACGTTTTGGAAGCCGCAGCATCTTTGCGTGCCCTTAACTCAGAGTATCCAACAAGCTTCTAGTCCGCCCTTCTTCTCAAGTCTTCCCTTCACTTGGGAACACACTGCCACTGAGGAGACTACACCTGAAGCGCGGCTACACGTTTTGCAGCCCAAGGGGCTGGACGGGCAACTGAACTCAGACGCTCCAACTTCCCTCTAGTCGGCCTTGGTTCTAAGTTCTTTCCTGACATGGGAACACACGGCCGCATAGGCCTCTTGGCCTTCAGAGCGTTTCTACGTCTTGGAAGCAGCAGGGCCTTAGCCTGCCCTTTACTTAGAGCTTGCAACTTGGCGTAGAGTCCGCCTTTGTGCTAAGTGCTTTCCTGGGCCGCATTGGCGAGCACTTCACTCAGAGTCTCCAACCTGCCTTAGAGTCCGCCTTGGTTCTAACCCTTTCCTCAACTTGGGAGAACGCTGCCCTCTAGTAGTGTTCGTCTTCGCTGCGTTGGTAAGGTTTGGGAAGCCTAAGGGCCTTCCCTGGAACTCAACTCGGTTAGCCAACAGGCGTCTCGTCCGCCCCGGTTCTAAGGTCTTTCCTCCCCTGGGATCTCACGGCCCCCCCAGGAGACGTCACCTTAGGAGCGATGATACGTTTTGGAAGCAAAAGGGGCCTGGGGTGCCCTGCCCTGGGAGTGTCCAACTTGCCTCCAGTGCGGCCTTGTTCTAACTTCTTTCCACAGCAGGGAACATGCTGCCCCATAGGAAACTTCACTTCAGGTCGGGTTTACGTGGCAGAAGCATAAGGGTCTGGGCCTGCACTTAACGCGCAGTGTGCAACTTGCCTCGCGGGTGCCCCAGGTTCCAAGTCCTTTGCACAGCCGGGAGCCAACTGCCCTTTGGGAATCCTCCCCTGAAGGTCGCGTTCACGTTTTGGAAGCCGCAGCATCTTTGCGTGCCCTTAACTCAGAGTATCCAACAATCTTCTAGTCCGCCCTTCTTCTCAAGTCTTCCCTTCACTTGGGAACACACTGCCACTGAGGAGACTTCACCTGAAGCGCGGCTACACGTTTTGCAGCCCAAGGGGCTGGACGGGCAACTGAACTCAGACGCTCCAACTGCCCTCTAGTCGGCCTTGGTTCTAAGTTCTTTCCTGACATGGGAACACACGGCCGCATAGGCCTCTTGGCCTTCAGAGCGTTTCTACGTCTTGGAAGCAGCAGGGCCTTAGCCTGCCCTTTACTTAGAGCTTGCAACTTGGCGTAGAGTCCGCCTTTGTGCTAAGTGCTTTCCTGGGCCGCATTGGCGAGCACTTCACTCAGAGTCTCCAACCTGCCTTAGAGTCCGCCTTGGTTCTAACCCTTTCCTCAACTTGGGAGAACGCTGCCCTCTAGTAGTGTTCGTCTTCGCTGCGTTGGTAAGGTTTGGGAAGCCTAAGGGCCTTCCCTGGAACTCAACTCGGTTAGCCAACAGGCGTCTCGTCCGCCCCGGTTCTAAGGTCTTTCCTCCCCTGGGATCTCACGGCCCCCCCCCAGGAGACGTCACCTTAGGAGCGATGATACGTTTTGGAAGCAAAAGGGACCTGGGGTGCCCTGCCCTGGGAGTGTCCAACTTGCCTCCAGTGCGGCCTTGTTCTAACTTCTTTCCACAGCAGGGAACACGCTGCCCCATAGGAAACTTCACTTCAGGTCGGGTTTAAGTGGCGGAAGCATAAGGGTCTGGGCCTGCACTTAACGCGCAGTGTGCAACTTGCCTCGCGGGCGCCCCAGATTCCAAGTCCTTTGCACAGCCGGGAGCCAACTGCCCTTTGGGAATCCTCCCCTGAAGGTCGCGTTCACGTTTTGGAAGCCGCAGCGTCTTTGCGTGCCCTTAACTCAGAGTATCCAACAAGCTTCTAGTCCGCCCTTCTTCTCAAGTCTTCCCTTCACTTGGGAACACACTGCCACTGAGGAGACTTCACCGGAAGCGCGGCTACACGTTTTGAAGCCCAAGGGGCTGGACGGGCAACTTAACTCTGAAGCTCCAACTGCCCTCTAGTCGGCCTTGGTTCTAAGTTCTTTCCTGACATGGGAACACACGGCCGCATAGGCCTCTTGGCCTTCAGAGCGTTTCTACGTGTTGGAAGCAGCAGGGCCTTAGCCTCCCCTTTACTTAGAGCTTGCAACTTGGCGTAGAGTCCGCCTTCGTGCTAAGTGCTTTCCTGGGCTGCATTGGCGAGCACCTCACTCAGAGTCTCCAACCTGCCTTAGAGTCCGCCTTGGTTCTAACACCTTTCCTCAACTTGGGAGAACGCTGCCCTCTAGCAGTGTTCGTCTTCGCTGCGTTGGTAAGGTTTGGGAAGCCTAAGGGCCTTCCCTGGAACTCAACTCGGTGTAGCCAGCAGGCTTCTCGTCCGCCCCGGTTCTAAGGTCTTTCCTCCCCTGGGATCTCACGGCCCCCCCAGGAGACGTCACCTTAGGAGCGATGATACGTTTTGGAAGCAAAAGGGACCTGGGGTGCCCTGCCCTGGGAATGTCCAACTTGCCTCCAGCGCGGCCTTGTTCTAACTTCTTTCCACAGCAGGGAACACGCTGCCCCATAGGAAACTTCACTTCAGGTCGGGTTTACGTGGCGGAAGCATAAGGGTCTGGGCCTGCACTTAACGCGCAGTGTGCAACTTGCCTCGCGGGCGCCCCAGGTTCCAAGTCCTTTGCACAGCCGGGAGCCAACTGCCCTTTGGGAATCCTCCCCTGAAGGTCGCGTTCACGTTGTGGAAGCCGCAGCGTCTTTGCGTGCCCTTAACTCAGAGTATCCAACAAGCTTCTAGTCCGCCCTTCTTCTCAAGTCTTCCCTTCACTTGGGAACACACTGCCACTGAGGAGACTTTACCTGAAGCGCGGCTACACGTTTTGCAGCCCAAGTGGCTGGACGGGCAACTGAACTCAGAAGCTCCAACTGCCCTCTAGTCGGCCTTGGTTCTAAGTTCTTTCCTGACATGGGAACACACGGCCGCATAGGCCTCTTGGCCTTCAGAGCGTTTCTACGTGTTGGAAGCAGCAGGGCCTTAGCCTGCCCTTTACTTAGAGCTTGCAACTTGGCGTAGAGTCCGCCTTTGTGCTAAGTGCTTTCCTGGGCCTCATTGGCGAGCACTTCACTCAGAGTCTCCAACCTGCCTTAGAGTCCGCCTTGGTTCTAACCCCTTTCCTCAACTTGGGAGAACGCTGCCCTCTAGTAGTGTTCGTCTTCGCTGCGTTGGTAAGGTTTGGGAAGCCTAAGGGCCTTCCCTGGAACTCAACTCGGTGTAGCCAGCAGGCTTCTCGTCCGCCCCGGTTCTAAGGTCTTTCCTCCCCTGGGATCTCACGGCCCCCCCAGGAGACGTCACCTTAGGAGCGATGATACGTTTTGGAAGCAAAAGGTGCCTGGGGTGCCCTGCCCTGGGAGTGTCCAACTTGCCTCCAGTGCGGCCTTGTTCTAACTTCTTTCCACAGCAGGGAACACGCTGCCCCATAGGAAACTTCACTTCAGGTCGGGTTTACGTGGCGGAAGCATAAGGGTCTGGGCCTGCACTTAACGCGCAGTGTGCAACTTGCCTCGCGGGTGCCCCAGGTTCCAAGTCCTTTGCACAGCCGGGAGCCAACTGCCCTTTGGGAATCCTCCCCTGAAGGTCGCGTTCACGTTTTGGAAGCCGCAGCATCTTTGCGTGCCCTTAACTCAGAGTATCCAACAAGCTTCTAGTCCGCCCTTCTTCTCAAGTCTTCCCTTCACTTGGGAACACACTGCCACTGAGGAGACTTCACCTGAAGCGCGGCTACACGTTTTGCAGCCCAAGGGGCTGGACGTGCAACTGAACTCAGACGCTCCAACTGCCCTCTAGTCGGCCTTGGTTCTAAGTTCTTTCCTGACATGGGAACACACGGCCGCATAGGCCTCTTGGCCTTCAGAGCGTTTCTACGTCTTGGAAGCAGCAGGGCCTTAGCCTGCCCTTTACTTAGAGCTTGCAACTTGGCGTAGAGTCCGCCTTTGTGCTAAGTGCTTTCCTGGGCCTCATTGGCGAGCACTTCACTCAGAGTCTCCAACCTGCCTTAGAGTCCGCCTTGGTTCTAACCCTTTCCTCAACTTGGGAGAACGCTGCCCTCTAGTAGTGTTCGTCTTCGCTGCGTTGGTAAGGTTTGGGAAGCCTAAGGGCCTTCCCTGGAACTCAACTCGGTTAGCCAACAGGCGTCTCGTCCGCCCCGGTTCTAAGGTCTTTCCTCCCCTGGGATCTCACGGCCCCCCCAGGAGACGTCACCTTAGGAGCGATGATACGTATTGGAAGCAAAAGGGGCCTGGGGTGCCCTGCCCTGGGAGTGTCCAACTTGCCTCCAGTGCGGCCTTGTTCTAACTTCTTTCCACAGCAGGGAACATGCTGCCCCATAGGAAACTTCACTTCAGGTCGGGTTTACGTGGCGGAAGCATAAGGGTCTGGGCCTGCACTTAACGCGCAGTGTGCAACTTGCCTCGCGGGTGCCCCAGGTTCCAAGTCCTTTGCACAGCCGGGAGCCAACTGCCCTTTGGGAATCCTCCCCTGAAGGTCGCGTTCACGTTTTGGAAGCCGCAGCATCTTTGCGTGCCCTTAACTCAGAGTATCCAACAAGCTTCTAGTCCGCCCTTCTTCTCAAGTCTTCCCTTCACTTGGGAACACACTGCCACTGAGGAGACTTCACCTGAATCGCGGCTACACGTTTTGCAGCCCAAGGGGCTGGACGGGCAACTGAACTCAGACGCTCCAACTGCCCTCTAGTCGGCCTTGGTTCTAAGTTCTTTCCTGACATGGGAACACACGGCCGCATAGGCCTCTTGGCCTTCAGAGCGTTTCTACGTCTTGGAAGCAGCAGGGCCTTAGCCTGCCCTTTACTTAGAGCTTGCAACTTGGCGTAGAGTCCGCCTTTGTGCTAAGTGCTTTCCTGGGCCGCATTGGCGAGCACTTCACTCAGAGTCTCCAAACTGCCTTAGAGTCCGCCTTGGTTCTAACCCTTTCCTCAACTTGGGAGAACGCTGCCCTCTAGTAGTGTTCGTCTTCGCTGCGTTGGGAAGGTTTGGGAAGCCTAAGGGCCTTCCCTGGAACTCAACTCGGTTAGCCAACAGGCGTCTCGTCCGCCCCGGTTCTAAGGTCTTTCCTCCCCTGGGAACTCACGGCCCCCCCCAGGAGACGTCACCTTAGGAGCGATGATACGTTTTGGAAGCAAAAGGGACCTGGGGTGCCCTGCCCTGGGAGTGTCCAACTTGCCTCCAGTGCGGCCTTGTTCTAACTTCTTTCCACAGCAGGGAACACGCTGCCCCATAGGAAACTTCACTTCAGGTCGGGCTTAAGTGGCGGAAGCATAAGGGTCTGGGCCTGCACTTAACGCGCAGTGTGCAACTTGCCTCGCGGGCGCCCCAGATTCCAAGTCCTTTGCACAGCCGGGAGCCAACTGCCCTTTGGGAATCCTCCCCTGAAGGTCGCGTTCACGTTTTGGAAGCCGCAGCGTATTTGCGTGCCCTTAACTCAGAGTATCCAACAAGCTTCTAGTCCGCCCTTCTTCTCAAGTCTTCCCTTCACTTGGGAACACACTGCCACTGAGGAGACTTCACCGGAAGCGCGGCTACACGTTTTGAAGCCCAAGGGGCTGGACGGGCAACTGAACTCAGAAGCTCCAACTGCCCTCTAGTCGGCCTTGGTTCTAAGTTCTTTCCTGACATGGGAACACACGGCCGCATAGGCCTCTTGGCCTTCAGAGCGTTTCTACGTGTTGGAAGCAGCAGGGCCTTAGCCTCCCCTTTACTTAGAGCTTGCAACTTGGCGTAGAGTCCGCCTTTGTGCTAAGTGCTTTCCTGGGCTGCATTGGCGAGCACCTCACTCAGAGTCTCCAACCTGCCTTAGAGTCCGCCTTGGTTCTAACACCTTTCCTCAACTTGGGAGAACGCTGCCCTCTAGCAGTGTTCGTCTTCGCTGCGTTGGTAAGGTTTGGGAAGCCTAAGGGCCTTCCCTGGAACTCAACTCGGTGTAGCCAGCAGGCTTCTCGTCCGCCCCGGTTCTAAGGTCTTTCCTCCCCTGGGATCTCACGGCCCCCCCAGGAGACGTCACCTTAGGAGCGATGATACGTTTTGGAAGCAAAAGGGACCTGGGGTGCCCTGCCCTGGGAATGTCCAACTTGCCTCCAGCGCGGCCTTGTTCTAACTTCTTTCCACAGCAGGGAACACGCTGCCCCATAGGAAACTTCACTTCAGGTCGGGTTTACGTGGCGGAAGCATAAGGGTCTGGGCCTGCACTTAACGCGCAGTGTGCAACTTGCCTCGCGGGCGCCCCAGGTTCCAAGTCCTTTGCACAGCCGGGAGCCAACTGCCCTTTGGGAATCCTCCCCTGAAGGTCGCGTTCACGTTGTGGAAGCCGCAGCGTCTTTGCGTGCCCTTAACTCAGAGTATCCAACAAGCTTCTAGTCCGCCCTTCTTCTCAAGTCTTCCCTTCACTTGGGAACACACTGCCACTGAGGAGACTTCATCTGAAGCGCGGCTACACGTTTTGCAGCCCAAGGGGCTGGACGGGCAACTGAACTCAGAAGCTCCAACTGCCCTCTAGTCGGCCTTGGTTCTAAGTTCTTTCCTGACATGGGAACACACGGCCGCATAGGCCTCTTGGCCTTCAGAGCGTTTCTACGTGTTGGAAGCAGCAGGGCCTTAGCCTGCCCTTTACTTAGAGCTTGCAACTTGGCGTAGAGTCCGCCTTTGTGCTAAGTGCTTTCCTGGGCTGCATTGGCGAGCACTTCACTCAGAGTCTCCAACCTGCCTTAGAGTCCGCCTTGGTTCTAACCCCTTTCCTCAACTTGGGAGAACGCTGCCCTCTAGTAGTGTTCGTCTTCGCTGCGTTGGTAAGGTTTGGGAAGCCTAAGGGCCTTCCCTGGAACTCAACTCGGTGTAGCCAGCAGGCTTCTCTTCCGCCCCGGTTCTAAGGTCTTTCCTCCCCTGGGATTTCACGGCCCCCCCAGGAGACGTCACCTTAGGAGCGATGATACGTTTTGGAAGCAAAAGGGACCTGGGGTGCCCTGCCCTGGGAGTGTCCAACTTGCCTCCAGTGCGGCCTTGTTCTAACTTCTTTCCACAGCAGGGAACACGCTGCCCCATAGGAAACTTCACTTCAGGTCGGGTTTACGTGGCGGAAGCATAAGGGTCTGGGCCTGCACTTAACGCGCAGTGTGCAACTTGACTCGCGGGGGCCCCAGGTTCCAAGTCCTTTGCACAGCCGGGAGCCAACTGCCCTTTGGGAATCCTCCCCTGAAGGTCGCGTTCACGTTTTGGAAGCCGCAGCGTCTTTGCGTGCCCTTAACTCAGAGTATCCAACAAGCTTCTAGTCCGCCCTTCTTCTCAAGTCTTCCCTTCACTTGGGAACACACTGCCACTGAGGAGACTTTACCTGAAGCGCGGCTACACGTTTTGCAGCCCAAGGGGCTGGACGGGCAACTTAACTCAGAAGCTCCAACTGCCCTCTAGTCGGCCTTGGTTCTAAGTTCTTTCCTGACATGGGAACACACGGCCGCATAGGCCTCTTGGCCTTCAGAGCGTTTCTACGTGTTGGAAGCAGCAGGGCCTTAGCCTGCCCTTTACTTAGAGCTTGCAACTTGGCGTAGAGTCCGCCTTTGTTCTAAGTGCTTTCCTGGGCCGCATTGGCGAGCACTTCACTCAGATTCTCCAACCTGCCTTAGAGTCCGCCTTGGTTCTAACCCCTTACCTCAACTTGGGAGAACGCTGCCCTCTAGTAGTGTTCGTCTTTGCTGCGTTGGTAAGGTTTGGGAAGCCTAAGGGCCTTCCCTGGAACTCAACTCGGTGTAGCCAACAGGCTTCTCGTCCGCCCCGGTTCTAAGGTCTTTCCTCCCCTGGGATCTCACTGCCCCCCCAGGAGACGTCACCTTAGGAGCGATGATACGTTTTGGAAGCAAAAGGGACCTGGGGTGCCCTGCCCTGGGAGTGTCCAACTTGCCTCCAGTGCGGCCTTGTTCTAACTTCTTTCCACAGCAGGGAACACGCTGCCCCATAGGAAACTTCACTTCAGGTCGGGTTTACGTGGCGGAAGCATAAGGGTCTGGGCCTGCACTTAACGCGCAGTGTGCAACTTGCCTCGCGGGCGCCCCAGGTTCCAAGTCCTTTGCACAGCCGGGAGCCAACTGCCCTTTGGGAATCCTCCCCTGAAGTTCGCGTTCACGTTTTGGAAGCCGCAGCGTCTTTGCGTGCCCTTAACTCAGAGTATCCAATAAGCTTCTAGTCCGCCCTTCTTCTCAAGTCTTCCCTTCACTTGGGAACACACTGCCACTGAGGAGACTTCAACTGAAGCGCGGCTACACGTTTTGCAGCCCAAGTGCCTGGACGGGCAACTTAACTCAGAAGCTCCAACTGCCCTCTAGTCGGCCTTGGTTCTAAGGTCTTTCCTAACATGGGAACACACGGCCGCATAGGCCTCTTGGCCTTCAGAGCGTTTCTACGTGTTGGAAGCAGCAGGGCCTTAGCCTGCCCTTTACTTAGAGCTTGCAACTTGGCGTAGAGTCCGCCTTTGTGCTAAGTGCTTTCCTGGGCCGCATTGGCGAGCACTTCACTCAGAGTCTCCAACCTGCCTTAGAGTCCGCCTTGGTTCTAAACCCTTTCCTCAACTTGGGAGAACACTGCCCTCTAGTAGTGTTCGTCTTCGCTGCGTTGGTAAGGTTTGGGAAGCCTAAGGGCCTTCCCTGGAACTCAACTCGGTGTAGCCAGCAGGCTTCTCGTCCGCCCCGGTTCTAAGGTCTTTCCTCCCCTGGGATCTCACGGCCCCCCCAGGAGACGTCACCTTAGGAGCGATGATACGTTTTGGAAGCAAAAGGGACCTGGGGTGCCCTGCCCTGGGAGTGTCCAACTCGCCTCCAGTGCGGCCTTGTTCTAACTTCTTTCCACAGCAGGGAACACGCTGCCCCATAGGAAACTTCACTTCAGGTCGGGTTTACGTGGCGGAAGCATAAGGGTCTGGGCCTGCACTTAACGCGCTGTGTGCAACTTGCCACGCGGGCGCCCCAGGTTCCAAGTCCTTTGCACAGCCGGGAGCCAACTGCCCTTTGGGAATCCTCCCCTGAAGGTCGCGTTCACGTTTTGGAAGCCGCAGCGTCTTTCCGTGCCCTTAACTCAGAGTATCCAACAAGCTTCTAGTCCGCCCTACTTCTCAAGTCTTCCCTTCACTTGGGAACACACTGCCACTGAGGAGACTTCACCTGAAGCGCGGCTACACGTTTTGCAGCCCAAGGGGCTGGACGGGCAACTGAACTCAGAAGCTCCAACTGCCCTCTAGTCGGCCTTGGTTCTAAGTTCTTTCCTGACATGGGAACACACGGCCGCATAGGCCTCTTGGCCTTCAGAGCGTTTCTACGTTTTGGAAGCAGCAGGGCCTTAGCCTGCACTTTACTTAGAGCTTGCAACTTGGCGTAGAGTCCGCCTTTGTGCTAAGTGCTTTCCTGGGCTGCATTGGCGAGCACTTCACTCAGAGTCTCCAACCTGCCTTAGAGTCCGCCTTGGTTCTAACCCCTTTCCTCAACTTGGGAGAACGCTGCCCTCTAGTAGTGTTCGTCTTCGCTGCGTTGGTAAGGTTTGGGAAGCCTAAGGGCCTTCCCTGGAACTCAACTCGGTGTAGCCAACAGGCCTCTCGTCCGCCCCGGTTCTAAGGTCTTTCCTCCCCTGGGATCTCACGGCCCCCCAAGGAGACGTCACCTTAGGAGCGATGATACGTTTTGGAAGCAAAAGGGACCTGGGGTGCCCTGCCCTGGGAGTGTCCAACTTGCCTCCAGTGCGGCCTTGTTCTAACTTCTTTCCACAGCAGGGAACACGCTGCCCCATAGGAAACTTCACTTCAGGTCGGGTTTACGTGGCGGAAGCATAAGGGTTTGGGCCTGCACTTAACGCGCAGTGTGCAACTTGCCTC
This sequence comes from Meles meles, assembly GCF_922984935.1. Taxonomy (NCBI): domain Eukaryota; kingdom Metazoa; phylum Chordata; class Mammalia; order Carnivora; family Mustelidae; genus Meles; species Meles meles. Next base: position 665,247 of record NW_025721606.1, read on the forward strand.
GCGGGCGCCCCAGGTTCCAAGTCCTTTGCACAGCCGGAAGCCAACTGCCCTTTGGGAATCCTCCCCTGAAGGTCGCGTTCACGTTTTGGAAGCCGCAGCGTCTTTGCGTGCCCTTAACTCAGAGTATCCAACAAGCTTCTAGTCCGCCCTTCTTCTCAAGTCTTCCCTTCACTTGGGAACACACTGCCACTGAGGAGACATCACCTGAAGCGCGGCTACACGTTTTGCAGCCCAAGGGGCTGGACGGGCAACTGAACTCAGAAGCTCCAACTGCCCTCTAGTCGGCCTTGGTTCTAAGTTCTTTCCTGACATGGGAACACACGGCCGCATAGGCCTCTTGGCCTTCAGAACGTTTCTACGTGTTGGAAGCAGCAGGGCCTTGGCCTGCCCTTTACTTAGAGCTTGCAACTTGGCGTAGAGTCCGCCTTTGTGCTAAGTGCTTTCCTGGGCTGCATTGGCGAGCACTTCACTCAGAGTCTCCAACCTGCCTTAGAGTCCGCCTTGGTTCTAACCCCTTTCCTCAACTTGGGAGAACGCTGCCCTCTAGTAGTGTTCGCCTTCGCTGCGTTGGTAAGGTTTGGGAAGCCTAAAGGCCTTCCCTGGAACTCAACTCGGTGTAGCCAACAGGCTTCTCGTCCGCCCCGGTTCTAAGGTCTTTCCTCCCCTGGGATCTCACGGCCCCCCCAAGAGACGTCACCTTAGGAGCGAAGATACGTTTTGGAAGCAAAAGGGACCTGGGGTGCCCTGCCCTGGGAGTGTCCAACTCGCCTCCAGTGCGGCCTTGTTCTAACTTCTTTCCACAGCAGGGAACACGCTGCCCCATAGGAAACTTCACTTCAGGTCGGGTTTACGTGGCGGAAGCATAAGCGTCTGGGCCTGCACTTAACGCGCAGTGTGCAACTTGCCTCGCGGGCGCCCCAGGTTCCAAGTCCTTTGCACAGCCAGGAGCCAACTGCCCTTTGGGAATCCTCCCCTGAAGGTCGCGTTCACGTTTTGGAAGCCGCAGCGTCTTTGCGTGCCCTTAACTCAGAGTATCCAACAAGCTTCTAGTCCGCCCTTCTTCTCAAGTCGTCCCTTCACTTGGGAACACACTGCCACTGAGGAGACTTCATCTGAAGCGCGGCTACACGTTTTGCAGCCCAAGGGGCTGGACGGGCAACTTAACTCAGAAGCTCCAACTGCCCTCTAGTCGGCCTTGTTTCTATGTTCTTTCCTGACATGGGAACACACGGCCGCATAGGCCTCTTGGCCTTCAGAGCGTTTCTACGTGTTGGAAGCAGCAGGGCCTTAGCCTGCCCTTTACTTAGAGCTTGCAACTTGGCGTAGAGTCCGCCTTTGTGCTAAGTGCTTTCCTGGGCTGCATTGGCGAGCACTTCACTCAGAGTCTCCAACCTGCCTTAGAGTCCGCCTTGGTTCTAACCCCTTTCCTCAACTTGGGAGAACGCTGCCCTCTAGTAGTGTTCGTCTTCGCTGCGTTGGTAAGGTTTGGGAAGCCTAAGGGCCTTCCCTGGAACTCAACTCGGTGTAGCCAACAGGCCTCTCGTCCGCCCCGGTTCTAAGGTCTTTCCTCCCCTGGGATCTCACGGCCCCCCAAGGAGACGTCACCTTAGGAGCGATGATACGTTTTGGAAGCAAAAGGGACCTGGGGTGCCCTGCCCTGGGAGTGTCCAACTTGCCTCCAGTGCGGCCTTGTTCTAACTTCTTTCCACAGCAGGGAACACGCTGCCCCATAGGAAACTTCACTTCAGGTCGAGTTTCCGTGGCGGAAGCATCAGGGTCTGGGCCTGCACTTAACGCGCAGTGTGCAACTTGCCTCGCGGGCGCCCCAGGTTCCAAGTCCTTTGCACAGCAGGAGCCAACTGCCCTTTGGGAATCCTCCCCTGAAGGTCGCGTTCACGTTTTGGAAGCCGCAGCGTCTTTGCGTGCCCTTAACTCAGAGTATCCAACAAGCTTCTAGTCCGCCCTTCTTCTCAAGTCTTCCCTTCACTTGGGAACACACTGCCACTGAGGAGACATCACCTGAAGCGCGGCTACACGTTTTGCAGCCCAAGGGGCTGGACGGGCAACTGAACTCAGAAGCTCCAACTGCCCTCTAGTCGGCCTTGGTTCTAAGTTCTTTCCTGACATGGGAACACACGGCCGCATAGGCCTCTTGGCCTTCAGAACGTTTCTACGTGTTGGAAGCAGCAGGGCCTTGGCCTGCCCTTTACTTAGAGCTTGCAACTTGGCGTAGAGTCCGCCTTTGTGCTAAGTGCTTTCCTGGGCTGCATTGGCGAGCACTTCACTCAGAGTCTCCAACCTGCCTTAGAGTCCGCCTTGGTTCTAACCCCTTTCCTCAACTTGGGAGAACGCTGCCCTCTAGTAGTGTTCGCCTTCGCTGCGTTGGTAAGGTTTGGGAAGCCTAAAGGCCTTCCCTGGAACTCAACTCGGTGTAGCCAACAGGCTTCTCGTCCGCCCCGGTTCTAAGGTCTTTCCTCCCCTGGGATCTCACGGCCCCCCCAAGAGACGTCACCTTAGGAGCGAAGATACGTTTTGGAAGCAAAAGGGACCTGGGGTGCCCTGCCCTGGGAGTGTCCAACTCGCCTCCAGTGCGGCCTTGTTCTAACTTCTTTCCACAGCAGGGAACACGCTGCCCCATAGGGAACTTCACTTCAGGTCGGGTTTACGTGGCGGAAGCATAAGCGTCTGGGCCTGCACTTAACGCGCAGTGTGCAACTTGCCTCGCGGGCGCCCCAGGTTCCAAGTCCTTTGCACAGCCAGGAGCCAACTGCCCTTTGGGAATCCTCCCCTGAAGGTCGCGTTCACGTTTTGGAAGCCGCAGCGTCTTTGCGTGCCCTTAACTCAGAGTATCCAACAAGCTTCTAGTCCGCCCTTCTTCTCAAGTCGTCCCTTCACTTGGGAACACACTGCCACTGAGGAGACTTCATCTGAAGCGCGGCTACACGTTTTGCAGCCCAAGGGGCTGGACGGGCAACTGAACTCAGAAGCTCCAACTGCCCTCTAGTCGGCCTTGTTTCTATGTTCTTTCCTGACATGGGAACACACGGCCGCATAGGCCTCTTGGCCTTCAGAGCGTTTCTACGTGTTGGAAGCAGCAGGGCCTTAGCCTGCCCTTTACTTAGAGCTTGCAACTTGGCGTAGAGTCCGCCTTTGTGCTAAGTGCTTTCCTGGGCTGCATTGGCGAGCACTTCACTCAGAGTCTCCAAACTGCCTTAGAGTCCGCCTTGGTTCTAACCCCTTTCCTCAACTTGGGAGAACGCTGCCCTCTAGTAGTGTTCGTCTTCGCTGCGTTGGTAAGGTTTGGGAAGCCTAAGGGCCTTCCCTGGAACTCAACTCGGTGTAGCCAACAGGCCTCTCGTCCGCCCCGGTTCTAAGGTCTTTCCTCCCCTGGGATCTCACGGCCCCCCCAGGAGACGTCACCTTAGGAGCGATGATACGTTTTGGAAGCAAAAGGGACCTGGGGTGCCCTGCCCTGGGAGTGTCCAACTTGCCTCCAGTGCGGCCTTGTTCTACCTTCTTTCCACAGCAGGGAACACGCTGCCCCATAGGAAACTTCACTTCAGGTCGGGTTTACGTGGCGGAAGCATAAGCGTCTGGGCCTGCACTTAACGCGCAGTGTGCAACTTGCCTCGCGGGCGCCCCAGGTTCCAAGTCCTTTGCACAGCCGGGAGCCAACTGCCCTTTGGGAATCCTCCCCTGAAGGTCGCGTTCACGTTTTGGAAGCCGCAGCGTCTTTGCGTGCCCTTAACTCAGAGTATCCAACAAGCTTCTAGTCCGCCCTTCTTCTCAAGTCTTCCCTTCACTTGGGAACACACTGCCACTGAGGAGACTTCACCTGAAGCGCGGCTACACGTTTTGCAGCCCAAGGGGCTGGACGGGCAACTGAACTCAGAAGCTCCAACTGCCCTCTAGTCGGCCTTGGTTCTAAGTTCTTTCCTGACATGGGAACACACGGCCGCATAGGCCTCTTGGCCTTCAGAGCGTTTCTACGTGTTGGAAGCAGCAGGGCCTTAGCCTGCACTTTACTTAGAGCTTGCAACTTGGCGTAGAGTCCGCCTTTGTGCTAAGTGCTTTCCTGGGCCGCATTGGCGAGCACTTCACTCAGAGTCTCCAACCTGCCTTAGAGTCCGCCTTTGTTCTAACCCCTTTCCTCAACTTGGGAGAACTCTGCCCTCTAGTAGTGTTCGCCTTCGCTGCGTTGGTAAGGTTTGGGAAGCCTAAAGGCCTTCCCTGGAACTCAACTCGGTGTAGCCAACAGGCTTCTCGTCCGCCCCGGTTCTAAGGTCTTTCCTCCCCTGGGATCTCACGGCCCCCCCAAGAGACGTCACCTTAGGAGCGAAGATACGTTTTGGAAGCAAAAGGGACCTGGGGTGCCCTGCCCTGGGAGTGTCCAACTCGCCTCCAGTGCGGCCTTGTTCTAACTTTTTTCCACAGCAGGGAACACGCTGCCCCATAGGAAACTGCACTTCAGGTCGGGTTTACGTGGCGGAAGCATAAGCGTCTGGGCCTGCACTTAACGCGCAGTGTGCAACTTGCCTCGCGGGCGCCCCAGGTTCCAAGTCCTTTGCACAGCCAGGAGCCAACTGCCCTTTGGGAATCCTCCCCTGAAGGTCGCGTTCACGTTTTGGAAGCCGCAGCGTCTTTGCGTGCCCTTAACTCAGAGTATCCAACAAGCTTCTAGTCCGCCCTTCTTCTCAAGTCGTCCCTTCACTTGGGAACACACTGCCACTGAGGAGACTTCATCTGAAGCGCGGCTACACGTTTTGCAGCCCAAGGGGCTGGACGGGCAACTGAACTCAGAAGCTCCAACTGCCCTCTAGTCGGCCTTGTTTCTATGTTCTTTCCTGACATGGGAACACACGGCCGCATAGGCCTCTTGGCCTTCAGAGCGTTTCTACGTGTTGGAAGCAGCAGGGCCTTAGCCTGCCCTTTACTTAGAGCTTGCAACTTGGCGTAGAGTCCGCCTTTGTGCTAAGTGCTTTCCTGGGCTGCATTGGCGAGCACTTCACTCAGAGTCTCCAAACTGCCTTAGAGTCCGCCTTGGTTCTAACCCCTTTCCTCAACTTGGGAGAACGCTGCCCTCTAGTAGTGTTCGTCTTCGCTGCGTTGGTAAGGTTTGGGAAGCCTAAGGGCCTTCCCTGGAACTCAACTCGGTGTAGCCAACAGGCCTCTCGTCCGCCCCGGTTCTAAGGTCTTTCCTCCCCTGGGATCTCACGGCCCCCCCAGGAGACGTCACCTTAGGAGCGATGATACGTTTTGGAAGCAAAAAGGACCTGGGGTGCCCTGCCCTGGGAGTGTCCAACTTGCCTCCAGTGCGGCCTTGTTCTACCTTCTTTCCACAGCAGGGAACACGCTGCCCCATAGGAAACTTCACTTCAGGTCGGGTTTACGTGGCGGAAGCATAAGCGTCTGGGCCTGCACTTAACGCGCAGTGTGCAACTTGCCTCGCGGGCGCCCCAGGTTCCAAGTCCTTTGCACAGCCGGGAGCCAACTGCCCTTTGGGAATCCTCCCCTGAAGGTCGCGTTCACGTTTTGGAAGCCGCAGCGTCTTTGCGTGCCCTTAACTCAGAGTATCCAACAAGCTTCTAGTCCGCCCTTCTTCTCAAGTCTTCCCTTCACTTGGGAACACACTGCCACTGAGGAGACTTCACCTGAAGCGCGGCTACACGTTTTGCAGCCCAAGGGGCTGGACGGGCAACTGAACTCAGAAGCTCCAACTGCCCTCTAGTCGGCCTTGGTTCTAAGTTCTTTCCTGACATGGGAACACACGGCCGCATAGGCCTCTTGGCCTTCAGAGCGTTTCTACGTGTTGGAAGCAGCAGGGCCTTAGCCTGCACTTTACTTAGAGCTTGCAACTTGGCGTAGAGTCCGCCTTTGTGCTAAGTGCTTTCCTGGGCTGCATTGGCGAGCACTTCACTCAGAGTCTCCAACCTGCCTTAGAGTCCGCCTTTGTTCTAACCCCTTTCCTCAACTTGGGAGAACTCTGCCCTCTAGTAGTGTTCGCCTTCGCTGCGTTGGTAAGGTTTGGGAAGCCTAAAGGCCTTCCCTGGAACTCAACTCGGTGTAGCCAACAGGCTTCTCGTCCGCCCCGGTTCTAAGGTCTTTCCTCCCCTGGGATCTCACGGCCCCCCCAAGAGACGTCACCTTAGGAGCGAAGATACGTTTTGGAAGCAAAAGGGACCTGGGGTGCCCTGCCCTGGGAGTGTCCAACTCGCCTCCAGTGCGGCCTTGTTCTAACTTTTTTCCACAGCAGGGAACACGCTGCCCCATAGGAAACTTCACTTCAGGTCGGGTTTACGTGGCGGAAGCATAAGCGTCTGGGCCTGCACTTAACGCGCAGTGTGCAACTTGCCTCGCGGGCGCCCCAGGTTCCAAGTCCTTTGCACAGCCAGGAGCCAACTGCCCTTTGGGAATCCTCCCCTGAAGGTCGCGTTCACGTTTTGGAAGCCGCAGCGTCTTTGCGTGCCCTTAACTCAGAGTATCCAACAAGCTTCTAGTCCGCCCTTCTTCTCAAGTCGTCCCTTCACTTGGGAACACACTGCCACTGAGGAGACTTCATCTGAAGCACGGCTACACGTTTTGCAGCCCAAGGGGCTGGACAGGCAACTTAACTCAGAAGCTCCAACTGCCCTCTAGTCGGCCTTGTTTCTATGTTCTTTCCTGACATGGGAACACACGGCCGCATAGGCCTCTTGGCCTTCAGAGCGTTTCTACGTGTTGGAAGCAGCAGGGCCTTAGCCTGCCCTTTACTTAGAGCTTGCAACTTGGCGTAGAGTCCGCCTTTGTGCTAAGTGCTTTCCTGGGCTGCATTGGCGAGCACTTCACTCAGAGTCTCCAACCTGCCTTAGAGTCCGCCTTGGTTCTAACCCCTTTCCTCAACTTGGGAGAACGCTGCCCTCTAGTAGTGTTCGTCTTCGCTGCGTTGGTAAGGTTTGGGAAGCCTAAGGGCCTTCCCTGGAACTCAACTCGGTGTAGCCAACAGGCCTCTCGTCCGCCCCGGTTCTAAGGTCTTTCCTCCCCTGGGATCTCACAGCCCCCCCAAGAGACGTCACCTTAGGAGCGAAGATACGTTTTGGAAGCAAAAGGGACCTGGGGTGCCCTGCCCTGGGAGTGTCCAACTCGCCTCCAGCGCGGCCTTGTTCTAACTTCTTTCCACAGCAGGGAACACGCTGCCCCATAGGAAACTTCACTTCAGGTCGGGTTTACGTGGCGGAAGCATAAGGGTTTGGGCCTGCACTTAACGCGCAGTGTGCAACTTGCCTCGCGGGCGCCCCAGGTTCCAAGTCCTTTGCACAGCCGGAAGCCAACTGCCCTTTGGGAATCCTCCCCTGAAGGTCGCGTTCACGTTTTGGAAGCCGCAGCGTCTTTGCGTGCCCTTAACTCAGAGTATCCAACAAGCTTCTAGTCCGCCCTTCTTCTCAAGTCTTCCCTTCACTTGGGAACACACTGCCACTGAGGAGACATCACCTGAAGCGCGGCTACACGTTTTGCAGCCCAAGGGGCTGGACGGGCAACTGAACTCAGAAGCTCCAACTGCCCTCTAGTCGGCCTTGGTTCTAAGTTCTTTCCTGACATGGGAACACACGGCCGCATAGGCCTCTTGGCCTTCAGAACGTTTCTACGTGTTGGAAGCAGCAGGGCCTTGGCCTGCCCTTTACTTAGAGCTTGCAACTTGGCGTAGAGTCCGCCTTTGTGCTAAGTGCTTTCCTGGGCTGCATTGGCGAGCACTTCACTCAGAGTCTCCAACCTGCCTTAGAGTCCGCCTTGGTTCTAACCCCTTTCCTCAACTTGGGAGAACGCTGCCCTCTAGTAGTGTTCGTCTTCGCTGCGTTGGTAAGGTTTGGGAAGCCTAAGGGCCTTCCCTGGAACTCAACTCGGTGTAGCCAGCAGGCTTCTCGTCCGCCCCGGTTCTAAGGTCTTTCCTCCCCTGGGATCTCACGGCCCCCCAGGAGACGTCACCTTAGGAGCGATGATACGTTTTGGAAGCAAAAGGGACCTGGGGTGCCCTGCCCTGGGAGTGTCCAACTCGCCTCCAGTGCGGCCTTGTTCTAACTTCTTTCCACAGCAGGGAACACGCTGCCCCATAGGAAACTTCACTTCAGGTCGGGTTTACGTGGCGGAAGCATAAGGGTCTGGGCCTGCACTTAACGCGCAGTGTGCAACTTGCCTCGTGGGCGCCCCAGGTTCCAAGTCCTTTGCACAGCCGGGAGCCAACTGCCCTTTGGGAATCCTCCCCTGAAGGTCGCGTTCACGTTTTGGAAGCCGCAGCGTCTTTGCGTGCCCTTAACTCAGAGTATCCAACAAGCTTCTAGTCCGCCCTTCTTCTCAAGTCTTCCCTTCACTTGGGAACACACTGCCACTGAGGAGACTTCACCTGAAGCGCGGCTACACGTTTTGCAGCCCAAGGGGCTGGACGGGCAACTGAACTCAGAAGCTCCAACTGCCCTCTAGTCGGCCTTGGTTCTAAGTTCTTTCCTGACATGGGAACACACGGCCGCATAGGCCTCTTGGCCTTCAGAGCGTTTCTACGTTTTGGAAGCAGCAGGGCCTTGGCCTGCCCTTTACTTAGAGCTTGCAACTTGGCGTAGAGTCCGCCTTTGTGCTAAGTGCTTTCCTGGGCTGCATTGGCGAGCACTTCACTCAGAGTCTCCAACCTGCCTTAGAGTCCGCCTTGGTTCTAACCCCTTTCCTCAACTTGGGAGAACGCTGTCCTCTAGTAGTGTTCGCCTTCGCTGCGTTGGTAAGGTTTGGGAAGCCTAAAGACCTTCCCTGGAACTCAACTCGGTGTAGCCAACAGGCTTCTCGTCCGCCCCGGTTCTAAGGTCTTTCCTCCCCTGGGATCTCACAGCCCCCCCCAAGAGACGTCACCTTAGGAGCGAAGATACGTTTTGGAAGCAAAAGGGACCTGGGGTGCCCTGCCCTGGGAGTGTCCAACTTGCCTCCAGTGCGGCCTTGTTCTAACTTCTTTCCAAAGCAGGGAACACGCTGCCCCATAGGAAACTTCACTTCAGGTCGAGTTTCCGTGGCGGAAGCATAAGCGTCTGGGCCTGCACTTAACGCGCAGTGTGCAACTTGCCTCGCGGGCGCCCCAGGTTCCAAGTCCTTTGCACAGCAGGAGCCAACTGCCCTTTGGGAATCCTCCCCTGAAGGTCGCGTTCACGTTTTGGAAGCCGCAGCGTCTTTGCGTGCCCTTAACTCAGAGTATCCAACAAGCTTCTAGTCCGCCCTTCTTCTCAAGTCGTCCCTTCACTTGGGAACACACTGCCACTGAGGAGACTTCATCTGAAGCGCGGCTACACGTTTTGCAGCCCAAGGGGCTGGACGGGCAACTTAACTCAGAAGCTCCAACTGCCCTCTAGTCGGCCTTGTTTCTATGTTCTTTTCTGACATGGGAACACACGGCCGCATAGGCCTCTTGGCCTTCAGAGCGTTTCTACGTGTTGGAAGCAGCAGGGCCTTGGCCTGCCCTTTACTTAGAGCTTGCAACTTGGCGTAGAGTCCGCCTTTGTGCTAAGTGCTTTCCTGGGCTGCATTGGCGAGCACTTCACTCAGAGTCTCCAACCTGCCTTAGAGTCCGCCTTGGTTCTAACCCCTTTCCTCAACTTGGGAGAACGCTGCCCTCTAGTAGTGTTCGTCTTCGCTGCGTTGGGAAGGTTTGGGAAGCCTAAAGGCCTTCCCTGGAACTCAACTCGGTGTAGCCAACAGGCTTCTCGTCCGCCCCGGTTCTAAGGTCTTTCCTCCCCTGGGATCTCACGGCCCCCCCAAGAGACGTCACCTTAGGAGCGAAGATACGTTTTGGAAGCAAAAGGGACCTGGGGTGCCCTGCCCTGGGAGTGTCCAACTCGCCTCCAGTGCGGCCTTGTTCTAACTTCTTTCCACAGCAGGGAACACGCTGCCCCATAGGAAACTTCACTTCAGGTCGGGTTTACGTGGCGGAAGCATAAGCGTCTGGGCCTGCACTTAACGCGCAGTGTGCAACTTGCCTCGCGGGCGCCCCAGGTTCCAAGTCCTTTGCACAGCCAGGAGCCAACTGCCCTTTGGGAATCCTCCCCTGAAGGTCGCGTTCACGTTTTGGAAGCCGCAGCGTCTTTGCGTGCCCTTAACTCAGAGTATCCAACAAGCTTCTAGTCCGCCCTTCTTCTCAAGTCGTCCCTTCACTTGGGAACACACTGCCACTGAGGAGACTTCATCTGAAGCGCGGCTACACGTTTTGCAGCCCAAGGGGCTGGACGGGCAACTTAACTCAGAAGCTCCAACTGCCCTCTAGTCGGCCTTGTTTCTATGTTCTTTCCTGACATGGGAACACACGGCCGCATAGGCCTCTTGGCCTTCAGAGCGTTTCTACGTGTTGGAAGCAGCAGGGCCTTAGCCTGCCCTTTACTTAGAGCTTGCAACTTGGCGTAGAGTCCGCCTTTGTGCTAAGTGCTTTCCTGGGCTGCATTGGCGAGCACTTCACTCAGAGTCTCCAACCTGCCTTAGAGTCCGCCTTGGTTCTAACCCCTTTCCTCAACTTGGGAGAACGCTGCCCTCTAGTAGTGTTCGTCTTCGCTGCGTTGGTAAGGTTTGGGAAGCCTAAGGGCCTTCCCTGGAACTCAACTCGGTGTAGCCAACAGGCCTCTCGTCCGCCCCGGTTCTAAGGTCTTTCCTCCCCTGTGATCTCACGGCCCCCCAAGGAGACGTCACCTTAGGAGCGATGATACGTTTTGGAAGCAAAAGGGACCTGGGGTGCCCTGCCCTGGGAGTGTCCAACTTGCCTCCAGTGCGGCCTTGTTCTAACTTCTTTCCACAGCAGGGAACACGCTGCCCCATAGGAAACTTCACTTCAGGTCGGGTTTACGTGGCGGAAGCATAAGGGTTTGGGCCTGCACTTAACGCGCAGTGTGCAACTTGCCTCGCGGGCGCCCCAGGTTCCAAGTCCTTTGCACAGCCGGAAGCCAACTGCCCTTTGGGAATCCTCCCCTGAAGGTCGCGTTCACGTTTTGGAAGCCGCAGCGTCTTTGCGTGCCCTTAACTCAGAGTATCCAACAAGCTTCTAGTCCGCCCTTCTTCTCAAGTCTTCCCTTCACTTGGGAACACACTGCCACTGAGGAGACATCACCTGAAGCGCGGCTACACGTTTTGCAGCCCAAGGGGCTGGACGGGCAACTGAACTCAGAAGCTCCAACTGCCCTCTAGTCGGCCTTGGTTCTAAGTTCTTTCCTGACATGGGAACACACGGCCGCATAGGCCTCTTGGCCTTCAGAACGTTTCTACGTGTTGGAAGCAGCAGGGCCTTGGCCTGCCCTTTACTTAGAGCTTGCAACTTGGCGTAGAGTCCGCCTTTGTGCTAAGTGCTTTCCTGGGCTGCATTGGCGAGCACTTCACTCAGAGTCTCCAACCTGCCTTAGAGTCCGCCTTGGTTCTAACCCCTTTCCTCAACTTGGGAGAACGCTGCCCTCTAGTAGTGTTCGTCTTCGCTGCGTTGGTAAGGTTTGGGAAGCCTAAGGGCCTTCCCTGGAACTCAACTCGGTGTAGCCAGCAGGCTTCTCGTCCGCCCCGGTTCTAAGGTCTTTCCTCCCCTGGGATCTCACGGCCCCCCAGGAGACGTCACCTTAGGAGCGATGATACGTTTTGGAAGCAAAAGGGACCTGGGGTGCCCTGCCCTGGGAGTGTCCAACTCGCCTCCAGTGCGGCCTTGTTCTAACTTCTTTCCACAGCAGGGAACACGCTGCCCCATAGGAAACTTCACTTCAGGTCGGGTTTACGTGGCGGAAGCATAAGCGTCTGGGCCTGCACTTAACGCGCAGTGTGCAACTTGCCTCGCGGGCGCCCCAGGTTCCAAGTCCTTTGCACAGCCAGGAGCCAACTGCCCTTTGGGAATCCTCCCCTGAAGGTCGCGTTCACGTTTTGGAAGCCGCAGCGTCTTTGCGTGCCCTTAACTCAGAGTATCCAACAAGCTTCTAGTCCGCCCTTCTTCTCAAGTCGTCCCTTCACTTGGGAACACACTGCCACTGAGGAGACTTCACCTGAAGCGCGGCTACACGTTTTGCAGCCCAAGGGGCTGGACGGGCAACTTAACTCAGAAGCTCCAACTGCCCTCTAGTCGGCCTTGTTTCTATGTTCTTTCCTGACATGGGAACACACGGCCGCATAGGCCTCTTGGCCTTCAGAGCGTTTCTACGTGTTGGAAGCAGCAGGGCCTTAGCCTGCCCTTTACTTAGAGCTTGCAACTTGGCGTAGAGTCCGCCTTTGTGCTAAGTGCTTTCCTGGGCTGCATTGGCGAGCACTTCACTCAGAGTCTCCAACCTGCCTTAGAGTCCGCCTTGGTTCTAACCCCTTTCCTCAACTTGGGAGAACGCTGCCCTCTAGTAGTGTTCGTCTTCGCTGCGTTGGTAAGGTTTGGGAAGCCTAAGGGCCTTCCCTGGAACTCAACTCGGTGTAGCCAACAGGCCTCTCGTCCGCCCCGGTTCTAAGGTCTTTCCTCCCCTGGGATCTCACGGCCCCCCAAGGAGACGTCACCTTAGGAACGATGATACGTTTTGGAAGCAAAAGGGACCTGGGGTGCCCTGCCCTGGGAGTGTCCAACTTGCCTCCAGTGCGGCCTTGTTCTAACTTCTTTCCACAGCAGGGAACACGCTGCCCCATAGGAAACTTCACTTCAGGTCGGGTTTACGTGGCGGAAGCATAAGGGTTTGGGCCTGCACTTAACGCGCAGTGTGCAACTTGCCTCGCGGGCGCCCCAGGTTCCAAGTCCTTTGCACAGCCGGGAGCCAACTGCCCTTTGGGAATCCTCCCCTGAAGGTCGCGTTCACGTTTTGGAAGCCGCAGCGTCTTTGCGTGCCCTTAACTCAGAGTATCCAACAAGCTTCTAGTCCGCCCTTCTTCTCAAGTCTTCCCTTCACTTGGGAACACACTGCCACTGAGGAGACATCACCTGAAGCGCGGCTACACGTTTTGCAGCCCAAGGGGCTGGACGGGCAACTGAACTCAGAAGCTCCAACTGCCCTCTAGTCGGCCTTGGTTCTAAGTTCTTTCCTGACATGGGAACACACGGCCGCATAGGCCTCTTGGCCTTCAGAACGTTTCTACGTGTTGGAAGCAGCAGGGCCTTGGCCTGCCCTTTACTTAGAGCTTGCAACTTGGCGTAGAGTCCGCCTTTGTGCTAAGTGCTTTCCTGGGCTGCATTGGCGAGCACTTCACTCAGAGTCTCCAACCTGCCTTAGAGTCCGCCTTGGTTCTAACCCCTTTCCTCAACTTGGGAGAACGCTGCCCTCTAGTAGTGTTCGTCTTCGCTGCGTTGGTAAGGTTTGGGAAGCCTAAGGGCCTTCCCTGGAACTCAACTCGGTGTAGCCAGCAGGCTTCTCGTCCGCCCCGGTTCTAAGGTCTTTCCTCCCCTGGGATCTCACGGCCCCACAGAAGACGTCACCTTAGGAGCGATGATACGTTTTGGAAGCAAAAGGGACCTGGGGTGCCCTGCCCTGGGAGTGTCCAACTCGCTTCCAGTGCGGCCTTGTTCTAACTTCTTTCCACAGCAGGGAACACGCTGCCCCATAGGAAACTTCACTTCAGGTCGGGTTTACGTGGCGGAAGCATAAGCGTCTGGGCCTGCACTTAACGCGCAGTGTGCAACTTGCCTCGCGGGCGCCCCAGGTTCCAAGTCCTTTGCACAGCCAGGAGCCAACTGCCCTTTGGGAATCCTCCCCTGAAGGTCGCGTTCACGTTTTGGAAGCCGCAGCGTCTTTGCGTGCCCTTAACTCAGAGTATCCAACAAGCTTCTAGTCCGCCCTTCTTCTCAAGTCGTCCCTTCACTTGGGAACACACTGCCACTGAGGAGACTTCATCTGAAGCGCGGCTACACGTTTTGCAGCCCAAGGGGCTGGACGGGCAACTTAACTCAGAAGCTCCAACTGCCCTCTAGTCGGCCTTGTTTCTATGTTCTTTCCTGACATGGGAACACACGGCCGCATAGGCCTCTTGGCCTTCAGAGCGTTTCTACGTGTTGGAAGCAGCAGGGCCTTAGCCTGCCCTTTACTTAGAGCTTGCAACTTGGCGTAGAGTCCGCCTTTGTGCTAAGTGCTTTCCTGGGCTGCATTGGCGAGCACTTCACTCAGAGTCTCCAACCTGCCTTAGAGTCCGCCTTGGTTCTAACCCCTTTCCTCAACTTGGGAGAACGCTGCCCTCTAGTAGTGTTCGTCTTCGCTGCGTTGGTAAGGTTTGGGAAGCCTAAGGGCCTTCCCTGGAACTCAACTCGGTGTAGCCAGCAGGCTTCTCGTCCGCCCCGGTTCTAAGGTCTTTCCTCCCCTGGGATCTCACGGCCCCCCAGGAGACGTCACCTTAGGAGCGATGATACGTTTTGGAAGCAAAAGGGACCTGGGGTGCCCTGCCCTGGGAGTGTCCAACTCGCCTCCAGTGCGGCCTTGTTCTAACTTCTTTCCACAGCAGGGAACACGCTGCCCCATAGGAAACTTCACTTCAGGTCGGGTTTACGTGGCGGAAGCATAAGGGTCTGGGCCTGCACTTAACGCGCAGTGTGCAACTTGCCTCGCGGGCGCCCCAGGTTCCAAGTCCTTTGCACAGCCGGGAGCCAACTGCCCTTTGGGAATCCTCCCCTGAAGGTCGCGTTCACGTTTTGGAAGCCGCAGCGTCTTTGCGTGCCCTTAACTCAGAGTATCCAACAAGCTTCTAGTCCGCCCTTCTTCTCAAGTCTTCCCTTCACTTGGGAACACACTGCCACTGAGGAGACTTCACCTGAAGCGCGGCTACACGTTTTGCAGCCCAAGGGGCTGGACGGGCAACTTAACTCAGAAGCTCCAACTGCCCTCTAGTCGGCCTTGGTTCTAAGTTCTTTCCTGACATGGGAACACACGGCCGCATAGGCCTCTTGGCCTTCAGAGCGTTTCTACGTGTTGGAAGCAGCAGGGCCTTAGCCTGCACTTTACTTAGAGCTTGCAACTTGGCGTAGAGTCCGCCTTTGTGCTAAGTGCTTTCCTGGGCCGCATTGGCGAGCACTTCACTCAGAGTCTCCAATCTGCCTTAGAGTCCGCCTTGGTTCTAACCCCTTTCCTCAACTTGGGAGAACGCTGCCCTCTAGTAGTGTTCGTCTTCGCTGCGTTGGTAAGGTTTGGGAAGCCTAAGGGCCTTCCCTGGAACTCAACTCGGTGTAGCCAGCAGGCTTCTCGTCCGCCCCGGTTCTAAGGTCTTTCCTCCCCTGGGATCTCACGGCCCCCACAGGAGATGTCACCTTAGGAGCGATGATACGTTTTGGAAGCAAAAGGGACCTGGGTTGCCCAGCCCTGGGAGTGTCCAACTTGCCTCCAGTGCGGCCTTGTTCTAACTTCTTTCCACAGCAGGGAACACGCTGCCCCATAGGAAACTTCACTTCAGGTCGGGTTTACGTGGCGGAAGCATAAGGGTCTGGGCCTGCACTTAACGCGCAGTGTGCAACTTGCCTCGCGCGCGCCCCAGGTTCCAAGTCCTTTGCACAGCCGGGAGCCAACTGCCCTTTGGGAATCCTCCCCTGAAGGTCGCGTTCACGTTTTGGAAGCCGCAGCGTCTTTGCGTGCCCTTAACTCAGAGTATCCAACAAGCTTCTAGTCCGCCCTTCTTCTCAAGTCTTCCCTTCACTTGGGAACACACTGCCACTGAGGAGACTTCACCTGAAGCGCGGCTACACGTTTTGCAGCCCAAGGGGCTGGACGGGCAACTGAACTCAGAAGCTCCAACTGCCCTCTAGTCGGCCTTGGTTCTAAGTTCTTTCCTGACATGGGAACACACGGCCGCATAGGCCTCTTGGCCTTCAGAGCGTTTCTACGTGTTGGAAGCAGCAGGGCCTTAGCCTGCCCTTTACTTAGAGCTTGCAACTTGGCGTAGAGTCCGCCTTTGTGCTAAGTGCTTTCCTGGGATGCATTGGCGAGCACTTCACTCAGAGTCTCCAACCTGCCTTAGAGTCCGCCTTGGTTCTAACCCCTTTCCTCAACTTGGGAGAACGCTGCCCTCTAGTAGTGTTCGTCTTCGCTGCGTTGGTAAGGTTTGGGAAGCCTAAGGGCCTTCCCTGGAACTCAACTCGGTGTAGCCAGCAGGCTTCTCGTCCGCCCCGGTTCTAAGGTCTTTCCTCCCCTGGGATCTCACGGTCCCCCCAGGAGACGTCACCTTAGGAGCGATGATACGTTTTGGAAGCAAAAGGGGCCTGGGGTGCCCTGCCCTGGGAGTGTCCAACTTGCCTCCAGTGCGGCCTTGTTCTAACTTCTTTCCACAGCAGGGAACACGCTGCCCCATAGGAAACTTCACTTCAGGTCGGGTTTACGTGGCGGAAGCATAAGGGTCTGGGCCTGCACTTAACGCGCAGTGTGCAACTTGCCTCGCGGGCGCCCCAGGTTCCAAGTCCTTTGCACAGCCGGGAGCCAACTGCCCTTTGGGAATCCTCCCCTGAAGGTCGCGTTCACGTTTTGGAAGCCGCAGCGTCTTTGCGTGCCCTTAACTCAGAGTATCCAACAAGCTTCTAGTCCGCCCTTCTTCTCAAGTCTTCCCTTCACTTGGGAACACACTGCCACTGAGGAGACTTCACCTGAAGCGCGGCTACACGTTTTGCAGCCCAAGGGGCTGGACGGGCAACTTAACTCAGAAGCTCCAACTGCCCTCTAGTCGGCCTTGGTTCTAAGTTCTTTCCTGACATGGGAACACACGGCCGCATAGGCCTCTTGGCCTTCAGAGCGTTTCTACGTGTTGGAAACAGCAGGGCCTTAGCCTGCACTTTACTTAGAGCTTGCAACTTGGCGTAGAGTCCGCCTTTGTGCTAAGTGCTTTCCTGGGCCGCATTGGCGAGCACTTCACTCAGAGTCTCCAACCTGCCTTAGAGTCCGCCTTGGTTCTAACCCCTTTCCTCAACTTGGGAGAACGCTGCCCTCTAGTAGTGTTCGTCTTCGCTGCGTTGGTAAGGTTTGGGAAGCCTAAGGGCCTTCCCTGGAACTCAACTCGGTGTAGCCAGCAGGCTTCCCGTCCGCCCCGGTTCTAAGGTCTTTCCTCCCCTGGGATCTCACGGCCCCCACAGGAGATGTCACCTTAGGAGCGATGATACGTTTTGGAAGCAAAAGGGACCTGGGTTGCCCAGCCCTGGGAGTGTCCAACTTGCCTCCAGTGCGGCCTTGTTCTAACTTCTTTCCACAGCAGGGAACACGCTGCCCCATAGGAAACTTCACTTCAGTTCGGGTTTACGTGGCGGAAGCATAAGGGTCTGGGCCTGCACTTAACGCGCAGTGTGCAACTTGCCTCGCGGGCGCCCCAGGTTCCAAGTCCTTTGCACAGCCGGGAGCCAACTGCCCTTTGGGAATCCTCCCCTGAAGGTCACGTTCACGTTTTGGAAGCCGCAGCATCTTTGCGTGCCCTTAACTCAGAGTATCCAACAAGCTTCTAGTCCGCCCTTCTTCTCAAGTCTTCCCTTCACTTGGGAACACACTGCCACTGAGGAGACTTCACCTGAAGCGCGGCTACACGTTTTGCAGCCCAAGGGGCTGGACGGGCAACTGAACTCAGACGCTCCAACTGCCCTCTAGTCGGCCTTGGTTCTAAGTTCTTTCCTGACATGGGAACACACGGCCGCATAGGCCTCTTGGCCTTCAGAGCGTTTCTACGTGTTGGAAGCAGCAGGGCCTTGGCCTGCCCTTTACTTAGAGCTTGCAACTTGGCGTAGAGTCCGCCTTTGTGCTAAGTGCTTTCCTGGGCCGCATTGGCGAGCACTTCACTCAGAGTCTCCAACCTGCCTTAGAGTCCGCCTTGGTTCTAACCCCTTTCCTCAACTTGGGAGAACGCTGCCCTCTAGTAGTGTTCGTCTTCGCTGCGTTGGTAAGGTTTGGGAAGCCTAAGGGCCTTCCCTGGAACTCAACTCGGTTAGCCAACAGGCGTCTCGTCCGCCCCGGTTCTAAGGTCTTTCCTCCCCTGGGATCTCACGCCCCCCCCCAGGAGACGTCACCTTAGGAGCGATGATACGTTTTGGAAGCAAAAGGGACCTGGGGTGCCCTGCCCTGGGAGTGTCCAACTCGCCTCCAGTGCGGCCTTGTTCTAACTTCTTTCCACAGCAGGGAACACGCTGCCCCATAGGAAACTTCACTTCAGGTCGGGTTTATGTGGCGGAAGCATAAGGGTCTGGGCCTGCACTTAACGCGCAGTGTGCAACTTGCCTCGCGGGCGCCCCAGATTCCAAGTCCTTTGCACAGCCGGGAGCCAACTGCCCTTTGGGAATCCTCCCCTGAAGGTCGCGTTCACGTTTTGGAAGCCGCAGCGTCTTTGCGTGCCCTTAACTCAGAGTATCCAACAAGCTTCTAGTCCGCCCTTCTTCTCAAGTCTTCCCTTCACTTGGGAACACACTGCCACTGAGGAGACTTCACCGGAAGCGCGGCTACAAGTTTTGAAGCCCAAGGGGCTGGACGGGCAACTGAACTCAGAAGCTCCAACTGCCCTCTAGTCGGCCTTGGTTCTAAGTTCTTTCCTGACATGGGAACACACGGCCGCATAGGCCTCTTGGCCTTCAGAGCGTTTCTACGTGTTGGAAGCAGCAGGGCCTTAGCCTGCCCTTTACTTAGAGCTTGCAACTTGGCGTAGAGTCCGCCTTTGTGCTAAGTGCTTTCCTGGGCTGCATTGGCGAGCACCTCACTCAGAGTCTCCAACCTGCCTTAGAGTCCGCCTTGGTTCTAACACCTTTCCTCAACTTGGGAGAACGCTGCCCTCTAGTAGTGTTTGTCTTCGCTGCGTTGGTAAGGTTTGGGAAGCCTAAGGCCTTCCCTGGAACTCAACTCGGTGTAGCCAGCAGGCTTCTCGTCCGCCCCGGTTCTAAGGTCTTTCCTCCCCTGGGATCTCACGGCCCCCGCAGGAGACGTCACCTTAGGAGCGATGATACGTTTTGGAAGCAAAAGGGACCTGGGGTGCCCTGCCCTGGGAGTGTCCAACTTGCCTCCAGCGCGGCCTTGTTCTAACTTCTTTCCACAGCAGGGAACACGCTGCCCCATAGGAAACTTCACTTCAGGTCGGGTTTACGTGGCGGAAGCATAAGGGTCTGGGCCTGCACTTAACGCGCAGTGTGCAACTTGCCTCGCGGGCGCCCCAGGTTCCAAGTCCTTTGCACAGCCGGGAGCCAACTGCCCTTTGGGAATCCTCCCCTGAAGGTCGCGTTCACGTTGTGGAAGCCGCAGCGTCTTTGCGTGCCCTTAACTCAGAGTATCCAACAAGCTTCTAGTCCGCCCTTCTTCTCAAGTCTTCCCTTCACTTGGGAACACACTGCCACTGAGGAGACTTCACCTGAAGCGCGGCTACACGTTTTGCAGCCCAAGGGGCTGGACGGGCAACTGAACTCAGAAGCTCCAACTGCCCTCTAGTCGGCCTTGGTTCTAAGTTCTTTCCTGACATGGGAACACACGGCCGCATAGGCCTCTTGGCCTTCAGAGCGTTTCTACGTGTTGGAAGCAGCAGGGCCTTAGCCTGCCCTTTACTTAGAGCTTGCAACTTGGCGTAGAGTCCGCCTTTGTGCTAAGTGCTTTCCTGGGCTGCATTGGCGAGCACCTCACTCAGAGTCTCCAACCTGCCTTAGAGTCCGCCTTGGTTCTAACCCCTTTCCTCAACTTGGGAGAACGCTGCCCTCTAGTAGTGTTCGTCTTCGCTGCGTTGGTAAGGTTTGGGAAGCCTAAGGGCCTTCCCTGGAACTCAACTCGGTGTAGCCAGCAGGCTTCTCGTCCGCCCCGGTTCTAAGGTCTTTCCACCCCTGGGATCTCACGGCCCCCCAGGAGACGTCACCTTAGGAGCGATGATACGTTTTGGAAGCAAAAGGGACCTGGGGTGCCCTGCCCTGGGAGTGTCCAACTCGCCTCCAGTGCGGCCTTGTTCTAACTTCTTTCCACAGCAGGGAACACGCTGCCCCATAGGAAACTTCACTTCAGGTCGGGTTTACGTGGCGGAAGCATAAGGGTCTGGGCCTGCACTTATCGCGCAGTGTGCAACTTGCCTCGCGGGCGCCCCAGGTTCCAAGTCCTTTGCACAGCCGGGATCCAACTGCCCTTTGGGAAACCTCCCCTTAAGGTCGCGTTCACGTTTTGGAAGCCGCAGCGTCTTTGCGTGCCCTTAACTCAGAGTATCCAACAAGCTTCTAGTCCGCCCTTCTTCTCAAGTCTTCCCTTCACTTGGGAACACACTGCCACTGAGGAGACTTCACCTGAAGCGCGGCTACACGTTTTGCAGCCCAAGGGGCTGGACGGGCAACTGAACTCAGAAGCTCCAACTGCCCTCTAGTCGGCCTTGGTTCTAAGTTCTTTCCTGACATGGGAACACACGGCCGCATAGGCCTCTTGGCCTTCAGAGCGTTTCTACGTGTTGGAAGCAGCAGGGCCTTAGCCTGCCCTTTACTTAGAGCTTGCAACTTGGCGTAGAGTCCGCCTTTGTGCTAAGTGCTTTCCTGGGCTGCATTGGCGAGCACTTCACTCAGAGTCTCCAACCTGCCTTAGAGTCCGCCTTGGTTCTAACCCCTTTCCTCAACTTG
This sequence comes from Meles meles, assembly GCF_922984935.1. NCBI lineage: Eukaryota > Metazoa > Chordata > Mammalia > Carnivora > Mustelidae > Meles > Meles meles. The sequence continues at coordinate 685,744 of NW_025721606.1, forward strand.
GGAGAACGCTGCCCTCTAGTAGTGTTCGTCTTCGCTGCGTTGGTAAGGTTTGGGAAGCCTAAGGGCCTTCCCTGGAACTCAACTCGGTGTAGCCAGCAGGCTTCTCGTCCGCCCCGGTTCTAAGGTCTTTCCTCCTCTGGGATCTCACGGCCCCCCCAGGAGACGTCACCTTAGGAGCGATGATACGTTTTGGAAGCAAAAGGGACCTGGGGTGCCCTGCCCTGGGAGTGTCCAACTTGCCTCCAGTGCGGCCTTGTTCTAACTTCTTTCCACAGCAGGGAACACGCTGCCCCATAGGAAACTTCACTTCAGGTCGGGTTTACGTGGCGGAAGCATAAGCGTCTGGGCCTGCACTTAACGCGCAGTGTGCAACTTGCCTCGCGGGCGCCCCAGGTTCCAAGTCCTTTGCACAGCCGGGAGCCAACTGCCCTTTGGGAATCCTCCCCTGAAGGTCGCGTTCACGTTTTGGAAGCCGCAGCGTCTTTGCGTGCCCTTAACTCAGAGTATCCAACAAGCTTCTAGTCCGCCCTTCTTCTCAAGTCTTCCCTTCACTTGGGAACACACTGCCACTGAGGAGACTTCACCTGAAGCGCGGCTACACGTTTTGCAGCCCAAGGGGCTGGACGGGCAACTGAACTCAGAAGCTCCAACTGCCCTGTAGTCGGCCTTGGTTCTAAGTTCTTTCCTGACATGGGAACACACGGCCGCATAGGCCTCTTGGCCTTCAGAGCGTTTCTACGTGTTGGAAGCAGCAGGGCCTTAGCCTGCCCTTTACTTAGAGCTTGCAACTTGGCGTCGAGTCCGCTTTTGTGCTAAGTGCTTTCCTGGGCTGCATTGGCGAGCACTTCACTCAGAGTCTCCAACCTGCCTTAGAGTCCGCCTTGGTTCTAACCCCTTTCCTCAACTTGGGAGAACGCTGCCCTCTAGTAGTGTTCGTCTTCGCTGCGTTGGTAAGGTTTGGGAAGCCTAAGGGCCTTCCCTGGAACTCAACTCGGTGTAGCCAGCAGGCTTCTCGTCCGCCCCGGTTCTAAGGTCTTTCCTCCCCTGGGATCTCACGGCCACCCCCCCCAGGAGACGTCACCTTAGGAGCGATGATACGTTTTGGAAGCAAAAGGGACCTGGGGTGCCCTGCCCTGGGAGTGTCCAACTCGCCTCCAGAGCGGCCTTGTTCTAACTTCTTTCCACAGCAGGGAACACGCTGCCCCATAGGAAACTTCACTTCAGGTCGGGTTTACGTGGCGGAAGCATAAGGGTCTGGGCCTGCACTTAACGCGCAGTGTGCAACTTGCCTCGCGGGCGCCCCAGGTTCCAAGTCCTTTGCACAGCCGGGAGCCAACTGCCCTTTGGGAATCCTCCCCTGAAGTTCGCGTTCACGTTTTGGAAGCCGCAGCGTCTTTGCGTGCCCTTAACTCAGAGTATCCAATAAGCTTCTAGTCCGCCCTTCTTCTCAAGTCTTCCCTTCACTTGGGAACACACTGCCACTGAGGAGACTTCAACTGAAGCGCGGCTACACGTTTTGCAGCCCAAGGGGCTGGACGCGCAACTGAACTCAGAAGCTCCAACTGCCCTCTAGTCGGCCTTGGTTCTAAGTTCTTTCCTGACATGGGAACACACGGCCGCATAGGCCTCTTGGCCTTCAGAGCGTTTCTACGTGTTGGAAGCAGCAGGGCCTTAGCCTGCCCTTTACTTAGAGCTTGCAACTTGGCGTAGAGTCCGCCTTTGTGCTAAGTGCTTTCCTGGGCTGCATTGCCGAGCACTTCACTCAGAGTCTCCAACCTGCCTTAGAGTCCGCCTTGGTTCTAACCCCTTTCCTCAACTTGGGAGAACGCTGCCCTCTAGTAGTGTTCGTCTTCGCTGCGTTGGTAAGGTTTGGGAAGCCTAAGGGCCTTCCCTGGAACTCAACTCGGTGTAGCCAGCAGGCTTCTCGTCCGCCCCGGTTCTAAGGTCTTTCCTCCCCTGGGATCTCACGGCCCCCCCAGGAGACGTCACCTTAGGAGCGATGATACGTTTTGGAAGCAAAAGGGACCTGGGGTGCCCTGCCCTGGGAGTGTCCAACTTGCCTCCAGTGCGGCCTTGTTCTAACTTCTTTCCACAGCAGGGAACACGCTGCCCCATAGGAAACTTCACTTCAGGTCGGGTTTATGTGGCGGAAGCATAAGGGTCTGGGCCTGCACTTAACGCGCAGTGTGCAACTTGCCTCGCGGGCGCCCCAGGTTCCAAGTCCTTTGCACAGCCGGGAGCCAACTGCCCTTTGGGAATCCTCCCCTGAAGGTCGCGTTCACGTTTTGGAAGCCGCAGCGTCTTTGCGTGCCCTTAACTCAGAGTATCCAACAAGCTTCTAGTCCGCCCTTCTTCTCAAGTCTTCCCTTCACTTGGGAACACACTGCCATTGAGGAGACTTCACCTGAAGCGCGGCTACAGGTTTTGCAGCCCAAGGGGCTGGACGGGCAACTGAACTCAGAAGCTCCAACTGCCCTCTAGTCGGCCTTGGTTCTAAGTTCTTTCCTGACTTGGGAACACACGGCCGCATAGGCCTCTTGGCCTTCAGAGCGTTTCTACGTGTTGGAAGCAGCAGGGCCTTAGCCTGCCCTTTACTTAGAGCTTGCAACTTGGCGTAGAGTCCGCCTTTGTGCTAAGTGCTTTCCTGGGCCGCATTGGCGAGCACTTCACTCAGAGTCTCCAACCTGCCTTAGAGTCCGCCTTGGTTCTAACCCCTTTCCTCAACTTGGGAGAACGCTGCCCTCTAGTAGTGTTCGTCTTCGCTGCGTTGGTAAGGTTTGGGAAGCCTAAGGGCCTTCCCTGGAACTCAACTCGCTGTAGCCAGCAGGCTTCTCGTCCGCCCCGGTTCTAAGGTCTTTCCTCCCCTGGGATCTCACGGCCCCCCCAGGAGACGTCACCTTAGGAGCGATGATACGTTTTGGAAGCAAAAGGGACCTGGGGTGCCCTGCCCTGGGAGTGTCCAACTTGCCTCCAGTGCGGCCTTGTTCTAACTTCTTTCCACAGCAGGGAACACGCTGCCCCATAGGAAACTTCACTTCAGGTCGGGTTTACGTGGCGGAAGCATAAGGGTCTGGGCCTGCACTTAACGCGCAGTGTGCAACTTGCCTCGCGGGCGCCCCAGGTTCCAAGTCCTTTGCACAGCCGGGAGCCAACTGCCCTTTGGGAATCCTCCCCTGAAGGTCGCGTTCACGTTGTGGAAGCCGCAGCGTCTTTGCGTGCCCTTAACTCAGAGTATCCAACAAGCTTCTAGTCCGCCCTTCTTCTCAAGTCTTCCCTTCACTTGGGAACACACTGCCACTGAGGAGACTTCATCTGAAGCGCAGCTACACGTTTTGCAGCCCAAGGGGCTGGACGGGCAACTGAACTCAGAAGCTCCAACTGCCCTCTAGTCGGCCTTGGTTCTAAGTTCTTTCCTGACATGGGAACACACGGCCGCATAGGCCTCTTGGCCTTCAGAGCGTTTCTACGTGTTGGAAGCAGCAGGGCCTTAGCCTGCCCTTTACTTAGAGCTTGCAACTTGGCGTAGAGTCCGCCTTTGTGCTAAGTGCTTTCCTGGGCTGCATTGGCGAGCACTTCACTCAGAGTCTCCAACCTGCCTTAGAGTCCGCCTTGGTTCTAACCCCTTTCCTCAACTTGGGAGAACGCTGCCCTCTAGTAGTGTTCGTCTTCGCTGCGTTGGTAAGGTTTGGGAAGCCTAAGGGCCTTCCCTGGAACTCAACTCGGTGTAGCCAGCAGGCTTCTCTTCCGCCCCGGTTCTAAGGTCTTTCCTCCCCTGGGATTTCACGGCCCCCCCAGGAGACGTCACCTTAGGAGCGATGATACGTTTTGGAAGCAAAAGGGACCTGGAGTGCCCTGCCCTTGGAGTGTCCAACTTGCCTCCAGTGCGGCCTTGTTCTAACTTCTTTCCACAGCAGGGAACACGCTGCCCCATAGGAAACGTCACTTCAGGTCGGGTTTACGTGGCGGAAGCATAAGGGTCTGGGCCTGCACTTAACGCGCAGTGTGCAACTTGACTCGCGGGGGCCCCAGGTTCCAAGTCCTTTGCACAGCCGGGAGCCAACTGCCCTTTGGGAATCCTCCCCTGAAGGTCGCGTTCACGTTTTGGAAGCCGCAGCGTCTTTGCGTGCCCTTAACTCAGAGTATCCAACAAGCTTCTAGTCCGCCCTTCTTCTCAAGTCTTCCCTTCACTTGGGAACACACTGCCACTGAGGAGACTTCACCTGAAGCGCGGCTACACGTTTTGCAGCCCAAGTGGCTGGACGGGCAACTGAACTCAGAAGCTCCAACTGCCCTCTAGTCGGCTTTGGTTCTAAGTTCTTTCCTGACATGGGAACACACGGCCGCATAGGCCTCTTGGCCTTCAGAGCGTTTCTACGTGTTGGAAGCAGCAGGGCCTTAGCCTGCCCTTTACTTAGAGCTTGCAACTTGGCGTAGAGTCCGCCTTTGTTCTAAGTGCTTTCCTGGGCCGCATTGGCGAGCACTTCACTCAGATTCTCGAACCTGCCTTAGAGTCCGCCTTGGTTCTAACCCCTTTCCTCAACTTGGGAGAACGCTGCCCTCTAGTAGTGTTCGTCTTCGCTGCGTTGGTAAGGTTTGGGAAGCCTAAGGGCCTTCCCTGGAACTCAACTCGGTGTAGCCAACAGGCTTCTCGTCCGCCCCGGTTCGAAGGTTTTTCCTCCCCTGGGATCTCACGGCCCCCCCAGGAGACGTCACCTTAGGAGCGATGATACGTTTTGGAAGCAAAAGGGACCTGGGGTGCCCTGCCCTGGGAGTTTCCAACTTGCCTCCAGTGCGGCCTTGTTCTAACTTCTTTCCACAGCAGGGAACACGCTGCCCCATAGGAAACTTCACTTCAGGTCGGTTTTACGTGGCGGAAGCATAAGGGTCTGGGCCTGCACTTAACGCGCTGTGTGCAACTTGCCTCGCGGGCGCCCCAGGTTCCAAGTCCTTTGCACAACCGGGAGCCAACTGCCCTTTGGGAATCCTCCCCTGAAGGTCGCGTTCACGTTTTGGAAGCCGCAGCGTCTTTGCGTGCCCTTAACTCAGAGTATCCAACAAGCTTCTAGTCCGCCCTTCTTCTCAAGTCTTCCCTTCACTTGGGAACACACTGCCACTGAGGAGACTTCACCTGAAGCGCGGCTACACGTTTTGTAGCCCAAGGGGCTGGACGGGCAACTGAACTCAGAAGCTCCAACTGCCCTCTAGTCGGCCTTGGTTCTAAGTTCTTTCCTGACATGGGAACACACGGCCGCATAGGCCTCTTGCCCTTCAGAGCGTTTCTACGTGTTCAAAGCAGCAGGGCCTTAGCCTGCACTTTACTTAGAGCTTGCAACTTGGCGTAGAGTCCGCCTTTGTGCTAAGTGCTTTCCTGGGCTGCATTGGCGAGCATTTCACTCAGAGTCTCCAACCTGCCTTAGAGTCCGCCTTGGTTCTAACCCCTTTCCTCAACTTGGGAGAACGCTGCCCTCTAGTAGTGTTCGTCTTCGCTGCGTTGGTAAGGTTTGGGAAGCCTAAGGGCCTTCCCTGGAACTCAACTCGGTGTAGCCAGCAGGCTTCTCGTCCGCCCCGGTTCTAAGGTCTTTCCTCCCCTGGGATCTCACGGCCCCCCCAGGAGACGTCACCTTAGGAGCGATGATACGTTTTGGAAGCAAAAGTTACCTGGTGTGCCCTGTCCTGGGAGTGTCCAACTTGCCTCCAGTGCGGCCTTGTTCTAACTTCTTTCCACAGCAGGGAACACGCTGCCCCATAGGAAACTTCACTTCAGGTCGGGTTTACGTGGCGGAAGCATAAGGGTCTGGACCTGCACTTAACGCGCAGTGTGCAACTTGCCTCGCGGGCGCCCCAGGTTCCAAGTCCTTTGCACAGCCGGGAGCCAACTGCCCTTTGGGAATCCTCCCCTGAAGGTCGCGTTCACGTTTTGGAAGGCGCAGCATCTTTGCGTGCCCTTAACTCAGAGTATCCAACAAGCTTCTAGTCCGCCCTTCTTCTCAAGTCTTCCCTTCACTTGGGAACACACTGCCACTGACGAGAATTCACCTGAAGCGCGGCTACACGTTTTGCAGCCCAAGGGGCTGGACGGGCAACTTAACTCAGAAGCTCCAACTGCCCTCTAGTCGGCCTTGGCTCTAAGTTCTTTCCTGACATGGGAACACACGGCCGCATAGGCCTCTTGGCCTTCAGAGCGTTTCTACGTGTTGGAAGCAGCAGGGCCTTAGCCTGCCCTTTACTTAGAGCTTGCAACTTGGCGTAGAGTCCGCCTTTGTGCTAAGTGCTTTCCTGGGCCGCATTGGCGAGCACTTCACTCAGAGTCTCCAACCTGCCTTAGAGTCCGCCTTGGTTCTAACCCCTTTCCTCAACTTGGGAGAACGCTGCCCTCTAGTAGTGTTCGTCTTCGCTGCGTTGGTAAGGTTTGGGAAGCCTAAGGGCCTTCCCTGGAACTAAACTCTGTGTAGCCAGCAGGCTTCTCGTCCGCCCCGGTTCTAAGGTCTTTCCTCCCCTGGGATCTCACGGCCCCCCCAGGAGACGTCACCTTAGGAGCGATGATACGTTTTGGAAGCAAAAGGGACCTGGGGTGCCCTGCCCTGGGAGTGTCCAACTTGCCTCCAGTGCGGCCTTGTTCTAACTTCTTTCCACAGCAGGGAACACGCTGCCCCATAGGGAACTTCACTTCAGGTCGGGTTTACGTGGCGGAAGCATAAGGGTCTGGGCCTGCACTTAACGCGCAGTGTGCAACTTGCCTCGCGGGCGCCCCAGGTTCCAAGACCTTTGCACAGCAGGGAGCCAACTGCCCTTTGGGAATCCTCCCCTGAAGGTCACGTTCACCTTTTGGAAGCCGCAGCGTCTTTGCGTGCACTTAACTCAGAGTATCCAACAAGCTTCTAGTCCGCCCTTCTTCTCAAGCCTTCCCTTCACTTGGGAACACACTGCCACTGAGGAGACGTCACCTGAAGCGCGGGTACAAGTTTTGCAGCCCAAGGGGCTGGACGGGCAACTGAACTCAGAAGCTCCAACTGCCCTCTAGTCGGCCTTGGTTCTAAGTTCTTTCCTGACATGGGAACACACGGCCGCATAGGCCTCTTGGCCTTCAGAGCGTTTCTATGTGTTGGAAGCAGCAGGGCCTTAGCCTGCCCTTTACTTAGAGCTTGCAACTTGGCGTCGAGTCCGCCTTTGTGCTAAGTGCTTTCCTGGGCCGCATTGGCGAGCACTTCACTCAGAGTCTCCAACCTGCCTTAGAGTCCGCCTTGGTTCTAACCCCTTTCCTCAACTTGGGAGAACGCTGCCCTCTCGTCGTGTTCGTCTTCGCTGCGTTGGTAAGGTTTGGGAAGCCTAAGGGCCTTCCCTGGAACTCAACTCGGTGTAGCCAGCAGGCTTCTCGTCCGCCCCGGTTCTAAGGTCTTTCCTCCCCTGGGATCTCACGGCCCCCCAGGAGACGTCACCTTAGGAGCGATGATACGTTTTGGAAGCAAAAGGGACCTGGGGTGCCCTGCCCTGGGAGTGTCCAACTCGACTCCAGTGCGGCCTTGTTCTAACTTCTTTCCACAGCAGGGAACACGCTGCCCCATAGGAAACTTCACTTCAGGTCGGGTTTACGTGGCGGAAGCATAAGGGTCTGGGCCTGCACTTAACGCGCAGTGTGCAACTTGCCTCGCGGGCGCCCCAGTTTCCAAGTCCTTTGCACAGCGGGGAGCCAACTGCCCTTTGGGAATCCTCCCCTGAAGGTCGCGTTCACGTTTTGGAAGCCGCAGCGTCTTTGCGTGCCCTTAACTCAGAGTATCCAACAAGCTTCTAGTCCGCCCTTCTTCTCAAGTCTTCCCTTCATTTGGGAACACACTGCCACTGAGGAGACTTCACCTGAAGCGCGGCTACAGGTTTTGCAGCCCAAGGGGCTGGACGGGCAACTTAACTCAGAAGCTCCAACTGCCCTCTAGTCGGCCTTGGTTCTAAGTTCTTTCCTGACATGGGAACACACGGCCGCATAGGCCTCTTGGCCTTCAGAGCGTTTCTACGTGTTGGAAGCAGCAGGGCCTTAGCCTGCCCTTTACTTAGAGCTTGCAACTTGGCGTAGAGTCCGCCTTTGTGCTAAGTGCTTTCCTGGGCCGCATTGGCGAGCACTTCACTCAGAGTCTCCAACCTGCCTTAGAGTCCGCCTTGGTTCTAACCCCTTTCCTCAACTTGGGAGAACGCTGCCATCTAGTAGTGTTCGCCTTCGCTGCGTTGGTAAGGTTTGGGAAGCCTAAGGGCCTTCCCTGGAACTCAACTCGGTGTAGCCAGCAGGCTTCTCGTCCGACCCGGTTCTAAGGTCTTTCCTCCCCTGGGATCTCACGGCCCCCCCAGGAGACGTCACCTTTGGAGCGATGATACGTTTTGGAAGCAAAAGGGACCTGGGGTGCCCTGCCCTGGGAGTGTCCAACTTGCCTCCAGTGCGGCCTTGTTCTAACTTCTTTCCACAGAAGGGAACACGCTGCCCCATAGGAAACTTCACTTCAGGTCGGGTTTACGTGGCGGAATCATAAGGGTCTGGGCCTGCACTTAACGCGCTGTGTGCAACTTGCCTCGCGGGCGCCCCAGGTTCCAAGTCCTTTGCACAGCCGGGAGCCAACTGCCCTTTGGGAATCCTCCCCTGAAGGTCGCGTTCACGTTTTGGAAGCCGCAGCGTCTTTGCGTGCCCTTAACTCAGAGTATCCAACAAGCTTCTAGTCCGCCCTTCTTCTCAAGTCTTCCCTTCACTTGGGAACACACTGCCACTGAGGAGACTTCACCTGAAGCGCGGCTACACGTTTTGCAGCCCAAGGGGCTGGACGGGCAACTGAACTCAGAAGCTCCAACTGCCCTCTAGTCGGCCTTGGTTCTAAGTTCTTTCCTGACATGGGAACACACGGCCGCATAGGCCTCTTGGCCTTCAGAGCGTTTCTACGTGTTTGAAGCAGCAGGGCCTTAGCCTGCACTTTACTTAGAGCTTGCAACTTGGCGTAGAGTCCGCCTTTGTGCTAAGTGCTTTCCTGGGCTGCATTGGCGAGCACTTCACTCAGAGGCTCCAACCTGCCTTAGAGTCCGCCTTGGTTCTAACCCCTTTCCTCAACTTGGGAGAACGCTGCCCTCTAGTAGTGTTCGCCTTCGCTGCGTTGGTAAGGTTTGGGAAGCCTAAGGGCCTTCCCTGGAACTCAACTTGGTGTAGCCAACAGGCTTCTCTTCCACCCCGGTTCTAAGGTCTTTCCTCCCCTGGGATCTCACGGCCCCCCCAAGGAGACGTCACCTTAGGAGCGATGATACGTTTTGGAAGCAAAAGGGACCTGGGGTGCCCTGCCCTGGGAGTGTCCAACTTGCCTCCAGTGCGGCCTTGTTCTAACTTCTTTCCACAGCAGGGAACACGCTGCCCCATAGGAAACTTCACTTCAGGTCGAGTTTACGTGGCGGAAGCTTCAGGGTCTGGGCCTGCACTTAACGCGCAGTGTGCAACTTGCCTGGCGGGCGCCCCAGGTTCCAAGTCCTTTGCACAGCCGGGAGCCAACTGCCCTTTGGGAATCCTCCCCTGAAGGTCGCGTTCACGTTTTGGAAGCCGCAGCGTCTTTGCGTGCCCTTAACTCAGAGTATCCAACAAGCTTCTAGTCCGCCCTTCTTCTCAAGTCTTCCCTTCACTTGGGAACACACTGCCACTGAGGAGACTACACCTGAAGCGCGGCTACACGTTTTGCAGCCCAAGGGGCTGGACGGGCAACTGAACTCAGAAGCTCCAACTGCCCTCTAGTCGGCCTTGGTTCTAAGTTCTTTCCTGACATGGGAACACACGGCCGCATAGGCCTCTTGGCCTTCAGAGCGTTACTACGTGTTGGAAGCAGCAGGGCCTTAGCCTGCCCTTTACTTAGAGCTTGCAACTTGGCGTAGAGTCCGCCTTTGTGCTAAGTGCTTTCCTGGGCTGCATTGGCGAGCACTTCCCTCAGAGTCTCCAACCTGCCTTAGAGTCCGCCTTGGTTCTAACCCCTTTCCTCAACTTGGGAGAACGCTGCCCTCTAGTAGTGTTCGTCTTCGCTGCGTTGGTAAGGTTTGGGAAGCCTAAGGGCCTTCCCTGGAACTCAACTCGGTGTAGCCAGCAGGCTTCTCGTCCGACCCGGTTCTAAGGTCTTTCCTCCCCTGGGATCTCACGGCCCCCCCAGGAGACGTCACCTTAGGAGCGATGATACGTTTTGGAAGCAAAAGGGACCTGGTGTGCCCTGCCCTGGGAGTGTCCAACTTGCCTCCAGTGCGGCCTTGTTCTAACTTCTTTCCACAGCAGGGAACACGCTGCCCCATAGGAAACTTCACTTCAGGTCGGGTTGACGTGGCGGAAGCATAAGGGTCTGGGCCTGCACTTAACGCGCAGTGTGCAACTTGCCTCGCGGGCGCCCCAGGTTCCAAGTCCTTTGCACAGCCGGGAGCCAACTGCCCTTTGGGAATCCTCCCCTGAAGGTCGCGTTCACGTTTTGGAAGCCGCAGCGTCTTTGCGTGCCCTTAACTCAGAGTATCCAACAAGCTTCTAGTCCGCCCTTCTTCTCAAGTCTTCCCTTCACTTGGGAACACACTGCCACTGAGGAGACTTCACCTGAAGCGCGGCTACACGTTTTGCAGCCCAAGGGGCTGGACGGGCAACTTAACTCAGAAGCTCCAACTGCTCTCTATTCGGCCTTGGTTCTAAGTTCTTTCCTGACATGGGAACACACGGCCGCATAGGCCTCTTGGCCTTCAGAGCGTTTCTACGTGTTGGAAGCAGCAGGGCCTTGGCCTGCCCTTTACTTAGAGCTTGCAACTTGGCGTAGAGTCCGCCTTTGTGCTAAGTGCTTTCCTGGGCCGCATTGGCGAGCACTTCACTCAGAGTCTCCTACCTGCCTTAGAGTCCGCCTTGGTTCTAACCCCTTTCCTCAACTTGGGAGAACGCTCCCCTCTAGTAGTGTTCGTCTTCGCTGCGTTGGTAAGGTTTGGGAAGCCTAAGGGCCTTCCCTGGAACTCAACTCGGTGTAGCCAGCAGGCTTCTCGTCCGCCCCGGTTCTAAGGTCTTTCCTCCCCTGGGATCTCACGGCCTCCCAGGAGACGTCACCTTAGGAGCGATGATACATTTTGGAAGCAAAAGGGACCTGGGGTGCCCTGCCCTGGGAGTGTCCAACTTGCCTCCAGTGCGGCCTTGTTCTAACTTCTTTCCACAGCAGGGAACACGCTGCCCCATAGGAAACTTCACTTCAGGTCGGGTTTACGTGGCGGAAGCATAAGGGTCTGGGCCTGCACTTAACGCGCAGTGTGCAACTTGCCTCGCGGGCGCCCCAGGTTCCAAGTCCTTTGCACAGCCGGGAGCCAACTGCCCTTTGGGAATCCTCCCCTGAAGGTCGCGTTCACGTTTTGGAAGCCGCAGCGTCTTTTCATGTCCTTAACTCAGAGTATCCAACAAGCTTCTAATCCGCCCTTCTTCTCAAGTCTTCCCTTCACTTGTTAACACACTGCCACTGAGGAGACTTCACCTGAAGCGCGGCTACAGGTTTTGCAGCCCAAGGGGCTGGACGGGCAACTTAACTCAGAAGCTCCAACTGCCCTCTAGTCGGCCTTGGTTCTAAGTTCTTTCCTGACATGGGAACACACGGCCGCATAGGCCTCTTGGCATTCAGAGCGTTTCTACGTGTTGGAAGCAGCAGGGCCTTAGCCTGCCCTTTACTTAGAGCTTGCAACTTGGCGTAGAGTCCGCCTTTGTGCTAAGTGCTTTCCTGGGCCGCATTGGCGAGCACTTCACTCAGAGTCTCCTACCTGCCTTAGAGTCCGCCTTGGTTCTAACCCCTTTCCTCAACTTGGGAGAACGCTGCCCTCTAGTAGTGTTCGTCTTCGCTGCGTTGGTAAGGTTTGGGAAGCCTAAGGGCCTTCCCTGGAACTCAACTCGGTGTAGCCAGCAGGCTTCTCGTCCGCCCCGGTTCTAAGGTCTTTCCTCCCCTGGGATCTCACGGCCCCCCCAGGAGACGTCACCTTAGGAGCGATGATACGTTTTGGAAGCAAAAGGGACCTGGGGTGCCCTGCCCTGGGAGTGTCCAACTTGCCTCCAGTGCGGCCTTGTTCTAACTTCTTTCCACAGCAGGGAACACGCTGCCCAATAGGAAACTTCACTTCAGGTCGGGTTTACGTGGCGGAAGCATAAGGGTCTGGGCCTGCACTTAACGCGCAGTGTGCAACTTGCCTCGCGGGCGCCCCAGGTTCCAAGTCCTTTGCACAGCCGGGAGCCAACTGCCCTTTGGGAATCCTCCCCTGAAGGTCGCGTTCACGTTTTGGAAGCCGCAGCGTCTTTGCGTGCCCTTAACTCAGAGTATCCAACAAGCTTCTAGTCCGCCCTTCTTCTCAAGTCTTCCCTTCACTTGGGAACACACTGCCACTGAGGAGACTTCACCTGAAGCGCGGCTACACGTTTTGCAGCCCAAGGGGCTGGACGGGCAACTGAACTCAGAAGCTCCAACTGCCCTCTAGTCGGCCTTGGTTCTAAGTTCTTTCCTGACATGGGAACACACGGCCGCATAGGCCTCTTGGCCTTCAGAGCGTTTCTACGTGTTGGAAGCAGCAGGGCCTTAGCCTGCCCTTTACTTAGAGCTTGCAACTTGGCGTAGAGTCCGCTTTTGTGCTAAGTGCTTTCCTGGGCCGCATTGGCGAGCACTTCACTCAGAGTCTCCAACCTGCCTTAGAGTCCGCCTTGGTTCTAACCCCTTTCCTCAACTTGGGAGAACGCTGCCCTCTAGTAGTGTTCGTCTTCGCTGCGTTGGTAAGGTTTGGGAAGCCTAAGGGCCTTCCCTGGAACTCAACTGGGTTAGCCAACAGGCTTCTCGTCCGCCCCGGTTCTAAGGTCTTTCCTCCCCTGGGATCTCACGGCCCCCCCCAGGAGACGTCACCTTAGGAGCGATGATACGTTTTGGAAGCAAAATGGACCTGGGGTGCCCTGCCCTGGGAGTGTCCAACTTGCCTCCAGTGCGGCCTTGTTCTAACTTCTTTCCACAGCAGGGAACACGCTGCCCCATAGGAAACTTCACTTCAGGTCGGGTTTACGTGGCGGAAGCATAAGGGTCTGGGCCTGCACTTAACGCGCAGTGTGCAACTTGCCTCGCGGGCGCCCCAGGTTCCAAGTCCTTTGCACAGCCGGGAGCCAACTGCCCTTTGGGAATCCTCCCCTGAAGGTCGCGTTCACGTTTTGGAAGCCGCAGCGTCTTTGCGTGCCCTTAACTCAGAGTATCCAACAAGCTTCTAGTCCGCCCTTCTTCTCAAGTCTTCCCTTCACTTGGGAACACACTGCCACTGAGGAGACTTCACCTGAAGCGCGGCTACAGGTTTTGCAGCCCAAGGGGCTGGACGGGCAACTTAACTCAGAAGCTCCAACTGCCCTCTAGTCGGCCTTGGTTCTAAGTTCTTTCCTGACATGGGAACACACGGCCTCATAGGCCTCTTGGCCTTCAGAGCGTTTCTACGTGTTGGAAGCAGCAGGGCCTTGGCCTGCCCTTTACTTAGAGCTTGCAACTTGGCGTAGAGTCCGCCTTTGTGCTAAGTGCTTTCCTGGGCCGCATTGGCGAGCACTTCACTCAGAGTCTCCAACCTGCCTTAGAGTCCGCCTTGGTTCTAACCCCTTTCCTCAACTTGGGAGAACGCTGCCCTCTAGTAGTGTTCGTCTTCGCTGCGTTGGTAAGGTTTGGGAAGCCTAAGGGCCTTCCCTGGAACTCAACTCGGTGTAGCCAGCAGGCTTCTCGTCCGCCCCGGTTCTAAGGTCTTTCCTCCCCTGGGATCTCACGGCCCCCCCAGGAGACGTCACCTTAGGAGCGATGATACGTTTTGGAAGCAAAAGGGACCTGGGGTGCCCTGCCCTGGGAGTGTCCAACTTGCCTCCAGTGCGGCCTTGTTCTAACTTCTTTCCACAGCAGGGAACACGCTGCCCCATAGGAAACTTCACTTCAGGTCGGGTTTACGTGGCGGAAGCATAAGGGTCTGGGCCTGCACTTAACGCGCAGTGTGCAACTTGCCTCACGGGCGCCCCAGGTTCCAAGTCCTTTGCACAGCCGGGAGCCAACTGCCCTTTGGGAATCCTCCCCTGAAGGTCGCGTTCACGTTTTGGAAGCCGCAGCGTCTTTGCGTGCCCTTAACTCAGAGTATCCAACAAGCTTCTAGTCCGCCCTTCTTCTCAAGTCTTCCCTTCACTTGGGAACACACTGCCACTGAGGAGACTTCACCTGAAGCGCGGCTACACGTTTTGCAGCCCAAGGGGCTGGACGGGCAACTGAACTCAGAAGCTCCAACTGCCCTCTAGTCGGCCTTGGTTCTAAGTTCTTTCCTGACATGGGAACACACGGCCGCATAGGCCTCTTGGCCTTCAGAGCGTTTCTACGTGTTGGAAGCAGCAGGGCCTTAGCCTGCCCTTTACTTAGAGCTTGCAACTTGGCGTAGAGTCCGCCTTTGTGCTAAGTGCTTTCCTGGGCCGCATTGGCGAGCACTTCACTCAGAGTCTCCAACCTGCCTTAGAGTCCGCCTTGGTTCTAACCCCTTTCCTCAACTTGGGAGAACGCTGCCCTCTAGTAGTGTTCGTCTTCGCTGCGTTGGTAAGGTTTGGGAAGCCTAAGGGCCTTCCCTGGAACTCAACTGGGTTAGCCAACAGGCTTCTCGTCCGCCTCGGTTCTAAGGTCTTTCCTCCCCTGGGATCTCACGGCCCCCCCCAGGAGACGTCACCTTAGGAGCGATGATACGTTTTGGAAGCAAAATGGACCTGGGGTGCCCTGCCCTTGGAGTGTCCAACTTGCCTCCAGTGCGGCCTTGTTCTAACTTCTTTCCACAGCAGGGAACACGCTGCCCCATAGGAAACTTCACTTCAGGTCGGGTTTACGTGGCGGAAGCATAAGGGTCTGGGCCTGCACTTAACGCGCAGTGTGCAACTTGCCTCGCGGGCGCCCCAGGTTCCAAGTCCTTTGCACAGCCGGGAGCCAACTGCCCTTTGGGAATCCTCCCCTGAAGGTCGCGTTCACGTTTTGGAAGCCGCAGCGTCTTTGCGTGCCCTTAACTCAGAGTATCCAACAAGCTTCTAGTCCGCCCTTCTTCTCAAGTCTTCCCTTCACTTGGGAACACACTGCCACTGAGGAGACTTCACCTGAAGCGCGGCTACAGGTTTTGCAGCCCAAGGGGCTGGACGGGCAACTTAACTCAGAAGCTCCAACTGCCCTCTAGTCGGCCTTGGTTCTAAGTTCTTTCCTGACATGGGAACACACGGCCTCATAGGCCTCTTGGCCTTCAGAGCGTTTCTACGTGTTGGAAGCAGCAGGGCCTTGGCCTGCCCTTTACTTAGAGCTTGCAACTTGGCGTAGAGTCCGCCTTTGTGCTAAGTGCTTTCCTGGGCCGCATTGGCGAGCACTTCACTCAGAGTCTCCAACCTGCCTTAGAGTCCGCCTTGGTTCTAACCCCTTTCCTCAACTTGGGAGAACGCTGCCCTCTAGTAGTGTTCGTCTTCGCTGCGTTGGTAAGGTTTGGGAAGCCTAAGGGCCTTCCCTGGAACTCAACTCGGTGTAGCCAGCAGGCTTCTCGTCCGCCCCGGTTCTAAGGTCTTTCCTCCCCTGGGATCTCACGGCCCCCCCAGGAGACGTCACCTTAGGAGCGATGATACGTTTTGGAAGCAAAAGGGACCTGGGGTGCCCTGCCCTGGGAGTGTCCAACTTGCCTCCAGTGCGGCCTTGTTCTAACTTCTTTCCACAGCAGGGAACACGCTGCCCCATAGGAAACTTCACTTCAGGTCGGGTTTACGTGGCGGAAGCATAAGGGTCTGGGCCTGCACTTAACGCGCAGTGTGCAACTTGCCTCGCGGGCGCCCCAGGTTCCAAGTCCTTTGCACAGCCGGGAGCCAACTGCCCTTTGGGAATCCTCCCCTGAAGGTCGCGTTCACGTTTTGGAAGCCGCAGCGTCTTTGCGTGCCCTTAACTCAGAGTATCCAACAAGCTTCTAGTCCGCCCTTCTTCTCAAGTCTTCCCTTCACTTGGGAACACACTGCCACTGAGGAGACTTCACCTGAAGCGCGGCTACAGGTTTTGCAGCCCAAGGGGCTGGACGGGCAACTTAACTCAGAAGCTCCAACTGCCCTCTAGTCGGCCTTGGTTCTAAGTTCTTTCCTGACATGGGAACACACGGCCTCATAGGCCTCTTGGCCTTCAGAGCGTTTCTACGTGTTGGAAGCAGCAGGGCCTTGGCCTGCCCTTTACTTAGAGCTTGCAACTTGGCGTAGAGTCCGCCTTTGTGCTAAGTGCTTTCCTGGGCCGCATTGGCGAGCACTTCACTCAGAGTCTCCAACCTGCCTTAGAGTCCGCCTTGGTTCTAACCCCTTTCCTCAACTTGGGAGAACGCTGCCCTCTAGTAGTGTTCGTCTTCGCTGCGTTGGTAAGGTTTGGGAAGCCTAAGGGCCTTCCCTGGAACTCAACTCGGTGTAGCCAGCAGGCTTCTCGTCCGCCCCGGTTCTAAGGTCTTTCCTCCCCTGGGATCTCACGGCCCCCCCAGGAGACGTCACCTTAGGAGCGATGATACGTTTTGGAAGCAAAAGGGACCTGGGGTGCCCTGCCCTGGGAGTGTCCAACTTGCCTCCAGTGCGGCCTTGTTCTAACTTCTTTCCACAGCAGGGAACACGCTGCCCCATAGGAAACTTCACTTCAGGTCGGGTTTACGTGGCGGAAGCATAAGGGTCTGGGCCTGCACTTAACGCGCAGTGTGCAACTTGCCTCGCGGGCGCCCCAGGTTCCAAGTCCTTTGCACAGCCGGGAGCCAACTACCCTTTGGGAATCCTCCCCTGAAGGTCGCGTTCACGTTTTGGAAGCCGCAGCGTCTTTGCGTGCCCTTAACTCAGAGTATCCAACAAGCTTCTAGTCCGCCCTTCTTCTCAAGTCTTCCCTTCACTTGGGAACACACTGCCACTGAGGAGACTTCACCTGAAGCGCGGCTACACGTTTTGCAGCCCAAGGGGCTGGACGGGCAACTGAACTCAGAAGCTCCAACTGCCCTCTAGTCGGCCTTGGTTCTAAGTTCTTTCCTGACATGGGAACACACGGCCGCATAGGCCTCTTGGCCTTCAGAGCGTTTCTACGTGTTGGAAGCAGCAGGGCCTTAGCCTGCCCTTTACTTAGAGCTTGCAACTTGGCGTAGAGTCCGCCTTTGTGCTAAGTGCTTTCCTGGGCCGCATTGGCGAGCACTTCACTCAGAGTCTCCAACCTGCCTTAGAGTCCGCCTTGGTTCTAACCCCTTTCCTCAACTTGGGAGAACACTGCCCTCTAGTAGTGTTCGTCTTCGCTGCGTTGGTAAGGTTTGGGAAGCCTAAGGGCCTTCCCTGGAACTCAACTGGGTTAGCCAACAGGCTTCTCGTCCGCCCCGGTTCTAAGGTCTTTCCTCCCCTGGGATCTCACGGCCCCCCCCAGGAGACGTCACCTTAGGAGCGATGATACGTTTTGGAAGCAAAATGGACCTGGGGTGCCCTGCCCTGGGAGTGTCCAACTTGCCTCCAGTGCGGCCTTGTTCTAACTTCTTTCCACAGCAGGGAACACGCTGCCCCATAGGAAACTTCACTTCAGGTCGGGTTTACGTGGCGGAAGCATAAGGGTCTGGGCCTGCACTTAACGCGCAGTGTGCAACTTGCCTCGCGGGCGCCCCAGGTTCCAAGTCCTTTGCACAGCCGGGAGCCAACTGCCCTTTGGGAATCCTCCCCTGAAGGTCGCGTTCACGTTTTGGAAGCCGCAGCGTCTTTGCGTGCCCTTAACTCAGAGTATCCAACAAGCTTCTAGTCCGCCCTTCTTCTCAAGTCTTCCCTTCACTTGGGAACACACTGCCACTGAGGAGACTTCACCTGAAGCGCGGCTACAGGTTTTGCAGCCCAAGGGGCTGGACGGGCAACTTAACTCAGAAGCTCCAACTGCCCTCTAGTCGGCCTTGGTTCTAAGTTCTTTCCTGACATGGGAACACACGGCCTCATAGGCCTCTTGGCCTTCAGAGCGTTTCTACGTGTTGGAAGCAGCAGGGCCTTGGCCTGCCCTTTACTTAGAGCTTGCAACTTGGCGTAGAGTCCGCCTTTGTGCTAAGTGCTTTCCTGGGCCGCATTGGGGAGCACTTCACTCAGAGTCTCCAACCTGCCTTAGAGTCCGCCTTGGTTCTAACCCCTTTCCTCAACTTGGGAGAACGCTGCCCTCTAGTAGTGTTCGTCTTCGCTGCGTTGGTAAGGTTTGGGAAGCCTAAGGGCCTTCCCTGGAACTCAACTCGGTGTAGCCAGCAGGCATCTCGTCCGCCCCGGTTCTAAGGTCTTTCCTCCCCTGGGATCTCACGGCCCCCCCAGGAGACGTCACCTTAGGAGCGATGATACGTTTTGGAAGCAAAAGGGACCTGGGGTGCCCTGACCTGGGAGTGTCCAACTTGCCTCCAGTGCGGCCTTGTTCTAACTTCTTTCCACAGCAGGGAACACGCTGCCCCATAGGAAACTTCACTTCAGGTCGGGTTTACGTGGCGGAAGCATAAGGGTCTGGGCCTGCACTTAACGCGCAGTGTGCAACTTGCCTCGCGGGCGCCCCAGGTTCCAAGTCCTTTGCACAGCCGGGAGCCAACTGCCCTTTGGGAATCCTCCCCTGAAGGTCGCGTTCACGTTTTGGAAGCCGCAGCGTCTTTGCGTGCCCTTAACTCAGAGTATCCAACAAGCTTCTAGTCCGCCCTTCTTCTCAAGTCTTCCCTTCACTTGGGAACACACTGCCACTGAGGAGACTTCACCTGAAGCGCGGCTACACGTTTTGCAGCCCAAGGGGCTGGACGGGCAACTGAACTCAGAAGCTCCAACTGCCCTCTAGTCGGCCTTGGTTCTAAGTTCTTTCCTGACATGGGAACACACGGCCGCATAGGCCTCTTGGCCTTCAGAGCGTTTCTACGTGTTGGAAGCAGCAGGGCCTTAGCCTGCCCTTTACTTAGAGCTTGCAACTTGGCGTAGAGTCCTCCTTTGTGCTAAGTGCTTTCCTGGGCCGCATTGGCGAGCACTTCACTCAGAGTCTCCAACCTGCCTTAGAGTCCGCCTTGGTTCTAACCCCTTTCCTCAACTTGGGAGAACGCTGCCCTCTAGTAGTGTTCGTCTTCGCTGCGTTGGTAAGGTTTGGGAAGCCTAAGGGCCTTCCCTGGAACTCAACTCGGTGTAGCCAACAGGCCTCTCGTCCGCCCCGGTTCTAAGGTCTTTCCTCCCCTGGGATCTCACGGCCCCCCCAGGAGACGTCACCTTAGGAGCGATGATACGTTTTGGAAGCAAAAGGGACCTGGGGTGCCCTGCCCTGGGAGTGTCCAACTTGCCTCCAGTGCGGCCTTGTTCTAACTTCTTTCCACAGCAGGGAACACGCTGCCCCATAGGAAACTTCACTTCAGGTCGGGTTTACGTGGCGGAAGCATAAGGGTCTGGGCCTGCACTTAACGCGCAGTGTGCAACTTGCCTCGCGGGCGCCCCAGGTTCCAAGTCCTTTGCACAGCCGGGAGCCAACTGCCCTTTGGGAATCCTCCCCTGAAGGTCGCGTTCACGTTTTGGAAGCCGCAGCGTCTTTGCGTGCCCTTAACTCAGAGTATCCAACATGCTTCTAGTCCGCCCTTCTTCTCAAGTCTTCCCTTCACTTGGGAACACACTGCCACTGAGGAGACTTCACCTGAAGCGCGGCTACAGGTTTTGCAGCCCAAGGGGCTGGACGGGCAACTGAACTCAGAAGCTCCAACTGCCCTCTAGTCGGCCTTGGTTCTAAGTTCTTTCCTGACATGGGTACACACGGCCGCATAGGCCTCTTGGCCTTCAGAGCGTTTCTACGTGTTGGAAGCAGCAGGGCCTTAGCCTGCCCTTTACTTAGAGCTTGCAACTTGGCGTAGAGTCCGCCTTTGTGCTAAGTGCTTTCCTGGGCTGCATTGGCGAGCACTTCACTCAGAGTCTCCAACCTGCCTTAGAGTCCGCCTTGGTTCTAACCCCTTTCCTCAACTTGGGAGAACGCTGCCCTCTAGTAGTGTTCGTCTTCGCTGCGTTGGTAAGGTTTGGGAAGCCTAAGGGCCTTCCCTGGAACTCAACTCGGTGTAGCCAGCAGGCTTCTCGTCCGCCCCGGTTCTAAGGTCTTTCCTCCCCTGGGATCTCACGGCCCCCCCAGGAGACGTCACCTTAGGAGCGATGATACGTTTTGGAAGCAAAAGGGACCCGGGGTGCCCTGCCCTGGGAGTGTCCAACTCGCCTCCAGTGCGGCCTTGTTCTAACTTCTTTCCACAGCAGGGAACACGCTGCCCCATAGGAAACTTCACTTCAGGTCGGGTTTACGTGGCGGAAGCATAAGGGTCTGGGCCTGCACTTAACGCGCAGTGTGCAACTTGCCTCGCGGGCGCCCCAGGTTCCAAGTCCTTTGCACAGCCGGGAGCCAACTGCCCTTTGGGAATCCTCCCCTGAAGGTCGCGTTCACGTTTTGGAAGGCGCAGCATCTTTGCGTGCCCTTAACTCAGAGTATCCAACAAGCTTCTAGTCCGCCCTTCTTCTCAAGTCTTCCCTTCACTTGGGAACACACTGCCACTGACGAGAATTCACCTGAAGCGCGGCTACACGTTTTGCAGCCCAAGGGGCTGGACGGGCAACTTAACTCAGAAGCTCGAACTGCCCTCTAGTCGGCCTTGGTTCTAAGTTCTTTCCTGACATGGGAACACACGGCCGCAGAGGCCTCTTGGCCTTCAGAGCGTTTCTACGTGTTGGAAGCAGCAGGGCCTTAGCCTGCCCTTTACTTAGAGCTTGCAACTTGGCGTAGAGTCCGCCTTTGTGCTAAGTGCTTTCCTGGGCCGCATTGGCGAGCACTTCACTCAGAGTCTCCAACCTGCCTTAGAGTCCGCCTTGGTTCTAACCCCTTTCCTCAACTTGGGAGAACGCTGCCCTCTAGTAGTGTTCGTCTTCGCTGCGTCGGTAAGGTTAGGGAAGCCTAAGGGCCTTCCCTGGAACTCAACTCGGTGTAGCCAGCAGGCTTCTCGTCCGCCCCGGTTCTAAGGTCTTTCCTCCCCTGGGATCTCACGGCCCCCCCAGGAGACGTCACCTTAGGAGCGATGATACGTTTTGGAAGCAAAAGGGACCTGGGGTGCCCTGCCCTGGGAGTGTCCAACTTGCCTCCAGTGCGGCCTTGTTCTAACTTCTTTCCACAGCAGGGAACACGCTGCCCCATAGGAAACTTCACTTCAGGTCGGGTTTACGTGGCGGAAGCATAAGGGTCTGGGCCTGCACTTAACGCGCAGTGTGCAACTTGCCTCGCGGGCGCCCCAGGTTCCAAGTCCTTTGCACAGCCGGGAGCCAACTGCCCTTTGGGAATCCTCCCCTGAAGGTCGCGTTCACGTTTTGGAAGCCGCAGCGTCTTTGCGTGCCCTTAACTCAGAGTATCCAACAAGCTTCTAGTCCGCCCTTCTTCTCAAGTCTTCCCTTCACTTGGGAACACACTGCCACTGAGGAGACTTCACCTGAAGCGCGGCTACACGTTTTGCAGCCCAAGGGGCTGGACGGGCAACTGAACTCAGAAGCTCCAACTGCCCTCTAGTCGGCCTTGGTTCTAAGTTCTTTCCTGACATGGGAACACACGGCCTCATAGGCCTCTTGGCCTTCAGAGCGTTTCTACGTGTTGGAAGCAGCAGGGCCTTGGCCTGCCCTTTACTTAGAGCTTGCAACTTGGCGTAGAGTCCGCCTTTGTGCTAAGTGCTTTCCTGGGCCGCATTGGCGAGCACTTCACTCAGAGTCTCCAACCTGCCTTAGAGTCCGCCTTGGTTCTAACCCCTTTCCTCAACTTTGGAGAACGCTGCCCTCTAGTAGTGTTCGTCTTCGCTGCGTTGGTAAGGTTTGGGAAGCCTAAGGGCCTTCCCTGGAACTCAACTCGGTGTAGCCAGTAGGCTTCTCGTCCGCCCCGGTTCTAAGGTCTTTCCTCCCCTGGGATCTCACGGCCCCCCCAGGAGACGTCACCTTAGGAGCGATGATACGTTTTGGAAGCAAAAGGGACCTGGGGTGCCCTGCCCTGGGAGTGTCCAACTTGCCTCCAGTGCGGCCTTGTTCTAACTTCTTTCCACAGCAGGGAACACGCTGCCCCATAGGAAACTTCACTTCAGGTCGGGTTTACGTGGCGGAAGCATAAGGGTCTGGGCCTGCACTTAACGCGCAGTGTGCAACTTGCCTCGCGGGCGCCCCAGGTTCCAAGTCCTTTGCACAGCCGCGAGCCAACTGCCCTTTGGGAATCCTCCCCTGAAGGTCGCGTTCACGTTTTGGAAGCCGCAGCGTCTTTGCGTGCCCTTAACTCAGAGTATCCAACAAGCTTCTAGTCCGCCCTTCTTCTCAAGTCTTCCCTTCACTTGGGAACACACTGCCACTGAGGAGACTTCACCTGAAGCGCGGGAACAGGTTTTGCAGCCCAAGGGGCTGGACGGGAAACTTAACTCAGAATTCCAACTGCCCTCTAGTCGGCCATGGTTCTAAGTTCTTTCCTGACATGGGAACACACGGCCGCATAGGTCTCTTGGCCTTCAGAGCGTTTCTACGTGTTGGAAGCAGCAGGGCCTTAGCCTGCCCTTTACTTAGAGCTTGCAACTTGGCGTAGAGTCCGCCTTTGTGCTAAGTGCTTTCCTGGGCCGCATTGGCGAGCACTTCACTCAGAGTCTCCAACCTGCCTTAGAGTCCGCCTTGGTTCTAACCCCTTTCCTCAACTTGGGAGAACGCTGCCCTCTAGTAGTGTTCGTCTTCGCTGCGTCGGTAAGGTTTGGGAAGCCTAAGGGCCTTCCCTGGAACTCAACTCGGTGTAGCCAGCAGGCTTCTCGTCCGCCCCGGTTCTAAGGTCTTTCCTCCCCTGGGATCTCACGGCCCCCCCAGGAGACGTCACCTTAGGAGCGATGATACGTTTTGGAAGCAAAAGGGACCTGGGGTGCCCTGCCCTGGGAGTGTCCAACTTGCCTCCAGTGCGGCCTTGTTCTAACTTCTTTCCACAGCAGGGAACACGCTGCCCCATAGGAAACTTCACTTCAGGTCGGGTTTACGTGGCGGAAGCATAAGGGTCTGGGCCTGCACTTAACGCGCAGTGTGCAACTTGCCTCGCGGGCGCCCCAGGTTCCAAGTCCTTTGCACAGCCGGGAGCCAACTGCCCTTTGGGAATCCTCCCCTGTAGGTCGCGTTCACGTTTTGGAAGCCGCAGCGTCTTTGCGTGCCCTTAACTCAGAGTATCCAACAAGCTTCTAGTCCGCCCTTCTTCTCAAGTCTTCCCTTCACTTGGGAACACACTGCCACTGAGGAGACTTCACCTGAAGCGCGGCTACACGTTTTGCAGCCCAAGGGGCTGGACGGGCAACTGAACTCAGAAGCTCCAACTGCCCTCTAGTCGGCCTTGGTTCTAAGTTCTTTCCTGACATGGGAACACATGGCCGCATAGGCCTCTTGGCCTTCAGAGCGTTTCTACGTGTTGGAAGAAGCAGGGCCTTAGCCTGCCCTTTACTTAGAGCTTGCAACTTGGCGTAGAGTCCGCCTTTGTGCTAAGTGCTTTCCTGGGCCGCATTGGCGAGCACTTCACTCAGAGTCTCCAACCTGCCTTAGAGTCCGCCTTGGTTCTAACCCCTTTCCTCAACTTGGGAGAACGCTGCCCTCTAGTAGTGTTCGTCTTCGCTGCGTTGGTAAGGTTTGGGAAGCCTAAGGGCCTTCCCTGGAACTCAACTCGGTGTAGCCAGCAGGCTTCTCGTCCGCCCCGGTTCTAAGGTCTTTCCTCCCCTGGGATCTCACGGCCCCCCCAGGAGACGTCACCTTAGGAGCGATGATACGTTTTGGAAGCAAAAGGGACCTGGGGTGCCCTGCCCTGGGAGTGTCCAACTTGCCTCCAGTGCGGCCTTGTTCTAACTTCTTTCCACAGCAGGGAACACGCTGCCCCATAGGAAACTTCACTTCAGGTCGGGTTTACGTGGCGGAAGCATAAGGTTCTGGGCCTGCACTTAACGCGCAGTGTGCAACTTGCCTCGCGGGCGCCCCAGTTTCCAACTCCTTTGAACAGCCGGGAGCCAACTGCCCTTTGGGAATCCTCCCCTGAAGGTCGCGTTCACGTTTTGGAAGCCGCAGCGTCTTTGCGTGCCCTTAACTCAGAGTATCCAACAAGCTTCTAGTCCGCCCTTCTTCTCAAGTCTTCCCTTCACTTGGGAACACACTGCCACTGAGGAGACTTCACCTGAAGCGCGGCTACACGTTTTGCAGCCCAAGGGGCTGGACGGGCAACTTAACTCAGAAGCTCCAACTGCCCTCTAGTCGGCCTTGGTTCTAAGTTCTTTCCTGACATGGGAACACACGGCCGCATAGGCCTCTTGGCCTTCAGAGCGTTTCTACGTGTTGGAAGCAGCAGGGCCTTAGCCTGCCCTTTACTTAGAGCTTGCAACTTGGCGTAGAGTCCGCCTTTGTGCTAAGTGCTTTCCTGGGCCGCATTGGCGAGCACTTCACTCAGAGTCTCCAACCTGCCTTAGAGTCCGCCTTGGTTCTAACCCCTTTCCTCAACTTGGGAGAACGCTGCCCTCTAGTAGTGTTCGTCTTCGCTGCGTTGGTAAGGTTTGGGAAGCCTAAGGACCTTCCCTGGAACTCAACTCGGTGTAGCCAGCAGGCTTCTCGTCCGCCCCGGTTCTAAGGTCTTTCCTCCCCTGGGATCTCACGGCCCCCCCAGGAGACGTCACCTTAGGAGCGATGATACGTTTTGGAAGCAAAAGGGACCTGGGGTGCCCTGCCCTGGGAGTGTCCAACTCGCCTCCAGTGCGGCCTTGTTCTAACTTCTTTCCACAGCAGGGAACACGCTGCCCCATAGGAAACTTCACTTAAGGTCGGGTTTACGTGGCGGAAGCATAAGGGTCTGGGCCTGCACTTAACTCGCAGTGTGCAACTTGCCTCGCGGGCGCCCCAGGTTCCAAGTCCTTTGCACAGCCGGGAGCCAACTGCCCTTTGGGAATCCTCCCCTAAACGTCGCGTTCACGTTTTGTAAGGCGCAGCATCTTTGCGTGCCCTTAACTCAGAGTATCCAACAAGCTTCTAGTCCGCCCTTCTTCTCAAGTCTTCCCTTCACTTGGGAACACACTGCCACTGAGGAGACTTCACCTGAAGCGCGGCTACACGTTTTGCAGCCCAAGGGGCTGGACGGGCAACTTAACTCAGAATTCCAACTGCCCTCTAGTCGGCCATGGTTCTAAGTTCTTTCCTGACATGGGAACACACGGCCGCATAGGCCTCTTGGCCTTCAGAGCGTTTCTACGTGTTGGAAGCAGCAGGGCCTTAGCCTGCCCTTTACTTAGAGCTTGCAACTTGGCGTAGAGTCCGCCTTTGTGCTAAGTGCTTTCCTGGGCCGCATTGGCGAGCACTTCACTCAGAGTCTCCAACCTGCCTTAGAGTCCGCCTTGGTTCTAACCCCTTTCCTCAACTTGGGAGAACGCTGCCCTCTAGTAGTGTTCGTCTTCGCTGCGTTGGTAAGGTTTGGGAAGCCTAAGGGCCTTCCCTGGAACTCAACTCGGTGTAGCCAGCAGGCTTCTCGTCCGCCCCGGTTCTAAGGTCTTTCCTCCCCTGGGATCTCACGGCCCCCCCAGGAGACGTCACCTTAGGAGCGATGATACGTTTTGGAAGCAAAAGGGACCTGGGGTGCCCTGCCCTGGGAGTGTCCAACTTGCCTCCAGTGCGGCCTTGTTCTAACTTCTTTCCACAGCAGGGAACACGCTGCCCCATAGGAAACTTCACTTCAGGTCGGGTTTACGTGGCGGAAGCATAAGGGTCTGGGCCTGCACTTAACGCGCAGTGTGCAACTTGCCTCGCGGGCGCCCCAGGTTCCAAGTCCTTTGCACAGCCGGGAGCCAACTGCCCTTTGGGAATCCTCCCCTGAAGGTCGCGTTCACGTTTTGGAAGCCGCAGCGTCCCTGCGTGCCCTTAACTCAGAGTATCCAACAAGCTTCTAGTCCGCCCTTCTTCTCAAGTCTTCCCTTCACTTGGGAACACACTGCCACTGAGGAGACTTCACCTGAAGCGCGGCTACAGGTTTTGCAGCCCAAGGGGCTGGACGGGCAACTGAACTCAGAAGCTCCAACTGCCCTCTAGTCGGCCTTGGTTCTAAGTTCTTTCCTGACATGGGAACACATGGCCGCATAGGCCTCTTGGCCTTCAGAGCGTTTCTACGTGTTGGAAGAAGCAGGGCCTTAGCCTGCCCTTTACTTAGAGCTTGCAACTTGGCGTAGAGTCCGCCTTTGTGCTAAGTGCTTTCCTGGGCCGCATTGGCGAGCACTTCACTCAGAGTCTCCAACCTGCCTTAGAGTCCGCCTTGGTTCTAACCCCTTTCCTCAACTTGGGAGAACGCTGCCCTCTAGTAGTGTTCGTCTTCGCTGCGTTGGTAAGGTTTGGGAAGCCTAAGGGCCTTCCCTGGAACTCAACTCGGTGTAGCCAGCAGGCTTCTCGTCCGCCCCGGTTCTAAGGTCTTTCCTCCCCTGGGATCTCACGGCCCCCCCAGGAGACGTCACCTTAGGAGCGATGATACGTTTTGGAAGCAAAAGGGACCTGGGGTGCCCTGCCCTGGGAGTGTCCAACTTGCCTCCAGTGCGGCCTTGTTCTAACTTCTTTCCACAGCAGGGAACACGCTGCCCCATAGGAAACTTCACTTCAGGTCGGGTTTACGTGGCGGAAACATAAGGGTCTGGGCCTGCACTTAACGCGCAGTGTGCAACTTGCCTCGCGGGCGCCCCAGGTTCCAAGCCCTTTGCACAGCCGCGAGCCAACTGCCCTTTGGGAATCCTCCCCTGAAGGTCGCGTTCACGTTTTGGAAGCCGCAGCGTCTTTGCGTGCCCTTAACTCAGAGTATCCAACAAGCTTCTAGTCCGCCCTTCTTCTCAAGTCTTCCCTTCACTTGGGAACACACTGCCACTGAGGAGACTTCACCGGAAGCGCGGCTACAGGTTTTGCAGCCCAAGGGGCTGGACGGGCAACTTAACTCAGAAGCTCCAACTGCCCTCTAGTCGGCCTTGGTTCTAAGTTCTTTCCTGAGATGGGAACACACGGCCGCATAGGCCTCTTGGCCTTCAGAGCGTTTCTACGTGTTGGAAGCAGCAGGGCCTTAGCCTGCCCTTTACTTAGAGCTTGCAACTTGGCGTAGAGTCCGCCTTTGTGCTAAGTGCTTTCCTGGGCCGCATTGGCGAGCACTTCACTCAGAGTCTCCAACCTGCCTTAGAGTCCGCCTTGGTTCTAACCCCTTTCCTCAACTTGGGAGAACGCTGCCCTCTAGTAGTGTTCGTCTTCGCTGCGTTGGTAAGGTTTGGGAAGCCTAAGGGCCTTCCCTGGAACTCAACTCGGTGTAGCCAGCAGGCTTCTCGTCCGCCCCGGTTCTAAGGTCTTTCCTCCCCTGGGATCTCACGGCCCCCCCAGGAGACGTCACCTTAGGAGCGATGATACGTTTTGGAAGCAAAAGGGACCTGGGGTGCCCTGCCCTGGGAGTGTCCAACTTGCCTCCAGTGCGGCCTTGTTCTAACTTCTTTCCACAGCAGGGAACACGCTGCCCCATAGGAAACTTCACTTCAGGTCGGGTTTACGTGGCGGAAGCATAAGGGTCTGGGCCTGCACTTAACGCGCAGTGTGCAACTTGCCTCGCGGGCGCCCCAGGTTCCAAGTCCTTTGCACAGCCGGGAGCCAACTGCCCTTTGGGAATCCTCCCCTGATGGTCGCGTTCACGTTTTGGAAGCCGCAGCGTCTTTGCGTGCCCTTAACTCAGAGTATCCAACAAGCTTCTAGTCCGCCCTTCTTCTCAAGTCTTCCCTTCACTTGGGAACACACTGCCACTGAGGAGACTTCACCTGAAGCGCGGCTACAGGTTTTGCAGCCCAAGGGGCTGGACGGGCAACTGAACTCAGAAGCTCCAACTGCCCTCTATTCGGCCTTGGTTCTAAGTTCTTTCCTGACATGGGAACACACGGCCGCATAGGCCTCTTGGCCTTCAGAGCGTTTCTACGTGTTGGAAGCAGCAGGGCCTTAGCCTGCCCTTTACTTAGTGCTTTCAACTTGGCGTAGAGTCCGCCTTTGTGCTAAGTGCTTTCCTGGGCCGCATTGGCGAGCACTTCACTCAGAGTCTCCAACCTGCCTTAGAGTCCGCCTTGGTTCTAACCCCTTTCCTCAACTTGGGAGAACGCTGCCCTCTAGTAGTGTTCGTCTTCGCTGCGTTGGTAAGGTTTGGGAAGCCTAAGGGCCTTCCCTGGAACTCAACTCGGTGTAGCCAGCAGGCTTCTCGTCCGCCCCGGTTCTAAGGTCTTTCCTCCCCTGGGATCTCACGGCCCCCCCAGGAGACGTCACGTTAGGGGCGATTATACGTTTTGGAAGCAAAAGGGACCTGGGGTGCCCTGCCCTGGGAGTGTCCAACTTGCCTCCAGTGCGGCCTTGTTCTAACTTCTTTCCACAGCAGGGAACACGCTGCCCCATAGGAAACTTCACTTCAGGTCGGGTTTACGTGGCGGAAGCATAAGGGTCTGGGCCTGCACTTAACGCGCAGTGTGCAACTTGCCTCGCGGGCGCCCCAGGTTCCAAGTCCTTTGCACAGCCGCGAGCCAACTGCCCTTTGGGAATCCTCCCCTGAAGGTCGCCTTCACGTTTTGGAAGCCGCAGCGTCTTTGCGTGCCCTTAACTCAGAGTATCCAACAAGCTTCTAGTCCGCCCTTCTTCTCAAGTCTTCCCTTCACTTGGGAACACACTGCCACTGAGGAGACTTCACCGGAAGCGCGGCTACACGTTTTGCAGCCCAAGGGGCTGGACGGGCAACTGAACTCAGAAGCTCCAACTGCCCTCTAGTCGGCCTTGGTTCTAAGTTCTTTCCTGACATGGGAACACACGGCCGCATAGGCCTCTTGGCCTTCAGAGCGTTTCTACGTGTTGGAAGCAGCAGGGCCTTAGCCTGCCCTTTACTTAGAGCTTGCAACTTGGCGTAGAGTCCGCCTTTGTGCTAAGTGCTTTCCTGGGCCGCATTGGCGAGCACTTCACTCAGAGTCTCCAACCTGCCTTAGAGTCCGCCTTGGTTCTAACCCCTTTCCTCAACTTGGGAGAACGCTGCCCTCTAGTAGTGTTCGTCTTCGCTGCGTTGGTAAGGTTTGGGAAGCCTAAGGGCCTTCCCTGGAACTCAACTCGGTGTAGCCAGCAGGCTTCTCGTCCGCCCCGGTTCTAAAGTCTTTCCTCCCCTGGGATCTCACGGCCCCCCCAGGGAGACGTCACCTTAGGAGCTATGATACGTTTTGGAAGCAAAAGGGGCCTGGAGTGCCCTGCCCTGGGAGTGTCCAACTTGCCTCCAGTGCGGCCTTGTTCTAACTTCTTTCCACAGCAGGGAACACGCTGCCCCATAGGAAACTTCACTTCAGGTCGGGTTTACGTGGCGGAAGCATAAGGGTCTGGGCCTGCACTTAACGCGCAGTGTGCAACTTGCCTGGCGGGCGCCCCAGGTTCCAAGTCCTTTGCACAGCCGGGAGCCAACTGCCCTTTGGGAATCCTCCCCTGAAGGTCGCGTTCACGTTTTGGAAGCCGCAGCGTCTTTGCGTGCCCTTAACTCAGAGTATCCAACAAGCTTCTAGTCCGCCCTTCTTCTCAAGTCTTCCCTTCACTTGGGAACACACTGCCACTGAGGAGACTTCACCTGAAGCGCGGCTACACGTTTTGCAGCCCAAGGGGCTGGACGGGCAACTGAACTCAGAAGCTCCAACTGCCCTCTAGTCGGCCTTGGTTCTAAGTTCTTTCCTGACATGGGAACACACGGCCGCATAGGCCTCTTGGCCTTCAGAGCGTTTCTACGTGTTGGAAGCAGCAGGGCCTTAGCCTGCCCTTTACTTAGAGCTTGCAACTTGGCGTAGAGTCCGCCTTTGTGCTAAGTGCTTTCCTGGGCCGCATTGGCGAGCACTTCACTCAGAGTCTCCAACCTGCCTTAGAGTCCGCCTTGGTTCTAACCCCTTTCCTCAACTTGGGAGAACGCTGCCCTCTAGTAGTGTTCGTCTTCGCTGCGTTGGTAAGGTTTGGGAAGCCTAAGGGCCTTCCCTGGAACTCAACTCGGTGTAGCCAGCAGGCTTCTCGTCCGCCCCGGTTCTAAGGTCTTTCCTCCCCTGGGATCTCACGGCCCCCCCAGGAGACGTCACCTTAGGAGCGATGATACGTTTTGGAAGCAAAAGGGACCTGGGGTGCCCTGCCCTGGGAGTGTCCAACTTGCCTCCAGTGCGGCCTTGTTCTAACTTCTTTCCACAGCAGGGAACACGCTGCCCCATAGGAAACTTCACTTCAGGTCGGGTTTACGTGGCGGAAGCATAAGGGTCTGGGCCTGCACTTAACGCGCAGTGTGCAACTTGCCTGGCGGGCGCCCCAGGTTCCAAGTCCTTTGCACAGCCGGGAGCCAACTGCCCTTTGGGAATCCTCCCCTGAAGGTCGCGTTCACGTTTTGGAAGCCGCAGCGTCTTTGCGTGCCCTTAACTCAGAGTATCCAACAAGCTTCTAGTCCGCCCTTCTTCTCAAGTCTTCCCTTCACTTGGGAACACACTGCCACTGAGGAGACTTCACCTGAAGCGCGATGACATGCTTTGCAGCCCAAGGGGCTGGACGGGCAACTGAACTCAGAAGCTCCAACTGCCCTCTAGTCGGCCTTGGTTCTAAGTTCTTTCCTGACATGGGAACACACGGCCGCATAGGCCTCTTGGCCTTCAGAGCGTTTCTACGTGTTGGAAGCAGCAGGGCCTTAGCCTGCCCTTTACTTAGAGCTTGCAACTTGGCGTAGAGTCCGCCTTTGTGCTAAGTGCTTTCCTGGGCCGCATTGGCGAGCACTTCACTCAGAGTCTCCAACCTGCCTTAGAGTCCGCCTTGGTTCTAACCCCTTTCCTCATCTTGGGAGAACGCTGCCCTCTAGTAGTGTTCGTCTTCGCTGCGTTGGTAAGGTTTGGGAAGCCTAAGGGCCTTCCCTGGAACTCAACTCGGTGTAGCCAGCAGGCTTCTCGTCCGCCCCGGTTCTAAGGTCTTTCCTCCCCTGGGATCTCACGGCCCCCCCAGGAGACGTCACGTTAGGAGCGATGATACGTTTTGGAAGCAAAAGGGACCTGGGGTGCCCTGCCCTGGGAGTGTCCAACTTGCTTCCAGTGCGGCCTTGTTCTAACTTCTTTCCACAGCAGGGAACACGCTGCCCCATAGGAAACTTCACTTCAGGTCGGGTTTACGTGGCGGAAGCATAAGGGTCTGGGCCTGCACTTAACGCGCAGTGTGCAACTTGCCTCGCGGGCGCCCCAGGTTCCAAGTCCTTTGCACAGCCGGGAGCCAACTGCCCTTTGGGAATCCTCCCCTGAAGGTCGCGTTCACGTTTTGGAAGCCGCAGCGTCTTTGCGTGCCCTTAACTCAGAGTATCCAACAAGCTTCTAGTCCGCCCTTCTTCTCAAGTCTTCCCTTCACTTGGGAACACACTGCCACTGAGGAGACTTCACCGGAAGCGCGGCTACAGGTTTTGCAGCCCAAGGGGCTGGACGGGCAACTTAACTCAGAAGCTCCAACTGCCCTCTAGTCGGCCTTGGTTCTAAGTTCTTTCCTGAGATGGGAACACACGGCCGCATAGGCCTCTTGGCCTTCAGAGCGTTTCTACGTGTTGGAAGCAGCAGGGCCTTAGCCTGCCCTTTACTTAGAGCTTGCAACTTGGCGTAGAGTCCGCCTTTGTGCTAAGTGCTTTCCTGGGCCGCATTGGCGAGCACTTCACTCAGAGTCTCCAACCTGCCTTAGAGTCCGCCTTGGTTCTAACCCCTTTCCTCAACTTGGGAGAACGCTGCCCTCTAGTAGTGTTCGTCTTCGCTGCGTTGGTAAGGTTTGGGAAGCCTAAGGGCCTTCCCTGGAACTCAACTCGGTGTAGCCAGCAGGCTTCTCGTCCGCCCCGGTTCTAAGGTCTTTCCTCCCCTGGGATCTCACGGCCCCCCCAGGAGACGTCACCTTAGGAGCGATGATACGTTTTGGAAGCAAAAGGGACCTGGGGTGCCCTGCCCTGGGAGTGTCCAACTTGCCTCCAGTGCGGCCTTGTTCTAACTTCTTTCCACAGCAGGGAACACGCTGCCCCATAGGAAACTTCACTTCAGGTCGGGTTTACGTGGCGGAAGCATAAGGGTCTGGGCCTGCACTTAACGCGCAGTGTGCAACTTGCCTCGCGGGCGCCCCAGGTTCCAAGTCCTTTGCACAGCCGGGAGCCAACTGCCCTTTGGGAATCCTCCCCTGAAGGTCGCGTTCACGTTTTGGAAGCCGCAGCGTCTTTGCGTGCCCTTAACTCAGAGTATCCAACAAGCTTCTAGTCCGCCCTTCTTCTCAAGTCTTCCCTTCACTTGGGAACACACTGCCACTGAGGAGACTTCACCTGAAGCGCGGCTACACGTTTTGCAGCCCAAGGGGCTGGACGGGCAACTGAACTCAGAAGCTCCAACTGCCCTCTAGTCGGCCTTGGTTCTAAGTTCTTTCCTGACATGGGAACACACGGCCGCATAGGCCTCTTGGCCTTCAGAGCGTTTCTACGTGTTGGAAGCAGCAGGGCCTTAGCCTGCCCTTTACTTAGAGCTTGCAACTTGGCGTAGAGTCCGCCTTTGTGCTAAGTGCTTTCCTGGGCCGCATTGGCGAGCACTTCACTCAGAGTCTCCAACCTGCCTTAGAGTCCGCCTTGGTTCTAACCCCTTTCCTCAACTTGGGAGAACGCTGCCCTCTAGTAGTGTTCGTCTTCGCTGCGTTGGTAAGGTTTGGGAAGCCTAAGGGCCTTCCCTGGAACTCAACTCGGTGTAGCCAGCAGGCTTCTCGTCCGCCCCGGTTCTAAGGTCTTTCCTCCCCTGGGATCTCACGGCCCCCCCAGGGAGACGTCACCTTAGGAGCTATGATACGTTTTGGAAGCAAAAGGGGCCTGGGGTGCCCTGCCCTGGGAGTGTCCAACTTGCCTCCAGTGCGGCCTTGTTCTAACTTCTTTCCACAGCAGGGAACACGCTGCCCCATAGGAAACTTCACTTCAGGTCGGGTTTACGTGGCGGAAGCATAAGGGTCTGGGCCTGCACTTAACGCGCAGTGTGCAACTTGCCTGGCGGGCGCCCCAGGTTCCAAGTCCTTTGCACAGCCGGGAGCCAACTGCCCTTTGGGAATCCTCCCCTGAAGGTCGCGTTCACGTTTTGGAAGCCGCAGCGTCTTTGCGTGCCCTTAACTCAGAGTATCCAACAAGCTTCTAGTCCGCCCTTCTTCTCAAGTCTTCCCTTCACTTGGGAACACACTGCCACTGAGGAGACTTCACCTGAAGCGCGGCTACACGTTTTGCAGCCCAAGGGGCTGGACGGGCAACTGAACTCAGAAGCTCCAACTGCCCTCTAGTCGGCCTTGGTTCTAAGTTCTTTCCTGACATGGGAACACACGGCCGCATAGGCCTCTTGGCCTTCAGAGCGTTTCTACGTGTTGGAAGCAGCAGGGCCTTAGCCTGCCCTTTACTTAGAGCTTGCAACTTGGCGTAGAGTCCGCCTTTGTGCTAAGTGCTTTCCTGGGCCGCATTGGCGAGCACTTCACTCAGAGTCTCCAACCTGCCTTAGAGTCCGCCTTGGTTCTAACCCCTTTCCTCAACTTGGGAGAACGCTGCCCTCTAGTAGTGTTCGTCTTCGCTGCGTTGGTAAGGTTTGGGAAGCCTAAGGGCCTTCCCTGGAACTCAACTCGGTGTAGCCAGCAGGCTTCTCGTCCGCCCCGGTTCTAAGGTCTTTCCTCCCCTGGGATCTCACGGCCCCCCCAGGAGACGTCACGTTAGGAGCGATGATACGTTTTGGAAGCAAAAGGGACCTGGGGTGCCCTGCCCTGGGAGTGTCCAACTTGCCTCCAGTGCGGCCTTGTTCTAACTTCTTTCCACAGCAGGGAACACGCTGCCCCATAGGAAACTTCACTTCAGGTCGGGTTTACGTGGCGGAAGCATAAGGGTCTGGGCCTGCACTTAACGCGCAGTGTGCAACTTGCCTCGCGGGCGCCCCAGGTTCCAAGTCCTTTGCACAGCCGGGAGCCAACTGCCCTTTGGGAATCCTCCCCTGAAGGTCGCGTTCACGTTTTGGAAGCCGCAGCGTCTTTGCGTGCCCTTAACTCAGAGTATCCAACAAGCTTCTAGTCCGCCCTTCTTCTCAAGTCTTCCCTTCACTTGGGAACACACTGCCACTGAGGAGACTTCACCTGAAGCGCGGCTACACCTTTTGCAGCCCAAGGGGCTGGACGGGCAACTGAACTCAGAAGCTCCAACTGCCCTCTAGTCGGCCTTGGTTCTAAGTTCTTTCCTGACATGGGAACACACGGCCGCATAGGCCTCTTGGCCTTCAGAGCGTTTCTACGTGTTGGAAGCAGCAGGGCCTTAGCCTGCCCTTTACTTAGAGCTTGCAACTTGGCGTAGAGTCCGCCTTTGTGCTAAGTGCTTTCCTGGGCCGCATTGGCGAGCACTTCACTCAGAGTCTCCAACCTGCCTTAGAGTCCGCCTTGGTTCTAACCCCTTTCCTCAACTTGGGAGAACGCTGCCCTCTAGTAGTGCTCGTCTTCGCTGCGTTGGTAAGGTTTGGGAAGCCTAAGGGCCTTCCCTGGAACTCAACTCGGTGTAGCCAGCAGGCTTCTCGTCCGCCCCGGTTCTAAGGTCTTTCCTCCCCTGGGATCTCACGGCCCCCCCAGGAGATGTCACCTTAGGAGCGATGATACGTTTTGGAAGCAAAAGGGACCTGGGGTGCCCTGCCCTGGGAGTGTCCAACTTGCCTCCAGTGCGGCCTTGTTCTAACTTCTTTCCACAGCAGGGAACACGCTGCCCCATAGGAAACTTCACTTCAGGTCGGGTTTACGTGGCGGAAGCATAAGGGTCTGGGCCTGCACTTAACGCGCAGTGTGCAACTTGCCTCGCGGGCGCCCCAGGTTCCAAGTCCTTTGCACAGCCGGGATCCAACTGCCCTTTGGGAATCCTCCCCTGAAGGTCGCGTTCACGTTTTGGAAGCCGCAGCGTCTTTGCGTGCCCTTAACTCAGAGTATCCAACAAGCTTCTAGTCCGCCCTTCTTCTCAAGTCTTCCCTTCACTTGGGAACACACTGCCACTGAGGAGACTTCACCTGAAGCGCGGCTACAGGTTTTGCAGCCCAAGGGGCTGGACGGGCAACTGAACTCAGAAGCTCCAACTGCCCTCTAGTCGGCCTTGGTTCTAAGTTCTTTCCTGACATGGTAACACACGGCCGCATAGGCCTCTTGGCCTTCAGAGCGTTTCTACGTGTTGGAAGCAGCAGGGCCTTAGCCTGCCCTTTACTTAGAGCTTGCAACTTGGCGTAGAGTCCGCCTTTGTGCTAAGTGCTTTCCTGGGCCGCATTGGCGAGCACTTCACTCAGAGTCTCCAACCTGCCTTAGAGTCCGCCTTGGTTCTAACCCCTTTCCTCAACTTGGGAGAATGCTGCCCTCTAGTAGTGTTCGTCTTCGCTGCGTTGGTAAGGTTTGGGAAGCCTAAGGGCCTTCCCTGGAACTCAACTCGGTGTAGCCAGCAGGCTTCTCGTCCGCCCCAGTTCTAAGGTCTTTCCTCCCCTGGGATCTCACGGCCCCCCCAGGAGACGTCACCTTAGGAGCAATGATATGTTTTGGAAGCAAAAGGGACCTGGGGTGCCCTGCCCTGGGAGTGTCCAACTCGCCTCCAGTGCGGCCTTGTTCTAACTTCTTTCCACAGCAGGGAACACGCTGCCCCATAGGAAACTTCACTTCAGGTCGGGTTTACGTGGCGGAAGCATAAGGGTCTGGGCCTGCACTTAACGCGCAGTGTGCAACTTGCCTCGTGGGCGCCCCAGGTTCCAAGTCCTTTGCACAGCCGGGAGCCAACTGCCCTTTGGGAATCCTCCCCTGAAGGTCGCGTTCACGTTTTGGAAGCCGCAGCGTCTTTGCGTGCCCTTAACTCAGAGTATCCAACAAGCTTCTAGTCCGCCCTTCTTCTCAAGTCTTCCCTTCACTTGGGAACACACTGCCACTGAGGAGACTTCACCTGAAGCGCGGCTACACGTTTTGCAGCCCAAGGGGCTGGACGGGCAACTGAACTCAGAAGCTCCAACTGCCCTCTAGTCGGCCTTGTTTCTAAGTTCTTTCCTGACATGGGAACACACGGCCGCATAGGCCTCTTGGCCTTCAGAGCGTTTCTACGTGTTGGAAGCAGCAGGGCCTTAGCCTGCCCTTTACTTAGAGCTTGCAACTTGGCGTAGAGTCCGCCTTTGTGCTAAGTGCTTTCCTGGGCCGCATTGGCGAGCACTTCACTCAGAGTCTCCAACCTGCCTTAGAGTCCGCCTTGGTTCTAACCCCTTTCCTCAACTTGGGAGAATGCTGCCCTCTAGTAGTGTTCGTCTTCGCTGCGTTGGTAAGGTTTGGGAAGCCTAAGGGCCTTCCCTGGAACTCAACTCGGTGTAGCCAGCAGGCTTCTCGTCCGCCCCGGTTCTAAGGTCTTTCCTCCCCTGGGATCTCACGGCCCCCCCAGGAGACGTCACCTTAGGAGCGATGATACGTTTTGGAAGCAAAAGGGACCTGGGGTGCCCTGCCCTGGGAGTGTCCAACTTGCCTCCAGTGCGGCCTTGTTCTAACTTCTTTCCACAGCAGGGAACACGCTGCCCCATAGGAAACTTCACTTCAGGTCGGGTTTACGAGGCGGAAGCATAAGGGTCTGGGCCTGCACTTAACGCGCAGTGTGCAACTTGCCTCGCGGGCGCCCCAGGTTCCAAGTCCTTTGCACAGCCGGGAGCCAACTGCCCTTTGGGAATCCTCCCCTGAAGGTCGCGTTCACGTTTTGGAAGCCGCAGCGTCTTTGCGTGCCCTTAACTCAGAGTATCCAACAAGCTTCTAGTCCGCCCTACTTCTCAAGTCTTCCCTTCACTTGGGAACACACTGCCACTGAGGAGACTTCACCTGAAGCGCGGCTACAGGTTTTGCAGCCCAAGGGGCTGGACGGGCAACTTAACTCAGAAGCTCCAACTGCCCTCTAGTCGGCCTTGGTTCTAAGTTCTTTCCTGACATGGGAACACACGGCCGCATAGGCCTCTTGGCCTTCAGAGCGTTTCTACGTGTTGGAAGCAGCAGGGCCTTGGCCTGCCCTTTACTTAGAGCTTGCAACTTGGCGTAGAGTCCGCCTTTGTGCTAAGTGCTTTCCTGGGCCGCATTGGCGAGCACTTCACTCAGAGTCTCCAACCTGCCTTAGAGTCCGCCTTGGTTCTAACCCCTTTCCTCAACTTGGGAGAACGCTGCCCTCTAGTAGTGTTCGTCTTCGCTGCGTTGGTAAGGTTTGGGAAGCCTAAGGGCCTTCCCTGGAACTCAACTCGGTGTAGCCAGCAGGCTTCTCGTCCGCCCCGGTTCTAAGGTCTTTCCTCCCCTGGGATCTCACGGCCCCCCCAGGAGACGTCACGTTAGGAGCGATGATACGTTTTGGAAGCAAAAGGGACCTGGGGTGCCCTGCCCTGGGAGTGTCCAACTTGCCTCCAGTGCGGCCTTGTTCTAACTTCTTTCCACAGCAGGGAACACGCTGCCCCATAGGAAACTTCACTTCAGGTCGGGTTTACGTGGCGGAAGCATAAGGGTCTGGGCCTGCACTTAACGCGCAGT
Source organism: Meles meles (assembly GCF_922984935.1). Taxonomy (NCBI): domain Eukaryota; kingdom Metazoa; phylum Chordata; class Mammalia; order Carnivora; family Mustelidae; genus Meles; species Meles meles. Next base: position 723,341 of record NW_025721606.1, read on the forward strand.
GTGCAACTTGCCTCGCGGGCGCCCCAGGTTCCAAGTCCTTTGCACAGCCGCGAGCCAACTGCCCTTTGGGAATCCTCCCCTGAAGGTCGCGTTCACGTTTTGGAAGCCGCAGCGTCTTTGCGTGCCCTTAACTCAGAGTATCCAACAAGCTTCTAGTCCGCCCTTCTTCTCAAGTCTTCCCTTCACTTGGGAACACACTGCCACTGAGGAGACTTCACCGGAAGCGCGGCTACAGGTTTTGCAGCCCAAGGGGCTGGACGGGCAACTTAACTCAGAAGCTCCAACTGCCCTCTAGTCGGCCTTGGTTCTAAGTTCTTTCCTGAGATGGGAACACACGGCCGCATAGGCCTCTTGGCCTTCAGAGCGTTTCTACGTGTTGGAAGCAGCAGGGCCTTAGCCTGCCCTTTACTTAGAGCTTGCAACTTGGCGTAGAGTCCGCCTTTGTGCTAAGTGCTTTCCTGGGCCGCATTGGCGAGCACTTCACTCAGAGTCTCCAACCTGCCTTAGAGTCCGCCTTGGTTCTAACCCCTTTCCTCAACTTGGGAGAACGCTGCCCTCTAGTAGTGTTCGTCTTCGCTGCGTTGGTAAGGTTTGGGAAGCCTAAGGGCCTTCCCTGGAACTCAACTCGGTGTAGCCAGCAGGCTTCTCGTCCGCCCCGGTTCTAAGGTCTTTCCTCCCCTGGGATCTCACGGCCCCCCCAGGAGACGTCACCTTAGGAGCGATGATACGTTTTGGAAGCAAAAGGGACCTGGGGTGCCCTGCCCTGGGAGTGTCCAACTTGCCTCCAGTGCGGCCTTGTTCTAACTTCTTTCCACAGCAGGGAACACGCTGCCCCATAGGAAACTTCACTTCAGGTCGGGTTTACGTGGCGGAAGCATAAGGGTCTGGGCCTTCACTTAACGCGCAGTGTGCAACTTGCCTCGCGGGCGCCCCAGGTTCCAAGTCCTTTGCACAGCCGGGAGCCAACTGCCCTTTGGGAATCCTCCCCTGAAGGTCGCGTTCACGTTTTGGAAGCCGCAGCGTCTTTGCGTGCCCTTAACTCAGAGTATCCAACAAGCTTCTAGTCCGCCCTTCTTCTCAAGTCTTCCCTTCACTTGGGAACACACTGCCACTGAGGAGACTTCACCTGAAGCGCGGCTACACGTTTTGCAGCCCAAGGGGCTGGACGGGCAACTGAACTCAGAAGCTCCAACTGCCCTCTAGTCGGCCTTGGTTCTAAGTTCTTTCCTGACATGGGAACACACGGCCGCATAGGCCTCTTGGCCTTCAGAGCGTTTCTACGTGTTGGAAGCAGCAGGGCCTTAGCCTGCCCTTTACTTAGAGCTTGCAACTTGGCGTAGAGTCCGCCTTTGTGCTAAGTGCTTTCCTGGGCCGCATTGGCGAGCACTTCACTCAGAGTCTCCAACCTGCCTTAGAGTCCGCCTTGGTTCTAACCCCTTTCCTCAACTTGGGAGAACGCTGCCCTCTAGTAGTGCTCGTCTTCGCTGCGTTGGTAAGGTTTGGGAAGCCTAAGGGCCTTCCCTGGAACTCAACTCGGTGTAGCCAGCAGGCTTCTCGTCCGCCCCGGTTCTAAGGTCTTTCCTCCCCTGGGATCTCACGGCCCCCCCAGGAGACGTCACCTTAGGAGCGATGATACGTTTTGGAAGCAAAAGGGACCTGGGGTGCCCTGCCCTGGGAGTGTCCAACTTGCCTCCAGTGCGGCCTTGTTCTAACTTCTTTCCACAGCAGGGAACACGCTGCCCCATAGGAAACTTCACTTCAGGTCGGGTTTACGTGGCGGAAGCATAAGGGTCTGGGCCTGCACTTAACGCGCAGTGTGCAACTTGCCTCGCGGGCGCCCCAGGTTCCAAGTCCTTTGCACAGCCGGGAGCCAACTGCCCTTTGGGAATCCTCCCCTGAAGGTCGCGTTCACGTTTTGGAAGCCGCAGCGTCTTTGCGTGCCCTTAACTCAGAGTATCCAACAAGCTTCTAGTCCGCCCTTCTTCTCAAGTCTTCCCTTCACTTGGGAACACACTGCCACTGAGGAGACTTCACCTGAAGCGCGGCTACAGGTTTTGCAGCCCAAGGGGCTGGACGGGCAACTTAACTCAGAAGCTCCAACTGCCCTCTAGTCGGCCTTGGTTCTAAGTTCTTTCCTGACATGGGAACACACGGCCGCATAGGCCTCTTGGCCTTCAGAGCGTTTCTACGTGTTGGAAGCAGCAGGGCCTTAGCCTGCCTTTTACTTAGAGCTTGCAACTTGGCGTAGAGTCCGCCTTTGTGCTAAGTGCTTTCCTGGGACGCATTGGCGAGCACTTCACTCAGAGTCTCCAACCTGCCTTAGAGTCCGCCTTGGTTCTAACCCCTTTCCTCAACTTGGGAGAACGCTGCCCTCTAGTAGTGTTCGTCTTCGCTGCGTTGGTAAGGTTTGGGAAGCCTAAGGGCCTTCCCTGGAACTCAACTCGGTGTAGCCAGCAGGCTTCTCGTCCGCCCCGGTTCTAAGGTCTTTCCTCCCCTGGGATCTCACGGCCCCCCCAGGAGACATCACCTTAGGAGCGATGATACGTTTTGGAAGCAAAAGGGACCTGGGGTGCCCTGCCCTGGGAGTGTCCAACTCGCCTCCAGTGCGGCCTTGTTCTAACTTCTTTCCACAGCAGGGAACACGCTGCCCCATAGGAAACTTCACTTCAGGTCGGGTTTACGTGGCGGAAGCATAAGGGTCTGGGCCTGCACTTAACGCGCAGTGTGCAACTTGCCTCGCGGGCGCCCCAGGTTCCAAGTCCTTTGCACAGCCGGGAGCCAACTGCCCTTTGGGAATCCTCCCCTGAAGGTCGCGTTCACGTTTTGGAAGCCGCAGCGTCTTTGCGTGCCCTTAACTCAGAGTATCCAACAAGCTTCTAGTCCGCCCTTCTTCTCAAGTCTTCCCTTCACTTGGGAACACACTGCCACTGAGGAGACTTCACCTGAAGCGCGGCTACAAATTTTGCAGCCCAAGGGGCTGGACGGGCAACTGAACTCAGAAGCTCCAACTGCCCTCTAGTCGGCCTTGGTTCTAAGTTCTTTCCTGACATGGGAACACACGGCCGCAGAGGCCTCTTGGCCTTCAGAGCGTTTCTACGTGTTGGAAGCAGCAGGGCCTTAGCCTGCCCTTTACTTAGAGCTTGCAACTTGGCGTAGAGTCCGCCTTTGTGCTAAGTGCTTTCCTGGGCCGCATTGGCGAGCACTTCACTCAGAGTCTCCAACCTGCCTTAGAGTCCGCCTTGGTTCTAACCCCTTTCCTCAACTTGGGAGAACGCTGCCCTCTAGTAGTGTTCGTCTTCTCTGCGTTGGCAAGGTTTGGGAAGCCTAAGGGCCTTCCCTGGAACTCAACTCGGTGTAGCCAACAGGCTTCTCGTCCGCCCCGGTTCTAAGGTCTTTCCTCCCCTGGGATCTCACGGCCCCCCCAGGAGACGTCACCTTAGGAGCGATGATACGTTTTGGAAGCAAAAGGGACCTGGGGTGCCCTGCCCTGGGAGTGTCCAACTCGCCTCCAGTGCGGCCTTGTTCTAACTTCTTGCCACAGCAGGGAACACGCTGCCCCATAGGAAACTTCACTTCAGGTCGGGTTTACGTGGCGGACGCATAAGGGTCTGGGCCTGCACTTAACGCGCAGTGTGCAAGTTGCCTCGCGGGCGCCCCAGGTTCCAAGTCCTTTGCACAGCCGGGAGCCAACTGCCCTTTGGGAATCCTCCCCTGAAGGTCGCGTTCACGTTGTGGAAGCCGCAGCGTCTTTGCGTGCCCTTAACTCAGAGTATCCAACAAGCTTCTAGTCCGCCCTTCTTCTCAAGTCTTCCCTTCACTTGGGAACACACTGCCACTGAGGAGACTTCACCTGAAGCGCGGCTACACGTTTTGTAGCCCAAGGGGCTGGACGGGCAACTGAACTCAGAAGCTCCAACTGCCCTCTAGACGGCCTGGTTCTAAGTTCTTTCCTGACATGGGAACACACGGCCGCATAGGCCTCTTGGCCCTCAGAGCGTTTCTACGTGTTGTAAGCAGCGGGGCCTTAGCCTGCCCTTTACTTAGAGCTTGCAACTTGGCGTAGAGTCCGCCTTTGTGCTAAGTGCTTTCCTGGGCCGCATTGGCGAGCACTTCACTCAGAGTCTCCAACCTGCCTTAGAGTCCGCCTTGGTTCTAACCCCTTTCCTCAACTTGGGAGAACGCTGCCCTCTAGTAGTGTTCGTCTTCGCTGCGTTGGTAAGGTTTGGGAAGCCTAAGGGCCTTCCCTGGAACTCAACTCGGTTAGCCAACAGGCTTCTCGTCCGCCCCGGTCCTAAGGTCTTTCCTCCCCTGGGATCTCACGGCCCCCCCCATGAGACGTCACCTTAGGAGCGATGATACGTTTTGGAAGCAAAAGGGACCTGGGGTGCCCTGCCCTGGGAGTGTCCAACTTGCCTCCTGTGCGGCCTTGTTCTAACTTCTTTCCACAGCAGGGAACACGCTGCCCCATAGGAAACTTCACTTCAGGTCGGGTTTACGTGGTGGAAGCATAAGGGTCTGGGCCTGCACTTAACGCGCAGTGTGCAACTTGCCTCGCGGGCGCCCCAGGTTCCAAATCCTTTGCACAGCCGGGAGCCAACTGCCCTTTGGGAATCCTCCCCTGAAGGTCGCGTTCACGTTTTGGAAGCCGCAGCGTCTTTGCGTGTCCTTAACTCAGAGTATCCAACAAGCTTCTAGTCCGCCCTTCTTCTCAAGTCTTCCCTTCACTTGGGAACACACTGCCACTGAGGAGACTTCACCTGAAGCGCGGCTACACGTTTTGCAGCCCAAGGGGCTGGACGGGCAACTGAACTCAGAAGCTCCAACTGCCCTCTAGTCGGCCTTGGTTCTAAGTTCTTTCCTGAGATGGGAACACACGGCCGCATAGGCCTCTTGGCCTTCAGAGCGTTTCTACGTGTTGGAAGCAGCAGGGCCTTAGCCTGCCCTTTACTTAGAGCTTGCAACTTGGCGTAGAGTCCCCCTTTGTGCTAAGTGCTTTCTTGGGCCGCATTGGCGAGCACTTCTCTCAGAGTCTCCAACCTGCCTTAGAGTCCGCCTTGGTTCTAACCCCTTTCCTCAACTTGGGAGAACGCTGCCCTCTAGTAGTGTTCGTCTTCGCTGCGTTGGTAAGGTTTGGGAAGTCTAAGGGCCTTCCCTGGAACTCAACTCGGTGTAGCCAGCAGGCTTCTCGTCCGCCCCGGTTCTAAGGTCTTTCCTCCCCTGGGATCTCACGGCCCCCCCAGGGAGACGTCACCTTAGGAGCTATGATACGTTTTGGAAGCAAAAGGGGCCTGGGGTGCCCTGCCCTGGGAGTGTCCAACTTGCCTCCAGTGCGGCCTTGTTCTAACTTCTTTCCACAGCAGGGAACACGCTGCCCCATAGGAAACTTCACTTCAGGTCGGGTTTACGTGGCGGAAGCATAAGGGTCTGGGCCTGCACTTAACGCGCAGTGTGCAACTTGCCTGGCGGGCGCCCCAGGTTCCAAGTCCTTTGCACAGCCGGGAGCCAACTGCCCTTTGGGAATCCTCCCCTGAAGGTCGCGTTCACGTTTTGGAAGCCGCAGCGTCTTTGCGTGCCCTTAACTCAGAGTATCCAACAAGCTTCTAGTCCGCCCTTCTTCTCAAGTCTTCCCTTCACTTGGGAACACACTGCCACTGAGGAGACTTCACCTGAAGCGCGGCTACACGTTTTGCAGCCCAAGGGGCTGGACGGGCAACTGAACTCAGAAGCTCCAACTGCCCTCTAGTCGGCCTTGGTTCTAAGTTCTTTCCTGACATGGGAACACACGGCCGCATAGGCCTCTTGGCCTTCAGAGCGTTTCTACGTGTTGGAAGCAGCAGGGCCTTAGCCTGCCCTTTACTTAGAGCTTGCAACTTGGCATAGAGTCCGCCTTTGTGCTAAGTGCTTTCCTGGGCCGCATTGGCGAGCACTTCACTCAGAGTCTCCAACCTGCCTTAGAGTCCGCCTTGGTTCTAACCCCTTTCCTCAACTTGGGAGAACGCTGCCCTCTAGTAGTGTTCGTCTTCGCTGCGTTGGTAAGGTTTGGGAAGCCTAAGGGCCTTCCCTGGAACTCAACTCGGTGTAGCCAGCAGGCTTCTCGTCCGCCCCGGTTCTAAGGTCTTTCCTCCCCTGGGATCTCACGGCCCCCCCAGGAGACGTCACCTTAGGAGCGATGATACGTTTTGGAAGCAAAAGGGACCTGGGGTGCCCTGCCCTGGGAGTGTCCAACTTGCCTCCAGTGCGGCCTTGTTCTAACTTCTTTCCACAGCAGGGAACACGCTGCCCCATAGGAAACTTCACTTCAGGTCGGGTTTACGTGGCGGAAGCATAAGGGTCTGGGCCTGCACTTAACGCGCAGTGTGCAACTTGCCTCGCGGGCGCCCCAGGTTCCAAGTCCTTTGCACAGCCGGGAGCCAACTGCCCTTTGGGAATCCTCCCCTGAAGGTCGCGTTCACGTTTTGGAAGCCGCAGCGTCTTTGCGTGCCCTTAACTCAGAGTATCCAACAAGCTTCTAGTCCGCCCTTCTTCTCAAGTCTTCCCTTCACTTGGGAACACACTGCCACTGAGGAGACTTCACCTGAAGCGCGGCTACACGTTTTGCAGCCCAAGGGGCTGGACGGGCAACTTAACTCAGAAGCTCCAACTGCCCTCTAGTCGGCCTTGGTTCTAAGTTCTTTCCTCACATTGGAACACACGGCCGCATAGGCCTCTTGGCCTTCAGAGCGTTTCTACGTGTTGGAAGCAGCAGGGCCTTAGCCTGCCCTTTACTTAGAGCTTGCAACTTGGCGTAGAGTCCGCCTTTGTGCTAAGTGCTTTCCTGGCCCGCATAGGCGAGCACTTCACTCAGAGTCTCCAACCTGCCTTAGAGTCCGCCTTGGTTCTAACCCCTTTCCTCAACTTGGGAGAACGCTGCCCTCTAGTAGTGTTTGTCTTCGCTGCGTTGGTAAGGTTTGGGAAGCCTAAGGGCCTTCCCTGGAACTCAACTCGGTGTAGCCAGCAGGCTTCTCGTCCGCCCCGGTTCTAAGGTCTTTCCTCCCCTGGGATCTCACGGCCCCCCCAGGAGACGTCACCTTAGGAGCGATGATACGTTTTGGAAGCAAAAGGGACCTGGGGTGCCCTGCCCTGGGAGTGTCCAACTCGCCTCCAGTGCGGCCTTGTTCTAACTTCTTTCCACAGCAGGGAACACGCTGCCCCATAGGAAACTTCACTTCAGGTCGGGTTTACGTGGCGGAAGCATAAGGGTCTGGGCCTGCACTTAACGCGCAGTGTGCAACTTGCCTCGCGGGCGCCCCAGGTTCCAAGTCCTTTGCACAGCCAGGAGCCCACAGCCCTTTGGGAATCCTCCCCTGAAGTCGGGTTCACGTTTTGGAAGCCGCAGCGTCTTTGCGTGCCCTTAACTCAGAGTATCCAACAAGCTTCTAGTCCGCCCTTCTTCTCAAGTCTTCCCTTCACTTGGGAACACACTGCCACTGAGGAGACTTCACCTGAAGCGCGGCTACAGGTTTTGTAGCCCAAGGGGCTAGACGGGCAACTTAACTCAGAAGCTCCAACTGCCCTCTAGTCGGCCTTGGTTCTAAGTTCTTTCCTGACATGGGAACACACGGCCGCATAGGCCTCTTGGCCTTCAGAGCGTTTCTACGTGTTGGAAGCAGCAGGGCCTTAGCCTGCCCTTTACTTAGAGCTTGCAACTTGGCGTAGAGTCCGCCTTTGTGCTAAGTGCTTTCCTGGCCCGCATTGGCGAGCACTTCACTCAGAGTCTCCAACCTGCTTAGAGTCCGCCTTGGTTCTAACCCCTTTCCTCAACTTGGGAGAACGCTGCCCTCTAGTAGTGTTCGTCTTCGCTGCGTTGGTAAGGTTTGGGAAGCCTAAGGGCCTTCCCTGGAACTCAACTCGGTGTAGCCAGCAGGCTTCTCGTCCGCCCCGGTTCTAAGGTCTTTCCTCCCCTGGGATCTCACGGCCCCCCCAGGAGACGTCACCTTAGGAGCGATGATACGTTTTGGAAGCAAAAGGGACCTGGGGTGCCCTGCCCTGGGAGTGTCCAACTTGCCTCCAGTGCGGCCTTGTTCTAACTTCTTTCCACAGCAGGGAACACGCTGCCCCATATGAAACTTCACTTCAGGTCGGGTTGACGTGGCGGAAGCATAAGGGTCTGGGCCTGCACTTAACGCGCAGTGTGCAACTTGCCTCGCGGGCGCCCCAGGTTCCAAGTCCTTTGCACAGCCGGGAGCCAACTGCCCTTTGGGAATCCTCCCCTGAAGGTCGCGTTCACGTTTTGGAAGCCGCAGCGTCTTTGCGTGCCCTTAACTCAGAGTATCCAACAAGCTTCTAGTCCGCCCTTCTTCTCAAGTCTTCCCTTCACTTGGGAACACACGGCCACTGAGGAGACTTCACCTGAAGCGCGGCTACAGGTTTTGCAGCCCAAGGGGCTGGACGGGCAACTGAACTCAGAAGCTCCAACTGCCCTCTAGTCGGCCTTGGTTCTAAGTTCTTTCCTGACATGGGAACACACGGCCGCATAGGCCTCTTGGCCTTCAGAGCGTTTCCACGTTTTGGAAGCAGCAGGTCCTTAGCCTGCCCTTTACTTAGAGCTTGCAACTTGGCGTAGAGTCCGCCTTTGTGCTAAGTGCTTTCCTGGGCCGCATTGGCGAGCACTTCACTCAGAGTCTCCAACCTGCCTTAGAGTCCGCCTTGGTTCTAACCCCTTTCCTCAAGTTGGGAGAACGCTGCCCTCTAGTAGTGTTCGTCTTCGCTGCATTGGTAAGGTTTGGGAAGCCTAAGGGCCTTCCCTGGAACTCAACTCGGTGTAGCCAGCAGGCTTCTCGTCCGCCCCGGTTCTAAGGTCTTTCCTCCCCTGGGATCTCACGGCCCCCCCAGGAGACGTCACCTTAGGAGCGATGATACGTTTTGGAAGCAAAAGGGACCTGGGGTGCCCTGCCCTGGGAGTGTCCAACTTGCCTCCAGTGCGGCCTTGTTCTAACTTCTTTCCACAGCAGGGAACACGCTGCCCCATAGGAAACTTCACTTCAGGTCGGGTTTACGTGGCGGAAGCATAAGGGTCTGGGCCTGCACTTAACGCGCAGTGTGCAACTTGCCTCGCGGGCGCCCCAGGTTCCAAGTCCTTTGCACAGCCGGGAGCCATCTGCCCTTTGGGAATCCTCCCCTGAAGGTCGCGTTCACGTTTTGGAAGCCGCAGCGTCTTTGCGTGCCCTTAACTCAGAGTATCCAACAAGCTTCTAGTCCGCCCTTCTTCTCAAGTCTTCCCTTCACTTGGGAACACACGGCCACTGAGGAGACTTCACCTGAAGCGCGGCGACAGGTTTTGCAGCCCAAGGGGCTGGACGGGCAACTTAACTCAGAAGCTCCAACTGCCCTCTAGTCGGCCTTGGTTCTAAGTTCTTTCCTGACATGGGAAAACACGGCCGCATAGGCCTCTTGGCCTTCAGAGCGTTTCCACGTTTTGGAAGCAGCAGGTCCTTAGCCTGCCCTTTACTTAGAGCTTGCAACTTGGCGTAGAGTCCGCCTTTGTGCTAAGTGCTTTCCTGGGTCGCATTGGCGAGCACTTCACTCAGAGTCTCCAACCTGACTTAGAGTCCGCCTTGGTTCTAACCCCTTTCCTCAACTTGGGAGAACGCTGCCCTCTAGTAGTGTTCGTCTTCGCTGCGTTGGTAAGGTTTGGGAAGCCTAAGGGCCTTCCCTGGAACTCAACTCGGTGTAGCCAGCAGGCTTCTCGTCCGCCCCGGTTCTAAGGTCTTTCCTCCCCTGGGATCTCACGGCCCCCCCAGGAGACGTCACCTTAGGAGCGATGATACGTTTTGGAAGCAAAAGGGACCTGGGGTGCCCTGCCCTGGGAGTGTCCAACTTGCCTCCAGTGCGGCCTTGTTCTAACTTCTTTCCACAGCAGGGAACACGCTGCCCCATAGGAAACTTCACTTCAGGTCGGGTTTACGTGGCGGAAGCATAAGGGTCTGGGCCTGCACTTAACGCGCAGTGTGCAACTTGCCTCGCGGGCGCCCCAGGTTCCAAGTCCTTTGCACAGCCGGGAGCCATCTGCCCTTTGGGAATCCTCCCCTGAAGGTCGCGTTCACGTTTTGGAAGCCGCAGCGTCTTTGCGTGCCCTTAACTCAGAGTATCCAACAAGCTTCTAGTCCGCCCTTCTTCTCAAGTCTTCCCTTCACTTGGGAACACACGGCCACTGAGGAGACTTCACCTGAAGCGCGGCTACAGGTTTTGCAGCCCAAGGGGCTGGACGGGCAACTTAACTCAGAAGCTCCAACTGCCCTCTAGTCGGCCTTGGTTCTAAGTTCTTTCCTGACATGGGAACACACGGCCGCATAGGCCTCTTGGCCTTCAGAGCGTTTCCACGTTTTGGAAGCAGCAGGTCCTTAGCCTGCCCTTTACTTAGAGCTTGCAACTTGGCGTAGAGTCCGCCTTTGTGCTAAGTGCTTTCCTGGGCCGCATTGGCGAGCACTTCACTCAGAGTCTCCAACCTGACTTAGAGTCCGCCTTGGTTCTAACCCCTTTCCTCAACTTGGGAGAACGCTGCCCTCTAGTAGTGTTCGTCTTCGCTGCGTTGGTAAGGTTTGGGAAGCCTAAGGGCCTTCCCTGGAACTCAACTCGGTGTAGCCAGCAGGCTTCTCGTCCGCCCCGGTTCTAAGGTCTTTCCTCCCCTGGGATCTCACGGCCCCCCCAGGAGACGTCACCTTAGGAGCGATGATACGTTTTGGAAGCAAAAGGGACCTGGGGTGCCCTGCCCTGGGAGTGTCCAACTTGCCTCCAGTGCGGCCTTGTTCTAACATCTTTCCACAGCAGGGAACACGCTGCCCCATAGGAAACTTCACTTCAGGTCGGGTTTACGTGGCGGAAGCATAAGGGTCTGGGCCTGCACTTAACGCGCAGTGTGCAACTTGCCTCGCGGGCGCCCCAGGTTCCAAGTCCTTTGCACAGCCGGGAGCCAACTGCCCTTTGGGAATCCTCCCCTGAAGGTCGCGTTCACGTTTTGGAAGCCGCAGCGTCTTTGCGTGCCCTTAACTCAGAGTATCCAACAAGCTTCTAGTCCGCCCTTCTTCTCAAGTCTTCCCTTCACTTGGGAACACACGGCCACTGAGGAGACTTCACCTGAAGCGCGGCTACACGTTTTGCAGCCCAAGGGGCTGGACGGGCAACTGAACTCAGAAGCTCCAACTTCCCTCTAGTCGGCCTTGGTTCTAAGTTCTTTCCTGACATGGGAACACACGGCCGCATAGGCCTCTTGGCCTTCAGAGCGTTTCTACGTGTTGGAAGCAGCAGGGCCTTAGCCTGCCCTTTACTTAGAGCTTGCAACTTGGCGTAGAGTCCGCCTTTGTGCTAAGTGCTTTCCTGGGCCGCATTGGCGAGCACTTCACTCAGAGTCTCCAACCTGCCTTAGAGTCCGCCTTGGTTCTAACCCCTTTCCTCAACTTGGGAGAACGCTGCCCTCTAGTAGTGTTTGTCTTCGCTGCGTTGGTAAGGTTTGGGAAGCCTAAGGGCCTTCCCTGGAACTCAACTCGGTGTAGCCAGCAGGCTTCTCGTCCGCCCCGGTTCTAAGGTCTTTCCTCCCCTGGGATCTCACGGCCCCCCCAGGAGACGTCACCTTAGGAGCGATGATACGTTTTGGAAGCAAAAGGGACCTGGGGTGCCCTGCCCTGGGAGTGTCCAACTCGCCTCCAGTGCGGCCTTGTTCTAACTTCTTTCCACAGCAGGGAACACGCTGCCCCATAGGAAACTTCACTTCAGGTCGGGTTTACGTGGCGGAAGCATAAGGGTCTGGGCCTGCACTTAACGCGCAGTGTGCAACTTGCCTCGCGGGCGCCCCAGGTTCCAAGTCCTTTGCACAGCCAGGAGCCCACAGCCCTTTGGGAATCCTCCCCTGAAGTCGGGTTCACGTTTTGGAAGCCGCAGCGTCTTTGCGTGCCCTTAACTCAGAGTATCCAACAAGCTTCTAGTCCGCCCTTCTTCTCAAGTCTTCCCTTCACTTGGGAACACACTGCCACTGAGGAGACTTCACCTGAAGCGCGGCTACAGGTTTTGTAGCCCAAGGGGCTAGACGGGCAACTTAACTCAGAAGCTCCAACTGCCCTCTAGTCGGCCTTGGTTCTAAGTTCTTTCCTGACATGGGAACACACGGCCGCATAGGCCTCTTGGCCTTCAGAGCGTTTCTACGTGTTGGAAGCAGCAGGGCCTTAGCCTGCCCTTTACTTAGAGCTTGCAACTTGGCGTAGAGTCCGCCTTTGTGCTAAGTGCTTTCCTGGGCCGCATTGGCGAGCACTTCACTCAGAGTCTCCAACCTGCTTAGAGTCCGCCTTGGTTCTAACCCCTTTCCTCAACTTGGGAGAACGCTGCCCTCTAGTAGTGTTCGTCTTCGCTGCGTTGGTAAGGTTTGGGAAGCCTAAGGGCCTTCCCTGGAACTCAACTCGGTGTAGCCAGCAGGCTTCTCGTCCGCCCCGGTTCTAAGGTCTTTCTTCCCCTGGGATCTCACGGCCCCCCCAGGAGACGTCACCTTAGGAGCGATGATACGTTTTGGAAGCAAAAGGGACCTGGGGTGCCCTGCCCTGGGAGTGTCCAACTTGCCTCCAGTGCGGCCTTGTTCTAACTTCTTTCCACAGCAGGGAACACGCTGCCCCATAGGAAACTTCACTTCAGGTCGGGTTGACGTGGCGGAAGCATAAGGGTCTGGGCCTGCACTTAACGCGCAGTGTGCAACTTGCCTCGCGGGCGCCCCAGGTTCCAAGTCCTTTGCACAGCCGGGAGCCAACTGCCCTTTGGGAATCCTCCCCTGAAGGTCGCGTTCACGTTTTGGAAGCCGCAGCGTCTTTGCGTGCCCTTAACTCAGAGTATCCAACAAGCTTCTAGTCCGCCCTTCTTCTCAAGTCTTCCCTTCACTTGGGAACACACGGCCACTGAGGAGACTTCACCTGAAGCGCGGCTACAGGTTTTGCAGCCCAAGGGGCTGGACGGGCAACTGAACTCAGAAGCTCCAACTGCCCTCTAGTCGGCCTTGGTTCTAAGTTCTTTCCTGACATGGGAACACACGGCCGCATAGGCCTCTTGGCCTTCAGAGCGTTTCCACGTTTTGGAAGCAGCAGGTCCTTAGCCTGCCCTTTACTTAGAGCTTGCAACTTGGCGTAGAGTCCGCCTTTGTGCTAAGTGCTTTCCTGGGCCGCATTGGCGAGCACTTCACTCAGAGTCTCCAACCTGCCTTAGAGTCCGCCTTGGTTCTAACCCCTTTCCTCAAGTTGGGAGAACGCTGCCCTCTAGTAGTGTTCGTCTTCGCTGCATTGGTAAGGTTTGGGAAGCCTAAGGGCCTTCCCTGGAACTCAACTCGGTGTAGCCAGCAGGCTTCTCGTCCGCCCCGGTTCTAAGGTCTTTCCTCCCCTGGGATCTCACGGCCCCCCCAGGAGACGTCACCTTAGGAGCGATGATACGTTTTGGAAGCAAAAGGGACCTGGGGTGCCCTGCCCTGGGAGTGTCCAACTTGCCTCCAGTGCGGCCTTGTTCTAACTTCTTTCCACAGCAGGGAACACGCTGCCCCATAGGAAACTTCACTTCAGGTCGGGTTTACGTGGCGGAAGCATAAGGGTCTGGGCCTGCACTTAACGCGCAGTGTGCAACTTGCCTCGCGGGCGCCCCAGGTTCCAAGTCCTTTGCACAGCCGGGAGCCATCTGCCCTTTGGGAATCCTCCCCTGAAGGTCGCGTTCACGTTTTGGAAGCCGCAGCGTCTTTGCGTGCCCTTAACTCAGAGTATCCAACAAGCTTCTAGTCCGCCCTTCTTCTCAAGTCTTCCCTTCACTTGGGAACACACGGCCACTGAGGAGACTTCACCTGAAGCGCGGCGACAGGTTTTGCAGCCCAAGGGGCTGGACGGGCAACTTAACTCAGAAGCTCCAACTGCCCTCTAGTCGGCCTTGGTTCTAAGTTCTTTCCTGACATGGGAACACACGGCCGCATAGGCCTCTTGGCCTTCAGAGCGTTTCCACGTTTTGGAAGCAGCAGGTCCTTAGCCTGCCCTTTACTTAGAGCTTGCAACTTGGCGTAGAGTCCGCCTTTGTGCTAAGTGCTTTCCTGGGCCGCATTGGCGAGCACTTCACTCAGAGTCTCCAACCTGACTTAGAGTCCGCCTTGGTTCTAACCCCTTTCCTCAACTTGGGAGAACGCTGCCCTCTAGTAGTGTTCGTCTTCGCTGCGTTGGTAAGGTTTGGGAAGCCTAAGGGCCTTCCCTGGAACTCAACTCGGTGTAGCCAGCAGGCTTCTCGTCCGCCCCGGTTCTAAGGTCTTTCCTCCCCTGGGATCTCACGGCCCCCCCAGGAGACGTCACCTTAGGAGCGATGATACGTTTTGGAAGCAAAAGGGACCTGGGGTGCCCTGCCCTGGGAGTGTCCAACTTGCCTCCAGTGCGGCCTTGTTCTAACTTCTTTCCACAGCAGGGAACACGCTGCCCCATAGGAAACTTCACTTCAGGTCGGGTTTACGTGGCGGAAGCATAAGGGTCTGGGCCTGCACTTAACGCGCAGTGTGCAACTTGCCTCGCGGGCGCCCCAGGTTCCAAGTCCTTTGCACAGCCAGGAGCCAACTGCCCTTTGGGAATCCTCCCCTGAAGGTCGCGTTCACGTTTTGGAAGCCGCAGCGTCTTTGCGTGCCCTTAACTCAGAATATCCAACAAGCTTCTAGTCCGCCCTTCTTCTCAAGTCTTCCCTTCACTTGGGAACACACTGCCACTGAGGAGACTTCACCTGAAGCGCGGCTACAGGTTTTGCAGCCCAAGGGGCTGGACGGGCAACTTAACTCAGAAGCTCCAACTGCCCTCTAGTCGGCCTTGGTTCTAAGTTCTTTCCTGACATGGGAACACACGGCCGCATAGGCCTCTTGGCCTTCAGAGCGTTTCTACGTGTTGGAAGCAGCAGGGCCTTGGCCTGCCCTTTACTTAGAGCTTGCAACTTGGCGTAGAGTCCGCCTTTGTGCTAAGTGCTTTCCTGGGCCGCATTGGCGAGCACTTCACTCAGAGTCTCCAACCTGCCTTAGAGTCCGCCTTGGTTCTAACCCCTTTCCTCAAGTTGGGAGAACGCTGCCCTCTAGTAGTGTTCGTCTTCGCTGCATTGGTAAGGTTTGGGAAGCCTAAGGGCCTTCCCTGGAACTCAACTCGGTGTAGCCAGCAGGCTTCTCGTCCGCCCCGGTTCTAAGGTCTTTCCTCCCCTGGGATCTCACGGCCCCCCCAGGAGACGTCACCTTAGGAGCGATGATACGTTTTGGAAGCAAAAGGGACCTGGGGTGCCCTGCCCTGGGAGTGTCCAACTTGCCTCCAGTGCGGCCTTGTTCTAACTTCTTTCCACAGCAGGGAACACGCTGCCCCATAGGAAACTTCACTTCAGGTCGGGTTTACGTGGCGGAAGCATAAGGGTCTGGGCCTGCACTTAACGCGCAGTGTGCAACTTGCCTCGCGGGCGCCCCAGGTTCCAAGTCCTTTGCACAGCCGGGAGCCATCTGCCCTTTGGGAATCCTCCCCTGAAGGTCGCGTTCACGTTTTGGAAGCCGCAGCGTCTTTGCGTGCCCTTAACTCAGAGTATCCAACAAGCTTCTAGTCCGCCCTTCTTCTCAAGTCTTCCCTTCACTTGGGAACACACGGCCACTGAGGAGACTTCACCTGAAGCGCGGCGACAGGTTTTGCAGCCCAAGGGGCTGGACGGGCAACTTAACTCAGAAGCTCCAACTGCCCTCTAGTCGGCCTTGGTTCTAAGTTCTTTCCTGACATGGGAAAACACGGCCGCATAGGCCTCTTGGCCTTCAGAGCGTTTCCACGTTTTGGAAGCAGCAGGTCCTTAGCCTGCCCTTTACTTAGAGCTTGCAACTTGGCGTAGAGTCCGCCTTTGTGCTAAGTGCTTTCCTGGGTCGCATTGGCGAGCACTTCACTCAGAGTCTCCAACCTGACTTAGAGTCCGCCTTGGTTCTAACCCCTTTCCTCAACTTGGGAGAACGCTGCCCTCTAGTAGTGTTCGTCTTCGCTGCGTTGGTAAGGTTTGGGAAGCCTAAGGGCCTTCCCTGGAACTCAACTCGGTGTAGCCAGCAGGCTTCTCGTCCGCCCCGGTTCTAAGGTCTTTCCTCCCCTGGGATCTCACGGCCCCCCCAGGAGACGTCACCTTAGGAGCGATGATACGTTTTGGAAGCAAAAGGGACCTGGGGTGCCCTGCCCTGGGAGTGTCCAACTTGCCTCCAGTGCGGCCTTGTTCTAACTTCTTTCCACAGCAGGGAACACGCTGCCCCATAGGAAACTTCACTTCAGGTCGGGTTTACGTGGCGGAAGCATAAGGGTCTGGGCCTGCACTTAACGCGCAGTGTGCAACTTGCCTCGCGGGCGCCCCAGGTTCCAAGTCCTTTGCACAGCCGGGAGCCATCTGCCCTTTGGGAATCCTCCCCTGAAGGTCGCGTTCACGTTTTGGAAGCCGCAGCGTCTTTGCGTGCCCTTAACTCAGAGTATCCAACAAGCTTCTAGTCCGCCCTTCTTCTCAAGTCTTCCCTTCACTTGGGAACACACGGCCACTGAGGAGACTTCACCTGAAGCGCGGCTACAGGTTTTGCAGCCCAAGGGGCTGGACGGGCAACTTAACTCAGAAGCTCCAACTGCCCTCTAGTCGGCCTTGGTTCTAAGTTCTTTCCTGACATGGGAACACACGGCCGCATAGGCCTCTTGGCCTTCAGAGCGTTTCTACGTGTTGGAAGCAGCAGGGCCTTGGCCTGCCCTTTACTTAGAGCTTGCAACTTGGCGTAGAGTCCGCCTTTGTGCTAAGTGCTTTCCTGGGCCGCATTGGCGAGCACTTCACTCAGAGTCTCCAACCTGCCTTAGAGTCCGCCTTGGTTCTAACCCCTTTCCTCAAGTTGGGAGAACGCTGCCCTCTAGTAGTGTTCGTCTTCGCTGCATTGGTAAGGTTTGGGAAGCCTAAGGGCCTTCCCTGGAACTCAACTCGGTGTAGCCAGCAGGCTTCTCGTCCGCCCCGGTTCTAAGGTCTTTCCTCCCCTGGGATCTCACGGCCCCCCCAGGAGACGTCACCTTAGGAGCGATGATACGTTTTGGAAGCAAAAGGGACCTGGGGTGCCCTGCCCTGGGAGTGTCCAACTTGCCTCCAGTGCGGCCTTGTTCTAACTTCTTTCCACAGCAGGGAACACGCTGCCCCATAGGAAACTTCACTTCAGGTCGGGTTTACGTGGCGGAAGCATAAGGGTCTGGGCCTGCACTTAACGCGCAGTGTGCAACTTGCCTCGCGGGCGCCCCAGGTTCCAAGTCCTTTGCACAGCCGGGAGCCATCTGCCCTTTGGGAATCCTCCCCTGAAGGTCGCGTTCACGTTTTGGAAGCCGCAGCGTCTTTGCGTGCCCTTAACTCAGAGTATCCAACAAGCTTCTAGTCCGCCCTTCTTCTCAAGTCTTCCCTTCACTTGGGAACACACGGCCACTGAGGAGACTTCACCTGAAGCGCGGCGACAGGTTTTGCAGCCCAAGGGGCTGGACGGGCAACTTAACTCAGAAGCTCCAACTGCCCTCTAGTCGGCCTTGGTTCTAAGTTCTTTCCTGACATGGGAAAACACGGCCGCATAGGCCTCTTGGCCTTCAGAGCGTTTCCACGTTTTGGAAGCAGCAGGTCCTTAGCCTGCCCTTTACTTAGAGCTTGCAACTTGGCGTAGAGTCCGCCTTTGTGCTAAGTGCTTTCCTGGGTCGCATTGGCGAGCACTTCACTCAGAGTCTCCAACCTGACTTAGAGTCCGCCTTGGTTCTAACCCCTTTCCTCAACTTGGGAGAACGCTGCCCTCTAGTAGTGTTCGTCTTCGCTGCGTTGGTAAGGTTTGGGAAGCCTAAGGGCCTTCCCTGGAACTCAACTCGGTGTAGCCAGCAGGCTTCTCGTCCGCCCCGGTTCTAAGGTCTTTCCTCCCCTGGGATCTCACGGCCCCCCCAGGAGACGTCACCTTAGGAGCGATGATACGTTTTGGAAGCAAAAGGGACCTGGGGTGCCCTGCCCTGGGAGTGTCCAACTTGCCTCCAGTGCGGCCTTGTTCTAACTTCTTTCCACAGCAGGGAACACGCTGCCCCATAGGAAACTTCACTTCAGGTCGGGTTTACGTGGCGGAAGCATAAGGGTCTGGGCCTGCACTTAACGCGCAGTGTGCAACTTGCCTCGCGGGCGCCCCAGGTTCCAAGTCCTTTGCACAGCCGGGAGCCATCTGCCCTTTGGGAATCCTCCCCTGAAGGTCGCGTTCACGTTTTGGAAGCCGCAGCGTCTTTGCGTGCCCTTAACTCAGAGTATCCAACAAGCTTCTAGTCCGCCCTTCTTCTCAAGTCTTCCCTTCACTTGGGAACACACGGCCACTGAGGAGACTTCACCTGAAGCGCGGCTACAGGTTTTGCAGCCCAAGGGGCTGGACGGGCAACTTAACTCAGAAGCTCCAACTGCCCTCTAGTCGGCCTTGGTTCTAAGTTCTTTCCTGACATGGGAACACACGGCCGCATAGGCCTCTTGGCCTTCAGAGCGTTTCCACGTTTTGGAAGCAGCAGGTCCTTAGCCTGCCCTTTACTTAGAGCTTGCAACTTGGCGTAGAGTCCGCCTTTGTGCTAAGTGCTTTCCTGGGCCGCATTGGCGAGCACTTCACTCAGAGTCTCCAACCTGACTTAGAGTCCGCCTTGGTTCTAACCCCTTTCCTCAACTTGGGAGAACGCTGCCCTCTAGTAGTGTTCGTCTTCGCTGCGTTGGTAAGGTTTGGGAAGCCTAAGGGCCTTCCCTGGAACTCAACTCGGTGTAGCCAGCAGGCTTCTCGTCCGCCCCGGTTCTAAGGTCTTTCCTCCCCTGGGATCTCACGGCCCCCCCAGGAGACGTCACCTTAGGAGCGATGATACGTTTTGGAAGCAAAAGGGACCTGGGGTGCCCTGCCCTGGGAGTGTCCAACTTGCCTCCAGTGCGGCCTTGTTCTAACATCTTTCCACAGCAGGGAACACGCTGCCCCATAGGAAACTTCACTTCAGGTCGGGTTTACGTGGCGGAAGCATAAGGGTCTGGGCCTGCACTTAACACGCAGTGTGCAACTTGCCTCGCGGGCGCCCCAGGTTCCAAGTCCTTTGCACAGCCGGGAGCCAACTGCCCTTTGGGAATCCTCCCCTGAAGGTCGCGTTCACGTTTTGGAAGCCGCAGCGTCTTTGCGTGATCTTAACTCAGAGTATCCAACAAGCTTCTAGTCCGCCCTTCTTCTCAAGTCTTCCCTTCACTTGGGAACACACGGCCACTGAGGAGACTTCACCTGAAGCGCGGCTACACGTTTTGCAGCCCAAGGGGCTGGACGGGCAACTGAACTCAGAAGCTCCAACTTCCCTCTAGTCGGCCTTGGTTCTAAGTTCTTTCCTGACATGGGAACACACGGCCGCATAGGCCTCTTGGCCTTCAGAGCGTTTCTACGTGTTGGAAGCAGCAGGGCCTTAGCCTGCCCTTTACTTAGAGCTTGCAACTTGGCGTAGAGTCCGCCTTTGTGCTAAGTGCTTTCCTGGGCCGCATTGGCGAGCACTTCACTCAGAGTCTCCAACCTGCCTTAGAGTCCGCCTTGGTTCTAACCCCTTTCCTCAACTTGGGAGAACGCTGCCCTCTAGTAGTGTTTGTCTTCGCTGCGTTGGTAAGGTTTGGGAAGCCTAAGGGCCTTCCCTGGAACTCAACTCGGTGTAGCCAGCAGGCTTCTCGTCCGCCCCGGTTCTAAGGTCTTTCCTCCCCTGGGATCTCACGGCCCCCCCAGGAGACGTCACCTTAGGAGCGATGATACGTTTTGGAAGCAAAAGGGACCTGGGGTGCCCTGCCCTGGGAGTGTCCAACTCGCCTCCAGTGCGGCCTTGTTCTAACTTCTTTCCACAGCAGGGAACACGCTGCCCCATAGGAAACTTCACTTCAGGTCGGGTTTACGTGGCGGAAGCATAAGGGTCTGGGCCTGCACTTAACGCGCAGTGTGCAACTTGCCTCGCGGGCGCCCCAGGTTCCAAGTCCTTTGCACAGCCAGGAGCCCACAGCCCTTTGGGAATCCTCCCCTGAAGTCGGGTTCACGTTTTGGAAGCCGCAGCGTCTTTGCGTGCCCTTAACTCAGAGTATCCAACAAGCTTCTAGTCCGCCCTTCTTCTCAAGTCTTCCCTTCACTTGGGAACACACTGCCACTGAGGAGACTTCACCTGAAGCGCGGCTACAGGTTTTGTAGCCCAAGGGGCTAGACGGGCAACTTAACTCAGAAGCTCCAACTGCCCTCTAGTCGGCCTTGGTTCTAAGTTCTTTCCTGACATGGGAACACACGGCCGCATAGGCCTCTTGGCCTTCAGAGCGTTTCTACGTGTTGGAAGCAGCAGGGCCTTAGCCTGCCCTTTACTTAGAGCTTGCAACTTGGCGTAGAGTCCGCCTTTGTGCTAAGTGCTTTCCTGGGCCGCATTGGCGAGCACTTCACTCAGAGTCTCCAACCTGCTTAGAGTCCGCCTTGGTTCTAACCCCTTTCCTCAACTTGGGAGAACGCTGCCCTCTAGTAGTGTTCGTCTTCGCTGCGTTGGTAAGGTTTGGGAAGCCTAAGGGCCTTCCCTGGAACTCAACTCGGTGTAGCCAGCAGGCTTCTCGTCCGCCCCGGTTCTAAGGTCTTTCTTCCCCTGGGATCTCACGGCCCCCCCAGGAGACGTCACCTTAGGAGCGATGATACGTTTTGGAAGCAAAAGGGACCTGGGGTGCCCTGCCCTGGGAGTGTCCAACTTGCCTCCAGTGCGGCCTTGTTCTAACTTCTTTCCACAGCAGGGAACACGCTGCCCCATAGGAAACTTCACTTCAGGTCGGGTTGACGTGGCGGAAGCATAAGGGTCTGGGCCTGCACTTAACGCGCAGTGTGCAACTTGCCTCGCGGGCGCCCCAGGTTCCAAGTCCTTTGCACAGCCGGGAGCCAACTGCCCTTTGGGAATCCTCCCCTGAAGGTCGCGTTCACGTTTTGGAAGCCGCAGCGTCTTTGCGTGCCCTTAACTCAGAGTATCCAACAAGCTTCTAGTCCGCCCTTCTTCTCAAGTCTTCCCTTCACTTGGGAACACACGGCCACTGAGGAGACTTCACCTGAAGCGCGGCTACAGGTTTTGCAGCCCAAGGGGCTGGACGGGCAACTGAACTCAGAAGCTCCAACTGCCCTCTAGTCGGCCTTGGTTCTAAGTTCTTTCCTGACATGGGAACACACGGCCGCATAGGCCTCTTGGCCTTCAGAGCGTTTCCACGTTTTGGAAGCAGCAGGTCCTTAGCCTGCCCTTTACTTAGAGCTTGCAACTTGGCGTAGAGTCCGCCTTTGTGCTAAGTGCTTTCCTGGGCCGCATTGGCGAGCACTTCACTCAGAGTCTCCAACCTGACTTAGAGTCCGCCTTGGTTCTAACCCCTTTCCTCAACTTGGGAGAACGCTGCCCTCTAGTAGTGTTCGTCTTCGCTGCGTTGGTAAGGTTTGGGAAGCCTAAGGGCCTTCCCTGGAACTCAACTCGGTGTAGCCAGCAGGCTTCTCGTCCGCCCCGGTTCTAAGGTCTTTCCTCCCCTGGGATCTCACGGCCCCCCCAGGAGACGTCACCTTAGGAGCGATGATACGTTTTGGAAGCAAAAGGGACCTGGGGTGCCCTGCCCTGGGAGTGTCCAACTTGCCTCCAGTGCGGCCTTGTTCTAACTTCTTTCCACAGCAGGGAACACGCTGCCCCATAGGAAACTTCACTTCAGGTCGGGTTTACGTGGCGGAAGCATAAGGGTCTGGGCCTGCACTTAACGCGCAGTGTGCAACTTGCCTCGCGGGCGCCCCAGGTTCCAAGTCCTTTGCACAGCCAGGAGCCAACTGCCCTTTGGGAATCCTCCCCTGAAGGTCGCGTTCACGTTTTGGAAGCCGCAGCGTCTTTGCGTGCCCTTAACTCAGAATATCCAACAAGCTTCTAGTCCGCCCTTCTTCTCAAGTCTTCCCTTCACTTGGGAACACACTGCCACTGAGGAGACTTCACCTGAAGCGCGGCTACAGGTTTTGCAGCCCAAGGGGCTGGACGGGCAACTTAACTCAGAAGCTCCAACTGCCCTCTAGTCGGCCTTGGTTCTAAGTTCTTTCCTGACATGGGAACACACGGCCGCATAGGCCTCTTGGCCTTCAGAGCGTTTCTACGTGTTGGAAGCAGCAGGGCCTTAGCCTGCCCTTTACTTAGAGCTTGCAACTTGGCGTAGAGTCCGCCTTTGTGCTAAGTGCTTTCCTGGGCCGCATTGGCGAGCACTTCACTCAGAGTCTCCAACCTGCCTTAGAGTCCGCCTTGGTTCTAACCCCTTTCCTCAACTTGGGAGAACGCTGCCCTCTAGTAGTGTTCGTCTTCGCTGCGTTGGTAAGGTTTGGGAAGCCTAAGGGCCTTCCCTGGAACTCAACTCGGTGTAGCCAGCAGGCTTCTCGTCCGCCCCGGTTCTAAGGTCTTTCCTCCCCTGGGATCTCACGGCCCCCCCAGGAGACGTCACCTTAGGAGCGATGATACGTTTTGGAAGCAAAAGGGACCTGGGGTGCCCTGCCCTGGGAGTGTCCAACTCGCCTCCAGTGCGGCCTTGTTCTAACTTCTTTCCACAGCAGGGAACACGCTGCCCCATAGGAAACTTCACTTCAGGTCGGGTTTACGTGGCGGAAGCATAAGGGTCTGGGCCTGCACTTAACACGCAGTGTGCAACTTGCCTCGCGGGCGCCCCAGGTTCCAAGTCCTTTGCACAGCCGGGAGCCCACTGCCCTTTGGGAATCCTCCCCTGAAGGTCGCGTTCACGTTTTGGAAGCCGCAGCGTCTTTGCGTGATCTTAACTCAGAGTATCCAACAAGCTTCTAGTCCGCCCTTCTTCTCAAGTCTTCCCTTCACTAGGGAACACACGGCCACTGAGGAGACTTCACCTGAAGCGCGGCTACACGTTTTGCAGCCCAAGGGGCTGGACGGGCAACTGAACTCAGAAGCTCCAACTGCCCTCTAGTCGGCCTTGGTTCTAAGTTCTTTCCTGACATGGGAACACACGGCCGCATAGGCCTCTTGGCCTTCAGAGCGTTTCTACGTGTTGGAAGCAGCAGGGCCTTAGCCTGCCCTTTACTTAGAGCTTGCAACTTGGCGTAGAGTCCGCCTTTGTGCTAAGTGCTTTCCTGGGCCGCATTGGCGAGCACTTCACTCAGAGTCTCCAACCTGCCTTAGAGTCCGCCTTGGTTCTAACCCCTTTCCTCAACTTGGGAGAACGCTGCCCTCTAGTAGTGTTCGTCTTCGCTGCGTTGGTAAGGTTTGGGAAGCCTAAGGGCCTTCCCTGGAACTCAACTCGGTGTAGCCAGCAGGCTTCTCGTCCGCCCCGGTTCTAAGGTCTTTCCTCCCCTGGGATCTCACGGCCCCCCCAGGAGACGTCACCTTAGGAGCGATGATACGTTTTGGAAGCAAAAGGGACCTGGGGTGCCCTGCCCTGGGAGTGTCCAACTTGCCTCCAGTGCGGCCTTGTTCTAACTTCTTTCCACAGCAGGGAACACGCTGCCCCATAGGAAACTTCACTTCAGGTCGGGTTGACGTGGCGGAAGCATAAGGGTCTGGGCCTGCACTTAACGCGCAGTGTGCAACTTGCCTCGCGGGCGCCCCAGGTTCCAAGTCCTTTGCACAGCCGGGAGCCAACTGCCCTTTGGGAATCCTCCCCTGAAGGTCGCGTTCACGTTTTGGAAGCCGCAGCGTCTTTGCGTGCCCTTAACTCAGAGTATCCAACAAGCTTCTAGTCCGCCCTTCTTCTCAAGTCTTCCCTTCACTTGGGAACACACGGCCACTGAGGAGACTTCACCTGAAGCGCGGCTACAGGTTTTGCAGCCCAAGGGGCTGGACGGGCAACTGAACTCAGAAGCTCCAACTGCCCTCTAGTCGGCCTTGGTTCTAAGTTCTTTCCTGACATGGAAACACACGGCCGCATAGGCCTCTTGGCCTTCAGAGCGTTTCCACGTTTTGGAAGCAGCAGGTCCTTAGCCTGCCCTTTACTTAGAGCTTGCAACTTGGCGTAGAGTCCGCCTTTGTGCTAAGTGCTTTCCTGGGCCGCATTGGCGAGCACTTCACTCAGAGTCTCCAACCTGCCTTAGAGTCCGCCTTGGTTCTAACCCCTTTCCTCAAGTTGGGAGAACGCTGCCCTCTAGTAGTGTTCGTCTTCGCTGCATTGGTAAGGTTTGGGAAGCCTAAGGGCCTTCCCTGGAACTCAACTCGGTGTAGCCAGCAGGCTTCTCGTCCGCCCCGGTTCTAAGATCTTTCCTCCCCTGGGATCTCACGGCCCCCCCAGGAGACGTCACCTTAGGAGCGATGATACGTTTTGGAAGCAAAAGGGACCTGGGGTGCCCTGCCCTGGGAGTGTCCAACTTGCCTCCAGTGCGGCCTTGTTCTAACTTCTTTCCACAGCAGGGAACACGCTGCCCCATAGGAAACTTCACTTCAGGTCGGGTTTACGTGGCGGAAGCATAAGGGTCTGGGCCTGCACTTAACGCGCAGTGTGCAACTTGCCTCGCGGGCGCCCCAGGTTCCAAGTCCTTTGCACAGCCGGGAGCCATCTGCCCTTTGGGAATCCTCCCCTGAAGGTCGCGTTCACGTTTTGGAAGCCGCAGCGTCTTTGCGTGCCCTTAACTCAGAGTATCCAACAAGCTTCTAGTCCGCCCTTCTTCTCAAGTCTTCCCTTCACTTGGGAACACACGGCCACTGAGGAGACTTCACCTGAAGCGCGGCTACAGGTTTTGCAGCCCAAGGGGCTGGACGGGCAACTTAACTCAGAAGCTCCAACTGCCCTCTAGTCGGCCTTGGTTCTAAGTTCTTTCCTGACATGGGAACACACGGCCGCATAGGCCTCTTGGCCTTCAGAGCGTTTCCACGTTTTGGAAGCAGCAGGTCCTTAGCCTGCCCTTTACTTAGAGCTTGCAACTTGGCGTAGAGTCCGCCTTTGTGCTAAGTGCTTTCCTGGGCCGCATTGGCGAGCACTTCACTCAGAGTCTCCAACCTGACTTAGAGTCCGCCTTGGTTCTAACCCCTTTCCTCAACTTGGGAGAACGCTGCCCTCTAGTAGTGTTCGTCTTCGCTGCGTTGGTAAGGTTTGGGAAGCCTAAGGGCCTTCCCTGGAACTCAACTCGGTGTAGCCAGCAGGCTTCTCGT
This sequence comes from Meles meles, assembly GCF_922984935.1. Classification (NCBI taxonomy): domain Eukaryota; kingdom Metazoa; phylum Chordata; class Mammalia; order Carnivora; family Mustelidae; genus Meles; species Meles meles. The sequence continues at coordinate 748,501 of NW_025721606.1, forward strand.
CCGCCCCGGTTCTAAGGTCTTTCCTCCCCTGGGATCTCACGGCCCCCCCAGGAGACGTCACCTTAGGAGCGATGATACGTTTTGGAAGCAAAAGGGACCTGGGGTGCCCTGCCCTGGGAGTGTCCAACTTGCCTCCAGTGCGGCCTTGTTCTAACTTCTTTCCACAGCAGGGAACACGCTGCCCCATAGGAAACTTCACTTCAGGTCGGGTTTACGTGGCGGAAGCATAAGGGTCTGGGCCTGCACTTAACGCGCAGTGTGCAACTTGCCTCGCGGGCGCCCCAGGTTCCAAGTCCTTTGCACAGCCGGGAGCCAACTGCCCTTTGGGAATCCTCCCCTGAAGGTCGCGTTCACGTTTTGGAAGCCGCAGCGTCTTTGCGTGCCCTTAACTCAGAATATCCAACAAGCTTCTAGTCCGCCCTTCTTCTCAAGTCTTCCCTTCACTTGGGAACACACTGCCACTGAGGAGACTTCACCTGAAGCGCGGCTACAGGTTTTGCAGCCCAAGGGGCTGGACGGGCAACTGAACTCAGAAGCTCCAACTGCCCTCTAGTCGGCCTTGGTTCTAAGTTCTTTCCTGACATGGGAACACACGGCCGCATAGGCCTCTTGGCCTTCAGAGCGTTTCTACGTGTTGGAAGCAGCAGGGCCTTAGCCTGCCCTTTACTTAGAGCTTGCAACTTGGCGTAGAGTCCGCCTTTGTGCTAAGTGCTTTCCTGGGCCGCATTGGCGAGCACTTCACTCAGAGTCTCCAACCTGCCTTAGAGTCCGCCTTGGGTCTAACCCCTTTCCTCAACTTGGGAGAACGCTGCCCTCTAGTAGTGTTCGTCTTCGCTGCGTTGGTAAGGTTTGGGAAGCCTAAGGGCCTTCCCTGGAACTCAACTCGGTGTAGCCAACAGGCTTCTCGTCCGCCCCGGTTCTAAGGTCTTTCCTCCCCTGGGATCTCACGGCCCCCCCAGGAGACGTCACCTTAGGAGCGATGATACGTTTTGGAAGCAAAAGGGACCTGGGGTGCCCTGCCCTGGGAGTGTCCAACTCGCCTCCAGTGCGGCCTTGTTCTAACATCTTTCCACAGCAGGGAACACGCTGCCCCATAGGAAACTTCACTTCAGGTCGGGTTTACGTGGCGGAAGCATAAGGGTCTGGGCCTGCACTTAACACGCAGTGTGCAACTTGCCTCGCGGGCGCCCCAGGTTCCAAGTCCTTTGCACAGCCGGGAGCCAACTGCCCTTTGGGAATCCTCCCCTGAATGTCGCGTTCACGTTTTGGAAGCCGCAGCGTCTTTGCGTGATCTTAACTCAGAGTATCCAACAAGCTTCTAGTCCGCCCTTCTTCTCAAGTCTTCCCTTCACTTGGGAACAAACGGCCACTGAGGAGACTTCACCTGAAGCGCGGCTACACGTTTTGCAGCCCAAGGGGCTGGACGGGCAACTGAACTCAGAAGCTCCAACTTCCCTCTAGTCGGCCTTGGTTCTAAGTTCTTTCCTGACATGGGAACACACGGCCGCATAGGCCTCTTGGCCTTCAGAGCGTTTCTACGTGTTGGAAGCAGCAGGGCCTTAGCCTGCCCTTTACTTAGAGCTTGCAACTTGGCGTAGAGTCCGCCTTTGTGCTAAGTGCTTTCCTGGGCCGCATTGGCGAGCACTTCACTCAGAGTCTCCAACCTGCCTTAGAGTCCGCCTTGGTTCTAACCCCTTTCCTCAACTTGGGAGAACGCTGCCCTCTAGTAGTGTTCGTCTTCGCTGCGTTGGTAAGGTTTGGGAAGCCTAAGGGCCTTCCCTGGAACTCAACTCGGTGTAGCCAGCAGGCTTCTCGTCCGCCCCGGTTCTAAGGTCTTTCCTCCCCTGGGATCTCACGGCCCCCCCAGGAGACGTCACCTTAGGAGCGATGATACGTTTTGGAAGCAAAAGGGACCTGGGGTGCCCTGCCCTGGGAGTGTCCAACTTGCCTCCAGTGCGGCCTTGTTCTAACTTCTTTCCACAGCAGGGAACACGCTGCCCCATAGGAAACTTCACTTCAGGTCGGGTTTACGTGGCGGAAGCATAAGGGTCTGGGCCTGCACTTAACGCGCAGTTTGCAACTTGCCTCGCGGGCGCCCCAGGTTCCAAGTCCTTTGCACAGCCGGGAGCCAACTGCCCTTTGGGAATCCTCCCCTGAAGGTCGCGTTCACGTTTTGGAAGCCGCAGCGTCTTTGCGTGCCCTTAACTCAGAGTATCCAACAAGCTTCTAGTCCGCCCTTCTTCTCAAGTCTTCCCTTCACTTGGGAACACACTGCCACTGAGGAGACTTCACCTGAAGCGCGGCTACAGGTTTTGCAGCCCAAAGGGCTGGACGGGCAACTTAACTCAGAATTCCAACTGCCCTCTAGTCAGCCTTGGTTCTAAGTTCTTTCCTGACATGGGAACACACGGCCGCATAGGCCTCTTGGCCTTCAGAGCGTTTCTACGTGTTGGAAGCCGCAGGGCCTTAGCCTGCCCTTTACTTAGAGCTTGCAACTTGGCGTAGAGTCCGCCTTTGTGCTAAGTGCTTTCCTGGGCCGCATTGGCGAGCACTTCACTCAGAGTCTCCAACCTGCCTTAGAGTCCGCCTTGGTTCTAACCCCTTTCCTCAACTTGGGAGAACGCTGCCCTCTAGTAGTGTTCGTCTTCGCTGCGTTGGTAAGGTTTGGGAAGGCTAAGGGCCTTCCCTGGAACTCAACTCGGTGTAGCCAGCAGGCTTCTCGTCCGCCCCGGTTCTAAGGTCTTTCCTCCCCTGGGATCTCACGGCCCCCCCAGGAGACGTCACCTTAGGAGCGATGATACGTTTTGGAAGCAAAAGGGACCTGGGGTGCCCTGCCCTGGGAGTGTCCAACTTGCCTCCAGTGCGGCCTTGTTCTAACTTCTTTCCACAGCAGGGAACACGCTGCCCCATAGGAAACTTCACTTCAGGTCGGGTTGACGTGGCGGAAGCATAAGGGTCTGGGCCTGCACTTAACGCGCAGTGTGCAACTTGCCTCGCGGGCGCCCCAGGTTCCAAGTCCTTTGCACAGCCGGGAGCCAACTGCCCTTTGGGAATCCTCCCCTGAAGGTCGCGTTCACGTTTTGGAAGCCGCAGCGTCTTTGCGTGCCCTTAACTCAGAGTATCCAACAAGCTTCTAGTCCGCCCTTCTTCTCAAGTCTTCCCTTCACTTGGGAACACACTGCCACTGAGGAGACTTCACCTGAAGCGCGGCTACAGGTTTTGCAGCCCAAGGGGCTGGACGGGCAACTTAACTCAGAATTCCAACTGCCCTCTAGTCAGCCTTGATTCTAAGTTCTTTCCTGACATGGGAACACACGGCCGCATAGGCCTCTTGGCCTTCAGAGCGTTTCTACGTGTTGGAAGCCGCAGGGCCTTAGCCTGCCCTTTACTTAGAGCTTGCAACTTGGCGTAGAGTCCGCCTTTGTGCTAAGTGCTTTCCTGGGCCGCATTGGCGAGCACTTCACTCAGAGTCTCCAACCTGCCTTAGAGTCCGCCTTGGTTCTAACCCCTTTCCTCAACTTGGGAGAACGCTGCCCTCTAGTAGTGTTCGTCTTCGCTGCGTTGGTAAGGTTTGGGAAGGCTAAGGGCCTTCCCTGGAACTCAACTCGGTGTAGCCAGCAGGCTTCTCGTCCGCCCCGGTTCTAAGGTCTTTCCTCCCCTGGGATCTCACGGCCCCCTCAGGAGACGTCACCTTAGGAGCGATGACACGTTTCGGAAGCAAAAGGGACCTGGGGTGCCCTGCCCTGGGAGTGTCCAACTTGCCTCCAGTGCGGCCTTGTTCTAACTTCTTTCCACAGCAGGGAACACGCTGCCCCATAGGAAACTTCACTTCAGGTCGGGTTTACGTGGCGGAAGCATAAGGGTCTGGGCCTGCACTTAACGCGCAGTGTGCAACTTGCCTCGCGGGCGCCCCAGGTTCCAAGTCCTTTGCACAGCCGGGAGCCAACTGCCCTTTGGGAATCCTCCCCTGAAGGTCGCGTTCACGTTTTGGAAGCCGCAGCGTCTTTGCGTGCCCTTAACTCAGAGTATCCAACAAGCTTCTAGTCCGCCCTTCTTCTCAAGTCTTCCCTTCACTTGGGAACACACTGCCACTGAGGAGACTTCACGTGAAGCGCGGCTACACGTTTTGCAGCCCAAGGGGCTGGACGGGCAACTGAACTCAGAAGATCCAACTGCCCTCTAGTCGGCCTTGGTTCTAAGTTCTTTCCTGACATGGGAACACACGGCCGCATAGGCCTCTTGGCCTTCAGAGCGTTTCTACGTGTTGGAAGCAGCAGGGCCTTAGCCTGCCCTTTACTTAGAGCTTGCAACTTGGCGTAGAGTCCGCCTTTGTGCTAAGTGCTTTCCTGGGCCGCATTGGCGAGCACTTCACTCAGAGTCTCCAACCTGCCTTAGAGTCCGCCTTGGTTCTAACCCCATTCCTCAACTTGGGAGAACGCTGCCCTCTAGTAGTGTTCGTCTTCGCTGCGTTGGTAAGGTTTGGGAAGCCTAAGGGCCTTCCCTGGAACTCAACTCTGTGTAGCCAACAGGCTTCTCGTCCGCCCCAGTTCTAAGGTCTTTCCTCCCCTGGGATCTCACGGCCCCCACAGCAGACATCACCTTAGGAGCGATGATACGTTTTGGAAGCAAAAGGGACCTGGGGTGCCATGCCCTGGGAGTGTCCAACTTGCCTCCAGTGCGGCCTTGTTCTAACTTCTTTCCACAGCAGGGAACACGCTGCCCCATAGGAAACTTCACTTCAGGTCGGGTTTACGTGGCGGAAGCATAAGGGTCTGGGCCTGCACTTAACGCGCAGTGTGCAACTTGCCTCGCGGGCGTCCCAGGTTCCAAGTCCTTTGCACAGCCGGGAGCCAACTGCCCTTTGGGTATCCTCCCCTGAAGGTCGCGTTCACGTTTTGGAAGCCGCAGTGTCTTTGCGTGCCCATAACTCAGAGTATCCAACAAGCTTCTAGTCCGCCCTACTTCTCAAGTCTTCCCTTCACTTGGGAACACACTGCCACTGAGGAGACTTCACCTGAAGCGCGGCTACACGTTTTGCAGCCCAAGGGGCTGGACGGTCAACTGAACTCAGAAGCTCCAACTGCCCTCTATTCGGCCTTATTTCTAAGTTCTTTCCTGACATGGGAACACACGGCCGCATAGGCCTCTTGGCCTTCAGAGCGTTTCTACGTGTTGGAAGCAGCAGGGCCTTAGCCTGCCCTTTACTTAGAGCTTGCAACTTGGCGTAGAGTACGCCTTTGTGCTAAGTGCTTTCCTGGGCCGCATTGGCGAGCACTTCACTCAGAGTCTCCAACCTGCCTTAGAGTCCGCCTTGGTTCTAACCCCTTTCCTCAACTTGGGAGAACGCTGCCCTCTGGTAGTGTTCGTCTTCGCTGCGTTGGTAAGGTTTGGGAAGCCTAAGGGCCTTGCCTGGTACTCAACTCGGTGTAGCCAACAGGCTTCTCGTCCGCCCCGGTTCTAAGGTCTTTCCTCCCCTGGGATCTCACTGCCCCCCCCAGGAGACGTCACCTTAGGAGCGATGATACGTTTTGGAAGCAAAAGTGACCTGGGGTGCCCTGCCCTGGGAGTGTCCAACTTGCCTCCAGTGCGGCCTTGTTCTAACTTCTTTCCACAGCAGGGAACACGCTGCCCCATAGGAAACTTCACTTCAGGTCGGGTTTACGTGGCGGAAGCATAAGGGTCTGGGCCTGCACTTAACGCGCAGTGTGCAACTTGCCTCGCGGGGCCCTAGGTTCCAAGTCCTTTGCACAGCCGGGAGCCAACTGCCCTTTGGGAATCCTCCCCTGAAGGTCGCGTTCTCGTTTTGGAAGCCGCAGCGTCTTTGCATACCCTTAACTCAGAGTATCCAACAAGCTTCTAGTCCGCCCTTCTTCTCAAGTCTTCCCTTCACTTGGGAACACACTGCCACTGAGGAGACTTCACCTGAAGCGCGGCTACACGTTTTGCAGCCCAAGGGGCTGGACGGGCAACTGAACTCAGAAGCTCCAACTGCCCTCTAGTCGGCCTTGGTTCTAAGTTCTTTCCTGACATGGGAACACACGGCCGCATAGGCCTCTTGGCCTTCAGAGCGTTTCTACGTGTTGGAAGCAGCAGGGCCTTAGCCTGCCCTTTACTTAGAGCTTGCAACTTGGCGTAGAGTCCGCCTTTGTGCTAAGTGCTTTCCTGGGCCGCATTGGCGAGCACTTCACTCAGAGTCTCCAACCTGCCTTAGAGTCCGCCTTGGTTCTAACCCCTTTCCTCAACTTGGGAGAACGCTGCCCTCTAGTAGTGTTCGTCTTCGCTGCGTTGGTAAGGTTTGGGAAGACTAAGGGCCTTCCCTGGAACTCAACTCGGTGTAGCCAGCAGGCTTCTCGTCCGCCCCGGTTCTAAGGTCTTTCCTCCCCTGGGATCTCACGGCCCCCCCAAGAGACGTCACCTTAGGAGCGATGATACGTTTTGGAAGCAAAAGGGACCTGGGGTGCCCTGCCCTGGGAGTGTCCAACTTGCCTCCAGTGCGGCCTTGTTCTAACTTCTTTCCACAGCAGGGAACACGCTGCCCCATAGGAAACTTCACTTCAGGTCGGGTTTACGTGGCGGAAGCATAAGGGTCTGGGCCTGCACTTAACGCGCAGTGTGCAACTTGCCTCGCGGGCGCCCCAGGTTCCAAGTCCTTTGCACAGCCGGGAGCCAACTGCCCTTTGGGAATCCTCCCCTGAAGGTCGCGTTCACGTTTTGGAAGCCGCAGCGTCTTTGCGTGCCCTTAACTCAGAGTATCCAACAAGCTTCTAGTCCGCCCTTCTTCTCAAGTCTTCCCTTCACTTGGGAACACACTGCCACTGAGGAGACTTCACCTGAAGCGCGGCTACAAGTTTTGCAGCCCAAGGGGCTGGACGGGCAACTGAACTCAGAAGCTCCAACTGCCCTCTAGTCGGCCTTGGTTCTAAGTTCTTTCCTGACATGGGAACACACGGCCGCATAGGCCTCTTGGCCTTCAGAGCGTTTCTACGTGTTGGAAGCAGCAGGGCCTTAGCCTGTCCTTTACTTAGAGCTTGCAACTTGGCGTAGAGTCCGCCTTTGTGCTAAGTGCTTTCCTGGGCCGCATTGGCGAGCACTTCACTCAGAGTATCCAACCTGCCTTAGAGTCCGCCTTGGTTCTAACCCCTTTCCTCAACTTGGGAGAACGCTGCCCTCTAGTAGTGTTCGTCTTCGCTGCGTTGGTAAGGTTTGGGAAGCCTAAGGGCCTTCCCTGGAACTCAACTCGGTGTAGCCAACAGGCTTCTCGTCCGCCCCGGTTCTAAGGTCTTTCCTCCCCTGGGATCTCACGGCCCCCCCAGCAGACGTCACCTTAGGAGCGATGATACGTTTTGGAAGCAAAAGGGACCTGGGGTGCCCTGCCCTGGGAGTGTCCAACTTGCCTCCAGTGCGGCCTTTTTCTAACTTCTTTCCACAGCAGGGAACACGCTGCCCCATAGGAAACTTCACTTCAGGTCGGGTTTACGTGGCGGAAGCATAAGGGTCTGGGCCTGCACTTAAGGCGCAGTGTGCAACTTGCCTCGCGGGCGCCCGTGGTTCCAAGTCCTTTGCACAGCCGGGAGCCAACTGCCCTTTGGGAATCCTCCCCTGAAGGTCGCGTTCACGTTTTGGAAGCCGCAGCGTCTTTGCATGCCCTTAACTCAGAGTATCCAACAAGCTTCTAGTCCGCCCTTCTTCTCAAGTCTTCCCTTCACTTGGGAACACACGGCCACTGAGGAGACTTCACCTGAAGCGCGGCTACACGTTTTGCAGCCCAAGGGGCTGGGCGGACAACTGAACTCAGAAGCTCCAACTGCCCTCTAGTCGGCCTTGGTTCTAAGTTCTTTCCTGACATGGGAACACACGGCCGTATAGGCCTCTTGGCCTTCAGAGCGTTTCTACGTGTTGGAAGCAGCAGGGCCTTAGCCTGCCCTTTACTTAGAGCTTGCAACTTGGCGTAGAGTCCGCCTTTGTGCTAAGTGCTTTCCTGGGCCGCATTGGCGAGCACTTCACTCAGAGTCTCCAACCTGCCTTAGAATCCGCCTTGGTTCTAACCCCTTTCCTCGACTTGGGAGAACGCTGCCCTCTAGTAGTGTTCGTCTTCGCTGCGTTGGTAAGGTTTGGGAAGCCTAAGGGCCTTCCCTGGAACTCAACTCGGTGTAGCCAGCAGGCTTCTCGTCCGCCCCGGTTCTAAGGTCTTTCCTCCCCTGGGATCTCACGGCCCCCCCAGGAGACGTCACCTTAGGAGCGATGATACGTTTTGGAAGCAAAAGGGACCTGAGGTGCCCTGCCCTGGGAGTGTCCAACTAGCCTCCAGTGCGGCCTTGTTCTAACTTCTTTCCACAGCAGGGAACACGCTGCCCCATAGGAAACTTCACTTCAGGTCGAGTTTACGTGGCGGAAGCATAAGGGTCTGGGCCTGCACTTAACGCGCAGTGTGCAAATTGCCTCGCGGGCGCCCCAGGTTCTAAGTCCTTTGCACAGCCGGGAGCCAACTGCCCTTTGGGAATCCTACCCTGAAGGTCGCGTTCACGTTGTGGAAGCCGCAGCGTCTTTGCGTGCCCTTAACTCAGAGTATCCAACAAGCTTCTAGTCCGCCCTTCTTCTCAAGTCTTCCCTTCACTTGGGAACACACGGCCACTGAGGAGACTTCACCTGAAGCGCGGCTACACGTTTTGCAGCCCAAGGGGCTGGACGGGCAACTGAACTCAGAAGCTACAACTGCCCTCTAGTCGGCCTTGGTTCTAAGTTCTTTCCTGACATGGGAACACACGGCCGCATAGGCCTCTTGGCCTTCAGAGCGTTTCTCCGTGTTGGAAGCAGCAGGGCCTTAGCCTGCCCTTTACTTAGAGCTTGCAACTTGGCGTAGAGTCCGCCTTTGTGCTAAGTGCTTTCCTGGGCCGCATTGGCGAGCACTTCACTCAGAGTCTCCAACCTGCCTTAGAGTCCGCCTTGGTTCTAACCCCTTTCCTCAAGTTGGGAGAACGCTGCCCTCTAGTAGTGTTCGTCTTCGCTGCGTTGGTAAGGTTTGGGAAGCCTAAGGGCCTTCCCTGGAACTCAACTCGGTGTAGCCAGCAGGCTTCTCGTCCGCCCCGGTTCTAAGTTCTTTCCTCCCCTGGGATCTCACGGCTCCCCCAGGAGACGTCACCTTAGGAGCGATGATACGTTTTGGAAGCAAAAGGGACCTGGGGTGCCCTGCCCTGGGAGTGTCCAACTTGCCTCCAGTGCGGCCTTGTTCTAACTTCTTTCCACAGCAGGGAACACGCTGCCCCATAGGAAACTTCACTTCAGGTCGGGTTTACGTGGCGGAAGCATAAGGGTCTGGGCCTGCACTTAACCCGCAGTGTGCAACTTGCCTCGCGGGCGCCCCAGGTTCCAAGTCCTTTGCACAGCCGGGAGCCAACTGCCCTTTGGGAATCCTCCCCTGAAGGTCGCGTTCACGTTTTGGAAGCCGCAGCGTCTTTGCGTGCCCTTAACTCAGAGTATCCAACAAGCTTCTAGTCCGCCCTTCTTCTCAAGTCTTCCCTTCACTTGGGAACACACTGCCACTGAGGAGACTTCACCTGAAGCGCGGCTACACGTTTTGCAGCCCTAGGGGCTGGACGGGCAACTGAACTCAGAAGCTCCAACTGCCCTCTAGTCGTCCTTGGTTCTAAGTTCTTTCCTGACATGGGAACACACGGCCGCATAGGCCTCTTGGCCTTCAGAGCATTTCTACGTGTTGGAAGCAGCAGGGCCATAGGCTGCCCTTTACTTAGAGCTTTCAACTTGGCGTAGAGTCCGCCTTTGTGCTAAGTGCTTTCCTGGGCCGCATTGGCGAGCACTTCACTCAGAGTCTCCAACCTGCCTTAGAGTCCGCCTTGGTTCTAACCCCTTTCCTCAACTTGGGAGAACGCTGCCCTCTAGTAGTGTTCGTCTTCGCTGCGTTGGTAAGGTTTGGGAAGCCTAAGGGCCTTCCCTGGAACTCAACTCGGTGTAGCCAGCAGGCTTCTCGTACGCCCCGGTTCTAAGGTCTTTCCTCCCCTGGGATCTCACGGCCCCCCCAGGAGACGTCACCTTAGGAGCGATGATACGTTTTGGAAGCAAAAGGGACCTGGGGTGCCCTGCCCTGGGAGTGTCCAACTCGCCTCCAGTGCGGCCTTGTTCTAACTTCTTTCCACAGCAGGGAACACGCTGCCCCATAGGAAACTTCACTTCAGGTCGGGTTTACGTGGCGGAAGCATAAGGGTCTGGGCCTGCACTTAACGCGCAGTGTGCAACTTGCCTCGCGGGCGCCCCAGGTTCCAAGTCCTTTGCACAGCCGGGAGCCAACTGCCCTTTGGGAATCCTCCCCTGAAGGTCGCGTTCACGTTGTGGAAGCCGCAGCGTCTTTGCGTGCCCTTAACTCAGAGTATCCAACAAGCTTCTAGTCCGCCCTTCTTCTCAAGTCTTCCCTTCACTTGGGAACACACGGCCACTGAGGAGACTTCACCTGAAGCGCGGCTACAGGTTTTGCAGCCCAAGGGGCTGGACGGGCAACTGAACTCAGAAGCTCCAACTGCCCTCTAGTCGGCCTTGGTTCTAAGTTCTTTCCTGACATGGGAACACACGGCCGCATAGGCCTCTTGGCCTTCAGAGCGTTTCTACGTGTTGGAAGCAGCAGGGCCTAAGCCTGCCCTTTACTTAGAGCTTGCAACTTGGCGTAGAGTCCGCCTTTGTGCTAAGTGCTTTCCTGGGCCGCATTGGCGAGCACTTCACTCAGAGTCTCCAACCTGCCTTAGAGTCCGCCTTGGTTCTAACCCCTTTCCTCAACTTGGGAGAACGCTGCCCTCTAGTAGTGTTCGTCTTCGCTGCGTTGGTAAGGTTCGGGAAGCCTAAGGGCCTTCCGTGGAACTCAACTCGGTGTAGCCAGCAGGCTTCTCGTCCGCCCCGGTTCTAAGGTCTTTCCTCCCCTGGGATCTCACGGCCCCCCCAGGAGACGTCACCTTAGGAGCGATGATACGTTTTGGAAGCAAAAGGGACCTGGGGTGCCCTGCCCTGGGAGTGTCCAACTTGCCTCCAGTGCGGCCTTGTTCTAACTTCTTTCCACAGCAGGGAACACGCTGCCCCATAGGAAACTTCACTTCAGGTCGGGTTTACGTGGCGGAAGCATAAGGGTCTGGGCCTGCACTTAACGCGCAGTGTGCAACTTGCCTCGCGGGCGCCCCAGGTTCCAAGTCCTTTGCACAGCCGGGAGCCAACTGCCCTTTGGGAATCCTTCCCTGAAGGTCGCGTTCACGTTTTGGAAGCCGCAGCGTCTTTGCCTGCCCTTAACTCAGAGTATCCAACAAGCTTCTAGTCCGCCCTTCTTCTCAAGTCTTCCCTTCACTTGGGAACACACTGCCACTGAGGAGACTTCACCTGAAGCGCGGCTACACGTTTTGCAGCCCAAGGGGCTGGACGGGCAACTGAACTCAGAAGCTCCAACTGCCCTCTAGTCGGTCTTGGTTCTAAGTTCTTTCCTGACATGGGAACACACGGCCGCATAGGCCTCTTGGCCTTCAGAGCGTTTCTACGTGTTGGAAGCAGCAGGGCCTTAGCCTGCCCTTTACTTAGAGCTTGCAACTTGGCGTAGAGTCCGCCTTTGTGCTAAGTGCTTTCCTGGGCCGCATTGGCGAGCACTTCACTCAGAGTCTCCAACCTGCCTTAGAGTCCGCCTTGGTTCTAACCCCTTTCCTCAACTTGGGAGAACGCTGCCCTCTAGTAGTGTTCGTCTTCGCTGCGTTGGTAAGGTTTGGGAAGCCTAAGGGCCTTCCCTGGAACTCAACTCGGTGTAGCCAGCAGGCTTCTCGTACGCCCCGGTTCTAAGGTCTTTCCTCCCCTGGGATCTCACGGCCCCCCCAGGAGACGTCACCTTAGGAGCGATGATACGTTTTGGAAGCAAAAGGGACCTGGGGTGCCCTGCCCTGGGAGTGTCCAACTCGCCTCCAGTGCGGCCTTGTTCTAACTTCTTTCCACAGCAGGGAACACGCTGCCCCATAGGAAACTTCACTTCAGGTCGGGTTTACGTGGCGGAAGCATAAGGGTCTGGGCCTGCACTTAACGCGCAGTGTGCAACTTGCCTCGCGGGCGCCCCAGGTTCCAAGTCCTTTGCACAGCCGGGAGCCAACTGCCCTTTGGGAATCCTCCCCTGAAGGTCGCGTTCACGTTGTGGAAGCCGCAGCGTCTTTGCGTGCCCTTAACTCAGAGTATCCAACAAGCTTCTAGTCCGCCCTTCTTCTCAAGTCTTCCCTTCACTTGGGAACACACGGCCACTGAGGAGACTTCACCTGAAGCGCGGCTACAGGTTTTGCAGCCCAAGGGGCTGGACGGGCAACTGAACTCAGAAGCTCCAACTGCCCTCTAGTCGGCCTTGGTTCTAAGTTCTTTCCTGACATGGGAACACACGGCCGCATAGGCCTCTTGGCCTTCAGAGCGTTTCTACGTGTTGGAAGCAGCAGGGCCTAAGCCTGCCCTTTACTTAGAGCTTGCAACTTGGCGTAGAGTCCGCCTTTGTGCTAAGTGCTTTCCTGGGCCGCATTGGCGAGCACTTCACTCAGAGTCTCCAACCTGCCTTAGAGTCCGCCTTGGTTCTAACCCCTTTCCTCAACTTGGGAGAACGCTGCCCTCTAGTAGTGTTCGTCTTCGCTGCGTTGGTAAGGTTTGGGAAGCCTAAGGGCCTTCCGTGGAACTCAACTCGGTGTAGCCAGCAGGCTTCTCGTCCGCCCCGGTTCTAAGGTCTTTCCTCCCCTGGGATCTCACGGCCCCCCCAGGAGACGTCACCTTAGGAGCGATGATACGTTTTGGAAGCAAAAGGGACCTGGGGTGCCCTGCCCTGGGAGTGTCCAACTTGCCTCCAGTGCGGCCTTGTTCTAACTTCTTTCCACAGCAGGGAACACGCTGCCCCATAGGAAACTTCACTTCAGGTCGGGTTTACGTGGCGGAAGCATAAGGGTCTGGGCCTGCACTTAACGCGCAGTGTGCAACTTGCCTCGCGGGCGCCCCAGGTTCCAAGTCCTTTGCACAGCCGGGAGCCAACTGCCCTTTGGGAATCCTTCCCTGAAGGTCGCGTTCACGTTTTGGAAGCCGCAGCGTCTTTGCGTGCCCTTAACTCAGAGTATCCAACAAGCTTCTAGTCCGCCCTTCTTCTCAAGTCTTCCCTTCACTTGGGAACACACTGCCACTGAGGAGACTTCACCTGAAGCGCGGCTACACGTTTTGCAGCCCAAGGGGCTGGACGGGCAACTGAACTCAGAAGCTCCAACTGCCCTCTAGTCGGTCTTGGTTCTAAGTTCTTTCCTGACATGGGAACACACGGCCGCATAGGCCTCTTGGCCTTCAGAGCGTTTCTACGTGTTGGAAGCAGCAGGGCCTTAGCCTGCCCTTTACTTAGAGCTTGCAACTTGGCGTAGAGTCCGCCTTTGTGCTAAGTGCTTTCCTGGGCCGCATTGGCGAGCACTTCACTCAAAGTCTCCAACCTGCCTTAGAGTCCGCCTTGGTTCTAACCCCTTTCCTCAACTTGGGAGAACGCTGCCCTCTAGTAGTGTTCGTCTTCGCTGCGTTGGTAAGGTTTGGGAAGCCTAAGGGCCTTCCCTGGAACTCAACTCGGTGTAGCCAGCAGGCTTCTCGTACGCCCCGGTTCTAAGGTCTTTCCTCCCCTGGGATCTCACGGCCCCCCCAGGAGACGTCACCTTAGGAGCGATGATACGTTTTGGAAGCAAAAGGGACCTGGGGTGCCCTGCCCTGGGAGTGTCCAACTCGCCTCCAGTGCGGCCTTGTTCTAACTTCTTTCCACAGCAGGGAACACGCTGCCCCATAGGAAACTTCACTTCAGGTCGGGTTTACGTGGCGGAAGCATAAGGGTCTGGGCCTGCACTTAACGCGCAGTGTGCAACTTGCCTCGCGGGCGCCCCAGGTTCCAAGTCCTTTGCACAGCCGGGAGCCAACTGCCCTTTGGGAATCCTCCCCTGAAGGTCGCGTTCACGTTTTGGAAGCCGCAGCGTCTTTGCGTGCCCTTAACTCAGAGTATCCAACAAGCTTCTAGTCCGCCCTTCTTCTCAAGTCTTCCCTTCACTTGGGAACACACTGCCACTGAGGAGACTTCACCTGAAGCGCGGCTACACGTTTTGCAGCCCTAGGGGCTGGACGGGCAACTGAACTCAGAAGCTCCAACTGCCCTCTAGTCGTCCTTGGTTCTAAGTTCTTTCCTGACATGGGAACACACGGCCGCATAGGCCTCTTGGCCTTCAGAGCATTTCTACGTGTTGGAAGCAGCAGGGCCATAGGCTGCCCTTTACTTAGAGCTTTCAACTTGGCGTAGAGTCCGCCTTTGTGCTAAGTGCTTTCCTGGGCCGCATTGGCGAGCACTTCACTCAGAGTCTCCAACCTGCCTTAGAGTCCGCCTTGGTTCTAACCCCTTTCCTCAACTTGGGAGAACGCTGCCCTCTAGTAGTGTTCGTCTTCGCTGCGTTGGTAATGTTTGGGAAGCCTAAGGGCCTTCCCTGGTACTCAACTCGGTGTAGCCAGCAGGCTTCTCGTACGCCCCGGTTCTAAGGTCTTTCCTCCCCTGGGATCTCACGGCCCCCCCAGGAGACGTCACCTTAGGAGCGATGATACGTTTTGGAAGCAAAGGGGACCTGGGGTGCCCTGCCCTGGGAGTGTCCAACTCGCCTCCAGTGCGGCCTTGTTCTAACTTCTTTCCACAGCAGGGAACACGCTGCCCCATAGGAAACTTCACTTCAGGTCGGGTTTACGTGGCGGAAGCATAAGGGTCTGGGCCTGCACTTAACGCGCAGTGTGCAACTTGCCTCGCGGGCGCCCCAGGTTCCAAGTCCTTTGCACAGCCGGGAGCCAACTGCCCTTTGGGAATCCTCCCCTGAAGGTCGCGTTCACGTTGTGGAAGCCGCAGCGTCTTTGCGTGCCCTTAACTCAGAGTATCCAACAAGCTTCTAGTCCGCCCTTCTTCTCAAGTCTTCCCTTCACTTGGGAACACACGGCCACTGAGGATACTTCACCTGAAGCGCGGCTACAGGTTTTGCAGCCCAAGGGGCTGGACGGGCAACTGAACTCAGAAGCTCCAACTGCCCTCTAGTCGGCCTTGGTTCTAAGTTCTTTCCTGACATGGGAACACACGGCCGCATAGGCCTCTTGGCCTTCAGAGCGTTTCTACGTGTTGGAAGCAGCAGGGCCTAAGCCTGCCCTTTACTTAGAGCTTGCAACTTGGCGTAGAGTCCGCCTTTGTGCTAAGTGCTTTCCTGGGCCGCATTGGCGAGCACTTCACTCAGAGTCTCCAACCTGCCTTAGAGTCCGCCTTGGTTCTAACCCCTTTCCTCAACTTGGGAGAACGCTGCCCTCTAGTAGTGTTCGTCTTCGCTGCGTTGGTAAGGTTTGGGAAGCCTAAGGGCCTTCCGTGGAACTCAACTCGGTGTAGCCAGCAGGCTTCTCGTCCGCCCCGGTTCTAAGGTCTTTCCTCCCCTGGGATCTCACGGCCCCCCCAGGAGACGTCACCTTAGGAGCGATGATACGTTTTGGAAGCAAAAGGGACCTGGGGTGCCCTGCCCTGGGAGTGTCCAACTTGCCTCCAGTGCGGCCTTGTTCTAACTTCTTTCCACAGCAGGGAACACGCTGCCCCATAGGAAACTTCACTTCAGGTCGGGTTTACGTGGCGGAAGCATAAGGGTCTGGGCCTGCACTTAACGCGCAGTGTGCAACTTGCCTCGCGGGCGCCCCAGGTTCCAAGTCCTTTGCACAGCCGGGAGCCAACTGCCCTTTGGGAATCCTTCCCTGAAGGTCGCGTTCACGTTTTGGAAGCCGCAGCGTCTTTGCGTGCCCTTAACTCAGAGTATCCAACAAGCTTCTAGTCCGCCCTTCTTCTCAAGTCTTCCCTTCACTTGGGAACACACTGCCACTGAGGAGACTTCACCTGAAGCGCGGCTACACGTTTTGCAGCCCAAGGGGCTGGACGGGCAACTGAACTCAGAAGCTCCAACTGCCCTCTAGTCGGTCTTGGTTCTAAGTTCTTTCCTGACATGGGAACACACGGCCGCATAGGCCTCTTGGCCTTCAGAGCGTTTCTACGTGTTGGAAGCAGCAGGGCCTTAGCCTGCCCTTTACTTAGAGCTTGCAACTTGGCGTAGAGTCCGCCTTTGTGCTAAGTGCTTTCCTGGGCCGCATTGGCGAGCACTTCACTCAGAGTCTCCAACCTGCCTTAGAGTCCGCCTTGGTTCTAACCCCTTTCCTCAACTTGGGAGAACGCTGCCCTCTAGTAGTGTTCGTCTTCGCTGCGTTGGTAAGGTTTGGGAAGCCTAAGGGCCTTCCCTGGAACTCAACTCGGTGTAGCCAGCAGGCTTCTCGTACGCCCCGGTTCTAAGGTCTTTCCTCCCCTGGGATCTCACGGCCCCCCCAGGAGACGTCACCTTAGGAGCGATGATACGTTTTGGAAGCAAAAGGGACCTGGGGTGCCCTGCCCTGGGAGTGTCCAACTCGCCTCCAGTGCGGCCTTGTTCTAACTTCTTTCCACAGCAGGGAACACGCTGCCCCATAGGAAACTTCACTTCAGGTCGGGTTTACGTGGCGGAAGCATAAGGGTCTGGGCCTGCACTTAACGCGCAGTGTGCAACTTGCCTCGCGGGCGCCCCAGGTTCCAAGTCCTTTGCACAGCCGGGAGCCAACTGCCCTTTGGGAATCCTCCCCTGAAGGTCGCGTTCACGTTGTGGAAGCCGCAGCGTCTTTGCGTGCCCTTAACTCAGAGTATCCAACAAGCTTCTAGTCCGCCCTTCTTCTCAAGTCTTCCCTTCACTTGGGAACACACGGCCACTGAGGAGACTTCACCTGAAGCGCGGCTACAGGTTTTGCAGCCCAAGGGGCTGGACGGGCAACTGAACTCAGAAGCTCCAACTGCCCTCTAGTCGGCCTTGGTTCTAAGTTCTTTCCTGACATGGGAACACACGGCCGCATAGGCCTCTTGGCCTTCAGAGCGTTTCTACGTGTTGGAAGCAGCAGGGCCTAAGCCTGCCCTTTACTTAGAGCTTGCAACTTGGCGTAGAGTCCGCCTTTGTGCTAAGTGCTTTCCTGGGCCGCATTGGCGAGCACTTCACTCAGAGTCTCCAACCTGCCTTAGAGTCCGCCTTGGTTCTAACCCCTTTCCTCAACTTGGGAGAACGCTGCCCTCTAGTAGTGTTCGTCTTCGCTGCGTTGGTAAGGTTTGGGAAGCCTAAGGGCCTTCCGTGGAACTCAACTCGGTGTAGCCAGCAGGCTTCTCGTCCGCCCCGGTTCTAAGGTCTTTCCTCCCCTGGGATCTCACGGCCCCCCCAGGAGACGTCACCTTAGGAGCGATGATACGTTTTGGAAGCAAAAGGGACCTGGGGTGCCCTGCCCTGGGAGTGTCCAACTTGCCTCCAGTGCGGCCTTGTTCTAACTTCTTTCCACAGCAGGGAACACGCTGCCCCATAGGAAACTTCACTTCAGGTCGGGTTTACGTGGCGGAAGCATAAGGGTCTGGGCCTGCACTTAACGCGCAGTGTGCAACTTGCCTCGCGGGCGCCCCAGGTTCCAAGTCCTTTGCACAGCGGGGAGCCAACTGCCCTTTGGGAATCCTTCCCTGAAGGTCGCGTTCACGTTTTGGAAGCCGCAGCGTCTTTGCGTGCCCTTAACTCAGAGTATCCAACAAGCTTCTAGTCCGCCCTTCTTCTCAAGTCTTCCCTTCACTTGGGAACACACTGCCACTGAGGAGACTTCACCTGAAGCGCGGCTACACGTTTTGCAGCCCAAGGGGCTGGACGGGCAACTGAACTCAGAAGCTCCAACTGCCCTCTAGTCGGTCTTGGTTCTAAGTTCTTTCCTGACATGGGAACACACGGCCGCATAGGCCTCTTGCCCTTCAGAGCGTTTCTACGTGTTGGAAGCAGCAGGGCCTTAGCCTGCCCTTTACTTAGAGCTTGCAACTTGGCGTAGAGTCCGCCTTTGTGCTAAGTGCTTTCCTGGGCCGCATTGGCGAGCACTTCACTCAGAGTCTCCAACCTGCCTTAGAGTCCGCCTTGGTTCTAACCCCTTTCCTCAACTTGGGAGAACGCTGCCCTCTAGTAGTGTTCGTCTTCGCTGCGTTGGTAAGGTTTGGGAAGCCTAAGGGCCTTCCCTGGAACTCAACTCGGTGTAGCCAGCAGGCTTCTCGTCCGCCCCGGTTGTAAGGTCTTTCCTCCCCTGGGATCTCACGGCCCCCCCAGGAGACGTCACCTTAGGAGCGATGATACGTTTTGGAAGCAAAAGGGACCTGGGGTGCCCTGCCCTGGGAGTGTCCAACTTGCCTCCAGTGCGGCCTTGTTCTAACATCTTTCCACAGCAGGGAACACGCTGCCCCATAGGAAACTTCACTTCAGGTCGAGTTTACGTGGCGGAAGCATAAGGGTCTGGGCCTGCACTTAACGCGCAGTGTGCAACTTGCCTCGCGGGCGCCCCAGGTTCCAAGTCTTTGCACAGCCGGGAGCCAACTGCCCTTTGGGAATCCTCCCCTGAAGGTCGCGTTCACGTTTTGGAAGCCGCAGCGTCTTTGCGTGCCCTTAACTCAGAGTATCCAACAAGCTTCTAGTCCGCCCTTCTTCTCAAGTCTTCCCTTCACTTGGGAACACACTGCCACTGAGGAGACTTCACCTGAAGCGCGGCTACACGTTTTGCAGCCCAAGGGGCTGGACGGGCAACTGAACTCAGAAGCTCCAACTGCCCTCTAGTCGGCCTTGGTTCTAAGTTCTTTCCTGACATGGGAACACACGGCCGCATAGGCCTCTTGCCCTTCAGAGCGTTTCTACGTGTTGGAAGCAGCAGGGCCTTAGCCTGCCCTTTACTTAGAGCTTGCAACTTGGCGTAGAGTCCGCCTTTGTGCTAAGTGCTTTCCTGGGCCGCATTGGCGAGCACTTCACTCAGAGTCTCCAACCTGCCTTAGAGTCCGCCTTGGTTCTAACCCCTTTCCTCAACTTGGGAGAACGCTGCCCTCTAGTAGTGTTCGTCTTCGCTGCGTTGGTAAGGTTTGGGAAGCCTAAGGGCCTTCCCTGGAACTCAACTCGGTGTAGCCAGCAGGCTTCTCGTCCGCCCCGGTTCTAAGGTCTTTCCTCCCCTGGGATCTCACGGCCCCCCCAGGAGACGTCACCTTAGGAGCGATGATACGTTTTGGAAGCAAAAGGGACCTGGGGTGCCCTGCCCTGGGAGTGTCCAACTTGCCTCCAGTGCGGCCTTGTTCTAACATCTTTCCACAGCAGGGAACACGCTGCCCCATAGGAAACTTCACTTCAGGTCGAGTTTACGTGGCGGAAGCATAAGGGTCTGGGCCTGCACTTAACGCGCAGTGTGCAACTTGCCTCGCGGGCGCCCCAGGTTCCAACTCCATTGCACAGCAGGGAGCCAACTGCCCTTTGGGAATCCTCCCCTGAAGGTCGCGTTCACGTTTTGGAAGCCGCAGCGTCTTCGCGTGCCCTTAACTCAGAGTATCCAACAAGCTTCTAGTCCGCCCTTCTTCTCAAGTCTTACCTTCACTTGGGAACACACGGCCACTGAGGAGACTTCACCTGAAGTGCGGCTACACGTTTTGCAGTCCAAGGGGCTGGACGGGCAACTGAACTCAGAAGCTCCAACTGCCCTCTAGTCGGCCTTGGTTCTAAGTTCTTTCCTGACATGGGAACACACGGCCGCATAGGCCTCTTGGCCTTCAGAGCGTTTCTACGTGTTGGAAGCAGCAGGGCCTTAGCCTGCCCTTTACTTAGAGCTTGCAACTTGGCGTAGAGTCCGCCTTTGTGCTAAGTGCTTTCCTGGGCTGCATTGGCGAGCACTTCCCTCAGAGTCTCCAACCTGCCTTAGAGTCCGCCTTGGTTCTAACCCCTTTCCTCAACTTGGGAGAACGCTGCCCTCTAGTAGTGTTCGTCTTCGCTGCGTTGGTAAGGTTTGGGAAGCCTAAGGGCCTTCCCTGGAACTCAACTCGGTGTAGCCAACAGGCTTCTCGTCGCCCCGGTTCTAAGGTCTTCCCTCCCCTGGGATCACACGGCCCCCCCAGGAGACGTCACCTTAGGAGCGATGATACGTTTTGGAAGCAAAAGGGACCTGGGGTGCCCTGCCCTGGGAATGTCCAACTTGCCTCCAGTGCGGCCTTGTTCTAACTTCTTTCCACAGCAGGGAACACGCTGCCCCATAGGAAACTTCACTTCAGGTCGGGTTTACGTGGCGGAAGCATAAGGGTCTGGGCCTGCACTTAACGCCAGTGTGCAACTTGCCTCGCGGGCGCCCCAGGTTCCAAGTCCTTTGAACAGCCGGGAGCCAACTGCCCTTTGGGAATCCTCCCCTGAAGGTCGCGTTCACGCTTTGGAAGCCGCAGCGTCTTTGCGTGCCCTTAACTCAGAGTATCCAACAAGCTTCTAGTCCGCCCTTCTTCTCAAGTCTTCCCTTCACTTGGGAACACACTGCCACTGAGGAGACTTCACCTGAAGCGCGGCTACACGTTTTGCAGCCCAAGGGGCTGGACGGGCAACTGAACTCAGAAGCTCCAACTGCCCTCTAATCGGCCTTGGTTCTAAGTTCTTTCCTGACATGGGAACACACGGCCGCATAGGCCTCTTGGACTTCAGAGCGTTTCTACGTGTTGGAAGCAGCAGGGCCTTAGCCTGCCCTTTACTTAGAGCTTGCAACTTGGCGTAGAGTCCGCCTTTGTGCTAAGTGCTTTCCTGGGCCGCATTGGCGAGCACTTCACTCAGAGTCTCCAACCTGCCTTAGAGTCCGCCTTGGTTCTAATCCCTTTCCTCAACTTTGGAGAACGCTGCCCTCTAGTAGTGTTCGTCTTCGCTGCGTTGGTAAGGTTTGGGAAGCCTAAGGGCCTTCCCTGGAACTCAACTCGGTGTAGCCAGCAGGCTTCTCGTCCGCCCCGGTTCTAAGTTCTTTCCTCCCCTGGGATCTCACGGCCCCCCCAGGAGACGTCACCTTAGGAGCGATGATACGTTTTGGAAGCAAAAGGGACCTGGGGTGCCCTGCCCTGGGAGTGTCCAACTTGCCTCCAGTGCGGCCTTGTTCTAACTTCTTTCCACAGCAGGGAACACGCTGCCCCATAGGAAACTTCACTTCAGGTCGGGTTTACGTGGCGGAAGCATAAGGGTCTGGGCCTGCACTTAACGCGCAGTGTGCAACTTGCCTCGCGGGCGCCCCAGGTTCCAAGTCCTTTGCACAGCCGGGAGCCAACTGCCCTTTGGGAATCCTCCCCTGAAGGTCGCGTTCACGTTTTGGAAGCCGCAGCGTCTTTGCGTGCCCTTAACTCAGAGTATCCAACAAGCTTCTAGTCCGCCCTTCTTCTCAAGTCTTCCCTTCACTTGGGAACACACTGCCACTGAGGAGACTTCACCTGAAGCGCGGCTACACGTTTTACAGCCCAAGGGGCAGGACGGGCAACTGAACTCAGAAGCTCCAACTGCCCTCTAGTCGTCCTTGGTTCTAAGTTCTTTCCTGACATGGGAACACACGGCCGCATAGGCCTCTTGGCCTTCAGAGCATTTCTACGTGTTGGAAGCAGCAGGGCCATAGGCTGCCCTTTACTTAGAGCTTTCAACTTGGCGTAGAGTCCGCCTTTGTGCTAAGTGCTTTCCTGGGCCGCATTGGCGAGCACTTCACTCAGAGTCTCCAACCTGCCTTAGAGTCCGCCTTGGTTCTAACCCCTTTCCTCAACTTGGGAGAACGCTGCCCTCTAGTAGTGTTCGTCTTCGCTGCGTTGGTAAGGTTTGGGAAGCCTAAGGGCCTTCCCTGGAACTCAACTCGGTGTAGCCAGCAGGCTTCTCGTACGCCCCGGTTCTAAGGTCTTTCCTCCCCTGGGATCTCACGGCCCCCCCAGGAGACGTCACCTTAGGAGCGATGATACGTTTTGGAAGCAAAAGGGACCTGGGGTGCCCTGCCCTGGGAGTGTCCAACTCGCCTCCAGTGCGGCCTTGTTCTAACTTCTTTCCACAGCAGGGAACACGCTGCCCCATAGGAAACTTCACTTCAGGTCGGGTTTACGTGGCGGAAGCATAAGGGTCTGGGCCTGCACTTAACGCGCAGTGTGCAACTTGCCTCGCGGGCGCCCCAGGTTCCAAGTCCTTTGCACAGCCGGGAGCCAACTGCCCTTTGGGAATCCTCCCCTGAAGGTCGCGTTCACGTTGTGGAAGCCGCAGCGTCTTTGCGTGCCCTTAACTCAGAGTATCCAACAAGCTTCTAGTCCGCCCTTCTTCTCAAGTCTTCCCTTCACTTGGGAACACACGGCCACTGAGGAGACTTCACCTGAAGCGCGGCTACAGGTTTTGCAGCCCAAGGGGCTGGACGGGCAACTGAACTCAGAAGCTCCAACTGCCCTCTAGTCGGCCTTGGTTCTAAGTTCTTTCCTGACATGGGAACACACGGCCGCATAGGCCTCTTGGCCTTCAGAGCGTTTCTACGTGTTGGAAGCAGCAGGGCCTAAGCCTGCCCTTTACTTAGAGCTTGCAACTTGGCGTAGAGTCCGCCTTTGTGCTAAGTGCTTTCCTGGGCCGCATTGGCGAGCACTTCACTCAGAGTCTCCAACCTGCCTTAGAGTCCGCCTTGGTTCTAACCCCTTTCCTCAACTTGGGAGAACGCTGCCCTCTAGTAGTGTTCGTCTTCGCTGCGTTGGTAAGGTTTGGGAAGCCTAAGGGCCTTCCCTGGAACTCAACTCGGTGTAGCCAGCAGGCTTCTCGTCCGCCCCGGTTCTAAGGTCTTTCCTCCCCTGGGATCTCACGGCCCCCCCAGGAGACGTCACCTTAGGAGCGATGATACGTTTTGGAAGCAAAAGGGACCTGGGGTGCCCTGCCCTGGGAGTGTCCAACTTGCCTCCAGTGCGGCCTTGTTCTAACTTCTTTCCACAGCAGGGAACACGCTGCCCCATAGGAAACTTCACTTCAGGTCGGGTTTACGTGGCGGAAGCATAAGGGTCTGGGCCTGCACTTAACGCGCAGTGTGCAACTTGCCTCGCGGGCGCCCCAGGTTCCAAGTCCTTTGCACAGCCGGGAGCCAACTGCCCTTTGGGAATCCTCCCCTGAAGGTCGCGTTCACGTTTTGGAAGGCGCAGCGTCTTTGCATGCCCTTAACTCAGAGTATCCAACAAGCTTCTAGTCCGCCCTTCTTCTCAAGTCTTCCCTTCACTTGGGAACACACTGCCACTGAGGAGACTTCACCTGAAGCGCGGCTACACGTTTTGCAGCCCAAGGGGCTGGGCGGGCAACTGAACTCAGAAGCTCCAACTGCCCTCTAGTCGGCCTTGTTTGTAAGTTCTTTCCTGACATGGGAGCACACGGCCGCATAGGCCTCTTGGCCTTCAGAGCGTTTCTACGTGTTGGAAGCAGCAGGGCCTTAGCCTGCCCTTTACTTAGAGCTTGCAACTTGGCGTAGAGTCCGCCTTTGTGCTAAGTGCTTTCCTGGGCCGCATTGGCGAGCACTTCACTCAGAGTCTCCAACCTGCCTTAGAGTCCGCCTTGGTTCTAACCCCTTTCCTCAAGTTGGGAGAACGCTGCCCTCTAGTAGTGTTCGTCTTCGCTGCGTTGGTAAGGTTTGGGAAGCCTAAGGGCCTTCCCTGGAACTCAACTCGGTGTAGCCAGCAGGCTTCTCGTCCGCCCCGGTTCTAAGTTCTTTCCTCCCCTGGGATCTCACGGCCCCCCCAGGAGACGTCACCTTAGGAGCGATGATACGTTTTGGAAGCAAAAGGGACCTGGGGTGCCCTGCCCTGGGAGTGTCCAACTTGCCTCCAGTGCGGCCTTGTTCTAACTTCTTTCCACAGCAGGGAACACGCTGCCCCATAGGAAACTTCACTTCAGGTCGGGTTTACGTGGCGGAAGCATAAGGGTCTGGGCCTGCACTTAACGCGCAGTGTGCAACTTGCCTCGCGGGCGCCCCAGGTTCCAAGTCCTTTGCACAGCCGGGAGCCAACTGCCCTTTGGGAATCCTCCCCTGAAGGTCGCGTTCACGTTTTGGAAGCCGCAGCGTCTTTGCGTGCCCTTAACTCAGAGTATCCAACAAGCTTCTAGTCCGCCCTTCTTCTCAAGTCTTCCCTTCACTTGGGAACACACTGCCACTGAGGAGACTTCACCTGAAGCGCGGCTACACGTTTTGCAGCCCAAGGGGCTGGACGGGCAACTGAACTCAGAAGCTCCAACTGCCCTCTAGTCGTCCTTGGTTCTAAGTTCTTTCCTGACATGGGAACACACGGCCGCATAGGCCTCTTGGCCTTCAGAGCATTTCTACGTGTTGGAAGCAGCAGGGCCATAGGCTGCCCTTTACTTAGAGCTTTCAACTTGGCGTAGAGTCCGCCTTTGTGCTAAGTGCTTTCCTGGGCCGCATTGGCGAGCACTTCACTCAGAGTCTCCAACCTGCCTTAGAGTCCGCCTTGGTTCTAACCCCTTTCCTCAACTTGGGAGAACGCTGCCCTCTAGTAGTGTTCGTCTTCGCTGCGTTGGTAAGGTTTGGGTAGCCTAAGGGCCTTCCCTGGAACTCAACTCGGTGTAGCCAGCAGGCTTCTCGTCCGCCCCGGTTCTAAGGTCTTTCCTCCCCTGGGATCTCACGGCCCCCCCAGGAGACGTCACCTTAGGAGCGATGATACGTTTTGGAAGCAAAAGGGACCTGGGGTGCCCTGCCCTGGGAGTGTCCAACTTGCCTCCAGTGCGGCCTTGTTCTAACATCTTTCCACAGCAGGGAACACGCTGCCCCATAGGAAACTTCACTTCAGGTCGAGTTTACGTGGCGGAAGCATAAGGGTCTGGGCCTGCACTTAACGCGCAGTGTGCAACTTGCCTCGCGGGCGCCCCAGGTTCCAACTCCATTGCACAGCAGGGAGCCAACTGCCCTTTGGGAATCCTCCCCTGAAGGTCGCGTTCACGTTGTGGAAGCCGCAGCGTCTTTGCGTGCCCTTAACTCAGAGTATCCAACAAGCTTCTAGTCCGCCCTTCTTCTCAAGTCTTCCCTTCACTTGGGAACACACGGCCACTGAGGAGACTTCACCTGAAGCGCGGCTACAGGTTTTGCAGCCCAAGGGGCTGGACGGGCAACTGAACTCAGAAGCTCCAACTGCCCTCTAGTCGGCCTTGGTTCTAAGTTCATTCCTGACATGGGAACACACGGCCGCATAGGCCTCTTGGCCTTCAGAGCGTTTCTACGTGTTGGAAGCAGCAGGGCCTTAGCCTGCCCTTTACTTAGAGCTTGCAACTTGGCGTAGAGTCCGCCTTTGTGCTAAGTGCTTTCCTGGGCCGCATTGGCGAGCACTTCACTCAGAGTCTCCAACCTGCCTTAGAGTCCGCCTTGGTTCTAACCCCTTTCCTCAACTTGGGAGAACGCTGCCCTCTAGTAGTGTTCGTCTTCGCTGCGTTGGTAAGGTTTGGGAAGCCTAAGGGCCTTCCCTGGAACTCAACTCGGTGTAGCCAGCAGGCTTCTCGTCCGCCCCGGTTCTAAGGTCTTTCCTCCCCTGGGATCTCACGGCCCCCCCAGGAGACGTCACCTTAGGAGCGATGATACGTTTTGGAAGCAAAAGGGACCTGGGGTGCCCTGCCCTGGGAGTGTCCAACTTGCCTCCAGTGCGGCCTTGTTCTAACATCTTTCCACAGCAGGGAACACGCTGCCCCATAGGAAACTTCACTTCAGGTCGGGTTTACGTTGTGGAAGCATAAGGGTCTGGGCCTGCACTTAACGCGCAGTGTGCAACTTGCCTCGCGGGCGCCCCAGGTTCCAAGTCCTTTGCACAGCCGGGAGCCAACTGCCCTTTGGGAATCCTCCCCTGAAGGTCGCGTTCACGTTTTGGAAGCCGCAGCGTCTTTGCGTGCCCTTAACTCAGAGTATCCAACAAGCTTCTAGTCCGCCCTTCTTCTCAAGTCTTCCCTTCACTTGGGAACACACGGCCACTGAGGAGACTTCACCTGAAGCGCGGCTACAGGTTTTGCAGCCCAAGGGGCTGGACGGGCAACTTAACTCAGAAGCTCCAACTGCCCTCTAGTCGGCCTTGGTTCTAAGTTCTTTCCTGACATGGGAACACACGGCCGCATAGGCCTCTTGGCCTTCAGAGCGTTTCTACGTGTTGGAAGCAACAGGGCCTTAGCCTGCCCTTTACTTAGAGCTTGCAACTTGGCGTAGAGTCCGCCTTTGTGCTAAGTGCTTTCCTGGGGTGCATTGGAGAGCACTTCCCTCAGAGTCTCCAACCTGCCTTAGAGTCCGCCTTGGTTCTAACCCCTTTCCTCTACTTGGGAGAACGCTGCCCTCTAGTAGTGTTCGTCTTCGCTGCGTTGGTAAGGTTTGGGAAGCCTAAGGGCCTTCCCTGGAACTCAACTCGGTGTAGCCAGCAGGCTTCTCGTCCGCCCCGGTTCTAAGGTCTTTCCTCCCCTGGGATCTCACGGCCCCCCCAGGAGACGTCACCTTAGGAGCGATGATACGTTTTGGAAGCAAAAGGGACCTGGGGTGCCCTGCCCTGGGAGTGTCCAACTTGCCTCCAGTGCGGCCTTGTTCTAACTTCTTTCCACAGCAGGGAACACGCTGCCCCATAGGAAACTTCACTTCAGGTCGGGTTTACGTGGCGGAAGCATAAGGGTCTGGGCCTGCACTTAACGCGCAGTGTGCAACTTGCCTCGCGGGCGCCCCAGGTTCCAAGTCCTTTGCACAGCCGGGAGCCAACTGCCCTTTGGGAATCCTCCCCTGAAGGTCGCGTTCACGTTTTGGAAGCCGCAGCGTCTTTGCGTGCCCTTAACTCTGAGTATCCAACAAGCTTCTAGTCCGCCCTTCTTCTCAAGTCTTCCCTTCACTTGGGAACACACTGCCACTGAGGAGACTTCACCTGAAGCGCGGCTACACGTTTTGCCGCCCAAGGGGCTGGACGGGCAACTGAACTCAGAAGCTCCAACTGCCCTCTAGTCGGCCTTGGTTCTAAGTTCTTTCCTGACATGGGAGCACACGGCCGCATAGGCCTCTTGGCCTTCAGAGCGTTTCTACGTGTTGGAAGCAGCAGGGCCTTAGCCTGCCCTTTACTTAGAGCTTGCAACTTGGCGTAGAGTCCGCCTTTGTGCTAAGTGCTTTCCTGGGCCGCATTGGCGAGCACTTCACTCAGAGTCTCCAACCTGCCTTAGAGTCCGCCTTGGTTCTAACCCCTTTCCTCAACTTGGGAGAACGCTGCCCTCTAGTAGTGTTCGTCTTCGCTGCGTTGGTAAGGTTTGGGAAGCCTAAGGGCCTTCCCTGGAACTCAACTCGGTGTAGCCAGCAGGCTTCTCGTCCGCCCCGGTTCTAAGGTCTTTCCTCCCCTGGGATCTCACGGCCCCCCCAGGAGACGTCACCTTAGGAGCGATGATACGTTTTGGAAGCAAAAGGGACCTGGGGTGCCCTGCCCTGGGAGTGTCCAACTTGCCTCCAGTGCGGCCTTGTTCTAACTTATTTCCACAGCAGGGAACACGCTGCCCCATAGGAAACTTCACTTCAGGTCGAGTTTACGTGGCGGAAGCATAAGGGTCTGGGCCTGCACTTAACGCGCAGTGTGCAACTTGCCTCGCGGGCGCCCCAGGTTCCAACTCCTTTGCACAGCCGGGAGCCAACTGCCCTTTGGGAATCCTACCCTGAAGGTCGCGTTCACGTTGTGGAAGCCGCAGCGTCTTTGCGTGCCCTTAACTCAGAGTATCCAACAAGCTTCTAGTCCGCCCTTCTTCTCAAGTCTTCCCTTCACTTGGGAACACACGGCCACTGAGGAGACTTCACCTGAAGCGCGGCTACAGGTTTTGCAGCCCAAGGGGCTGGACGGGCAACTTAACTCAGAAGCTCCAACTGCCCTCTATTCGGCCTTGGTTCTAAGTTCTTTCCTGACATGGGAACACACGGCCGCATAGGCCTCTTGGCCTTCAGAGCGTTTCTACGTGTTGGAAGCAGCAGGGCCTTAGCCTGCCCTTTACTTAGAGCTTGCAACTTGGCGTAGAGTCCGCCTTTGTGCTAAGTGCTTTCCTGGGCCGCATTGGCGAGCACTTCACTCAGAGTCTCCAACCTGCCTTAGAGTCCGCCTTGGTTCTAACCCCTTTCCTCAACTTGGGAGAACGCTGCCCTCTAGTAGTGTTCGTCTTCGCTGCGTTGGTAAGGTTTGGGAAGCCTAAGGGACTTCCCTGGAACTCAACTCGGTGTAGACAGCAGGCTTCTCGTCCGCCCCGGTTCTAAGGTCTTTCCTCCCCTGGGATCTCACGGCCCCCCCAGGAGACGTCACCTTAGGAGCGATGATACGTTTTGGAAGCAAAAGGGACCTGGGGTGCCCTGCCCTGGGAGTGTCCAACTTGCCTCCAGTGCGGCCTTGTTCTAACTTATTTCCACAGCAGGGAACACGCTGCCCCATAGGAAACTTCACTTCAGGTCGGGTTTACGTGGCGGAAGCATAAGGGTCTGGGCCTGCACTTAACGCGCAGTGTGCAACTTGCCTCGCGGGCGCCCCAGGTTCCAAGTCCTTTGCACAGCCGGGAGCCAACTGCCCTTTGGGAATCCTCCCCTGAAGGTCGCGTTCACGTTTTGGAAGCCGCAGCGTCTTTGCGTGCCCTTAACTCAGAGTATCCAACAAGCTTCTAGTCCGCCCTTCTTCTCAAGTCTTCCCTTCACTTGGGAACACACAGCCACTGAGGAGACTTCACCTGAAGCGCGGCTACACGTTTTGCAGCCCAAGGGGCTGGACGGGCAACTGAACTCAGAAGCTCCAACTGCCCTCTAGTCGGCCTTGGTTCTAAGTTCTTTCCTGACATGGGAACACACGGCCGCATAGGCCTCTTGGCCTTCAGAGCGTTTCTACGTGTTGGAAGCAGCAGGGCCTTAGCCTGCCCTTTACTTAGAGCTTGCAACTTGGCGTAGAGTCCGCCTTTGTGCTAAGTGCTTTCCTGGGCCGCATTGGCGAGCACTTCACTCAGAGTCTCCAACCTGCCTTAGAGTCCGCCTTGGTTCTAACCCCTTTCCTCAACTTGGGAGAACGCTGCCCTCTAGTAGTGTTCGTCTTCGCTGCGTTGGTAAGGTTTGGGAAGCCTAAGGGCCTTCCCTGGAACTCAACTCGGTGTTGCCAACAGGCTTCTCGTCCGCCCCGGTTCTAAGGTCTTTCCTCCCCTGGGATCTCACGGCCCCCCAGGAGACGTCACCTTAGGAGCGATGATACGTTTTGGAAGCAAAAGGGACCTGGGGTGCCCTGCCCTGGGAGTGTCCAACTTGCCTCCAGTGCGGCCTTGTTCTAACTTCTTTCCACAGCAGGGAACACGCTGCCCCATAGGAAACTTCACTTCAGGTCGGGTTTACGTGGCGGAAGCATAAGGGTCTGGGCCTGCACTTAACGCGCAGTGTGCAACTTGCCTCGCGGGCGCCCCAGGTTCCAAGTCCTTTGCACAGCCGGGAGCCAACTGCCCTTTGGGAATCCTCCCCTGAAGGTCGCGTTCACGTTTTGGAAGCCGCAGCGTCTTTGCGTGCCCTTAACTCAGAGTATCCAACAAGCTTCTAGTCCGCCCTTCTTCTCAAGTCTTCCCTTCACTTGGGAACACAATGCCACTGAGGAGACTTCACCTGAAGCGCGGCTACACGTTTTGCAGCCCAAGGGGCTGGACGGGCAACTGAACTCAGAAGCTCCAACTGCCCTCTAGTCGGCCTTGGTTCTAAGTTCTTTCCTGACATGGGAACACACGGCCGCATAGGCCTCTTGGCCTTCAGAGCGTTTCTACGTGTTGGAAGCAGCAGGGCCTTAGCCTGCCCTTTACTTAGAGCTTGCAACTTGGCGTAGAGTCCGCCTTTGTGCTAAGTGCTTTCCTGGGCCGCATTGGCGAGCCCTACACTCAGAGTCTCCAACCTGCCTTAGAGTCCGCCTTGGTTCTAACCCCTTTCCTCAACTTGGGAGAACGCTGCCCTCTAGTAGTGGTCGTCTTCGCTGCGTTGGTAAGGTTTGGGAAGCCTAAGGGCCTTCCCTGGAACTCAACTCGGTGTAGCCAACAGGCTTCTCGTCCGCCCCGGTTCTAAGGTCTTTCCTCCCCTGGGATCTCACGGCCCCCCCAGCAGACGTCACCTTAGGAGCGATGATACGTTTTGGAAGCAAAAGGGACCTGGGGTGCCCTGCCCTGGGAGTGTCCAAATTGCCTCCAGTGCGGCCTTGTTCTAACTTCTTTCCACAGCAGGGAACACGCTGCCCCATAGGAAACTTCACTTCAGGTCGGGTTTACGTGGCGGAAGCATAAGGGTCTGGGCCTGCACTTAACGCGCAGTGTGCAACTTGCCTCGCGGGCGCCCCAGGTTCCAAGTCCTTTGCACAGCCGGGAGCCAACTGCCCTTTGGGAATCCTCCCCTGAAGGTCGCGTTCACGTTTTGGAAGCCGCAGCGTCTTTGCGTGCCCTTAACTCAGAGTATCCAACAAGCTTCTAGTCCGCCCTTCTTCTCAAGTCTTCCCTTCACTTGGGAACACACTGCCACTGAGGAGACTTCACCTGAAGCGCGGCTACACGTTTTGCAGCCCAAGGTGCTGGACGGGCAACTTAACTCAGAAGCTCCAACTGCCCTCTAGTCGGCCTTGGTTCTAAGTTCTTTCCTGACATGGGAACACACGGCCGCATAGGCCTCTTGGCCTTCAGAGCGTTTCTAAGTGTTGGAAGCAGCAGGGCCTTAGCCTGCCCTTTACTTAGAGCTTGCAACTTGGCGTAGAGTCTGCCTTTGTGCTAAGTGCTTTCCTGGGCCGCATTGGCGAGCACTTCCCTCAGAGTCTCCAACCTGCCTTAGAGTCCGCCTTGGTTCTAACCCCTTTCCTCAACTTGGGAGAACGCTGCCCTCTAGTAGTGTTCGTCTTCGCTGCGTTGGTAAGGTTTGGGAAGCCTAAGGGCCTTCCCTGGAACTCAACTCGGTGTAGCCAGCAGGCTTCTCGTCCGCCCCGGTTCTAAGGTCTTTCCTCCCCTGGGATCTCACGGCCCCCCCAGGAGACGTCACCTTAGGAGCGATGATATGTTTTGGAAGCAAAAGGGACCTGGGGTGCCCTCTCCTGGGAGTGTCCAACTTGCCTCCAGTGCGGCCTTGTTCTAACTTCTTTCCACAGCAGGGAACACGCTGCCGCATAGGAAACTTCACTTCAGGTCGGGTTTACGTGGCGGAAGCATAAGGGTCTGGGCCTGCACTTAACGCGCAGTGTGCAACTTGCCTCGCGGGTGCCCCAGGTTCCAAGTCCTTTACACAGCCGGGAGCCAACTGCCCTTTGGGAATCCTCCCCTGAAGGTCGCTTTCACGTTTTGGAAGCCGCAGCGTCTTTGCGTGCCCTTAACTCAGAGTATCCAACAAGCTTCTACTCCGCCGTTCTTCTCAAGTCTTCCCTTCACTTGGGAACACACTGCCACTGAGGAGACTTCACCTGAAGCGCGGCTACACGTTTTGCAGCCCAAGGGGCTGGACGGGCAACTAAACTCAGAAGCTCCAACTGCCCTCTAGTCGGCCTTGGTTCTAAGTTCTTTCCTGACATGGGAACACACGGCCGCATAGGCCTCTTGGCCTTCAGAGCGTTTCTACGTGTTGGAAGCAGCAGGGCCTTAGCCTGCCCTTTACTTAGAGCTTGCAACTTGGCGTAGAGTCCGCCTTTGTGCTAAGTGCTTTCCTGGGCCGCATTGGCGAGCACTTCACTCAGAGTCTCCAACCTGCCTTAGAGTCCGCCTTGGTTCTAACCCCTTTCCTCAACTTGGGAGAACGCTGCCCTCTAGTAGTGTTCGTCTTCGCTGCGTTGGTAAGGTTTGGGAAGCCTAAGGGCCTTCCCTGGAACTCAACTCGGTGTAGCCCACAGGCTTCTCGTCCGCCCCGGTTCCAAGGTCTTTCCTCCCCTGGGATCTCACGGCCCCCCCAGGAGACGTCACCTTAGGAGCGATGATACGTTTTGGAAGCAAAAGGGACCTGGGGTGCCCTGCCCTGGGAGTGTCCAACTTGCCTCCAGTGCGGCCTTGTTCTAACTTCTTTCCACAGCAGGGAACACGCTGCCCCATAGGAAACTTCACTTCAGGTCGGGTTTACGTGGCGGAAGCATAAGGGTCTGGGCCTGCACTTAACGCGCAGTGTGCAACTTGCCTCGCGGGCGCCCCAGGTTCCAAGTCCTTTGCACAGCCGGGAGCCAACTGCCCTTTGGGAATCCTCCCCTGAAGGTCGCGTTCACGTTTTGGAAGCCGCAGCGTCTTTGCGTGCCCTTAACTCAGAGTATCCAACAAGCTTCTAGTCCGCCCTTCTTCTCAAGTCTTCCCTTCACTTGGGAACACACGGCCACTGAGGAGACTTCACCTGAAGCGCGGCTACAGGTTTTGCAGCCCAAGGGGCTGGACGGGCAACTTAACTCAGAAGCTCCAACTGCCCTCTAGTCGGCCTTGGTTCTAAGTTCTTTCCTGACATGGGAACACACGGCCGCATAGGCCTCTTGGCCTTCAGAGCGTTTCTACGTGTTGGAAGCAGCAGGGCCTTAGCCTGCCCTTTACTTAGAGCTTGCAACTTGGCGTAGAGTCCGCCTTTGTGCTAAGTGCTTTCCTGGGGTGCATTGGAGAGCACTTCCCTCTGAGTCTCCAACCTGCCTTAGAGTCCGCCTTGGTTCTAACCCCTTTCCTCTACTTGGGAGAACGCTGCCCTCTAGTAGTGTTCGTCTTCGCTGCGTTGGTAAGGTTTGGGAAGCCTAAGGGCCTTCCCTGGAACTCAACACGGTGTAGCCAGCAGGCTTCTCGTCCGCCCCGGTACTAAGGTCTTTCCTCCCCTGGGATCTCACGGCCCCCCCAGGAGACGTCACCTTAGGAGCGATGATACGTTTTGGAAGCAAAAGGGACCTGGGGTGCCCTGCCCTGGGAGTGTCCAACTTGCCTCCAGTGCGGCCTTGTTCTAACTTCTTTCCACAGCAGGGAACACGCTGCCCCATAGGAAACTTCACTTCAGGTCGGGTTTACGTGGCGGAAGCATAAGGGTCTGGGCCTGCACTTAACGCGCAGTGTGCAACTTGCCTCGCGGGCGCCCCAGGTTCCAAGTCCTTTGCACAGCCGGGAGCCAACTGCCCTTTGGGAATCCTCCCCTGAAGGTCGCGTTCACGTTTTGGAAGCCGCAGCGTCTTTGCGTGCCCTTAACTCAGAGTATCCAACAAGCTTCTAGTCCGCCCTTCTTCTCAAGTCTTCCCTTCACTTGGGAACACACTGCCACTGAGGAGACTTCACCTGAAGCGCGGCTACACGTTTTGCCGCCCAAGGGGCTGGACGGGCAACTGAACTCAGAAGCTCCAACTGCCCTCTAGTCGGCCTTGGTTCTAAGTTCTTTCCTGACATGGGAACACACGGTCGCATAGGCCTCTTGGCCTTCAGAGCGTTTCTACGTGTTGGAAGCAGCAGGGCCTTAGCCTGCCCTTTACTTAGAGCTTGAAACTTGGCGTAGAGTCCGCCTTTGTGCTAAGTGCTTTCCTGGGCCGCATTGGCGAGCACTTCACTCAAAGTCTCCAACCTGCCTTAGAGTCCGCCTTGGTTCTAACCCCTTTCCTCAACTTGGGAGAATGCTGCCCTCTAGTAGTGTTCGTCTTCGCTGTGTTGGTAAGGTTTGGGAAGCCTAAGGGCCTTCCCTGGAACTCAACTCGGTGTAGCCAGCAGGCTTCTCGTCCGCCCCGGTTCTAAGGTCTTTCCTCCCCTGGGATCTCACGGCCCCCCCAGGAGACGTCACCTTAGGAGCGATGATACGTTTTGGAAGCAAAAGGACCTGGGGTGCCCTGCCCTGGGAGTGTCCAACTTGCCTCCAGTGCGGCCTTGTTCTAACTTCTTTCCACAGCAGGGAACACGCTGCCCCATAGGAAACTTCACTTCAGGTCGGGTTTACGTGGCGGAAGCATAAGGGTCTGGGCCTGCACTTAACGCGCAGTGTGCAACTTGCCTCGCGGGCGCCCCAGGTACCAACTCCTTTGCACAGCCGGGAGCCAACTGCCCTTTGGGAATCCTCCCCTGAAGGTCGCGTTCACGTTGTGGAAGCCGCAGCGTCTTTGCGTGCCCTTAACTCAGAGTATCCAACAAGCTTCTAGTCCGCCGTTCTTCTCAAGTCTTCCCTTCACTTGGGAACACACTGCCACTGAGGAGACTTCACCTGAAGCGCGGCTACAGGTTTTGCATCCCAAGGGGCTGGAAGGGCAACTTAACTCAGAAGCTCCAACTGCCCTCTAGTCGGCCTTGGTTCTAAGTTCTTTCCTGACATGGGAACACACGGCCGCATAGGCCTCTTGGCCTTCAGAGCGTTTCTACGTGTTGGAAGCAGCAGGGCCTTAGCCTGCCTTTACTTAGAGCTTGCAACTTGGCGTAGAGTCCGCCTTTGTGCTAAGTGCTTTCCTGGGCCGCATTGGCGAGCACTTCACTCAGAGTCTCCAACCTGCCTTAGAGTCCGCCTTGGTTCTAACCCCTTTCCTCAACTTGGGAGAACGCTGCCCTCTAGTAGTGTTCGTCTTCGCTGCATTGGTAATGTTTGGGAAGCCTAAGGGCCTTCCCTGGAACTCAACTCGGTGTAACCAGCAGGCTTCTCGTCCGCCCCGGTTCTAAGGTCTTTCCTCCCCTGGGATCTCACGGCACCCCCCAGGAGACGTCACCTTAGGTGCGATGATACGTTTTGAAGCAAAAGGGACCTGGGGTGCCCTGCCCTGGGAGTGTCCAACTCGCCTCCAGTGCGGCCTTGTTCTAACTTCTTTCCACAGCAGGGAACACTCTGCCGCATAGGAAACTTCACTTCAGGTCGGGTTTACGTGGCAGA
Organism: Meles meles; assembly: GCF_922984935.1. Taxonomy (NCBI): domain Eukaryota; kingdom Metazoa; phylum Chordata; class Mammalia; order Carnivora; family Mustelidae; genus Meles; species Meles meles. The sequence goes on from NW_025721606.1 coordinate 783,220, forward strand.
AGCATAAGGGTCTGGGCCTGCACTTAACGCGCAGTGTGCAACTTGCCTCGCGGGCGCCCCAGGTTCCAAGTCCTTTGCACAGCCCGGAGCCAACTGCCCTTTGGGAATCCTCCCCTGAAGGTCGCGTTCACGTTTTGGAAGCCGCAGCGTCTTTGCGTGCCCTTAACTCAGAGTATCCAACAAGCTTCTAGTCCGCCCTTCTTCTCAAGTCTTCCCTTCACTTGGGAACACACTGCCACTGAGGAGACTTCACCTGAAGCGCGGCTACAGGTTTTGCAGCCCAAGGGGCTGGACGGGCAACTTAATTCAGAAGCTCCAACTGCCCTCTAGCCGGCCTTGGTTCTAAGTTCTTTCCTGACATGGGAACACACGGCCGCATAGGCCTCTTGGCCTTCAGAGCGTTTCTACGTGTTGGAAGCAGCAGGGCCCTAGCCTGCCCTTTACTTAGAGCTTGCAACTTGGCGTAGAGTCCGCCTTTGTGCTAAGTGCTTTCCTGGGCTGCATTGGCGAGCACTTCACTCAGAGTCTCCAACCTGCCTTAGAGTCCGCCTTGGTTCTAACCCCTTTCCTCAACTTGGGAGAATGCTGCCCTCAAGTAGTGTTCGTCTTCGCTGCGTTGGTAAGGTTTGGGAAGCCTAAGGGCCTTCCCTGGAACTCAACTCGGTGTAGCCAGCAGGCTTCTCGTCCGCCCCGGTTCTAAGTTCTTTCCTCCCCTGGGATATCACGGCCCCCCCAGGAGACGTCACCTTAGGAGCGATGATACGTTTTGGAAGCAAAAGGGACCTGGGGTGCCCTGCCCTGGGAGTGTCCAACTTGCCTCCAGTGCGGCCTTGTTCTAGCTTCTTTCCACAGCAGGGAACACGCTGCCCCATAGGAAACATCACTTCAGGTCGAGTTTACGTGGCGGAAGCATAAGGGTCTGGGCCTGCACTTAACGGGCAGTGTGCAACTTGCCTCGCGGGCGCCCCAGGTTCCAACTCCTTTGCACAGCCGGGAGCCAACTGCCCTTTGGGAATCCTCCCCTGAAGGTCGCGTTCACGTTTTGGAAGCCGCATCGTCTTTCCGTGCCCTTAACTCAGAGTATCCAACAAGCTTCTAGTCCGCCCTTCTTCTCAAGTCTTCCCTTCACTTGGGAACACACTGCCACTGAGGAGACTTCACCTGAAGCGCAGCTACAGGTTTTGCAGCCCAAGGGGCTGGACGGGCAACTTAACTCAGAAGCTCCAACTGCCCTCTAGTCGGCCTTGGTTCTAAGTTCTTTCCTGACATGGGAACACACGGCCGCATAGGCCTCTTGGCCTTCAGAGCGTTTCTACGTGTTGGAAGCAGCAGGGCCTTAGCCTGCCCTTTACTTAGAGCTTGCAACTTGGCGTAGAGTCCGCCTTTGTGCTAAGTGCTTTCCTGGGCCGCATTGGCGAGCACTTCACTCAGAGTCTCCAACCTGCCTTAGAGTCCGCCTTGGTTCTAACCCCTTTCCTCAACTTGGGAGAACACTGCCCTCTAGTAGTGTTCGTCTTCGCTGCGTTGGTAAGGTTTGGGAAGCCTAAGGGCCTTCCCTGGAACTCAACTCGGTGTAGCCAACAGGCTTCTCGTCCGCCCCGGTTCTAAGGTCTTTCCTCCCCTGGGATCTCACGGCCCCCCCAGGAGACGTCACCTTAGGAGCGATGATACGTTTTGGAAGCAAAAGGGACCTGGGGTGCCCTGCCATGGGAGTGTCCAACTTGCCTCCAGTGCGACCTTGTTCTAACTTCTTTCCACAGCAGGGAACACGCTGCCCCATAGGAAACTTCACTTCAGGTCGAGTTTACGTGGCGGAAGCATAATTGTCTGGGCCTGCACTTAACGCGCAGTGTGCAACTTGCCTCGCGGGCGCCCCAGGTTCCAACTCCTTTGCACAGCCGGAGCCAACTGCCCTTTGGGAATCCTCCCCTGAAGGTCGCGTTCACGTTTTGGAAGCCGCAGCGTCTTTGCGTGCCCTTAACTCAGAGTATCCTACAAGCTTCTAGTCCGCCATTCTTCTCAAGTCTTCCCTTCACTTGGGAAAACACTGCCACTGAGGAGACTTCACCTGAAGCGCGGCTACAGGTTTTGCAACCCAAGGGGCTGGACGGGCAACTTAACTCAGAAGCTCCAACTGCTCTCTAGTCGGCCTTGGTTCTAAGTTCTTTCCTGACATGGGAACACACGGCCGCATAGGCCTCTTGGCCTTCAGAGCGTTTCTACGTGTTGGAAGCAGCAGGGCCTTAGCCTGCCCTTTACTTAGAGCTTGCAACTTGGCGTAGAGTCCGCCTTTGTGCTAAGTGCTTTCCTGGGCTGCATTGGCGAGCACTTCACTCAGAGTCTCCAACCTGCCTTAGAGTCCGCCTTCGTTCTAACCCCTTTCCTCAACTTGGGAGAACACTGCCCTCTAGTAGTGTTCATCTTCGCTGCGTTGGTAAGGTTTGGGAAGCCTAAGGGCCTTCCCTGGAACTCAACTCGGTGTAGCCAACAGGCTTCAAGTCCGCCCCGGTTCTAAGGTCTTTCCTCCCCTGGGATCTCACGGCCCCCCCAGGAGACGTCACCTTAGGAGCGATGATACGTTTTGGAAGCAAAAGGGACCTGGGTTGCCCTGCCCTGGGAGTGTCCAACTTGCCTCGAGTGCGGCCTTGTTCTAACTTCTTTCCACAGCAGGGAACACGCTGCCCCATAGGAAACTTCACTTCAGGTCGAGTTTACGTGGCGGAAGCATAAGGGTCTGGGCCTGCACTTAACGCGCAGTGTGCAACTTGCCTCGCGGGCGCCCCAGGTTCCAACTCCTTTGCACAGCCGGGAGCCAACTGCCCTTTGGGAATCCTCCCCAGAAAGTCGCGTTCACGTTTTGGAAGCCGCAGCGTCTTTGTGTGCCCTTAACTCAGAGTATCCAACAAGCTTCTAGTCCACCCTTCTTCTCAAGTCTTCCCTTCACTTGGGAACACACTGCCACTGAGGAGACTTCACCTGAAGTGCGGCTACAGGTTTTGCAGCCCAAGGGGCTGGACGGGCAACTTAACTCAGAAGCTCCAACTGCCCTCTAGTCGGCCTTGGTTCTAAGTTCTTTCCTGAAATGGGAACACACGGCCGCATAGGCCTCTTGGCCTTCAGAGCGTTTCTACGTGTTGGAAGCAGCAGGGCTTTAGCCTGCCCTTTACTTAGAGCTTGCAACTTGGCGTAGAGTCCCCCTTTGTGCTAAGTGCTTTCCTGGGCTGCATTGGCGAGCACTTCACTCAGAGTCTCCAACCTGCCTTAGAGTCCGCCTTGGTTCTAACCCCTTTCCTCAACTTGGGAGAACGCTGCCCTCTAGTAGTGTTCGTCTTCGCTGCGTTGGTAAGGTTTGGGAAGCCTAAGGGCCTTCCCTGGAACTCAACTCGGTGTAGCCAACAGGCTTCTCGTCCGCCCCGGGTCTAAGGTCTTTCCTCCCCTGGGATCTCACGGCCCCCCCAGGAGACGTCACCTTAGGAGCGATGATACGTTTTGGAAGCAAAAGGGACCTGGGGTGCCCTGCCCTGGGAGTGTCCAACTTGCCTCCAGTGCGGCCTTGTTCTAACTTCTTTCCACAGCAGGGAACACGCTGCCCCATAGGAAACTTCACTTCAGGTCGGGTTTACGTGGGGGAAGCATAAGGGTCTGGGCCTGCACTTAACGCGCAGTGTGCAACTTGCCTCGCGGGCGCCCCAGGTTCCAAGTCCTTTGCACAGCCGGGAGCCAACTGCCCTTTGGGAATCCTCCCCTGAAGTTCTCGTTCACGTTTTGGAAGCCGCAGCGTCTTTGCGTGCCCTTAACTCAGAGTATCCAACAAGCTTCTAGTACGCCCTTCTTCTCAAGTCTTCCCTTCACTTGGGAACACACTGCCACTGAGGAGACTTCACCTGAAGCGCGGCTACACGTTTTGCAGCCCAAGGGGCTGGACGGGCAACTTAACTCAGAAGATCCAACTGCCCTCTAGTCGGCCTTGGTTCTAAGTTCTTTCCTGACATGGGAACACACGGCCGCATAGGCCTCTTGGCCTTCAGAGCGTTTCTACGTGTTGGAAGCAGCAGGGCCTTAGCCTGCACTTTACTTAGAGCTTGCAACTTGGCGTAGAGTCCGCCTTTGTGCTAAGTGCTTTCCTGGGCTGCATTGGCGAGCACTTCACTCAGAGTCTCCAACCTGCCTTAGAGTCCGCCTTGGTTCTAACCCCTTTCCTCAACTTGGGAGAACGCTGCCCTCTAGTAGTGTTCGTCTTCGCTGCGTTGGTAAGGTTTGGGAAGCCTAAGGGCCTTCCCTGGAACTTAACTCGGTGTAGCCATCAGGCTTCTCGTCCGCCCCGGTTCTAAGGTCTTTCCTCCCCTGGGATCTCACGGCCCCCACAGGAGACGTCACCTTAGGAGCGATGATACGTTTTGGAAGCAAAAGGGACCTGGGGTGCCCTGCCCTGGGAGTGTCCAACTTGCCTCCAGTGCGGCCTTGTTCTAACTTCTTTCCACAGCAGGGAACACGCTGCCCCATAGGAAACTTCACTTCAGGTCGGGTTTACGTGGCGGAAGCATAAGGGTCTGGGCCTGCACTTAACGCCAGTGTGCAACTTGCCTCGCGGGCGCCCCAGGTTCCAAGTCCTTTGAACAGCCGGGAGCCAACTGCCCTTTGGGAATCCTCCCCTGAAGGTCGCGTTCACGCTTTGGAAGCCGCAGCGTCTTTGCGTGCCCTTAACTCAGAGTATCCAACAAGCTTCTAGTCCGCCCTTCTTCTCAAGTCTTCCCTTCACTTGGGAACACACTGCCACTGAGGAGACTTCACCTGAAGCGCGGCTACACGTTTTGCAGCCCAAGGGGCTGGACGGGCAACTGAACTCAGAAGCTCCAACTGCCCTCTAATCGGCCTTGGTTCTAAGTTCTTTCCTGACATGGGAACACACGGCCGCATAGGCCTCTTGGCCTTCAGAGCGTTTCTACGTGTTGGAAGCCGCAGGGCCTTAGCCTGCCCTTTACTTAGAGCTTGCAACTTGGCGTAGAGTCCGCCTTTGTGCTAAGTGCTTTCCTGGGCCGCATTGGCGAGCACTTCACTCAGAGTCTCCAACCTGCCTTAGAGTCCGCCTTGGTTCTAACCCCTTTCCTCAACTTTGGAGAACGCTGCCCTCTAGTAGTGTTCGTCTTCGCTGCGTTGGTAAGGTTTGGGAAGCCTAAGGGCCTTCCCTGGAACTCAACTCGGTGTAGCCAACAGGCTTCTCGTCCGCCCCGGTTCTAAGGTCTTTCCTCCCCTGGGATCTCACGGCCCCCCCAGCAGACGTCACCTTAGGAGCGATGATACGTTTTGGAAGCAAAAGGGACCTGGGGTGCCCTGCCCTGGGAGTGTCCAACTTGCCTCCAGTGCGGCCTTGTTCTAACTTCTTTCCACAGCAGGGAACACGCTGCCCCATAGGAAACTTCACTTCAGGTCGGGTTTACGTGGCGGAAGCATAAGGGTCTGGGCCTGCACTTAACGCGCAGTGTGCAACTTGCCTCGCGGGCGCCCCAGGTTCCAAGTCCTTTGCACAGCCGGGAGCCAACTGCCCTTTGGGAATCCTCCCCTGAAGGTCGCGTTCACGTTTTGGAAGGCGCAGCGTCTTTGCATGCCCTTAACTCAGAGTATCCAACAAGCTTCTAGTCCGCCCTTCTTCTCAAGTCTTCCCTTCACTTGGGAACACACTGCCACTGAGGAGACTTCACCTGAAGCGCGGCTACACGTTTTGCAGCCCAAGGGGCTGGGCGGGCAACTGAACTCAGAAGCTCCAACTGCCCTCTAGTCGGCCTTGTTTGTAAGTTCTTTCCTGACATGGGAGCACACGGCCGCATAGGCCTCTTGGCCTTCAGAGCGTTTCTACGTGTTGGAAGCAGCAGGGCCTTAGCCTGCCCTTTACTTAGAGCTTGCAACTTGGCGTAGAGTCCGCCTTTGTGCTAAGTGCTTTCCTGGGCCGCATTGGCGAGCACTTCACTCAGAGTCTCCAACCTGCCTTAGAGTCCGCCTTGGTTCTAACCCCTTTCCTCAAGTTGGGAGAACGCTGCCCTCTAGTAGTGTTCGTCTTCGCTGCGTTGGTAAGGTTTGGGAAGCCTAAGGGCCTTCCCTGGAACTCAACTCGGTGTAGCCAGCAGGCTTCTCGTCCGCCCCGGTTCTAAGTTCTTTCCTCCCCTGGGATCTCACGGCCCCCCCAGGAGACGTCACCTTAGGAGCGATGATACGTTTTGGAAGCAAAAGGGACCTGGGGTGCCCTGCCCTGGGAGTGTCCAACTTGCCTCCAGTGCGGCCTTGTTCTAACTTCTTTCCACAGCAGGGAACACGCTGCCCCATAGGAAACTTCACTTCAGGTCGGGTTTACGTGGCGGAAGCATAAGGGTCTGGGCCTGCACTTAACGCGCAGTGTGCAACTTGCCTCGCGGGCGCCCCAGGTTCCAAGTCCTTTGCACAGCCGGGAGCCAACTGCCCTTTGGGAATCCTCCCCTGAAGGTCGCGTTCACGTTTTGGAAGCCGCAGCGTCTTTGCGTTCCCTTAACTCAGAGTATCCAACAAGCTTCTAGTCCGCCCTTCTTCTCAAGTCTTCCCTTCACTTGGGAACACACTGCCACTGAGGAGACTTCACCTGAAGCGCGGCTACACGTTTTGCAGCCCAAGGGGCTGGACGGGCAACTGAACTCAGAAGCTCCAACTGCCCTCTAGTCGTCCTTGGTTCTAAGTTCTTTCCTGACATGGGAACACACGGCCGCATAGGCCTCTTGGCCTTCAGAGCATTTCTACGTGTTGGAAGCAGCAGGGCCATAGGCTGCCCTTTACTTAGAGCTTTCAACTTGGCGTAGAGTCCGCCTTTGTGCTAAGTGCTTTCCTGGGCCGCATTGGCGAGCACTTCACTCAGAGTCTCCAACCTGCCTTAGAGTCCGCCTTGGTTCTAACCCCTTTCCTCAACTTGGGAGAACGCTGCCCTCTAGTAGTGTTCGTCTTCGCTGCGTTGGTAAGGTTTGGGAAGCCTAAGGGCCTTCCCTGGAACTCAACTCGGTGTAGCCAGCAGGCTTCTCGTCCGCCCCGGTTCTAAGGTCTTTCCTCCCCTGGGATCTCACGGCCCCCCCAGGAGACGTCACCTTAGGAGCGATGATACGTTTTGGAAGCAAAAGGGACCTGGGGTGCCCTGCCCTGGGAGTGTCCAACTTGCCTCCAGTGCGGCCTTGTTCTAACATCTTTCCACAGCAGGGAACACGCTGCCCCATAGGAAACTTCACTTCAGGTCGAGTTTACGTGGCGGAAGCATAAGGGTCTGGGCCTGCACTTAAGGCGCAGTGTGCAACCTGCCTCGCGGGCGCCCCAGGTTCCAACTCCATTGCACAGCAGGGAGCCAACTGCCCTTTGGGAATCCTCCCCTGAAGGTCGCGTTCACGTTGTGGAAGCCGCAGCGTCTTTGCGTGCCCTTAACTCAGAGTATCCAACAAGCTTCTAGTCCGCCCTTCTTCTCAAGTCTTCCCTTCACTTGGGAACACACGGCCACTGAGGAGACTTCACCTGAAGCGCGGCTACAGGTTTTGCAGCCCAAGGGGCTGGACGGGCAACTGAACTCAGAAGCTCCAACTGCCCTCTAGTCGGCCTTGGTTCTAAGTTCATTCCTGACATGGGAACACACGGCCGCATAGGCCTCTTGGCCTTCAGAGCGTTTCTACGTGTTGGAAGCAGCAGGGCCTTAGCCTGCCCTTTACTTAGAGCTTGCAACTTGGCGTAGAGTCCGCCTTTGTGCTAAGTGCTTTCCTGGGCCGCATTGGCGAGCACTTCACTCAGAGTCTCCAACCTGCCTTAGAGTCCGCCTTGGTTCTAACCCCTTTCCTCAACTTGGGAGAACGCTGCCCTCTAGTAGTGTTCGTCTTCGCTGCGTTGGTAAGGTTTGGGAAGCCTAAGGGCCTTCCCTGGAACTCAACTCGGTGTAGCCAGCAGGCTTCTCGTCCGCCCCGGTTCTAAGGTCTTTCCTCCCCTGGGATCTCACGGCCCCCCCAGGAGACGTCACCTTAGGAGCGATGATACGTTTTGGAAGCAAAAGGGACCTGGGGTGCCCTGCCCTGGGAGTGTCCAACTTGCCTCCAGTGCGGCCTTGTTCTAACATCTTTCCACAGCAGGGAACACGCTGCCCCATAGGAAACTTCACTTCAGGTCGAGTTTACGTGGCGGAAGCATAAGGGTCTGGGCCTGCACTTAACGCGCAGTGTGCAACTTGCCTCGCGGGCGCCCCAGGTTCCAACTCCATTGCACAGCAGGGAGCCAACTGCCCTTTGGGAATCCTCCCCTGAAGGTCGCGTTCACGTTTTGGAAGCCGCAGCGTCTTCGCGTGCCCTTAACTCAGAGTATCCAACAAGCTTCTAGTCCGCCCTTCTTCTCAAGTCTTACCTTCAATTGGGAACACACGGCCACTGAGGAGACTTCACCTGAAGCGCGGCTACACGTTTTGCAGCCCAAGGGTCTGGACGGGCAACTGAACTCAGAAGCTCCAACTGCCCTCTAGTCGGCCTTGGTTCTAAGTTCTTTCCTGATATGGGAACACACGGCCGCATAGGCCTCTTAGCCTTCAGAGCGTTTCTACGTGTTGGAAGCAGCAGGGCCTTAGCCTGCCCTTTACTTAGAGCTTGCAACTTGGCGTAGAGTCCGCCTTTGTGCTAAGTGCTTTCCTGGGCCGCATTGGCGAGCACTTCCCTCAGAGTCTCCAACCTGCCTTAGAGTCCGCCTTGGTTCTAACCCCTTTCCTCAACTTGGGAGAACGCTGCCCTCTAGTAGTGTTCGTCTTCGCTGCGTTGGTAAGGTTTGGGAAGCCTAAGGGCCTTCCCTGGAACTCAACTCGGTGTAGCCAACAGGCTTCTCGTCCGCCCCGGTTCTATGGTCTTTCCTCCCCTGGGATCTCACGGCCCCCCCAGCAGACGTCACCTTAGGAGCGATGATACGTTTTGGAAGCAAAAGGGACCTGGGGTGCCCTGCCCTGGGAGTGTCCAACTTGCCTCCAGTGCGGCCTTGTTCTAACTTCTTTCCACAGCAGGGAACACGCTGCCCCATAGGAAACTTCACTTCAGGTCGGGTTTACGTGGCGGAAGCATAAGGGTCTGGGCCTGCACTTAACGCGCAGTGTGCAACTTGCCTCGCGGGCGCCCCAGGTTCCAAGTCCTTTGCACAGCCGGGAGCCAACTGCCCTTTGGGAATCCTCCCCTGAAGGTCGCGTTCACGTTTTGGAAGCCGCAGCGTCTTTGCGTGCCCTTAACTCAGAGTATCCAACAAGCTTCTAGTCCGCCGTTCTTCTCAAGTCTTCCCTTCACTTGGGAGCACACTGCCACTGAGGAGACTTCACCTGAAGCGCGGCTACACGTTTTGCAGCCCAAGGGGCTGGACGGGCAACTAAACTCAGAAGCTCCCACTGCCCTCTAGTCGGCCTTGGTTCTAAGTTCTTTCCTGACATGGGAACACACGGCCGCATAGGCCTCTTGGCCTTCAGAGCGTTTCTACGTGTTGGAAGCAGCAGGGCCTTAGCCTGCCCTTTACTTAGAGCTTGCAACTTGGCGTAGAGTCCGCCTTTGTGCTAAGTGCTTTCCTGGGCCGCATTGGAGAGCACTTCACTCAGAGTCTCCAACCTGCCTTAGAGTCCGCCTTGGTTCTAACCCCTTTCCTCAACTTGGGAGAACGCTGCCCTCTAGTAGTGTTCGTCTTCGCTGCGTTGGTAAGGTTTGGGAAGCCTAAGGGCCTTCCCTGGAACTCAACTCGGTGTAGCCCACAGGCTTCTCGTCCGCCCCGGTTCCAAGGTCTTTCCTCCCCTGGGATCTCACGGCCCCCCCAGGAGACGTCACCTTAGGAGCGATGATACGTTTTGGAAGCAAAAGGGACCTGGGGTGCCCTGCCCTGGGAGTGTCCAACTTGCCTCCAGTGCGGCCTTGTTCTAACTTCTTTCCACAGCAGGGAACACGCTGCCCCATAGGAAACTTCACTTCAGGTCGGGTTTACGTTGTGGAAGCATAAGGGTCTGGGCCTGCACTTAACGCGCAGTGTGCAACTTGCCTCGCGGGCGCCCCAGGTTCCAAGTCCTTTGCACAGCCGGGAGCCAACTGCCCTTTGGGAATCCTCCCCTGAAGGTCGCGTTCACGTTTTGGAAGCCGCAGCGTCTTTGCGTGCCCTTAACTCAGAGTATCCAACAAGCTTCTAGTCCGCCCTTCTTCTCAAGTCTTCCCTTCACTTGGGAACACACGGCCACTGAGGAGACTTCACCTGAAGCGCGGCTACAGGTTTTGCAGCCCAAGGGGCTGGACGGGCAACTTAACTCAGAAGCTCCAACTGCCCTCTAGTCGGCCTTGGTTCTAAGTTCTTTCCTGACATGGGAACACACGGCCGCATAGGCCTCTTGGCCTTCAGAGCGTTTCTACGTGTTGGAAGCAACAGGGCCTTAGCCTGCCCTTTACTTAGAGCTTGCAACTTGGCGTAGAGTCCGCCTTTGTGCTAAGTGCTTTCCTGGGGTGCATTGGAGAGCACTTCCCTCAGAGTCTCCAACCTGCCTTAGAGTCCGCCTTGGTTCTAACCCCTTTCCTCTACTTGGGAGAACGCTGCCCTCTAGTAGTGTTCGTCTTCGCTGCGTTGGTAAGGTTTGGGAAGCCTAAGGGCCTTCCCTGGAACTCAACTCGGTGTAGCCAGCAGGCTTCTCGTCCGCCCCGGTTCTAAGGTCTTTCCTCCCCTGGGATCTCACGGCCCCCCCAGGAGACGTCACCTTAGGAGCGATGATACGTTTTGGAAGCAAAAGGGACCTGGGGTGCCCTGCCCTGGGAGTGTCCAACTTGCCTCCAGTGCGGCCTTGTTCTAACTTCTTTCCACAGCAGGGAACACGCTGCCCCATAGGAAACTTCACTTCAGGTCGGGTTTACGTGGCGGAAGCATAAGGGTCTGGGCCTGCACTTAACGCGCAGTGTGCAACTTGCCTCGCGGGCGCCCCAGGTTCCAAGTCCTTTGCACAGCCGGGAGCCAACTGCCCTTTGGGAATCCTCCCCTGAAGGTCGCGTTCACGTTTTGGAAGCCGCAGCGTCTTTGCGTGCCCTTAACTCAGAGTATCCAACAAGCTTCTAGTCCGCCCTTCTTCTCAAGTCTTCCCTTCACTTGGGAACACACTGCCACTGAGGAGACTTCACCTGAAGCGCGGCTACACGTTTTGCCGCCCAAGGGGCTGGACGGGCAACTGAACTCAGAAGCTCCAACTGCCCTCTAGTCGGCCTTGGTTCTAAGTTCTTTCCTGACATGGGAGCACACGGCCGCATAGGCCTCTTGGCCTTCAGAGCGTTTCTACGTGTTGGAAGCAGCAGGGCCTTAGCCTGCCCTTTACTTAGAGCTTGCAACTTGGCGTAGAGTCCGCCTTTGTGCTAAGTGCTTTCCTGGGCCGCATTGGCGAGCACTTCACTCAGAGTCTCCAACCTGCCTTAGAGTCCGCCTTGGTTCTAACCCCTTTCCTCAACTTGGGAGACGCTGCCCTCTAGTAGTGTTCGTCTTCGCTGCGTTGGTAAGGTTTGGGAAGCCTAAGGGCCTTCCCTGGAACTCAACACGGTGTAGCCAGCAGGCTTCTCGTCCGCCCCGGTACTAAGGTCTTTCCTCCCCTGGGATCTCACGGCCCCCCCAGGAGACGTCACCTTAGGAGCGATGATACGTTTTGGAAGCAAAAGGGACCTGGGGTGCCCTGCCCTGGGAGTGTCCAACTTGCCTCCAGTGCGGCCTTGTTCTAACTTATTTCCACAGCAGGGAACACGCTGCCCCATAGGAAACTTCACTTCAGGTCGGGTTTACGTGGCGGAAGCATAAGGGTCTGGGCCTGCACTTAACGCGCAGTGTGCAACTTGCCTCGCGGGCGCCCCAGGTTCCAAGTCCTTTGCACAGCCGGGAGCCAACTGCCCTTTGGGAATCCTCCCCTGAAGGTCGCGTTCACGTTTTGGAAGCCGCAGCGTCTTTGCGTGCCCTTAACTCAGAGTATCCAACAAGCTTCTAGTCCGCCCTTCTTCTCAAGTCTTCCCTTCACTTGGGAACACACAGCCACTGAGGAGACTTCACCTGAAGCGCGGCTACACGTTTTGCAGCCCAAGGGGCTGGACGGGCAACTGAACTCAGAAGCTCCAACTGCCCTCTAGTCGGCCTTGGTTCTAAGTTCTTTCCTGACATGGGAACACACGGCCGCATAGGCCTCTTGGCCTTCAGAGCGTTTCTACGTGTTGGAAGCAGCAGGGCCTTAGCCTGCCCTTTACTTAGAGCTTGCAACTTGGCGTAGAGTCCGCCTTTGTGCTAAGTGCTTTCCTGGGCCGCATTGGCGAGCCCTTCACTCAGAGTCTCCAACCTGCCTTAGAGTCCGCCTTGGTTCTAACCCCTTTCCTCAACTTGGGAGAACGCTGCCCTCTAGTAGTGTTCGTCTTCGCTGCGTTGGTAAGGTTTGGGAAGCCTAAGGGCCTTCCCTGGAACTCAACTCGGTGTTGCCAACAGGCTTCTCGTCCGCCCCGGTTCTAAGGTCTTTCCTCCCCTGGGATCTCACGGCCCCCCAGGAGACGTCACCTTAGGAGCGATGATACGTTTTGGAAGCAAAAGGGACCTGGGGTGCCCTGCCCTGGGAGTGTCCAACTTGCCTCCAGTGCGGCCTTGTTCTAACTTCTTTCCACAGCAGGGAACACGCTGCCCCATAGGAAACTTCACTTCAGGTCGGGTTTACGTGGCGGAAGCATAAGGGTCTGGGCCTGCACTTAACGCGCAGTGTGCAACTTGCCTCGCGGGCGCCCCAGGTTCCAAGTCCTTTGCACAGCCGGGAGCCAACTGCCCTTTGGGAATCCTCCCCTGAAGGTCGCGTTCACGTTTTGGAAGCCGCAGCGTCTTTGCGTGCCCTTAACTCAGAGTATCCAACAAGCTTCTAGTCCGCCCTTCTTCTCAAGTCTTCCCTTCACTTGGGAACACAATGCCACTGAGGAGACTTCACCTGAAGCGCGGCTACACGTTTTGCAGCCCAAGGGGCTGGACGGGCAACTTAACTCAGAAGCTCCAACTGCCCTCTAGTCGGCCTTGGTTCTAAGTTCTTTCCTGACATGGGAACACACGGCCGCATAGGCCTCTTGGCCTTCAGAGCGTTTCTACGTGTTGGAAGCAGCAGGGCCTTAGCCTGCCCTTTACTTAGAGCTTGCAACTTGGCGTAGAGTCCGCCTTTGTGCTAAGTGCTTTCCTGGGCCGCATTGGCGAGCCCTACACTCAGAGTCTCCAACCTGCCTTAGAGTCCGCCTTGGTTCTAACCCCTTTCCTCAACTTGGGAGAACGCTGCCCTCTAGTAGTGGTCGTCTTCGCTGCGTTGGTAAGGTTTGGGAAGCCTAAGGGCCTTCCCTGGAACTCAACTCGGTGTAGCCAACAGGCTTCTCGTCCGCCTCGGTTCTAAGGTCTTTCCTCCCCTGGGATCTCACGGCCCCCCCAGCAGACGTCACCTTAGGAGCGATGATACGTTTTGGAAGCAAAAGGGACCTGGGGTGCCCTGCCCTGGGAGTGTCCAAATTGCCTCCAGTGCGGCCTTGTTCTAACTTCTTTCCACAGCAGGGAACACGCTGCCCCATAGGAAACTTCACTTCAGGTCGGGTTTACGTGGCGGAAGCATAAGGGTCTGGGCCTGCACTTAACGCGCAGTGTGCAACTTGCCTCGCGGGCGCCCCAGGTTCCAAGTCCTTTGCACAGCCGGGAGCCAACTGCCCTTTGGGAATCCTCCCCTGAAGGTCGCGTTCACGTTTTGGAAGCCGCAGCGTCTTTGCGTGCCCTTAACTCAGAGTATCCAACAAGCTTCTAGTCCGCCCTTCTTCTCAAGTCTTCCCTTCACTTGGGAACACACTGCCACTGAGGAGACTTCACCTGAAGCGCGGCTACACGTTTTGCAGCCCAAGGTGCTGGACGGGCAACTTAACTCAGAAGCTCCAACTGCCCTCTAGTCGGCCTTGGTTCTAAGTTCTTTCCTGACATGGGAACACACGGCCGCATAGGCCTCTTGGCCTTCAGAGCGTTTCTAAGTGTTGGAAGCAGCAGGGCCTTAGCCTGCCCTTTACTTAGAGCTTGCAACTTGGCGTAGAGTCCGCCTTTGTGCTAAGTGCTTTCCTGGGCCGCATTGGCGAGCACTTCCCTCAGAGTCTCCAACCTGCCTTAGAGTCCGCCTTGGTTCTAACCCCTTTCCTCAACTTGGGAGAACGCTGCCCTCTAGTAGTGTTCGTCTTCGCTGCGTTGGTAAGGTTTGGGAAGCCTAAGGGCCTTCCCTGGAACTCAACTCGGTGTAGCCAGCAGGCTTCTCGTCCGCCCCGGTTCTAAGGTCTTTCCTCCCCTGGGATCTCACGGCCCCCCCAGGAGACGTCACCTTAGGAGCGATGATATGTTTTGGAAGCAAAAGGGACCTGGGGTGCCCTCTCCTGGGAGTGTCCAACTTGCCTCCAGTGCGGCCTTGTTCTAACTTCTTTCCACAGCAGGGAACACGCTGCCGCATAGGAAACTTCACTTCAGGTCGGGTTTACGTGGCGGAAGCATAAGGGTCTGGGCCTGCACTTAACGCGCAGTGTGCAACTTGCCTCGCGGGTGCCCCAGGTTCCAAGTCCTTTGCACAGCCGGGAGCCAACTGCCCTTTGGGAATCCTCCCCTGAAGGTCGCGTTCACGTTTTGGAAGCCGCAGCGTCTTTGCGTGCCCTTAACTCAGAGTATCCAACAAGCTTCTACTCCGCCGTTCTTCTCAAGTCTTCCCTTCACTTGGGAACACACTGCCACTGAGGAGACTTCACCTGAAGCGCGGCTACACGTTTTGCAGCCCAAGGGGCTGGACGGGCAACTAAACTCAGAAGCTCCAACTGCCCTCTAGTCGGCCTTGGTTCTAAGTTCTTTCCTGACATGGGAACACACGGCCGCATAGGCCTCTTGGCCTTCAGAGCGTTTCTACGTGTTGGAAGCAGCAGGGCCTTAGCCTGCCCTTTACTTAGAGCTTGCAACTTGGCGTAGAGTCCGCCTTTGTGCTAAGTGCTTTCCTGGGCCGCATTGGCGAGCACTTCACTCAGAGTCTCCAACCTGCCTTAGAGTCCGCCTTGGTTCTAACCCCTTTCCTCAACTTGGGAGAACGCTGCCCTCTAGTAGTGTTCGTCTTCGCTGCGTTGGTAAGGTTTGGGAAGCCTAAGGGCCTTCCCTGGAACTCAACTCGGTGTAGCCCACAGGCTTCTCGTCCGCCCCGGTTCCAAGGTCTTTCCTCCCCTGGGATCTCACGGCCCCCCCAGGAGACGTCACCTTAGGAGCGATGATACGTTTTGGAAGCAAAAGGGACCTGGGGTGCCCTGCCCTGGGAGTGTCCAACTTGCCTCCAGTGCGGCCTTGTTCTAACTTCTTTCCACAGCAGGGAACACGCTGCCCCATAGGAAACTTCACTTCAGGTCGGGTTTACGTGGCGGAAGCATAAGGGTCTGGGCCTGCACTTAACGCGCAGTGTGCAACTTGCCTCGCGGGCGCCCCAGGTTCCAAGTCCTTTGCACAGCCGGGAGCCAACTGCCCTTTGGGAATCCTCCCCTGAAGGTCGCGTTCACGTTTTGGAAGCCGCAGCGTCTTTGCGTGCCCTTAACTCAGAGTATCCAACAAGCTTCTAGTCCGCCCTTCTTCTCAAGTCTTCCCTTCACTTGGGAACACACGGCCACTGAGGAGACTTCACCTGAAGCGCGGCTACAGGTTTTGCAGCCCAAGGGGCTGGACGGGCAACTTAACTCAGAAGCTCCAACTGCCCTCTAGTCGGCCTTGGTTCTAAGTTCTTTCCTGACATGGGAACACACGGCCGCATAGGCCTCTTGGCCTTCAGAGCGTTTCTACGTGTTGGAAGCAGCAGGGCCTTAGCCTGCCCTTTACTTAGAGCTTGCAACTTGGCGTAGAGTCCGCCTTTGTGCTAAGTGCTTTCCTGGGGTGCATTGGAGAGCACTTCCCTCTGAGTCTCCAACCTGCCTTAGAGTCCGCCTTGGTTCTAACCCCTTTCCTCTACTTGGGAGAACGCTGCCCTCTAGTAGTGTTCGTCTTCGCTGCGTTGGTAAGGTTTGGGAAGCCTAAGGGCCTTCCCTGGAACTCAACTCGGTGTAGCCAGCAGGCTTCTCGTCCGCCCCGGTACTAAGGTCTTTCCTCCCCTGGGATCTCACGGCCCCCCCAGGAGACGTCACCTTAGGAGCGATGATACGTTTTGGAAGCAAAAGGGACCTGGGGTGCCCTGCCCTGGGAGTGTCCAACTTGCCTCCAGTGCGGCCTTGTTCTAACTTCTTTCCACAGCAGGGAACACGCTGCCCCATAGGAAACTTCACTTCAGGTCGGGTTTACGTGGCGGAAGCATAAGGGTCTGGGCCTGCACTTAACGCGCAGTGTGCAACTTGCCTCGCGGGCGCCCCAGGTTCCAAGTCCTTTGCACAGCCGGGAGCCAACTGCCCTTTGGGAATCCTCCCCTGAAGGTCGCGTTCACGTTTTGGAAGCCGCAGCGTCTTTGCGTGCCCTTAACTCAGAGTATCCAACAAGCTTCTAGTCCGCCCTTCTTCTCAAGTCTTCCCTTCACTTGGGAACACACTGCCACTGAGGAGACTTCACCTGAAGCGCGGCTACACGTTTTGCCGCCCAAGGGGCTGGACGGGCAACTGAACTCAGAAGCTCCAACTGCCCTCTAGTCGGCCTTGGTTCTAAGTTCTTTCCTGACATGGGAACACACGGCCGCATAGGCCTCTTGGCCTTCAGAGCGTTTCTACGTGTTGGAAGCAGCAGGGCCTTAGCCTGCCCTTTACTTAGAGCTTGAAACTTGGCGTAGAGTCCGCCTTTGTGCTAAGTGCTTTCCTGGGCCGCATTGGCGAGCACTTCACTCAAAGTCTCCAACCTGCCTTAGAGTCCGCCTTGGTTCTAACCCCTTTCCTCAACTTGGGAGAATGCTGCCCTCTAGTAGTGTTCGTCTTCGCTGCGTTGGTAAGGTTTGGGAAGCCTAAGGGCCTTCCCTGGAACTCAACTCGGTGTAGCCAGCAGGCTTCTCGTCCGCCCCGGTTCTAAGGTCTTTCCTCCCCTGGGATCTCACGGCCCCCCCAGGAGACGTCACCTTAGGAGCGATGATACGTTTTGGAAGCAAAAGGACCTGGGGTGCCCTGCCCTGGGAGTGTCCAACTTGCCTCCAGTGCGGCCTTGTTCTAACTTCTTTCCACAGCAGGGAACACGCTGCCCCATAGGAAACTTCACTTCAGGTCGGGTTTACGTGGCGGAAGCATAAGGGTCTGGGCCTGCACTTAACGCGCAGTGTGCAACTTGCCTCGCGGGCGCCCCAGGTTCCAACTCCTTTGCACAGCCGGGAGCCAACTGCCCTTTGGGAATCCTCCCCTGAAGGTCGCGTTCACGTTGTGGAAGCCGCAGCGTCTTTGCGTGCCCTTAACTCAGAGTATCCAACAAGCTTCTAGTCCGCCGTTCTTCTCAAGTCTTCCCTTCACTTGGGAACACACTGCCACTGAGGAGACTTCACCTGAAGCGCGGCTACAGGTTTTGCATCCCAAGGGGCTGGAAGGGCAACTTAACTCAGAAGCTCCAACTGCCCTCTAGTCGGCCTTGGTTCTAAGTTCTTTCCTGACATGGGAACACACGGCCGCATAGGCCTCTTGGCCTTCAGAGCGTTTCTACGTGTTGGAAGCAGCAGGGCCTTAGCCTGCCTTTACTTAGAGCTTGCAACTTGGCGTAGAGTCCGCCTTTGTGCTAAGTGCTTTCCTGGGCCGCATTGGCGAGCACTTCACTCAGAGTCTCCAACCTGCCTTAGAGTCCGCCTTGGTTCTAACCCCTTTCCTCAACTTGGGAGAACGCTGCCCTCTAGTAGTGTTCGTCTTCGCTGCATTGGTAATGTTTGGGAAGCCTAAGGGCCTTCCCTGGAACTCAACTCGGTGTAACCAGCAGGCTTCTCGTCCGCCCCGGTTCTAAGGTCTTTCCTCCCCTGGGATCTCACGGCACCCCCCAGGAGACGTCACCTTAGGTGCGATGATACGTTTTGAAGCAAAAGGGACCTGGGGTGCCCTGCCCTGGGAGTGTCCAACTCGCCTCCAGTGCGGCCTTGTTCTAACTTCTTTCCACAGCAGGGAACACGCTGCCGCATAGGAAACTTCACTTCAGGTCGGGTTTACGTGGCAGAAGCATAAGGGTGTGGGCCTGCACTTAACGCGCAGTGTGCAACTTGCCTCGCGGGCGCCCCAGGTTCCAAGTCCTTTGCACAGCCCGGAGCCAACTGCCCTTTGGGAATCCTCCCCTGAAGGTCGCGTTCACGTTTTGGAAGCCGCAGCGTCTTTGCGTGCCCTTAACTCAGAGTATCCAACAAGCTTCTAGTCCGCCCTTCTTCTCAAGTCTTCCCTTCACTTGGGAACACACTGCCACTGAGGAGACTTCACCTGAAGCGCGGCTACAGGTTTTGCAGCCCAAGGGGCTGGACGGGCAACTTAATTCAGAAGCTCCAACTGCCCTCTAGCCGGCCTTGGTTCTAAGTTCTTTCCTGACATGGGAACACACGGCCGCATAGGCCTCTTGGCCTTCAGAGCGTTTCTACGTGTTGGAAGCAGCAGGGCCCTAGCCTGCCCTTTACTTAGAGCTTGCAACTTGGCGTAGAGTCCGCCTTTGTGCTAAGTGCTTTCCTGGGCTGCATTGGCGAGCACTTCACTCAGAGTCTCCAACCTGCCTTAGAGTCCGCCTTGGTTCTAACCCCTTTCCTCAACTTGGGAGAATGCTGCCCTCAAGTAGTGTTCGTCTTCGCTGCGTTGGTAAGGTTTGGGAAGCCTAAGGGCCTTCCCTGGAACTCAACTCGGTGTAGCCATCAGGCTTCTCGTCCGCCCCGGTTCTAAGTTCTTTCCTCCCCTGGGATATCACGGCCCCCCCAGGAGACGTCACCTTAGGAGCGATGATACGTTTTGGAAGCAAAAGGGACCTGGGGTGCCCTGCCCTGGGAGTGTCCAACTTGCCTCCAGTGCGGCCTTGTTCTAGCTTCTTTCCACAGCAGGGAACACGCTGCCCCATAGGAAACATCACTTCAGGTCGAGTTTACGTGGCGGAAGCATAAGGGTCTGGGCCTGCACTTAACGGGCAGTGTGCAACTTGCCTCGCGGGCGCCCCAGGTTCCAACTCCTTTGCACAGCCGGGAGCCAACTGCCCTTTGGGAATCCTCCCCTGAAGGTCGCGTTCACGTTTTGGAAGCCGCAGCGTCTTTCCGTGCCCTTAACTCAGAGTATCCAACAAGCTTCTAGTCCGCCCTTCTTCTCAAGTCTTCCCTTCACTTGGGAACACACTGCCACTGAGGAGACTTCACCTGAAGCGCAGCTACAGGTTTTGCAGCCCAAGGGGCTGGACGGGCAACTTAACTCAGAAGCTCCAACTGCCCTCTAGTCGGCCTTGGTTCTAAGTTCTTTCCTGACATGGGAACACACGGCCGCATAGGCCTCTTGGCCTTCAGAGCGTTTCTACGTGTTGGAAGCAGCAGGGCCTTAGCCTGCCCTTTACTTAGAGCTTGCAACTTGGCGTAGAGTCCGCCTTTGTGCTAAGTGCTTTCCTGGGCCGCATTGGCGAGCACTTCACTCAGAGTCTCCAACCTGCCTTAGAGTCCGCCTTGGTTCTAACCCCTTTCCTCAACTTGGGAGAACACTGCCCTCTAGTAGTGTTCGTCTTCGCTGCGTTGGTAAGGTTTGGGAAGCCTAAGGGCCTTCCCTGGAACTCAACTCGGTGTAGCCAACAGGCTTCTCGTCCGCCCCGGTTCTAAGGTCTTTCCTCCCCTGGGATCTCACGGCCCCCCCAGGAGACGTCACCTTAGGAGCGATGATACGTTTTGGAAGCAAAAGGGACCTGGGGTGCCCTGCCATGGGAGTGTCCAACTTGCCTCCAGTGCGACCTTGTTCTAACTTCTTTCCACAGCAGGGAACACGCTGCCCCATAGGAAACTTCACTTCAGGTCGAGTTTACGTGGCGGAAGCATAATTGTCTGGGCCTGCACTTAACGCGCAGTGTGCAACTTGCCTCGCGGGCGCCCCAGGTTCCAACTCCTTTGCACAGCCGGAGCCAACTGCCCTTTGGGAATCCTCCCCTGAAGGTCGCGTTCACGTTTTGGAAGCCGCAGCGTCTTTGCGTGCCCTTAACTCAGAGTATCCTACAAGCTTCTAGTCCGCCATTCTTCTCAAGTCTTCCCTTCACTTGGGAAAACACTGCCACTGAGGAGACTTCACCTGAAGCGCGGCTACAGGTTTTGCAACCCAAGGGGCTGGACGGGCAACTTAACTCAGAAGCTCCAACTGCTCTCTAGTCGGCCTTGGTTCTAAGTTCTTTCCTGACATGGGAACACACGGCCGCATAGGCCTCTTGGCCTTCAGAGCGTTTCTACGTGTTGGAAGCAGCAGGGCCTTAGCCTGCACTTTACTTAGAGCTTGCAACTTGGCGTAGAGTCCGCCTTTGTGCTAAGTGCTTTCCTGGGCCGCATTGGCGAGCACTTCACTCAGAGTCTCCAACCTGCCTTAGAGTCCGCCTTGGTTCTAACCCCTTTCCTCAACTTGGGAGAACACTGCCCTCTAGTAGTGTTCGTCTTCGCTGCGTTGGTAAGGTTTGGGAAGCCTAAGGGCCTTCCCTGGAACTCAACTCGGTGTAGCCAACAGGCTTCTCGTCCGCCCCGGTTCTAAGGTCTTTCCTCCCCTGGGATCTCACGGCCCCCCCAGGAGACGTCACCTTAGGAGCGATGATACGTTTTGGAAGCAAAAGGGACCTGGGGTGCCCTGCCATGGGAGTGTCCAACTTGCCTCCAGTGCGACCTTGTTCTAACTTCTTTCCACAGCAGGGAACACGCTGCCCCATAGGAAACTTCACTTCAGGTCGAGTTTACGTGGCGGAAGCATAATTGTCTGGGCCTGCACTTAACGCGCAGTGTGCAACTTGCCTCGCGGGCGCCCCAGGTTCCAACTCCTTTGCACAGCCGGGAGCCAACTGCCCTTTGGGAATCCTCCCCTGAAGGTCGCGTTCACGTTTTGGAAGCCGCAGCGTCTTTGCGTGCCCTTAACTCAGAGTATCCTACAAGCTTCTAGTCCGCCCTTCTTCTCAAGTCTTCCCTTCACTTGGGAAAACACTGCCACTGAGGAGACTTCACCTGAAGCGCGGCTACACGTTTTGCAACCCAAGGGGCTGGACGGGCAACTTAACTCAGAAGCTCCAACTGCTCTCTAGTCGGCCTTGGTTCTAAGTTCTTTCCTGACATGGGAACACACGGCCGCATAGGCCTCTTGGCCTTCAGAGCGTTTCTACGTGTTGGAAGCAGCAGGGCCTTAGCCTGCCCTTTACTTAGAGCTTGCAACTTGGCGTAGAGTCCGCCTTTGTGCTAAGTGCTTTCCTGGGCTGCATTGGCGAGCACTTCACTCAGAGTCTCCAACCTGCCTTAGAGTCCGCCTTCGTTCTAACCCCTTTCCTCAACTTGGGAGAACACTGCCCTCTAGTAGTGTTCATCTTCGCTGCGTTGGTAAGGTTTGGGAAGCCTAAGGGCCTTCCCTGGAACTCAACTCGGTGTAGCCAACAGGCTTCAAGTCCGCCCCGGTTCTAAGGTCTTTCCTCCCCTGGGATCTCACGGCCCCCCCAGGAGACGTCACCTTAGGAGCGATGATACGTTTTGGAAGCAAAAGGGACCTGGGTTGCCCTGCCCTGGGAGTGTCCAACTTGCCTCGAGTGCGGCCTTGTTCTAACTTCTTTCCACAGCAGGGAACACGCTGCCCCATAGGAAACTTCACTTCAGGTCGAGTTTACGTGGCGGAAGCATAAGGGTCTGGGCCTGCACTTAACGCGCAGTGTGCAACTTGCCTCGCGGGCGCCCCAGGTTCCAACTACTTTGCACAGCCGGGAGCCAACTGCCCTTTGGGAATCCTCCCCTGAAAGTCGCGTTCACGTTTTGGAAGCCGCAGCGTCTTTGTGTGCCCTTAACTCAGAGTATCCAACAAGCTTCTAGTCCACCCTTCTTCTCAAGTCTTCCCTTCACTTGGGAACACACTGCCACTGAGGAGACTTCACCTGAAGTGCGGCTACAGGTTTTGCAGCCCAAGGGGCTGGACGGGCAACTTAACTCAGAAGCTCCAACTGCCCTCTAGTCGGCCTTGGTTCTAAGTTCTTTCCTGAAATGGGAACACACGGCCGCATAGGCCTCTTGGCCTTCAGAGCGTTTCTACGTGTTGGAAGCAGCAGGGCTTTAGCCTGCCCTTTACTTAGAGCTTGCAACTTGGCGTAGAGTCCCCCTTTGTGCTAAGTGCTTTCCTGGGCTGCATTGGCGAGCACTTCACTCAGAGTCTCCAACCTGCCTTAGAGTCCGCCTTGGTTCTAACCCCTTTCCTCAACTTGGGAGAACGCTGCCCTCTAGTAGTGTTCGTCTTCGCTGCGTTGGTAAGGTTTGGGAAGCCTAAGGGCCTTCCCTGGAACTCAACTCGGTGTAACCAGCAGGCTTCTCGTCCGCCCCGGTTCTAAGGTCTTTCCTCCCCTGGGATCTCACGGCACCCCCCAGGAGACGTCACCTTAGGTGCGATGATACGTTTTGAAGCAAAAGGGACCTGGGGTGCCCTGCCCTGGGAGTGTCCAACTCGCCTCCAGTGCGGCCTTGTTCTAACTTCTTTCCACAGCAGGGAACACGCTGCCGCATAGGAAACTTCACTTCAGGTCGGGTTTACGTGGCAGAAGCATAAGGGTGTGGGCCTGCACTTAACGCGCAGTGTGCAACTTGCCTCGCGGGCGCCCCAGGTTCCAAGTCCTTTGCACAGCCCGGAGCCAACTGCCCTTTGGGAATCCTCCCCTGAAGGTCGCGTTCACGTTTTGGAAGCCGCAGCGTCTTTGCGTGCCCTTAACTCAGAGTATCCAACAAGCTTCTAGTCCGCCCTTCTTCTCAAGTCTTCCCTTCACTTGGGAACACACTGCCACTGAGGAGACTTCACCTGAAGCGCGGCTACAGGTTTTGCAGCCCAAGGGGCTGGACGGGCAACTTAATTCAGAAGCTCCAACTGCCCTCTAGCCGGCCTTGGTTCTAAGTTCTTTCCTGACATGGGAACACACGGCCGCATAGGCCTCTTGGCCTTCAGAGCGTTTCTACGTGTTGGAAGCAGCAGGGCCCTAGCCTGCCCTTTACTTAGAGCTTGCAACTTGGCGTAGAGTCCGCCTTTGTGCTAAGTGCTTTCCTGGGCTGCATTGGCGAGCACTTCACTCAGAGTCTCCAACCTGCCTTAGAGTCCGCCTTGGTTCTAACCCCTTTCCTCAACTTGGGAGAATGCTGCCCTCAAGTAGTGTTCGTCTTCGCTGCGTTGGTAAGGTTTGGGAAGCCTAAGGGCCTTCCCTGGAACTCAACTCGGTGTAGCCAGCAGGCTTCTCGTCCGCCCCGGTTCTAAGTTCTTTCCTCCCCTGGGATATCACGGCCCCCCCAGGAGACGTCACCTTAGGAGCGATGATACGTTTTGGAAGCAAAAGGGACCTGGGGTGCCCTGCCCTGGGAGTGTCCAACTTGCCTCCAGTGCGGCCTTGTTCTAGCTTCTTTCCACAGCAGGGAACACGCTGCCCCATAGGAAACATCACTTCAGGTCGAGTTTACGTGGCGGAAGCATAAGGGTCTGGGCCTGCACTTAACGGGCAGTGTGCAACTTGCCTCGCGGGCGCCCCAGGTTCCAACTCCTTTGCACAGCCGGGAGCCAACTGCCCTTTGGGAATCCTCCCCTGAAGGTCGCGTTCACGTTTTGGAAGCCGCAGCGTCTTTCCGTGCCCTTAACTCAGAGTATCCAACAAGCTTCTAGTCCGCCCTTCTTCTCAAGTCTTCCCTTCACTTGGGAACACACTGCCACTGAGGAGACTTCACCTGAAGCGCAGCTACAGGTTTTGCAGCCCAAGGGGCTGGACGGGCAACTTAACTCAGAAGCTCCAACTGCCCTCTAGTCGGCCTTGGTTCTAAGTTCTTTCCTGACATGGGAACACACGGCCGCATAGGCCTCTTGGCCTTCAGAGCGTTTCTACGTGTTGGAAGCAGCAGGGCCTTAGCCTGCCCTTTACTTAGAGCTTGCAACTTGGCGTAGAGTCCGCCTTTGTGCTAAGTGCTTTCCTGGGCCGCATTGGCGAGCACTTCACTCAGAGTCTCCAACCTGCCTTAGAGTCCGCCTTGGTTCTAACCCCTTTCCTCAACTTGGGAGAACACTGCCCTCTAGTAGTGTTCGTCTTCGCTGCGTTGGTAAGGTTTGGGAAGCCTAAGGGCCTTCCCTGGAACTCAACTCGGTGTAGCCAACAGGCTTCTCGTCCGCCCCGGTTCTAAGGTCTTTCCTCCCCTGGGATCTCACGGCCCCCCCAGGAGACGTCACCTTAGGAGCGATGATACGTTTTGGAAGCAAAAGGGACCTGGGGTGCCCTGCCATGGGAGTGTCCAACTTGCCTCCAGTGCGACCTTGTTCTAACTTCTTTCCACAGCAGGGAACACGCTGCCCCATAGGAAACTTCACTTCAGGTCGAGTTTACGTGGCGGAAGCATAATTGTCTGGGCCTGCACTTAACGCGCAGTGTGCAACTTGCCTCGCGGGCGCCCCAGGTTCCAACTCCTTTGCACAGCCGGAGCCAACTGCCCTTTGGGAATCCTCCCCTGAAGGTCGCGTTCACGTTTTGGAAGCCGCAGCGTCTTTGCGTGCCCTTAACTCAGAGTATCCTACAAGCTTCTAGTCCGCCATTCTTCTCAAGTCTTCCCTTCACTTGGGAAAACACTGCCACTGAGGAGACTTCACCTGAAGCGCGGCTACAGGTTTTGCAACCCAAGGGGCTGGACGGGCAACTTAACTCAGAAGCTCCAACTGCTCTCTAGTCGGCCTTGGTTCTAAGTTCTTTCCTGACATGGGAACACACGGCCGCATAGGCCTCTTGGCCTTCAGAGCGTTTCTACGTGTTGGAAGCAGCAGGGCCTTAGCCTGCACTTTACTTAGAGCTTGCAACTTGGCGTAGAGTCCGCCTTTGTGCTAAGTGCTTTCCTGGGCCGCATTGGCGAGCACTTCACTCAGAGTCTCCAACCTGCCTTAGAGTCCGCCTTGGTTCTAACCCCTTTCCTCAACTTGGGAGAACACTGCCCTCTAGTAGTGTTCGTCTTCGCTGCGTTGGTAAGGTTTGGGAAGCCTAAGGGCCTTCCCTGGAACTCAACTCGGTGTAGCCAACAGGCTTCTCGTCCGCCCCGGTTCTAAGGTCTTTCCTCCCCTGGGATCTCACGGCCCCCCCAGGAGACGTCACCTTAGGAGCGATGATACGTTTTGGAAGCAAAAGGGACCTGGGGTGCCCTGCCATGGGAGTGTCCAACTTGCCTCCAGTGCGACCTTGTTCTAACTTCTTTCCACAGCAGGGAACACGCTGCCCCATAGGAAACTTCACTTCAGGTCGAGTTTACGTGGCGGAAGCATAATTGTCTGGGCCTGCACTTAACGCGCAGTGTGCAACTTGCCTCGCGGGCGCCCCAGGTTCCAACTCCTTTGCACAGCCGGGAGCCAACTGCCCTTTGGGAATCCTCCCCTGAAGGTCGCGTTCACGTTTTGGAAGCCGCAGCGTCTTTGCGTGCCCTTAACTCAGAGTATCCTACAAGCTTCTAGTCCGCCCTTCTTCTCAAGTCTTCCCTTCACTTGGGAAAACACTGCCACTGAGGAGACTTCACCTGAAGCGCGGCTACACGTTTTGCAACCCAAGGGGCTGGACGGGCAACTTAACTCAGAAGCTCCAACTGCTCTCTAGTCGGCCTTGGTTCTAAGTTCTTTCCTGACATGGGAACACACGGCCGCATAGGCCTCTTGGCCTTCAGAGCGTTTCTACGTGTTGGAAGCAGCAGGGCCTTAGCCTGCCCTTTACTTAGAGCTTGCAACTTGGCGTAGAGTCCGCCTTTGTGCTAAGTGCTTTCCTGGGCTGCATTGGCGAGCACTTCACTCAGAGTCTCCAACCTGCCTTAGAGTCCGCCTTCGTTCTAACCCCTTTCCTCAACTTGGGAGAACACTGCCCTCTAGTAGTGTTCATCTTCGCTGCGTTGGTAAGGTTTGGGAAGCCTAAGGGCCTTCCCTGGAACTCAACTCGGTGTAGCCAACAGGCTTCAAGTCCGCCCCGGTTCTAAGGTCTTTCCTCCCCTGGGATCTCACGGCCCCCCCAGGAGACGTCACCTTAGGAGCGATGATACGTTTTGGAAGCAAAAGGGACCTGGGTTGCCCTGCCCTGGGAGTGTCCAACTTGCCTCGAGTGCGGCCTTGTTCTAACTTCTTTCCACAGCAGGGAACACGCTGCCCCATAGGAAACTTCACTTCAGGTCGAGTTTACGTGGCGGAAGCATAAGGGTCTGGGCCTGCACTTAACGCGCAGTGTGCAACTTGCCTCGCGGGCGCCCCAGGTTCCAACTACTTTGCACAGCCGGGAGCCAACTGCCCTTTGGGAATCCTCCCCTGAAAGTCGCGTTCACGTTTTGGAAGCCGCAGCGTCTTTGTGTGCCCTTAACTCAGAGTATCCAACAAGCTTCTAGTCCACCCTTCTTCTCAAGTCTTCCCTTCACTTGGGAACACACTGCCACTGAGGAGACTTCACCTGAAGTGCGGCTACAGGTTTTGCAGCCCAAGGGGCTGGACGGGCAACTTAACTCAGAAGCTCCAACTGCCCTCTAGTCGGCCTTGGTTCTAAGTTCTTTCCTGAAATGGGAACACACGGCCGCATAGGCCTCTTGGCCTTCAGAGCGTTTCTACGTGTTGGAAGCAGCAGGGCTTTAGCCTGCCCTTTACTTAGAGCTTGCAACTTGGCGTAGAGTCCCCCTTTGTGCTAAGTGCTTTCCTGGGCTGCATTGGCGAGCACTTCACTCAGAGTCTCCAACCTGCCTTAGAGTCCGCCTTGGTTCTAACCCCTTTCCTCAACTTGGGAGAACGCTGCCCTCTAGTAGTGTTCGTCTTCGCTGCGTTGGTAAGGTTTGGGAAGCCTAAGGGCCTTCCCTGGAACTCAACTCGGTGTAGCCAACAGGCTTCTCGTCCGCCCCGGGTCTAAGGTCTTTCCTCCCCTGGGATCTCACGGCCCCCCCAGGAGACGTCACCTTAGGAGCGATGATACGTTTTGGAAGCAAAAGGGACCTGGGGTGCCCTGCCCTGGGAGTGTCCAACTTGCCTCCAGTGCGGCCTTGTTCTAACTTCTTTCCACAGCAGGGAACACGCTGCCCCATAGGAAACTTCACTTCAGGTCGGGTTTACGTGGGGGAAGCATAAGGGTCTGGGCCTGCACTTAACGCGCAGTGTGCAACTTGCCTCGCGGGCCCCCCAGGTTCCAAGTCCTTTGCACAGCCGGGAGCCAACTGCCCTTTGGGAATCCTCCCCTGAAGTTCTCGTTCACGTTTTGGAAGCCGCAGCGTCTTTGCGTGCCCTTAACTCAGAGTATCCAACAAGCTTCTAGTACGCCCTTCTTCTCAAGTCTTCCCTTCACTTGGGAACACACTGCCACTGAGGAGACTTCACCTGAAGCGCGGCTACACGTTTTGCAGCCCAAGGGGCTGGACGGGCAACTTAACTCAGAAGATCCAACTGCCCTCTAGTCGGCCTTGGTTCTAAGTTCTTTCCTGACATGGGAACACACGGCCGCATAGGCCTCTTGGCCTTCAGAGCGTTTCTACGTGTTGGAAGCAGCAGGGCCTTAGCCTGCACTTTACTTAGAGCTTGCAACTTGGCGTAGAGTCCGCCTTTGTGCTAAGTGCTTTCCTGGGCTGCATTGGCGAGCACTTCACTCAGAGTCTCCAACCTGCCTTAGAGTCCGCCTTGGTTCTAACCCCTTTCCTCAACTTGGGAGAACGCTGCCCTCTAGTAGTGTTCGTCTTCGCTGCGTTGGTAAGGTTTGGGAAGCCTAAGGGCCTTCCCTGGAACTCAACTCGGTGTAGCCAACAGGCTTCTCGTCCGCCCCGGTTCTAAGGTCTTTCCTCCCCTGGGATCTCACGGCCCCCACAGGAGACGTCACCTTAGGAGCGATGATACGTTTTGGAAGCAAAAGGGACCTGGGGTGCCCTGCCCTGGGAGTGTCCAACTTGCCTCCAGTGCGGCCTTGTTCTAACTTCTTTCCACAGCAGGGAACACGCTGCCCCATAGGAAACTTCACTTCAGGTCGAGTTTACGTGGCGGAAGCATAAGGGTCTGGGCCTACACTTAACGCAGAGTGTGCAACTTGCCTCGCGGGCGCCCCAGGTTCCAACTCCTTTGCACAGCCGGGAGCCAACTGCCCTTTGGGAATCCTCCCCTGAAGGTCGCGTTCACGTTTTGGAAGCCGCAGCGTCTTTCCGTGCCCTTAACTCAGAGTATCCAACAAGCTTCTAGTCCGCCCTTCTACTCAAGTCTTCCCTTCACTTGGGAACACACGGCCACTGAGGAGACTTCACCTGAAGCGCGGCTACAGGTTTTGCAGCCCAAGGGGCTGGACGGGCAACTTAACTCAGAAGCTCCAACTGCCCTCTAGTCGGCCTTGGTTCTAAGTTCTTTCCTGACATGGGAACACACGGCCGCATAGGCCTCTTGGCCTTCAGAGCGTTTCTACGTGTTGGAAGCAGCAGGGCCTTAGCCTGCCCTTTACTTAGAGCTTGCAACTTGGCGTAGAGTCCGCCTTTGTGCTAAGTGCTTTCCTGGGGTGCATTGGAGAGCACTTCCCTCAGAGTCTCCAACCTGCCTTAGAGTCCGCCTTGGTTCTAACCCCTTTCCTCTACTTGGGAGAACGCTGCCCTCTAGTAGTGTTCGTCTTCGCTGCGTTGGTAAGGTTTGGGAAGCCTAAGGGCCTTCCCTGGAACTCAACACGGTGTAGCCAGCAGGCTTCTCGTCCGCCCCGGTACTAAGGTCTTTCCTCCCCTGGGATCTCACGGCCCCCCCAGGAGACGTCACCTTAGGAGCGATGATACGTTTTGGAAGCAAAAGGGACCTGGGGTGCCCTGCCCTGGGAGTGTCCAACTTGCCTCCAGTGCGGCCTTGTTCTAACTTCTTTCCACAGCAGGGAACACGCTGCCCCATAGGAAACTTCACTTCAGGTCGGGTTTACGTGGCGGAAGCATAAGGGTCTGGGCCTGCACTTAACGCGCAGTGTGCAACTTGCCTCGCGGGCGCCCCAGGTTCCAAGTCCTTTGCACAGCCGGGAGCCAACTGCCCTTTGGGAATCCTCCCCTGAAGGTCGCGTTCACGTTTTGGAAGCCGCAGCGTCTTTGCGTGCCCTTAACTCAGAGTATCCAACAAGCTTCTAGTCCGCCCTTCTTCTCAAGTCTTCCCTTCACTTGGGAACACACTGCCACTGAGGAGACTTCACCTGAAGCGCGGCTACACGTTTTGCCGCCCAAGGGGCTGGACGGGCAACTGAACTCAGAAGCTCCAACTGCCCTCTAGTCGGCCTTGGTTCTAAGTTCTTTCCTGACATGGGAACACACGGCCGCATAGGCCTCTTGGCCTTCAGAGCGTTTCTACGTGTTGGAAGCAGCAGGGCCTTAGCCTGCCCTTTACTTAGAGCTTGAAACTTGGCGTAGAGTCCGCCTTTGTGCTAAGTGCTTTCCTGGGCTGCATTGGCGAGCACTTCACTCAGAGTCTCCAACCTGCCTTAGAGTCCGCCTTGGTTCTAACCCCTTTCCTCAACTTGGGAGAATGCTGCCCTCAAGTAGTGTTCGTCTTCGCTGCGTTGGTAAGGTTTGGGAAGCCTAAGGGCCTTCCCTGGAACTCAACTCGGTGTAGCCAGCAGGCTTCTCGTCCGCCCCGGTTCTAAGTTCTTTCCTCCCCTGGGATCTCACGGCCCCCCCAGGAGACGTCACCTTAGGAGCGATGATACGTTTTGGAAGCAAAAGGGACCTGGGGTGCCCTGCCCTGGGAGTGTCCAACTTGCCTCCAGTGCGGCCTTGTTCTAGCTTCTTTCCACAGCAGGGAACACGCTGCCCCATAGGAAACTTCACTTCAGGTCGAGTTTACGTGGCGGAAGCATAAGGGTCTGGGCCTGCACTTAACGCGCAGTGTGCAACTTGCCTCGCGGGCGCCCCAGGTTCCAACTCCTTTGCACAGCCGGGAGCCAACTGCCCTTTGGGAATCCTCCCCTGAAGGTCGCGTTCACGTTTTGGAAGCCGCAGCGTCTTTCCGTGCCCTTAACTCAGAGTATCCAACAAGCTTCTAGTCCGCCCTTCTTCTCAAGTCTTCCCTTCACTTGGGAACACACTGCCACTGAGGAGACTTCACCTGAAGCGCAGCTACAGGTTTTGCAGCCCAAGGGGCTGGACGGGCAACTTAACTCAGAAGCTCCAACTGCCCTCTAGTCGGCCTTGGTTCTAAGTTCTTTCCTGACATGGGAACACACGGCCGCATAGGCCTCTTGGCCTTCAGAGCGTTTCTACGTGTTGGAAGCAGCAGGGCCTTAGCCTGCCCTTTACTTAGAGCTTGCAACTTGGCGTAGAGTCCGCCTTTGTGCTAAGTGCTTTCCTGGGCTGCATTGGCGAGCACTTCACTCAGAGTCTCCAACCTGCCTTAGAGTCCGCCTTGGTTCTAACCCCTTTCCTCAACTTGGGAGAACGCTGCCCTCTAGTAGTGTTCGTCTTCGCTGCGTTGGTAAGGTTTGGGAAGCCTAAGGGCCTTCCCTGGAACTCAACTCGGTGTAGCCAACAGGCTTCTCGTCCGCCCCGGTTCTAAGGTCTTTCCTCCCCTGGGATCTCACGGCCCCCCCAGGAGACGTCACCTTAGGAGCGATGATACGTTTTGGAAGCAAAAGGGACCTGGGGTGCCCTGCCATGGGAGTGTCCAACTTGCCTCCAGTGCGACCTTGTTCTAACTTCTTTCCACAGCAGGGAACACGCTGCCCCATAGGAAACTTCACTTCAGGTCGAGTTTACGTGGCGGAAGCATAATTGTCTGGGCCTGCACTTAACGCGCAGTGTGCAACTTGCCTCGCGGGCGCCCCAGGTTCCAACTCCTTTGCACAGCCGGAGCCAACTGCCCTTTGGGAATCCTCCCCTGAAGGTCGCGTTCACGTTTTGGAAGCCGCAGCGTCTTTGCGTGCCCTTAACTCAGAGTATCCTACAAGCTTCTAGTCCGCCCTTCTTCTCAAGTCTTCCCTTCACTTGGGAAAACACTGCCACTGAGGAGACTTCACCTGAAGCGCGGCTACAGGTTTTGCAACCCAAGGGGCTGGACGGGCAACTTAACTCAGAAGCTCCAACTGCTCTCTAGTCGGCCTTGGTTCTAAGTTCTTTCCTGACATGGGAACACACGGCCGCATAGGCCTCTTGGCCTTCAGAGCGTTTCTACGTGTTGGAAGCAGCAGGGCCTTAGCCTGCCCTTTACTTAGAGCTTGCAACTTGGCGTAGAGTCCGCCTTTGTGCTAAGTGCTTTCCTGGGCTGCATTGGCGAGCACTTCACTCAGAGTCTCCAACCTGCCTTAGAGTCCGCCTTCGTTCTAACCCCTTTCCTCAACTTGGGAGAACACTGCCCTCTAGTAGTGTTCATCTTCGCTGCGTTGGTAAGGTTTGGGAAGCCTAAGGGCCTTCCCTGGAACTCAACTCGGTGTAGCCAACAGGCTTCAAGTCCGCCCCGGTTCTAAGGTCTTTCCTCCCCTGGGATCTCACGGCCCCCCCAGGAGACGTCACCTTAGGAGCGATGATACGTTTTGGAAGCAAAAGGGACCTGGGTTGCCCTGCCCTGGGAGTGTCCAACTTGCCTCGAGTGCGGCCTTGTTCTAACTTCTTTCCACAGCAGGGAACACGCTGCCCCATAGGAAACTTCACTTCAGGTCGAGTTTACGTGGCGGAAGCATAAGGGTCTGGGCCTGCACTTAACGCGCAGTGTGCAACTTGCCTCGCGGGCGCCCCAGGTTCCAACTCCTTTGCACAGCCGGGAGCCAACTGCCCTTTGGGAATCCTCCCCTGAAAGTCGCGTTCACGTTTTGGAAGCCGCAGCGTCTTTGTGTGCCCTTAACTCAGAGTATCCAACAAGCTTCTAGTCCACCCTTCTTCTCAAGTCTTCCCTTCACTTGGGAACACACTGCCACTGAGGAGACTTCACCTGAAGTGCGGCTACAGGTTTTGCAGCCCAAGGGGCTGGACGGGCAACTTAACTCAGAAGCTCCAACTGCCCTCTAGTCGGCCTTGGTTCTAAGTTCTTTCCTGAAATGGGAACACACGGCCGCATAGGCCTCTTGGCCTTCAGAGCGTTTCTACGTGTTGGAAGCAGCAGGGCTTTAGCCTGCCCTTTACTTAGAGCTTGCAACTTGGCGTAGAGTCCCCCTTTGTGCTAAGTGCTTTCCTGGGCTGCATTGGCGAGCACTTCACTCAGAGTCTCCAACCTGCCTTAGAGTCCGCCTTGGTTCTAACCCCTTTCCTCAACTTGGGAGAACGCTGCCCTCTAGTAGTGTTCGTCTTCGCTGCGTTGGTAAGGTTTGGGAAGCCTAAGGGCCTTCCCTGGAACTCAACTCGGTGTAGCCAACAGGCTTCTCGTCCGCCCCGGGTCTAAGGTCTTTCCTCCCCTGGGATCTCACGGCCCCCCCAGGAGACGTCACCTTAGGAGCGATGATACGTTTTGGAAGCAAAAGGGACCTGGGGTGCCCTGCCCTGGGAGTGTCCAACTTGCCTCCAGTGCGGCCTTGTTCTAACTTCTTTCCACAGCAGGGAACACGCTGCCCCATAGGAAACTTCACTTCAGGTCGGGTTTACGTGGGGGAAGCATAAGGGTCTGGGCCTGCACTTAACGCGCAGTGTGCAACTTGCCTCGCGGGCCCCCCAGGTTCCAAGTCCTTTGCACAGCCGGGAGCCAACTGCCCTTTGGGAATCCTCCCCTGAAGTTCTCGTTCACGTTTTGGAAGCCGCAGCGTCTTTGCGTGCCCTTAACTCAGAGTATCCAACAAGCTTCTAGTACGCCCTTCTTCTCAAGTCTTCCCTTCACTTGGGAACACACTGCCACTGAGGAGACTTCACCTGAAGCGCGGCTACACGTTTTGCAGCCCAAGGGGCTGGACGGGCAACTTAACTCAGAAGATCCAACTGCCCTCTAGTCGGCCTTGGTTCTAAGTTCTTTCCTGACATGGGAACACACGGCCGCATAGGCCTCTTGGCCTTCAGAGCGTTTCTACGTGTTGGAAGCAGCAGGGCCTTAGCCTGCACTTTACTTAGAGCTTGCAACTTGGCGTAGAGTCCGCCTTTGTGCTAAGTGCTTTCCTGGGCTGCATTGGCGAGCACTTCACTCAGAGTCTCCAACCTGCCTTAGAGTCCGCCTTGGTTCTAACCCCTTTCCTCAACTTGGGAGAACGCTGCCCTCTAGTAGTGTTCGTCTTCGCTGCGTTGGTAAGGTTTGGGAAGCCTAAGGGCCTTCCCTGGAACTCAACTCGGTGTAGCCAACAGGCTTCTCGTCCGCCCCGGTTCTAAGGTCTTTCCTCCCCTGGGATCTCACGGCCCCCACAGGAGACGTCACCTTAGGAGCGATGATACGTTTTGGAAGCAAAAGGGACCTGGGGTGCCCTGCCCTGGGAGTGTCCAACTTGCCTCCAGTGCGGCCTTGTTCTAACTTCTTTCCACAGCAGGGAACACGCTGCCCCATAGGAAACTTCACTTCAGGTCGAGTTTACGTGGCGGAAGCATAAGGGTCTGGGCCTACACTTAACGCAGAGTGTGCAACTTGCCTCGCGGGCGCCCCAGGTTCCAACTCCTTTGCACAGCCGGGAGCCAACTGCCCTTTGGGAATCCTCCCCTGAAGGTCGCGTTCACGTTTTGGAAGCCGCAGCGTCTTTCCGTGCCCTTAACTCAGAGTATCCAACAAGCTTCTAGTCCGCCCTTCTTCTCAAGTCTTCCCTTCACTTGGGAACACACTGCCACTGAGGAGACTTCACCTGAAGCGCAGCTACAGGTTTTGCAGCCCAAGGGGCTGGACGGGCAACTTAACTCAGAAGCTCCAACTGCCCTCTAGTCGGCCTTGGTTCTAAGTTCTTTCCTGACATGGGAACACACGGCCGCATAGGCCTCTTGGCCTTCAGAGCGTTTCTACGTGTTGGAAGCAGCAGGGCCTTAGCCTGCCCTTTACTTAGAGCTTGCAACTTGGCGTAGAGTCCGCCTTTGTGCTAAGTGCTTTCCTGGGCCGCATTGGCGAGCACTTCACTCAGAGTCTCCAACCTGCCTTAGAGTCCGCCTTGGTTCTAACCCCTTTCCTCAACTTGGGAGAACACTGCCCTCTAGTAGTGTTCGTCTTCGCTGCGTTGGTAAGGTTTGGGAAGCCTAAGGGCCTTCCCTGGAACTCAACACGGTGTAGCCAACAGGCTTCTCGTCCGCCCGGTTCCAAGGTCTTTCCTCCCCTGGGATCTCACGGCCCCCCCAGGAGACGTCACCTTAGGAGCGATGATACGTTTTGGAAGCAAAAGGGACCTGGGGTGCCCTGCCCTGGGAGTGTCCAACTTGCCTCCAGTGCGACCTTGTTCTAACTTCTTTCCACAGCAGGGAACACGCTGCCCCATAGGAAACTTCACTTCAGGTCGAGTTTACGTGGCGGAAGCATAATTGTCTGGGCATGCACTTAACGCGCAGTGTGCAACTTGCCTCGCGGGCGCCCCAGGTTCAAACTCCTTTGCACAGCCGGAGCCAACTGCCCTTTGGGAATCCTCCCCTGAAGGTCGCGTTCACGTTTTGGAAGCCGCAGCGTCTTTGCGTGCCCTTAACTCAGAGTATCCAACAAGCTTCTAGTCCGCCCTTCTTCTCAAGTCTTCCCTTCACTTGGGAAAACACTGCCACTGAGGAGACTTCACCTGAAGCGCGGCTACACGTTTTGCAGCCCAAGGGGCTGGACGGGCAACTTAACTCAGAAGCTCCAACTGCCCTCTAGTCGGCCTTGGTTCTAAGTTCTTTCCTGACATGGGAACACACGGCCGCATAGGCCTCTTGGCCTTCAGAGCGTTTCTACGTGTTGGAAGCAGCAGGGCCTTAGCCTGCCCTTTACTTAGAGCTTGCAACTTGGCGTAGAGTCCGCCTTTGTGCTAAGTGCTTTCCTGGGCTGCATTGGCGAGTACTTCACTCAGAGTCTCCAACCTGCTTTAGAGTCCGCCTTCGTTCTAACCCCTTTCCTCAACTTGGGAGAACACTGCCCTCTAGTAGTGTTCGTCTTCGCTGCGTTGGTAAGGTTTGGGAAGCCTAAGGGCCTTCCCTGGAACTCAACGCGGTGTAGCCAACAGGCTTCTCGTCCGCCCCGGTTCTAAGGTCTTTCCTCCCCTGGGATCTCACGGCCCCCCCAGGAGACGTCACCTTAGGAGCGATGATACGTTTTGGAAGCAAAAGGGACCTGGGGTGCCCTGCCCTGGGAGTGTCCAACTTGCCTCCAGTGCGGCCTTGTTCTAACTTCTTTCCACAGCAGGGAACACGCTGCCCCATAGGAAACTACACTTCAGGTCGAGTTTACGTGGCGGAAGCATAAGGGTCTGGGCCTGCACTTAACGCGCAGTGTGCAACTTGCCTCGCGGGCGCCCCATTTTCCAACTCCTTTGCACAGCCGTGAGCCAACTGCCCTTTGGGAATCCTCCCCTGAAGGTCGCGTTCACGTTTTGGAAGCCGCAGCGTCTTTGCGTGCCCTTAACTCAGAGTATCCAACAAGCTTCTAATCCGCCCGTCTTCTCAAGTCTTCCCTTCACTTGGGAACACACTGCCACTGAGGAGACTTCACCTGAAGCGCGGCTACACGTTTTGCAGCCCAAGGGGCTGGACGGGCAACTTAACTCAGAAGCTCCAACTGCCCTCTAGTCGGCCTTGGTTCTAAGTTCTTTCCTGACATGGGAACACACGGCCGCAGAGGCCTCTTGGCCTTCAGAGCGTTTCTACGTGTTGGAAGCAGCAGGGCCCTAGCCTGCACTTTACTTAGAGCTTGCAACTTGGCGTAGAGTCCGCCTTTGTGCTAAGTGCTTTCCTGGGCTGCATTGGCGAGCACTTCACTCAGAGTCTCCAACCTGCCTTAGAGTCCGCCTTGGTTCTAACCCCTTTCCTCAACTTGGGAGAACGCTGCCCTCTAGTAGTGTTCGTCTTCGCTGCGTTGGTAAGGTTTGGGAAGCCTAAGGGCCTTCCCTGGAACTCAACTCGGTGTAGCCAACAGGCTTCTCGTCCGCCCCGGGTCTAAGGTCTTTCCTCCCCTGGGATCTCACGGCCGCCCCAGGAGACGTCACCTTAGGAGCGATGATACGTTTTGGAAGCAAAAGGGACCTGGGGTGCCCTGCCCTGGGAGTGTCCAACTTGCCTCCAGTGCGGCCTTGCTCTAACTTCTTTCCACAGCAGGGAACACGCTGCCCCATAGGAAACTTCACTTCAGGTCGAGTTTACGTGGCGGAAGCATAAGGGTCTGGGCCTGCACTTAACGCGCAGTGTGCAACTTGCCTCGCGGGCGCCCCAGGTACCAACTCCTTTGCACAGCCGGGAGCCAACTGCCCTTTGGGAATCCTCCCCTGAAGGTCGCGTTCACGTTTTGGAAGCCGCAGCGTCTTTGCGTGCCCTTAACTCAGAGTATCCAACAAGCTTCTAGTCCGCCCTTCTTCTCAAGTCTTCCCTTCACTTGGGAACACACTGCCACTGAGGAGACTTCAACTGAAGCGCGGCTACAGGTTTTGCAGCCCAAGGGGCTGGACGCGCAACTTAACTCAGAAGCTCCAACTGCCCTCTAGTCGGCCTTGGTTCTAAGTTCTTTCCTGACATGGGAACACACGGCCGCATAGGCCTCTTGCCCTTCAGAGCGTTTCTACGTGTTGGAAGCAGCAGGGCCTTAGCCTGCCCTTTACTTAGAGCTTGCAACTTGGTGTAGAGTCCGCCTTTGTGCTAAGTGCTTTCCTGGGCTGCATTGGCGAGCACTTCACTCAGAGTCTCCAACCTGCCTTAGAGTCCGCCTTGGTTCTAAACCCTTTCCTCAACTTGGGAGAATGCTGCCCTCTAGTAGTGTTCGTCTTCGCTGCGTTGGTAAGGTTTGGGAAGCCTAAGGGCCTTCCCTGGAACTCAACTCGGTGTAGCCAGCAGGCTTCTCGTCCGCCCCGGTTCTAAGGTCTTTCCTCCCCTGGGATCTCACGGCCCCCCCAGGAGACGTCACCTTAGGAGCGATGATACGTTTTGGAAGCAAAAGGGACCTGGGGTGCCCTGCCCTGGGAGTGTCCAACTTGCCTCCAGTGCGGCCTTGTTCTAGCTTCTTTCCACAGCAGGGAACACGCTGCCCCATAGGAAACATCACTTCAGGTCGAGTTTACGTGGCGGAAGCATAAGGGTCTGGGCCTGCACTTAACGGGCAGTGTGCAACTTGCCTCGCGGGCGCCCCAGGTTCCAACTCCTTTGCACAGCCGGGAGCCAACTGCCCTTTGGGAATCCTCCCCTGAAGGTCGCGTTCACGTTTTGGAAGCCGCAGCGTCTTTCCGTGCCCTTAACTCAGAGTATCCAACAAGCTTCTAGTCCGCCCTTCTTCTCAAGTCTTCCCTTCACTTGGGAACACACTGCCACTGAGGAGACTTCACCTGAAGCGCAGCTACAGGTTTTGCAGCCCAAGGGGCTGGACGGGCAACTTAACTCAGAAGCTCCAACTGCCCTCTAGTCGGCCTTGGTTCTAAGTTCTTTCCTGACATGGGAACACACGGCCGCATAGGCCTCTTGGCCTTCAGAGCGTTTCTACGTGTTGGAAGCAGCAGGGCCTTAGCCTGCCCTTTACTTAGAGCTTGCAACTTGGCGTAGAGTCCGCCTTTGTGCTAAGTGCTTTCCTGGGCCGCATTGGCGAGCACTTCACTCAGAGTCTCCAACCTGCCTTAGAGTCCGCCTTGGTTCTAACCCCTTTCCTCAACTTGGGAGAACACTGCCCTCTAGTAGTGTTCGTCTTCGCTGCGTTGGTAAGGTTTGGGAAGCCTAAGGGCCTTCCCTGGAACTCAACTCGGTGTAGCCAACAGGCTTCTCGTCCGCCCCGGTTCTAAGGTCTTTCCTCCCCTGGGATCTCACGGCCCCCCCAGGAGACGTCACCTTAGGAGCGATGATACGTTTTGGAAGCAAAAGGGACCTGGGGTGCCCTGCCCTGGGAGTGTCCAACTTGCCTCCAGTGCGACCTTGTTCTAAATTCTTTCCACAGCAGGGAACACGCTGCCCCATAGGAAACTTCACTTCAGGTCGAGTTTCCGTGGCGGAAGCATAATTGTCTGGGCCTGCACTTAACGCGCAGTGTGCAACTTGCCTCGCGGGCGCCCCAGGTTCCAACTCCTTTGCACAGCCGGAGCCAACTGCCCTTTGGGAATCCTCCCCTGAAGGTCGCGTTCACGTTTTGGAAGCCGCAGCGTCTTTGCGTGCCCTTAACTCAGAGTATCCAACAAGCTTCTAGTCCGCCCTTCTTCTCAAGTCTTCCCTTCACTTGGGAAAACACTGCCACTGAGGAGACTTCACCTGAAGCGCGGCTACAGGTTTTGCAACCCAAGGGGCTGGACGGGCAACTTAACTCAGAAGCTCCAACTGCTCTCTAGTCGGCCTTGGTTCTAAGTTCTTTCCTGACATGGGAACACACGGCCGCATAGGCCTCTTGGCCTTCAGAGCGTATCTACGTGTTGGAAGCAGCAGGGCCTTAGCCTGCCCTTTACTTAGAGCTTGCAACTTGGCGTAGAGTCCGCCTTTGTGCTAAGTGCTTTCCTGGGCTGCATTGGCGAGCACTTCACTCAGAGTCTCCAACCTGCCTTAGAGTCCGCCTTCGTTCTAACCCCTTTCCTCAACTTGGGAGAACACTGCCCTCTAGTAGTGTTCATCTTCGCTGCGTTGGTAAGGTTTGGGAAGCCTAAGGGCCTTCCCTGGAACTCAACTCGGTGTAGCCAACAGGCTTCAAGTCCGCCCCGGTTCTAAGGTCTTTCCTCCCCTGGGATCTCACGGCCCCCCCAGGAGACGTCACCTTAGGAGCGATGATACGTTTTGGAAGCAAAAGGGACCTGGGGTGCCCTGCCCTGGGAGTGTCCAACTTGCCTCGAGTGCGGCCTTGTTCTAACTTCTTTCCACAGCAGGGAACACGCTGCCCCATAGGAAACTTCACTTCAGGTCGAGTTTACGTGGCGGAAGCATAAGGGTCTGGGCCTGCACTTAACGCGCAGTGTGCAACTTGCCTCGCGGGCGCCCCAGGTTCCAACTCCTTTGCACAGCCGGGAGCCAACTGCCCTTTGGGAATCCTCCCCTGAAAGTCGCGTTCACGTTTTGGAAGCCGCAGCGTCTTTGTGTGCCCTTAACTCAGAGTATCCAACAAGCTTCTAGTCCACCCTTCTTCTCAAGTCTTCCCTTCACTTGGGAACACACTGCCACTGAGGAGACTTCACCTGAAGTGCGGCTACAGGTTTTGCAGCCCAAGGGGCTGGACGGGCAACTTAACTCAGAAGCTCCAACTGCCCTCTAGTCAGCCTTGGTTCTAAGTTCTTTCCTGAAATGGGAACACACGGCCGCATAGGCCTCTTGGCCTTCAGAGCGTTTCTACGTGTTGGAAGCAGCAGGGCTTTAGCCTGCCCTTTACTTAGAGCTTGCAACTTGGCGTAGAGTCCCCCTTTGTGCTAAGTGCTTTCCTGGGCTGCATTGGCGAGCACTTCCCTCAGAGTCTCCAACCTGCCTTAGAGTCCGCCTTGGTTCTAACCCCTTTCCTCAACTTGGGAGAACGCTGCCCTCTAGTAGTGTTCGTCTTCGCTGCGTTGGTAAGGTTTGGGAAGCCTAAGGGCCTTCCCTGGAACTCAACTCGGTGTAGCCAACAGGCTTCTCGTCCGCCCCGGGTCTAAGGTCTTTCCTCCCCTGGGATCTCACGGCCCCCCCAGGAGACGTCACCTTAGGAGCGATGATACGTTTTGGAAGCAAAAGGGACCTGGGGTGCCCTGCCCTGGGAGTGTCCAACTTGCCTCCAGTGCGGCCTTGTTCTAACTTCTTTCCACAGCAGGGAACACGCTGCCCCATAGGAAACTTCACTTCAGGTCGGGTTTACGTGGCGGAAGCATAAGGGTCTGGGCCTGCACTTAACGCGCAGTGTGCAACTTGCCTCGCGGGCGCCCTAGGTTCCAAGTCCTTTGCACAGCCGGGAGCCAACTGCCCTTTGGGAATCCTCCCCTGAAGTTCGCGTTCACGTTTTGGAAGCCGCAGCGTCTTTGCGTGCCCTTAACTCAGAGTATCCAACAAGCTTCTAGTACGCCCTTCTTCTCAAGTCTTCCCTTCACTTGGGAACACACGGCCACTGAGGAGACTTCACCTGAAGCGCGGCTACACGTTTTGCAGCCCAAGGGGCTGGACGGGCAACTTAACTCAGAAGCTCCAACTGCCCTCTAGTCGGCCTTGGTTCTAAGTTCTTTCCTGACAGGGGAACACACGGCCGCATAGGCCTCTTGGCCTTCAGAGCGTTTCTACGTGTTGGAAGCAGCAGGGCCTTAGCCTGCACTTTACTTAGAGCTTGCAACTTGGCGTAGAGTCCGCCTTTGTGCTAAGTGCTTTCCTGGGCTGCATTGGCGAGCACTTCCCTCAGAGTCTCCAACCTGCCTTAGAGTCCGACTTGGTTCTAACCCCTTTCCTCAACTTGGGAGAACGCTGCCCTCTAGTAGTGTTCGTCTTCGCTGCGTTGGTAAGGTTTGGGAAGCCTAAGGGCCTTCCCTGGAACTCAACTCGGTGTAACCAGCAGGCTTCTCGTCCGCCCCGGTTCTAAGGTCTTTCCTCCCCTGGGATCTCACGGCACCCCCCAGGAGACGTCACCTTAGGTGCGATGATACGTTTTGAAGCAAAAGGGACCTGGGGTGCCCTGCCCTGGGAGTGTCCAACTCGCCTCCAGTGCGGCCTTGTTCTAACTTCTTTCCACAGCAGGGAACACGCTGCCGCATAGGAAACTTCACTTCAGGTCGGGTATACGTGGCAGAAGCATAAGGGTCTGGGCCTGCACTTAACGCGCAGTGTGCAACTTGCCTCGCGGGCGCCCCAGGTTCCAAGTCCTTTGCACAGCCCGGAGCCAACTGCCCTTTGGGAATCCTCCCCTGAAGGTCGCGTTCACGTTTTGGAAGCCGCAGCGTCTTTGCGTGCCCTTAACTCAGAGTATCCAACAAGCTTCTAGTCCGCCCTTCTTCTCAAGTCTTCCCTTCACTTGGGAACACACTGCCACTGAGGAGATTTCACCTGAAGCGCGGCTACAGGTTTTGCAGCCCAAGGGGCTGGACGGGCAACTTAACTCAGAAGCTCCAACTGCCCTCTAGCCGGCCTTGGTTCTAAGTTCTTTCCTGACATGGGAACACAAGGCCGCATAGGCCTCTTGGCCTTCAGAGCGTTTCTACGTGTTGGAAGCAGCAGGGCCTTAGCCTGCACTTTACTTAGAGCTTGCAACTTGGCGTAGAGTCCGCCTTTGTGCTAAGTGCTTTCCTGGGCTGCATTGGCGAGCACTTCACTCAGAGTCTCCAACCTGCCTTAGAGTCCGCCTTGGTTCTAACCCCTTTCCTCAACTTGGGAGAACGCTGCCCTCTAGTAGTGTTCGTCTTCGCTGCGTTGGTAAGGTTTTGGAAGCCTAAGGGCCTTCCCTGGAACTCAACTCGGTGTAGCCAACAGGCTTCTCGTCCGCCCCGGTTCTAAGGTCTTTCCTCCCCTGGGATCTCACGGCCCCCCCAGGAGACGTCACCTTAGGAGCGATGATACGTTTTGGAAGCAAAAGGGACCTGGGGTGCCCTGCCCTGGGAGTGTCCAACTTGCCTCCAGTGCGGCCTTGTTCTAACTTCTTTCCACAGCAGGGAACACGCTGCCCCATAGGAAACTTCACTTCAGGTCGAGTTTACGTGGCAGAAGCATAAGGGTCTGGGCCTGCACTTAACGCAGAGTGTGCAACTTGCCTCGCGGGCGCCCCAGGTTCCAACTCCTTTGCACAGCCGGGAGCCAACTGCCCTTTGGGAATCCTCCCCTGAAGGTCGCGTTCACGTTTTGGAAGCCGCAGCGTCTTTGCGTGCCCTTAACTCAGAGTATCCAACAAGCTTCTAGTCCGCCCTTCTTCTCAAGTCTTCCCTTCACTTGGGAACACACTGCCACTGAGGAGACTTCAACTGAAGCGCGGCTACAGGTTTTGCAGCCCAAGGGGCTGGACGCGCAACTGAACTCAGAAGCTCCAACTGCCCTCTAGTCGGCCTTGGTTCTAAGTTCTTTCCTGACATGGGAACACACGGCCGCATAGGCCTCTTGGCCTTCAGAGCGTTTCTACGTGTTGGAAGCAGCAGGGCCTTAGCCTGCCCTTTACTTAGAGCTTGCAACTTGGCGTAGAGTCCGCCTTTGTGCTAAGTGCTTTCCTGGGCTGCATTGGCGAGCACTTCACTCAGAGTCTCCAACCTGCCTTAGAGTCCGCCTTGGTTCTAACCCCTTTCCTCAACTTGGGAGAACGCTGCCCTCTAGTAGTGTTCGTCTTCGCTGCGTTGGTAAGGTTTGGGAAGCCTAAGGGCCTTCCCTGGAACTCAACTCGGTGTAGCCAACAGGCTTCTCGTCCGCCCCGGTTCTAAGGTCTTTCCTCCCCTGGGATCTCACGGCCCCCCCAGGAGACGTCACCTTAGGAGCGATGATACGTTTTGGAAGCAAAAGGGACCTGGGGTGCCCTGCCCTGGGAGTGTCCAACTTGCCTCCAGTGCGGCCTTGTTCTAACTTCTTTCCACAGCAGGGAACACGCTGCCCCATAGGAAATTTCACTTCAGGTCGAGTTTACGTGGCGGAAGCATAAGGGTCTGGGCCTGCACTTAACGCGCAGTGTGCAACTTGCCACGCGTGCGCCCCATGTTCCAACTCCTTTGCACATCCGGGAGCCAACTGCCCTTTGGGAATCCTCCCCTGAAGGTCGCGTTCACGCTTTGGAAGCCGCAGCGTCTTTGCGTGCCCTTAACTCAGAGTATCCAACAAGCTTCTAGTCCGCCCTTCTTCTCAAGTCTTCCCTTCACTTGGGAACACACTGCCACTGAGGAGACTTCACCTGAAGCGCGGCTACAGGTTTTGCAGCCCAAGGGGCTGGACGGGCATCTTAACTCAGAAACTCCAACTGCCCTCTAGTCGGCCTTGGTTCTAAGTTCTTTCCTGACATGGGAACACACGGCCGCATAGGCCTCTTGGCCTTCAGAGCGTTTCTACGTGTTGGAAGCAGCAGGGCCCTAGCCTGCACTTTACTTAGATATTGCAACTTGGCGTAGAGTCCGCCTTTGTGCTAAGTGCTTTCCTGGGCCGCATTGGCGAGCACTTCACTCAGAGTCTCCAACCTGCCTTAGAGTCCGCCTTGGTTCTAACCCCTTTCCTCAACTTGGGAGAACGCTGTCCTCTAGTAGTGTTCGTCTTCGCTGCGTTGGTAAGGTTTGGGAAGCCTAAGGGCCTTCCCTGGAACTCAACTCGGTGTAGCCAACAGGCTTCTCGTCCGCCCCGGTTCTAAGGTCTTTCCTCCCCTGGGATCTCACGGCCCCCCCAGGAGACGTCACCTTAGGAGCGATGATACGTTTTGGAAGCAAAAGGGACCTGGGGTGCCCTGCCCTGGGAGTGTCCAACTTGCCTCCAGTGCGGCCTTGTTCTAACTTCTTTCCACAGCAGGGAACACGCTGCCCCATAGGAAACTTCACTTCAGGTCGAGTTTACGTGGCGGAAGCATAAGGGTCTGGGCCTGCACTTAACGCGCAGTGTGCAACTTGCCTCGCTGGCGCCCCAGGTTCCAAGTCCTTTGCACAGCCGTGAGCCAACTGCCCTTTGGGAATCCTCCCCTGAAGGTCACGTTCACGTTTTGGAAGCCGCAGCGTCTTTGCGTGCCCTTAACTCAGAGTATCCAACAAGCTTCTAGTCCGCCCTTCTTCTCAAGTCTTCCCTTCACTTGGGAACACACGGCCACTGAGGAGACTTCACCTGAAGCGCGGCTACACGTTTTGCAGCCCAAGGGGCTGGACGGGCAACTGAACTC
The DNA here is from genome assembly GCF_922984935.1 of Meles meles. NCBI lineage: Eukaryota > Metazoa > Chordata > Mammalia > Carnivora > Mustelidae > Meles > Meles meles. Next base: position 827,100 of record NW_025721606.1, read on the forward strand.
AGAAGCTCCAACTGCCCTCTAGTCGGCCTTGGTTCTAAGTTCTTTCCTGACATGGGAACACACGGCCGCATAGGCCTCTTGGCCTTCAGAGCGTTTCTACGTGTTGGAAGCAGCAGGGCCTTAGCCTGCCCTTTACTTAGAGCTTGCAACTTGGCGTAGAGTCCGCCTTTGTGCTAAGTGCTTTCCTGGGCTGCATTGGCGAGCACTTCCCTCAGAGTCTCCAACCTGCCTTAGAGTCCGCCTTGGTTCTAACCCCTTTCCTCAACTTGGGAGAATGCTGCCCTCTAGTAGTGTTCGTCTTCACTGCGTTGGTAAGGTTTGGGAAGCCTAAGGGCCTTCCCAGGAACTCAACTCGGTGTAGCCAACAGGCTTCTCGTCCGCCCCGGTTCCAAGGTCTTTCCTCCCCTGGGATCTCACGGCCCCCCCAGGAGACGTCACCTTAGGAGCGATGATACATTTTGGAAGCAAAAGGGACCTGGGATGCCCTGCCCTGGGAGTGTCCAACTTGCCTCCAGTGCGGCCTTGTTCTAACGTCTTTCCACAGCAGGGAACACGCTGCCCCATAGGAAACTTCACTTCAGGTCGAGTTTACGTGGCGGAAGCATAAGGGTCTGGGCCTGCACTTAACGCGCAGTGTGCAACTTGCCTCGCGGGCGCCCCAGGTTCCAACTCCTTTGCACAGCCGGGAGCCAACTGCCCTTTGGGAATCCTCCCCTGAAGGTCGCGTTCACGTTTTGGAAGCCGCAGCGTCTTTGCATGCCCTTAACTCAGAGTATCCAACAAGCTTCTAGTCCGCCCTTCTTCTCAAGTCTTCCCTTCACTTGGGAACACACTGCCACTGAGGAGACTTCACCTGAAGCGCGGCTACACGTTTTGCAGCCCAAGGGGCTGGACGGGCAACTGAACTCAGAAGCTCCAACTGCCCTCTAGTCGGCCTTGGTTCTACGTTCTTTCCTGACAGGGGAACACACGGCCGCATAGGCCTCTTGGCCTTCCGAGCGTTTCTACGTGTTCTAAGCAGCAGGGCCTTAGCCTGCCCTTTACTTAGAGCTTGCAACTTGGCGTAGAGTCCGCCTTTGTGCTAAGTGCTTTCCTGGGCTGCATTGGCGATCACTTCCCTCAGAGTCTCCAACCTGCCTTAGAGTCCGCCTTGGTTCTAACCCCTTTCCTCAACTTGGGAGAATGCTGCCTTCTAGTAGTGTTCGTCTTCGCTGCGTTGGTAAGGTTTGGGAAGCCTAAGGGCCTTCCCAGGAACTCAACTCGGTGTAGCCAACAGGCTTCTCGTCCGCCCCGGTTCAAAGGTCTTTCCTCCCCTGGGATCTCACGGCCCCCCCAGGAGACGTCACCTTAGGAGCGATGATACATTTTGGAAGCAAAAGGGACCTGGGGTGCCCTGCCCTGGGAGTGTCCAACTTGCCTCCAGTGCGGCCTTGTTCTAACGTCTTTCCACAGCAGGGAACACGCTGCCCCATAGGAAACTTCACTTCAGGTCGAGTTTACGTGGCGGAAGCATAAGGGTCTGGGCCTGCACTTAACGCGCAGTGTGCAACTTGCCTCGCGGGCGCCCCAGGTTCCAACTTCTTTGCACAGCCGGGAGCCAACTGCCCTTTGGGAATCCTCCCCTGAAGGTCACGTTCACGTTTTGGAAGCCGCAGCGTCTTTGCGTGCCCTTAACTCAGAGTATCCAACAAGCTTCTAGTCCGCCCTTCTTCTCAAGTCTTCCCTTCACTTGGGAACACACGGCCACTGAGGAGACTTCACCTGAAGCGCGGCTACACGTTTTGCAGCCCAAGGGGCTGGACGGGCAACTGAACTCAGAAGCTCCAACTGCCCTCTAGTCGGCCTTGGTTCTAAGTTCTTTCCTGACATGGGAACACACGGCCGCATAGGCCTCTTGGCCTTCAGAGCGTTTCTACGTGTTGGAAGCAGCAGGGCCTTAGCCTGCCCTTTACTTAGAGCTTGCAACTTGGCGTAGAGTCCGCCTTTGTGCTACGTGCTTTCCTGGGCTGCATTGGCGAGCACTTCCCTCAGAGTCTCCAACCTGCCTTAGAGTCCGCCTTGGTTCTAACCCCTTTCCTCAACTTGGGAGAACGCTGCCCTCTAGTAGTGTTCGTCTTCGCTGCGTTGGTAAGGTTTGGAAAGCCTAAGGGCCTTCCCTGGAACTCAACTCGGTGTAGCCAACAGGCTTCTCGTCCGCCCCGGTTCTAAGGTCTTTCCTCCCCTGGGATCTCACGGCCCCCCCAGGAGACGTCACCTTAGGAGCGATGATACGTTTTGGAAGCAAAAGGGACCTGGGGTGCCCTGCCCTGGGAGTGTCCAACTTGCCCCCAGTGCGGCCTTGTTCTAAATTCTTTCCACAGCAGGGAACACGCTGCCCCATAGGAAACCTCACTTCAGGTCGAGTTTACGTGGCGGAAGCATAAGGGTCTGGGCCTGCACTTAACGCGCAGTGTGCAACTTGCCTCGCGGGCGCCCCAGGTTCCGACTCCTTTGCACAGCCGGGAGCCAACTGCCCTTTGGGAATCCTCCCCTGAAGGTCGCGTTCACGTTTTGGAAGCCGCAGCGTCTTTGCGTGCCCTTAACTCAGAGTATCCAACAAGCTTCTAGTCCGCCCTTCTTCTCAAGTCTTCCCTTCACTTGGGAACACACTGCCACTGAGGAGACTTCACCTGAAGCGCGGCTACAGGTTTTGCAGCCCAAGGGGCTGGACGGGCAACTTAACTCAGAAGCTCCAACTGCCCTCTAGTCGGCCTTGGTTCTAAGTTCTTTCCTGACATGGGAACACACGGCCGCATAGGCCTCTTGGCCTTCAGAGCGTTTCTACGTGTTGGAAGCAGCAGGGCCTTAGCCTGCCCTTTACTTAGAGCTTGCAACTTGGCGTAGAGTCCGCCTTTGTGCTAAGTGCTTTCCTGGGCCGCATTGGCGAGCACTTCACTCAGAGTCTCCAACCTGCCTTAGAGTCCGCCTTGGTTCTAACCCCTTTCCTCAACTTGGGAGAACGCTGCCCTCTAGTAGTGTTCGTCTTCGCTGCGTTGGTAAGGTTTGGGAAGCCTAAGGACCTTCCCTGGAACTCAACTCGGTGTAGCCAGCAGGCTTCTCGTCCGCCCCGGTTCTAAGGTCTTTCCTCCCCTGGGATCTCACGGCCCCCCCAGGAACATCACCTTAGGAGCGAAGATACGTTTTGGAAGCAAAAGGGACCTGGGTGCCCTGCCCTGGGAGTGTCCAACTTGCCTCCATTGCGGCCTTGTTCTAACTTCTTTCCACAGCAGGGATCACGCTGCCCCATAGGAATCTTCACTTCAGGTCGAGTTTACGTGGCGGAAGCATAAGGGTCTGGGCCTGCACTTAACGCGCAGTGTGCAACTTGCCTCGCGGGCGCCCCAGGTTCCAAGTCCCTTGCACAGCCGGGAGCCAACTGCCCTTTGGGAATCCTCCCCTGAAGGTCGCGTTCACGTTTTGGAAGCCGCAGCGTCTTTGCGTGCCCTTAACTCAGAGTATCCAACAAGCTTCTAGTCCGCCCTTCTTCTCAAGTCTTCCCTTCACTTGGGAACACACGGCCACTGAGGAGACTTCACCTGAAGCGCGGCTACAGGTTTTGCAGCCCAAGGGGCTGGACGGGCAACTTATCTCAGAAGCTCCAACTGCCCTCTAGTCGGCCTTGTTTCTAAGTTCTTTCCTGACATGGGAAGACACGGCCGCATAGGCCTCTTGGCCTTCAGAGCGTTTCTACGTGTTGGAAGCAGCAGGGCCTTAGCCTGCTCTTTACTTAGAGCTTGCAACTTGGCGTAGAGTCCGCCTTTGTGCTAAGTGCTTTCCTGGGCTGCATTGGCGAGCACTTCACTCAGAGTCTCCAACCTGCCTTAGAGTCCGCCTTGGTTCTAACCCCTTTCCTCAACTTGGGAGAACGCTGCCCTCTAGTAGTGTTCGTCTTCGCTGCGTTGGTAAGGTTTGGGAAGCCTAAGGGCCTTCCCTGGAACTCAACTCGGTGTAGCCAACAGGCTTCTCGTCCGCCCCGGTTCTAAGGTCTTTCCTCCCCTGGGATCTCACGGCCCCCCCAGGAGACGTCACCTTAGGAGCGATGATACGTTTTGGAAGCAAAAGGGACCTGGGGTGCCCTGCCCTGGGAGTGTCCAACTTGCCTCCAGTGCGGCCTTGTTCTAACTTCTTTCCACAGCAGGGAACACGCTGCCCCATAGGAAACTTCACTTCAGGTCGGGTTTACGTGGCGGAAGCATAAGGGTCTGGGCCTGCACTTAACGCGCAGTGTGCAACTTGCCTCGCGGGCGCCCCAGGTTCCAAGTCCTTTGCACAGCCGGGAGCCAACTGCCCTTTGGGAATCCTCCCCTGAAGGTCGCGTTCACATTGTGGAAGCCGCAGCGTCTTTGCGTGCCCTTAACTCAGAGTATCCAACAAGCTTCTAGTCCGCCCTTCTTCTCAAGTCTTCCCTTCACTTGGGAACACACGGCCACTGAGGAGACTTCACCTGAATCGCGGCTACACGTTTTGCAGCCCAAGGGGCTAGACGGGCAACTTAACTCAGAAGCTACATCTGCCCTCTAGTCGGCCTTGGTTCTAAGTTCTTTCCTGACATGGGAACACACGGCCGCATAGGCCTCTTGGCCTTCAGAGCGTTTCTACGTGTTGGAAGCAGCAGGGCCAAGCCTGCACTTTACTTAGAGCTTGCAACTTGGCATAGAGTCCGCCTTTGTGCTAAGTGCTTTCCTGGGCTGCATTGGCGAGCACTTCACTCAGAGTCTCCAACCTGCCTTAGAGTCCGCCTTGGTTCTAACCCCTTTCCTCAACTTGGGAGAACACTGCCCTCTAGTAGTGTTCATCTTCGCTGCGTTGGTAAGGTTTGGGAAGCCTAAGGGCCTTCCCTGGAACTCAACTCGGTGTAGCCAACAGACTTCTCGTCCGCCCCGGTTCTAAGGTCTTTCCTCCCCTGGGATCTCACGGCCCCCCCAGGAGACGTCACCTTAGGAGCGATGATACGTTTTGGAAGCAAAAGGGACCTGGGGTGCCCTGCCTTGGGAGTGTCCAACTTGCCCCCAGTGCGGCCTTGTTCTAACTTCTTTCCACAGCAGGGAACACGCTGCCCCATAGGAAACTTCACTTCAGGTCGAGTTTACGTGGCGGAAGCATAAGGGTCTGGGCCTGCACTTAACGCGCAGTGTGGAACTTGCCTCGCGGGCACCCCAGGTTCCAAGTCCTTTGCACACCCGGGAGCCAACTGCCCTTTGGGAATCCTCCCCTGAAGGTCGCGTTCACGTTGTGGAAGCCGCAGCGTCTTTGCGTGCCTTAACTCAGAGTATCCAACAAGCTTCTAGTCCGCCCTTCTTCTCAAGTCTTCCCTTCACTTGGGAACACACTGCCACTGAGGAGACTTCACCTGAAGCGCGGCTACATGTTTTGAAGCCTAAGGCGCTGGACGGGCAACTTAACTCAGAAGCTCCAACTGCCCTCAAGTCGGCCTTGGTTCTAAGTTCTTTCCTGACATGGGAACACACGGCCGCATAGGCCTCTTGGCCTTCAGAGCGTTCCTACGTGTTGGAAGCAGCAGGGCCTTAGCCTGCACTTTACTTAGACCTTGCAACTTGGCATAGAGTCCGCCTTTGTGCTAAGTGCTTTCCTGGGCTGCATTGGCGAGCACTTCACTCAGAGTCTCCAACCTGCCTTAGAGACCGCCTTGGTTCTAACCCCTTTCCTCAACTTGGGAGAACGCTGCCCTCTAGTAGTGTTCATCTTCGCTGCGTTGGTAAGGTTTGGGAAGCCTAAGGGCCTTCCCTGGAACTCAACTCGGTGTAGCCAACAGGCTTCTCGTCCGCCCCGGTTCTAAGGTCTTTCCTCCCCTGGGATCTCACGGCCCCCCCAGGAGACGTCACCTTAGGAGCGATGATACGTTTTGGAAGCAAAAGGGACCTGGAGTGCCCTGCCCTGGGAGTGTCCAACTTGCCCCCAGTGCGGCCTTGTTCTAACTTCTTCCCACAGCAGGGAACACGCTGCCCCATAGGAAACTTCACTTCAGGTCGAGTTTACGTGGCGGAAGCATAAGGGTCTGGGCCTGCACTTAACGCGCAGTGTGCAACTTGCCTCGCGGGCGCCCCAGGTTCCAACTCCTTTGCACAGCCGGGAGCCAATTGCCCTTTGGGAATCCTCCCCTGAAGGTCGCGTTCACGTTGTGGAAGCCGCAGCGTCTTTGCGTGCCCTTAACTCAGAGTATCCAACAAGCTTCTAGTCCGCCCTTCTTCTCAAGTCTTCCCTTCACTTGGGAACACACGGCCACTGAGCAGACTTCACCTGAAGCGCGGCTACACGTTTTGCAGCCCATGGGGCTGGACGGGCAACTGAACTCAGAAGCTCCAACTGCCCTCTAGTCGGCCTTGGTTCTAAGTTCTTTCCTGAGATGGGAACACACGGCCGCATAGGCCTCTTGGCCTTCAGAGCGTTTCTACGTGTTGGAAGCAGCAGGGCCTTAGCCTGCACTTTACTTAGAGCTTGCAACTCGGCGTAGAGTCCGCCTTTGTGCTAAGTGCTTTCCTGGGCTGCATTGGCGAGCACTTCACTCAGAGTCTCCAACCTGCCTTAGAGTCCGCCTTGGTTCTAACCCCTTTCCTCAACTTGGGAGAACGCTGCCCTCTAGTAGTGTTCGTCTTCGCTGCGTTGGTAAGGTTTGGGAAGCCTAAGGGCCTTCCCTGGAACTCAACTCGGTGTAGCCAACAGGCTTCTCGTCCGCCCCGGTTCTAAGGTCTTTCCTCCCCTGGGATCTCACGGGCCCCCCAGGAGACGTCACCTTAGGAGCGATGATACGTTTTGGAAGCAAAAGGGACCTGGGGTGCCCTGCCCTGGGAGTGTCCAACTTGCCCCCAGTGCGGCCTTGTTCTAACTTCTTTCCACAGCAGGGAACACGCTGCCCCATAGGAAACTTCACTTCAGGTCGGGTTTACGTGGCGGAAGCATAAGGGTCTGGGCCTGCACTTAACGCGCAGTGTGCAACTTGCCTCGCGGGCGCCCCAGGTTCCAACTCCTTTGCACAGCCGGGAGCCAACTGCCCTTTGGGAATCCTCCCCTGAAGGTCGCGTTCACGTTGTGGTAGCCGCAGCGTCTTTGCGTGCCCTTTATTCAGAGTATCCAACAAGCTTCTAGTCCGCCCTTCTTCTCAAGTCTTCCCTTCACTTGGGAACACACTGCCACTGAGGAGACTTCACCTGAAGCGCGGCTACACGTTTTGCAGCCCAAGGGGCTGGACGGGCAACTTAACTCAGAAGCTCCTACTGCCCTCTAGTCGGCCTTGGTTCTACGTTCTTTCCTGACAGGGGAACACACGGCCGCATAGGCCTCTTGGCCTTCAGAGCGTTTCTACGTGTTGGAAGCAGCAGGGCCTTAGCCTGCCCTTTACTTAGAGCTTGCAACTTGGCGTAGAGTCCGCCTTTGTGCTAAGTGCTTTCCTGGGCTGCATTGGCGAGCACTTCCCTCAGAGTCTCCAACCTGCCTTAGAGTCCGCCTTGGTTCTAACCCCTTTCCTCAACTTGGGAGAACGCTGCCCTCTAGTAGTGTTCGTCTTCGCTGCGTTGGTAAGGTTTGGGAAGCCTAAGGGCCTTCCCTGGAACTCAATTCGGTGTAGCCAGCAGGCTTCTCGTCCGCCCCGGTTCTAAGGTCTTTCCTCCCCTGGGATCTCACGGCCCACCCAGGAGACGTCACCTTAGGAGCGATGATACGTTTTGGAAGCAAAAGGGACCTGGGGTGCCCTGCCCTGGGAGTGTCCAACTTGCCCCCAGTGCGGCCTTGTTCTAACTTCTTTCCACAGCAGGGAACACGCTGCCCCATAGGAAACTTCACTTCAGGTCGGGTTTACGTGGCGGAAGCATAAGGGTCTGGGCCTGCACTTACGCGGAGTGTGCAACTTGCCTCGCGGGCGCCCCAGGTTCCAAGTCCTTTGCACAGCCGGGAGCCAACTGCCCTTTGGGAATCCTCCCCTGAAGGTCGCGTTCACGTTGTGGTAGCCGCAGCGTCTTTGCGTGCCATAACTCAGAGTATCCAGCAAGCTTCTAGTCCGCCCTTCTTCTCAAGTCTTCCCTTCACTTGGGAACACACGGCCACTGAGGAGACTTCACCTGAAGCGCGGCAACACGTTTTGCAGCCCAAGGGTCTGGACGGGCAACTTAACTCAGAAGCTCCAACTGCCCTCTAGTCGCCCTTGGTTCTAAGTTCTTTCCTGACATGGGAACACACGGCCGCATAGGCCTCTTGGCCTTCAGAGCGTTTCTACGTGTTGGAAGCAGCAGGGCCTTAGCCTGCACTTTACTTAGAGCTTGCAACTTGGCGTAGAGTCCGCCTTTGTGCTAAGTGCTTTCCTGGGCTGCATTGGCGAGCACTTCCCTCAGAGTCTCCAACCTGCCTTAGAGTCCGCCTTGGTTCTAACCCCTTTCCTCAACTTGGGAGAACGCTGCCCTCTAGTAGTGTTCGTCTTCGCTGCGTTGGTAAGGATTGGGAAGCCTAAGGGCCTTCCCTGGAACTCAACTCGGTGTAGCCAACAGGCTTCTCGTCCGCCCCGGTTCTAAGGTCTTTCCTCCCCTGGGATCTCACGGCCCCCCCAGGAGACGTCACCTTAGGAACGATGATACGTTTTGGAAGCAAAAGGGACCTGGGGTGCCCTGCCCTGGGAGTGTCCAACTTGCCCCCAGTGCGGCCTTGTTCTGACTTCTTTCCACAGCAGGGAACACGCTGCCCCATAGGAAACTTCACTTCAGGTCGGGTTTACGTGGCGGAAGCATAAGATTCTGGGCCTGCACTTAACGCGCAGTGTGCAACTTGCATCGCGGGCGCCCCAGGTTCCAAGTCCTTTGCACAGCCGGGAGCCAACTGCCCTTTGGGAATCCTCCCCTGAAGGTCGCGTTCACGTTGTGGAAGCCGCAGCGTCTTTGCGTGCCCTTAACTCAGAGTATCCAACAAGCTTCTAGTCCGCCCTTCTTCTCAAGTCTTCCCTTCACTTGGGAACACACGGCCACTGAGGAGACTTCACCTGAAGTGCGGCTACACGTTTTGCAGCCCAAGGGGCTGGACGGGCAACTTAACTCAGAAGCTCCAACTGCCCTCTAGTCGGCCTTGGTTCTAAGTTCTTTCCTGACATGGGAACACACGGCCGCATAGGCCTCTTGGCCTTCAGAGCGTTTCTACGTGTTGGAAGCAGCAGGGCCTTAGCCTGCCCTTTACTTAGAGCTTGCAACTTGGCGTAGAGTCCGCCTTTGTGCTAAGTGCTTTCCTGGGCTGCATTGGCGATCACTTCACTCAGAGTCTCCAACCTGCCTTAGAGTCCGCCTTGGTTCTAACCCCTTTCCTCAACTTGGGAGAACGCTGCCCTCTAGTAGTGTTCGTCTTCGCTGCGTTGGTAAGGTTTGGGAAGCCTAAGGGCCTTCCCTGGAACTCAACTCGGTGTAGCCAACAGGCTTCTCGTCCGCCCCGGTTCTAAGGTCTTTCCTCCCCTGGGATCTCACGGCCCCCCCAGGAGACGTCACCTTAGGAGCGATGATACGTTTTGGAAGCAAAAGGGACCTGGGTTGCCCTGCCCTGGGAGTGTCCAACTTGCCCCCAGTGCGGCCTTGTTCTAACTTCTTTCCACAGCAGGGAACACGCTGCCCCATAGGAAACTTCACTTCAGGTCGAGTTTACGTGGCGGAAGCATAAGGGTCTGGGCCTGCACTTAACGCGCAGTGTGCAACTTGCCTCGCGGGCGCCCCAGGTTCCAAGTCCTTTGCACAGCCGGGAGCCAACTGCCCTTTGGGAATCCTCCCCTGAAGGTCGCGTTCACGTTGTGGAAGCCGCAGCGTCTTTGCGTGCCCTTAACTCAGAGTATCCAACAAGCTTCTAGTCCGCCCTTCTTCTCAAGTCTTCCCTTCACTTGGGAACACCCTGCCACTGAGGAGACTTCACGTGAAGCGCGGCTCCACGTTTTGCAGCCCAAGGGGCTGGACGGGCAACTTAACTCAGAAGCTCCAACTGCCCTCTAGTCGGCCTTGGTTCTAAGTTCTTTCCTGACATGGGAACACACGGCCGCATAGGCCTCTTGGCCTTCAGAGCGTTTCTACGTGTTGGAAGCAGCAGGGCCTTAGCCTGCCCTTTACTTAGAGCTTGCAACTTGGCGTAGAGTCCGCCTTTGTGCTAAGTGCTTTCCTGGGCTGCACTGGCGAGCACTTCACTCAGAGTCTCCAACCTGCCTTAGAGTCCGCCTTGGTTCTAACCCCTTTCCTCAACTTGGGAGAACGCTGCCCTCTAGTAGTGGTCGTCTTCGCTGCGTTGGTAAGGTTCGGGAAGCCTAAGGGCCTTCCCTGGAACTCAACTCGGTGTAGCCAACAGGCTTCTCGTCCGCCCCGGTTCTAAGGTCTTTCCTCCCCTGGGATCTCACGGCCCCCCCAGGAGACGTCACCTTAGGAGCGATGATACGTTTTGGAAGCAAAAGGGACCTGGGGTGCCCTGCCCTGGGAGTGTCCAACTTGCCCCCAGTGCGGCCTTGTTCTAACTTCTTTCCACAGCAGGGAACACGCTGCCCCATAGGAAACTTCACTTCAGGTCAGGTTTACGTGGCGGAAGCATAAGGGTCTGGGCCTGCACTTAACGCGCAGTGTGCAACTTGCCTCGCGGGCGCCCCAGGTTCCAAGTCCTTTGCACAGCCGGGAGCCAACTGCCCTTTGGGAATCCTCCCCTGAAGGTCGCGTTCACGTTGTGGTAGCCGCAGCGTCTTTGCGTGCCCTTAATTCAGAGTATCCAACAAGCTTCTAGTCCGCCCTTCTTCTCAAGTCTTCCCTTCACTTGGGAACACACTGCCACTGAGGAGACTTCACCTGAAGCGCGGCTACACGTTTTGCAGCCCAAGGGGCTGGACGGGCAACTTAACTCAGAAGCTCCAACTGCCCTCTAGTCGGCCTTGGTTCTACGTTCTTTCCTGACAGGGGAACACACGGCCGCATAGGCCTCTTGGCCTTCAGAGCGTTTCTACGTGTTGGAAGCAGCAGGGCCTTAGCCTGCACTTTACTTAGAGCTTGCAACTTGGCGTAGAGTCCGCCTTTGTGCTAAGTGCTTTCCTGGGCTGCATTGGCGAGCACTTCCCTCAGAGTCTCCAACCTGCCTTAGAGTCCGCCTTGGTTCTAACCCCTTTCCTCAACTTGGGAGAACGCTGCCCTCTAGTAGTGTTCGTCTTCGCTGCGTTGGTAAGGTTTGGGAAGCCTAAGGGCCTTCCCTGGAACTCAACTCGGTGTAGCCAACAGGCTTCTCGTCCGCCCCGGTTCTAAGGTCTTTCCTCCCCTGGGATCTCACGGCCCCCCCAGGAGACGTCACCTTAGGAGCGATGATACATTTTGGAAGCAAAAGGGACCTGGGGTGCCCTGCCCTGGGAGTGTCCAACTTGCCCCCAGTGCGGCCTTGTTCTAACTTCTTTCCACAGCAGGGAACACGCTGCCCCATTGGAAACTTCACTTCAGGTCGAGTTTACGTGGCGGAAGCATAAGGGTCTGGGCCTGCACTTAACGCGCAGTGTGCAACTTGCCTCGCGGGCGCCCCAGGTTCCAAGTCCTTTGCACAGCCGTGAGCCAACTGCCCTTTGGGAATCCTCCCCTGAAGGTCGCGTTCACGTTGTGGAAGCCGCAGCGTCTTTGCGTGCCCTTAACTCAGAGTATCCAACAATCTTCTAGTCCGCCCTTCTTCTCAAGTCTTCCCTTCACTTGGGAACACACGGCCACTGAGGAGACTTCACCTGAAGCGCGGCTACACGTTTTGCAGCCCAAGGGGCTGGACGGGCAACTGAACTCAGAAGCTCCAACTGCCCTCTAGTCGGCCTTGGTTCTAAGTTCTTTCCTGACAGGGGAACACACGGCCGCATAGGCCTCTTGGCCTTCAGAGCGTTTCTACGTGTTGGAAGCAGCAGGGCCTTAGCCTGCACTTTACTTAGAGCTTGCAACTTGGCGTAGAGTCCGCCTTTGTGCTAAGTGCTTTCCTGGGCTGCATTGGCGAGCACTTCCCTCAGAGTCTCCAACCTGCCTTAGAGTCCGCCTTGGTTCTAACCCCTTTCCTCAACTTGGGAGAACGCTGCCCTCTAGTAGTGTTCGTCTTCGCTGCGTTGGTAAGGTTTGGGAAGCCTAAGGGCCTTCCCTGGAACTCAACTCGGTGTAGCCAACAGGATTCTCGTCCGCCCCGGTTCTAAGGTCTTTCCTCCCCTGGGATCTCACGGCCCCCCCAGGAGACGTCACCTTAGGAGCGATGATACGTTTCGAAGCAAAAGGGACCTGGGGTGCCCTGCCCTGGGAGTGTCCAACTTGCCCCCAGTGCGGCCTTGTTCTAACTTCTTTCCACAGCAGGGAACACGCTGCCCCATAGGAAACTTCACTTCAGGTCGAGTTTACGTGGCGGAAGCATAAGGGTCTGGGCCTGCACTTAACGCGCAGTGTGCAACTTGCCTCGCGGGCGCCCCAGGTTCCAAGTCCTTTGCACAGCCGGGAGCCAACTGCCCTTTGGGAATCCTCCCCTGAAGGTCGCGTTCACGTTTTGGAAGCCGCAGCGTCTTTGCGTGCCCTTAACTCAGAGTATCCAACAAGCTTCTAGTCCGCCCTTCTTCTCAAGTCTTCCCTTCACTTGGGAACACACGGCCACTGAGGAGACTTCACCTGATGCGCGGCTACACGTTTTGCAGCCCAAGGGGCTGGACGGGCAACTGAACTCAGAAGCTCCAACTGCCCTCTAGTCGGCCTTGGTTCTAAGTTCTTTCCTGACATGGGAACACACGGCCGCATAGGCCTCTTGGCCTTCAGAGCGTTTCTACGTGTTGGAAGCAGCAGGGCCTTAGCCTGCACTTTACTTAGAGCTTGCAACTTGGCGTAGAGTCCGCCTTTGTGCTAAGTGCTTTCCTGGGCTGCATTGGCGAGCACTTCCCTCAGAGTCTCCAACCTGCCTTAGAGTCCGCCTTGGTTCTAACCCCTTTCCTCAACTTGGGAGAACGCTGCCCTCTAGTAGTGTTCGTCTTCACTGCGTTGGTAAGGTTTGGGAAGCCTAAGGGCCTTCCCTGGAACTCAACTCGGTGTAGCCAACAGGCTTCTCGTCCGCCCCGGTTCTAAGGTCTTTCCTCCCCTGGGATCTCACGGCCCCCCCAGGAGACGTCACCTTAGGAGCGATGATACGTTTTGGAAGCAAAAGGGACCTGGGGTGCCCTGCCCTGGGAGTGTCCAACTTGCCCCCAGTGCGGCCTTGTTCTAACTTATTCCACAGCAGGGAACACGCTGCCCCATAGGAAACTTCACTTCAGGTCAGGTTTACGTGGCGGAAGCATAAGGGTCTGGGCCTGCACTTAACGCGCAGTGTGCAACTTGCCTCGCGGGCCCCCCAGGTTCCAAGTCCTTTGCACAGCCGTGAGCCAACTGCCCTTTGGGAATCCTCCCCTGAAGGTCGCGTTCACGTTTTGGAAGCCGCAGCGTCTTTCCGTGCCCTTAACTCAGAGTATCAAACAAGCTTCTGGTCCGCCCTTCTTCTCAAGTCTTCCCTTCACTTGGGAACACACGGCCACTGAGGAGACTTCACCTGAAGCGCGGCTACAGGTTTTGCAGCCCAAGGGGCTGGACGGGCAACTGAACTCAGAAGCTCCAACTGCCCTCTAGTCGGCCTTGGTTCTACGTTCTTTCCTGACAGGGGAACACACGGCCGCATAGGCCTCTTGGCCTTCAGAGCGTTTCTACGTGTTGGAAGCAGCAGGGCCTTAGCCTGCCCTTTACTTAGAGCTTGCAACTTGGCGTAGAGTCCGCCTTTGTGCTAAGTGCTTTCCTGGGCTGCATTGGCGAGCACTTCCCTCAGAATCTCCAGCCTGCCTTAGAGTCCGCCTTGGTTCTAACCCCTTTCCTCAACTTGGGAGAACGCTGCCCTCTAGTAGTGTTTGTCTTCGCTGCGTTGGTAAGGTTTGGGAAGCCTAAGGGCCTTCCCTGGAACTCAACTCGGTGTAGCCAACAGGCTTCTCGTCCGCCCCGGTTCTAAGGTCTTTCCTCCCCTGGGATCTCACGGCCCCCCCAGGAGACGTCACCTTAGGAGCGATGATACGTTTTGGAAGCAAAAGTGACCTGGGGTGCCCTGCCCTGGGAGTGTCCAACTTGCCCCCAGTGCGGCCTTGTTCTAACTTCTTTCCACAGCAGGGAACACGCTGCCCCATAGGAAACTTCACTTCAGGTCGAGTTTACATGGCGGAAGCATAAGGGTCTGGGCCTGCACTTAACGCGCAGTGTGCAACTTGCCTCGCGGGCGCCCCAGGTTCCAAGTCCTTCGCACAGCCGGGAGCCAACTGCCCTTTGGGAATCCTCCCCTGAAGGTCGCGTTCACGTTGTGGAAGCCGCAGCGTCTTTGCGTGCCCTTAACTCAGAGTATCCAACAAGCTTCTAGTCCGCCCTTCTTCTCAAGTCTTCCCTTCACTTGGGAACACACGGCCACTGAGGAGACTTCACCTGAAGCGCGGCTACACGTTTTGCAGCCCAAGGAGCTGGACGGGCAACTGAACTCAGAAGCTCCAACTGCCCTCTAGTCGGCCTTGGTTCTAAGTTCTTTCCGGACATGGGAACACACGGCCGCATAGGCCTCTTGGCCTTCAGAGCGTTATTACGTGTTGGAAGCAGCAGGGCCTTAGCCTGCACTTTACTTAGAGCTTGCAACTTGGCGTAGAGTCCGCCTTTGTGCTAAGTGCTTTCCCGGGCTGCATTGGCGAGCACTTCCCTCAGAGTCTCCAACCTGCCTTAGAGTCCGCCTTGGTTCTAACCCCTTTCCTCAACTTAGGAGAACGCTGCCCTCTAGTAGTGTTCGTCTTCGCTGCGTTGGTAAGGTTTGGGAAGCCTAAGGGCCTTCCCTGGAACTCAACTCGGTGTAGCCAACAGGCTTCTCGTCCGCCCCGGTTCTAAGGTCTTTCCTCCCCTGGGATCTCACGGCCCCCCCAGGAGACGTCACCTTAGGAGCGATGATATGTTTTGGAAGCAAAAGGGACCTGGGGTGCCCTGCCCTGGCAGTGTCCAACTCGCCTCCAGTGCGGCCTTGTTCTAACTTCTTTCCACAGCAGGGAACACGCTGCCCCATAGGAAACTTCACTTCAGGTCGGGTTTACGTGGCGGAAGCATAAGGGTCTGGGCCTGCACTTATCGCGCAGTGTGCAACTTGCCTTGCGGGCGCCCCAGGTTCCAAGTCCTTTGTACAGCCGGGAGCCAACTGCCCTTTGGGAATCCTCCCCTGAAGGTCGCGTTCACGTTTTGGAAGCCGCACCGTCTTTGAGTGCCCTTAACTCAGAGTATCCAACAAGCTTCTAGTACGCCCTTCTTCTCAAGTCTTCCCTTCACTTGGGAACACACTGCCACTGAGGAGACTTCACCTGAAGCGCGGCTACAAGTTTTGCAGCCCAAGGTGCTGGACGGGCAACTGAACTCAGAAGCTCCAACTGCCCTCTAGTCGGCCTTGGTTCTAAGTTCTTTCCTGACATGGGAACACACGGCCGCATAGGCCTCTTGGCCTTCCGAGCGTTTCTACGTGTTGGAAGCAGCAGGGCCTTAGCCTGCACTTTACTTAGAGCTTGCAACTTGGCGTAGAGTCCGCCTTTGTGATAAGTGCTTTCCTGGGCTGCATTGGCGAGCACTTCCCTCAGAGTCTCCAACCTGCCTTAGAGTCCGCCTTGGTTCTAACCCCTTTCCTCAACTTGGGAGAACGCTGCCCTCTAGTAGTGTTCGTCTTCGCTGCGTTGGTAAGGTTTGGGAAGCCTAAGGGCCTTCCCTGGAACTCAACTCGGTGTAGCCAACAGGCTTCTCGTCCGCCCCGGTTCTAAGGTCTTTCCTCCCCTGGGATCTCACGGCCCCCCCAGGAGACGTCACCTTAGGAGCGATGATACGTTTCGGAAGCAAAAGGGACCTGGGGTGCCCTGCCCTGGGAGTGTCCCACTCGCCTCCTGTGCGGCCTTGTTCTAACTTCTTTCCACAGCAGGGAACACGCTGCCCCATAGGAAACTTCACTTCAGGTCGGGTTTTACGTGGCGGAAGCATAAGGGTCTGGGCCTGCACTTAACGCGCAGTGTGCAACTTGCCTCGCGGGCGCCCCAGGTTCCAAGTCCTTTGCACAGCCGGGAGCCAACTGCCCTTTGGGAATCCTCCCCTGAAGGTCGCGTTCACGTTTTGGAAGCCGCAGCGTCTTTGCGTGCCCTTAACTCAGAGTATCCAACAAGCTTCTAGTCCGCCCTTCTTCTCAAGTCTTCCCTTCACTTGGGAACACACTGCCACTGAGGAGACTTCACCTGAATTGCGGCTACACGTTTTGCAGCCCAAGGGGCTGGACGGGCAACTGAACTCAGAAGCTCCAACTGCCCTCTAGTCGACCTTGGTTCTACGTTCTTTCCTGACAGGGGAACACACGGCCGCATAGGCCTCTTGGCCTTCAGAGCGTTTCTCCGTGTTGGAAGCAGCAGGGCCTTAGCCTGCACTTTACTTAGAGCTTGCAACTTGGCGCAGAGTCCGCCTTTGTGCTAAGTGCTTTCCTGGGCTGCATTGGCGAGCACTTCCCTCAGAGTCTCCAACCTGCCTTAGTGTCCGCCTTGGTTCTAACCCCTTTCCTCAACTTGGGAGAACGCTGCCCTCTAGCAGTGTTCGTCTTCGCTGCGTTGGTAAGGTTTGGGAAGCCTAAGGGCCTTCCCTGGAACTCAACTTGGTGTAGCCAACAGGCTTCTCGTCCGCCCCGGTTCTAAGGTCTTTCCTCCCCTGGGATCTCACGGCCCCCCCAGGAGACGTCACCTTAGGAGCGATGATACGTTTCGGAAGCAAAAGGGACCTGGGGTGCCCTGCCCTGGGAGTGTCCAACTCGCCTCCAGTGCGGCCTTGTTCTAACTTCTTTCCACAGCAGGGAACACGCTGCCCCATAGGAAACTTCACTTCAAGTCGGGTTTACGTGGCGGAAGCATAAGGGTCTGGGCCTGCACTTAACGCGCAGTGTGCAACTTGCCTTGCGGGCGCCCCAGGTTCCAAGTCCTTTGTACAGCCGGGAGCCAACTGCCCTTTGGGAATCCTCCCCTGAAGGTCGCGTTCACGTTTTGGAAGCCGCACCGTCTTTGCGTGCCCTTAACTCAGAGTATCCAACAAGCTTCTAGTACGCCCTTCTTCTCAAGTCTTCCCTTCACTTGGGAACACACTGCCACTGAGGAGACTTCACCTGAAGCGCGGCTACAAGTTTTGCAGCCCAAGGTGCTGGACGGGCAACTGAACTCAGAAGCTCCAACTGCCCTCTAGTCGGCCTTGGTTCTAAGTTCTTTCCTGACATGGGAACACACGGCCGCATAGGCCTCTTGGCCTTCCGAGCGTTTCTACGTGTTGGAAGCAGCAGGGCCTTAGCCTGCACTTTACTTAGAGCTTGCAACTTGGCGTAGAGTCCGCCTTTGTGCTAAGTGCTTTCCTGGGCTGCATTGACGAGCACTTCCCTCAGAGTCTCCAACCTGCCTTAGAGTCCGCCTTGGTTCTAACCCCTTTCCTCAACTTGGGAGAACGCTGCCCTCTAGTAGTGTTCGTCTTCGCTGCGTTGGTAAGGTTTGGGAAGCCTAAGGGCCTTCCCTGGAACTCAACTCGGTGTAGCCAACAGGCTTCTCGTCCGCCCCGGTTCTAAGGTCTTTCCTCCCCTGGGATCTCACGGCCCCCCCAGGAGACGTCACCTTTGGAGCGATGATACGTTTCGGAAGTAAAAGGGACCTTGGGTGCCCTGCCCTGGGAGTGTCCCACTCGCCTCCTGTGCGGCCTTGTTCTAACTTCTTTCCACAGCTGGGAACACGCTGCCCCATAGGAAACTTCACTTCAGGTCGGGTTTTACGTGGCGGAAGCATAAGGGTCTGGGCCTGCACTTAACGCGCAGTGTGCAACTTGCCTCGCGGGCGCCCCAGGTTCCAAGTCCTTTGCACAGCCGGGAGCCAACTGCCCTTTGGGAATCCTCCCCTGAAGGTCGCGTTCACGTTTTGGAAGCCGCAGCGTCTTTGCGTGCCCTTAACTCAGAGTATCCAACAAGCTTCTAGTACGCCCTTCTTCTCAAGTCTTCCCCTCACTTGGGAACACACTGCCACTGAGGAGACTTCACCTGAAGCGCGGCTACACGTTTTGCCGCCCAAGGGGCTGGACGTGCAACTGAACTCAGAAGCTCCAACTGCCCTGTAGTCGGCCTTGGTTCTACGTTCTTTCCTGACAGGGGAACACACGGCCGCATAGGCCTCTTTGCCTTCAGAGCGTTTTTACGTGTTGGAAGCAGCAGGGCCTTAGCCTGCACTTTGCTTCGAGCTTGCAACTTGGCGTAGAGCCGCCTTTGTGCTAAGTGCTTTCCTGGGCTGCATTGGCGAGCACTTCCCTCAGAGTCTCCAACCTGCCTTAGAGTCCGCCTTGGTTCTAACCACTTTCCTCAACTTGGGAGAACGCTGCCCTCTAGCAGTGTTCGTCTTCGCTGCGTTGGTAAGGTTTGGGAAGCCTAAGGGCCTTCCCTGGAACTCAACTCGGTGTAGCCAACAGGCTTCTCGTCCGCCCCGGTTCTAAGGTCTTTTCTCCCCTGGGATCTCACGGCCCCCCCAGGAGACGTCACCTTAGGAGCGATGATACGTTTTGGAAGCAAAAGGGACCTGGGGTGCCCTGCCCTGCGAGTGTCCAACTCGACTCCAGTGCGGCCTTGTTCTAACTTCTTTCCACAGCAGGGAACACGCTGCCTCATAGGAAACTTCACTTCAGGTCGGGTTTACGTGGCGGAAGCATAAGGGTCTGGGCCTGCACTTAACGCGCAGTGTGCAACTTGCCTCGCGGGCGACCCAGGTTCCAAGTCCTTTGCACAGCCGGGAGCCAACTGCCCTTTGGGCATCCTCCCCTGAAGGTCGCGTTCACGTTTTGGAAGCCGCAGCGTCTTTGCGTGCCCTTAACTCAGAGTATCCAACAAGCTTCTAGTCCGCCCTTCTTCTCAAGTCTTCCCTTCACTTGGGAACACACTGCCACTGAGGAGACTTCACCTGAAGCGCGGCTACACGTTTTGCAGCCCAAGGGGCTGGACGGGCAACTGAACTCAGAAGCTCCAACTGCCCTCTAGTCGGCCTTGGTTCTACGTTCTTTTCTGACAGGGGAACACACGGCCGCATAGGCCTCTTGGCCTTCAGAGCGTTTCTCCGTGTTGGAAGCAGCAGGGCCTTAGCCTGCACTTTACTTAGAGCTTGCAACTTGGCGCAGAGTCCGCCTTTGTGCTAAGTGCTTTCCTGGGCTGCATTGGCGAGCACTTCACTCAGAGTCTCCAACCTGCCTTAGAGTCCGCCTTGGTTCTAACCCCTTTCCTCAACTTGGGAGAACGCTGCCCTCTAGTAGTGTTCGTCTTCGCTGCGTTGGTAAGGTTTGGGAAGCCTAAGGGCCTTCCCTGGAACTCAACTCGGTGTAGCCAACAGGCTTCTCGTCTGCCCCGGTTCCAAGGTCTTTCCTCCCCTGGGATCTCACGGCCCCCCCAGGAGACGTCACCTTAGGAGCGATGATACGTTTCGGAAGCAAAAGGGACCTGGGGTGCCCTGCCCTGGGAGTGTCCAACTCGCCTCCAGTGCGGCCTTGTTCTAACTTCTTTCCACAGCAGGGAACACGCTGCCCCATAGGAAACTTCACTTCAGGTCGGGTTTACGTGGCGGAAGCATAAGGGTCTGGGCCTGCACTTAACGCGCAGTGTGCAACTTGCCTCGCGGGCGCCCCAGGTTCCAAGTCCTTTGCACAGCCGGGAGCCAACTGCCCTTTGGGAATCCTCCCCTGAAGGTCGCGTTCACGTTTTGGAAGCCGCAGCGTCTTTGCGTGCCCTTAACTCAGAGTATCCAACAAGCTTCTAGTCCGCCCTTCTTCTCAAGTCTTCCCTTCACTTGGGAACACACTGCCACTGAAGAGACTTCACCTGAAGCGCGGCTACACGTTTTGCAGCCCAAGGGGCTGGACGGGCAACTGAACTCAGAAGCTCCAACTGCCCTCTAGTCGACCTTGGTTCTACGTTTTTTCCTGACAGGGGAACACACGGCCGCATAGGCCTCTTTGCCTTCAGAGCGTTTCTCCGTGTTGGAAGCAGCAGGGCCTTAGCCTGCACTTTACTTAGAGCTTGCAACTTGGCGCAGAGTCCGCCTTTGTGCTAAGTGCTTTCCTGGGCTGCATTGGCGAGCACTTCCCTCAGAGTCTCCAACCTGCCTTAGTGTCCGCCTTGGTTCTAACCCCTTTCCTCAACTTGGGAGAACGCTGCCCTCTAGCAGTGTTCGTCTTCGCTGCGTTGGTAAGGTTTGGGAAGCCTAAGGGCCTTCCCTGGAACTCAACTCGGTGTAGCCAACAGGCTTCTCGTCCGCCCCGGTTCTAAGGTCTTTCCTCCCCTGGGATCTCACGGCCCCCCCAGGAGACGTCACCTTAGGGGCGATGATACGTTTTGGAAGCAAAAGGGACCTGGGGTGCCCTGCTCTGCGAGTGTCCAACTCGACTCCTGTGCGGCCTTGTTCTAACTTCTTTCCACAGCAGGGAACACGCTGCCTCATAGGAAACTTCACTTCAGGTCGGGTTTACGTGGCGGAAGCATAAGGGTCTGGGCCTGCACTTAACGCGCAGTGTGCAACTTGCCTCGCGGGCGACCCAGGTTCCAAGTCCTTTGCACAGCCGGGAGCCAACTGCCCTTTGGGCATCCTCCCCTGAAGGTCGCGTTCACGTTTTGGAAGCCGCAGCGTCTTTGCGTGCCCTTAACTCAGAGTATCCAACAAGCTTCTAGTCCGCCCTTCTTCTCAAGTCTTCCCTTCACTTGGGAACACACTGCCACTGAGGAGACTTCACCTGAAGCGCGGCTACACGTTTTGCAGCCCAAGGGGCTGGACGGGCAACTGAACTCAGAAGCTCCAACTGCCCTCTAGTCGGCCTTGGTTCTACGTTCTTTTCTGACAGGGGAACACACGGCCGCATAGGCCTCTTGGCCTTCAGAGCGTTTCTCCGTGTTGGAAGCAGCAGGGCCTTAGCCTGCACTTTACTTAGAGCTTGCAACTTGGCGCAGAGTCCGCCTTTGTGCTAAGTGCTTTCCTGGGCTGCATTGGCGAGCACTTCACTCAGAGTCTCCAACCTGCCTTAGAGTCCGCCTTGGTTCTAACCCCTTTCCTCAACTTGGGAGAACGCTGCCCTCTAGTAGTGTTCGTCTTCGCTGCGTTGGTAAGGTTTGGGAAGCCTAAGGGCCTTCCCTGGAACTCAACTCGGTGTAGCCAACAGGCTTCTCGTCCGCCCCGGTTCCAAGGTCTTTCCTCCCCTGGGATCTCACGGCCCCCCCAGGAGACGTCACCTTAGGAGCGATGATACGTTTCGGAAGCAAAAGGGACCTGGGGTGCCCTGCCCTGGGAGTGTCCAACTCGCCTCCAGTGCGGCCTTGTTCTAACTTCTTTCCACAGCAGGGAACACGCTGCCCCATAGGAAACTTCACTTCAGGTCGGGTTTACGTGGCGGAAGCATAAGGGTCTGGGCCTGCACTTAACGCGCAGTGTGCAACTTGCCTCGCGGGCGACCCAGGTTCCAAGTCCTTTGCACAGCCGGGAGCCAACTGCCCTTTGGGAATCCTCCCCTGAAGGTCGCGTTCACGTTTTGGAAGCCGCAGCGTCTTTGCGTGCCCTTAACTCAGAGTATCCAACAAGCTACTAGTCCGCCCTTCTTCTCAAGTCTTCCCTTCACTTGGGAACACACTGCCACTGAGGAGACTTCACCTGAAGCGCGGCTACACGTTTTGCAGCCCAAGGGGCTGGACGGGCAACTGAACTCAGAAGCTCCAACTGCCCTCTAGTCGGCCTTGGTTCTACATTCTTTCCTGACAGGGGAATACACGGCCGCATAGACCTCTTGGCCTTCAGAGCGTTTCTCCGTGTTGGAAGCAGCAGGGCCTTAGCCTGCACTTTACTTAGAGCTTGCAACTTGGCGTAGAGTCCGCCTTTGTGCTAAGTGCTTTCCTGGGCTGCATTGGCGAGCACTTCCCTCAGAGTCTCCAACCTGCCTTAGAGTCCGCCTTGGTTCTAACCCCTTTCCTCAACTTGGGAGAACGCTGCCCTCTAGTAGTGTTCATCTTCGCTGCGTTGGTAAGGTTTGGGAAGCCTAAGGGCCTTCCCTGGAACTCAACTCGGTGTAGCCAACAGGCTTCTCGTCCGCCCCGGTTCTAAGGTCTTTCCTCCCCTGGGATCTCACGGCCCCCCCAGGAGATGTCACCTTAGGAGCGATGATACGTTTTGGAAGCAAAAGGGACCTGGGGTTCCCGGCCCTGGTAGTGTCCAACTCGCCTCCAGTGCGGCCTTGTTCTAACTTCTTTCCACAGCAGGGAACACGCTGGCCCATAGGAAACTTCACTTCAGGTCGGGTTTTACGTGGCGGAAGCATAAGGGTCTGGGCCTGCACTTAACGCGCAGTGTGCAACTTGCCTCGCGGGCGCCCAAGGTTCCAAGTCCTTTGCACAGCCGGGAGCCAACTGCCCTTTGGGAATCCTCCCCTGAGGGTCGCGTTCACGTTTTGGAAGCCGCAGCGTCTTTGCGTGCCCTTAACTCAGAGTATCCAACAAGCTTCTAGTCCGCCCTTCTTCTCAAGTCTTCCCTTCACTTGGGAACACACTGCCACTGAGGAGACTTCACCTGAAGCGCGGTTACACGTTTTGCAGCCCAAGGGGCGGACGGGCAACTGAACTCAGAAGCTCCAACTGCCCTCTAGTCGGCCTTGGTTCTAAGTTCTTTCCTGACAGGGGAACACACGGCCGCATAGGCCTCTTGGCCTTCAGAGCGTTTCTACGTGTTGGAAGCAGCAGGGCCTTAGCCTGCACTTTACTTAGAGCTTGCAACTTGGCGTAGAGTCCGCCTTTGTGCTAAGTGCTTTCCTGGGCTGCATTGGCGAGCACTTCCCTCAGATTCTCCAAACTGCCTTAGAGTCCGCCTTGGTTCTAAGACCTTTCCGCAACTTGGGAGAACGCTGCCCTCTAGTAGTGTTCGCCTTCGCTGCGTTGGTAAGGTTTGGGAAGCCTAAGGGCCTTCCCTGGAACTCAACTCGGTGTAGCCAACAGGCTTCTCGTCCGCCCCGGTTCTAAGGTCTTTCCTCCCCTGGGATCTCACGGCCCCCCCAGGAGACGTCACCTTAGGAGCGATGATACGTTTCGGAAGCAAAAGGGACCTGGGGTGCCCTGCCCTGGGAGTGTCCCACTCACCTCCAGTGCGGCCTTGTTCTAACTTCTTTCCACAGCAGGGAACAAGCTGCCCCATAGGAAACTTCACTTCAGGTCGGGTTTACGTGGCGGAAGCATAAGGGTCTGGGCCTGCACTTAACGCGCAGTGTGCAACTTGCCTCGCGGGCGCCCCAGGTTCCAAGTCCTCTGCACAGCCGGGAGCCAACTGCCCTTTGGGAATCCTCCCCTGAAGGTCGCGTTCACGTTTTGGAAGCCGCAGCGTCTTTGCGTGCCCTTAACTCAGAGTATCCAACAAGCTTCTAGTACGCCCTTCTTCTCAAGTCTTCCCTTCACTTGGGAACACACTGCCACTGAGGAGACTTCACCTGAAGCGCGGTTACACATTTTGCAGCCCAAGGGGCTGGACGGGCAACTTAACTCAGAAGCTCCAACTGCCCTCTAGTCGGCCTTGGTTCTAAGTTCTTTCCTGACATGGGAACACACGGCCGCATAGGCCTCTTGGCCTTCAGAGCGTTTCTACGTGTTGGAAGCAGCAGGGCCTTAGCCTGCCCTTTACTTAGACCTTGCAACTCGGCGTAGAGTCCGCCTTTGTGCTAAGTGTTTTCCTGGGCTGCATTGGCGAGCACTTCCCTCAGAGTCTCCAACCTGCCTTAGAGTCCGCCTTGGTTCTAACCCCTTTCCTCAACTTGGGAGAACGCTGCCCTCTAGTAGTGTTCGTCTTCGCTGCGTTGGTAAGGTTTGGGAAGCCTAAGGGCCTTCCCTGGAACTCAACTCGGTGTAGCCAACAGGCTTCTCGTCCACCCCGGTTCTAAGGTCTTTCCTCCCCTGGGATCTCACGGCCCCCCCAGGAGACGTCACCTTAGGAGCGATGATACGTTTTGGAAGCAAAAGGGACCTGGGGTGCCCTGCCCTGGGAGTGTCCCACTTGCCTCCAGTGCGGCCTTGTTCTGACTTCTTTCCACAGCAGGGAACACGCTGCCCCATAGGAAACTTCACTTCAGGTCGGGTTTTACGTGGCGGAAGCATAAGGGTCTGGGCCTGCACTTAACGCGCAGTGTGCAACTTGCCTCGCGGGCGCCCCAGGTTCCAAGTCCTCTGCACAGCCGGGAGCCAACTGCCCTTTGGGAATCCTCCCCTGAAGGTCGCGTTCACGTTTTGGAAGCCGCAGCGTCTTTGCGTGCCCTTAACTCAGAGTATCCAACAAGCTTCTAGTCCGCCCTTCTTCTCAAGTCTTCCCTTCACTTGGGAACACACTGCCACTGAGGAAACTTCACCGGAAGCGCGGCTACCCGTTTTGCAGCACAAGGGGCTGGACGGGCAACTGAACTCAGAAGCTCCAACTGCCCTCTAGTCGGCCTTGGTTCTAAGTACTTTCCTGACATGGGAACACACGGCCGCATAGGCCTCTTGGCCTTCAGAGCGTTTCTACGTGTTGGAAGCAGCAGGGCCTTAGCCTGCACTTTACTTAGAGCTTGCAACTTGGCGTAGAGTCCGCCTTTGTGCTAAGTGCTTTCCTTGGCTGCATTGGCGAGCACTTCCCTCAGAGTCTCCAACCTGCCTTAGAGTCCGCCTTGGTTCTAAACCCTTTCCTCAACTTGGGAGAACGCTGCCCTCTAGTATTGTTTGTCTTCGCTGCATTGGTAAGGTTTGGGAAGCCTAAGGGCCTTCCCTGGAACTCAACTCGGTGTAGCCAACAGGCTTCTCGTCCGCCCCGGTTCTAAGGTCTTTCCTCCCCTGGGATCTCACGGCCCCCCCAGGAGACGTCACCTTAGGAGCGATGATACGTTTTGGAAGCAAAAGGGACCTGGGGTGCCCTGCCCTGGGAGTGTCCAACTCGCCTCCAGTGCGGCCTTGTTCTAACTTCTTTCCACAGCAGGGAACACGCTGCCCCATAGGAAACTTCACTTCAGGTCGGGTTTACGTGGCGGAAGCATAAGGGTCTGGGCCTGCACTTAACGCGCAGTGTGCAACTTGCCTCGCGGGCGCCCCAGGTTCCAAGTCCTTTGCACAGCCGGGAGCCAACTGCCCTTTGGGAATCCTCTCCTGAAGGTCGCATTCACGTTTTGGAAGCCGCAGCGTCTTTGCGTGCCCTTAACTCAGAGTATCCAACAAGCTTCTAGTCCGCCCTTCTTCTCAAGTCTTCCCTTCACTTGGGAACACACTGCCACTGAGGAGACTTCACCTGAAGCGCGGCAACACGTTTTGCAGCCCAAGGGGCTGGACGGGCAACTGAACTCAGAAGCTCCAACTGCCCTCTAGTCGGCCTTGGTTCTAAGTTCTTTCCTGACATGGGAACACACGGCCGCATAGGCCTCTTGGCCTTCAGAGCGTTTCTACGTGTTGGAAGCAGCAGGGCCTTAGCCTGCACTTTACTTAGAGCTTGCAACTTGGCGTAGAGTCCGCCTTTGTGCTAAGTGCTTTCCTGGGCTGCATTGGCGAGCACTTCCCTCAGAGTCTCCAACCTGCCTTAGAGTCCGCCTTGGTTCTAAACCCTTTCCTCAACTTGGGAGAACGCTGCCCTCTAGTATTGTTCGTCTTCTCTGCATTGGTAAGGTTTGGGAAGCCTAAGGGCCTTCCCTGGAACTCAACTCGGTGTAGCCAACAGGCTTCTCGTCCGCCCCGGTTCTAAGGTCTTTCCTCCCCTGGGATCTCACGGCCCCCCCAGGAGACGTCACCTTAGGAGCGATGATACGTTTTGGAAGCAAAAGGGACCTGGGGTGCCCTGCCCTGGGAGTGTCCAACTTGCCCCCAGTGCGGCCTTGTTCTAACTTCTTTCCACAGCAGGGAACACGCTGCCCCATAGGAAACTTCACTTCAGGTCGAGTTTACGTGGCGGAAGCATAAGGGTCTGGGCCCGCACTTAACGCGCAGTGTGCAACTTGCCTCGCGGGCGCCCCAGGTTCCAAGTCCATTGCACAGCCGGGAGCCAACTGCCCTTTGGGAATCCTCCCCTGAAGGTCGCGTTCACGTTTTGGAAGCCGCAGCGTCTTTCCGTGCCCTTAACTCAGAGTATCCAACAAGCTTCTAGTCCGCCCTTCTTCTCAAGTCTTCCCTTCACTTGGGAACACACTGCCACTGAGGAGACTTCACCTGAAGCGCAGCTACAGGTTTTGCAGCCCAAGGGGCTGGACGGGCAACTTAACTCAGAAGCTCCAACTGCCCTCTAGTCGGCCTTGGTTCTAAGTTCTTTCCTGACATGGGAACACACGGCCGCATAGGCCTCTTGGCCTTCAGAGCGTTTCTACGTGTTGGAAGCAGCAGGGCCTTAGCCTGCCCTTTACTTAGAGCTTGCAACTTGGCGTAGAGTCCGCCTTTGTGCTAAGTGCTTTCCTGGGCCGCATTGGCGAGCACTTCACTCAGAGTCTCCAACCTGCCTTAGAGTCCGCCTTGGTTCTAACCCCTTTCCTCAACTTGGGAGAACACTGCCCTCTAGTAGTGTTCGTCTTCGCTGCGTTGGTAAGGTTTGGGAAGCCTAAGGGCCTTCCCTGGAACTCAACTCGGTGTAGCCAACAGGCTTCTCGTCCGCCCCGGTTCTAAGGTCTTTCCTCCCCTGGGATCTCACGGCCCCCCCAGGAGACGTCACCTTAGGAGCGATGATACGTTTTGGAAGCAAAAGGGACCTGGGGTGCCCTGCCCTGGGGGTGTCCAACTTGCCCCCAGTGTGGCCTTGTTCTAACTTCTTTCCACAGCAGGGAACACGCTGCCCCATAGGAAACTTCACTTCAGGTCGATTTTACGTGGCGGAAGCATAAGGGTCTGGGCCTGCACTTAACGCGCAGTGTGCAACTTGCCCCGCGGGCGCCCCAGGTTCCAAGTCCTTTGCACAGCCGGGAGCCAACTGCCCTTTGGGAATCCTCCCCTGAAGGTCGCGTTCACGTTGTGGAAGCCGCAGCGTCTTTGCGTGCCCTTAACTCAGATTATCCAACAAGCTTCTAGTCCGCCCTTCTTCTCAAGTCTTCCCTTCACTTGGGAACACACGGCCACTGAGGAGACTTCACCTGAAGCGCGGCTACACGTTTTGCAGCCCAAGGGGCTGGACGAGCAACTGAACTCAGAAGCTCCAACTGCCCTGTAGTCGGCCTTGATTCTAAGTTCTTTCCTGACATGGGAACACACGGCCGCATAGGCCTCTTGGCCTTCAGAGCGTTTCTACGTGTTGGAAGCAGCAGGGCCTTAGCCTGCACTTTACTTAGAGCTTGCAACTTGGCGTAGAGTCCGCCTTTGTGCTAAGTGCTTTCCTGGGCTGCATTGGCGAGCACTTCCCTCAGAGTCTCCAACCTGCCTTAGAGTCCGCCTTGGTTCTAACCCCTTTCCTCAACTTGGGAGAACGCTGCCCTCTAGTCGTGTTCGTCTTCGCTGCGTTGGTAAGGTTTGGGAAGCCTAAGGGCCTTCCCTGGAACTCAACTCGGTGTAGCCAACAGGCTTCTCGTCCGCCCCGGTTCTAAGGTCTTTCCTCCCCTGGGATCTCACGGCCCCCCCAGGAGACGTCACCTTAGGAGCGATGATACGTTTTGGAAGCAAAAGGGACCTGGGGTGCCCTGCCCTGGGAGTGTCCAACTTGCCCCCAGTGCGGCCTTGTTCTAAATTCTTTCCACAGCAGGGAACACGCTGCCCCATAGGAAACTTCACTTCAGGTCGAGTTTACGTGGCGGAAGCATAAGGGTCTGGGCCTGCACTTAACGCGCAGTGTGCAACTTGCCTCGCGGGCACCCCAGGTTCCAAGGCCTTTGCACAGCCGTGAGCCAACTGCCCTTTGGGAATCCTCCCCTGAAGGTCGCGTTCACGTTGTGGAAGCCGCAGCGTCTTTGCGTGCCCTTAACTCAGAGTATCCAACAAGCTTCTAGTCCGCCCTTCTTCTCAAGTCTTCCCTTCACTTGGGAACACACGGCCACTGAGGAGACTTCACCTGAAGCGCGGCTACACGTTTTGCAGCCCAAGGGGCTGGACGGGCAACTGAACTCAGAAGCTCCAACTGCCCTCTAGTCGGCCTTGGTTCTAAGTTCTTTCCTGACATGGGAACACACGGCCGCATAGGCCTCTTGGCCTTCAGAGCGTTTCTACGTGTTGGAAGCAGCAGGGCCTTAGCCTGCACTTTATTTAGAGCTTGCAACTCGGCGTAGAGTCCGCCTTTGTGCTAAGTGCTTTCCTGGGCTGCATTGGCGAGCACTTCCCTTAGAGTCTCCAAACTGCCTTAGAGTCCGCCTTTGTTCTAACCCCTTTCCTCAACTTGGGAGAACGCTGCCCTCTTGTAGTGTTCGTCTTCGCTGCGTTGGTAAGGTTTGGGAAGCCTAAGGGCCTTCCCTGGTACTCAACTCTGTGTAGCCAACAGGCTTCTCGTCCGCCCCGGTTCTAAGGTCTTTCCTCCCCTGGGATCTCACGGCCCCCCCAAGAGACGTCACCTTAGGAGCGATGATACGTTTCGGAAGCAAAAGAGACCTGGGGTGCCCAGCCCTGGGAGTGTCCAACTCGCCTCCAGTGCGGCCTTGTTCTAACTTCTTTCCACAGCAGGGAACACGCTGCCCCATAGGAAACTTCACTTCAGGTCGGGTTTACGTGGCAGAAGCATAAGGGTCTGGGCCTGCACTTAACGCGCAGTGTGCAACTTGCCTCGCGGGCGCCCCAGGTTCCAAGTCCTTTGCACATCCGGGAGCCAACTGCCCTTTGGGAATCCTCCCCTGAAGGTCGCGTTCACGTTGTGGAAGCCGCAGCGTCTTTGCGTGCCCTTAACTCAGATTATCCAACAAGCTTCTAGTCCGCCCTTCTTCTCAAGTCTTCCCTTCACTTGGGAACACACGGCCACTGAGGAGACTTCACCTGAAGCGCGGCTACACGTTTTGCAGCCCAAGGGGCTGGACGAGCAACTGAACTCAGAAGCTCCAACTGCCCTGTAGTCGGCCTTGATTCTAAGTTCTTTCCTGACATGGGAACACACGGCCGCATAGGCCTCTTGGCCTTCAGAGCGTTTCTACGTGTTGGAAGCAGCAGGGCCTTAGCCTGCACTTTACTTAGAGCTTGCAACTTGGCGTAGAGTCCGCCTTTGTGCTAAGTGCTTTCCTGGGCTGCATTGGCGAGCACTTCCCTCAGAGTCTCCAACCTGCCTTAGAGTCCGCCTTGGTTCTAACCCCTTTCCTCAACTTGGGAGAACGCTGCCCTCTAGTAGTGTTCGTCTTCGCTGCGTTGGTAAGGTTTGGGAAGCCTAAGGGCCTTCCCTGGAACTCAACTCGGTGTAGCCAACAGGCTTCTCGTCCGCCCCGGTTCTAAGGTCTTTCCTCCCCTGGGATATCACGGCCCCCCCAGGAGACGTCACCTTAGGAGCGATGATACGTTTTGGAAGCAAAAGGGACCTGGGGTGCCCTGCCCTGGGAGTGTCCAACTTGCCCCCAGTGCGGCCTTGTTCTAACTTCTTTCCACAGCAGGGAACACGCTGCCCCATAGGAAACTTCACTTCAGGTCGAGTTTACGTGGCGGAAGCATAAGGGTCTGGGCCTGCACTTAACGCGCAGTGTGCAACTTGCCTCGCGGGCACCCCAGGTTCCAAGGCCTTTGCACAGCCGTGAGCCAACTGCCCTTTGGGAATCCTCCCCTGAAGGTCGCGTTCACGTTGTGGAAGCCGCAGCGTCTTTGCGTGCCCTTAACTCAGAGTATCCAACAAGCTTCTAGTCCGCCCTTCTTCTCAAGTCTTCCCTTCACTTGGGAACACACGGCCACTGAGGAGACTTCACCTGAAGCGCGGCTACACGTTTTGCAGCCCAAGGGGCTGGACGGGCAACTGAACTCAGAAGCTCCAACTGCCCTCTAGTCGGCCTTGGTTCTAAGTTCTTTCCTGACATGGGAACACACGGCCGCATAGGCCTCTTGGCCTTCAGAGCGTTTCTACGTGTTGGAAGCAGCAGGGCCTTAGCCTGCACTTTATTTAGAGCTTGCAACTTGGCGTAGAGTCCGCCTTTGTGCTAAGTGCTTTCCTGGGCTGCATTGGCGAGCACTTCCCTCAGAGTCTCCAAACTGCCTTAGAGTCCGCCTTTGTTCTAACCCCTTTCCTCAACTTGGGAGAACGCTGCCCTCTTGTAGTGTTCGTCTTCGCTGCGTTGGTAAGGTTTGGGAAGCCTAAGGGCCTTCCCTGGTACTCAACTCGGTGTAGCCAACAGGCTTCTCGTCCGCCCCGGTTCTAAGGTCTTTCCTCCCCTGGGATCTCACGGCCCCCCCAAGAGACGTCACCTTAGGAGCGATGATACGTTTCGGAAGCAAAAGAGACCTGGGGTGCCCAGCCCTGGGAGTGTCCAACTCGCCTCCAGTGCGGCCTTGTTCTAACTTCTTTCCACAGCAGGGAACACGCTGCCCCATAGGAAACTTCACTTCAGGTCGGGTTTACGTGGCAGAAGCATAAGGGTCTGGGCCTGCACTTAACGCGCAGTGTGCAACTTGCCTCGCGGGCGCCCCAGGTTCCAAGTCCTTTGCACATCCGGGAGCCAACTGCCCTTTGGGAATCCTCCCCTGAAGGTCGCGTTCACGTTGTGGAAGCCGCAGCGTCTTTGCGTGCCCTTAACTCAGATTATCCAACAAGCTTCTAGTCCGCCCTTCTTCTCAAGTCTTCCCTTCACTTGGGAACACACGGCCACTGAGGAGACTTCACCTGAAGCGCGGCTACACGTTTTGCAGCCCAAGGGGCTGGACGAGCAACTGAACTCAGAAGCTCCAACTGCCCTGTAGTCGGCCTTGATTCTAAGTTCTTTCCTGACATGGGAACACACGGCCGCATAGGCCTCTTGGCCTTCAGAGCGTTTCTACGTGTTGGAAGCAGCAGGGCCTTAGCCTGCACTTTACTTAGAGCTTGCAACTTGGCGTAGAGTCCGCCTTTGTGCTAAGTGCTTTCCTGGGCTGCATTGGCGAGCACTTCCCTCAGAGTCTCCAACCTGCCTTAGAGTCCGCCTTGGTTCTAACCCCTTTCCTCAACTTGGGAGAACGCTGCCCTCTAGTAGTGTTCGTCTTCGCTCGTTGGTAAGGTTTGGGAAGCCTAAGGGCCTTCCCTGGAACTCAACTCGGTGTAGCCAACAGGCTTCTCGTCCGCCCCGGTTCTAAGGTCTTTCCTCCCCTGGGATATCACGGCCCCCCCAGGAGACGTCACCTTAGGAGCGATGATACGTTTTGGAAGCAAAAGGGACCTGGGGTGCCCTGCCCTGGGAGTGTCCAACTTGCCCCCAGTGCGGCCTTGTTCTAACTTCTTTCCACAGCAGGGAACACGCTGCCCCATAGGAAACTTCACTTCAGGTCGAGTTTACGTGGCGGAAGCATAAGGGTCTGGGCCTGCACTTAACGCGCAGTGTGCAACTTGCCTCGCGGGCACCCCAGGTTCCAAGGCCTTTGCACAGCCGGGAGCCAACTGCCCTTTGGGAATCCTCCCCTGAAGGTCGCGTTCACGTTGTGGAAGCCGCAGCGTCTTTGCGTGCCCTTAACTCAGAGTATCCAACAAGCTTCTAGTCCGCCCTTCTTCTCAAGTCTTCCCTTCACTTGGGAACACACGGCCACTGAGGAGACTTCACCTGAAGCGCGGCTACACGTTTTGCAGCCCAAGGGGCTGGACGGGCAACTGAACTCAGAAGCTCCAACTGCCCTCTAGTCGGCCTTGGTTCTAAGTTCTTTCCTGACATGGGAACACACGGCCGCATAGGCCTCTTGGCCTTCAGAGCGTTTCTACGTGTTGGAAGCAGCAGGGCCTTAGCCTGCACTT
Source organism: Meles meles (assembly GCF_922984935.1). NCBI lineage: Eukaryota > Metazoa > Chordata > Mammalia > Carnivora > Mustelidae > Meles > Meles meles. The sequence goes on from NW_025721606.1 coordinate 859,006, forward strand.
TATTTAGAGCTTGCAACTTGGCGTAGAGTCCGCCTTTGTGCTAAGTGCTTTCCTGGGCTGCATTGGCGAGCACTTCCCTCAGAGTCTCCAAACTGCCTTAGAGTCCGCCTTTGTTCTAACCCCTTTCCTCAACTTGGGAGAACGCTGCCCTCTTGTAGTGTTCGTCTTCGCTGCGTTGGTAAGGTTTGGGAAGCCTAAGGGCCTTCCCTGGTACTCAACTCTGTGTAGCCAACAGGCTTCTCGTCCGCCCCGGTTCTAAGGTCTTTCCTCCCCTGGGATCTCACGGCCCCCCCAAGAGACGTCACCTTAGGAGCGATGATACGTTTCGGAAGCAAAAGAGACCTGGGGTGCCCAGCCCTGGGAGTGTCCAACTCGCCTCCAGTGCGGCCTTGTTCTAACTTCTTTCCACAGCAGGGAACACGCTGCCCCATAGGAAACTTCACTTCAGGTCGGGTTTACGTGGCAGAAGCATAAGGGTCTGGGCCTGCACTTAACGCGCAGTGTGCAACTTGCCTCGCGGGCGCCCCAGGTTCCAAGTCCTTTGCACATCCGGGAGCCAACTGCCCTTTGGGAATCCTCCCCTGAAGGTCGCGTTCACGTTTTGGAAGCCGCAGCGTCTTTGCGTGCCCTTAACTCAGAGTATCCAACAAGCTTCTAGTACGCCCTTCTTCTCAAGTCTTCCCTTCACTTGGGAACACACTGCCACTGAGGAGACTTCACCTGAAGCACCGCTACACGTTTTGCAGCCCAAGGGGCTGGACGTGCAATTGAACTCAGAAGCTCCAACTGCCCTCTAGTCGGCCTTGGTTCTAAGTTCTTTCCTGACATGGGAACACACGGCCGCATAGGCCTCTTGGCCTTCAGAGCGTTTCTACGTGTTGGAAGCAGCAGGGCCTTAGCCTGCACTTTACTTAGAGCTTGCAACTTGGCGTAGAGTCCGCCTTTGTGCTAAGTGCTTTCCTGGGCTGCATTGGCGAGCACTTCCCTCAGAGTCTCCAACCTGCCTTAGAGTCCGCCTTGGTTTTAAACCCTTTCCTCAACTTGGGAGAACGCTGCCCTCTAGTATTGTTCGTCTTCGCTGCATTGGTAAGGTTTGGGAAGCCTAAGGGCCTTCCCTGTAACTCAACTCGGTGTAGCCAACAGGCTTCTCGTCCGCCCCGGTTCTAAGGTCTTTCCTCCCCTGGGTTCTCACGGCCCCCCCAGGAGACGTCACCTTAGGAGCGATGATACGTTTTGGAAGCAAAAGGGACCTGGGGTGCCCTGCCCTGGGAGTGTCCAACTCGCCTCCAGTGCGGCCTTGTTCTAACTTCTTTCCACAGCAGGGAACACGCTGCCCCATAGGAAACTTCACTTCAGGTCGGGTTTACGTGGCGGAAGCATAAGGGTCTGGGCCTGCACTTAACGCGCAGTGTGCAACTTGCCTCGCGGGCGCCCCAGGTTCCAAGTCCTTTGCACAGCCGGGAGCCAACTGCCCTTTGGGAATCCTCCCCTGAGGGTCGCGTTCACGTTTTGGAAGCCGCAGCGTCTTTGCGTGCCCTTAACTCAGAGTATCCAACAAGCTTCTAGTCCGCCCTTCTTCTCAAGTCTTCCCTTCACTTGGGAACACACTGCCACTGAGGAGACTTCACCTGAAGCGCGGTTACACGTTTTGCAGCCCAAGGGGCGGACGGGCAACTGAACTCAGAAGCTCCAACTGCCCTCTAGTCGGCCTTGGTTCTAAGTTCTTTCCTGACAGGGGAACACACGGCCGCATAGGCCTCTTGGCCTTCAGAGCGTTTCTACGTGTTGGAAGCAGCAGGGCCTTAGCCTGCACTTTACTTAGAGCTTGCAACTTGGCGTAGAGTCCGCCTTTGTGCTAAGTGCTTTCCTGGGCTGCATTGGCGAGCACTTCCCTCAGATTCTCCAAACTGCCTTAGAGTCCGCCTTGGTTCTAAGACCTTTCCGCAACTTGGGAGAACGCTGCCCTCTAGTAGTGTTCGCCGTCGCTGCGTTGGTAAGGTTTGGGAAGCCTAAGGGCCTTCCCTGGAACTCAACTCGGTGTAGCCAACAGGCTTCTCGTCCGCCCCGGTTCTAAGGTCTTTCCTCCCCTGGGATCTCACGGCCCCCCCAGGAGACGTCACCTTAGGAGCGATGATACGTTTCGGAAGCAAAAGGGACCTGGGGTGCCCTGCCCTGGGAGTGTCCCACTCACCTCCAGTGCGGCCTTGTTCTAACTTCTTTCCACAGCAGGGAACAAGCTGCCCCATAGGAAACTTCACTTCAGGTCGTGTTTTACGTGGCGGAAGCATAAGGGTCTGGGCCTGCACTTAACGCGCAGTGTGCAACTTGCCTCGCGGGCGCCCCAGGTTCCAAGTCCTCTGCACAGCCGGGAGCCAACTGCCCTTTGGGAATCCTCCCCTGAAGGTCGCGTTCACGTTTTGGAAGCCGCAGCGTCTTTGCGTGCCCTTAACTCAGAGTATCCAACAAGCTTCTAGTACGCCCTTCTTCTCAAGTCTTCCCTTCACTTGGGAACACACTGCCACTGAGGAGACTTCACCTGAAGCGCGGTTACACATTTTGCAGCCCAAGGGGCTGGACGGGCAACTTAACTCAGAAGCTCCAACTGCCCTCTAGTCGGCCTTGGTTCTAAGTTCTTTCCTGACATGGGAACACACGGCCGCATAGGCCTCTTGGCCTTCAGAGCGTTTCTACGTGTTGGAAGCAGCAGGGCCTTAGCCTGCCCTTTACTTAGACCTTGCAACTCGGCGTAGAGTCCGCCTTTGTGCTAAGTGTTTTCCTGGGCTGCATTGGCGAGCACTTCCCTCAGAGTCTCCAACCTGCCTTAGAGTCCGCCTTGGTTCTAACCCCTTTCCTCAACTTGGGAGAACGCTGCCCTCTAGTAGTGTTCGTCTTCGCTGCGTTGGTAAGGTTTGGGAAGCCTAAGGGCCTTCCCTGGAACTCAACTCGGTGTAGCCAACAGGCTTCTCGTCCACCCCGGTTCTAAGGTCTTTCCTCCCCTGGGATCTCACGGCCCCCCCAGGAGACGTCACCTTAGGAGCGATGATACGTTTTGGAAGCAAAAGGGACCTGGGGTGCCCTGCCCTGGGAGTGTCCCACTTGCCTCCAGTGCGGCCTTGTTCTGACTTCTTTCCACAGCAGGGAACACGCTGCCCCATAGGAAACTTCACTTCAGGTCGGGTTTTACGTGGCGGAAGCATAAGGGTCTGGGCCTGCACTTAACGCGCAGTGTGCAACTTGCCTCGCGGGCGCCCCAGGTTCCAAGTCCTCTGCACAGCCGGGAGCCAACTGCCCTTTGGGAATCCTCCCCTGAAGGTCGCGTTCACGTTTTGGAAGCCGCAGCGTCTTTGCGTGCCCTTAACTCAGAGTATCCAACAAGCTTCTAGTCCGCCCTTCTTCTCAAGTCTTCCCTTCACTTGGGAACACACTGCCACTGAGGAAACTTCACCGGAAGCGCGGCTACCCGTTTTGCAGCACAAGGGGCTGGACGGGCAACTGAACTCAGAAGCTCCAACTGCCCTCTAGTCGGCCTTGGTTCTAAGTACTTTCCTGACATGGGAACACACGGCCGCATAGGCCTCTTGGCCTTCAGAGCGTTTCTACGTGTTGGAAGCAGCAGGGCCTTAGCCTGCACTTTACTTAGAGCTTGCAACTTGGCGTAGAGTCCGCCTTTGTGCTAAGTGCTTTCCTTGGCTGCATTGGCGAGCACTTCCCTCAGAGTCTCCAACCTGCCTTAGAGTCCGCCTTGGTTCTAAACCCTTTCCTCAACTTGGGAGAACGCTGCCCTCTAGTATTGTTTGTCTTCGCTGCATTGGTAAGGTTTGGGAAGCCTAAGGGCCTTCCCTGGAACTCAACTCGGTGTAGCCAACAGGCTTCTCGTCCGCCCCGGTTCTAAGGTCTTTCCTCCCCTGGGATCTCACGGCCCCCCCAGGAGACGTCACCTTAGGAGCGATGATACGTTTTGGAAGCAAAAGGGACCTGGGGTGCCCTGCCCTGGGAGTGTCCAACTCGCCTCCAGTGCGGCCTTGTTCTAACTTCTTTCCACAGCAGGGAACACGCTGCCCCATAGGAAACTTCACTTCAGGTCGGGTTTACGTGGCGGAAGCATAAGGGTCTGGGCCTGCACTTAACGCGCAGTGTGCAACTTGCCTCGCGGGCGCCCCAGGTTCCAAGTCCTTTGCACAGCCGGGAGCCAACTGCCCTTTGGGAATCCTCTCCTGAAGGTCGCATTCACGTTTTGGAAGCCGCAGCGTCTTTGCGTGCCCTTAACTCAGAGTATCCAACAAGCTTCTAGTCCGCCCTTCTTCTCAAGTCTTCCCTTCACTTGGGAACACACGGCCACTGAGGAGACTTCACCTGAAGCGCGGCTACACGTTTTGCAGCCCAAGGGGCTGGACGGGCAACTGAACTCAGAAGCTCCAACTGCCCTCTAGTCGGCCTTGGTTCTAAGTTCTTTCCTGACATGGGAACACACGGCCGCATAGGCCTCTTGGCCTTCAGAGCGTTTCTACGTGTTGGAAGCAGCAGGGCCTTAGCCTGCACTTTATTTAGAGCTTGCAACTTGGCGTAGAGTCCGCCTTTGTGCTAAGTGCTTTCCTGGGCTGCATTGGCGAGCACTTCCCTCAGAGTCTCGAAACTGCCTTAGAGTCCGCCTTTGTTCTAACCCCTTTCCTCAACTTGGGAGAACGCTGCCCTCTTGTAGTGTTCGTCTTCGCTGCGTTGGTAAGGTTTGGGAAGCCTAAGGGCCTTCCCTGGTACTCAACTCTGTGTAGCCAACAGGCTTCTCGTCCGCCCCGGTTCTAAGGTCTTTCCTCCCCTGGGATCTCACGGCCCCCCCAAGAGACGTCACCTTAGGAGCGATGATACGTTTCGGAAGCAAAAGAGACCTGGGGTGCCCAGCCCTGGGAGTGTCCAACTCGCCTCCAGTGCGGCCTTGTTCTAACTTTTTTCCACAGCAGGGAACACGCTGCCCCATAGGAAACTTCACTTCAGGTCGGGTTTACGTGGCAGAAGCATAAGGGTCTGGGCCTGCACTTAACGCGCAGTGTGCAACTTGCCTCGCGGGCGCCCCAGGTTCCAAGTCCTTTGCACATCCGGGAGCCAACTGCCCTTTGGGAATCCTCCCCTGAAGGTCGCGTTCACGTTTTGGAAGCCGCAGCGTCTTTGCGTGCCCTTAACTCAGAGTATCCAACAAGCTTCTAGTACGCCCTTCTTCTCAAGTCTTCCCTTCACTTGGGAACACACTGCCACTGAGGAGACTTCACCTGAAGCACCGCTACACGTTTTGCAGCCCAAGGGGCTGGACGTGCAATTGAACTCAGAAGCTCCAACTGCCCTCTAGTCGGCCTTGGTTCTAAGTTCTTTCCTGACATGGGAACACACGGCCGCATAGGCCTCTTGGCCTTCAGAGCGTTTCTACGTGTTGGAAGCAGCAGGGCCTTAGCCTGCACTTTACTTAGAGCTTGCAACTTGGCGTAGAGTCCGCCTTTGTGCTAAGTGCTTTCCTGGGCTGCATTGGCGAGCACTTCCCTCAGAGTCTCCAACCTGCCTTAGAGTCCGCCTTGGTTTTAAACCCTTTCCTCAACTTGGGAGAACGCTGCCCTCTAGTATTGTTCGTCTTCGCTGCATTGGTAAGGTTTGGGAAGCCTAAGGGCCTTCCCTGGAACTCAACTCGGTGTAGCCAACAGGCTTCTCGTCCGCCCCGGTTCTAAGGTCTTTCCTCCCCTGGGTTCTCACGGCCCCCCCAGGAGACGTCACCTTAGGAGCGATGATACGTTTTGGAAGCAAAAGGGACCTGGGGTGCCCTGCCCTGGGAGTGTCCAACTCGCCTCCAGTGCGGCCTTGTTCTAACTTCTTTCCACAGCAGGGAACACGCTGCCCCATAGGAAACTTCACTTCAGGTCGGGTTTACGTGGCGGAAGCATAAGGGTCTGGGCCTGCACTTAACGCGCAGTGTGCAACTTGCCTCGCGGGCGCCCCAGGTTCCAAGTCCTTTGCACAGCCGGGAGCCAACTGCCCTTTGGGGATCCTCCCCTGAAGGTCGCGTTCACGTTTTGGAAGCCGCAGCGTCTTTGCGTGCCCTTAACTCAGAGTATCCAACAAGCTACTAGTACGCCCTTCTTCTCAAGTCTTCCCTTCACTTGGGAACACACTGCCACTGAGGAGACTTCACCTGAAGCGCGGCTACACGTTTTGCAGCCCAAGGGGCTGGACGGGCAACTGAACTCAGAAGCTCCAACTGCCCTCTAGTCGGCCTTGGTTCTAAGTTCTTTCCGACATGGGAACACACGGCCGCATAGGCCTCTTGGCCTTCAGAGCGTTTCTACGTGTTGGAAGCAGCAGGGCCTTAGCCTGCACTTTACTTAGAGCTTGCAACTTGGCGTAGAGTCCGCCTTTGTGCTAAGTGCTTTCCTGGGCTGCATTGGCGAGCACTTCCCTCAGAGTTTCCAACCTGCCTTAGAGTCCGCCTTGGTTCTAACCCCTTTCCTCAACTTGGGAGAACGCTGCCCTCTAGTAGTGTTCGTCTTCGCTGCGTTGGTAAGGTTTGGGAAGCCTAAGGGCCTTCCCTGGAACTCAACTCGGTGTAGCCAACAGGCTTCTCGTCCGCCCGGTTCTAAGGTCTTTCCTCCCCTGGGATCTCACGGCCCCCCCAGGAGACGTCACCTTAGGAGCGATGATACGTTTCGGAAGCAAAAGGGACCTGGGGTGCCTTGCCCTGGGAGTGTCCAACTCGCCTCCAGTGCGGCCTTGTTCTAACTTCGTTCCACAGCAGGGAACACGCTGCCCCATAGGAAACTTTAATTCATGTCGGGTTTACGTGGCAGAAGCATAAGGGTCTGGGCCTGCACTTAACGCGCAGTGTGCAACTTGCCTCGCGGGCGCCCCAGGTTCCAAGTCCTTTGCACAGCCGGGAGCCAACTGCCCTTTGGGAATCCTCCCCTGAAGGTCGCGTTCACGTTTTGGAAGCCGCAGCGTCTTTGCGTGCCCTTAACTCAGAGTATCCAACAAGCTTCTAGTACGCCCTTCTTCTCAAGTCTTCCCTTCACTTGGGAACACACTGCCACTGAGGAGACTTCACCTGAAGCGCGGCTACACGTTTTGCAGCCCAAGGGGCTGGACGTGCAATTGAACACAGAAGCTCCAACTGCCCTCTAGTCGGCCTTGGTTCTAAGTTCTTTCCTGACATGGGAACACACGGCCGCATAGGCCTCTTGGCCTTCAGAGCGTTTCTACGTGTTGGAAGCAGCAGGGCCTTAGCCTCCACTTTACTTAGAGCTTGCAACTTGGCGTAGAGTCCGCCTTTGTGCTAAGTGCTTTCCTGGGCTGCATTGGCGAGCACTTCCCTCAGAGTCTCCAACCTGCCTTAGAGTCCGCCTTGGTTCTAACCCCTTTCCTCAACTTGGGAGAACGCTGCCCTCTAGTAGTGTTCGTCTTCGCTGCGTTGGTAAGGTTTGGGAAGCCTAAGGGCCTTCCCTGGAACTCAACTCGGTGTAGCCAACAGGCTTCTCGTCCGCCCCGGTTCTAAGGTCTTTCCTCCCCTGGGATCTCACGGCCCCCCCAGGAGACGTCACCTTAGGAGCGATGATACGTTTTGGAAGCAAAAGGGACCTGGGGTGCCCTGCCCTGGCAGTGTCCAACTCGCCTCCAGTGCGGCCTTGTTCTAACTTCTTTCCACAGCAGGGAACACGCTGCCCCATAGGAAACTTCACTTCAGGTCGGGTTTACGTGGCGGAAGCATAAGGGTCTGGGCCTGCACTTAACGCGCAGTGTGCAACTTGCCTTGCGGGCGCCCCAGGTTCCAACTCCTTTGCACAGCCGGGAGCCAACTGCCCTTTGGGAATCCTCCCCTGAAGGTCACGTTCACGTTTTGGAAGCCGCACCGTCTTTGCGTGCCCTTAACTCAGAGTATCCAACAAGCTTCTAGTACGCCCTTCTTCTCAAGTCTTCCCTTCACTTGGGAACACACTGCCACTGAGGAGACTTCACCTGAAGCGCGGCTACAAGTTTTGCAGCCCAAGGGGCTGGACGGGCAACTGAACTCAGAAGCTCCAACTGCCCTCTAGTCGGCCTTGGTTCTAAGTTCTTTCCTGACATGGGAACACACGGCCGCATAGGCCTCTTGGCCTTCAGAGCGTTTCTACGTGTTGGAAGCAGCAGGGCCTTAGCCTGCACTTTACTTCGAGCTTGCAACTTGGCATAGAGTCCGCCTTTGTGCTAAGTGCTTTCCTGGGCTGCATTGGCGAGCACTTCCCTCAGAGTCTCCAACCTGCCTTAGAGTCCCCCTTGGTTCTAACCCCTTTCCTCAACTTGAGAGAACGCTGCCCTCTAGTAGTGTTCGTCTTCGCTGCGTTGGTAAGGTTTGGGAAGCCTAAGGGCCTTCCCTGGAACTCAACTCGGTGTAGCCAACAGGCTTCTCGTCCGCCCCGGTTCTAAGGTCTTTCCTCCCCTGGGATCTCACGGCCCCCACAGGAGACGTCACCTTAGGAGCGATGATACGTTTTGGAAGCAAAAGGGACCTGGGGTGCCCTGCCCTGGCAGTGTCCAACTCGCCTCCAGTGCGGCCTTGTTCTATCTTCATTCCACAGCAGGGAACACACTGCCCCATAGGAAACTTCACTTCAGGTCGGGTTTACGTGGCGGAAGCATAAGGGTCTGGGACTGCACTTAACGCGCAGTGTGCAACTTGCCTCGCGGGCGCCCCAGGTTCCAAGTCCTTTGCACAGCCGGGAGCCAACTGCCCTTTGGGAATCCTCCCCTGAAGGTCGCGTTCACGTTTTGGAAGCCGCAGCGTCTTTGCGTGCCCTTAACTCAGAGTATCCAACAAGCTTCTAGTACGCCCTTCTTCTCAAGTCTTCCCTTCACTTGGGAACACACTGCCACTGAGGAGACTTCACCTGAAGCGCGGCAACACGTTTTGCAGCCCAAGGGGCTGGACGGGCAACTGAACTCAGAAGCTCCAACTGCCCTCTAGTCGGCCTTGGTTCTAAGTTCTTTCCTGACATGGGAACACACGGCCGCATAGGCCTCTTGGCCTTCAGAGCGTTTCTACGTGTTGGAAGCAGCAGGGCCTTAGCCTGCACTTTACTTAGAGCTTACAACTTGGCGTAGAGTCCGCCTTTGTGCTAAGTGCTTTCCTGGGCTGCATTGGCGAGCACTTCCCTCAGAGTCTCCAACCTGCCTTAGAGTCCGCCTTGGTTCTAACCCCTTTCCTCAACTTGGGAGAACGCTGCCCTCTAGTAGTGTTCGTCTTCGCTGCGTTGGTAAGGTTTGGGAAGCCTAAGGGCCTTCCCTGGAACTCAACTCGGTGTAGCCAACAGGCTTCTCGTCCGCCCCGGTTCTAAGGTCTTTCCTCCCCTGGGATCTCACGGCCCCCACAGGAGACGTCACCTTAGGAGCGATGATACGTTTTGGAAGCAAAAGGGACCTGGGGTGCCCTGCCCTGGGAGTGTCCAACTCCCCTCCAGTGCGGCCTTGTTCTAACTTCTTTCCACAGCAGGGAACACGCTGCCCCATAGGAAACTTCACTTCAGGTCGGGTTTACGTGGCGGAAGCATAAGGGTCTGGGCCTGCACTTAACGCGCAGTGTGCAACTTGCCTCGCGGACGCCCCAGTTTCCATATCCTCTGCACAGCCGGGAGCCAACTGCCCTTTGGGAATCCTCCCCTGAAGGTCGCGTTCACGTTTTGGAAGCCGCAGCGTCTTTGCGTGCCCTTCACTCAGCGTATCCAACAAGCTTCTAGTCCGCCCTTCTTCTCAAGTCTTCCCTTCACTTGGGAACACACTGCCACTGAGGAGACTTCACCTGAAGCGCGGCTACACGTTTTGCAGCCCAAGGGGCTGGACGGGCAACTGAACTCAGAAGCTCCAACTGCCCTCTAGTCGGCCTTGGTTCTACGTTCTTTCCTGACAGGGGAACACACGGCCGCATAGGCCTCTTGGCCTTCAGAGCGTTTCTCCGTGTTGGACGCAGCAGGGCCTTAGCCTGCACTTTACTTAGAGCTTGCAACTTGGCGTAGAGTCCGCCTTTGTGCTAAGTGCTTCCCTGGGCTGCATTGGCGAGCACTTCCCTCAGAGTCTCCAACCTGCCTTAGAGTCCGCCTTGGTTCTAACCCCTTTCCTCAACTTGGGAGAACGCTGCCCTCTAGGAGTGTTCGTCTTCGCTGCGTTGGTAAGGTTTGGGAAGCCTAAGGGCCTTCCCTGGAACTCAACTCGGTGTAGCCAACAGGCTTCTCGTCCGCCCCGGTTCTAAGGTCTTTCCTCCCCTGGGATCTCACGGCCCCCCCAGGAGACGTCACCTTAGGAGCGATGATACGTTTCGGAAGCAAAAGGGACCTGGGGTGCCCTGCCCTGGGAGTGTCCAACTCGCCTCCAGTGCGGCCTTGTTCTAACTTCGTTCCACAGCAGGGAACACGCTGCCCCATAGGAAACTTCACTTCAGGTCGGGTTTACGTGGCGGAAGCATAAGGGTCTGGGCCTGCACTTAACGCGCATTGTGCAACTTGCCTCGCGGACGCCCCAGGTTCCAAGTCCTCTGCACAGCCGGGAGCAAACTGCCCCTTGGGAATCCTCCCCTGAAGGTCGCGTTCACGTTTTGGAAGCCGCAGCGTCTTTGCGTGCCCTTAACTCAGAGTATCCAACAAGCTTCTAGTACGCCCTTCTTCTCAAGTCTTCCCTTCACTTGGGAACACACTGCCACTGAGGAGACTTCACCTGAAGCGCGGCTACACGTTTTGCAGCCCAAGGGGCTGGACGGGCAACTGAACTCAGAAGCTCCAACTGCCCTCTAGTCGGCCTTGGTTCTACGTTCTTTCTGACAGGGGAATACACGGCCGCATACACCTCTTGGCCTTCAGAGCGTTTCTCCGTGTTGGAAGCAGCAGGGCCTTAGCCTGCACTTTACTTAGAGCTTGCAACTTGGCGTAGAGTCAGCCTTTGTGCTAAGTGCTTTCCTGGGCTGCATTGGCGAGCACTTCCCTCAGAGTCTCCAACCTGCCTTAGAGTCCGCCTTGGTTCTAACCCCTTTCCTCAACTTGGGAGAACGCTGCCCTCTAGTAGTGTTCGTCTTCGCTACGTTGGTAAGGTTTGGGAAGCCTAAGGGCCTTCCCTGGAACTCAACTCGGTGTAGCCAACAGGCTTCTTGTCCGCCCCGGTTCTAAGGTCTTTCCTCCCCTGGGATCTCACGGCCCCCCCAGGAGACGTCACCTTAGGAGCGATGATACGTTTCGGAAGCAAAAGGGACCTGGGGTGCCCTGCCCTGGGAATGTCCCACTCGCCTCCTGTGCGGCCTTGTTCTAACTTCTTTCCACAGCAGGGAACACGCTGCCCCATAGGAAACTTCACTTCAGGTCGGGTTTTACGTGGCGGAAGCATAAGGGTCTGGGCCTGCACTTAACGCGCAGTGTGCAACTTGCCTCGCGGGCGCCCCAGGTTCCAAGTCCTTTGCACAGCCGGGAGCCAACTGCCCTTTGGGAATCCTCACCTGAGGATCGCGTTCACGTTTTGGAAGCCGCAGCGTCTTTGCGTGCCCTTAACTCAGAGTATCCAACAAGCTTCTAGTCCGCCCTTCTTCTCAAGTCTTCCCTTCACTTGGGAACACACTGCCACTGAGGAGACTTCACCTGAAGCGCGGTTACACGTTTTGCAGCCCAAGGGGCTGGTCGGGCAACTGAACTCAGAAGCTCCAACTGCCCTCTAGTCGGCCTTGGTTTTAAGTTCTTTCCTGAGAGGGGAACACACGGCCGCATAGGCCTCTTGGCCTTCAGAGCGTTTCGACGTGTTGGAAGCAGCAGGGCCTTAGCCTGCACTTTACTTAGAGCTTGAAACTTGGCGTAGAGTCCGCCTTTGTGCTAAGTGCTTTCCTGGGCTGCATTGGCGAACACTTCACTCAGAGTCTCCAACCTGCCTTAGAGTCCGCCTTGGTTCTAACCCCTTTCCTCAACTTGGGAGAACGCTGCCCTCTAGTAGTGTTCGTCTTCGCTGCGTTGGTAAGGTTTGGGAAGCCTAAGGGCCTTCCCTGGAACTCAACTCGGTGTAGCCAACAGGTTTCTCGTCCGCCCCGGTTCTAAGGTCTTTCCTCCCCTGGGATATCACGGCCCCCCCAGGAGACGTCACCTTAGGAGCGATGATACGTTTCGGAAGCAAAAGGGACCTGGGGTGCCCTGCCCTGGGAGTGTCCAACTCGCCTCCAGTGCGGCCTTGTTCTAACTTCTTTCCACAGCAGGGAACACGCTGCCCCATAGGAAACTTCACTTCAGGTCGGGTTTACGTGGCGGAAGCATAAGGGTCTGGGCCTGCACTTAACGCGCAGTGTGCAACGTGCCTCGCGGGCGCCCCAGGTTCCAAGTCCTTTGCACAGCCGGGAGCCAACTGCCCTTTGGGAATCCTCCCCTGAAGGTCGCGTTCACGTTTTGGAAGCCGCAGCGTCTTTGCGTGCCCTTAACTCAGAGTATCCAACAAGCTTCTAGTCCGCCCTTCTTCTCAAGTCTTCCCTTCACTTGGGAACACACTGCCACTGAGGAGACTTCACCTGAAGCGCGGCTACACGTTTTGCAGCCCAAGGGGCTGGACGGGCAACTGAACTCAGAAGCTCCAACTGCCCTCTAGTCGGCCTTGGTTCTACGTTCTTTCCTGACAGGGGAACACACGGCCGCATAGGCCTCTTGGCCTTCAGAGCGTTTCTACGTGTTGGAAGCAGCAGGGCCTTAGCCTGCACTTTACTTAGAGCTTGCAACTTGGCGTAGAGTCCGCCTTTGTGCTAAGTGCTTTCCTGGGCTGCATTGGCGAGCACTTCCCTCAGAGTCTCCAACCTGCCTTAGAGTCCGCCTTGGTTCTAACCCCTTTCCTCAACTTGGGAGAACGCTGCCCTCTAGTAGTGTTCGTCTTCGCTGCGTTGGTAAGGTTTGGGAAGCCTAAGGGCCTTCCCTGGAACTCAACTCGGTGTAGCCAACAGGCTTCTCGTCCGCCCCGGTTCTAAGGTCTTTCCTCCCCTGGGATCTCACGGCCCCCCCAGGAGACGACACCTTAGGAGCGATGATAGGTTTCGGAAGCAAAAGGGACCTGGGGTACCCTGCCCTGGGAGTGTCCAACTCGCCTCCAGTGCGGCCTTGTTCTAACTTCTTTCCACAGCAGGGAACACGCTGCCCCATAGGAAACTTCACTTCAGGTCGGGTATACGTGGCGGAAGCATAAGGGTCTGGGCCTGCACTAAACGCGCAGTGTGCAACTTGCCTCGTGGGCGCCCCAGGTTCCAAGTCCTCTGCACAGCCGGGAGCCAACTGCCCTTTGGGAATCCTCCCCTGAAGGTCGCGTTCACGTTTTGGAAGCCGCAGCGTCTTTGCGTGCCCTTAACTCAGAGTATCCAACAAGCTTCTAGTCCGCCCTTCTTCTCAAGTCTTCCCTTCACTTGGGAACACACTGCCACTGAGGAGACTTCACCTGAAGCGCGGCTACACGTTTTGCAGCCCAAGGGGCTGGACGGGCAACTGAACTCAGAAGCTCCAACTGCCCTCTAGTCGGCCTTGGTTCTACGTTCTTTCCTGACAGGGGAACACACGGCCGCATAGGCCTCTTGGCCTTCAGAGCGTTTCTACGTGTTGGAAGCAGCAGGGCCTTAACCTGCCCTTTACTTAGAGCTTGCAACTTGTCGTAGAGTCCGCCTTTGTGCTAAGTGCTTTCCTGGGCTGCATTGGCGAGCACTTCACTCAGAGTCTCCAACCTACCTTAGAGTCCGCCTTGGTTCTAACCCCTTTCCTCAACTTGGGAGAACGCTGCCCTCTAGTAGTGTTCATCTTCGCTGCGTTGGTAAGGTTTGGGAAGCCTAAGGGCCTTCCCTGGAACTCAACTCGGTGTAGCCAACAGGCTTCTCGTCCGCCCCGGGTCTAAGGTCTTTCCTCCCCTGGGATCTCACGGCCCCCCAGGAGATGTCACCTTAGGAGCGATGATACGTTTCGGAAGCAAAAGGGACCTGGGGTGCCCTGCCCTGGGAGTGTCCAACTCGCCTCCAGTGCGGCCTTGTTCTAACTTCTTTCCACAGCAGGGAACACGCTGCCCCATAGGAAACTTCACTTCAGGTCGGGTTTACGTGGCGGAAGCATAAGGGTCTGGGCCTGCACTTAACGCGCAGTGTGCAACTTGCCTCGCGGGCGCCCCAGGTTCCAAGTCCTCTGCACAGCCGGGAGCAAACTGCCCCTTGGGAATCCTCCCCTGAAGGTCGCGTTCACGTTTTGGAAGCCGCAGCGTCTTTGCGTGCCCTTAACTCAGAGTATCCAACAAGCTTCTAGTCTGCCCTTCTTCTCAAGTCTTCCCTTCACTTGGGAACACACTGCCACTGAGGAGACTTCACCTGAAGCGCGGCTACACGTTTTGCAGCCCAAGGGGCTGGACGGGCAACTGAACTCAGAAGCTCCAACTGCCCTCTAGTCGGCCTTGGTTCTACGTTCTTTCCTGACATGGGAACACACGGCCGCATAGGCCTCTGGGCCTTCAGAGCGTTTCTCCGTGTTGGAAGCAGCAGGGCCTTAGCCTGCACTTTACTTAGAGCTTGCAACTTGGCGTAGAGTCCGCCTTTGTGCTAAGTGCTTTCCTGGGCTGCATTGGCGAGCACTTCACTCAGAGTCTCCAACCTGCCTTAGAGTCCGCCTTGGTTCTAACCCCTTTCCTCAACTTGGGAGAACGCTGCCCTCTAGCAGTGTTCGTCTTCGTTGCGTTGGTAAGGTTTGGGAAGCCTAAGGGCCTTCCCTGGAACTCAACTCGGTGTAGCCAACAGGCTTCTCGTCCGCCCCGGTTCTAAGGTCTTTCCTCCCCTGGGATCTCACGGCCCCCCCAGGAGACGTCACCTTAGGAGCGATGATACATTTCGGAAGCAAAAGGGACCTGGGGTGCCCTGCCCTGGGAGTGTCCAACTCGCCTCCAGTGCGGCCTTGTTCTAACTTCTTTCCACAGCAGGGAACACGCTGCCCCATAGGAAACTTCACTTCAGGTCGGGTTTACGTGGTGGAAGCATAAGGGTCTGGGCCTGCACTTAACGCGCAGTGTGCAACTTGCCTCGCGGGCGCCCCAGGTTCCAAGTCCTTTGCACAGCCGGGAGCCAACTGCCCTTTGGGAATCCTCCCCTGAAGGTCGCGTTCACGTTTTGGAAGCCGCAGCGTCTTTGCATGCCCTTAACTCAGAGTATCCAACAAGCTTCTAGTACGCCCTTCTTCTCAAGTCTTCCTTTCACTTGGGAACACACTGCCACTGAGGAGACTTCACCTGAAGCGCGGCTACACGTTTTGCAGCCCAAGGGGCTGGACGGGCAACTGAACTCAGAAGCTCCAACTGCCCTCTAGTCGGCCTTGGTTCTACGTTCTTTCTGACAGGGGAATACACGGCCGCATAGACCTCTTGGCCTTCAGAGCGTTTCTCCGTGTTGGAAGCAGCAGGGCCTTAGCCTGCACTTTACTTAGAGCTTGCAACTTGGCGTAGAGTCAGCCTTTGTGCTAAGTGCTTTCCTGGGCTGCATTGGCGAGCACTTCCCTCAGAGTCTCCAACCTGCCTTAGAGTCCGCCTTGGTTCTAACCCCTTTCCTCAACTTGGGAGAACGCTGCCCTCTAGTAGTGTTCGTCTTCGCTACGTTGGTAAGGTTTGGGAAGCCTAAGGGCCTTCCCTGGAACTCAACTCGGTGTAGCCAACAGGCTTCTTGTCCGCCCCGGTTCTAAGGTCTTTCCTCCCCTGGGATCTCACGGCCCCCCCAGGAGACGTCACCTTAGGAGCGATGATACGTTTCGGAAGCAAAAGGGACCTGGGGTGCCCTGCCCTGGGAATGTCCCACTCGCCTCCTGTGCGGCCTTGTTCTAACTTCTTTCCACAGCAGGGAACACGCTGCCCCATAGGAAACTTCACTTCAGGTCGGGTTTTACGTGGCGGAAGCATAAGGGTCTGGGCCTGCACTTAACGCGCAGTGTGCAACTTGCCTCGCGGGCGCCCCAGGTTCCAAGTCCTTTGCACAGCCGGGAGCCAACTGCCCTTTGGGAATCCTCACCTGAGGATCGCGTTCACGTTTTGGAAGCCGCAGCGTCTTTGCGTGCCCTTAACTCAGAGTATCCAACAAGCTTCTAGTCCGCCCTTCTTCTCAAGTCTTCCCTTCACTTGGGAACACACTGCCACTGAGGAGACTTCACCTGAAGCGCGGTTACACGTTTTGCAGCCCAAGGGCCTGGACGGGCAACTGAACTCAGAAGCTCCAACTGCCCTCTAGTCGGCCTTGGTTTTAAGTTCTTTCCTGAGAGGGGAACACACGGCCGCATAGGCCTCTTGGCCTTCAGAGCGTTTCGACGTGTTGGAAGCAGCAGGGCCTTAGCCTGCACTTTACTTAGAGCTTGAAACTTGGCGTAGAGTCCGCCTTTGTGCTAAGTGCTTTCCTGGGCTGCATTGGCGAGCACTTCACTCAGAGTCTCCAACCTGCCTTAGAGTCCGCCTTGGTTCTAACCCCTTTCCTCAACTTGGGAGAACGCTGCCCTCTAGTAGTGTTCGTCTTCGCTGCGTTGGTAAGGTTTGGGAAGCCTAAGGGCCTTCCCTGGAACTCAACTCGGTGTAGCCAACAGGTTTCTCGTCCGCCCCGGTTCTAAGGTCTTTCCTCCCCTGGGATATCACGGCCCCCCCAGGAGACGTCACCTTAGGAGCGATGATACGTTTCGGAAGCAAAAGGGACCTGGGGTGCCCTGCCCTGGGAGTGTCCAACTCGCCTCCAGTGCGGCCTTGTTCTAACTTCTTTCCACAGCAGGGAACACGCTGCCCCATAGGAAACTTCACTTCAGGTCGGGTTTACGTGGCGGAAGCATAAGGGTCTGTGCCTGCACTTAACGCGCAGTGTGCAACGTGCCTCGCGGGCGCCCCAGGTTCCAAGTCCTTTGCACAGCCGGGAGCCAACTGCCCTTTGGGAATCCTCCCCTGAAGGTCGCGTTCACGTTTTGGAAGCCGCAGCGTCTTTGCGTGCCCTTAACTCAGAGTATCCAACAAGCTTCTAGTCCGCCCTTCTTCTCAAGTCTTCCCTTCACTTGGGAACACACTGCCACTGAGGAGACTTCACCTGAAGCGCGGCTACACGTTTTGCAGCCCAAGGGGCTGGACGGGCAACTGAACTCAGAAGCTCCAACTGCCCTCTAGTCGGCCTTGGTTCTACGTTCTTTCCTGACAGGGGAACACACGGCCGCATAGGCCTCTTGGCCTTCAGAGCGTTTCTACGTGTTGGAAGCAGCAGGGCCTTAGCCTGCACTTTACTTAGAGCTTGCAACTTGGCGTAGAGTCCGCCTTTGTGCTAAGTGCTTTCCTGGGCTGCATTGGCGAGCACTTCCCTCAGAGTCTCCAACCTGCCTTAGAGTCCGCCTTGGTTCTAACCCCTTTCCTCAACTTGGGAGAACGCTGCCCTCTAGTAGTGTTCGTCTTCGCTGCGTTGGTAAGGTTTGGGAAGCCTAAGGGCCTTCCCTGGAACTCAACTCGGTGTAGCCAGCAGGCTTCTCGTCCGCCCCGGTTCTAAGGTCTTTCCTCCCCTGGGATCTCAGGGCCCCCCCAGGAGACGTCACCTTAGGAGCGATGATACGTTTTGGAAGCAAAAGGGACCTGGGGTGCCCTGCCCTGGGAGTGTCCAACTCGCCTCCAGTGCGGCCTTGTTCTAACTTCTTTCCACAGCAGGGAACACGCTGCCCCATAGGAAACTTCACTTCAGGTCGGGTTTACGTGGCGGAAGCATAAGGGTCTGGGCCTGCACTAAACGCGCAGTGTGAAACTTGCCTCGTGGGCGCCCCAGGTTCCAAGTCCTCTGCACAGCCGGGAGCCAACTGCCCTTTGGGAATCCTCCCCTGAAGGTCGCGTTCACGTTTTGGAAGCCGCAGCGTCTTTGCGTGCCCTTAACTCAGAGTATCCAACAAGCTTCTAGTCCGCCCTTCTTCTCAAGTCTTCCCTTCACTTGGGAACACACTGCCACTGAGGAGACTTCACCTGAAGCGCGGCTACACGTTTTGCAGCCCAAGGGGCTGGACGGGCAACTGAACTCAGAAGCTCCAACTGCCCTCTAGTCGGCCTTGGTTCTACGTTCTTTCCTGACAGGGGAACACACGGCCGCATAGGCCTCTTGGCCTTCAGAGCGTTTCTACGTGTTGGAAGCAGCAGGGCCTTAGCCTGCACTTTACTTAGAGCTTGCAACTTTGCGTAGAGTCCGCCTTTGTGCTAAGTGCTTTCCTGGGCTGCATTGGCGAGCACTTCACTCCGAGTCTCCAACCTGCCTTAGAGTCCGCCTTGGTTCTAACCCCTTTCCTCAACTTGGGAGAACGCTGCCCTCTAGTAGTGTTCGTCTTCGCTGCGTTGGTAAAGTTTGGGAAGCCTAAGGGCCTTCCCTGGAACTCAACTCGGTGTAGCCAACAGGCTTCTCGTCCGCCCCGGTTCTAAGGTCTTTCCTCCCCTGGGATCTCACGGCCCCCCCAGGAGACGTCACCTTAGGAG
Source organism: Meles meles (assembly GCF_922984935.1). Classification (NCBI taxonomy): domain Eukaryota; kingdom Metazoa; phylum Chordata; class Mammalia; order Carnivora; family Mustelidae; genus Meles; species Meles meles. The sequence goes on from NW_025721606.1 coordinate 877,477, forward strand.
CGATGATACGTTTCGGAAGCAAAAGGGACCTGGGGTGCCCTGCCCTGGGAGTGTCCAACTCGCCTCCAGTGCGGCCTTGTTCTAACTTCTTTCCACAGCAGGGAACACGCTGCCCCATAGGAAACTTCACTTCAAGTCGGGTTTACGTGGCGGAAGCATAAGGGTCTGGGCCTGCACTTAACGCGCAGTGTGCCACTTGCCTCGCGGGCGCCCCAGGTTCCACGTCCTTTGCACAGCCGGGAGCCAACTGCCCTTTGGGAATCCTCCCCTGAAGGTCGCGTTCACGTTTTGGAAGCCGCAGCGTCTTTGCGTGCCCTTAACTCAGAGTATCCAACAAGCTTCTAGTCCGCCCTTCTTCTCAAGTCTTCCCTTCACTTGGGAACACACTGCCACTGAGGAGACTTCACCTGAAGCACGGCTACACGTTTTGCAGCCCAAGGGGCTGGACGGGCAACTTAACTCAGAAGCTCCAACTGCCCTCTAGTCGGCCTTGTTTCTACGTTCTTTCCTGACAGGGGAACACACGGCCGCATAGGCCTCTTGGCCTTCAGAGCGTTTCTACGTGTTGGAAGCAGCAGGGCCTTAACCTGCCCTTTACTTAGAGCTTGCAACTTGTCGTAGAGTCCGCCTTTGTGCTAAGTGCTTTCCTGGGCTGCATTGGCGAGCACTTCACTCAGAGTCTCCAACCTGCCTTAGAGTCCGCCTTGGTTCTAACCCCTTTCCTTAACTTGGGAGAACGCTGCCCTCTAGTAGTGTTCATCTTCGCTGCGTTGGTAAGGTTTGGGAAGCCTAAGGGCCTTCCCTGGAACTCAACTCGGTGTAGCCAACAGGATTCTCGTCCGCCCCGGGTCTAAGGTCTTTCCTCCCCTGGGATCTCACGGCCCCCCAGGAGATGTCACCTTAGGAGCGATGATACGTTTCGGAAGCAAAAGGGACCTGGGGTGCCCTGCCCTGGGAGTGTCCAACTCGCCTCCAGTGCGGCCTTGTTCTAACTTCTTTCCACAGCAGGGAACACGCTGCCCCATAGGAAACTTCACTTCAGGTCGGGTTTACGTGGCGGAAGCATAAGGGTCTGGGCCTGCACTTAACGCGCAGTGTGCAACTTGCCTCGCGGGCGCCCCAGGTTCCACGTCCTTTGCACAGCCGGGAGCCAACTGCCCTTTGGGAATCCTCCCCTGAAGGTCGCGTTCACGTTTTGGAAGCCGCAGCGTCTTTGCGTGCCCTTAACTCAGAGTATCCAACAAGCTTCTAGTCCGCCCTTCTTCTCAAGTCTTCCCTTCACTTGGGAACACACTGCCACTGAGGAGACTTCACCTGAAGCGCGGCTACACGTTTTGCAGCCCAAGGGGCTGGACGGGCAACTGAACTCAGAAGCTCCAACTGCCCTCTAGTCGGCCTTGGTTCTACGTTCTTTCCTGACAGGGGAACACACGGCCGCATAGGCCTCTTGGCCTTCAGAGCGTTTCTACGTGTTGGAAGCAGCAGGGCCTTAGCCTGCCCTTTACGTGGAGCTTGCAACTTGGCGTAGAGTCCGCCTTTGTGCTAAGTGCTTTCCTGGGCTGCATTGGCGAGCACTTCCCTCAGAGTCTCCAACCTGCCTTAGAGTCCGCCTTGGTTCTAACCCCTTTCCTCAACTTGGGAGAACGCTGCCCTCTAGTAGTGTTCGTCTTCGCTGCCTTGGTAAGGTTTGGGAAGCCTAAGGGCCTTCCCTGGAACTCAACTCGGTGTAGCCAACAGGCTTCTCGTCCGCCCCGGTTCTAAGGTCTTTCCTCCCCTGGGATCTCACGGCCCCCCCAGGAGACGTCACCTTAGGAGCGATGATACGTTTCGGAAGCAAAAGGGACCTGGGGTGCCCTGCCCTGGGAGTGTCCAACTCGCCTCCAGTGCGGCCTTGTTCTAACTTTTTCCACAGCAGGGAACACGCTGCCCCATAGGAAACTTCACCTCAGGTCGGGTTTACGTGGCGGAAGCATAAGGGTCTGGGCCTGCATTTAACGTGCAGTGTGCAACTTGCCTCGCGAGCGGCCCAGGTTCCAAGTCCTCTGCACAGCCGGGAGCCAACTGCCCTTTGGGAATCCTCCCCTGAAGGTCGCGTTCACGTTTTGGAAGCCGCAGCGTCTTTGCGTGCCCTTAACTCAGAGTATCCAACAAGCTTCTAGTCCGCCCTTCTTCTCAAGTCTTCCCTTCACTTGGGAACACACTGCCACTGAGGAGACTTCACCTGAAGCGCGGCTACAGGTTTTGCAGCCCAAGGGGCTGGACGGGCAACTGAACTCAGAAGCTCCAACTGCCCTCTAGTCGGCCTTGGTTCTACGTTCTTTCCTGACAGGGGAACACACGGCCGCATAGGCCTCTTGGCCTTCAGAGCGTTTCTACGTGTTGGAAGCAGCAGGGCCTTAGCCTGCACTTTACTTAGAGCTTGCAACTTGGCGTAGAGTCCGCCTTTGTGCTAAGTGCTTTCCTGGGCTGCATTGGCGAGCACTTCCCTCAGAGTCTCCAACCTGCCTTAGAGTCCGCCTTGGTTCTAACCCCTTTCCTGAACTAGGGAGAACGCTGCCCTCTAGTAGTGTTCGTCTTCGCTGCGTTGGTAAGGTTTGGGAAGCCTAAGGGCCTTCCCTGGAACTCAACTCGGTGTAGCCAACAGGCTTCTCGTCCGCCCCGGTTCTAAGGTCTTTCCTCCCCTGGGATCTCACGGCCCCCCCAGGAGACGTCACCTTAGGAGCGATGATACGTTTCGGAAGCAAAAGGGACCTGGGGTGCCCTGCCCTGGGAGTGTCCAACTCGCCTCCAGTGCGGCCTTGTTCTAACTTCTTTCCACAGCAGGGAACACGCTGCCCCATAGGAAACTTCACTTCAGGTCGGGTTTACGTGGCGGAAGCATAAGGGTCTGGGCCAGCACTTAACGCGCAGTGTGCAACTTGCCTCGCGGGCGCCCCAGATTCCAAGTCCTCTGCACAGCCGGGAGCCAACTGCCCTTTGGGAATCCTCCCCTGAAGGTCGCGTTCACGTTTTGGAAGCCGCAGCGTCTTTGCGTGCCCTTAACTCAGAGTATCCAACAAGCTTCTAGTACGCCCTTCTTCTCAAGTCTTCCCTTCACTTGGGAACACACTGCCACTGAGGAGACTTCACCTGAAGCGCGGCTACAGGTTTTGCAGCCCAAGGGGCTGGACGGGCAACTGAACTCAGAAGCTCCAACTGCCCTCTATTCGGCCTTGGTTCTAAGTTCTTTCCTGACAGGGGAACACACGGCCGCATAGGCCTCTTGGCCTTCAGAGCGTTTCTACGTGTTGGAAGCAGCAGGGCCTTAGCCTGCACTTTACTTAGAGCTTGCAACTTGGCGTAGAGTCCGCCTTTGTGCTAAGTGCTTTCCTGGGCTGCATTATCGAGCACTTCACTCAGAGTCTCCAAACTGCCTTAGAGTCCGCCTTGGTTCTAACCCCTTTCCTGAACTAGGGAGAACGCTGCCCTCTAGTAGTGTTCGTCTTCGCTGCGTTGGTAAGGTTTGGGAAGCCTAAGGGCCTTCCCTGGAACTCAACTCGGTGTAGCCAACAGGCTTCTCGTCCGCCCCGGTTCTAAGGTCTTTCCTCCCCTGGGATCTCACGGCCGCCCCAGGAGACGTCACCTTAGGAGCGATGATACGTTTCGGAAGCAAAAGGGACCTGGGGTACCCTGCCCTGGGAGTGTCCAACTCGCCTCCAGTGCGGCCTTGTTCTAACTTCTTTCCACAGCAGGGAACACGCTGCCCCATAGGAAACTTCACTTCAGGTCGGGTTTACGTGGCGGAAGCATAAGGGTCTGTGCCTGCACTAAACGCGCAGTGTGCAACTTGCCTCGTGGGCGCCCCAGGTTCCAAGTCCTCTGCACAGCCGGGAGCCAACTGCCCTTTGGGAATCCTCCCCTGAAGGTCGCGTTCACGTTTTGGAAGCCGCAGCGTCTTTGCGTGCCCTTAACTCAGAGTATCCAACAAGCTTCTAGTCCGCCCTTCTTCTCAAGTCTTCCCTTCACTTGGGAACACACTGCCACTGAGGAGACTTCACCTGAAGCGCGGCTACACGTTTTGCAGCCCAAGGGGCTGGACGGGCAACTGAACTCTGAAGCTCCAACTGCCCTCTAGTCGGCCTTGGTTCTACGTTCTTTCCTGACAGGGGAACACACGGCCGCATAGGCCTCTTGGCCTTCAGAGCGTTTCTACGTGTTGGAAGCAGCAGGGCCTTAGCCTGCACTTTACTTAGAGCTTGCAACTTTGCGTAGAGTCCGCCTTTGTGCTAAGTGCTTTCCTGGGCTGCATTGGCGAGCACTTCACTCCGAGTCTCCAACCTGCCTTAGAGTCCGCCTTGGTTCTAACCCCTTTCCTCAACTTGGGAGAACGCTGCCCTCTAGTAGTGTTCGTCTTCGCTGCGTTGGTAAAGTTTGGGAAGCCTAAGGGCCTTCCCTGGAACTCAACTCGGTGTAGCCAACAGGCTTCTCGTCCGCCCCGGTTCTAAGGTCTTTCCTCCCCTGGGATCTCACGGCCCCCCCAGGAGACGTCACCTTAGGAGCGATGATACGTTTCGGAAGCAAAAGGGACCTGGGGTGCCCTGCCCTGGGAGTGTCCAACTCGCCTCCAGTGCGGCCTTGTTCTAACTTCTTCCCACAGCAGGGAACACGCTGCCCCATAGGAAACTTCACTTCAAGTCGGGTTTACGTGGCGGAAGCATAAGGGTCTGGGCCTGCACTTAACGCGCAGTGTGCCACTTGCCTCGCGGGCGCCCCAGGTTCCACGTCCTTTGCACAGCCGGGAGCCAACTGCCCTTTGGGAATCCTCCCCTGAAGGTCGCGTTCACGTTTTGGAAGCCGCAGCGTCTTTGCGTGCCCTTAACTCAGAGTATCCAACAAGCTTCTAGTCCGCCCTTCTTCTCAAGTCTTCCCTTCACTTGGGAACACACTGCCACTGAGGAGACTTCACCTGAAGCGCGGCTACACGTTTTGCAGCCCAAGGGGCTGGACGGGCAACTTAACTCAGAAGCTCCAACTGCCCTCTAGTCGGCCTTGTTTCTACGTTCTTTCCTGACAGGGGAACACACGGCCGCATAGGCCTCTTGGCCTTCAGAGCGTTTCTACGTGTTGGAAGCAGCAGGGCCTTAACCTGCCCTTTACTTAGAGCTTGCAACTTGTCGTAGAGTCCGCCTTTGTGCTAAGTGCTTTCCTGGGCTGCATTGGCGAGCACTTCACTCAGAGTCTCCAACCTGCCTTAGAGTCCGCCTTGGTTCTAACCCCTTTCCTCAACTTGGGAGAACGCTGCCCTCTAGTAGTGTTCATTTTCGCTGCGTTGGTAAGGTTTGGGAAGCCTAAGGGCCTTCCCTGGAACTCAACTCGGTGTAGCCAACAGGATTCTCCTCCGCCCCGGGTCTAAGGTCTTTCCTCCCCTGGGATCTCACGGCCCCCCAGGAGATGTCACCTTAGGAGCGATGATACGTTTCGGAAGCAAAAGGGACCTGGGGTGCCCTGCCCTGGGAGTGTCCAACTCGCCTCCAGTGCGGCCTTGTTCTAACTTCTTTCCACAGCAGGGAACACGCTGCCCCATAGGAAACTTCACTTCAGGTCGGGTTTACGTGGCGGAAGCATAAGGGTCTGGGCCTGCACTTAACGCGCAGTGTGCAACTTGCCTCGCGGGCGCCCCAGGTTCCACGTCCTTTGCACAGCCGGGAGCCAACTGCCCTTTGGGAATCCTCCCCTGAAGGTCGCGTTCACGTTTTGGAAGCCGCAGCGTCTTTGCGTGCCCTTAACTCAGAGTATCCAACAAGCTTCTAGTCCGCCCTTCTTCTCAAGTCTTCCCTTCACTTGGGAACACACTGCCACTGAGGAGACTTCACCTGAAGCGCGGCTACACGTTTTGCAGCCCAAGGGGCTGGACGGGCAACTGAACTCAGAAGCTCCAACTGCCCTCTAGTCGGCCTTGGTTCTACGTTCTTTCCTGACAGGGGAACACACGGCCGCATAGGCCTCTTGGCCTTCAGAGCGTTTCTACGTGTTGGATGCAGCAGGGCCTTAGCCTGCCCTTTACGTGGAGCTTGCAACTTGGCGTAGAGTCCGCCTTTGTGCTAAGTGCTTTCCTGGGCTGCATTGGCGAGCACTTCCCTCAGAGTCTCCAACCTGCCTTAGAGTCCGCCTTGGTTCTAACCCCTTTCCTCAACTTGGGAGAACGCTGCCCTCTAGTAGTGTTCGTCTTCGCTGCCTTGGTAAGGTTTGGGAAGCCTAAGGGCCTTCCCTGGAACTCAACTCGGTGTAGCCAACAGGCTTCACGTCCGCCCCGGTTCTAAGGTCTTTCCTCCCCTGGGATCTCACGGCCCCCCCAGGAGACGTCACCTTAGGAGCGATGATACGTTTCGGAAGCAAAAGGGACCTGGGGTGCCCTGCCCTGGGAGTGTCCAACTCGCCTCCAGTGCGGCCTTGTTCTAACTTTTTCCACAGCAGGGAACACGCTGCCCCATAGGAAACTTCACTTCAGGTCGAGTTTACGTGGCGGAAGCATAAGGGTCTGGGCCTGCACTTAACGCGCAGTGTGCAACTTGCCTCGCGGGCGCCCCAGGTTCCAAGTCCTTTGCACAGCCGGGAGCCAACTGCCCTTTGGGAATCCTCCCATGAGGGTCGCGTTCACGTTTTGGAAGCCGCAGCGTCTTTGCGTGCCCTTAACTCAGAGTATCCAACAAGCTTCTAGTCCGCCCTTCTTCTCAAGTCTTCCCTTCACTTGGGAACACACGGCCACTGAGTAGACTTCACCTGAAGCGCGGCTACACGTTTTGCAGCCCACGGGACTGGACGGGCAACTGAACTCAGAAGCTCCAACTGCCCTCTAGTCGGCCTTGGTTCTACGTTCTTTCCTGACAGGGGAACACACGGCCGAATAGGCTTCTTGGCCTTCAGAGCGTTTCTACGTGTTGGAAGCAGCAGGGCCTTAGCCTGCACTTTACTTAGAGCTTGCAACTTGGTGTAGAGTCCGCCTTTGTGCTAAGTGCTTTCCTGGGCTGCATTGGCGAGCACTTCACTCAGAGTCTCCAACCTGCCTTAGAGTCCGCCTTGGTTCTAACCCCTTTCCTCAACTTGGGAGAACGCTGCCCTCTAGTAGTGTTCGTCTTCGCTGCGTTGGTAAGGTTTGGGAAGCCTAAGGGCCTTCCCTGGAACTCAACTCGGTGTAGCCAACAGGCTTCTCGTCCGCCCCGGTTCTAAGGTCTTTCCTCCCCTGGGATCTCACGGCCCCCACAGGAGATGTCACCTTAGGAGCGATGATACGTTTCGGAAGCAAAAGGGACCTGGGGTGCCCTGCCCTGGGAGTGTCCAACTCGCCTCCAGTGCGGCCTTGTTCTAACTTCTTTCCACAGCAGGGAACACGCTGCCCCATAGGAAACTTCACTTCAGGTCGGGTTTACGTGGCGGAAGCATAAGGGTCTGGGCCTGCACTTAACGCGCAGTGTGCAACTTGCCTCGCGGGCGCCCCAGGTTCCAAGTCCTTTGCACAGCCGGGAGCCAACTGCCCTTTGGGAATCCTCCCCTGAAGGTCACGTTCACGTTTTGGAAGCCGCAGCGTCTTTGCGTGCCCTTAACCCAGAGTATCCAACAAGCTTCTAGTCCGCCTTCTTCTCAAGTTTTCCCTTCACTTGGGAACACACTGCCACTGAGGAGACTTCACCTGAAGCGCGGCTACACGTTTTGCAGCCCAAGGGGCTGGACGGGCAACTTAACTCAGAAGCTCCAACTGCCCTCTAGTCGGCCTTGGTTCTAAGTTCTTTCCTGACATGGGAACACACGGCCGCATAGGCCTCTTGGCCTTCAGAGCGTTTCTACGTGTTGGAAGCAGCAGGGCCTGAGCCTGCCCTTTACTTAGAGCTTGCAACTTGGCGTAGAGTCCGCCTTTGTGCTAAGTGCTTTCCTGGGCTGCATTGGCGAGCACTTCACTCAGAGTCTCCAACCTGCCTTAGAGTCCGCCTTGGTTCTAACCCCTTTCCTCAACTTGGGAGAATGCTGCCCTCTAGTAGTGTTCGTCTTCGCTGCGTTGGTAAGGTTTGGGAAGCCTATGGGCCTTCCCTGGAACTCACCTCGGTGTGGCCAACAGGCTTCTCGTCCGCCCCGGTTCTAAGGTCTTTCCTCCCCTGGGATCTCACGGCCCCCCCAGGAGACGTCACCTTAGGAGCGATGATACGTTTCGGAAGCAAAAGGGACCTGGGGTGCCCTGCCCTGGGAGTGTCCAACTCGCCTCCAGTGCGGCCTTGTTCTAACTTCTTTCCACAGCAGGGAACACGCTGCCCCATAGGAAACTTCACTTCAGGTCGGGTTTACGTGGCGGAAGCATAAGGGTCTGGGCCTGCACTTAACGCGCAGTGTGCAACTTGCCTCGCGGGCGCCCCAGGTTCCAAGTCCTTTGCACAGCCGGGAGCCAACTGCCCTTTGGGAATCCTCCCCTGAAGGTCGCGTTCACGTTTTGGAAGCCGCAGCGTCTTTGCGTGCCCTTAACTCAGAGGATCTAACAAGCTTCTAGTACGCCCTTCTTCTCAAGTCTTCCCTTCACTTGGGAACACACTGCCACTGAGGAGACTTCACCTGAAGCGCGGCTACAAGTTTTGCAGCCCAAGGGGCTGGACGGGCAACTGAACTCAGAAGCTCCAACTGCCCTCTATTCGGCCTTGGTTCTAAGTTCTTTCCTGACATGGGAACACACGGCCGCATAGGCCTCTTGGCCTTCAGAGCGTTTCTACGTGTTGGAAGCAGCAGGGCCTTAGCCTGCACTTTACTTAGAGCTTGCAACTTGGCGTAGAGTCCGCCTTTGTGCTAAGTGCTTTCCTGGGCTGCATTGGCGAGCACTTCCCTCAGAGTCTCCAACCTGCCTTAGAGTCCCCCTTGGTTCTAACCCCTTTCCTCAACTTGGGAGAACGCTGCCCTCTAGTAGTGTTCGTCTTCGCTGCCTTGGTAAGGTTTGGGAAGCCTAAGGGCCTTCCCTGGAACTCAACTCGGTGTAGCCAACAGGCTTCTCGTCCGCCCCGGTTCTAAGGTCTTTCCTCCCCTGGGATCTCACGGCCGCCCCAGGAGACGTCACCTTAGGAGCGATGATACGTTTTGGAAGCAAAAGGGACCTGGGGTGTCCTGTCCTGGGAGTGTCCAACTCGCCTCCAGTGCGGCCTTGTTCTAACTTCGTTCCACAGCAGGGAACACGCTGCCCCATAGGAAACTTCACTTCAGGTCGGGTTTACGTGGCGGAAGCATAAGGGTTTGGGCCTGCACTTAACGCGCAGTGTGCAACTTGCCTCGCGGGCTCCCCAGGTTCCAAGTCCTTTGCACAGCCGGGAGCCAACTGCCCTTTGGGAATTCTCCCCTGAAGGTCGCGTTCACGTTTTGGAAGCCGCAGCGTCTTTGCGTGCCCTTAACTCAGAGTATCCAACAAGCTTCTAGTCCGCCCTTCTTCTCAAGTCTTCCCTTCACTTGGGAACACACTGCCACAGAGGAGAATTCACCTGAAGAGCGGATACACGTTTTGAAGCCCAAGGGGCTGGACGGGCAACTGAACTCCGAAGCTCCAACTGCCCTCTATTGGTTCTAAGTTCTTTCCTGACAGGGGAACACACGGCCGCATAGGCCTCTTGGCCTTCAGAGCGTTTCTACGTGTTGGAAGCAGCAGGGCCTTAGCCTGCCCTTTACTTAGAGCTTGCAACGTGGCGTAGAGTCCGCCTTTGTGCTAAGTGCTTTCCTGGGCTGCATTGGCGAGCACTTCACTCCGAGTCTCCAAACTGCCTTAGAGTCCGCCTTGGTTCTAACCCCTTTCCTCAACTTGGGAGAACGCTGCCCTCTAGTAGTGTTCGTCTTCGCTGCCTTGGTAAGGTTTGGGAAGCCTAAGGGCCTTCCCTGGAACTCAACTCGGTGTAGCCAACAGGATTCTCGTCCGCCCCGGTTCTAAGGTCTTTCCTCCCCTGGGATCTCACGGCCCCCCCAGGAGATGTCACCTTAGGAGCGATGATACGTTTCGGAAGCAAAAGGGACCTGGGGTGCCCTGCCCTGGGAGTGTCCAACTTGCCTCCAGTGCGGCCTTGTTCTAACTTCTTTCCACAGCAGGGAACACGCTGCCCCATAGGAAACTTCACTTCAGGTCGGGTTTACGTGGCGGAAGCATAAGGGTCTGGGCCTGCACTTAACGCGCAGTGTGCAACTTGCCTCGCGGGCGCCCCAGGTTCCAACTCCTTTGCACAGCCGAGAGCCAACTGCCCTTTGGGAATCCTCCCATGAGGGTCGCGTTCACGTTTTGGAAGCCGCAGCGTCTTTGCGTGCCCTTAACTCAGAGTATCCAACAAGCTTCTGGTCCGCCCTTCTTCTCAAGTCTTCCCTTCACTTGGGAACACACTGCCACTGAGTAGACTTCACCTGAAGCGCGGCTACACGTTTTGCAGCCCACGGGACTGGACGGGCAACTTAACTCAGAAGCTCCAACTGCCCTCTAGTCGGCCTTGGTTCTACGTTCTTTCCTGACAGGGGAACACACGGCCGAATAGGCCTCTTGGCCTTCAGAGCGTTTCTACGTGTTGGAAGCAGCAGGGCCTTAGCCTGCACTTTACTTAGAGCTTGCAACTTGGTTAGCGTCCGCATTTGTGCTAAGTGCTTTCCTGGGCTGCATTGGCGAGCACTTCACTCAGAGTCTCCAACCTGCCTTAGAGTCCGCCTTGGTTCTAACCCCTTTCCTCAACTTGGGAGAACGCTGCCCTCTAGTAGTGTTCGTCTTCGCTGCGTTGGTAAGGTTTGGGAAGCCTAAGGGCCTTCCCTGGAACTCAACTCGGTGTAGCCAACAGGCTTCTCGTCCGCCCCGGTTCTAAGGTCTTTCCTCCCCTGGGATCTCACGGCCCCCACAGGAGATGTCACCTTAGGAGCGATGATACGTTTCGGAAGCAAAAGGGACCTGGGGTGCCCTGCCCTGGGAGTGTCCAACTCGCCTCCAGTGCGGCCTTGTTCTAACTTCTTTCCACAGCAGGGAACACGCTGCCCCATAGGAAACTTCACTTCAGGTCGGGTTTACGTGGCGGAAGCATAAGGGTCTGGGCCTGCACTTAACGCGCAGTGTGCAACTTGCCTCGCGGGCGCCCCAGGTTCCAAGTCCTTTGCACAGCCGGGAGCCAACTGCCCTTTGGGAATCCTCCCCTGAAGGTCACGTTCACGTTTTGGAAGCCGCAGCGTCTTTGCGTGCCCTTAACCCAGAGTATCCAACAAGCTTCTAGTCCGCCTTCTTCTCAAGTTTTCCCTTCACTTGGGAACACACTGCCACTGAGGAGACTTCACCTGAAGCGCGGCTACACGTTTTGCAGCCCAAGGGGCTGGACGGGCAACTTAACTCAGAAGCTCCAACTGCCCTCTAGTCGGCCTTGGTTCTAAGTTCTTTCCTGACATGGGAACACACGGCCGCATAGGCCTCTTGGCCTTCAGAGCGTTTCTACGTGTTGGAAGCAGCAGGGCCTGAGCCTGCCCTTTACTTAGAGCTTGCAACTTGGCGTAGAGTCCGCCTTTGTGCTAAGTGCTTTCCTGGGCTGCATTGGCGAGCACTTCACTCAGAGTCTCCAACCTGCCTTAGAGTCCGCCTTGGTTCTAACCCCTTTCCTCAACTTGGGAGAATGCTGCCCTCTAGTAGTGTTCGTCTTCGCTGCGTTGGTAAGGTTTGGGAAGCCTATGGGCCTTCCCTGGAACTCACCTCGGTGTGGCCAACAGGCTTCTCGTCCGCCCCGGTTCTAAGGTCTTTCCTCCCCTGGGATCTCACGGCCCCCCCAGGAGACGTCACCTTAGGAGCGATGATACGTTTCGGAAGCAAAAGGGACCTGGGGTGCCCTGCCCTGGGAGTGTCCAACTCGCCTCCAGTGCGGCCTTGTTCTAACTTCTTTCCACAGCAGGGAACACGCTGCCCCATAGGAAACTTCACTTCAGGTCGGGTTTACGTGGCGGAAGCATAAGGGTCTGGGCCTGCACTTAACGCGCACTGTGCAACTTGCCTCGCGGGCGCCCCAGATTCCAATTCTTTGCACAGCCGGGAGCCAACTGCCCTTTGGGAATCCTCCCCTGAAGGTCGCGTTCACGTTTTGGAAGCCGCAGCGTCTTTGCGTGCCCTTAACTCAGAGTATCCAACAAGCTTCTAGTACGCCCTTCTTCTCAAGTCTTCCCTTCACTTGGGAACACACTGCCATTGAGGAGACTTCACCTGAAGCGCGGCTACACGTTTTGCAGCCCAAGGGGCTGGACGGGCAACTTAACTCAGAAGCTCCAACTGCCCTCTAGTCGGCCTTGGTTCTTCGTTCTTTCCTGACAGGGGAACACACGGCCGCATAGGCCTCTTGGCCTTCAGAGCGTTTCTACGTGTTGGAAGCAGCAGGGCCTTAGCCTGCCCTTTACTTAGAGCTTGCAACTTGGCGTAGAGTCCGCCTTTGTGGTAAGTGCTTTCCTGGGCTGCATTGGCGAGCACTTCCCTCAGAGTCTCCAACCTGCCTTAGAGTCCGCCTTGGTTCTAACCCCTTTCCTGAACTTGGGAGAACGCTGCCCTCTAGTAGTGTTCGTCTTCGCTGCGTTGGTAAGGTTTGGGAAGCCTAAGGGCCTTTCCTGGATCTCAACTCGGTGTAGCCAACAGGCTTCTCGTCCGCCCCGGTTCTAAGGTCTTTCCTCCCCTGGGATCTCACGGCCCCCCCAGGAGACGTCACCTTAGGAGCGATGATACGTTTTGAATGCAAAAGGGACATGGGGTGTCCTGCCCTGGGAGTGTCCAACTCGCCTCCGGTGCGGCCTTGTTCTAACTTCATTCCACAGCAGGGAATCGCTGCCCCATACGAAACTTCACTTAAGGTCGGGTTTACGTGGCAGAAGCATAAGGGTCTGGGATCTGCACTTAACGCGCAGTGTGCTACTTTCCTCGCGGGCGCCCCAGGTTCCAAGTCCTTTGCACAGCCGGGAGCCAACTGCCCTTTGGGAATCCTCCCCTGAAGGTCGCGTTCACGTTTTGGAAGCCGCAGCGTCTTTGCGTGCCCTTAACTCAGAGTATCCAACAAGCTTCTAGTCCGACCTTCTTCTCAAGTCTTCCCTTCACTTGGGAACACACTGCCACTGAGGAGACTTCACCTGAAGCGCGGCTACACGTTTTGCAGCCCAAGGGGCTGGACGGGCAACTGAACTCAGAAGCTCCAACTGCCCTCTAGTCGGCCTTGGTTCTAAGTTCTTTCCTGACATGGGAACACACGGCCGCATAGGCCTCTTGGCCTTCAGAGCGTTTCTACGTGTTGGAAGCAGCAGGGCCTTAGCCTGCACTTTACTTAGAGCTTGCAACTTGGCGTAGAGTCCGCCTTTGTGCTAAGTGCTTTCCTGGGCTGCATTGGCGAGCACTTCCCTCAGAGTCTCCAACCTGCCTTAGAGTCCGCCTTGGTTCTAACCCCTTTCCTCAACTTGGGAGAATGCTGCCCTCTAGTAGTGTTCGTCTTCGCTGCGTTGGTAAGGTTTGGGAAGCCTAAGGGCCTTCCCTGGAACTCAACTCGGTGTAGCCAACAGGCTTCTCGTCCGCCCCGGTTCTAAGGTCTTTCCTCCCCTGGGATCTCACGGCCCCCCCAGGAGACGTCCCCTTAGGAGCGATGATCCGTTTTGGAAGCAAAAGGGACCTGGGGTGCCCTGCCCTGGGAGTGTCCAACTCGCCTCCAGTGCGGCCTTGTTCTAACTTCTTTCCACAGCAGGGAACACGCTGCCCCATAGGAAACTTCACTTCAGGTCGGGTTTACCTGGCGGAAGCATAAGGGTCTGGGCCTGCACTTAACGCGCAGTGTGCAACTTGCCTCGTGGGCTCCCCAGGTTCCAAGTCCTTTGCACAGTCGGGAGCCAACTGCCCTTTGGGAATCCTCCCCTGAAGGTCGCGTTCACGTTTTGGAAGCCGCAGCGTCTTTGCGTGCCCTTAACTCAGAGTATCCAACAAGCTTCTAGTCCGCCCTTCTTCTCAAGTCTTCCCTTCACTTGGGAACACACTGCCACTGAGGAGACTTCACCTGAAGCGCGGCTACACGTTTTGCAGCCCAAGGGGCTGGACAGGCAACTGAACTCAGAAGCTCCAACTGCCCTCTAATCGGCCTTGGTTCTAAGTTCTTTCCTGACATGGGAACACACGGCCGCATAGGCCACTTGGCCTTCAGAGCGTTTCTACGTGTTGGAAGCAGAAGGGCCTTAGCCTGCACTTTACTTAGAGCTTGCAACTTGGCGTAGAGTCCGCCTTTGTGCTAAGCGCTTCCTGGGCTGCATTGGCGAGCACTTCACTCAGAGTCTCCAACCTGCCTTAGCGTCCGCCTTGGTTCTAACCCCTTTCCTCAACTTGGGAGAACGCTGCCCTCTAGTAGTGTTTGTCTTCGCTGCGTTGGTAAGGTTTGGGAAGCCTAAGGGCCTTCCCTGGAACTCAACTCGGTGTAGCCAACAGGCTTCTCGTCCGCCCCGGTTCTAAGGTCTTTCCTCCCCTGGGATCTAACGGCCCCCCCAGGAGACGTCACCTTAGGAGCGATGATATGTTTCGGAAGCAAAAGGGACCTGGGGTGCCCTGCCCTGGGAGTGTCCAACTCGCCTCCAGTGCGGCCTTGTTCTAACTTCTTTCCACAGCAGGGAACACGCTGCCCCATAGGAAACTTCACTTCAGGTCGGGTTTACGTGGCGGAAGCATAAGGGTCTGGGCCTGCACTTAACGCGCATTGTGCAACATGCCTCGCGGGCGCCCCAGGTTCATAGTCCTTTGCACAGCCGGGAGCCAACTGCCCTTTGGGAATCCTCCCCTGAAGGTCGCGTTCACGTTTTGGAAGCCGCAGCGTCTTTGCGTGCCCTTAACTCAGAGTATCCAACAAGCTTCTAGTCCGCCCTTCTTCTGAAGTCTTCCCTTCACTTGGGAACACACTGCCACTGAGGAGACTTCACCTGAAGCGCGGCTACACGTTTTGCAGCCCAAGGGGCTGGACGGGCAACTGAACTCAGAAGCTCCAACTGCCCTCTAGTCGGCCTTGGTTCTAAGTTCTTTCCTGACATGGGAACACACGGCCGCATAGGCCTCTTGGCCTTCAGAGCGTTTCTACGTGTTGGAAGCAGCAGGGCCTGAGCCTGCACTTTACTTAGAGCTTGCAACTTGGCGTAGAGTCCGCCTTTGTGCTAAGTGCTTTCCTGGGCTGCATTGGCGAGCACTTCCCTCAGAGTCTCCAACCTGCCTTAGAGTCCGCCTTGGTTCTAACCCCTTTCCTCAACTTGGGAGAATGCTGCCCTCTAGTAGTGTTCGTCTTCGCTGCGTTGGTAAGGTTTGGGAAGCCTAAGGGCCTTCCCTGGAACTCAACTCGGTGTAGCCAACAGGCTTCTCGTCCGCCCCGGTTCTAAGGTCTTTCCTCCCCTGGGATCTCACGGCCCCCCCAGGAGATGTCACCTTAGGAGCGATGATACGTTTCGGAAGCAAAAGGGACCTGGGGTGCCCTGCCCTGGGAGTGTCCAACTCGCCTCCAGTGCGGCCTTGTTCTAACTTCTTTCCACAGCAGGGAACACGCTGCCCCATAGGAAACTTCACTTTATGTCGGGTTTACGTGGCGGAAGCATAAGGGTCTGGGCCTGCACTTAACGCGCAGTGTGCAACTTGCCTTGCGGGCGCCCCAGGTTCCAAGTCCTTTGCACAGCCGGGAGCCAACTGCCCTTTGGGAATCCTCCCCTGAGGGTCGCGTTCACGTTTTGGAAGCCGCAGCGTCTTTGCGTGCCCTTAACTCAGAGTATCCAACAAGCTTCTAGTCCGCCCTTCTTCTCAAGTCTTCCCTTCACTTGGGAACACACTGCCACTGAGGAGACTTCACCTGAAGCGCGGCTACACGTTTTGCAGCCCAAGGGGCTGGACGGGCAACTGAACTCAGAAGCTCCAACTGCCCTCTAGTCGGCCTTGGTTCTAAGTTCTTTCCTGACATGGGAACACACGGCCGCATAGGCCTCTTGGCCTTCAGAGCGTTTCTACGTGTTGGAAGCAGCAGGGCCTTAGCCTGCACTTTACTTAGAGCTTGCAACTTGGCGTAGAGTCCGCCTTTGTGCTAAGTGCTTTCCTGGGCTGCATTGGTGAGCACTTCACTCAGAGTCTCCAACATGCCTTAGAGTCCGCCTTGGTTCTAACCCCTTTCCTCAACTTGGGAGAACGCTGCCCTCTAGTCGTGTTCGTCTTCGCTGCGTTGGTAAGGTTTGGGAAGCCTAAGGGCCTTCCCTGGAACTCAACTCGGTGTAGCCAACAGGCTTCTCGTCCGCCCCGGTTCTAAGGTCTTTCCTCCCCTGGGATCTCACGGCCCCCCCAGGAGACGTCACCTTAGGAGCGATGATATGTTTCGGAAGCAAAAGGGACCTGGGGTGCCCTGCCCTGCGAGTGTCCAACTCGCCTCCAGTGCGGCCTTGTTCTAACTTCTTTCCACAGCAGGGAACACGCTGCCCCATAGGAAACTTCACTTCAGGTCGGGTTTACGTGGCGGAAGCATAAGGGTCTGGGCCTGCACTTAACGCGCAGTGTGCAACTTGCCTCGCGGGCGCCCCAGGTTCCAAGTCCTTTGCACAGCCGGGAGCCAACTGCCCTTTGGGAATCCTCCCCTGAAGGTCGCGTTCACGTTTTGGAAGCCGCAGCGTCTTTGCGTGCCCTTAACTCAGAGTATCCAACAAGCTTCTAGTCCGCCCTTCTTCTCAAGTCTTCCCTTCACTTGGGAACACACTGCCACTGAGGAGACTACATCTGAAGCGCGGCTACACGTTTTGCAGCCCAAGGGGCTGGACGGGCAACTGAACTCAGAAGCTCCAACTGCCCTCTAGTCGGCCTTGGTTCTAAGTTCTTTCCTGACATGGGAGCACACGGCCGCATAGGCCTCTTGGCCTTCAGAGCGTTTCTACGTGTTGGAAGCAGCAGGGCCTTAGCCTGCACTTTACTTAGAGCTTGCAACTTGGCGTAGAGTCCGCCTTTGTGCTAATTGCTTTCCTGGGCTGCATTGGCGAGCACTTCCCTCAGAGTCTCCAACCTGCCTTAGAGTCCGCCTTGGTTCTAACTCCTTTCCTCAACTTGAGAGAACGCTGCCCTCTAGTAGTGTTCGTCTTCGCTGCGTTGGTAAGGTTTGGGAAGCCTAAGTGCCTTCCCTGGAACTCAACTCGGTGTAGCCAACAGGCTTCTCGTCCGCCCCGGTTCTAAGGTCTTTCCTCCCCTGGGATCTCACGGCCCCCCCAGGAGACGTCACCTTAGGAGCGATGATACGTTTTGGAAGCAAAAGGGACCTGGGGTGCCCTGCCCTGGGAGTGTCCAACTCGCCTCCAGTGCGGCCTTGTTCTAACTTCTTTCCACAGCAGGGAACACGCTGCCCCATAGGAAACTTCACTTCAGGTCGGGTTTACGTGGCGGAAGCATAAGGGTCTGGGCCTGCACTTAACGCGCAGTGTGCAACTTGCCTCGCGGGCGCCCCAGGTTCCAAGTCCCTTGCACAGCCGGGAGCCATCTGCCCTTTGGGAATCCTCCCCTGAAAGTCGCGTTCACGTTTAGGAAGCCGCAGCGTCTTTGCGTGCCCTTAACTCAGAGTATCCAACAAGCTTCTAGTCCGCCCTTCTTCTCAAGTCTTCCCTTCACTTGGGAACACACTGCCACAGAGGAGACATCACCTGAAGCGCGGCTACAGGTTTTGCAGCCCAAGGGGCTGGACGGGCAACTGAATTCAGAAGCTCCAACTGCCCTCTAGTCGGCCTTGGTTCTAAGTTCTTTCCTGACATGGGAACACACGGCCGCATAGGCCTCTTGGCCTTCAGAGCGTTTCTACGTGTTGGAAGCAGCAGGGCCTTAGCCTGCACTTTACTTAGAGCTTGCAACTTGGCGTAGAGTCCGCCTTTGTGCTAAGTGCTTTCCTGGGCTGCATTGGCGAGCACTTCCCTCAGAGTCTCCAACCTGCCTTAGAGTCCGCCTTGGTTCTAACCCCTTTCCTCAACTTGGGAGAACGCTGCCCTCTAGTAGTGTTCGTCTTCTCTGCGTTGGTAAGGTTTGGGAAGCCTAAGGGCCTTCCCTGGAACTCAACTCGGTGTAGACAACAGGCTTCTCGTCCGCCCCGGTTCTAAGGTCTTTCCTCCCCTGGGATCTCACGGCCCCCCCGGAGACGTCACCTTAGGAGCGATGATATGTTTCGGAAGCAAAAGGGACCTGGGGTGCCCTGCCCTGGGAGTGTCCAACTCGCCTCCAGTGCGGCCTTGTTCTAACTTCTTTCCACAGCAGGGAACACGCTGCCCCATAGGAAACTTCACTTCAGGTCGGGTTTACGTGGCGGAAGCATAAGGGTCTGGGCCTACACTTAACGCGCAGTGTGCAACTTGCCTTGCGGGCGCCCCAGGTTCCAAGTCCTTTGCACAGCCGGGAGCCAACTGCCCTTTGGGAATCCTCCCCTGAGGGTCGCGTTCACGTTTTGGAAGCCGCAGCGTCTTTGCGTGCCCTTAACTCAGAGTATCCAACAAGCTTCTAGTCCGCCGTTCTTCTCAAGTCTTCCCTTCACTTGGGAACACACTGCCACTGAGGAGACTTCACCTGAAGCGCGGCTACACGTTTTGCAGCCCAAGGGGCTGGACGGGCAACTGAACTCAGAAGCTCCAACTGCCCTCTAGTCGGCCTTGGTTCTAAGTTCTTTCCGGACATGGGAACACACGGCCGCATAGGCCTCTTGGCCTTCAGAGCGTTTCTACGTGTTGGAAGCAGCAGGGCCTTAGCCTGCACTTTACTTAGAGCTTGCAACTTGGCGTAGAGTCCGCCTTTGTGCTAAGTGCTTTCCTGGGCTGCATTGGTGAGCACTTCACTCAGAGTCTCCAACATGCCTTAGAGTCCGCCTTGGTTCTAACCCCTTTCCTCAACTTGGGAGAACGCTGCCCTCTAGTCGTGTTCGTCTTCGCTGCGTTGGTAAGGTTTGGGAAGCCTAAGGGCCTTCCCTGGTACTCAACTCGGTGTAGCCAAAAGGCTTCTCGTCCGCCCCGGTTCTAAGGTCTTTCCTCCCCTGGGATCTCACGGCCCCCCCAGGAGACGTCACCTAAGGAGCGATGATATGTTTCGGAAGCAAAAGGGACCTGGGGTGCCCTGCCCTGGGAGTGTCCAACTCGCCTCCAGTGCGGCCTTGTTCTAACTTCTTTCCACAGCAGGGAACACGCTGCCCCATAGGAAACTTCACTTCAGGTCGGGTTTACGTGGCGGAAGCATAAGGGTCTGGGCCTGCACTTAACGCGCAGTGTGCAACTTGCCTTGCGGGCGCCCCAGGTTCCAAGTCCTTTGCACAGCCGGGAGCCAACTGCCCTTTGGGAATCCTCCCCTGAGGGTCGCGTTCACGTTTTGGAAGCCGCAGCGTCTTTGCGTGCCCTGAACTCAGAGTATCCAACAAGCTTCTAGTCCGCCCTTCTTCTCAAGTCTTCCCTTCACTTGGGAACACACTGCCACTGAGGAGACTTCACCTGAAGCGCGGCTACACGTTTTGCAGCCCAAGGGGCTGGACGGGCAACTGACCTCAGAAGCTCCAACTGCCCTCTAGTCGGCCTTGGTTCTAAGTTCTTTCCTGACATGGGAACACACGGCCGCATAGGCCTCTTGGCCTTCAGAGCGTTTCTACGTGTTGGAAGCAGCAGGGCCTTAGCCTGCACTTTACTTAGAGCTTGCAACTTGGCGTAGAGTCCGCCTTTGTGCTAAGTGCTTTCCTGGGCTGCATTGGTGAGCACTTCACTCAGAGTCTCCAACATGCCTTAGAGTCCGCCTTGGTTCTAACCCCTTTCCTCAACTTGGGAGAACGCTGCCCTCTATTCGTGTTCGTCTTCGCTGCGTTGGTAAGGTTTGGGAAGCCTTAGGGCCTTCCCTGGAACTCAACTCGGTGTAGACAACAGGCTTCTCTTCCGCCCCGGTTCTAAGGTCTTTCCTCCCCTGGGATCTCACGGTCCCCCAGGAGACGTCACCTTAGGAGCGATGATATGTTTCGGAAGCAAAAGGGACCTGGGGTGCCCTGCCCTGGGATTGTCCAACTCGCCTCCAGTGCGGCCTTGTTCTAACTTCTTTCCACAGCAGTGAACACGCTGCCCCATAGGAAACTTCACTTCAGGTCGGGTTTACGTTGTGGAAGCCTAAGGGTCTGGGCCTGCACTTAACGCGCAGTGTGCAACTTGCCTCGCGGGCGCCCCAGGTTCCAAGTCCTTTGCACAGCCGGGAGCCAACTGCCCTTTGGGAATCCTCCCCTGAAGGTCGCGTTCACGTTTTGGAAGCCGCACCGTCTTTGCGTGCCCTTAACTCAGAGTATCCAACAAGCTTCTAGTACGCCCTTCTTCTCAAGTCTTCCCTTCACTTGGGAACACACTGCCACTGAGGAGACTTCACCTGAAGCGCGGCTACACGTTTTGCAGCCCAAGGGGCTGGACGGTCAACTGAACTCAGAAGCTCCAATTGCCCTCTAGTCGGCCTTGGTTCTAAGTTCTTTCCTGACATGGGAGCACACGGCCGCATAGGCCTCTTGGCCTTCAGAGCGTTTCTACGTGTTGGAAGCAGCAGGGCCTTAGCCTGCACTTTACTTAGAGCTTGCAACTTGGCGTAGAGTCCGCCTTTGTGCTAAGTGCTTTCCTGGGCTGCATTGGCGAGCACTTCCCTCAGAGTCTCCAACCTGCCTTAGATTCCGCCTTGGTTCTAACTCCTTTCCTCAACTTGAGAGAACGCTGCCCTCTAGTAGTGTTCGTCTTCGCTGCCTTGGTAAGGTTTGGGAAGCCTAAGGGCCTTCCCTGGAACTCAACTCGGTGTAGCCAACAGGCTTCTCGTCCGCCCCGGTTCTAAGGTCTTTCCTCCCCTGGGATCTCACGGCCCCCCCAGGAGACGTCACCTTAGGAGCGATGATACATTTTGGAAGCAAAAGGGACCTGGGGTGCCCTGCCCTGGGAGTGTCCAACTCGCCTCCAGTGCGGCCTTGTTCTAACTTCTTTCCACAGCAGGGAACACGCTGCCCCATAGGAAACTTCACTTCAGGTCGGGTTTACGTGGCGGAAGCATAAGGGTCTGGGCCTGCACTTAACGCGCAGTGTGCAACTTGCCTCGCGGGCGCCCCAGGTTCCAAGTCCTTTGCACAGCCGGGAGCCAACTGCCCTTTGGGAATCCTCCCCTGAAAGTCGCGTTCACGTTTAGGAAGCCGCAGCGTCTTTGCGTGCCCTTAACTCAGAGTATCCAACAAGCTTCTAGTCCGCCCTTCTTCTCAAGTCTTCCCTTCACTTGGGAACACACTGCCACAGAGGAGACTTCACCTGAAGCGCGGCTACAGGTTTTGCAGCCCAAGGGCCTGGACGGGCAACTTAACTCAGAAGCTCCAACTGCCCTCTAGTCGGCCTTGGTTCTAAGTTCTTTCCTGACATGGGAACACACGGCCGCATAGGCCTCTTGGCCTTCAGAGCGTTTCTACGTGTTGGAAGCAGCAGGGCCTGAGCCTGCACTTTACTTAGAGCTTGCAACTTGGCGTAGAGTCCGCCTTTGTGCTAAGTGCTTTCCTGGGCTGCATTGGCGAGCACTTCCCTCAGAGTCTCCAACCTGCCTTAGAGTCCGCCTTGGTTCTAACCCCTTTCCTCAACTTGGGAGATCGCTGCCCTCTATTAGTGTTCGTCTTCTCTGCATTGGTAAGGTTTGGGAAGCCTAAGGGCCTTCCCTGGAACTCAACTCGGTGTAGACAACAGGCTTCTCGTCCGCCCCGGTTCTAAGGTCTTTCCTCCCCTGGGATCTCACGGCCCCCCGGAGACGTCACCTTAGGAGCGATGATATGTTTCGGAAGCAAAAGGGACCTGGGGTGCCCTGCCCTGGGAGTGTCCAACTCGCCTCCAGTGCGGCCTTGTTCTAACTTCTTTCCACAGCAGGGAACACGCTGCCCCATAGGAAACTTCACTTCAGGTCGGGTTTACGTGGCGGAAGCATAAGGGTCTGGGCCTGCACTTAACGCGCAGTGTGCAACTTGCCTTGCGGGCGCCCCAGGTTCCAAGTCCTTTGCACAGCCGGGAGCCAACTGCCCTTTGGGAATCCTCCCCTGAGGGTCGCGTTTACGTTTTGGAAGCCGCAGCGTCTTTGCGTGCCCTTAACTCAGAGTATCCAACAAGCTTCTAGTCCGCCCTTCTTCTCAAGTCTTCCCTTCACTTGGGAACACACTGCCACTGAGGAGACTTCACCTGAAGCGCGGCTACACCTTTTGCAGCCCAAGGGGCTGGACGGTCAACTGAACTCAGAAGCTCCAACTGCCCTCTAGTCGGCCTTGGTTCTAAGTTCTTTCCTGACATGGGAACACACGGCCGCATAGGCCTCTTGGCCTTCAGAGCGTTTCTACGTGTTGGAAGCAGCAGGGCCTTAGCCTGCACTTTACTTAGAGCTTGCAACTTGGCGTAGAGTCCGCCTTTGTGCTAAGTGCTTTCCTGGGCTGCATTGGTGAGCACTTCACTCAGAGTCTCCAACATGCCTTAGAGTCCGCCTTGGTTCTAACCCCTTTCCTCAACTTGGGAGAACGCTGCCCTCTAGTAGTGTTCGTCTTCGCTGCGTTGGTAAGGTTTGGGAAGCCTAAGGGCCTTCCCTGGAACTCAACTCGGTGTAGTCAACAGGCTTCTCGTCCGCCCCGGTTCTAAGGTCTTTCCTCCCCTGGGATCTCACGGCCCCCCCAGGAGACGTCACCTTAGGAGCGATGATATGTTTCGGAAGCAAAAGGGACCTGGGGTGCCCTGCCCTGGGAGTGTCCAACTCGCCTCCAGTGCGGCCTTGTTCTAACTTCGTTCCACAGCAGGGAATCGCTGCCCCATACGAAACTGCTCTTCAGGTCGGGTTTACGTGGCGGAAGCATAAGGGTCTGGGCCTGCACTTAACGCGCAGTGTGCTACTTTCCTCGCGGGCGCCCCAGGTTCCAAGTCCTTTGCACAGCCGGGAGCCAACTGCCCTTTGGGAATCCTCCCCTGAAGGTCGCGTTCACGTTTTGGAAGCCGCAGCGTCTTTGCGTGCCCTGAACTCAGAGTATCCAACAAGCTTCTAGTCCGCCCTTCTTCTCAAGTCTTCCCTTCACTTGGGAACACACTGCCACTGAGGAGACTTCACCTGAAGCGCGGCTACACGTTTTGCAGCCCAAGGGGCTGGACAGGCAACTGAACTCAGAAGCTCCAACTGCCCTCTAATCGGCCTTGGTTCTAAGTTCTTTCCTGACATGGGAACACACGGCCGCATAGGCCTCTTGGCCTTCAGAGCGTTTCTACGTGTTGGAAGCAGCAGGGCCTTAGCCTGCACTTTACTTAGAGCTTGCAACTTGGCGTAGAGTCCGCCTTTGTGCTAAGTGCTTTCCTGGGCTGCATTGGTGAGCACTTCACTCAGAGTCTCCAACATGCCTTAGAGTCCGCCTTGGTTCTAACCCCTTTCCTCAACTTGGGAGAACGCTGCCCTCTATTCGTGTTCGTCTTCGCTGCGTTGGTAAGGTTTGGGAAGCCTTAGGGCCTTCCCTGGAACTCAACTCGGTGTAGACAACAGGCTTCTCTTCCGCCCCGGTTCTAAGGTCTTTCCTCCCCTGGGATCTCACGGTCCCCCAGGAGACGTCACCTTAGGAGCGATGATATGTTTCGGAAGCAAAAGGGACCTGGGGTGCCCTGCCCTGGGATTGTCCAACTCGCCTCCAGTGCGGCCTTGTTCTAACTTCTTTCCACAGCAGTGAACACGCTGCCCCATAGGAAACTTCACTTCAGGTCGGGTTTACGTTGTGGAAGCCTAAGGGTCTGGGCCTGCACTTAACGCGCAGTGTGCAACTTGCCTCGCGGGCGCCCCAGGTTCCAAGTCCTTTGCACAGCCGGGAGCCAACTGCCCTTTGGGAATCCTCCCCTGAAGGTCGCGTTC
Organism: Meles meles; assembly: GCF_922984935.1. NCBI lineage: Eukaryota > Metazoa > Chordata > Mammalia > Carnivora > Mustelidae > Meles > Meles meles. Next base: position 901,346 of record NW_025721606.1, read on the forward strand.
ACGTTTTGGAAGCCGCACCGTCTTTGCGTGCCCTTAACTCAGAGTATCCAACAAGCTTCTAGTACGCCCTTCTTCTCAAGTCTTCCCTTCACTTGGGAACACACTGCCACTGAGGAGACTTCACCTGAAGCGCGGCTACACGTTTTGCAGCCCAAGGGGCTGGACGGTCAACTGAACTCAGAAGCTCCAATTGCCCTCTAGTCGGCCTTGGTTCTAAGTTCTTTCCTGACATGGGAGCACACGGCCGCATAGGCCTCTTGGCCTTCAGAGCGTTTCTACGTGTTGGAAGCAGCAGGGCCTTAGCCTGCACTTTACTTAGAGCTTGCAACTTGGCGTAGAGTCCGCCTTTGTGCTAAGTGCTTTCCTGGGCTGCATTGGTGAGCACTTCACTCAGAGTCTCCAACATGCCTTAGAGTCCGCCTTGGTTCTAACCCCTTTCCTCAACTTGGGAGAACGCTGCCCTCTATTCGTGTTCGTCTTCGCTGCGTTGGTAAGGTTTGGGAAGCCTTAGGGCCTTCCCTGGAACTCAACTCGGTGTAGACAACAGGCTTCTCTTCCGCCCCGGTTCTAAGGTCTTTCCTCCCCTGGGATCTCACGGTCCCCCAGGAGACGTCACCTTAGGAGCGATGATATGTTTCGGAAGCAAAAGGGACCTGGGGTGCCCTGCCCTGGGATTGTCCAACTCGCCTCCAGTGCGGCCTTGTTCTAACTTCTTTCCACAGCAGTGAACACGCTGCCCCATAGGAAACTTCACTTCAGGTCGGGTTTACGTTGTGGAAGCCTAAGGGTCTGGGCCTGCACTTAACGCGCAGTGTGCAACTTGCCTCGCGGGCGCCCCAGGTTCCAAGTCCTTTGCACAGCCGGGAGCCAACTGCCCTTTGGGAATCCTCCCCTGAAGGTCGCGTTCACGTTTTGGAAGCCGCACCGTCTTTGCGTGCCCTTAACTCAGAGTATCCAACAAGCTTCTAGTACGCCCTTCTTCTCAAGTCTTCCCTTCACTTGGGAACACACTGCCACTGAGGAGACTTCACCTGAAGCGCGGCTACACGTTTTGCAGCCCAAGGGGCTGGACGGTCAACTGAACTCAGAAGCTCCAATTGCCCTCTAGTCGGCCTTGGTTCTAAGTTCTTTCCTGACATGGGAGCACACGGCCGCATAGGCCTCTTGGCCTTCAGAGCGTTTCTACGTGTTGGAAGCAGCAGGGCCTTAGCCTGCACTTTACTTAGAGCTTGCAACTTGGCGTAGAGTCCGCCTTTGTGCTAAGTGCTTTCCTGGGCTGCATTGGCGAGCACTTCCCTCAGAGTCTCCAACCTGCCTTAGAGTCCGCCTTGGTTCTAACCCCTTTCCTCAACTTGGGAGAACGCTGCCCTCTAGTAGTGTTCGTCTTCGCTGCCTTGGTAAGGTTTGGGAAGCCTAAGGGCCTTCCCTGGAACTCAACTCGGTGTAGCCAACAGGCTTCTCGTCCGCCCCGGTTCTAAGGTCTTTCCTCCCCTGGGATCTCACGGCCCCCCCAGGAGACGTCACCTTAGGAGCGATGATACATTTTGGAAGCAAAAGGGACCTGGGGTGCCCTGCCCTGGGAGTGTCCAACTCGCCTCCAGTGCGGCCTTGTTCTAACTTCTTTCCACAGCAGGGAACACGCTGCCCCATAGGAAACTTCACTTCAGGTCGGGTTTACGTGGCGGAAGCATAAGGGTCTGGGCCTGCACTTAACGCGCAGTGTGCAACTTGCCTCGCGGGCGCCCCAGGTTCCAAGTCCTTTGCACAGCCGGGAGCCAACTGCCCTTTGGGAATCCTCCCCTGAAAGTCGCGTTCACGTTTAGGAAGCCGCAGCGTCTTTGCGTGCCCTTAACTCAGAGTATCCAACAAGCTTCTAGTCCGCCCTTCTTCTCAAGTCTTCCCTTCACTTGGGAACACACTGCCACTGAGGAGACTTCACCTGAAGCGCGGCTACACCTTTTGCAGCCCAAGGGGCTGGACGGTCAACTGAACTCAGAAGCTCCAACTGCCCTCTAGTCGGCCTTGGTTCTAAGTTCTTTCCTGACATGGGAACACACGGCCGCATAGGCCTCTTGGCCTTCAGAGCGTTTCTACGTGTTGGAAGCAGCAGGGCCTTAGCCTGCACTTTACTTAGAGCTTGCAACTTGGCGTAGAGTCCGCCTTTGTGCTAAGTGCTTTCCTGGGCTGCATTGGTGAGCACTTCACTCAGAGTCTCCAACATGCCTTAGAGTCCGCCTTGGTTCTAACCCCTTTCCTCAACTTGGGAGAACGCTGCCCTCTAGTAGTGTTCGTCTTCGCTGCGTTGGTAAGGTTTGGGAAGCCTAAGGGCCTTCCCTGGAACTCAACTCGGTGTAGTCAACAGGCTTCTCGTCCGCCCCGGTTCTAAGGTCTTTCCTCCCCTGGGATCTCACGGCCCCCCCAGGAGACGTCACCTTAGGAGCGATGATATGTTTCGGAAGCAAAAGGGACCTGGGGTGCCCTGCCCTGGGAGTGTCCAACTCGCCTCCAGTGCGGCCTTGTTCTAACTTCGTTCCACAGCAGGGAATCGCTGCCCCATACGAAACTGCTCTTCAGGTCGGGTTTACGTGGCGGAAGCATAAGGGTCTGGGCCTGCACTTAACGCGCAGTGTGCTACTTTCCTCGCGGGCGCCCCAGGTTCCAAGTCCTTTGCACAGCCGGGAGCCAACTGCCCTTTGGGAATCCTCCCCTGAAGGTCGCGTTCACGTTTTGGAAGCCGCAGCGTCTTTGCGTGCCCTGAACTCAGAGTATCCAACAAGCTTCTAGTCCGCCCTTCTTCTCAAGTCTTCCCTTCACTTGGGAACACACTGCCACTGAGGAGACTTCACCTGAAGCGCGGCTACACGTTTTGCAGCCCAAGGGGCTGGACAGGCAACTGAACTCAGAAGCTCCAACTGCCCTCTAATCGGCCTTGGTTCTAAGTTCTTTCCTGACATGGGAACACACGGCCGCATAGGCCACTTGGCCTTCAGAGCGTTTCTACGTGTTGGAAGCAGAAGGGCCTTAGCCTGCACTTTACTTAGAGCTTGCAACTTGGCGTAGAGTCCGCCTTTGTGCTAAGCGCTTCCTGGGCTGCATTGGCGAGCACTTCACTCAGAGTCTCCAACCTGCCTTAGAGTCCGCCTTGGTTCTAACCCCTTTCCTCAACTTGGGAGAACGCTGCCCTCTAGTAGTGTTTGTCTTCGCTGCGTTGGTAAGGTTTGGGAAGCCTAAGGGCCTTCCCTGGAACTCGGTGTAGCCAATAGGCTTCTCGTCCGCCCCGGTTCTAAGGTCTTTCCTCCCCTGGGATCTAACGGCCCCCCTAGGAGACGTCACCTTAGGAGCGATGATATGTTTCGGAAGCAAAAGGGACCTGGGGTGCCCTGCCCTGGGTGTGTCCAACTCGCCTCCAGTGCGGCCTTGTTCTAACTTCTTTCCACAGCAGGGAACACGCTGCCCCATAGGAAACTTCACTTCAGGTCGGGTTTACGTGGCAGAAGCATAAGGGTCTGGGCCTGCACTTAACGCGCATTGTGCAACATGCCTCGCGGGCGCCCCAGGTTCATAGTCCTTTGCACAGCCGGGAGCCAACTGCCCTTTGGGAATCCTCCCCTGAAGGTCGCGTTCACGTTTTGGAAGCCGCAGCGTCTTTGCGTGCCCTTAACTCAGAGTATCCAACAAGCTTCTAGTCCGCCCTTCTTCTGAAGTCTTCCCTTCACTTGGGAACACACTGCCACTGAGGAGACTTCACCTGAAGCGCGGCTACACGTTTTGCAGCCCAAGGGGCTGGACGGGCAACTGAACTCAGAAGCTCCAACTGCCCTCTAGTCGGCCTTGGTTCTAAGTTCTTTCCTGACATGGGAACACACGGCCGCATAGGCCTCTTGGCCTTCAGAGCGTTTCTACGTGTTGGAAGCAGCAGGGCCTGAGCCTGCACTTTACTTAGAGCTTGCAACTTGGCGTAGAGTCCGCCTTTGTGCTAAGTGCTTTCCTGGGCTGCATTGGCGAGCACTTCCCTCAGAGTCTCCAACCTGCCTTAGAGTCCGCCTTGGTTCTAACCCCTTTCCTCAACTTGGGAGAATGCTGCCCTCTAGTCGTGTTCGTCTTCGCTGCGTTGGTAAGGTTTGGGAAGCCTAAGGGCCTTCCCTGGTACTCAACTCGGTGTAGCCAAAAGGCTTCTCGTCCGCCCCGGTTCTAAGGTCTTTCCTCCCCTGGGATCTCACGGCCCCCCCAGGAGACGTCACCTAAGGAGCGATGATATGTTTCGGAAGCAAAAGGGACCTGGGGTGCCCTGCCCTGGGAGTGTCCAACTCGCCTCCAGTGCGGCCTTGTTCTAACTTCTTTCCACAGCAGGGAACACGCTGCCCCATAGGAAACTTCACTTCAGGTCGGGTTTACGTGGCGGAAGCATAAGGGTCTGGGCCTGCACTTAACGCGCAGTGTGCAACTTGCCTTGCGGGCGCCCCAGGTTCCAAGTCCTTTGCACAGCCGGGAGCCAACTGCCCTTTGGGAATCCTCCCCTGAGGGTCGCGTTCACGTTTTGGAAGCCGCAGCGTCTTTGCGTGCCCTTAACTCAGAGTATCCAACAAGCTTCTAGTCCGCCCTTCTTCTCAAGTCTTCCCTTCACTTGGGAACACACTGCCACTGAGGAGACTTCACCTGAAGCGCGGCTACACGTTTTGCAGCCCAAGGGGCTGGACGGGCAACTGAACTCAGAAGCTCCAACTGCCCTCTAGTCGGCCTTGGTTCTAAGTTCTTTCCTGACATGGGAACACACGGCCGCATAGGCCTCTTGGCCTTCAGAGCGTTTCTACGTGTTGGAAGCAGCAGGGCCTTAGCCTGCACTTTACTTAGAGCTTGCAACTTGGCGTAGAGTCCGCCTTTGTGCTAAGTGCTTTCCTGGGCTGCATTGGTGAGCACTTCACTCAGAGTCTCCAACATGCCTTAGAGTCCGCCTTGGTTCTAACCCCTTTCCTCAACTTGGGAGAACGCTGCCCTCTAGTAGTGTTCGTCTTCGCTGCGTTGGTAAGGTTTGGGAAGCCTTAGGGCCTTCCCTGGAACTCAACTCGGTGTAGACAACAGGCTTCTCTTCCGCCCCGGTTCTAAGGTCTTTCCTCCCCTGGGATCTCACGGTCCCCCAGGAGACGTCACCTTAGGAGCGATGATATGTTTCGGAAGCAAAAGGGACCTGGGGTGCCCTGCCCTGGGATTGTCCAACTCGCCTCCAGTGCGGCCTTGTTCTAACTTCTTTCCACAGCAGTGAACACGCTGCCCCATAGGAAACTTCACTTCAGGTCGGGTTTACGTTGTGGAAGCCTAAGGGTCTGGGCCTGCACTTAACGCGCAGTGTGCAACTTGCCTCGCGGGCGCCCCAGGTTCCAAGTCCTTTGCACAGCCGGGAGCCAACTGCCCTTTGGGAATCCTCCCCTGAAGGTCGCGTTCACGTTTTGGAAGCCGCACCGTCTTTGCGTGCCCTTAACTCTGAGTATCCAACAAGCTTCTAGTACGCCCTTCTTCTCAAGTCTTCCCTTCACTTGGGAACACACTGCCACTGAGGAGACTTCACCTGAAGCGCGGCTACACGTTTTGCAGCCCAAGGGGCTGGACGGTCAACTGAACTCAGAAGCTCCAATTGCCCTCTAGTCGGCCTTGGTTCTAAGTTCTTTCCTGACATGGGAGCACACGGCCGCATAGGCCTCTTGGCCTTCAGAGCGTTTCTACGTGTTGGAAGCAGCAGGGCCTTAGCCTGCACTTTACTTAGAGCTTGCAACTTGGCGTAGAGTCCGCCTTTGTGCTAAGTGCTTTCCTGGTCTGCATTGGCGAGCACTTCCCTCAGAGTCTCCAACCTGCCTTAGATTCCGCCTTGGTTCTAACTCCTTTCCTCAACTTGAGAGAACGCTGCCCTCTAGTAGTGTTCGTCTTCGCTGCCTTGGTAAGGTTTGGGAAGCCTAAGGGCCTTCCCTGGAACTCAACTCGGTGTAGCCAACAGGCTTCTCGTCCGCCCCGGTTCTAAGGTCTTTCCTCCCCTGGGATCTCACGGCCCCCCCAGGAGACGTCACCTTAGGAGCGATGATACATTTTGGAAGCAAAAGGGACCTGGGGTGCCCTGCCCTGGGAGTGTCCAACTCGCCTCCAGTGCGGCCTTGTTCTAACTTCTTTCCACAGCAGGGAACACGCTGCCCCATAGGAAACTTCACTTCAGGTCGGGTTTACGTGGCGGAAGCATAAGGGTCTGGGCCTGCACTTAACGCGCAGTGTGCAACTTGCCTCGCGGGCGCCCCAGGTTCCAAGTCCTTTGCACAGCCGGGAGCCAACTGCCCTTTGGGAATCCTCCCCTGAAAGTCGCGTTCACGTTTAGGAAGCCGCAGCGTCTTTGCGTGCCCTTAACTCAGAGTATCCAACAAGCTTCTAGTCCGCCCTTCTTCTCAAGTCTTCCCTTCACTTGGGAACACACTGCCACAGAGGAGACTTCACCTGAAGCGCGGCTACAGGTTTTGCAGCCCAAGGGCCTGGACGGGCAACTTAACTCAGAAGCTCCAACTGCCCTCTAGTCGGCCTTGGTTCTAAGTTCTTTCCTGACATGGGAACACACGGCCGCATAGGCCTCTTGGCCTTCAGAGCGTTTCTGCGTGTTGGAAGCAGCAGGGCCTTAGCCTGCACTTTACTTAGAGCTTGCAACTTGGCGTAGAGTCCGCCTTTGTGCTAAGTGCTTTCCTGGGCTGCATTGGCGAGCACTTCCCTCAGAGTCTCCAACCTGCCTTAGAGTCCGCCTTGGTTCTAACCCCTTTCCTCAACTTGGGAGATCGCTGCCCTCTAGTAGTGTTCGTCTTCTCTGCATTGGTAAGGTTTGGGAAGCCTAAGGGCCTTCCCTGGAACTCAACTCGGTGTAGACAACAGGCTTCTCGTCCGCCCCGGTTCTAAGGTCTTTCCTCCCCTGGGATCTCACGGCCCCCCGGAGACGTCACCTTAGGAGCGATGATATGTTTCGGAAGCAAAAGGGACCTGGGGTGCCCTGCCCTGGGAGTGTCCAACTCGCCTCCAGTGCGGCCTTGTTCTAACTTCTTTCCACAGCAGGGAACACGCTGCCCCATAGGAAACTTCACTTCAGGTCGGGTTTACGTGGCGGAAGCATAAGGGTCTGGGCCTGCACTTAACGCGCAGTGTGCAACTTGCCTTGCGGGCGCCCCAGGTTCCAAGTCCTTTGCACAGCCGGGAGCCAACTGCCCTTTGGGAATCCTCCCCTGAGGGTCGCGTTCACGTTTTGGAAGCCGCAGCGTCTTTGCGTGCCCTTAACTCAGAGTATCCAACAAGCTTCTAGTCCGCCCTTCTTCTCAAGTCTTCCCTTCACTTGGGAACACACTGCCACTGAGGAGACTTCACCTGAAGCGCGGCTACAGGTTTTGCAGCCCAAGGGGCTGGACGGGCAACTGAACTCAGAAGCTCCAACTGCCCTCTAGTCGGCCTTGGTTCTAAGTTCTTTCCTGACATGGGAACACACGGCCGCATAGGCCTCTTGGCCTTCAGAGCGTTTCTACGTGTTGGAAGCAGCAGGGCCTTAGCCTGCACTTTACTTAGAGCTTGCAACTTGGCGTAGAGTCCGCCTTTGTGCTAAGTGCTTTCCTGGGCTGCATTGGTGAGCACTTCACTCAGAGTCTCCAACATGCCTTAGAGTCCGCCTTGGTTCTAACCCCTTTCCTCAACTTGGGAGAACGCTGCCCTCTAGTCGTGTTCGTCTTCGCTGCGTTGGTAAGGTTTGGGAAGCCTAAGGGCCTTCCCTGGAACTCAACTCGGTGTAGCCAACAGGCTTCTCGTCCGCCCCGGTTCTAAGGTCTTTCCTCCCCTGGGATCTCACGGCCCCCCCAGGAGACGTCACCTTAGGAGCGATGATATGTTTCGGAAGCAAAAGGGACCTGGGGTGCCCTGCCCTGCGAGTGTCCAACTCGCCTCCAGTGCGGCCTTGTTCTAACTTCTTTCCACAGCAGGGAACACGCTGCCCCATAGGAAACTTCACTTCAGGTCGGGTTTACGTGGCGGAAGCAAAAGGGTCTGGGCCTGCACTTAACGCGCAGTGTGCAACTTGCCTCGCGGGCGCCCCAGGTTCCAAGTCCTTTGCACAGCCGGGAGCCAACTGCCCTTTGGGAATCCTCCCCTGAAGGTCGCGTTCACGTTTTGGAAGCCGCAGCGTCTTTGCGTGCCCTTAACTCAGAGTATCCAACAAGCTTCTAGTCCGCCCTTCTTCTCAAGTCTTCCCTTCACTTGGGAACACACTGCCACTGAGGAGACTACATCTGAAGCGCGGCTACACGTTTTGCAGCCCAAGGGGCTGGACGGGCAACTGAACTCAGAAGCTCCAACTGCCCTCTAGTCGGCCTTGGTTCTAAGTTCTTTCCTGACATGGGAGCACACGGCCGCATAGGCCTCTTGGCCTTCAGAGCGTTTCTACGTGTTGGAAGCAGCAGGGCCTTAGCCTGCACTTTACTTAGAGCTTGCAACTTGGCGTAGAGTCCGCCTTTGTGCTAATTGCTTTCCTGGGCTGCATTGGCGAGCACTTCCCTCAGAGTCTCCAACCTGCCTTAGAGTCCGCCTTGGTTCTAACTCCTTTCCTCAACTTGAGAGAACGCTGCCCTCTAGTAGTGTTCGTCTTCGCTGCGTTGGTAAGGTTTGGGAAGCCTAAGGGCCTTCCCTGGAACTCAACTCGGTGTAGCCAACAGGCTTCTCGTCCGCCCCGGTTCTAAGGTCTTTCCTCCCCTGGGATCTCACGGCCCCCCCAGGAGACGTCACCTTAGGAGCGATGATACGTTTTGGAAGCAAAAGGGACCTGGGGTGCCCTGCCTGGGAGTGTCCAACTCGCCTCCAGTGCGGCCTTGTTCTAACTTCTTTCCACAGCAGGGAACACGCTGCCCCATAGGAAACTTCACTTCAGGTCGGGTTTACGTGGCGGAAGCATAAGGGTCTGGGCCTGCACTTAACGCGCAGTGTGCAACTTGCCTCGCGGGCGCCCCAGGTTCCAAGTCCCTTGCACAGCCGGGAGCCATCTGCCCTTTGGGAATCCTCCCCTGAAAGTCGCGTTCACGTTTAGGAAGCCGCAGCGTCTTTGCGTGCCCTTAACTCAGAGTATCCAACAAGCTTCTAGTCCGCCCTTCTTCTCAAGTCTTCCCTTCACTTGGGAACACACTGCCACTGAGGAGACTTCACCTGAAGCGCGGCTACAGGTTTTGCAGCCCAAGGGGCTGGACGGGCAACTGAATTCAGAAGCTCCAACTGCCCTCTAGTCGGCCTTGGTTCTAAGTTCTTTCCTGACATGGGAACACACGGCCGCATAGGCCTCTTGGCCTTCAGAGCGTTTCTACGTGTTGGAAGCAGCAGGGCCTTAGCCTGCACTTTACTTAGAGCTTGCAACTTGGCGTAGAGTCCGCCTTTGTGCTAAGTGCTTTCCTGGGCTGCATTGGCGAGCACTTCCCTCAGAGTCTCCAACCTCCCTTAGAGTCCGCCTTGGTTCTAACCCCTTTCCTCAACTTGGGAGAACGCTGCCCTCTAGTAGTGTTCGTCTTCTCTGCGTTGGTAAGGATTGGGAAGCCTAAGGGCCTTCCCTGGAACTCAACTCGGTGTAGACAACAGGCTTCTCGTCCGCCCCGGTTCTAGGTCTTTCCTCCCCTGGGATCTCAGGGCCCCCCGGAGACGTCACCTTAGGAGCGATGATATGTTTCGGAAGCAAAAGGGACCTGGGGTGCCCTGCCCTGGGAGTGTCCAACTCGCCTCCAGTGCGGCCTTGTTCTAACTTCTTTCCACAGCAGGGAACACGCTGCCCCATAGGAAACTTCACTTCAGGTCGGGTTTACGTGGCGGAAGCATAAGGGTCTGGGCCTGCACTTAACGCGCAGTGTGCAACTTGCCTTGCGGGCGCCCCAGGTTCCAAGTCCTTTGCACAGCCGGGAGCCAACTGCCCTTTGGGAATCCTCCCCTGAGGGTCGCGTTCACGTTTTGGAAGCCGCAGCGTCTTTGCATGCCCTTAACTCAGAGTATCCAACAAGCTTCTACTCCGCCCTTCTTCTCAAGTCTTCCCTTCACTTGGGAACACACTGCCACTGAGGAGACTTCACCTGAAGCGCGGCTACACGTTTTGCAGCCCAAGGGGCTGGACGGGCAACTGAACTCAGAAGCTCCAACTGCCCTCTAGTCGGCCTTGGTTCTACGTTCTTTCCTGACATGGGAACACACGGCCGCATAGGCCTCTTGGCCTTCAGAGCGTTTCTACGTGTTGGAAGCAGCAGGGCCTTAGCCTGCACTTTACTTAGAGCTTGCAACTTGGCGTAGAGTCCGCCTTTGTGCTAAGTGCTTTCCTGGGCTGCATTGGTGAGCACTTCACTCAGAGTCTCCAACATGCCTTAGAGTCCGCCTTGGTTCTAACCCCTTTCCTCAACTTGGGAGAACGCTGCCCTCTAGTCGTGTTCGTCTTCGCTGCGTTGGTAAGGTTTGGGAAGCCTAAGGGCCTTCCCTGGTACTCAACTCGGTGTAGCCAAAAGGCTTCTCGTCCGCCCCGGTTCTAAGGTCTTTCCTCCCCTGGGATCTCACGGCCCCCCCAGGAGACGTCACCTTAGGAGCGATGATATGTTTCGGAAGCAAAAGGGACCTGGGGTGCCCTGCCCTGGGATTGTCCAACTCGCCTCCAGTGCGGCCTTGTTCTAACTTCTTTCCACAGCAGGGAACACGCTGCCCCATAGGAAACTTCACTTCAGGTCGGGTTTTCGTGGCGGAAGCATAAGGGTCTGGGCCTGCACTTAACGCGCAGTGTGCAACTTGCCTCGCGGGCGCCCCAGGTTCCAAGTCCTTTGCACAGCCGGGAGCCAACTGCCCTTTGGGAATCCTCCCCTGAAGGTCGCTTTCACGTTTTGGAAGCCGCAGCGTCTTTGCGTGCCCTTAACTCAGAGTATCCAACAAGCTTCTAGTCCGCCCTTCTTCTCAAGTCTTCCCTTCACTTGGGAACACACTGCCACTGAGGAGACTTCACCTGAAGCGCGGCTACACGTTTTGCAGCCCAAGGGGCTGGACGGGCAACTGAACTCAGAAGCTCCAACTGCCCTCTAGTCGGCCTTGGTTCTAAGTTCTTTCCTGACATGGGAGCACACGGCCGCATAGGCCTCTTGGCCTTCAGAGCGTTTCTACGTGTTGGAAGCAGCAGGGCCTTAGCCTGCACTTTACTTAGAGCTTGCAACTTGGCGTAGAGTCCGCCTTTGTGCTAAGTGCTTTCCTGGGCTGCATTGGCGAGCACTTCCCTCAGAGTCTCCAACCTGCCTTAGAGTCCGCCTTGGTTCTAACTCCTTTCCTCAACTTGAGAGAACGCTGCCCTCTAGTAGTGTTCGTCTTCGCTGCGTTGGTAAGGTTTGGGAAGCCTAAGGGCCTTCCCTGGAACTCAACTCGGTGTAGCCAACAGGCTTCTCGTCCGCCCCGGTTCTAAGGTCTTTCCTCCCCTGGGATCTCACGGCCCCCCCAGGAGACGTCACCTTAGGAGCGATGATATGTTTCGGGAGCCAAAGGGACCTGGGGTGCCCTGCCCTGGGAGTGTCCAACTCGCCTCCAGTGCGGCCTTGTTCTAACTTCTTTCCACAGCAGGGAACACGCTGCCCCATAGGAAACTTCACTTCAGGTCGGGTTTACGTGGCGGAAGCATAAGGGTCTGGGCCTGCACTTAACGCGCAGTGTGCAACTTGCCTCGCGGGCGCCCCAGGTTCCAAGTCCTTTGCACAGCCGGGAGCCAACTGCCCTTTGGGAATCCTCCCCTGAAGGTCGCGTTCACGCTTTGGATGCCGCAGCGTCTTTGCGTGCCCTTAACTCAGAGTATCCAACAAGCTTCTAGTACGCCCTTCTTCTCAAGTCTTCCCTTCACTTGGGAACACACTGCCACTGAGGAGACTTCACCTGAAGTGCGGCTACACGTTTTGCAGCCCAAGGGGCTGGACGGGCAACTGAACTCAGAAGCTCCAACGGCCCTCTAGGCGGGCTTGGTTCTAAGTTCTTTCCTGACATGGGAACACACGGCCGCATAGGCCTCTTGGCCTTCAGAGCGTTTCTACGTGTTGGAAGCAGCAGGGCCTTAGCCAGCACTTTACTTAGAGCTTGTAACTTGGCGTAGAGTCCGCCTTTGTGCTAAGTGCTTTCCTGGGCTGCATTGGCGAGCACTTCCCTCAGAGTCTCCAACCTGCCTTAGAGTCCGCCTTGGTTCTAACCCCTTTCCTCAACTTGGGAGAACGCTGCCCTCTAGTAGTGTTCGTCTTCGCTGCGTTGGTAACGTTTGGGAAGCCTAAGGGCCTTCCCTGGAACTCAACTCGGTGTAGCCAACAGGCTTCTCGTCTGCCCCGGTTCTAAGGTCTTTCCTCCCCTGGGATCTCACGGCCCCCCCAGGAGACGTCACATTAGGAGCGATGATACGTTTTGGAAGCAAAAGGGACCTGGGGTGCCCTGCCCTGGGAGTGTCCAACTCGCCTCCAGTGCGGCCTTGTTCTAACTTCTTTCCACAGAAGGGAACACGCTGCCCCATAGGAAACTTCACTTCAGGTCGGGTTTTACGTGGCAGAAGCATAAGGGTCTGGGCCTGCACTTAACGCGCAGTGTACAACTTCCTCGCGGGCGCCCCAGGTTCCAAGTCCTTTGCACAGCCGGGAGCCAACTGCCCTTTGGGAATCCTCCCCTGAGGGTCGCGTTCACGTTTTGGAAGCCGCAGCGTCTTTGCGTGCCCTTAACTCAGAGTATCCAACAAGCTTCTAGTACGCCCTTCTTCTCAAGTCTTCCCTTCACTTGGGAACACACTGCCACTGAGGAGACTTCACCTGAAGCGCGGCTACACGTTTTGCAGCCCAAGGGGCTGGACGGGCAACTGAACTCAGAAGCTCCAACTGCCCTCTAGTCGGCCTTGGTTCTAAGTTCTTTCCTGACATGGGATCACACGGCCGCATAGGCCTCTTGGCCTTCAGAGCGTTTCTACGTGTTGGAAGCAGCAGGGCCTTAGCCTGCCCTTTACTTAGAGCTTGCAACTTGGCGTAGAGTCCGCCTTTGTGCTAAGTGCTTTCCTGGGCTGCATTGGCGAGCACTTCACTCAGAGTCTCCAACCTGCCTTAGAGTCCGCCTTGGTTCTAACCCCTTTCCTCCACTTGGGAGAACGCTGCCCTCTAGTAGTGTTCGTCTTCGCTGCGTTGGTAAGGTTTGGGAAGCCTAAGGGCCTTCCCTGGAACTCAACTCGGTGTAGCCAACCGGCCTCTCGTCCGCCCCGGTTCTAAGGTCTTTCCTCCCCTGGGATCTCACGGCCCCCCCAGGAGACGTCACCTTAGGAGCGATGATACGTTTTGGAAGCAAAAGGGACCTGGGGTGCCCGGCCCTGGGAGTGTCCAACACGCCTCCAGTGCGGCCTTGTTCTAACTTCTTTCCACAGCAGGGAACACGCTGCCCCATAGGAAACTTCACTTCAGGTCGGGTTTACGTGGCGGAAGCATAAGGGTCTGGGCCTGCACTTAACGCGCAGTGTGCAACTTGCCTCGCGGGCGCCCTAGGTTCCAACTCCTTTGCACAGCCAGGAGCCAACTGCCCTTTGGGAATCCTCCCCTGAGGGTCGCGTTCACGTTGTGGAAGCCGCAGCGTCTTTGCGTGCCCTTAACTCACAGTATCCAACAAGCTTCTAGTCCGCCCTTCTTCTCAAGTCTTCCCTTCACTTGGGAACACACGGCCACTGAGGAGACTTCACCTGAAGCGCGGCTTCACGTTTTGCAACCCAAGGGGCTGGACGGGCAACTGAACTCAGAAGCTCCAACTGCCCTCTAGTCGGCCTTGGTTCTAAGTTCTTTCCTGACATGGGAACACACGGCCGCATAGGCCTCTTGGCCTTCAGAGCGTTTCTACGTGTTGGAAGCAGCAGGGCCTTAGCCTGCACTTTACTTAGAGCTTGCAACTTGGCGTAGAGTCCGCCTTTGTGCTAAGTGCTTTCCTGGGCTGCATTGGCGAGCACTTCCCTCAGAGTCTCCAACCTGCCTTAGAGTCCGCCTTGGTTCTAACCCCTTTCCTCAACTTGGGAGAACACTGCCCTCTAGTAGTGTTCATCTTCGCTGCGTTGGTAAGGTTTGGGAAGCCTAAGGGCCTTCCCTGGAACTCAACTCGGTGTAGCCAACAGGCTTCTCGTCCGCCCCGGTTCTAAGGTCTTTCCTCCCCTGGGATCTCACGGCCCCCCCAGGAGACGTCACCTTAGGAGCGATTATACGTTTTGGAAGCAAAAGGGACCTGGGGTGCCCTGCCCTGGGAGTGTCCAACTCGCCTCCAGTGCGGCCTTGTTCTAACTTCTTTCCACAGCAGGGAACACGCTGCCCCATAGGAAACTTCACTTCAGGTCGAGTTTACGTGGCGGAAGCATAAGGGTCTGGGCCTGCACTTAACGCGCAGTGTGCAACTTGCCTCGCGGGCGCCCCAGGTTCCAACTCCTTTGCACAGCCGGGAGCCAACTGCCCTTTGGGAATCCTCCCCTGAGGGTCGCGTTCACGTTTTGGAAGCCGCAGCGTCTTTGCGTGCCCTTAACTCAGAGTATCCAACAAGCTTCTAGTCCGCCCTTCTTCTCAAGTCTTCCCTTCACTTGGGAACACACGGCCCCTGAGGAGACTTCAACTGAAGCGCGGCTACACGTTTTGCAGCCCAAGGGGCTGGACGGGCAACTGAACTCAGACACTCCAACTGCCCTCTAGTCGGCCTTCGTTCTAAGTTCTTTCCTGACATGGGAACACATGGCCGCATAGGCCTCTTGGCCTTCAGAGCGTTTCTACGTGTTGGAAGCAGCAGGGCCTTAGCCTGCACTTTACTTCGAGCTTGCAACTTGGCGTAGAGTCCGCCTTTGTGCTAAGTGCTTTCCTGGGCTGAATTGGGGAGCACTTCCCTCAGAGTCTCCAACCTGCCTTAGAGTCCGCCTTTGTTCTAACCCATTTCCTCAACTTGGGAGAACACTGCCCTCTAGTAGTGTTCGTCTTCGCTGCCTTGGTAAGGTTTGGGAAGCCTAAGGGCCTTCCCTGGAACTCAACTCGGTGTAGCCCACAGGCTTCTCGTCCGCCCCGGTTCTAAGGTCTTTCCTCCCCTGGGATCTCACGGCCCCCCCAGGAGACGTCACCTTAGGAGCGATGATACGTTTTGGAAGCAAAAGGGACCTGGGGTGCCCTGCCCTGGGAGTGTCCAACTCGCCTACAGTGCGGCCTTGTTCTAACTTCTTTCCACAGCAGGGAACACGCTGCCCCATAGGAAACTTCACTTCAGGTCGAGTTTACGTGGCGGAAGCATAAGGGTCTGGGCCTGCACTTAACGCGCAGTGTGCAACTTGCCTCGCGGGCGCCCCAGGTTCCAAGTCCTTTGCACAGCCGGGAGCCAACTGCCCTTTGGGAATCCTCCCCTGAGGGTCGCGTTCACGTTTTGGAAGCCGCAGCGTCTTTGCGTGCCCTTAACTCAGAGTATCCAACAAGCTTCTAGTCCGCCCTTCTTCTCAAGTCTTCCCTTCACTTGGGAACACACTGCCCCTGAGGAGACTTCACCTGAAGCGCGGCTACACGTTTTGCAGCCCAAGGGGCTGGACGGGCAACTGAACTCAGAAGCTCCAACTGCCCTCTAGTCGGCCTTGGTTCTAAGTTCTTTCCTGACATGGGAACACACGGCCGCATAGGCCTCTTGGCCTTCAGAGCGTTTCTACGTGTTGGAAGCAGCAGGGCCTTAGCCTGCACTTTACTTAGAGCTTGCAACTTGGCGTAGAGTCCGCCTTTGTGCTAAGTGCTTTCCTGGGCTGCATTGGCGAGCACTTCACTCAGAGTCTCCAACCTGCCTTAGAGTCCGCCTTTGTTCTAACCCCTTTCCTCAACTTGGGAGAACACTGCCCTCTAGTAGTGTTCGTCTTCGCTGCGTTGGTAAGGTTTGGGAAGCCTAAGGGCCTTCCCTGGAACTCAACTCGGTGTAGCCAACAGGCTTCTCGTCCGCCCAGGTTCTAAGGTCTTTCCTCCCCTGGGATCTCACGGCCCCCACAGGAGACGTCACCTTAGGAGCGATGATACGTTTTGGAAGCAAAAGGGACCTGGGGTGCCCGGCCCTGGGAGTGTCCAACTCGCCTCCAGTGCGGCCTTGTTCTAACTTCTTTCCACAGCAGGGAACACGCTGCCCCATAGGAAACTTCACTTCAGGTCGAGTTTACGTGGCGGAAGCATAAGGGTCTGGGACTGCACTTAACGCGCAGTGTGCAACTTGCCTCGCGGGCGCCCCAGGTTCCAACTCCTTTGCACAGCCGGGAGCCAACTGCCCTTTGGGAATCCTCCCCTGAGGGTCGCGTTCACGTTTTGGAAGCCGCAGCGTCTTTGCGTGCCCTTAACTCAGAGTATCCAACAAGCTTCTAGTCCGCCCTTCTTCTCAAGTCTTCCCTTCACTTGGGAACACACGGCCACTGAGGAGACTTCACCTGAAGCGCGGCTACACGTTTTGCAGCCCAAGGGGCTGGACGGGCAACTGAACTCAGAAGCTCCAACTGCCCTCTAGTCGGCCTTGGTTCTAAGTTCTTTCCTGACATGGGAACACACGGCCGCATAGGCCTCTTGGCCTTCAGAGCGTTTCTACGTGTTGGAAGCAGCAGGGCCTTAGCCTGCACTTTACTTAGAGCTTGCAACTTGGCGTAGAGTCCGCCTTTGTGCTAAGTGCTTTCCTGGGCTGCATTGGCGAGCACTTCACTCAGAGTCTCCAACCTGCCTTAGAGTCCGCCTTGCTTCTAACCCCTTTCCTCAACTTGGGAGAACACTGGCCTCTAGTAGTGTTCGTCTTCGCTGCGTTGGTAAGGTTTGGGAAGCCTAAGGGCCTTCCCTGGAACTCAACTCGGTGTAGCCCACAAGCTTCGCGTCCGCCCAGGTTCTAAGGTCTTTCCTCCCCTGGGATCTCACGGCCCCCACAGGAGACGTCACCTTCGGAGCGATGATACGTTTTGGAAGCAAAAGGGACCTGGGGTGCCCGGCCCTGGGAGTGTCCAACTCGCCTCCAGTGCGGCCTTGTTCTAACTTCTTTCCACAGCAGGGAACACGCTGCCCCATAGGAAACTTCACTTCAGGTCGAGTTTACGTGGTGGAAGCATAAGGATCTGGGCCTGCACTTAACGCGCAGTGTGCAACTTGCCTCGAGGGCGCCCCAGGTTCCAAGTCCTTTGCACAGCCGGGAGCCAACTGCCCTTTGGGAATCCTCCCCTGAGGGTCGCGTTCACGTTTTGGAAGCCGCAGCGTCTTTGCGTGCCCTTAACTCAGAGTATCCAACAAGCTTCTAGTCCGCCCTTCTTCTCAAGTCTTCCCTTCACTTGGGAACACACGGCCACTGAGGAGACTTCACCTGAAGCGCGGCTTCAAGTTTTGCAACCCAACGGGCTAGACCGGCAACTGAACTCAGAAGCTCCAACTGCCCTCTAGTCGGCCTTGGTTCTAAGTTCTTTCCTGACATGGGAACACACGGCCGCATAGGCCTCTTGGCCTTCAGAGCGTTTCTACGTGTTGGAAGCAGCAGGGCCTTAGCCTGCACTTTACTTAGAGCTTGCAACTTGGCGTAGAGTCCGCCTTTGTGCTAAGTGCTTTCCTGGGCTGCATTGGCGAGCACTTCACTCAGAGTCTCCAACCTGCCTTAGAGTCCGCCTTGGTTCTAACCCCTTTCCTCAACTTGGGAGAACACTGCCCTCTAGTAGTGTTCGTCTTCGCTGCGTTGGTAAGGTTTGGGAAGCCTAAGGGCCTTCCCTGGAATTCAACTCGGTGTAGCCCACAAGCTTCGCGTCCGCCCAGGTTCTAAGGTCTTTCCTCCCCTGGGATCTCACGGCCCCCACAGGAGACGTCACCTTAGGAGCGATGATACATTTTGGAAGCAAATGGGACCTGGGGTGCCCGGCCCTGGGAGTGTCCAACTCGCCTCCAGTGCGGCCTTGTTCTAACTTCTTTCCACAGCAGGGAACACGCTGCCCCATAGGAAACTTCACTTCAGGTCGAGTTTACGTGGCGGAAGCATAAGGGTCTGGGCCTGCACTTAACGCGCAGTGTGCAACTTGCCTCGCGGGCGCCCCAGGTTCCAAGTCCTTTGCACAGCCGGGAGCCAACTGCCCTTTGGGAATCCTCCCCTGAAGGTCGCGTTCACGTTTTGGAAGCCGCAGCGTCTTTGCGTGCACTTAACTCAGAGTATCCAACAAGCTTCTAGTCCGCCCTTCTTCTCAAGTCTTCCCTTCACTTTGGAACACACTGCCCCTGAGGAGACTTCACCTGAAGCGCGGCTACACGTTTTGCAGCCCAATGGGCTGGACGGGCAACTGAACTCAGAAGCTCCAACTGCCCTCTAGTCGGCCTTGGTTCTAAGTTCTTTCCTGACATGGGAACACACGGCCGCATAGGCCTCTTGGCCTTCAGAGCGTTTCTACGTGTTGGAAGCAGCAGGGCCTTAGCCTGCACTTTACTTAGAGCTTGCAACTTGGCGTAGAGTCCGCCTTTGTGCTAAGTGCTTTCCTGGGCTGCATTGGCGAGCACTTCCCTCAGAGTCTCCAACCAGCCTTAGAGTCCGCCTTGGTTCTAACCCCTTTCCTCAACTTGGGAGAACACTGGCCTCTAGTAGTGTTCGTCTTCGCTGCGTTGGTAAGGTTTGGGAAGCCTAAGGGCCTTCCCTGGAACTCAACTCGGTGTAGCCCACGAGCTTCTCATCCGCCCAGGTTCTAAGGTCTTTCCTCCCCTGGGATCTCACGGCCCCCACAGGAGACGTCACCTTAGGAGCGATGATACGTTTTGGAAGCAAAAGGGACCTGGGGTGCCCGGCCCTGGGAGTGTCCAACTCGCCTCGAGTGCGGCCTTGTTCTAACTTCTTTCCACAGCAGGGAACACGCTGCCCCATAGGAAACTTCACTTCAGGTCGAGTTTACGTGGTGGAAGCATAAGGGTCTGGGCCTGCACTTAACGCGCAGTGTGCAACTTGCCTCGCGGGCGCCCCAGGTTCCAAGTCCTTTGCACAGCCGGGAGCCAACTGCCCTTTGGGAATCCTCCCCTGAGGGTCGCGTTCACGTTTTGGAAGCCGCAGCGTCTTTGCGTGCCCTTAACTCAGAGTATCCAACAAGCTTCTAGTCCGCCCTTCTTCTCAAGTCTTCCCTTCACTTGGGAACACACGGCCACTGAGGAGACTTCACCTGAAGCGCGGCTACACGTTTTGCAGCCCAAGGGGCTGGACGGGCAACTGAACTCAGAAGCTCCAACTGCCCTCTAGTCGGCCTTGGTTCTAAGTTCTTTCCTGACATGGGAACACACGGCCGCATAGGCCTCTTGGCCTTCAGAGCGTTTCTACGTGTTGGAAGCAGCAGGGCCTTAGCCTGCACTTTACTTAGAGCTTGCAACTTGGCGTAGAGTCCGCCTTTGTGCTAAGTGCTTTCCTGGGCTGCATTGGCGAGCACTTCACTCAGAGTCTCCAACCTGCCTTAGAGTCCGCCTTGGTTCTAACCCCTTTCCTCAACTTGGGAGAACACTGGCCTCTAGTAGTGTTCGTCTTCGCTGCGTTGGTAAGGTTTGGGAAGCCTAAGGGCCTTCCCTGGAACTCAACTCGGTGTAGCCCACAAGCTTCGCGTCCGCCCAGGTTCTAAGGTCTTTCCTCCCCTGGGATCTCACGGCCCCCACAGGAGACGTCACCTTAGGAGCGATGATACGTTTTGGAAGCAAAAGGGACCTGGGGTGCCCGGCCCTGGGAGTGTCCAACTCGCCTCCAGTGCGGCCTTGTTCTAACTTCTTTCCACAGCAGGGAACACGCTGCCCCATAGGAAACTTCACTTCAGGTCGAGTTTACGTGGTGGAAGCATAAGGGTCTGGGCCTGCACTTAACGCGCAGTGTGCAACTTGCCTCGCGGGCGCCCCAGGTTCCAAGTCCTTTGCACAGCCGGGAGCCAACTGCCCTTTGGGAATCCTCCCCTGAGGGTCGCGTTCACGTTTTGGAAGCCGCAGCGTCTTTGCGTGCCCTTAACTCAGAGTATCCAACAAGCTTCTAGTCCGCCCTTCTTCTCAAGTCTTCCCTTCACTTGGGAACACACGGCCACTGAGGAGACTTCACCTGAAGCGCGGCTTCAAGTTTTGCAACCCAACGGGCTAGACCGGCAACTGAACTCAGAAGCTCCAACTGCCCTCTAGTCGGCCTTGGTTCTAAGTTCTTTCCTGACATGGGAACACACGGCCGCATAGGCCTCTTGGCCTTCAGAGCGTTTCTACGTGTTGGAAGCAGCAGGGCCTTAGCCTGCACTTTACTTAGAGCTTGCAACTTGGCGTAGAGTCCGCCTTTGTGCTAAGTGCTTTCCTGGGCTGCATTGGCGAGCACTTCACTCAGAGTCTCCAACCTGCCTTAGAGTCCGCCTTGGTTCTAACCCCTTTCCTCAACTTGGGAGAACACTGCCCTCTAGTAGTGTTCGTCTTCGCTGCGTTGGTAAGGATTGGGAAGCCTAAGGGCCTTCCCTGGAATTCAACTCGGTGTAGCCCACAAGCTTCGCGTCCGCCCAGGTTCTAAGGTCTTTCCTCCCCTGGGATCTCACGGCCCCCACAGGAGACGTCACCTTAGGAGCGATGATACATTTTGGAAGCAAATGGGACCTGGGGTGCCCGGCCCTGGGAGTGTCCAACTCGCCTCCAGTGCGGCCTTGTTCTAACTTCTTTCCACAGCAGGGAACACGCTGCCCCATAGGAAACTTCACTTCAGGTCGAGTTTACGTGGTGGAAGCATAAGGGTCTGGGCCTGCACTTAACGCGCAGTGTGCAACTTGCCTCGCGGGCGCCCCAGGTTCCAAGTCCTTTGCACAGCCGGGAGCCAACTGCCCTTTGGGAATCCTCCCCTGAGGGTCGCGTTCACGTTTTGGAAGCCGCAGCGTCTTTGCGTGCCCTTAACTCAGAGTATCCAACAAGCTTCTAGTCCGCCCTTCTTCTCAAGTCTTCCCTTCACTTGGGAACACACGGCCACTGAGGAGACTTCACCTGAAGCGCGGCTACACGTTTTGCAGCCCAAGGGGCTGGACGGGCAACTGAACTCAGAAGCTCCAACTGCCCTCTAGTCGGCCTTGGTTCTAAGTTCTTTCCTGACATGGGAACACACGGCCGCATAGGCCTCTTGGCCTTCAGAGCGTTTCTACGTGTTGGAAGCAGCAGGGCCTTAGCCTGCACTTTACTTAGAGCTTGCAACTTGGCGTAGAGTCCGCCTTTGTGCTAAGTGCTTTCCTGGGCTGCATTGGCGAGCACTTCACTCAGAGTCTCCAACCTGCCTTAGAGTCCGCCTTGGTTCTAACCCCTTTCCTCAACTTGGGAGAACACTGCCCTCTAGTAGTGTTCGTCTTCGCTGCGTTGGTAAGGTTTGGGAAGCCTAAGGGCCTTCCCTGGAACTCAACTCGGTGTAGCCAACAGGCTTCTCGTCCGCCCCGGTTCTAAGGTCTTTCCTCCCCTGGGATCTCACGGCCCCCCCAAGAGACGTCTCCTTAGGAGCGATGATACGTTTTGGAAGCAAAAGGGACCTGGGGTGCCCTGCCCTGGGAGTGTCCAACTCGCCTCTAGTGCGGCCTTGTTCTAACTTCTTTCCACAGCAGGGAACACGCTGCCCCATAGGAAACTTCACTTCAGGTCGAGTTTACGTGGCGGAAGCATAAGGGTGTGGGCCTGCACTTAACGTGCATTGTGCAACTTGCCTCGCGGGCGCCCCAGGTTCCAAGTCCTTTGCACAGCCGGGAGCCAACTGCCCTTGGGAATCCTCCCCTGAGGGTCGCGTTCACGTTTTGGAAGCCGCAGCGTCTTTTCGTGCCCTTAACTCAGAGTATCCAACAAGCTTCTAGTCCGCCCTTCTTCTCAAGTCTTCCCTTCACTTGGGAACACACGGCCACTGAGGAGACTTCACCTGAAGCGCGGCTACACGTTTTGCAGCCCAAGGGGCTGGACGGGCAACTGAACTCAGAAGCTCCAACTGCCCTCTAGTCGGCCTTGGTTCTAAGTTCTTTCCTGACATGGGAACACACGGCCGCATAGGCCTCTTGGCCTTCAGAGCGTTTCTACGTGTTGGAAGCAGCAGGGCCTTAGCCTGCACTTTACTTAGAGCTTGCAACTTGGCGTAGAGTCCGCCTTTGTGCTAAGTGCTTTCCTGGGCTGCATTGGCGAGCACTTCACTCAGAGTCTCCAACCTGCCTTAGAGTCCGCCTTGGTTCTAACCCCTTTCCTCAACTTGGGAGAACACTGCCCTCTAGTAGTGTTCGTCTTCGCTGCGTTGGTAAGGATTGGGAAGCCTAAGGGCCTTCCCTGGAATTCAACTCGGTGTAGCCCACAAGCTTCGCGTCCGCCCAGGTTCTAAGGTCTTTCCTCCCCTGGGATCTCACGGCCCCCACAGGAGACGTCACCTTAGGAGCGATGATACATTTTGGAAGCAAATGGGACCTGGGGTGCCCGGCCCTGGGAGTGTCCAACTCGCCTCCAGTGCGGCCTTGTTCTAACTTCTTTCCACAGCAGGGAACACGCTGCCCCATAGGAAACTTCACTTCAGGTCGAGTTTACGTGGCGGAAGCATAAGGGTCTGGGCCTGCACTTAACGCGCAGTGTGCAACTTGCCTCGCGGGCGCCCCAGGTTCCAAGTCCTTTGCACAGCCGGGAGCCAACTGCCCTTTGGGAATCCTCCCCTGAAGGTCGCGTTCACGTTTTGGAAGCCGCAGCGTCTTTGCGTGCACTTAACTCAGAGTATCCAACAAGCTTCTAGTCCGCCCTTCTTCTCAAGTCTTCCCTTCACTTGGGAACACACTGCCCCTGAGGAGACTTCACCTGAAGCGCGGCTACACGTTTTGCAGCCCAATGGGCTGGACGGGCAACTGAACTCAGAAGCTCCAACTGCCCTCTAGTCGGCCTTGGTTCTAAGTTCTTTCCTGACATGGGAACACACGGCCGCATAGGCCTCTTGGCCTTCAGAGCGTTTCTACGTGTTGGAAGCAGCAGGGCCTTAGCCTGCACTTTACTTAGAGCTTGCAACTTGGCGTAGAGTCCGCCTTTGTGCTAAGTGCTTTCCTGGGCTGCATTGGCGAGCACTTCCCTCAGAGTCTCCAACCAGCCTTAGAGTCCGCCTTGGTTCTAACCCCTTTCCTCAACTTGGGAGAACACTGGCCTCTAGTAGTGTTCGTCTTCGCTGCGTTGGTAAGGTTTGGGAAGCCTAAGGGCCTTCCCTGGAACTCAACTCGGTGTAGCCCACGAGCTTCTCGTCCGCCCAGGTTCTAAGGTCTTTCCTCCCCTGGGATCTCACGGCCCCCACAGGAGACGTCACCTTAGGAGCGATGATACGTTTTGGAAGCAAAAGGGACCTGGGGTGCCCGGCCCTGGGAGTGTCCAACTCGCCTCCAGTGCGGCCTTGTTCTAACTTCTTTCCACAGCAGGGAACACGCTGCCCCATAGGAAACTTCACTTCAGGTCGAGTTTACGTGGTGGAAGCATAAGGGTCTGGGCCTGCACTTAACGCGCAGTGTGCAACTTGCCTCGCGGGCGCCCCAGGTTCCAAGTCCTTTGCACAGCCGGGAGCCAACTGCCCTTTGGGAATCCTCCCCTGAGGGTCGCGTTCACGTTTTGGAAGCCGCAGCGTCTTTGCGTGCCCTTAACTCAGAGTATCCAACAAGCTTCTAGTCCGCCCTTCTTCTCAAGTCTTCCCTTCACTTGGGAACACACGGCCACTGAGGAGACTTCACCTGAAGCGCGGCTACACGTTTTGCAGCCCAAGGGGCTGGACGGGCAACTGAACTCAGAAGCTCCAACTGCCCTCTAGTCGGCCTTGGTTCTAAGTTCTTTCCTGACATGGGAACACACGGCCGCATAGGCCTCTTGGCCTTCAGAGCGTTTCTACGTGTTGGAAGCAGCAGGGCCTTAGCCTGCACTTTACTTAGAGCTTGCAACTTGGCGTAGAGTCCGCCTTTGTGCTAAGTGCTTTCCTGGGCTGCATTGGCGAGCACTTCACTCAGAGTCTCCAACCTGCCTTAGAGTCCGCCTTGGTTCTAACCCCTTTCCTCAACTTGGGAGAACACTGCCCTCTAGTAGTGTTCGTCTTCGCTGCGTTGGTAAGGTTTGGGAAGCCTAAGGGCCTTCCCTGGAACTCAACTCGGTGTAGCCAACAGGCTTCTCGTCCGCCCCGGTTCTAAGGTCTTTCCTCCCCTGGGATCTCACGGCCCCCCCAAGAGACGTCTCCTTAGGAGCGATGATACGTTTTGGAAGCAAAAGGGACCTGGGGTGCCCTGCCCTGGGAGTGTCCAACTCGCCTCTAGTGCGGCCTTGTTCTAACTTCTTTCCACAGCAGGGAACACGCTGCCCCATAGGAAACTTCACTTCAGGTCGAGTTTACGTGGCGGAAGCATAAGGGTGTGGGCCTGCACTTAACGTGCATTGTGCAACTTGCCTCGCGGGCGCCCCAGGTTCCAAGTCCTTTGCACAGCCGGGAGCCAACTGCCCTTGGGAATCCTCCCCTGAGGGTCGCGTTCACGTTTTGGAAGCCGCAGCGTCTTTTCGTGCCCTTAACTCAGAGTATCCAACAAGCTTCTAGTCCGCCCTTCTTCTCAAGTCTTCCCTTCACTTGGGAACACACGGCCACTGAGGAGACTTCACCTGAAGCGCGGCTACACGTTTTGCAGCCCAAGGGGCTGGACGGGCAACTGAACTCAGAAGCTCCAACTGCCCTCTAGTCGGCCTTGGTTCTAAGTTCTTTCCTGACATGGGAACACACGGCCGCATAGGCCTCTTGGCCTTCAGAGCGTTTCTACGTGTTGGAAGCAGCAGGGCCTTAGCCTGCACTTTACTTAGAGCTTGCAACTTGGCGTAGAGTCCGCCTTTGTGCTAAGTGCTTTCCTGGGCTGCATTGGCGAGCACTTCACTCAGAGTCTCCAACCTGCCTTAGAGACCGCCTTGGTTCTAACCCCTTTCCTCAACTTGGGAGAACGCTGCCCTCTAGTAGTGTTCGTCTTCGCTGCGTTGGTAAGGTTTGGGAAGCCTAAGGGCCTTCCCTGGAACTCAACTCGGTGTAGCCAGCAGGCTTCTCGTCCGCCCCGGTTCTAAGGTCTTTCCTCCCCTGGGATCTCACGGCCCCCCCAGGAGACGTCACCTTAGGAGCGATGATACGTTTTGGCAGCAAAAGGGACCTGGGGTGCCCGGCCCTGGGAGTGTCCAACTCGCCTCCAGTGCGGCCTTGTTCTAACTTCTTTCCACAGCAGGGAACACGCTGCCCCATAGGAAACTTCACTTCAGGTCGGGTTTACGTGGCGGAAGCATAAGGGTCTGGGCCTGCACTTAACGCGCAGTGTGCAACTTGCCTCGCGGGCGCCCCAGGTTCCAACTCCTTTGCACAGCCGGGAGCCAACTGCCCTTTGGGGATCCTCCCCTGAATGTCACGTTCACTTTGTGGAAGCCGCAGCGTCTTTGCGTGCCCTTAACTCACAGTATCCAACAAGCTTCTAGTCCGCCCTTCTTCTCAAGTCTTCCCTTCACTTGGGAACACACGGCCACTGAGGAGACTTCACCTGAAGCGCGGCTTCACGTTTTGCAACCCAAGGGGCTGGACGGGCAACTGAACTCAGAAGCTCCAACTGCCCTCTAGTCGGCCTTGGTTCTAAGTTCTTTCCTGACATGGGAACACACGGCCGCATAGGCCTCTTGGCCTTCAGAGCGTTTCTACGTGTTGGAAGCAGCAGGGCCTTAGCCTGCACTTTACTTAGAGCTTGCAACTTGGCGTAGAGTCCGCCTTTGTGCTAAGTGCTTTCCTGGGCTGCATTGGCGAGCACTTCCCTCAGAGTCTCCAACCTGCCTTAGAGTCCGCCTTGGTTCTAACCCCTTTCCTCAACTTGGGAGAACACTGCCCTCTAGTAGTGTTCATCTTCGCTGCGTTGGTAAGGTTTGGGAAGCCTAAGGGCCTTCCCTGGAACTCAACTCGGTGTAGCCAACAGGCTTCTCGTCCGCCCCGGTTCTAAGGTCTTTCCTCCCCTGGGATCTCACGGCCCCCCCAGGAGACGTCACCTTAGGAGCGATTATACGTTTTGGAAGCAAAAGGGACCTGGGGTGCCCTGCCCTGGGAGTGTCCAACTCGCCTCCAGTGCGGCCTTGTTCTAACTTCTTTCCACAGCAGGGAACACGCTGCCCCATAGGAAACTTCACTTCAGGTCGAGTTTACGTGGCGGAAGCATAAGGGTCTGGGCCTGCACTTAACGCGCAGTGTGCAACTTGCCTCCCGGGCGCCCCAGGTTCCAACTCCTTTGCACAGCCGGGAGCCAACTGCCCTTTGGGAATCCTCCCCTGAGGGTCGCGTTCACGTTTTGGAAGCCGCAGCGTCTTTGCGTGCCCTTAACTCAGAGTATCCAACAAGCTTCTAGTCCGCCCTTCTTCTCAAGTCTTCCCTTCACTTGGGAACACACGGCCCCTGAGGAGACTTCAACTGAAGCGCGGCTACACGTTTTGCAGCCCAAGGGGCTGGACGGGCAACTGAACTCAGAAACTCCAACTGCCCTCTAGTCGGCCTTCGTTCTAAGTTCTTTCCTGACATGGGAACACACGGCCGCATAGGCCTCTTGGCCTTCAGAGCGTTTCTACGTGTTGGAAGCAGCAGGGCCTTAGCCTGCACTTTACTTCGAGCTTGCAACTTGGCGTAGAGTCCGCCTTTGTGCTAAGTGCTTTCCTGGGCTGAATTGGGGAGCACTTCCCTCAGAGTCTCCAACCTGCCTTAGAGTCCGCCTTTGTTCTAACCCATTTCCTCAACTTGGGAGAACACTGCCCTCTACTAGTGTTCGTCTTCGCTGCCTTGGTAAGGTTTGGGAAGCCTAAGGGCCTTCCCTGGAACTCAACTCGGTGTAGCCAACAGGCTTCTCGTCCGCCCCGGTTCTAAGGTCGTTCCTCCCCTGGGATCTCACGGCCCCCCCAGGAGACGTCACGTTAGGAGCGATGATACGTTTTGGAAGCAAAAGGGACCTGGGGTGCCCTGCCCTGGGAGTGTCCAACTCGCCTACAGTGCGGCCTTGTTCTAACTTCTTTCCACAGCAGGGAACACGCTGCCCCATAGGAAACTTCACTTCAGGTCGAGTTTACGTGGCGGAAGCATAAGGGTCTGGGCCTGCACTTAACGCGCAGTGTGCAACTTGCCTCGCGGGCGCCCCAGATTCCAAGTCCTTTGCACAGCCGGGAGCCAACTGCCCTTTGGGAATCCTCCCCTGAGGGTCGCGTTCACGTTTTGGAAGCCGCAGCGTCTTTGCGTGCCCTTAACTCAGAGTATCCAACAAGCTTCTAGTCCGCCCTTCTTCTCAAGTCTTCCCTTCACTTGGGAACACACTGCCCCTGAGGAGACTTCACCTGAAGCGCGGCTACACGTTTTGCAGCCCAAGGGGCTGGACGGGCAACTGAACTCAGAAGCTCCAACTGCCCTCTAGTCGGCCTTGGTTCTAAGTTCTTTCCTGACATGGGAACACACGGCCGCATAGGCCTCTTGGCCTTCAGAGCGTTTCTACGTGTTGGAAGCAGCAGGGCCTTAGCCTGCACTTTACTTAGAGCTTGCAACTTGGCGTAGAGTCCGCCTTTGTGCTAAGTGCTTTCCTGGGCTGCATTGGCGAGCACTTCACTCAGAGTCTCCAACCTGCCTTAGAGTCCGCCTTTGTTCTAACCCCTTTCCTCAACTTGGGAGAACACTGCCCTCTAGTAGTGTTCGTCTTCGCTGCGTTGGTAAGGTTTGGGAAGCCTAAGGGCCTTCCCTGGAACTCAACTCGGTGTAGCCAACAGGCTTCTGGTCCGCCCAGGTTCTAAGGTCTTTCCTCCCCTGGGATCTCACGGCCCCCACAGGAGACGTCACCTTAGGAGCGATGATACGTTTTGGAAGCAAAAGGGACCTGGGGTGCCCGGCCCTGGGAGTGTCCAACTCGCCTCCAGTGCGGCCTTGTTCTAACTTCTTTCCACAGCAGGGAACACGCTGCCCCATAGGAAACTTCACTTCAGGTCGAGTTTACGTGGCGGAAGCATAAGGGTCTGGGACTGCACTTAACGCGCAGTGTGCAACTTGCCTCGCGGGCGCCCCAGGTTCCAACTCCTTTGCACAGCCGGGAGCCAACTGCCCTTTGGGAATCCTCCCCTGAGGGTCGCGTTCACGTTTTGGAAGCCGCAGCGTCTTTGCGTGCCCTTAACTCAGAGTATCCAACAAGCTTCTAGTCCGCCCTTCTTCTCAAGTCTTCCCTTCACTTGGGAACACACGGCCACTGAGGAGACTTCACCTGAAGCGCGGCTACACGTTTTGCAGCCCAAGGGGCTGGACGGGCAACTGAACTCAGAAGCTCCAACTGCCCTCTAGTCGGCCTTGGTTCTAAGTTCTTTCCTGACATGGGAACACACGGCCGCATAGGCCTCTTGGCCTTCAGAGCGTTTCTACGTGTTGGAAGCAGCAGGGCCTTAGCCTGCACTTTACTTAGAGCTTGCAACTTGGCGTAGAGTCCGCCTTTGTGCTAAGTGCTTTCCTGGGCTGCATTGGCGAGCACTTCACTCAGAGTCTCCAACCTGCCTTAGAGTCCGCCTTGGTTCTAACCCCTTTCCTCAACTTGGGAGAACACTGGCCTCTAGTAGTGTTCGTCTTCGCTGCGTTGGTAAGGTTTGGGAAGCCTAAGGGCCTTCCCTGGAACTCAACTCGGTGTAGCCCACAAGCTTCGCGTCCGCCCAGGTTCTAAGGTCTTTCCTCCCCTGGGATCTCACGGCCCCCACAGGAGACGTCACCTTAGGAGCGATGATACGTTTTGGAAGCAAAAGGGACCTGGGGTGCCCGGCCCTGGGAGTGTCCAACTCGCCTCCAGTGCGGCCTTGTTCTAACTTCTTTCCACAGCAGGGAACACGCTGCCCCATAGGAAACTTCACTTCAGGTCGAGTTTACGTGGTGGAAGCATAAGGGTCTGGGCCTGCACTTAACGCGCAGTGTGCAACTTGCCTCGCGGGCGCCCCAGGTTCCAAGTCCTTTGCACAGCCGGGAGCCAACTGCCCTTTGGGAATCCTCCCCCGAGGGTCGCGTTCACGTTTTGGAAGCCGCAGCGTCTTTGCGTGCCCTTAACTCAGAGTATCCAACAAGCTTCTAGTCCGCCCTTCTTCTCAAGTCTTCCCTTCACTTGGGAACACACGGCCACTGAGGAGACTTCACCTGAAGCGCGGCTTCAAGTTTTGCAACCCAAGGGGCTAGACCGGCAACTGAACTCAGAAGCTCCAACTGCCCTCTAGTCGGCCTTGGTTCTAAGTTCTTTCCTGACATGGGAACACACGGCCGCATAGGCCTCTTGGCCTTCAGAGCGTTTCTACGTGTTGGAAGCAGCAGGGCCTTAGCCTGCACTTTACTTAGAGCTTGCAACTTGGCGTAGAGTCCGCCTTTGTGCTAAGTGCTTTCCTGGGCTGCATTGGCGAGCACTTCACTCAGAGTCTCCAACCTGCCTTAGAGTCCGCCTTGGTTGTAACCCCTTTCCTCAACTTGGGAGAACACTGCCCTCTAGTAGTGTTCGTCTTCGCTGCGTTGGTAAGGTTTGGGAAGCCTAAGGGCCTTCCCTGGAATTCAACTCGGTGTAGCCCACAAGCTTCGCGTCCGCCCAGGTTCTAAGGTCTTTCCTCCCCTGGGATCTCACGGCCCCCACAGGAGACGTCACCTTAGGAGCGATGATACGTTTTGGAAGCAAAAGGGACCTGGGGTGCCCGGCCCTGGGAGTGTCCAACTCGCCTCCAGTGCGGCCTTGTTCTAACTTCTTTCCACAGCAGGGAACACGCTGCCCCATAGGAAACTTCACTTCAGGTCGAGTTTACGTGGCGGAAGCATAAGGGTCTGGGCCTGCACTTAACGCGCAGTGTGCAACTTGCCTCGCGGGCGCCCCAGGTTCCAAGTCCTTTGCACAGCCGGGAGCCAACTGCCCTTTGGGAATCCTCCCCTGAAGGTCGCGTTCACGTTTTGGAAGCCGCAGCGTCTTTGCGTGCACTTAACTCAGAGTATCCAACAAGCTTCTAGTCCGCCCTTCTTCTCAAGTCTTCCCTTCACTTGGGAACACACTGCCCCTGAGTAGACTTCACCTGAAGCGCGGCTACACGTTTTGCAGCCCAATGGGCTGGACGGGCAACTGAACTCAGAAGCTCCAACTGCCCTCTAGTCGGCCTTGGTTCTAAGTTCTTTCCTGACATGGGAACACACGGCCGCATAGGCCTCTTGGCCTTCAGAGCGTTTCTACGTGTTGGAAGCAGCAGGGCCTTAGCCTGCACTTTACTTAGAGCTTGCAACTTGGCGTAGAGTCCGCCTTTGTGCTAAGTGCTTTCCTGGGCTGCATTGGCGAGCACTTCCCTCAGAGTCTCCAACCAGCCTTAGAGTCCGCCTTGGTTCTAACCCCTTTCCTCAACTTGGGAGAACACTGGCCTCTAGTAGTGTTCGTCTTCGCTGCGTTGGTAAGGTTTGGGAAGCCTAAGGGCCTTCCCTGGAACTCAACTCGGTGTAGCCCACGAGCTTCTCGTCCGGCCAGGTTCTAAGGTCTTTCCTCCCCTGGGATCTCACGGCCCCCACAGGAGACGTCACCTTAGGAGCGATGATACGTTTTGGAACCAAAAGGGACCTGGGGTGCCCGGCCCTGGGAGTGTCCAACTCGCCTCCAGTGCGGCCTTGTTCTAACTTCTTTCCACAGCAGGGAACACGCTGCCCCATAGGAAACTTCACTTCAGGTCGAGTTTACGTGGTGGAAGCATAAGGGTCTGGGCCTGCACTTAACGCGCAGTGTGCAACTTGCCTCGCGGGCGCCCCAGGTTCCAAGTCCTTTGCACAGCCGGGAGCCAACTGCCCTTTGGGAATCCTCCCCTGAGGGTCGCGTTCACGTTTTGGAAGCCGCAGCGTCTTTGCGTGCCCTTAACTCAGAGTATCCAACAAGCTTCTAGTCCGCCCTTCTTCTCAAGTCTTCCCTTCACTTGGGAACACACGGCCACTGAGGAGACTTCACCTGAAGCGCGGCTACACGTTTTGCAGCCCAAGGGGCTGGACGGGCAACTGAACTCAGAAGCTCCAACTGCCCTCTAGTCGGCCTTGGTTCTAAGTTCTTTCCTGACATGGGAACACACGGCCGCATAGGCCTCTTGGCCTTCAGAGCGTTTCTACGTGTTGGAAGCAGCAGGGCCTTAGCCTGCACTTTACTTAGAGCTTGCAACTTGGCGTAGAGTCCGCCTTTGTGCTAAGTGCTTTCCTGGGCTGCATTGGCGAGCACTTCACTCAGAGTCTCCAACCTGCCTTAGAGTCCGCCTTGGTTCTAACCCCTTTCCTCAACTTGGGAGAACACTGCCCTCTAGTAGTGTTCGTCTTCGCTGCATTGGTAAGGTTTGGGAAGCCTAAGGGCCTTCCCTGGAACTCAACTCGGTGTAGCCAACAGGCTTCTCGTCCGCCCCGGTTCTAAGGTCTTTCCTCCCCTGGGATCTCACGGCCCCCCCAGGAGACGTCACCTTAGGAGCGATGATACGTTTTGGAAGCAAAAGGGACCTGGGGTGCCCTGCCCTGGGAGTGTCCAACTCGCCTCCAGTGCGGCCTTGTTCTAACTTCTTTCCACAGCAGGGAACACGCTGCCCCATAGGAAACTTCACTTCAGGTCGAGTTTACGTGGCGGAAGCATAAGGGTCTGGGCCTGCACTTACCGCGCAGTGTGCAACTTGCCTCGCGGGCGCCCCAGGTTCCAACTCCTTTGCACAGCCGGGAGCCAACTGCCCTTTGGGAATCCTCCCCTGAGGGTCGCGTTCCCGTTTTGGAAGCCGCAGCGTCTTTGCGTGCCCTTAACTCAGAGTATCCAACAAGCTTCTAGTCCGCCCTTCTTCTCAAGTCTTCCCTTCACTTGGGAACACACGGCCACTGAGGAGACTTCACCTGAAGCGCGGCTACACGTTTTGCAGCCCAAGGGGCTGGACGGGCAACTGAACTCAGAAGCTCCAACTGCCCTCTAGTCGGCCTTGGTTCTAAGTTCTTTCCTGACATGGGAACACACGGCCGCATAGGCCTCTTGGCCTTCAGAGCGTTTCTACGTGTTGGAAGCAGCAGGGCCTTAGCCTGCACTTTACTTAGAGCTTGCAACTTGGCGTAGAGTCCGCCTTTGTGCTAAGTGCTTTCCTGGGCTGCATTGGCGAGCACTTCACTCAGAGTCTCCAACCTGCCTTAGAGTCCGCCTTGGTTCTAACCCCTTTCCTCAACTTGGGAGAACACTGGCCTCTAGTAGTGTTCGTCTTCGCTGCGTTGGTAAGGTTTGGGAAGCCTAAGGGCCTTCCCTGGAACTCAACTCGGTGTAGCCAACAGGCTTCTCGTCCGCCCCGGTTCTAAGGTCTTTCCTCCCCTGGGATCTCACGGCCCCCCCAGGAGACGTCACCTTAGGAGCGATGATACGTTTTGGAAGCAAAAGGGACCTGGGGTGCCCTGCCCTGGGAGTGTCCAACTCGCCTCCAGTGCGGCCTTGTTCTAACTTCTTTCCACAGCAGGGAACACGCTGCCCCATAGGAAACTTCACTTCAGGTCGGGTTTACGTGGCGGAAGCATAAGGGTCCGGGCCTGCACTTAACACGCAGTGTGCAACTTGCCTCGCGGGCGCCCCAGGTTCCAAGTCCTTTGCACAGCCGGGAGCCAACTGCCCTTTGGGAATCCTCCCCTGAAGGTCGCGTTCACGTTTTGGAAGCCGCAGCGTCTTTGCGTGCCCTTAACTCAGAGTATCCAACAAGCTTCTAGTCCGCCCTTCTTCTCAAGTCTTCCCTTCACTTTGGAACACACTGCCACTGAGGAGACTTCACCTGAAGCGCGGCTACACGTTTTGCAGCCCAAGGGGCTGGACGGGCAACTGAACTCAGAAGCTCCAACTGCCCTCTAGTCGGCCTTGGTTCTAAGTTCTTTCCTGACATGGGAACACACGGCCGCATAGGCCTCTTGGCCTTCAGAGCGTTTCTACGTGTTGGAAGCAGCAGGGCCTTAGCCTGCCCTTTACTTAGAGCTTGCAACTTGGCGTAGAGTCCGCCTTTGTGCTAAGTGCTTTCCTGGGCTGCATTGGCGAGCACTTCACTCAGAGTCTCCAACCTGCCTTAGAGTCCGCCTTGGTTCTAACCCCTTTCCTCAACTTGGGAGAACGCTGCCGTCTAGTAGTGTTCGTCTTCGCTGCGTTGCTAAGGTTTGGGAAGCCTAAGGGCCTTCCCTGGAACTCAACTCGGTGTAGCCAACAGGCTTCTCGTCCGCCCCGGTTCCAAGGTCTTTCCTCCCCTGGGATCTCACGGCCCCCCCAGGAGACGTCACCTTAGGAGCGATGATACGTTTTGGAAGCAAAAGGGACCTGGGGTGCCCTGCCCTGGGAGTGTCCAACTCGCCTCCAGTGCGGCCTTGTTCTAACTTCTTTCCACAGCAGGGAACACGCTGCCCCATAGGAAACTTCACTTCAGGTCGGGTTTACGTGGTGGAAGCATAAGGGTCTGGGCCTGCACTTAACGCGCAGTGTGCAACTTGCCTCACGGGCGCCCCAGGTTCCAACTCCTTTGCACAGCCGGGAGCCATCTGCCCTTTGGGAATCCTCCCCTGAAGGTCGCGTTCACGTTTTGGAAGCCGCAGCGTCTTTGCGTGCACTTAACTCAGAGTATCCAACAAGCTTCTAGTCCGCCCTTCTTCTCAAGTCTTCCCTTCACTTGGGAACACACTGCCCCTGAGGAGACTTCACCTGAAGCGCGGCTACACGTTTTGCAGCCCAAGGGGCTGGACGGGCAACTGAACTCAGAAGCTCCAACTGCCCTCTAGTCGGCCTTGGTTCTAAGTTCTTTCCTGACATGGGAACACACGGCCGCATAGGCCTCTTGGCCTTCAGAGCGTTTCTACGTGTTGGAAGCAGCAGGGCCTTAGCCTGCACTTTACTTAGAGCTTGCAACTTGGCGTAGAGTCCGCCTTTGTGCTAAGTGCTTTCCTGGGCTGCATTGGCGAGCACTTCCCTCAGAGTCTCCAACCTGCCTTAGAGTCCGCCTTGGTTCTAACCCCTTTCCTCAACTTGGGAGAACGCTGCCCTCTAGTAGTGTTCGTCTTCGCTGCGTTGGTAAGGTTTGGGAAGCCTAAGGGCCTTCCCTGGAACTCAACTCGGTGTAGCCAGCAGGCTTCTCGTCCGCCCCGGTTCTAAGGTCTTTCCTCCCCTGGGATCTCACGGCCCCCCCAGGAGACGTCACCTTAGGAGCGATGATACGTTTCGGAAGCAAAAGGGACCTGGGGTGCCCTGCCCTGGGAGTGTCCAACTCGCCTCCAGTGCGGCCTTGTTCTAACTTCTTTCCACAGCAGGGAACACGCTGCCCCATAGGAAACTTCACTTCAGGTCGGGTTTACCTGGCGGAAGCATCAGGGTCTGGGCCTGCACTTAACGCGCCGTGTGCAACTTGCCCCGCGGGCGCCCCAGGTTCCAAGTCCTTTGCACAGCCTGGAGCCAACTGCCCTTTGGGAATCCTCCCCTGAAGTCGCGTTCACCTTATGGAAGCCGCAGCGTCTTTGCGTGCCCTTAACTCAGAGTATCCAACAAGCTTCTAGTCCGCCCTTCTTCTCAAGTCTTCCCTTCACTTGGGAACACACTGCCACTGAGGAGACTTCACCTGAGGCGCGGCTACACGTTTTGCAGCCCAAGGGGCTGGACGGGCAACTGAACTCAGAAGCTCCAACTGCCCTCTAGTCGGCCTTGGTTCTAAGTTCTTTCCTGACATGGGAACACAGGGCCGCATAGGCCTCTTGGCCTTCAGAGCGTTTCTACGTGTTGGAAGCAGCAGGGCCTTAGCCTGCCCTTTACTTAGAGCTTGCAACTTGGCGTAGAGTCCGCCTTTGTGCTAAGTGCTTTCCTGGGCTGCATTGGCAAGCACTTCACTCAGAGTCTCCAACCTGCCTTAGAGTCCGCCTTGGTTCTAACCCCTTTCCTCAACTTGGGAGAACGCTGCCCTCTAGTAGTGTTCGTCTTCGCTGCGTTGGTAAGGTTTGGGAAGCCTAAGGGCCTTCCCTGGAACTCAACTCGGTGTAGCCAGCAGGCTTCTCGTCCGCCCCTGTTCTAAGGTCTTTCCTCCCCTGGGATCTCTCGGACCCCCAGGAGACGTCACCTTAGGAGCGATGATACGTTTCGGAAGCAAAAGGGACCTGGGGTGCCTTGCCCTGGGAGTGTCCAACTCGCCTCCAGTGCGGCCTTGTTCTAACTTCTTTCCACAGCAGGGAACACGCTGCCCCATAGGAAACTTCACTTCAGGTCGGGTTTTACGAGGCGGAAGCATAAGGGTCTGGGCCTGCACTTAACGCGCAGTGTGCAACTTGCCTCGCGGGCGCCCCAGGTTCCAAGTCCTTTGCACAGCCGGGAGCCAACTGCCCTTTGGGAATCCTCCCCTGAAGGTCGCGTTCACGTTTTGGAAGCCGCAGCGTCTTTGCGTGCCCTTAACTCAGAGTATCCAACAAGCTTCTAGTCCGCCCTTCTTCTCAAGTCTTCCCTTCACTTGGGAACACACTGCCACTGAGGAGACTTCACCTGAGGCGCGGCTACACGTTTTGCAGCCCAAGGGGCTGGACGGGCAACTGAACTCAGAAGCTCCAACGGCCCTCTAGTCGGCCTTGGTTCTAAGTTCTTTCCTGACATGGGAACACACGGCCGCGTAGGCCTCTTGGCCTTCAGAGCGTTTCTACGTGTTGGAAGCAGCAGGGCCTTAGCCTGCCCTTTACTTAGAGCTTGCAACTTGGCGTAGAGTCCGCCTTTGTGCTAAGTGCTTTCCTGGGCTGCATTGGCGAGCACTTCACTCAGAGTCTCCAACCTGCCTTAGAGTCCGCCTTGGTTCTAACCCCTTTCCTCAACTTGGGAGAACGCTGCCCTCTAGTAGTGTTCGTCTTCGCTGCGTTGCTAAGTTTGGGAAGCCTAAGGGCCTTCCCTGGAACTCAACTCGGTGTAGCCAACAGGCTTCTCGTCCGCCCCGGTTCTAAGGTCTTTCCTCCCCTTGGATCTCACGGCCCCCCCAGGAGACGTCACCTTAGGAGCGATGATACGTTTTGGAAGCAAAAGGGACCTGGGGTGCCCTGCCCTGGGAGTGTCCAACTCGCCTCCAGTGCGGCCTTGTTCTAACTTCTTTCCACAGCAGGGAACACGCTGCCCCATAGGAAACTTCACTTCAGGTCGGGTTTACATGGAGGAAGCATAAGGGTCTGGGCCTGCACTTAACGCGCAGTGTGCAACTTGCCTCGCGGGCGCCCCAGGTTCCAACTCCTTTGCACAACCGGGAGCCAACTGCCCTTTGGGAATCCTCCCCTGAAGGTCGCGTTCACGTTGTGGAAGCCGCAGTGTCTTTGCGTGCCCTTAACTCAGAGTATCCAACAAGCTTCTAGTCCGCCCTTCTTCTCAAGTCTTCCCTTCACTTGGGAACACACTGCCACTGAGGAGACTTCACCTGAAGCGCGGCTACACGTTTTGCAGCCCAAGGGGCTGGACGGGCAACTGAACTCAGAAGCTCCAACTGCCCTCTAGTCGGCCTTGGTTCTAAGTTCTTTCCTGACATGGGAACACACGGCCGCATAGGCCTCTTGGCCTTCAGAGCGTTTCTACGTGTTGGAAGCAGCAGGGCCTTAGCCTGCACTTTACTTAGAGCTTGCAACTTGGCGTAGAGTCCGCCTTTGTGCTAAGTGCTTTCCTGGGCTGCATTGGCGAGCACTTCCCTCAGAGTCTCCAACCTGCCTTAGAGTCCGCCTTGGTTCTAACCCCTTTCCTCAACTTGGGAGAACGCTGCCCTCTAGTAGTGTTCGTCTTCGCTGCGTTGGTAAGGTTTGGGAAGCCTAAGGGCCTTCCCTGGAACTCAACTCCGTGTAGCCAACAGGCTTCTCGTCTGCCCCGGTTCTAAGGTCTTTCCTCCCCTGGGATCTCACGGCCCCCCCAGGAGACGTCACCTTATTAGCGATGATACGTTTTGGAAGCAAAAGGGACCTGGGGTGCCCGGCCCTGGGAGTGTCCAACTCGCCTCCAGTGCGGCCTTTTTCTAACTACTTCCCACAGCAGGGAACACGCTGCCCCATAGGAAACTTCACTTCAGGTCGGGTTTACGTGGCGGAAGCATAAGGGTCTGGGCCTGCACTTAACGCGCAGTGTGCAACTTGCCTCGCGGCGCCCCAGGTTCCAAGTCCTTTGCACAGCCGGGAGCCAACTGCCCTTTGGGAATCCTCCCCTGAAGGTCTCGTTCACGTTTTGGAAGCCGCAGCGTCTTTGCGTGCCC
Organism: Meles meles; assembly: GCF_922984935.1. NCBI lineage: Eukaryota > Metazoa > Chordata > Mammalia > Carnivora > Mustelidae > Meles > Meles meles. Next base: position 938,587 of record NW_025721606.1, read on the forward strand.
TTAACTCGAGTATCCAACAAGCTTCTAGTACGCCCTTCTTCTCAAGTCTTCCCTTCACTTGGGAACACACTGCCACTTAGGAGACTTCACCTGAAGCGCGGATACACGTTTTGCAGCCCAAGGGGCTGGACGGGCAACTGAACTCAGAAGCTCCAACTGCCCTCTAGTCGGCCTTGGTTCTAAGTTCTTTCCTGACATGGGAACACACGGCCGCATAGGCCTCTTGGCCTTCAGAGCGTTTCTACGTGTTGGAAGCAGCAGGGCCTTAGCCAGCACTTTACTTAGAGCTTGCAACTTGGCGTAGAGTCCGCCTTTGTGCTAAGTGCTTTCCTGGGCTGCATTGGCGAGCATTCCCTCAGAGTCTCCAACCTGCCTTAGAGTCCGCCTTGGTTCTAACCCCTTTCCTCAACTTGGGAGAACGCTGCCCTCTAGTAGTGTTCGTCTTCGCTGCGTTGGTAAGGTTTGGGAAGCCTAAGGGCCTTCCCTGGAACTCAACTCGGTGTAGCCAACAGGCTTCTCGTCTTCCCCGGTTCTAAGGTCTTTCCTCCCCTGGGATCTCACGGCCCCCCCAGGAGACGTCACCTTAGGAGCGATGATACGTTTCGGAAGCAAAAGGGACCTGGGGTGCCCGGCCCTGGGAGTGTCCAACTCGCCTCCAGTGCGGCCTTGTTCTAACTTCTTTCCACAGCAGGGAACACGCTGCCCCATAGGAAACTTCACTTCAAGTCGAGTTTACGTGGCGGAAGCATAAGGGTCCGGGCCTGCACTTAACACGCAGTGTGCAACTTGCCTCGCGGGCGCCCCAGGTTCCAAGTCCTTTGCACAGCCGGGAGCCAACTGCCCTTTGGGAATCCTCCCCTGAAGGTCGCGTTCACGTTTTGGAAGCCGCAGCGTCTTTGCGTGCCCTTAACTCAGAGTATCCAACAAGCTTCTAGTCCGCCCTTCTTCTCAAGTCTTCCCTTCACTTGGGAACACACTGCCCCTGAGGAGACTTCACCTGAAGCGCGGCTACACGTTTTGCAGCCCAAGGGGCTGGACGGGCAACTGAACTCAGAAGCTCCAACTGCCCTCTAGTCGGCCTTGGTTCTAAGTTCTTTCCTGACATGGGAACACACGGCCGCATAGGCCTCTTGGCCTTCAGAGCGTTTCTACGTGTTGGAAGCAGCAGGGCCTTAGCCTGCACTTTACTTAGAGCTTGCAACTTGGCGTAGAGTCCGCCTTTGTGCTAAGTGCTTTCCTGGGCTGCATTGGCGAGCACTTCCCTCAGAGTCTCCAACCTGCCTTAGAGTCCGCCTTGGTTCTAACCCCTTTCCTCAACTTGGGAGAACGCTGCCCTCTAGTAGTGTTCGTCTTCGCTGCGTTGGTAAGGTTTGGGAAGCCTAAGGGCCTTCCCTGGAACTCAACTCGGTGTAGCCAGCAGGCTTCTCGTCCGCCCCGGTTCTAAGGTCTTTCCTCCCCTGGGATCTCACGGCCCCCCCAGGAGACGTCACCTTAGGAGCGATGATACGTTTCGGAAGCAAAAGGGACCTGGGGTGCCCTGCCCTGGGAGTGTCCAACTCGCCTCCAGTGCGGCCTTGTTCTAACTTCTTTCCACAGCAGGGAACACGCTGCCCCATAGGAAACTTCACTTCAGGTCGGGTTTACCTGGCGGAAGCATCAGGGTCTGGGCCTGCACTTAACGCGCCGTGTGCAACTTGCCCCGCGGGCGCCCCAGGTTCCAAGTCCTTTGCACAGCCTGGAGCCAACTGCCCTTTGGGAATCCTCCCCTGAAGTCGCGTTCACCTTATGGAAGCCGCAGCGTCTTTGCGTGCCCTTAACTCAGAGTATCCAACAAGCTTCTAGTCCGCCCTTCTTCTCAAGTCTTCCCTTCACTTGGGAACACACTGCCACTGAGGAGACTTCACCTGAGGCGCGGCTACACGTTTTGCAGCCCAAGGGGCTGGACGGGCAACTGAACTCAGAAGCTCCAACTGCCCTCTAGTCGGCCTTGGTTCTAAGTTCTTTCCTGACATGGGAACACAGGGCCGCATAGGCCTCTTGGCCTTCAGAGCGTTTCTACGTGTTGGAAGCAGCAGGGCCTTAGCCTGCCCTTTACTTAGAGCTTGCAACTTGGCGTAGAGTCCGCCTTTGTGCTAAGTGCTTTCCTGGGCTGCATTGGCAAGCACTTCACTCAGAGTCTCCAACCTGCCTTAGAGTCCGCCTTGGTTCTAACCCCTTTCCTCAACTTGGGAGAACGCTGCCCTCTAGTAGTGTTCGTCTTCGCTGCGTTGGTAAGGTTTGGGAAGCCTAAGGGCCTTCCCTGGAACTCAACTCGGTGTAGCCAGCAGGCTTCTCGTCCGCCCCTGTTCTAAGGTCTTTCCTCCCCTGGGATCTCTCGGACCCCCAGGAGACGTCACCTTAGGAGCGATGATACGTTTCGGAAGCAAAAGGGACCTGGGGTGCCTTGCCCTGGGAGTGTCCAACTCGCCTCCAGTGCGGCCTTGTTCTAACTTCTTTCCACAGCAGGGAACACGCTGCCCCATAGGAAACTTCACTTCAGGTCGGGTTTTACGAGGCGGAAGCATAAGGGTCTGGGCCTGCACTTAACGCGCAGTGTGCAACTTGCCTCGCGGGCGCCCCAGGTTCCAAGTCCTTTGCACAGCCGGGAGCCAACTGCCCTTTGGGAATCCTCCCCTGAAGGTCGCGTTCACGTTTTGGAAGCCGCAGCGTCTTTGCGTGCCCTTAACTCAGAGTATCCAACAAGCTTCTAGTCCGCCCTTCTTCTCAAGTCTTCCCTTCACTTGGGAACACACTGCCACTGAGGAGACTTCACCTGAGGCGCGGCTACACGTTTTGCAGCCCAAGGGGCTGGACGGGCAACTGAACTCAGAAGCTCCAACGGCCCTCTAGTCGGCCTTGGTTCTAAGTTCTTTCCTGACATGGGAACACACGGCCGCGTAGGCCTCTTGGCCTTCAGAGCGTTTCTACGTGTTGGAAGCAGCAGGGCCTTAGCCTGCCCTTTACTTAGAGCTTGCAACTTGGCGTAGAGTCCGCCTTTGTGCTAAGTGCTTTCCTGGGCTGCATTGGCGAGCACTTCACTCAGAGTCTCCAACCTGCCTTAGAGTCCGCCTTGGTTCTAACCCCTTTCCTCAACTTGGGAGAACGCTGCCCTCTAGTAGTGTTCGTCTTCGCTGCGTTGCTAAGTTTGGGAAGCCTAAGGGCCTTCCCTGGAACTCAACTCGGTGTAGCCAACAGGCTTCTCGTCCGCCCCGGTTCTAAGGTCTTTCCTCCCCTTGGATCTCACGGCCCCCCCAGGAGACGTCACCTTAGGAGCGATGATACGTTTTGGAAGCAAAAGGGACCTGGGGTGCCCTGCCCTGGGAGTGTCCAACTCGCCTCCAGTGCGGCCTTGTTCTAACTTCTTTCCACAGCAGGGAACACGCTGCCCCATAGGAAACTTCACTTCAGGTCGGGTTTACATGGAGGAAGCATAAGGGTCTGGGCCTGCACTTAACGCGCAGTGTGCAACTTGCCTCGCGGGCGCCCCAGGTTCCAACTCCTTTGCACAACCGGGAGCCAACTGCCCTTTGGGAATCCTCCCCTGAAGGTCGCGTTCACGTTGTGGAAGCCGCAGTGTCTTTGCGTGCCCTTAACTCAGAGTATCCAACAAGCTTCTAGTCCGCCCTTCTTCTCAAGTCTTCCCTTCACTTGGGAACACACTGCCACTGAGGAGACTTCACCTGAAGCGCGGCTACACGTTTTGCAGCCCAAGGGGCTGGACGGGCAACTGAACTCAGAAGCTCCAACTGCCCTCTAGTCGGCCTTGGTTCTAAGTTCTTTCCTGACATGGGAACACACGGCCGCATAGGCCTCTTGGCCTTCAGAGCGTTTCTACGTGTTGGAAGCAGCAGGGCCTTAGCCTGCACTTTACTTAGAGCTTGCAACTTGGCGTAGAGTCCGCCTTTGTGCTAAGTGCTTTCCTGGGCTGCATTGGCGAGCACTTCCCTCAGAGTCTCCAACCTGCCTTAGAGTCCGCCTTGGTTCTAACCCCTTTCCTCAACTTGGGAGAACGCTGCCCTCTAGTAGTGTTCGTCTTCGCTGCGTTGGTAAGGTTTGGGAAGCCTAAGGGCCTTCCCTGGAACTCAACTCCGTGTAGCCAACAGGCTTCTCGTCTGCCCCGGTTCTAAGGTCTTTCCTCCCCTGGGATCTCACGGCCCCCCCAGGAGACGTCACCTTATTAGCGATGATACGTTTTGGAAGCAAAAGGGACCTGGGGTGCCCGGCCCTGGGAGTGTCCAACTCGCCTCCAGTGCGGCCTTTTTCTAACTACTTCCCACAGCAGGGAACACGCTGCCCCATAGGAAACTTCACTTCAGGTCGGGTTTACGTGGCGGAAGCATAAGGGTCTGGGCCTGCACTTAACGCGCAGTGTGCAACTTGCCTCGCGGCGCCCCAGGTTCCAAGTCCTTTGCACAGCCGGGAGCCAACTGCCCTTTGGGAATCCTCCCCTGAAGGTCTCGTTCACGTTTTGGAAGCCGCAGCGTCTTTGCGTGCCCTTAACTCGAGTATCCAACAAGCTTCTAGTACGCCCTTCTTCTCAAGTCTTCCCTTCACTTGGGAACACACTGCCACTTAGGAGACTTCACCTGAAGCGCGGATACACGTTTTGCAGCCCAAGGGGCTGGACGGGCAACTGAACTCAGAAGCTCCAACTGCCCTCTAGTCGGCCTTGGTTCTAAGTTCTTTCCTGACATGGGAACACACGGCCGCATAGGCCTCTTGGCCTTCAGAGCGTTTCTACGTGTTGGAAGCAGCAGGGCCTTAGCCAGCACTTTACTTAGAGCTTGCAACTTGGCGTAGAGTCCGCCTTTGTGCTAAGTGCTTTCCTGGGCTGCATTGGCGAGCATTCCCTCAGAGTCTCCAACCTGCCTTAGAGTCCGCCTTGGTTCTAACCCCTTTCCTCAACTTGGGAGAACGCTGCCCTCTAGTAGTGTTCGTCTTCGCTGCGTTGGTAAGGTTTGGGAAGCCTAAGGGCCTTCCCTGGAACTCAACTCGGTGTAGCCAACAGGCTTCTCGTCTTCCCCGGTTCTAAGGTCTTTCCTCCCCTGGGATCTCACGGCCCCCCCAGGAGACGTCACCTTAGGAGAGATGATACGTTTCGGAAGCAAAAGGGACCTGGGGTGCCCGGCCCTGGGAGTGTCCAACTCGCCTCCAGTGCGGCCTTGTTCTAACTTCTTTCCACAGCAGGGAACACGCTGCCCCATAGGAAACTTCACTTCAAGTCGAGTTTACGTGGCGGAAGCATAAGGGTCCGGGCCTGCACTTAACACGCAGTGTGCAACTTGCCTCGCGGGCGCCCCAGGTTCCAAGTCCTTTGCACAGCCGGGAGCCAACTGCCCTTTGGGAATCCTCCCCTGAAGGTCGCGTTCACGTTTTGGAAGCCGCAGCGTCTTTGCGTGCCCTTAACTCAGAGTATCCAACAAGCTTCTAGTCCGCCCTTCTTCTCAAGTCTTCCCTTCACTTGGGAACACACTGCCACTGAGGAGACTTCACCTGAAGCGCGGCTACACGTTTTGCAGCCCAAGGGGCTGGACGGGCAACTGAACTCAGAAGCTCCAACTGCCCTCTAGTCGGCCTTGGTTCTAAGTTCTTTCCTGACATGGGAACACACGGCCGCATAGGCCTCTTGGCCTTCAGAGCGTTTCTACGTGTTGGAAGCAGCAGGGCCTTAGCCTGCACTTTACTTAGAGCTTGCAACTTGGCGTAGAGTCCGCCTTTGTGCTAAGTGCTTTCCTGGGCTGCATTGGCGAGCACTTCACTCAGAGTCTCCAACCTGCCTTAGAGTCCGCCTTGGTTCTAACCCCTTTCCTCAACTTGGGAGAACGCTGCCCTCTAGTAGTGTTCGTCTTCGCTGCGTTGGTAAGGTTTGGGAAGCCTAAGGGCCTTCCCTGGAACTCAACTCGGTGTAGCCAGCAGGCTTCTCGTCCGCCCCGGTTCTAAGGTCTTTCCTCCCCTGGGATCTCTCGGACCCCCAGGAGACGTCACCTTAGGAGCGATGATACGTTTCGGAAGCAAAAGGGACCTGGGGTGCCCTGCCCTGGGAGTGTCCAACTCGCCTCCAGTGCGGCCTTGTTCTAACTTCTTTCCACAGCAGGGAACACGCTGCCCCATAGGAAACGTCACTTCAGGTCGGGTTTACGTGGCGGAAGCATCAGGGTCTGGGCCTGCACTTAACGCGCAGTGTGCAACTTGCCTCGCGGGCGCCCCAGGTTCCAAGTCCTTTGCACAGCCGGGAGCCAACTGCCCTTTGGGAATCCTCCCCTGAAGGTCGCGTTCACGTTTTGGAAGCCGCAGCGTCTTTGCGTGCCCTTAACTCAGAGTATCCAACAAGCTTCTAGTCCGCCCTTCTTCTCAAGTCTTCCCTTCACTTGGGAACACACTGCCACTGAGGAGACTTCACCTGAAGCGCGGCTACACGTTTTGCAGCCCAAGGGGCTGGACGGGCAACTGAACTCAGAAGCTCCTACTGCCCTCTAGTCGGCCTTGGTTCTAAGTTCTTTCCTGACATGGGAACACACGGCCGCATAGGCCACTTGGCCTTCAGAGCGTTTCTACGTGTTGGAAGCAGCAGGGCCTTAGCCTGCCCTTTACTTAGAGCTTGCAACTTGGCGTAGAGTCCGCCTTTGTGCTAAGTGCTTTCCTGGGCTGCATAGGCGAGCACTTCCCTCAGATTCTCCAACCTGCCTTAGTGTCCGCCTTGGTTCTAAGCCCTTTACTCAACTTGGGAGAACGCTGCCCTCTAGTAGTGTTCGTCCTCGCTGCGTTGCTAAGGTTTGGGAAGCCTAAGGGCCTTCCCTGGAACTCAACTCGGTGTAGCCCACAGGCTTCTCGTCCGCCCCGGTTCTAAGGTCTTTCCTCCCCTGGGATCTCACGGCCACCCCAGGAGACGTCACCTTAGGAGCGATGATACGTTTCGGAAGCAAAAGGGACCTGGGGTGCCCTGCCCTGGGAGTGTCCAACTCGCCTCCAGTGCGGCCTTGTTCTAACTTCTTCCCACAGCAGGGAACACGCTGCCCCATAGGAAACTTCACTTCAGGTCGGGTTTACGTGGCGGAAGCATAAGGGTCTGGGCCTGCACTTAACGCGCAGTGTGCAACTTGCCTCGCGGGCGCCCCAGGTTCCAAGTCCTTTGCACAGCCGGGAGCCAACTGCCCTTTGGGAATCCTCCCCTGAAGGTCGCGTTCACGTTTTGGAAGCCGCAGCGTCTTTGCGTGCCCTTAACTCAGATATTCCAACAAGCTTCTAGTCCGCCCTTCTTCTCAAGTCTTCCCTTCACTTGGGAACACACTGCCACTGAGGAGACTTCACCTGAAGCGCGGCTACACGTTTTGCAGCCCAAGGGGCTGGAAGGGCAACTGAACTCAGAAGCTCCAACTGCCCTCTAGTCGGCCTTGGTTCTAAGTTCTTTCCTGACATGGGAACACACGGCCGCATAGGCCTCTTGGCCTTCAGAGCGTTTCTACGTGTTGGAAGCAGCAGGGCCTTAGCCTGCCCTTTACTTAGAGCTTGCAACTTGGCGTAGAGTCCGCCTTTGTGCTAAGTGCTTTCCTGGGCTGCATTGGCGAGCACTTCCCTCAGAGTCTCCAACCTGCCTTAGAGTCCGCCTTGGTTCTAACCCCTTTCCTCAACTTGGGAGAACGCTGCCCTCTAGTAGTGTTCGTCTTCGCTGCGTTGCTAAGGTTTGGGAAGCCTAAGGGCCTTCCCTGGAACTCAACTCGGTGTAGCCCACAGGCTTCTCGTCCGCCCCGGTTCTAAGGTCGTTCCTCCCCTGGGATCTCACGGCTCCCCCAGGAGACGTCACCTTAAGAGCGATGATACGTTTCGGAAGCAAAAGGGACCTGGGGTGCCCTGCCCTGGGAGTGTCCAACTCGCCTCCAGTGCGGCCTTGTTCTAACTTCTTTCCACAGCAGGGAACACGCTGCCCCATAGGAAACTTCACTTCAGGTCGGGTTTACGTGGCGGAAGCATAAGGGTCTGGGCCTGCACTTAACGCGCAGTGTGCAACTTGCCTCGCGGGCGCCCCAGGTTCCAAGTCTTTGCACAGCCGGGAGCCAACTGCCCTTTGGGAATCCTCCCCTGAAGGTCGCGTTCACGTTTTGGAAGCCGCAGCGTCTTTGCGTGCCCTTAACTCAGAGTATCCAACAAGCTTCTAGTCCGCCCTTCTTCTCAAGTCTTCCCTTCACTTGGGAACACACTGCCACTGAGGAGACTTCACCTGAAGCGCGGCTACACGTTTTGCAGCCCAAGGGGCTGGACGGGCAACTGAACTGAGAAGCTCCAACTGCCCTCTAGTCGGCCTTGGTTCTAAGTTCTTTCCTGACATGGGAACACACGGCCGCATAGTCCTCTTGGCCTTCAGAGCGTTTCTACGTGTTGGAAGCAGCAGGGCCTTAGCCTGCACTTTACTTAGAGCTTGCAACTTGGCGTAGAGTCCGCCTTTGTGCTTAGTGCTTTCCTGGGCTGCATTTGCGAGCACTTCACTCGGAGTCTCCAACCTGCCTTAGAGTCCGATTGGTTCTAACCCCTTTCCTCAACTTGGGAGAACGCTGCCCTCTAGTAGTGTTCGTCTTCGCTGCGTTGCTATGGTTTGGGAAGCCTAAGGGCCTTCCCTGGAACTCAACTCGGTGTAGCCCACAGGCTTCTCGTCCGCCCCGGTTCTAAGGTCTTTCCTCCCCTGGGATCTCACGGCCCCCCCAGGAGACGTCACCATAGGAGCGATGATACGTTTTGGAAGCAAAAGGGACCTGGTGTGCCCGGCCCTGGGAGTGTCCATCTCGCCTCCAGTGCGGCCTTGTTCTAACTTCTTCCCACAGCAGGGAACACGCTGCCCCATAGGAAACTTCACTTCAGGTTGGGTTTTACGTGGCGGAAGCATAAGGGTCTGGGCCTGCACTTAACGCGCAGTGTGCAACTAGCCTCGCGGGCGCCCCAGGTTCCAAGTCCTTTGCACAGCCGGGAGCCAACTGCCCTTTGGGAATCCTCCCCTGAAGGTCGCGTTCACGTTTTGGAAGCCGCAGCGTCTTTGCGTGCCCTTAACTCAGAGTATCCAACAAGCTTCTAGTCCGCCCTTCTTCTCAAGTCTTCCCTTCACTTGGGAACACACTGCCACTGAGGAGACTTCACCTGAAGCGCGGCTACACGTTTTGCAGCCCAAGGGGCTGGACGGGCAACTGAACTCAGAAGCTACAACTGCCCTCTAGTCGGCCTTGGTTCTAAGTTCTTTCCTGACATGGGAACACACGGCCGCATAGGCCTCTTGGCCTTCAGAGCGTTTCTACGTGTTGGAAGCAGCAGGGCCTTAGCCTGCTCTTTACTTAGAGCTTGAAACTTGGCGTAGAGTCCGCCTTTGTGCTACGTGCTTTCCTGGGCTGCATTGGCGAGCACTTCACTCAGAGTCTCCAACCTGCCTTAGAGTCCGCCTTGGTTCTAACCCCTTTCCTCAACTTGGGAGAACGCTGCCCTCTAGTAGTGTTCGTCTTCGCTGCGTTGGTAAGGTTTGGGAAGCCTAAGGGCCTTCCCTGGAACTCAACTCGGTGTAGCCCACAGGCTTCTCGTCCGCCCCGGTTCTAAGGTCTTTCCACCCCTGGGATCTCACGGCCCCCCCAGGAGACGTCACCTTAGGAGCGATGATACGTTTTGGAAGCAAAAGGGACCTGTGGTGCCCGGCCCTGGGAGTGTCCAACACGCCTCCAGGGCGGCCTTGTTCTAACTTCTTTCCACAGCAGGGAACACGCTGCCCCATAGGAAACTTCACTTCAGGTCGGGTTTACGTGGCGGAAGCATAAGGGTCTGGGCCTGCACTTAACGCGCAGTGTGCAACTTGCCTCGCGGGCGCCCCAGGTTCCATCTCCTTTGCACAGCCGGGAGCCAACTGCCCTTTGGGAATCCTCCCATGAAGGTCGCGTTCACGTTGTGGAAGCCGCAGCGTCTTTGCGTGCCCTTAACTCAGAGTATCCAACAAGCTTCTAGTCCGCCCTTCTTCTCAAGTCTTCCCTTCACTTGGGAACACACTGCCACTGAGGAGACTTCACCTGAAGCGCGGCTACACGTTTTGCAGCCCAAGGGGCTGGACGGGCAACTGAACTCAGAAGCTACAACTGCCCTCTAGTCGGCCTTGGTTCTAAGTTCTTTCCTGACATGGGAACACACGGCCGCATAGGCCTCTTGGCCTTCAGAGCGTTTCTACGTGTTGGAAGCAGCAGGGCCTTAGCCTGCTCTTTACTTAGAGCTTGAAACTTGGCGTAGAGTCCGCCTTTGTGCTACGTGCTTTCCTGGGCTGCATTGGCGAGCACTTCCCTCAGAGTCTCCAACCTGCCTTAGAGTCCGCCTTGGTTCTAACCCCTTTCCTCAACTTTGGAGAACGCTGCCCTCTAGTAGTGTTCGTCTTCGCTGCGTTGGTAAGGTTTGGGAAGCCTAAGGGCCTTCCCTGGAACTCAACTCGGTGTAGCCCACAGGCTTCTCGTCCGCCCCGGTTCTAAGGTCTTTCCACCCCTGGGATCTCACGGCCCCCCCAGGAGACGTCACCTTAGGAGCGATGATACGTTTTGGAAGCAAAAGGGACCTGTGGTGCACGGCCCTGGGAGTGTCCAACACGCCTCCAGGGCGGCCTTGTTCTAACTTCTTTCCACAGCAGGGAACACGCTGCCCCATAGGAAACTTCACTTCAGGTCGGGTTTACGTGGCGGGAGCATAAGGGTCTGGGCCTGCACTTAACGCGCAGTGTGCAACTTGCCTCGCGGGCGCCCCAGGTTCCATCTACTTTGCACAGCCGGGAGCCAACTGCCCTTTGGGAATCCTCCCCTGAAGGTCGCGTTCACGTTGTGGAAGCCGCAGCGTCTTTGCGTGCCCTTAACTCAGAGTATCCAACAAGCTTCTAGTCCGCCCTTCTTCTCAAGTCTTCCCTTCACTTGGGAACACACTGCCACTGAGGAGACTTCACCTGAAGCGCGGCTACACGTTTTGCAGCCCAAGGGGCTGGACGGGCAACTGAACTCAGAAGCTCCAACTGCCCTCTAGTCGGCCTTGGTTCTAAGTTCTTTCCTGACATGGGAACACACGGCCGCATAGGCCTCTTGGCCTTCAGAGCGTTTCTCCGTGTTGGAAGCAGCAGGCCTTAGCCTGCCCTTTACTTAGAGCTTGCAACTTGGCGTAGAGTCCGCCTTTGTGCTAAGTGCTTTCCTGGGCTGCATTGGCGAGCACTTCACTCAGAGTCTCCAACCTGCCTTAGAATCCGCCTTGGTTCTAACCCCTTTCCTCAACTTGGGAGAACGCTGCCCTCTAGTAGTGTTCGTCTTCGCTGCGTTGGTAAGGTTTGGGAAGCCTAAGGGCCTTCCCTGGAACTCAACTCGGTGTAGCCAACAGGCTTCTCGTCCGCCCCGGTTCTAATGTCTTTCCTCCCCTGGGATCTCACGGCCCCCCCAGGAGACGTCACCTTAGGAGCGATGATACGTTTCAGAAGCAAAAGGGACCTGGGGTGCCCTGCCCTGGGAGTGTCCAACTCGCCTCCAGTGCGGCCTTGTTCTAACTTCTTTCCACAGCAGGGAACACGCTGCCCCATAGGAAACTTGACTTCAGGTCGGGTTTACGTGGCGGAAGCATAAGGGTCTGGGCCTGCACTTAACGCGCAGTGTGCAACTTGCCTCGCGGGCGCCCCAGGTTCCAAGTCTTTGCACAGCCGGGAGCCAACTGCCCTTTGGGAATCCTCCCCTGAAGGTCGCGTTCACGTTTTGGAAGCCGCAGCGTCTTTGCGTGCCCTTAACTCAGAGTATCCAACAAGCTTCTAGTCCGCCCTTCTTCTCAAGTCTTCCCTTCACTTGGGAACACACTGCCACTGAGGAGACTTCACCTGAAGCGCGGCTACACGTTTTGCAGCCCAAGGGGCTGGACGGGCAACTGAACTCAGAAGCTCCAACTGCCCTCTAGTCGGCCTTGGTTCTAAGTTCTTTCCTGACATGGGAACACACGGCCTCATAGTCCTCTTGGCCTTCAGAGCGTTTCTACGTGTTGGAAGCAGCAGGGCCTTAGCCTGCACTTTACTTAGAGCTTGCAACTTGGCGTAGAGTCCGCCTTTGTGCTTAGTGCTTTCCTGGGCTGCATTTGCGAGCACTTCCCTCGGAGTCTCCAACCTGCCTTAGAGTCCGATTGGTTCTAACCCCTTTCCTCAACTTGGGAGAACGCTGCCCTCTAGTAGTGTTCGTCTTCGCTGCGTTGCTAAGGTTTGGGAAGCCTAAGGGCCTTCCCTGGAACTCAACTCGGTGTAGCCCACAGGCTTCTCGTCCGCCCCGGTTCTAAGGTCTTTCCTCCCCTGGGATCTCACGGCCCCCCCAGGAGACGTCACCATAGGAGCGATGATACGTTTTGGAAGCAAAAGGGACCTGGGGTGCCCGGCCCTGGGAGTGTCCATCTCGCCTCCAGTGCGGCCTTGTTCTAACTTCTTCCCACAGCAGGGAACACGCTGCCCCATAGGAAACTTCACTTCAGGTCGGGTTTTACGTGGCGGAAGCATAAGGGTCTGGGCCTGCACTTAACGCGCAGTGTGCAACTTGCCTCGCGGGCGCCCCAGGTTCCAAGTCCTTTGCACAGCCGGGAGCCAACTGCCCTTTGGGAATCCTCCCCTGAAGGTCGCGTTCACGTTTTGGAAGCCGCAGCATCTTTGCGTGCCCTTCACTCAGAGTATCCAACAAGCTTCTAGTCCGCCCTTCTTCTCAAGTCTTCCCTTCACTTGGGAACACACTGCCACTGAGGAGACTTCACCTGAAGCGCGGCTACACGTTTTGCAGCCCAAGGGGCTGGACGGGCAACTGAACTCAGAAGCTCCAACTGCCCTCTAGTCGGCCTTGGTTCTAAGTTCTTTCCTGACATGGGAACACACGGCCGCATAGGCCTCTTGGCCTTCAGAGCGTTTCTACGTGTTGGAAGCAGCAGGGCCTTAGCCAGCACTTTACTTAGAGCTTGCAACTTGGCGTAGAGTCCGCCTTTGTGCTACGTGCTTTCCTGGGCTGCATTGGCGAGCACTTCACTCAGAGTCTCCAACCTGCCTTAGAGTCCGCCTTGGTTCTAACCCCTTTCCTCAACTTGGGAGAACGCTGCCCTCTAGTAGTGTTCGTCTTCGCTGCGTTGGTAAGGATTGGGAAGCCTAAGGGCCTTCCCTGGAACTCAACTCGGTGTAGCCCACAGGCTTCTCGTCCGCCCCGGTTCTAAGGTCTTTCCTCCCCTAGGATCTCACGGCCCCCCCAGGAGACGTCACCTTAGGAGCGATGATACGTTTTGGAAGCAAAAGGGACCTTGGGTTCTCGGCCCTGGGAGTGTCCAACTCGCCTCCAGTGCGGCCTTGTTCTAACTTCTTTCCACAGCAGGGAACACGCTGCCCCATAGGAAACTTCACTTCAGGTCGGTTTTACGTGGCGGAAGCATAAGGGTCTGGGCCTGCACTTAACGCGCAGTGTGCAACTTGCCTTGCGGGCGCCCCAGGTTCCAAGTCCTTTGCACAGCCGGGAGCCAACTGCCCTTTGGGAATCCTCCCCTGAAGGTCGCGTTCACGTTGTGGAAGCCGCAGCGTCTTTGCGTGCCCTTAACTCAGAGTATCCAACAAGCTTCTAGTCCGCCCTTCTTCTCAAGTCTTCCCTTCACTTGGGAACACACTGCCACTGAGGAGACTTCACCTGAAGCGCGGCTACACGTTTTGCAGCCCAAGGGGCTGGACGGGCAACTTAACTCAGAAGATCCAACTGCCCTCTAGCCGGCCTTGGTTCTAAGTTCTTTCCTGACATGGGAATACACGGCCGCATAGGCCTCTTGTCCTTCAGAGCGTTTCTACGTGTTGGACGCAGCAGGGCCTTAGCCTGCACTTTACTTAGAGCTTGCAACTTGGCGTAGAGTCCGCCTTTGTGCTAAGTGCTTTCCTGGGCTGCATTGGCGAGCACTTCACTCAGAGTCTCCAACCTGCCTTAGAGTCCGCCTTTGTTCTAACGCCTTTCCTCAACTTGGGAGAACGCTGCCCTCTAGTAGTGTTCGTCTTCGCTGCGTTGGTAAGGTTTGGGAAGCCTAAGGGCCTTCCCTGGAACTCAACTCTGTGTAACCCACAGGCTTCACGTCTGCCCCGGTTCTAAGGTCTTTCCTCCCCTGGGATCTCACGGCCCCCCCAGGAGACGTCACCTTAGGAGCGATGATACGTTTTGGAAGCAAAAGGGACCTGGGGTGCCCGGCCCTGGGAGTGTCCAACTCGCCTCCAGTGCGGCCTTGTTCTAACTTCTTTCCACAGCAGGGAACACGCTGCCCCATTGGAAACTTCACTTCAGGTCGGGTTTACGTGGCGGAAGCATAAGGGTCTGGGCCTGCACTTAACGCGCAGTGTGCAACTTGCCTCGCGGGCGCCCCAGGTTCCAAGTCCTTTGCACAGCCCGGAGCCAACTGCCCTTTGGGAATCCTCCCCTGAAGGTCGCGTTCACGTTTTGGAAGCCGCAGCGTCTTTGCGTGCCCTTAACTCAGAGTATCCAACAAGCTTCTAGTCCGCCCTTCTTCTCAAGTCTTCCCTTCACTTGGGAACACACTGCCACTGAGGAGACTTCACCTGAAGCGCGGCTACACGTTTTGCAGCCCAAGGGGCTGGACGGGCAACTTAACTCAGAAGCTCCAACTGCCCTCTAGTCGGCCTTGGTTCTAAGTTCTTTCCTGACATGGGAACACACTGCCGCATAGGCCTCTTGGCCTTCAGAGCGTTTCTACGTGTTGGAAGCAGCAGGGCCTTAGCCTGCACTTTACTTAGAGCTTGCAACTTGGCGTAGAGTCCGCCTTTGTGCTAAGTGCTTTCCTGGGCTGCATTGGCGAGCACTTCACTCAGAGTCTCCAACCTGCCTTAGAGTCCGCCTTGGTTCTAACCCCTTTCCTCAACTTGGGAGAACGCTGCCCTCTAGTAGTGTTCGTCTTCGCTGCGTTGGTAAGGTTTGGGAAGCCTAAGGGCCTTCCCTGGAACTCAACTCGGTGTAGCCCACAGGCTTCTCGTCCACCCCGGTTCCAAGGTCTTTCCTCCCCTGGGATCTCACGGCCCCCCCAGGAGACGTCACCTTAGGAGCGATGATACGTTTTGGAAGCAAAAGGGACCTGGGGTGCCCGGCCCTGGGAGTGTCCAACTCGCCTCCAGTGCGGCCTTGTTCTAACTTCTTTCCACAGCAGGGAACACGCTGCCCCATTGGAAACTTCACTTCAGGTCGGGTTTACGTGGCGGAAGCATAAGGGTCTGGGCCTGCACTTAACGCGCAGTGTGCAACTTGCCTCGCGGGCGCCCCAGGTTCCAACTCCTTTGCACAGCCGGGAGCCAACTGCCCTTTGGGAATCCTCCCCTGAAGGTCGCGTTCACGTTGTGGAAGCCGCAGCCTCTTTGCGTGCCCTTAACTCAGAGTATCCAACAAGCTTCTAGTCCGCCCTTCTTCTCAAGTCTTCCCTTCACTTGGGAACACACTGCCACTGAGGAGACTTCACCTGAAGCGCGGCTACACGTTTTGCAGCCCAAGGGGCAGGACGGGAAACTTAACTCAGAAGCTCCAACTGCCCTCTAGTCGGCCTTGGTTCTAAGTTCTTTCCTGACATGGGAACACACGGCCGCATAGGCCTCTTGGCCTTCAGAGCGTTTCTACGTGTTGGAAGCAGCAGGGCCTTACCTGCACTTTACTTAGAGGTTGCAACTTGGCGTAGAGTCCGCCTTTGTGCTAAGTGCTTTCCTGGGCTGCATTGGCGAGCACTTCACTCAGAGTCTCCAACCTGCCTTAGAGTCCGCCTTTGTTCTAACCCCTTTCCTCAACTTGGGAGAACGCTGCCCTCTAGTAGTGTTCGTCTTCGCTGCGTTGGTAAGGTTTGGGAAGCCTAAGGGCCTTTTCTGGAACTCAACTCGGTGTAGCCCACAGGCTTCTCGTCCGCCCCGGTTCCAAGGTCTTTCCTCCCCTGGGATCTCACGGCCCCCCCAGGAGACGTCACCTTAAGAGCGATGATACGTTTGGAAGCAAAAGGGACCTGGGGTGCCCTGCCCTGGGAGTGTCCAACTTGCCTCCAGTGCGGCCTTGTTCTAACTTCTTTCCACAGCAGGGAACACGCTGCCCCATAGGAAACTTCACTTCAGGTCGGGTTTACGTGGCGGAAGCATAAGGGTCTGGGCCTGCACTTAACGCGCAGTGTGCAACTTGCCTCGCGGGCGCCCCAGGTTCCAAGTCCTTTGCACAGCCGGGAGCCAACTGCCCTTTGGGAATCCTCCCCTGAAGATCGCGTTCACGTTTTGGAAGCCGCAGCGTCTTTGCGTGTCCTTAACTCAGAGTATCCAACAAGCTTCTAGTCCGCCCTTCTTCTCAAGTCTTCCCTTCACTTGGGAACACACTGCCACTGAGGAGACTTCACCTGAAGCGCGGCTACACGTTTTGCAGCCCAAGGGGCTGGACGGGCAACTTAACTCAGAAGCTCCAACTGCCCTCTAGTCGGCCTTGGTACTAAGTGCTTTCCTGACATGGGAACACACGACCGCATAGGCCTCTTGGCCTTCAGAGCGTTTCTACGTGTTGGAAGCAGCAGGGCCTTAGCCTGCACTTTACTTAGAGCTTGCAACTTGGCGTAGAGTCCGCCTTTGTGCTAAGTGCTTTCCTGGGCTGCATTGGCGAGCACTTCACTCAGAGTCTCCAACCTGCCTTAGAGTCCGCCTTGGTTCTAACCCCTTCCCTCAACTTGGGAGAACGCTGCCCTCTAGTAGTGTTCGTCTTCGCTGCGTTGGTAAGGTTTGGGAAGCCTAAGGGCCTTCCCTGGAACTCAACTCGGTGTAGCCCACAGGCTTCTCATCCGCCCCGGTTCCAAGGTCTTTCCTCCCCTGGGATCTCACGGCCCCCCCAGGAGACGTCACCTTAGGAGCGATGATACGTTTTGGAAGCAAAAGGGACCTGGGGTGCCCGGCCCTGGGAGTGTCCAACTCGCCTCCAGTGCGGCCTTGTTCTAACTTCTTTCCACAGCAGGGAACACGCCGCCCCATAGGAAACTTCACTTCAGGTCGGGTTTACGTGGCGGAAGCATAAGGGTCTGGGCCTGCACTTAACGCGCAGTGTGCAACTTGCCTCGCGGGCGCCCCAGTTTCCAAGTCCTTTGCACAGCCGGGAGCCAACTGCCCTTTGGGAATCCTCCCCTGAAGGTCGCGTTCACGTTGTGGAAGCCGCAGCGTCTTTGCGTGCCCTTAACTCAGAGTATCCTACAAGCTTCTAGTCCGCCCTTCTTCTCAAGTCTTCCCTTCACTTGGGAACACACTGCCACTGAGGAGACTTCACCTGAAGCGCGGCTACACGTTTTGCAGCCCAAGGGGCTGGACGGGCAACTGACCTCAGAAGCTCCAACTGCCCTCTAGTCGGCCTTGGTTCTAAGTTCTTTCCTGACTTGGGAACACACGGCCGCATAGGCCTCTTGGCCTTCAGAGCGTTTCTACGTGTTGGAAGCAGCAGGGCCTTAGCCTGCACTTTACTTAGAGCTTGCAACTTGGCGTAGAGTCCGCCTTTGTGCTAAGTGCTTTCCTGGGCTGCATTGGCGAGCACTTCACTCAGAGTCTCCAACCTGCCTTAGAGTCCGCCTTTGTTCTAACCCCTTTCCTCAACTTGGGAGAACGCTGCCCTCTAGTAGTGTTCGTCTTCGCTGCGTTGGTAAGGTTTGGGAAGCCTAAGGGCCTTCCCTGGAACTCAACTCGGTGTAGCCCACAGGCTTCTCGTCCGCCCCGGTTCCAAGGTCTTTCCTCCCCTGGGATCTCACGGCCCCCCCAGGAGACGTCACCTTAAGAGCGATGATACGTTTTGGAAGCAAAAGGGACCTGGGGTGCCCGGCCCTGGGAGTGTCCAACTCGCCTCCAGTGCGGCCTTGTTCTAACTTCGTTCCACAGCAGGGAACACGCTGCCCCATAGGAAACTTCACTTCATGTCGAGTTTACGTGGCGGAAGCATAAGGGTCTGGGCCTGCACTTAACGCGCAGTGTGCAACTTGCCTCGCGGGCGCCCCAGGTTCCAACTCCTTTGCACAGCCGGGAGCCAACTGCCCTTTGGGAATCCTCCCCTGAGGTCGCGTTCACGTTGTGGAAGCCGCAGCGTCTTTGCGTGCCCTTAACTCAGAGTATCCAACAAGCTTCTAGTCCGCCCTTCTTCTCAAGTCTTCCCTTCACTTGGGAACACACTGCCACTGAGGAGACTTCACCTGAAGCGCGGCTACACGTTTTGCAGCCGAAGGGGCTGGACGGGCAACTGAACTCAGAAGCTCCAACTGCCCTCTAGTCGGCCTTGGTTCTAAGTTCTTTCCTGACATGGGAACACACGGCCGCATAGGCCTCTTGGCCTTCAGAGCGTTTCTACGTGTTGGAAGCAGCAGGGCCTTAGCCTGCCCTTTACTTAGAGCTTGCAACTTGGCGTAGCGTCCGCCTTTGTGCTAAGTGCTTTCCTGGGCTGCATTGGCGAGCACTTCACTCAGAGTCTCCAACCTGCCTTAGAGTCCGCCTTTGTTCTAACCCCTTTCCTCAACTTGGGAGAACGCTGCCCTCTAGTAGTGTTCGTCTTCGCTGCGTTGGTAAGGTTTGGGAAGCCTAAGGGCCTTCCCTGGAACTCAACTCGGTGTAGCCCAGAGGCTTCTCGTCCGCCCCGGTTCCAAGGTCTTTCCTCCCCTGGGATCTCACGGCCCCCCCAGGAGACGTCACCTTAGGAGCGATGATACGTTTTGGAAGCAAAAGGGACCTGGGGTGCCCGGCCCTGGGAGTGTCCAACTCGCCTCCAGTGCGGCCTTGTTCTAACTTCTTTCCACAGCAGGGAACACGCTGCCCCATAGGAAACTTCACTTCAAGTCGAGTTTACGTGGCGGAAGCATAAGGGTCTGGGCCTGCACTAAACGCGCAGTGTGCACCTTGCCTCGCGGGCGCCACAGGTCCCAACTCCTTTGCACAGCCGGGAGCCAACTGCCCTTTGGGAATCCTCCCCTGAGGGTCGCGTTCACGTTTTGGAAGCCGCAGCGTCTTTGCGTGCCCTTAACTCAGAGTATCCAACAAGCTTCTAGTACGCCCTTCTTCTCAAGTCTTCCCTTCACTTGGGAACACACTGCCACTGAGGAGACTTCACCTGAAGCGCGGCTACACGTTTTGCAGCCCAAGGGGCTGGACGGGCAACTGAACTCAGAAGCTCCAACTGCCCTCTAGTCGGCCTTGGTTCTAAGTTCTTTCCTGACATGGGAACACACGGCCGCATAGGCCTCTTGGCCTTCAGAGCGTTTCTACGTGTTGGAAGCAGCAGAGCCTTAGCCTGCACTTTACTTAGAGCTTGCAACTTGGCGTAGCGTCCGCCTTTGTGCTAAGTGCTTTCCTGGGCTGCATTGGCGAGCACTTCACTCAGAGTCTCCAACCTGCCTTAGAGTCCGCCTTTGTTCTAACCCCTTTCCTCAACTTGGGAGAACGCTGCCCTCTAGTAGTGTTCGTCTTCGCTGCGTTGGTAAGGTTTGGGAAGCCTAAGGGCCTTCCCTGGAACTCAACTCGGTGTAGCCCACAGGCTTCTCGTCAGCCCCGGTTCTAAGGTCTTTCCTCCCCTGGGATCTCACGGCCCCCCCAGGAGACGTCACCTTTGGAGCGATGTTACGTTTTGGAAGCAAAAGGGACCTGGGTGCCCTGACCTGGGAGTGTCCAACTCGCCTCCAGTGCGGCCTTGTTCTAACTTCTTTCCACAGCAGGGAACACGCTGCCCCATAGGAAACTTCACTTCAGGTCGGGTTTACGTGGCGGAAGCATAAGGGTCTGGGCCTGCACTTAACGCGCAGTGTGCAACTTGCCTCGCGGGCGCCCCATGTTCCAACTCCTTTGCACAGCCGGGAGCTAACTGCCCTTTGGGAATCCTCCCCTGAAGGTCGCGTTCACGTTTTGGAAGCCGCAGCGTCTTTGCGTGCCCTTAACTCAGAGTATCCAACAAGCTTCTAGTCCGCCCTTCTTCTCAAGTCTTCCCTTCACTTGGGAACACACTGCCACTGAGGAGACTTCACCTGAAGCGCGGCTACACGTTTTCCAGCCCAAGGGGCTGGACGGGCATCTTAACTCAGAAGCTCCAACTGCCCTCTAGTCGGCCTTGGTTCTAAGTTCTTTCCTGACATGGGAACACACGGCCGCATAGGCTTCTTGGCCTTCAGAGCGTTTCTACGTGTTGGAAGCAGCAGGGCCTTAGCCTGCACTTTACTTAGAGCTTGCAACTTGGCGTAGCGTCCGCCTTTGTGCTAAGTGCTTTCCTGGGCTGCATTGGCGAGCACTTCCCTCAGAGTCTCCAACCTGCCTTAGAGTCCGCCTTGGTTCTAACCCCTTTCCTCAACTTGGGAGAATGCTGCCCTCTAGTAGTGTTCGTCTTCGCTGCGTTGGTAAGGTTTGGGAAGCCTAAGGGCCTTCCCTGGAACTCAACTCGGTGGAGCCCACAGGCTTCTCGTCCGCCCAGGTTCTAAGGTCTTTCCTCCCCTGGGATCTCACGGCCCCCCCAGGAGACGTCACCTTAGGAGCGATGATACGTTTTGGAAGCAAAAGGGACCTGGGGTGCACTGCCCTGGGAGTGTCCAACTCGCCTCCAGTGCGGCCTTGTTCTAACTTCTTTCCACAGCAGGGAATACGCTGCCCCATAGGAAACTTCACTTCAGGTCGAGTTTACGTGGCGGAAGCATAAGGGTCTGGGCCTGCACTTAACGCGCAGTGTGCAACTTGCCTCGCGGGCGCCCCAGGTTCCAACTCCTTTGCACAGCCGGGAGCCAACTGCCCTTTGGGAATCTTCCCCTGAAGGTCGCGATCACGTTTTGGAAGCCGCAGCGTCTTTGCGTGCCCTTTACTCAGAGTATCCAACAAGCTTCTAGTCCGCCCTTCTTCTCAAGTCTTCCCTTCACTTGGGAACACACTGCTACTGAGGAGACTTCACCTGAAGCGCGGCTACACGTTTTGCAGCCCAAGGGGCTGGACGGGCAACTGAACTCAGAAGCTCCAACTGCCCTCTAGTCGGCCTTGGTTCTAAGTTCTTTCCTGACATGGGAACACACGGCCGCATAGGCCTCTTGGCCTTCAGAGCGTTTCTACGTGTTGGAAGCAGCAGGGCCTTAGCCTGCACTTTACTTAGAGCTTGCAACTTGGCGTAGAGTCCGCCTTTGTGCTAAGTGCTTTCCTGGGCTGCATTGGCGAGCACTTCACTCAGAGTCTCCAACCTGCCTTAGAGTCCGCCTTGGTTCTAACCCCTTTCCTCAACTTGGGAGAACGCTGCCCTCTAGTAGTGTTCGTCTTCGCTGCGTTGGTAAGGTTTGGGAAGCCTAAGGGCCTTCCCTGGAACTCAACTCGGTGTCGCCCACAGGCTTCTCGTCCGCCCCGGTTCTAAGGTCTTTCCTCCCCTGGGATCTCACGGCCCCCCCAGGAGACGTCACCTTAGGAGCGATGATACGTTTTGGAAGCAAAAGGGACCTGGGGTGCCCTGCCCTGGGAGTGTCCAACTCGCCTCCAGTGCGGCCTTGTTCTAACTTCTTTCCACAGCAGGGAACACGCTGCCCCATAGGAAACTTCACTTCAGGTCGGGTTTACGTGGCGGAAGCATAAGGGTCTGGGCCTGCACTTAACGCGCAGTGTGCAACTTGCCTCGCGGGCGCACCAGGTTCCAACTCCTTTGCACAGCCGGGAGCCAACTGCCCTTTGGGAATCCTCCCCTGAGGGTCGCGTTCACGTTTTGGAAGCCGCAGCGTCTTTGCGTGCCCTTAACTCAGAGTATCCAACAAGCTTCTAGTCCGCCCTTCTTCTCAAGTCTTCCCTTCACTTGGGAACACACTGCCCCTGAGGAGACTTCATCTGAAGCGCGGCTACACGTTTTGCAGCCCAAGCGGCTGGACGGGCAACTGAACTCAGAAGCTCCAACTGCCCTCTAGTCGGCCTTGGTTCTAAGTTCTTTCCTGACATGGGAACACACGGCCGCATAGGCCTCTTGGCCTTCAGAGCGTTTCTACGTGTTGGAAGCAGCAGGGCCTTCGCCTGCACTTTACTTAGAGCTTGCAACTTGGCGTAGAGTCCGCCTTTGTGCTAAGTGCTTGCCTGGGCTGCATTGGCGAGCACTTCACTCAGAGTCTCCAACCTGCCTTAGAGTCCGCCTTGGTTCTAACCCCTTTCCTCAACTTGGGAGAACGCTGCCCTCTAGTAGTGTTCGTCTTCGCTGCGTTGCTAAGGTTTGGGAAGCCTAAGGGCCTTCCCTGGAACTCAACTCGGTGTACCCAGCAGGCTTCTCTTCCGCCCCGGTTCTAAGGTCTTTCCTCCCCTGGGATTTCACGGCCCCCCCAGGAAACGTCACCTTAGGAGCGATGATACGTTTTGGAAGCAAAAGGGACCTGGGGTGCCCTGCCCTGGGAGTGTCCAACTTGCCTCCAATGCGGCCTTGTTCTAACTTCTTTCCACAGCAGGGAACACGCTGCCCCATAGGAAACTACACTTCAGGTCGGGTTTACGTGGCGGAAGCATAAGGGTCTGGGCCTGCACTTAACGCGCAGTGTGCAACTTGCCTCGCGGGCGCCCCGGGTTCCAAGTCCTGTGCACAGCCGGGAGCCAACTGCCCTTTGGGAATCCTCCCCTGAAGGTCGCGTTCACGTTTTGGAAGCCGCAGCATCTTTGCGTGCCCTTAACTCAGAGTATCCAACAAGCTTCTAGTCCGCCCTTCTTCTCAAGTCTTCCCTTCACTTGGGAACACACTGCCACTGAGGAGACTTCACCTGAAGCGCGGCTACACGTTTTGCAGCCCAAGGGGCTGGACGGGCAACTGACCTCAGAAGCTCCAACTGCCCTCTAGTCGGCCTTGGTTCTAAGTTCTTTCCTGACATGGGAACACACGGCCGCATAGGCCTCTTGGCCTTCAGAGCGTTTCTACGTGTTGGAAGCAGCAGGGCCTTAGCCTGCCCTTTACTTAGAGCTTGCAACTTGGCGTAGCGTCCGCCTTTGTGCTAAGTGCTTTCCTGGGCTGCATTGGCGAGCACTTCACTCAGAGTCTCCAACCTGCCTTAGAGTCCGCCTTGGTTCTAACCCCTTTCCTCAACTTGGGAGAACGCTGCCCTCTAGTAGTGTTCGTCTTCGCTGCGTTGCTAAGGTTTGGGAAGCCTAAGGGCCTTCCCTGGAACTCAACTCGGTGTAGCCAACAGGCTTCTCGTCCGCCCCGGTTCCAAGGTCTTTCCTCCCCTGGGATCTCACGGCCCCCCCAGGAGACGTCACCTTAAGAGCGATGATACGTTTTGGAAGCAAAAGGGACCTGGGTTGCCCTGCCCTGGGAGTGTCCAACTCGCCTCCAGTGCGGCCTTGTTCTAACTTCTTTCCACAGTAGGGAACACGCTGCCCCATAGGAAACTTCACTTCAGGTCGGGTTTACGTGGCGGAAGCATAAGGGTCTGGGCCTGCACTTAACGCGCAGTGTGCAACTTGCCTCGCGGGCGCCCCAGGTTCCAAGTCCTTTGCACAGCCGGGAGCCAACTGCCCTTTGGAATCCTCCCCTGAAGGTCGCGTTCTCGTTTTGGAAGCCGCAGCGTCTTTGCGTGCCCTTCACTCAGAGTATCCAACAAGCTTCTAGTCCGCCCTTCTTCTCAAGTCTTCCCTTCACTTGGGAGCACACTGCCACTGAGGAGACATTATCTGAAGCGCGGCTACACGTTTTGCAGCCCAAGGGGCTGGACGGGCAACTGAACTCAGAAGCTCCAACTGCCCTCTAGTCGGCCTTGGTTCTAAGTTCTTTCCTGACATGGGAACACACGGCCGCATAGGCCTCTTGGCCTTCAGAGCGTTTCTACGTGTTGGAAGCAGCAGGGCCTTAGCCTGCACTTTACTTAGAGCTTGCAACTTGGCGTAGAGTCCGCGTTTGTGCTAAGTGCTTTCCTGGGCTGCATCGGCGAGCACTTCCCTCAGAGTCTCCAACCTGCCTTAGAGTCCGCCTTGGTTCTAACCCCTTTCCTCAACTTGGGAGAATGCTGCCCTCTAGTAGTGTTCGTCTTCGCTGCGTTGGTAAGGTTTGGGAAGCCTAAGGGCCTTCCCTGGAACTCAACTCGGTGTAGCCAACAGGCTTCTCGTCCGCCCCGGTTCCAAGGTCTTTCCTCCCCTGGGATCTCACGGCCCCCCCAGGAGACGTCACCTTAGGAGCGATGATACGTTTTGGAAGCAAAAGGGACCTGGGGTGCCCTGCCCTGGGAGTGTCCAACTCGCCTCCAGTGCGGCCTTGTTCTAACTTCTTTCCACAGTAGGGAACACGCTGCCCCATAGGAAACTTCACTTCAGGTCGGGTTTACTTGGCGGAAGCATAAGGGTCTGGGCCTGCACTTAACGCGCAGTGTGCAACTTGCCTCGCGGGCGCCCCAGGTTCCAAGTCCTTTGCACAGCCAGGAGCCAACTGCCCTTTGGGAATCCTCCCCTGAAGGTCGCGTTCACGTTTTGGAAGCCGCAGCGTCTTTGCGTGCCCTTCACTCAGAGTATCCAACAAGCTTCTAGTCCGCCCTTCTTCTCAAGTCTTCCCTTCACTTGGGAACACACTGCCACTGAGGAGACTTTATCTGATGCGCGGCTACACGTTTTGCAGCCCAAGGGGCTGGACGGGCAACTGAACTCAGAAGCTCCAACTGCCCTCTAGTCGGCCTTGGTTCTAAGTTCTTTCCTGACATGGGAACACACGACCGCATAGGCCTCTTGGCCTTCAGAGCGTTTCTACGTGTTGGAAGCAGCAGGGCCTTAGCCTGCCCTTTACTTAGAGCTTGCAACTTGGCGTAGAGTCCGCCTTTGTGCTAAGTGCTTTCCTGGGCTGCATTGGCGAGCACTTCACTCAGAGTCTCCAACCTGCCTTAGAGTCCGCCTTGGTTCTAACCCCTTTCCTCAACTTGGGAGAACGCTGCCCTCTAGTAGTGTTCGTCTTCGCTGCGTTGGTAAGGTTTGGGAAGCCTAAGGGCCTTCCCTGGAACTCAACTCGGTGTACCCAACAGGCTTCTCGTCCGCCCCGGTTCTAAGGTCGTTCCTCCCCTGGGATCTCACGGCCCCCCCAGGAGGCGTCACCTTAGGAGCGATGATACGTTTTGGAAGCAAAAGGGACCTGGGGTGCCCTGCCCTGGGAGTGTCCAACTTGCCTCCAGTGCGGCCTTGTTCTAACTTCTTTCCACAGCAGGGAACACGCTGCCCCATAGGAAACTTCACTTCAGGTCGCGTTTACGTGGTGGAAGCATAAGGGTCTGGGCCTGCACTTAACGCGCAGTGTGCAACTTGCCTCGCGGGCGCCCCAGGTTCCAAGTCCTTTGCACAGCCGGGAGCCAACTGCCCTTTGGGAATCCTCCCCTGAAGGTCGCGTTCACGTTGTGGAAGCCGCAGCGTCTTTGCGTGCCCTTCACTCAGAGTATCCAACAAGCTTCTAATCCGCCCTTCTTCTCAAGTCTTCCCTTCACTTGGGAACACACTGCCACTGAGGAGACTTCACCTGAAACGCGGCTACACGTTTTGCAGCCCAAGGGGTTGGACGGGCAACTTAACTCAGAAGCTCCAACTGCCCTCTAGTCGGCCTTGGTTCTAAGTTCTTTCCTGACATGGGAACACACGGCCGCATAGGCCTCTTGGCCTTCAGAGCGTTTCTACGTGTTGGAAGCAGCAGGGCCTTAGCCTGCCCTTTACTTAGAGCTTGCAACTTGGCGTAGAGTCCGCCTGTGTGCTAAGTGCTTTCCTGGGCTGCATTGGCGAGCACTTCACTCAGAGTCTCCAACCTGCCTTAGAGTCCGCCTTGGTTCTAACCCCTTTCCTCAACTTGGGAGAACGCTGCCCTCTAGTAGTGTTCGTCTTCGCTGCGTTGGTAAGGTTTGGGAAGCCTAAGGGCCTTCCCTGGAACTCAACTCGGTGTAGCCAACAGGCTTCTCGTCTGCCCCGGTTCCAAGATCTTTCCTCCCCTGGGATCTCACGGCCCCCCCAGGAGACGTCACCTTAGGAGCGATGATACGTTTTGGAAGCAAAAGGGACCTGGGGTGCCCTGCCCTGGGAGTGTCCAACTCGCCTCCAGTGCGGCCTTGTTCTAACTTCTTTCCACAGCAGGGAACACGCTGCCCCATAGGAAACTTCACTTCAGGTCGAGTTTACGTGGCGGAAGCATAAGGGTCTGGGCCTGCACTTAACGCGCAGTGTGCAACTTGCCTCGCGGGCGCCCCAGGTTCCAACTCCTTTGCACAGCCGGGAGCCAACTGCCCTTTGGGAATCCTCCCCTGAGGGTCGCGTTCACGTTTTGGAAGCCGCAGCGTCTTTGCGTGCCCTTAACTCAGAGTATCCAACAAGCTTCTAGTCCGCCCTTCTTCTCAAGTCTTCCCTTCACTTGGGAACACACTGCCACTGAGGAGACTTCACCTGAAGCGCGGCTACACGTTTTGCAGCCCAAGGGGCTGGACGGGCAACTGAACTCAGAAGCTACAACTGCCCACTAGTCGGCCTTGGTTCTAAGTTCTTTCCTGACAGGGGAACACACGGCCGCATAGGCCTCTTGGCCTTCAGAGCGTTTCTACGTGTTGGAAGCAGCAGGGCCTTAGCCTGCCCTTTACTTAGAGCTTGCAACTTGGCGTAGAGTCCGCCTTTGTGCTAAGTGCTTTCCTGGGCTGCATTGGCGAGCACTTCACTCAGAGTCTCCAACCTGCCTTAGAGTCCGCCTTGGTTCTAACCCCTTTCCTCAACTTGGGAGAACGCTGCCCTCTAGTAGTGTTCGTCTTCGCTGTGTTGGTAAGGTCTGGGAAGCCTAAGGGCCTTCCCTGGAACTCAACTCGGTGTAGCCCACAGGCTTCTCGTCCGCCCCGGTTCCAAGGTCTTTCCTCCCCTGGGATCTCACGGCCCCCCCAGGAGACGTCACCTTAGGAGCGATGATACGTTTTGGAAGCAAAAGGGACCTGGGATGCCCTGCCCTGGGAGTGTCCAACTCGCCTCCAGTGCGGCCTTGTTCTAACTTCTTCCCACAGCAGGGAACACGCTGCCCCATAGGAAACTTCACTTCAGGTCGGGTTTACGTGGCGGAAGCATAAGGGTCTGGGCCTGCACTTAACGCGCAGTGTGCAACTTGCCTCGCGGGCGCCCCAGGTTCCAAGTCCTTTGCACAGCCGGGAGCCAACTGCCCTTTGGGAATCCTCCCCTGAAGGTCGCGTTCACGTTTTGGAAGCCGGAGCGTCTTTGCGTGCCCTTCACTCAGAGTATCCGACAAGCTTCTAGTCCGCCCTTCTTCTCAAGTCTTCCCTTCACTTGGGAACACACTGCCACTGAGGAGACTTCACCTGAAGCGCGGCTACACGTTTTGCAGCCCAAGGGGCTGGACGGGCAACTGAACTCAGAAGCTCCAACTGCCCTCTAGTCGGCCTTGGTTCTAAGTTCTTTCCTGACATGGGAACACACGGCCGCATAGGCCTCTTGGCCTTCAGAGCGTTTCTACGTGTTGGAAGCAGCAGGGCCTTAGCCTGCCCTTTACTTAGAGCTTGCAACTTGGCGTAGAGTCCGCCTTTGTGCTAAGTGCTTTCCTGGGCTGCATTGGCGAGCACTTCACTCAGAGTCTCCAACCTGCCTTAGAGCCCGCCTTGGTTCTAACCCCTTTCCTCAACTTGGGAGAACGCTGCCCTCTAGTAGTGTTCGTCTTCGCTGCGTTGCTAAGGTTTGGGAAGCCTAAGGGCCTTCCCTGGAACTCAACTCGGTGTAGCCAACAGGCTTCTCGTCCGCCCCGGTTCTAAGGTCTTTCCTCCCCTGGGATCTCACGGCCCCCCCAGGAGACGTCACCTTAGGAGCGATGATACGTTTTGGAAGCAAAAGGGACCTGGGGTGCCCTGCCCTGGGAGTGTCCAACTCGCCTCCAGTGCGGCCTTGTTCTAACTTCTTTCCACAGCAGGGAACACGCTGCCCCATAGGAAACTTCACTTAAGGTCGGGTTTACGTGGCGGAAGCTTAAGGGTCTGGGCCTGCACTTAACGCACAGTGTGCAACTTGCCTCGCGGGCGCCCCAGGTTCCAAGTCCTTTGCACAGCCGGGAGCTAACTGCCCTTTGGGAATCCGCCCCTGAAGGTCGCGTTCACGTTTTGGAAGCCGCAGCGTCTTTGCGTGCCCTTAACTCAGAGTATCCAACAAGCTTCTAGTCCGCCCTTCTTCTCAAGTCTTCCCTTCACTTGGGAACACACTGCCACTGAGGAGACTTCACGTGAAGCGCGGCTACACGTTTTGCAGCCCAAGGGGCTGGACGGGCAACTGAACTCAGAAGCTCCAACTGCCCTCTAGTCGGCCTTGGTTCTAAGTTCTTTCCTGACATGGGAACACACGGCCGCATAGGCCTCTTGGCCTTCAGAGCGTTTCTACGTGTTGGAAGCAGCATGGCCTTAGCCTGCCCTTTACTTAGATCTTGCAACTTGGCGTAGAGTCCGCCTTTGTGCTAAGTGCTTTCCTGGGCTGCATTGGCGAGCACTTCACTCAGAGTCTCCAACCTGCCTTAGAGCCCGCCTTGGTTCTAACCCCTTTCCTCAACTTGGGAGAACGCTGCCCTCTAGTAGTGTTCGTCTTCGCTGCGTTGCTAAGGTTTGGGAAGCCTAAGGGCCTTCCCTGGAACTCAACTCGGTGTAGCCAACAGGCTTCTCGTCCGCCCCGGTTCTAAGGTCTTTCCTCCCCCGGGATCTCACGGCCCCCCCAGGAGACGTCACCTTAGGAGCGATGATACGTTTTGGAAGCAAAAGTGACCTGGGGTGCCCTGCCCTGGGAGTGTCCAACTCGCCTCCAGTGCGGCCTTGTTCTAACTTCTTTCCACAGCAGGGAACACGCTGCCCCATAGGAAACTTCACTTCAGGTCGGGTTTACGTGGCGGAAGCATAAGGGTCTGGGCCTGCACTTAACGCACAGTGTGCAACTTGCCTCGCGGGCGCCCCAGGTTCCAAGTCCTTTGCACAGCCCGGAGCCAACTGCCCTTTGGGAATCCTCCCCTGAAGGTCGCGTTCACGTTTTGGAAGCCGCAGCGTCTTTGCGTGCCCTTAACTCAGAGTATCCAACAAGCTTCTAGTCCGCCCTTCTTCTCAAGTCTTCCCTTCACTTGGGAACACACTGCCACTGAGGAGACTTCACCTGAAGCGCGGCTACACGTTTTGCAGCCCAAGGGGCTGGACGGGCAACTGAACTCAGAAGCTCCAACTGCCCTCTAGTCGGCCTTGATTCTAAGTTTTTCCTGACATGGGAATACACGGCCGCATAGGCCTCTTGGCCTTCAGAGCGTTTGTACGTGTTGGAAGCAGCAGGGCCTTAGCCTGCCCTTTAATTAGAGCTTGCAACTTGGCGTAGAGTCCGCCTTTGTGCTTAGTGCTTTCCTGGGCTGCATTGGCGAGCACTTCACTCAGAGTCTCCAACCTGCCTTAGAGCCCGCCTTGGTTCTAACCCCTTTCCTCAACTTGGGAGAACGCTGCCCTCTAGTAGTGTTCGTCTTCGCTGCGTTGGAAAGGTTTGGGAAGTCTAAGGGCCTTCCCTGGAACTCAACTCGGTGTAGCCAACAGGCTTCTCGTCCGCCCCGGTTCTAAGGTCTTTCCTCCCCTGGGATCTCACGGCCCCCCCAGGAGGCGTCACCTTAGGAGCGATGATACGTTTTGGAAGCAAAAGGGACCTGGGGTGCCCTGCCCTGGGAGTGTCCAACTTGCCTCCAGTGCGGCCTTGTTCTAACTTCTTTCCACAGCAGGGAACACGCTGCCCCATAGGAAACTTCACTTCAGGTCGCGTTTACGTGGCGGAAGCATAAGGGTCTGGGCCTGCACTTAACGCGCAGTGTGCCACTTGCCTCGCGGGCGCCCCAGGTTCCAACTCCTTTGCACAGCCGGGAGCCAACTGCCCTTTGGGAATCCTCCCCTGAAGGTCGCGTTCACGTTGTGGAAGCCGCAGCGTCTTTGCGTGCCCTTCACTCAGAGTATCCAACAAGCTTCTAGTCCGCCCTTCTTCTCAAGACTTCCCTTCACTTGGGAACACACTGCCACTGAGGAGACTTCACCTGAAACGCGGCTACACGTTTTGCAGCCCAAGGGGTTGGACGGGCAACTTAACTCAGAAGCTCCAACTGCCCTCTAGTCGGCCTTGGTTCTAAGTTCTTTCCTGACATGGGAACACACGGCCGCATAGGCCTCTTGGCCTTCAGAGCGTTTCTACGTGTTGGAAGCAGCAGGGCCTTAGCCTGCCCTTTACTTAGAGCTTGCAACTTGGCGTAGAGTCCGCCTGTGTGCTAAGTGCTTTCCTGGGCTGCATTGCCGAGCACTTCACTCAGAGTCTCCAACCTGCCTTAGAGTCCGCCTTGGTTCTAACCCCTTTCCTCAACTTGGGAGAACGCTGCCCTCTAGTAGTGTTCGTCTTCGCTGCGTTGGTAAGGTTTGGGAAGCCTAAGGGCCTTCCCTGGAACTCAACTCGGTGTAGCCAACAGGCTTCTCGTCTGCCCCGGTTCCAAGATCTTTCCTCCCCTGGGATCTCACGGCCCCCCTAGGAGACGTCACCTTAGGAGCGATGATACGTTTTGGAAGCAAAAGGGACCTGGGGTGCCCTGCCCTGGGAGTGTCCAACTCGCCTCCAGTGCGGCCTTGTTCTAACTTCTTTCCACAGCAGGGAACACGCTGCCCCATAGGAAACTTCACTTCAGGTCGAGTTTACGTGGCGGAAGCATAAGGGTCTGGGCCTGCACTTAACGCGCAGTGTGCAACTTGCCTCGCGGGCGCCCC
The DNA here is from genome assembly GCF_922984935.1 of Meles meles. Lineage (NCBI taxonomy): Eukaryota > Metazoa > Chordata > Mammalia > Carnivora > Mustelidae > Meles > Meles meles. The sequence continues at coordinate 969,340 of NW_025721606.1, forward strand.
AGGTTCCAACTCCTTTGCACAGCCGGGAGCCAACTGCCCTTTGGGAATCCTCCCCTGAGGGTCGCGTTCACGTTTTGGAAGCCGCAGCGTCTTTGCGTGCCCTTAACTCAGAGTATCCAACAAGCTTCTAGTCCGCCCTTCTTCTCAAGTCTTCCCTTCACTTGGGAACACACTGCCACTGAGGAGACTTCACCTGAAGCGCGGCTACACGTTTTGCAGCCCAAGGGGCTGGACGGGCAACTGAACTCAGAAGCTACAACTGCCCACTAGTCGGCCTTGGTTCTAAGTTCTTTCCTGACATGGGAACACACGGCCGCATAGGCCTCTTGGCCTTCAGAGCGTTTCTACGTGTTGGAAGCAGCAGGGCCTTAGCCTGCCCTTTACTTAGAGCTTGCAACTTTGCGTAGAGTCCGCCTTTGTGCTAAGTGCTTTCCTGGGCTGCATTGGCGAGCACTTCACTCAGAGTCTCCAACCTGCCTTAGAGTCCGCCTTGGTTCTAACCCCTTTCCTCAACTTGGGAGAACGCTGCCCTCTAGTAGTGTTCGTCTTCGCTGTGTTGGTAAGGTTTGGGAAGCCTAAGGGCCTTCCCTGGAACTCAACTCGGTGTAGCCCACAGGATTCTCGTCCGCCCCGGTTCCAAGGTCTTTCCTCCCCTGGGATCTCACGGCCCCCCCAGGAGACGTCACCTTAGGAGCGATGATACGTTTTGGAAGCAAAAGGGACCTGGGATGCCCTGCCCTGGGAGTGTCCAACTCGCCTCAAGTGCGGCCTTGTTCTAACTTCTTCCCACAGCAGGGAACACGCTGCCCCATAGGAAACTTCACTTCAGGTCGGGTTTACGTGGCGGAAGCATAAGGGTCTGGGCCTGCACTTAACGCGCAGTGTGCAACTTGCCTCGCGGGCGCCCCAGGTTCCAAGTCCTTTGCACAGCCGGGAGCCAACTGCCCTTTGGGAATCCTCCCCTGAAGGTCGCGTTCACGTTTTGGAAGCCGGAGCGTCTTTGCGTGCCCTTCACTCAGAGTATCCGACAAGCTTCTAGTCCGCCCTTCTTCTCAAGTCTTCCCTTCACTTGGGAACACACTGCCACTGAGGAGACTTCACCTGAAGCGCGGCTACACGTTTTGCAGCCCAAGGGGCTGGACGGGCAACTGAACTCAGAAGCTCCAACTGCCCTCTAGTCGGTCTTGGTTCTAAGTTCTTTCCTGACATGGGAACACACGGCCGCATAGGCCTCTTGGCCTTCAGAGCGTTTCTACGTGTTGGAAGCAGCAGGGCCTTAGCCTGCCCTTTACTTAGAGCTTGCAACTTGGCGTAGAGTCCGCCTTTGTGCTAAGTGCTTTCCTGGGCTGCATTGGCGAGCACTTCACTCAGAGTCTCCAACCTGCCTTAGAGCCCGCCTTGGTTCTAACCCCTTTCCTCAACTTGGGAGAACGCTGCCCTCTAGTAGTGTTCGTCTTCGCTGCGTTGCTAAGGTTTGGGAAGCCTAAGGGCCTTCCCTGGAACTCAACTCGGTGTAGCCAACAGGCTTCTCGTCCGCCCCGGTTCTAAGGTCTTTCCTCCCCTGGGATCTCACGGCCCCCCCAGGAGACGTCACCTTAGGAGCGATGATACGTTTTGGAAGCAAAAGGGACCTGGGGTGCCCTGCCCTGGGAGTGTCCAACTCGCCTCCAGTGCGGCCTTGTTCTAACTTCTTTCCACAGCAGGGAACACGCTGCCCCATAGGAAACTTCACTTCAGGTCGGGTTTACGTGGCGGAAGCATAAGGGTCTGGGCCTGCACTTAACGCACAGTGTGCAACTTGCCTCGCGGGCGCCCCAGGTTCCAAGTCCTTTGCACAGCCCGGAGCCAACTGCCCTTTGGGAATCCTCCCCTGAAGGTCGCGTTCACGTTTTGGAAGCCGCAGCGTCTTTGGGTGCCCTTAACTCAGAGTATCAAACAAGCTTCTAGTCCGCCCTTCTTCTCAAGTCTTCCCTTCACTTGGGAACACACTGCCACTGAGGAGACATTATCTGATGCGCGGCTACACGTTTTGCAGCCCAAGGGGCTGGACGGGCAACTTAACTCAGAAGCTCCAACTGCCCTCTAGTCGGCCTTGGTTCTAAGTTCTTTCCTGACATGGGAAAACACGGCCGCATAGGCCTCTTGGCCTTCAGAGCGATTCTACGTGTTGGAAGCAGCAGGGCCTTAGCCTGCCCTTTACTTAGAGCTTGCAACTTGGCGTTGCGTCCGCCTTTGTGCTAAGTGCTTTCCTGGGCTGCATTGGCGAGCACTTCACTCAGAGTCTCCAACCTGCCTTAGCGTCCGCCTTGGTTCTAACCCCTTTCCTCAACTTGGGAGAACGCTGCCCTCTAGTAGTGTTCGTCTTCGCTGCGTTGGTAAGGTTTGGGAAGCCTAAGGGCCTTCCCTGGAACTCAACTCGGTGTAGCCAACAGGCTTCTCGTCCGCCCCGGTTCCAAGGTCTTTCCTCCCCTCTGATCTCACGGCCCCCCCAGGAGACGTCACCTTAGGAGCGATGATACGTTTTGGAAGCAAAAGGGACCTGGGGTGCCCTGCCCTGGGAGTGTCCAACTCGCCTCCAGTGCGGCCTTGTTCTAACTTCTTTCCACAGTAGGGAACACGCTGCCCCATAGGAAACTTCACTTCAGGTCGGGTTTACTTGGCGGAAGCATAAGGGTCTGGGCCTGCACTTAACGCGCAGTGTGCAACTTGCCTCGCGGGCGCCCCAGGTTCCAAGTCCTTTGCACAGCCAGGAGCCAACTGCCCTTTGGGAATCCTCCCCTGAAGGTCGCGTTCACGTTTTGGAAGCCGCAGCGTCTTTGCGTGCCCTTCACTCAGAGTATCCAACAAGCTTCTAGTCCGCCCTTCTTCTCAAGTCTTCCCTTCACTTGGGAACACACTGCCACTGAGGAGACTTTATCTGATGCGCGGCTACACGTTTTGCAGCCCAAGGGGCTGGACGGGCAACTGAACTCAGAAGCTCCAACTGCCCTCTAGTCGGCCTTGGTTCTAAGTTCTTTCCTGACATGGGAACACACGACCGCATAGGCCTCTTGGCCTTCAGAGCGTTTCTACGTGTTGGAAGCAGCAGGGCCTTAGCCTGCCCTTTACTTAGAGCTTGCAACTTGGCGTAGAGTCCGCCTTTGTGCTAAGTGCTTTCCTGGGCTGCATTGGCGAGCACTTCACTCAGAGTCTCCAACCTGCCTTAGAGTCCGCCTTGGTTCTAACCCCTTTCCTCAACTTGGGAGAACGCTGCCCTCTAGTAGTGTTCGTCTTCGCTGCGTTGGTAAGGTTTGGGAAGCCTAAGGGCCTTCCCTGGAACTCAACTCGGTGTAGCCAACAGGCTTCTCGTCTGCCCCGGTTCCAAGATCTTTCCTCCCCTGGGATCTCACGGCCCCCCTAGGAGACGTCACCTTAGGAGCGATGATAAGTTTTGGAAGCAAAAGGGACCTGGGGTGCCCTGCCCTGGGAGTGTCCAACTCGCCTCCAGTGCGGCCTTGTTCTAACTTCTTTCCACAGCAGGGAACACGCTGCCCCATAGGAAACTTCACTTCAGGTCGAGTTTACGTGGCGGAAGCATAAGGGTCTGGGCCTGCACTTAACGCGCAGTGTGCAACTTGCCTCGCGGGCGCCCCAGGTTCCAACTCCTTTGCACAGCCGGGAGCCAACTGCCCTTTGGGAATCCTCCCCTGAAGGTCGCGTTCACGTTTTGGAAGCCGCAGCGTCTTTGCGTGCCCTTAACTCAGAGTATCCAACAAGCTTCTAGTCCGCCCTTCTTCTCAAGTCTTCCCTTCACTTGGGAACACACTGCCACTGAGGAGACTTCACGTGAAGCGCGGCTACACGTTTTGCAGCCCAAGGGGCTGGACGGGCAACTGAACTCAGAAGCTCCAACTGCCCTCTAGTCGGCCTTGGTTCTAAGTTCTTTCCTGACATGGGAACACACGGCCGCATAGGCCTCTTGGCCTTCAGAGCGTTTCTACGTGTTGGAAGCAGCAGGGCCTTAGCCTGCCCTTTACTTAGAGCTTGCAACTTGGCGTAGAGTCCGCCTTTGTGCTAAGTGCTTTCCTGGGCTGCATTGGCGAGCACTTCACTCAGAGTCTCCAACCTGCCTTAGAGCCCGCCTTGGTTCTAACCCCTTTCCTCAACTTGGGAGAACGCTGCCCTCTAGTAGTGTTCGTCTTCGCTGCGTTGCTAAGGTTTGGGAAGCCTAAGGGCCTTCCCTGGAACTCAACTCGGTGTAGCCAACAGGCTTCTCGTCCGCCCCGGTTCTAAGGTCTTTCCTCCCCTGGGATCTCACGGCCCCCCCAGGAGACGTCACCTTAGGAGCGATGATACGTTTTGGAAGCAAAAGGGACCTGGGGTGCCCTGCCCTGGGAGTGTCCAACTCGCCTCCAGTGCGGCCTTGTTCTAACTTCTTTCCACAGCAGGGAACACGCTGCCCCATAGGAAACTTCACTTCAGGTCGGGTTTACGTGGCGGAAGCATAAGGGTCTGGGCCTGCACTTAACGCACAGTGTGCAACTTGCCTCGCGGGCGCCCCAGGTTCCAAGTCCTTTGCACAGCCCGGAGCCAACTGCCCTTTGGGAATCCTCCCCTGAAGGTCGCGTTCACGTTTTGGAAGCCGCAGCGTCTTTGGGTGCCCTTAACTCAAAGTATCCAACAAGCTTCTAGTCCGCCCTTCTTCTCAAGTCTTCCCTTCACTTGGGAACACACTGCCACTGAGGAGACATTATCTGATGCGCGGCTACACGTTTTGCAGCCCAAGGGGCTGGACGGGCAACTTAACTCAGAAGCTCCAACTGCCCTCTAGTCGGCCTTGGTTCTAAGTTCTTTCCTGACATGGGAAAACACGGCCGCATAGGCCTCTTGGCCTTCAGAGCGTTTAGACGTGTTGGAAGCAGCAGGGCCTTAGCCTGCCCTTTACTTAGAGCTTGCAACTTGGCGTAGCGTCCGCCTTTGTGCTAAGTGCTTTCCTGGGCTGCATTGGCGAGCACTTCACTCAGAGTCTCCAACCTGCCTTAGAGTCCGCCTTGGTTCTAACCCCTTTCCTCAACTTGGGAGAACGCTGCCCTCTAGTAGTGTTCATCTTCGCTGCGTTGGTAAGGTTTGGGAAGCCTAAGGGCCTTCCCTGGAACTCAACTCGGTGTAGCCAACAGGCTTCTCGTCCGCCCCGGTTCCAAGGTCTTTCCTGCCCTGGGATCTCACGGCCCCCCCAGGAGACGTCACCTTAGGAGCGATGATACGTTTTGGAAGCAAAAGGGACCTGGGGTGCCCTGCCCTGGGAGTGTCCAACTCGCCTCCAGTGCGGCATTGTTCTAACTTCTTTCCACAGTAGGGAACACGCTGCCCCATAGGAAACTTCACTTCAGGTCGGGTTTACGTGGCGGAAGCATAAGGGTCTGGGCCTGCACTTAACGCGCAGTGTGCAACTTGCCTCGCGGGCGCCCCAGGTTCCAAGTCCTTTGCACAGCCGGGAGCCAACTGCCCTTTGGGAATCCTCCCCTGAAGGTCGCGTTCACGTTTTGGAAGCCGCAGCGTCTTTGTGTGCCCTTCACTCAGAGTATCCAACAAGCTTCTAGTCCGCCCTTCTTCTCAAGTCTTCCCTTCACTTGGGAACACATGCCACTGAGGAGACTTTATCTGATGCGCGGCTACACGTTTTGCAGCCCAAGGGGCTGGACGGGCAACTGAACTCAGAAGCTCCAACTGCCCTCTAGTCGGCCTTGGTTCTAAGTTCTTTCCTGACATGGGAACACACGACCGCATAGGCCTCTTGGCCTTCAGAGCGTTTCTACGTGTTGGAAGCAGCAGGGCCTTAGCCTGCCCTTTACTTAGAGCTTGCAACTTGGCGTAGAGTCCGCCTTTGTGCTAAGTGCTTTCCTGGGCTGCATTGGCGAGCACTTCACTCAGAGTCTCCAACCTGCCTTAGAGTCCGCCTTGGTTCTAACCCCTTTCCTCAACTTGGGAGAACGCTGCCCTCTAGTAGTGTTCGTCTTCGCTGCGTTGGTAAGGTTTGGGAAGCCTAAGGGCCTTCCCTGGAACTCAACTCGGTGTAGCCAACAGGCTTCTCGTCCGCCCCGGTTCTAAGGTCTTTCCTCCCCTGGGATCTCACGGCCCCCCCAGGAGGCGTCACCTTAGGAGCGATGATACGTTTTGGAAGCAAAAGGGACCTGGGGTGGCCTGCCCTGGGAGTGTCCAACTTGCCTCCAGTGCGGCCTTGTTCTAACTTCTTTCCACAGCAGGGAACACGCTGCCCCATAGGAAACTTCACTTCAGGTCGCGTTTACGTGGCGGAAGCATAAGGGTCTGGGCCTGCACTTAACGCGCAGTGTGCAACTTGCCTCGCGGGCGCCCCAGGTTCAAAGTCCTTTGCACAGCCGGGAGCCAACTGCCCTTTGGGAATCCTCCCCTGAAGGTCGCGTTCACGTTGTGTAAGCCGCAGCGTCTTTGCGTGCCCTTCACTCAGAGTATCCAACAAGCTTCTAGTCCGCCCTTCTTCTCAAGTCTTCCCTTCACTTGGGAACACACTGCCACTGAGGAGACTTCACCTGAAACGCGGCTACACGTTTTGCAGCCGAAGGGGCTGGACGGGCAACTGAACTCAGAAGCTCCAACTGCCCTCTAGTCGGCCTTGGTTCTAAGTTCTTTCCTGACATGGGAACACACGGCCGCATAGGCCTCTTGGCCTTCAGAGCGTTTAGACGTGTTGGAAGCAGCAGGGCCTTAGCCTGCCCTTTACTTAGAGCTTACAACTTGGCGTAGAGTCCGCCTTTGTGCTAAGTGCTTTCCTGGGCTGCATTGGCGAGCACTTCACTCAGAGTCTCCAACCTGCCTTAGAGTCCGCCTTGGTTCTAACCCCTTTCCTCAACTTGGGAGAACGCTGCCCTCTAGTAGTGTTCGTCTTCGCTGTGTTGGTAAGGTTTGGGAAGCCTAAGGGCCTTCCCTGGAACTCAACTCGGTGTAGCCAACAGGCTTCTCGTCCGCCCCGGTTCCAAGGTCTTTCCTCCCCTGTGATCTCACGGCCCCCCCAGGAGACGTCACCTTAGGAGCGATGATACGTTTTGGAAGCAAAAGGGACCTGGGGTGCCCTGCCCTGGGAGTGTCCAACTCGCCTCCAGTGCGGCCTTGTTCTAACTTCTTCCCACAGCAGGGAACACGCTGCCCCATAGGAAACTACACTTCAGGTCGGGTTTACGTGGCGGAAGCATAAGGGTCTGGGCCTGCACTTAACGCGCAGTGTGCAACTTGCCTCGCGGGCGCCCCAGGTTCCAAGTCCTTTGCACAGCCGGGAGCCAACTCCCCTTTGGGAATCCTCCCCTGAAGGTCGCGTTCACGTTTTGGAAGCCGCAGCGTCTTTGCGTGCCCTTCACTCAGAGTATCCAACAAGCTTCTAGTCCACCCTTCTTCTCAAGTCTTCCCTTCACTTGGGAACACACTGCCACTGAGGAGACTTCACCTGAAGCGCGGCTACACGTTTTGCAGCCCAAGGGGCTGGACGGGCAACTGAACTCAGAAGCTCCAACTGCCCTCTAGTCGGCCTTGGTTCTAAGTTCTTTCCTGACATGGGAACACACGGCCGCATAGGCCTCTTGGCCTTCAGAGCGTTTCTACGTGTTGGAAGCAGCAGGGCCTTAGCCTGCCCTTTACTTAGAGCTTGCAACTTGGCGTAGAGTCCGCCTTTGTGCTAAGTGCTTTCCTGGGCTGCATTGGCGAGCACTTCACTCAGAGTCTCCAACCTGCCTTAGAGTCCGCCTTGGTTCTAACCCCTTTCCTCAACTTGGGAGAACGCTGCCCTCTAGTAGTGTTCGTCTTCGCTGCGTTGGTAAGGTTTGGGAAACCTAAGGGCCTTCCCTGGAACTCAACTCGGTGTAGCCAACAGGCTTCTCGTCCGCCCCGGTTCTAAGGTCTTTCCTCCCCTGGGATCTCACGGCCCCCCCAGGAGGTGTCACCTTAGGAGCGATGATACGTTTTGGAAGCAAAAGGGACCTGGGGTGGCCTGCCCTGGGAGTGTCCAACTTGCCTCCAGTGCGGCCTTGTTCTAATTTCTTTCCACAGCAGGGAACACGCTGCCCCATAGGAAACTTCACTTCAGGTCGCGTTTACGTGGCGGAAGCATAAGGGTCTGGGCCTGCACTTAACGCGCAGTGTGCAACTTGCCTCGCGGGCGCCCCAGGTTCCAAGTCCTTTGCACAGCCGGGAGCCAACTGCCCTTTGGGAATCCTCCCCTGAAGGTCGCGTTCACGTTTTGGAAGCCGCAGCGTCTTTGCGTGCCCTTCACTCAGAGTATCCAACAAGCTTCTAGTCCGCCCTTCTTCTCAAGTCTTCCCTTCACTTGGGAACACACTGCCACTGAGGAGACTTCACCTGAAACGCGGCTACACGTTTTGCAGCCCAAGGGGTTGGACGGGCAACTTAACTCAGAGGCTCCAACTGCCCTCTAGTCGGCCTTGGTTCTAAGTTCTTTCCTGACATGGGAACACACGGCCGCATAGGCCTCTTGGCCTTCAGTGCGTTTCTACGTGTTGGAAGCAGCAGGGCCTTAGCCTGCCCTTTACTTAGAGCTTGCAACTTGGCGTAGAGTCCGCCTTTGTGCTAAGTGCTTTCCTGGGCTGCATTGGCGAGCACTTCACTCAGAGTCTCCAACCTGCCTTACAGTCGGCCTTGGTTCTAACCCCTTTCCTCAACTTGGGAGAACGCTGCCCTCTAGTAGTGTTCGTCTTCGCTGCGTTGCTAAGGTTTGGGAAGCCTAAGGGCCTTCCCTGGAACTCAACTCGGTGTAGCCAACAGGCTTCTCGTCCGCCCCGGTTCTAAGGTCTTTCCTCCCCTGGGATCTCACGGCCCCCCCAGGAGACGTCACCTTAGGAGCGATGATACGTTTTGGAAGCAAAAGGGACCTGGGGTGCCCTGCCCTGGGAGTGTCCAACTCGCCTCCAGTGCGGCCTTGTTCTAACTTCTTTCCACAGCAGGGAACACGCTGCCCCATAGGAAACTTCACTTCAGGTCGGGTTTACGTGGCGGAAGCATAAGGGTCTGGGCCTGCACTTAACGCGCAGTGTGCAACTTGCCTCGCGGGCGCCCCAGGTTCCAAGTCCTTTGCACAGCCGGGAGCCAACTGCCCTTTGGGAATCCTCCCCTGAGGGTCGCGTTCACGTTTTGGAAGCCGCAGCGTCTTTGTGTGCCCTTCACTCAGAGTATCCAACAAGCTTCTAGTCCGCCCTTCTTCTCAAGTCTTCCCTTCACTTGGGAACACACTGCCACTGAGGAGACTTTATCTGATGCGCGGCTACACGTTTTGCAGCCCAAGGGGCTGGACGGGCAACTGAACTCAGAAGCTCCAACTGCCCTCTAGTCGGCCTTGGTTCTAAGTTCTTTCCTGACATGGGAACACACGACCGCATAGGCCTCTTGGCCTTCAGAGCGTTTCTACGTGTTGGAAGCAGCAGGGCCTTAGCCTGCCCTTTACTTAGAGCTTGCAACTTGGCGTAGAGTCCGCCTTTGTGCTAAGTGCTTTCCTGGGCTGCATTGGCGAGCACTTCACTCAGAGTCTCCAACCTGCCTTAGAGTCCGCCTTGGTTCTAACCCCTTTCCTCAACTTGGGAGAACGCTGCCCTCTAGTAGTGTTCGTCTTCGCTGCGTTGGTAAGGTTTGGGAAGCCTAAGGGCCTTCCCTGGAACTCAACTCGGTGTAGCCAACAGGCTTCTCGTCCGCCCCGGTTCTAAGGTCTTTCCTCCCCTGGGATCTCACGGCCCCCCCAGGAGGCGTCACCTTAGGAGCGATGATACGTTTTGGAAGCAAAAGGGACCTGGGGTGGCCTGCCCTGGGAGTGTCCAACTTGCCTCCAGTGCGGCCTTGTTCTAACTTCTTTCCACAGCAGGGAACACGCTGCCCCATAGGAAACTTCACTTCAGGTCGCGTTTACGTGGCGGAAGCATAAGGGTCTGGGCCTGCACTTAACGCGCAGTGTGCAACTTGCCTCGCGGGCGCCCCAGGTTCCAAGTCCTTTGCACAGCCGGGAGCCAACTGCCCTTTGGGAATCCTCCCCTGAAGGTCGCGTTCACGTTGTGTAAGCCGCAGCGTCTTTGCGTGCCCTTCACTCAGAGTATCCAACAAGCTTCTAGTCCGCCCTTCTTCTCAAGTCTTCCCTTCACTTGGGAACACACTGCCACTGAGGAGACTTCACCTGAAGCGCGGCTACACGTTTTGCAGCCGAAGGGGCTGGACGGGCAACTGAACTCAGAAGCTCCAACTGCCCTCTAGTCGGCCTTGGTTCTAAGTTCTTTCCTGACATGGGAACACACGGCCGCATAGGCCTCTTGGCCTTCAGAGCGTTTCTACGTGTTGGAAGCAGCAGGGCCTTAGCCTGCCCTTTACTTAGAGCTTACAACTTGGCGTAGAGTCCGCCTTTGTGCTAAGTGCTTTCCTGGGCTGCATTGGCGAGCACTTCACTCAGAGTCTCCAACCTGCCTTAGAGTCCGCCTTGGTTCTAACCCCTTTCCTCAACTTGGGAGAACGCTGCCCTCTAGTAGTGTTCGTCTTCGCTGTGTTGGTAAGGTTTGGGAAGCCTAAGGGCCTTCCCTGGAACTCAACTCGGTGTAGCCAACAGGCTTCTCGTCCGCCCCGGTTCCAAGGTCTTTCCTCCCCTGGGATCTCACGGCCCCCCCAGGAGACGTCACCTTAGGAGCGATGATACGTTTTGGAAGCAAAAGGGACCTGGGGTGCCCTGCCCTGGGAGTGTCCAACTCGCCTCCAGTGCGGCCTTGTTCTAACTTCTTCCCACAGCAGGGAACACGCTGCCCCATAGGAAACTTCACTTCAGGTCGGGTTTACGTGGCGGAAGCATAAGGGTCTGGGCCTGCACTTAACGCGCAGTGTGCAACTTGCCTCGCGGGCGCCCCAGGTTCCAAGTCCTTTGCACAGCCGGGAGCCAACTCCCCTTTGGGAATCCTCCCCTGAAGGTCGCGTTCACGTTTTGGAAGCCGCAGCGTCTTTGCGTGCCCTTCACTCAGAGTATCCAACAAGCTTCTAGTCCACCCTTCTTCTCAAGTCTTCCCTTCACTTGGGAACACACTGCCACTGAGGAGACTTCACCTGAAGCGCGGCTACACGTTTTGCAGCCCAAGGGGCTGGACGGGCAACTGAACTCAGAAGCTCCAACTGCCCTCTAGTCGGCCTTGGTTCTAAGTTCTTTCCTGACATGGGAACACACGGCCGCATAGGCCTCTTGGCCTTCAGAGCGTTTCTACGTGTTGGAAGCAGCAGGGCCTTAGCCTGCCCTTTACTTAGAGCTTGCAACTTGGCGTAGAGTCCGCCTTTGTGCTAAGTGCTTTCCTGGGCTGCATTGGCGAGCACTTCACTCAGAGTCTCCAACCTGCCTTAGAGTCCGCCTTGGTTCTAACCCCTTTCCTCAACTTGGGAGAACGCTGCCCTCTAGTAGTGTTCGTCTTCGCTGCGTTGGTAAGGTTTGGGAAGCCTAAGGGCCTTCCCTGGAACTCAACTCGGTGTAGCCAACAGGCTTCTCGTCCGCCCCGGTTCTAAGGTCTTTCCTCCCCTGGGATCTCACGGCCCACCCAGGAGGCGTCACCTTAGGAGCGATGATACGTTTTGGAAGCAAAAGGGACCTGGGGTGGCCTGCCCTGGGAGTGTCCAACTTGCCTCCAGTGCGGCCTTGTTCTAACTTCTTTCCACAGCAGGGAACACGCTGCCCCATAGGAAACTTCACTTCAGGTCGCGTTTACGTGGCGGAAGCATAAGGGTCTGGGCCTGCACTTAACGCGCAGTGTGCAACTTGCCTCGCGGGCGCCCCAGGTTCCAAGTCCTTTGCACAGCCGGGAGCCAACTGCCCTTTGGGAATCCTCCCCTGAAGGTCGCGTTCACGTTGTGGAAGCCGCAGCGTCTTTGCGTGCCCTTCACTCAGAGTATCCAACAAGCTTCTAGTCCGCCCTTCTTCTCAAGTCTTCCCTTCACTTGGGAACACACTGCCACTGAGGAGACTTCACCTGAAACGCGGCTACACGTTTTGCAGCCCAAGGGGTTGGACGGGCAACTTAACTCAGAAGCTCCAACTGCCCTCTAGTCGGCCTTGGTTCTAAGTTCTTTCCTGACAGGGGAACACACGGCCGCATAGGCCTCTTGGCCTTCAGTGCGTTTCTACGTGTTGGAAGCAGCAGGGCCTTAGCCTGCCCTTTACTTAGAGCTTGCAACTTGGCGTAGAGTCCGCCTTTGTGCTAAGTGCTTTCCTGGGCTGCATTGGCGAGCACTTCACTCAGAGTCTCCAACCTGCCTTAGAGTCCGCCTTGGTTCTAACCCCTTTCCTCAACTTGGGAGAACGCTGCCCTCTAGTAGTGTTCGTCTTCGCTGCGTTGGTAAGGTTTGGGAAGCCTAAGGGCCTTCCCTGGAACTCAACTCGGTGTAGCCAACAGGCTTCTCGTCCGCCCCGGTTCCAAGGTCTTTCCTCCCCTGGGATTTCACGGCCCCCCCAGGAGACGTCACCTTAGGAGCGATGATACGTTTTGGAAGCAAAAGGGACCTGGGGTGCCCTGCCCTGGGAGTGTCCAACTCGCCTCCAGTGCGGCCTTGTTCTAACTTCTTTCCACAGCAGGGAACACGCTGCCCCATAGGAAACTTCACTTCAGGTCGAGTTTACGTGGCGGAAGCATAAGGGTCTGGGCCTGCACTTAACGCGCAGTGTGCAAGTTGCCTCGCGGGCGCCCCAGGTTCCAACTCCTTTGCACAGCCGGGAGCCAACTGCCCTTTGGGAATCCTCCCCTGAGGGTCGCGTTCACGTTTTGGAAGCCGCAGCGTCTTTGCGTGCCCTTAACTCAGAGTATCCAACAAGCTTCTAGTCCGCCCTTCTTCTCAAGTCTTCCCTTCACTTGGGAACACACTGCCACTGAGGAGACTTCACCTGAAGCGCGGCTACACGTTTTGCAGCCGAAGGGGCTGGACGGGCAACTGAACTCAGAAGCTCCAACTGCCCTCTAGTCGGCCTTGGTTCTAAGTTCTTTCCTGACATGGGAACACACGGCCGCATAGGCCTCTTGGCCTTCAGAGCGTTTCTACGTGTTGGAAGCAGCAGGGACTTAGCCTGCCCTTTACTTAGAGCTTACAACTTGGCGTAGAGTCCGCCTTTGTGCTAAGTGCTTTCCTGGGCTGCATTGGCGAGCACTTCACTCAGAGTCTCCAACCTGCCTTAGAGTCCGCCTTGGTTCTAACCCCTTTCCTCAACTTGGGAGAACGCTGCCCTCTAGTAGTGTTCGTCTTCGCTGTGTTGGTAAGGTTTGGGAAGCCTAAGGGCCTTCCCTGGAACTCAACTCGGTGTAGCCAACAGGCTTCTCGTCCGCCCCGGTTCCAAGGTCTTTCCTCCCCTGTGATCTCACGGCCCCCCCAGGAGACGTCACCTTAGGAGCGATGATACGTTTTGGAAGCAAAAGGGACCTGGGGTGCCCTGCCCTGGGAGTGTCCAACTCGCCTCCAGTGCGGCCTTGTTCTAACTTCTTCCCACAGCAGGGAACACGCTGCCCCATAGGAAACTTCACTTCAGGTCGGGTTTACGTGGCGGAAGCATAAGGGTCTGGGCCTGCACTTAACGCGCAGTGTGCAACTTGCCTCGCGGGCGCCCCAGGTTCCAAGTCCTTTGCACAGCCGGGAGCCAACTCCCCTTTGGGAATCCTCCCCTGAAGGTCGCGTTCACGTTTTGGAAGCCGCAGCGTCTTTGCGTGCCCTTCACTCAGAGTATCCAACAAGCTTCTAGTCCACCCTTCTTCTCAAGTCTTCCCTTCACTTGGGAACACACTGCCACTGAGGAGACTTCACCTGAAGCGCGGCTACACGTTTTGCAGCCCAAGGGGCTGGACGGGCAACTGAACTCAGAAGCTCCAACTGCCCTCTAGTCGGCCTTGGTTCTAAGTTCTTTCCTGACATGGGAACACACGGCCGCATAGGCCTCTTGGCCTTCAGAGCGTTTCTACGTGTTGGAAGCAGCAGGGCCTTAGCCTGCCCTTTACTTAGAGCTTGCAACTTGGCGTAGAGTCCGCCTTTGTGCTAAGTGCTTTCCTGGGCTGCATTGGCGAGCACTTCACTCAGAGTCTCCAACCTGCCTTAGAGTCCGCCTTGGTTCTAACCCCTTTCCTCAACTTGGGAGAACGCTGCCCTCTAGTAGTGTTCGTCTTCGCTGCGTTGCTAAGGTTTGGGAAGCATAAGGGCCTTCCCTGGAACTCAACTCGGTGTAGCCAACAGGCTTCTCGTCCGCCCCGGTTCTAAGGTCTTTCCTCCCCTGGGATATCACGGCCCCCCCGGAGACGTCACCTTAGGAGCGATGATATGTTTTGGAAGCAAAAGGGACCTGGGGTGCCCTGCCCTGGGAGTGTCCAACTCGCCTCCAGTGCGGCCTTGTTCTAACTTCTTTCCACAGCAGGGAACACGCTGCCCCATAGGAAACTTCACTTCAGGTCGAGTTTACGTGGCGGAAGCATAAGGGTCTGGGCCTGCACTTAACGCGCAGTGTGCAACTTGCCTCGCGGGCGCCCCAGGTTCCAAGTCCTTTGCACAGCCGGGAGCCAACTCCCCTTTGGGAATCCTCCCCTGAAGGTCGCGTTCACGTTTTGGAAGCCGCAGCGTCTTTGCGTGCCCTTCACTCAGAGTATCCAACAAGCTTCTAGTCCACCCTTCTTCTCAAGTCTTCCCTTCACTTGGGAACACACTGCCACTGAGGAGACTTCACCTGAAGCGCGGCTACACGTTTTGCAGCCCAAGGGGCTGGACGGGCAACTGAACTCAGAAGCTCCAACTGCCCTCTAGTCGGCCTTGGTTCTAAGTTCTTTCCTGACATGGGAACACACGGCCGCATAGGCCTCTTGGCCTTCAGAGCGTTTCTACGTGTTGGAAGCAGCAGGGCCTTAGCCTGCCCTTTACTTAGAGCTTGCAACTTGGCGTAGAGTCCGCCTTTGTGCTAAGTGCTTTCCTGGGCTGCATTGGCGAGCACTTCACTCAGAGTCTCCAACCTGCCTTAGAGTCCGCCTTGGTTCTAACCCCTTTCCTCAACTTGGGAGAACGCTGCCCTCTAGTAGTGTTCGTCTTCGCTGCGTTGGTAAGGTTTGGGAAGCCTAAGGGCCTTCCCTGGAACTCAACTCGGTGTAGCCAACAGGCTTCTCGTCCGCCCCGGTTCTAAGGTCTTTCCTCCCCTGGGATATCACGGCCCCCCCAGGAGACGTCACCTTAGGAGCGATGATATGTTTTGGAAGCAAAAGGGACCTGGGGTGCCCTGCCCTGGGAGTGTCCAACTCGCCTCCAGTGCGGCCTTTTTCTAACTTCTTTCCACAGCAGGGAACACGCTGCCCCATAGGAAACTTCACTTCAGGTCGAGTTTACGTGGCGGAAGCATAAGGGTCTGGGCCTGCACTTAACGCGCAGTGTGCAACTTGCCTCGCGGGCGCCCCAGGTTCCAACTCCTTTGCACAGCCGGGAGCCAACTGCCCTTTGGGAATCCCCCCCTGAGGGTCGCGTTCACGTTTTGGAAGCCGCAGCGTCTTTGCGTGCCCTTAACTCAGAGTATCCAACAAGCTTCTAGTCCGCCCTTCTTCTCAAGACTTCCCTTCACTTGGGAACACACTGCCACTGAGGAGACTTCACGTGAAGCGCGGCTACACGTTTTGCAGCCCAAGGGGCTGGACGGGCAACTGAACTCAGAAGCTCCAACTGCCCTCTAGTCGGCCTTGGTTCTAAGTTCTTTCCTGACATGGGAACACACGGCCGCATAGGCCTCTTGGCCTTCAGAGCGTTTCTACGTGTTGGAAGCAGCAGGGCCTTAGCCTGCCCTTTACTTAGAGCTTGCAACTTGGCGTAGAGTCCGCCTTTGTGCTAAGTGCTTTCCTGGGCTGCATTGGCGAGCACTTCACTCAGAGTCTCCAACCTGCCTTAGAGTCCGCCTTGGTTCTAACCCCTTTCCTCAACTTGGGAGAACGCTGCCCTCTAGTAGTGTTCGTCTTCGCTGCGTTGCTAAGGTTTGGGAAGCCTAAGGGCCTTCCCTGGAACTCAACTCGGTGTAGCCAACAGGCTTCTCGTCCGCCCCGGTTCTAAGGTCTTTCCTCCCCTGGGATCTCACGTCCCCCCCAGGAGACGTCACCTTAGGAGCGATGATACGTTTTGGAAGCAAAAGGGACCTGGGGTGCCCTGCCCTGGGAGTGTCCAACTCGCCTCCAGTGCGGCCTTGTTCTAAATTCTTTCCACAGCAGGGAACACGCTGCCCCATAGGAAACTTCACTTCAGGTCGAGTTTACGTGGCGGAAGCATAAGGGTCTGGGCCTGCACTTAACGCGCAGTGTGCAACTTGCCTCGCGGGCGCCCCAGGTTCCAACTCCTTTGCACAGCCGGGAGCCAACTGCCCTTTGGGAATCCTCCCCTGAGGGTCGCGTTCACGTTTTGGAAGCCGCAGCGTCTTTGCGTGCCCTTAACTCAGAGTATCCAACAAGCTTCTAGTCCGCCCTTCTTCTCAAGTCTTCCCTTCACTTGGGAACACACTGCCACTGAGGAGACTTCACGTGAAGCGCGGCTACACGTTTTGCAGCCCAAGGGGCTGGACGGGCAACTGAACTCAGAAGCTCCAACTGCCCTCTAGTCGGCCTTGGTTCTAAGTTCTTTCCTGACATGGGAACACATGGCCGCATAGGCCTCTTGGCCTTCAGAGCATTTCTACGTGTTGGAAGCAGCAGGGCCTTAGCCTGCCCTTTACTTAGAGCTTGCAACTTGGCGTAGAGTCCGCCTTTGTGCTAAGTGCTTTCCTGGGCTGCATTGGCGAGCACTTCACTCAGAGTCTCCAACCTGCCTTAGAGCCCGCCTTGGTTCTAACCCCTTTCCTCAACTTGGGAGAACGCTGCCCTCTAGTAGTGTTCGTCTTCGCTGCGTTGCTAAGGTTTGGGAAGCCTAAGGGCCTTCCCTGGAACTGAACTCGGTTTAGCAACAGGCTTCTCGTCCGCCCCGGTTCTAAGGTCTTTCCTCCCCTGGGATCTCACGGCCCCCCCAGGAGACGTCACCTTAGGAGCTATGATACGTTTTGGAAGCAAAAGGGACCTGGGGTGCCCTGCCCTGGGAGTGTCCAACTCGCCTCCAGTGCGGCCTTGTTCTAACTTCTTTCCACAGCAGGGAACACGCTGCCCCATAGGAAACTTCACTTCAAGTCGGGTTTACGTGGCGGAAGCATAAGGGTCTGGGCCTGCACTTAACGCACAGTGTGCAACTTGCCTCGCGGGCGCCCCAGTTTCCAAGTCCTTTGCACAGCCGGGAGCCAACTGCCCTTTGGGAATCCTCCCCTGAAGGTCGCATTCACGTTTTGGAAGCCGCAGCGTCTTTGCGTGCCCTTAACTCAGAGTATCCAACAAGCTTCTAGTCCGCCCTTCTTCTCAAGTCTTCCCTTCACTTGGGAACACACTGCCACTGAGGAGACTTCACCTGAAGCGCGGCTACACGTTTTGCAGCCCAAGGGGCTGGACGGGCAACTGAACTCAGAAGCTCCAACTGCCCTCTAGTCGGCCTTGGTTCTAAGTTCTTTCCTGACATGGGAACACACGGCCGCATAGGCCTCTTGGCTTCAGAGCGTTTCTACGTGTTGGAAGCAGCAGGGCCTTAGCCTGCCCTTTACTTAGAGCTTGCAACTTGGCGTAGAGTCCGCCTTTGTGCTTAGTGCTTTCCTGGGCTTCATTGGCGAGCACTTCACTCAGAGTCTCCAACCTGCCTTAGAGCCCGCCTTGGTTCTAAACCCTTTCCTCAACTTGGGAGAACGCTGCCCTCTAGTAGTGTTCGTCTTCGCTGCGTTGCTAAGGTTTGGGAAGCCTAAGGGCCTTCCCTGGAACTCAACTCGGTGTAGCCAACATGCTTCTCGTCCGCCCCGGTCCTAATGTCTTTCCTCCCCTGGGATCTCACGGCCCCCCCAGGAGACGTCACCTTAGGAGCGATGATACGTTTTGGAAGCAAAAGGGACCTGGGGTGCCCTGCCCTGGGAGTGTCCAACTCGCCTCCAGTGCGGCCTTGTTCTAACTTCTTTCCACAGCAGGGAACACGCTGCCCCATAGGAAACTTCACTTCAGGTCGGGTTTACGTGGCGGAAGCATAAGGGACTAGGCCTGCACTTAACGCGCAGTGTGCAACTTGCCTCGCGGGCGCCCCAGGTTCCAAGTCCTTTGCACAGCCGGGAGCCAACTGCCCTTTGGGAATCCTCCCCTGAAGGTCGCGTTCACGTTTTGGAAGCCGCAGCGTCTTTGCGTGCCCTTAACTCAGAGTATCCAACAAGCTTCTAGTCCGCCCTTCTTCTCAAGTCTTCCCTTCACTTGGGAACACACTGCCACTGAGGAGACTTCACCTGAAGCGCGGCTACACGTTTTGCAGCCCAAGGGGCTGGACGGGCAACTGAACTCAGAAGCTCCAACTGCCCTCTAGTCGGCCTTGGTTCTAAGTTCTTTCCTGACATGGGAACACACGGCCGCATAGGCCTCTTGGCCTTCAGAGTGTTTCTACGTGTTGGAAGCAGCAGGGCCTTAGCCTGCACTTTACTTAGAGCTTGCAACTTGGCGTAGAGTCCGCCTTTGTGCTAAGTGCTTTCCTGGGCTGCATTGGCGAGCACTTCACTCAGAGTCTCCAACCTGCCTTAGAGTCGGCCTTGGTTCTAACCCCTTTCCTCAACTTGGGAGAACGCTGCCCTCTAGTAGTGTTCGTCTTCGCTGCGTTGGTAAGGTTTGGGAAGCCTAAGGGCCTTCCCTGGAACTCAACTCGGTTTAGCCAACAGGCTTCTCGTCCGCCCCGGTTCTAAGGTCTTTCCTCCCCTGGGATCTCACGGCCCCCCCAGGAGACGTCACCTTAGGAGCGATGATACGTTTTGGAAGCAAAAGGGACCTGGGGTGCCCTGCCCTGGGAGTGTCCAACTCGCCTCCTGTGCGACCTTGTTCTAACTTCTTTCCACAGCAGGGAACACGCTGCCCCATAGGAAACTTCACTTCAGGTCGGGTTTTACGTGGCGGAAGCATAAGGGTCTGGGCCTGCACTTAACGCGCAGTGTGCAACTGCCTCGAGGGCGCCCAAGGTTCCAAGTCCTTTGCACAGCCGGGAGACAACTGCCCTTTGGGAATCCTCCCCTGAAGGTCGCGTTCACGTTGTGGAAGCCGCAGCTTCTTTGCGTGCCCTTAACTCAGAGTATCCAACAAGCTTCTAGTCCGCCCTTCTTCTCAAGTCTTCCCTTCACTTGGGAACACACTGCCACTGAGGAGACTTCACCTGAAGCGCGGCTACACGTTTTGCAGCCCAAGGGGCTGGAAGGGCAACTTAACTCAGAAGCTCCAACTGCCCTCTAGTCGGCCTTGGTTCTAAGTTCTTTCCTGACATGGGAACACACGGCCGCATAGGCCTCTTGGCCTTCAGAGCGTTTCTACGTGTTGGAAGCAGCAGGGCCTTAGCCTGCCCTTTACATAGAGCTTGCAACTTGGCGTAGAGTCCGCCTTTGTGCTAAGTGCTTTCCTGGGCTGCATTGGCGAGCACTTCACTCAGAGTCTCTGACCTGCCTTAGAGTCCGCCTTGGTTCTAACCCCTTTCCTCAACTTGGGAGAACGCTGCCCTCTAGTAGTGTTCGTCTTCACTGCGTTGCTAAGGCTTGGGAAGCCTAAGGGCCTTCCCTGGAACTCAACTCGGTTTAGCCAACAGGTTCTCGTCCGCCCCGGTTCTAAGGTCTTTCCTCCCCTGGGATCTCACGGCCCCCCCAGGAGACGTCACCTTAGGAGCGATGATACGTTTTGGAAGCAAAAGGGACCTGGGGTGCCCTGCCCTGGGAGTGTCCAACTCGCCTCCAGTGCGGCCTTGTTCTAACTTCTTTCCACAGCAGGGAACACGCTGCCCCATAGGAAACTTCACTTCAGGTCGAGTTTACGTGGCGGAAGCATAAGGGTCTGGGCCTGCACTTAACGCGCAGTGTGCAACTTGCCTCGCGGGCGCCCCAGGTTCCAACTCCTTTGCACAGCCGGGAGCCAACTGCCCTTTGGGAATCCTCCCCTGAGGGTCGCGTTCACGTTTTGGAAGCCGCAGCGTCTTTGCATGCCCTTAACTCAGAGTATCCAACAAGCTTCTAGTCCGCCCTTCTTCTCAAGTCTTCCCTTCACTTGGGAACACACTGCCACTGAGGAGACTTCACCTGAAGCGCGGCTACACGTTTTTCAGCCCAAGGGGCTGGACGGGCAACTGAACTCAGAAGCTACAAATGCCCTCTAGTCGGCCTTGGTTCTAAGTTCTTTCCTGACATGGGAACACACGGCCACATAGGCCTCTTGGCCTTCAGAGCGTTTCTACGTGTTGGAAGCAGCAGGGCCTTAGCCTGCCCTTTACTTAGAGCTTGCAACTTGGCGTAGAGTCCGCCTTTGTGCTAAGTGCTTTCCTGGGCTGCATTGGCGAGCACTTCACTCAGAGTCTCCAACCTGCCTTAGAGTCCGCCTTGGTTCTAACCCCTTTCCTCAACTTGGGAGAACGCTGCCCTCTAGTAGTGTTCGTCTTCGCTGTGTTGGTAAGGTTTGGGAAGCCTAAGGGCCTTCCCTGGAACTCAACTCGGTGTAGCCAACAGGCTTCTCGTCCGCCCCGGTTCCAAGGTCTTTCCTCCCCTGGGATCTCACGGCCCCCCCAGGAGACGTCACCTTAGGAGCGATGATACGTTTTGGAAGCAAAAGGGACCTGGGGTGCCCTGCCCTGGGAGTGTCCAACTCGCCTCCAGTGCGGCCTTGTTCTAACATCTTCCCACAGCAGGGAACACGCTGCCCCATAGGAAACTTCACTTCAGGTCGGGTTTACGTGGCGGAAGCATAAGGGTCTGGGCCTGCACTTAACGCGCAGTGTGCAACTTGCCTCGCGGGCGCCCCAGGTTCCAAGTCCTTTGCACAGCCGGGAGCCAACTGCCCTTTGGGAATCCTCCCCTGAAGGTCGCGTTCACGTTTTGGAAGCCGCAGCGTCTTTGCGTGCCCTTCACTCAGAGTATCCAACAAGCTTCTAGTCCGCCCTTCTTCTCAAGTCTTCCCTTCACTTGGGAACACACTGCCACTGAGGAGACTTCACCTGAAGCGCGGCTACACGTTTTGCAGTCCAAGGGGCTGGACGGGCAACTGAACTCAGAAGCTCCAACTGCCCTCTAGTCGGCCTTGGTTCTAAGTTCTTTCCTGACATTGGAACACACGGCCGCATAGGCCTCTTGGCCTTCAGAGCGTTTCTACGTGTTGGAAGCAGCAGGGCCTTAGCCTGCCCTTTACTTAGAGCTTGCAACTTGGCGTAGAGTCCGCCTTTGTGCTAAGTGCTTTCCTGGGCTGCATTGGCGAGCACTTCACTCAGAGTCTCCAACCTGCCTTAGAGCCCGCCTTGGTTCTAACCCCTTTCCTCAACTTGGGAGAACGCTGCCCTCTAGTAGTGTTCGTCTTCGCTGCGTTGCTAAGTTTTGGGAAGCCTAAGGGCCTTCCCTGGAACTCAACTCGGTGTAGCCAACAGGCTTCTCGTCCGCCCCGGTTCTAAGGTCTTTCCTCCCCTGGGATCTCACGGCCCCCCCAGGAGACGTCACCTTAGGAGCGATGATACGTTTTGGAAGCAAAAGGGACCTGGGGTGCCCTGCCCTTGGAGTGCCCAACTCGCCTCCAGTGCGGCCTTGTTCTAACTTCTTTCCACAGCAGGGAACACGCTGCCCCATAGGAAACTTCACTTCAGGTCGGGTTTACGTGGCGGAAGCATAAGGGTCTGGGCCTGCACTTAACGCACAGTGTGCAACTTGCCTCGCGGGCGCCCCAGGTTCCAAGTCCTTTGCACAGCCGGGAGCCAACTGCCCTTTCGGAATCCTCCCCTGACGGTCGCGTTCACGTTTTGGAAGCCGCAGCGTCTTTGCGTGCCCTTAACTCAGAGTATCCAACAAGCTTCTAGTCCGCCCTTCTTCTCAAGTCTTCCCTTCACTTGGGAACACACTGCCACTGAGGAGACTTCACGTGAAGCGCGGCTACACGTTTTGCAGCCCAAGGGGCTGGACGGGCAACTGAATTCAGAAGCTCCAACTGCCCTCTAGTCGGCCTTGGTTCTAAGTTCTTTCCTGACATGGGAACACACGGCCGCATAGGCCTCTTGGCCTTCAGAGCGTTTCTACATGTTGGAAGCAGCAGGGCCTTAGCCTGCCCTTTACTTAGAACTTGCAACTTGGCGTAGAGTCCGCCTTTGTGCTAAGTGCTTTCCTGGGCTGCATTGGCGAGCACTTCACTCAGTGTCTCCAACCTGCCTTAGAGCCCGCCTTGGTTCTACCCCTCTCCTCAACTTGGGAGAACGCTGCCCTCTAGTAGTGTTCGTCTTCGCTGCGTTGCTAAGGTTTGGGAAGCCTAAGGGCCTTCCCTGGAACTCAACTCGGTGTAGCCAACAGGCTTCTCGTCCGCCCCGGTTCTAAGGTCTTTCCTCCCCTGGGATCTCACGGCCCCCCCAGGAGACGTCACCTTAGGAGCGATGATACGTTTTGGAAGCAAAAGGGACCTGGGGTGCCCTGCCCTGGGAGTGTCCAACTCGCCTCCAGTGCGGCCTTGTTCTAACTTCTTTCCACAGCAGGGAACACGCTGCCCCATAGGAAACTTCACTTCAGGTTGGGTTTACGTGGCGGAAGCATAAGGGTCTGGGCCTGCACTTAACGCACAGTGTGCAACTTGCCTCGCGGGCGCCCCAGGTTCCAAGTCCTTTGCACAGCCGGGAGCCAACTGCCCTTTGGGAATCCTCCCCTGAAGGTCGCGTTCACGTTTTGGAAGCCGCAGCGTCTTTGCGTGCCCTTAACTCAGAGTATCCAACAAGCTTCTAGTCCGCCCTTCTTCTCAAGTCTTCCCTTCACTTGGGAACACACTGCCACTGAGGAGACTTCACCTGAAGCGCGGCTACACGTTTTGCAGCCCAAGGGGCTGGACGGGCAACTGAACTCAGAAGCTCCAACTGCCCTCTAGTCGGCCTTGGTTCTAAGTTCTTTCCTGACATGGGAACACACGGCCGCATAGGCCTCTTGGCCTTCAGAGCGTTTCTACATGTTGGAAGCAGCAGGGCCTTAGCCTGCCCTTTACTTAGAGCTTGCAACTTGGCGTAGAGTCCGCCTTTGTGCTTAGTGCTTTCCTGGGCTGCATTGGCGAGCACTTCACTCAGAGTCTCCAACCTGCCTTAGAGCCCGCCTTGGTTCTAAACCCTTTCCTCAACTTGGGAGAACGCTGCCCTCTAGTAGTGTTCGTCATCGCTGCATTGCTAAGGTTTGGGAAGCCTAAGGGCCTTCCCTGGAACTCAACTCGGTGTAGCCAACATGCTTCTCGTCCGCCCCGGTTCTAATGTCTTTCCTCCCCTGGGATCTCACGGCCCCCCCAGGAGACGTCACCTTAGGAGCGATGATACGTTTTGGAAGCAAAAGGGACCTGGGGTGCCCTGCCCTGGGAGTGTCCAACTCGCCTCCAGTGCGCCCTTGTTCTAACTTCTTTCCACAGCAGGGAACATGCTGCCCCATAGGAAACTTCACTTCAGGTCGGGTTTACGTGGCGGAAGCATAAGGGTCTGGGCCTGCACTTAACGCGCAGTGTGCAACTTGCCTCGCGGGCGCCCCAGGTTCCAAGTCCTTTGCACAGCCGGGAGCCAACTGCCCTTTGGGAATCCTCCCCTGAAGGTCGCGTTCACGTTTTGGAAGCCGCAGCGTCTTTGCGTGCCCTTAACTCAGAGTATCCAACAAGCTTCTAGTCCGCCCTTCTTCTCAAGTCTTCCCTTCACTTGGGAACACACTGCCACTGAGGAGACTTCACCTGAAGCGCGGCTTCACGTTTTGCAGCCCAAGGGGCTGGACGGGCAACTTAACTCAGAAGCTCCAACTGCCCTCTAGTCAGCCTTGGTTCTAAGTTCTTTCCTGACATGGGAACACACGGCCGCATAGGCCTCTTGGCCTTCAGAGCGTTTCTACGTGTTGGAAGCAGCAGGGCCTTAGCCTGCCCTTTACTTAGAGCTTGCAACTTGGCGTAGAGTCCGCCTTTGTGCTAAGTGCTTTCCTGGGCTGCATTGGCGAGCACTTCACTCAGAGTATCCAACCTGCCTTAGAGCCCGCCTTCGTTCTAACCCCTTTCCTCAACTTGGGAGAACGCTGCCTTCTAGTAGTGTTCGTCTTCGCTGCGTTGGTAAGGTTTGGGAAGCCTAAGGGCCTTCCCTGGAACTCAACTCGGTGTAGCCAGCAGGCTTCTCATCCGCCCCGGTTCTAAGGTCTTTCCTCCCCTGGGATCTCACGGCCCCCCCAGGAGACGTCACCTTAGGAGCGATGATACGTTTTGGAAGCAAAAGGGACCTTTGGTGCCCTGCCCTGGGAGTGTCCAACTCGCCTCCAGTGCGGCCTTGTTCTAACTTCTTTCCACAGCAGGAAACACGCTGCCCCATAGGAAACTTCACTTCAGGTCGGGTTTACGTGGCGGAAGCATAAGGGACTAGGCCTGCACTTAACGCGCAGTGTGCAACTTGCCTCGCGGGCGCCCCAGGTTCCAAGTCCTTTGCACAGCCGGGAGCCAACTGCCCTTTGGGAATCCTCCCCTGAAGGTCGCGTTCACGTTTTGGAAGCCGCAGCGTCTTTGCGTGCCCTTCACTCAGAGTATCCAACAAGCTTCTAGTCCGCCCTTCTTCTCAAGTCTTCCCTTCACTTGGGAACACACTGCCACTGAGGAGACTTCACCTGAAGCGCGGCTACACGTTTTGCAGCCCAAGGGGCAGGACGGGCAACTGAACTCAGAAGCTACAACTGCCCTCTAGTCGGCCTTGGTTCTAAGTTCTTTCCTGACATGGGAACACACGGCCGCATAGGCCTCTTGGCCTTCAGAGCGTTTCTACGTGTTGGAAGCAGCAGGGCCTTAGCCTGCCCTTTACTTAGAGCTTGCAACTTGGCGTAGAGTCCGCCTTTGTGCTAAGTGCTTTCCTGGGCTGCATTGGCGAGCACTTCACTCAGAGTCTCCAACCTGCCTTAGAGTCCGCCTTGGTTCTAACCCCTTTCCTCAACTTGGGAGAACGCTGCCCTCTAGTAGTGTTCGTCTTCGCTGCGTTGGTAAGGTTTGGGAAGCCTAAGGGCCTTCCCTGGAACTCAACTCGGTGTAGCCAACAGGCTTCTCGTCCGCCCCGGTTCTAAGGTCTTTCCTCCCCTGGGATCTCACGGCCCCCCCAGGAGACGTCACCTTAGGAGCGATGATACGTTTTGGAAGCAAAAGGGAACTGGGGTGCCCTGCCCTGGGAGTGTCCAACTCGCCTCCAGTGCGGCCTTGTTCTAACTTCTTTCCACAGCAGGGAACACGCTGCCCCATAGGAAACTTCACTTCAGGTCGAGTTTACGTGGCGGAAGCATAAGGGTCTGGGCCTGCACTTAACGCGCAGTGTGCAACTTGCCTCGCGGGCGCCCCAGGTTCCAACTCCTTTGCACAGCCGGGAGCCAACTGCCCTTTGGGAATCCTCCCCTGAGGGTCGCGTTCACGTTTTGGAAGCCGCAGCGTCTTTGCGTGCCCTTAACTCAGAGTATCCAACAAGCTTCTAGTCCGCCCTTCTTCTCAAGTCTTCCCTTCACTTGGGAACACACTGCCACTGAGGAGACTTCACCTGAAGCGCGGCTACACGTTTTGCAGCCCAAGGGGCTGGACGGGCAACTGAACTCAGAAGCTACAACTGCCCTCTAGTCGGCCTTGGTTCTAAGTTCTTTCCTGACATGGGAACACACGGCCGCATAGGCCTCTTGGCCTTCAGAGCGTTTCTACGTGTTGGAAGCAGCAGGGACTTAGCCTGCCCTTTACTTAGAGCTTGCAACTTGGCGTAGAGTCCGCCTTTGTGCTAAGTGCTTTCCTGGGCTGCATTGGCGAGCACTTCACTCAGTGTCTCCAACCTGCCTTAGAGCCCGCCTTGGTTCTAACCCCTTTCCTCAACTTGGGAGAACGCTGCCCTCTAGTAGTGTTCGTCTTCGCTGCGTTGCTAAGGTTTGGGAATCCTAAGGGCCTTCCCTGGAACTCAACTCGGTGTAGCCAACAGGCTTCTCGTCCGCCCCGGTTCTAAGGTCTTTCCTCCCCTGGGATCTCACGGCCCCCCCAGGAGACGTCACCTTAGGAGCGATGATACGTTTTGGAAGCAAAAGGGACCTGGGGTGCCCTGCCCTGGGAGTGTCCAACTCGCCTCCAGTGCGGCCTTGTTCTAACTTCTTTCCACAGCAGGGAACACGCTGCACCATAGGAAACTTCACTTCAGGTCGGGTTTACGTGGCGGAAGCATAAGGGTCTGGGCCTGCACTTAACGCACAGTGTGCAACTTGCCTCGCGGGCGCCCCAGGTTCCAAGTCCTTTGCACAGCCGGGAGCCAACTGCCCTTTGGGAATCCTCCCCTGAAGGTCGCGTTCACGTTTTGGAAGCCGCAGCGTCTTTGCGTGCCCTTATCTCAGAGTATCCAACAAGCTTATAGCCCGCCCTTCTTCTCAAGTCTTCCCTTCACTTGGGAACACACTGCCACTGAGGAGACTTCACCTGAAGCGCGGCTACAGGTTTTGCAGCCCAAGGGGCTGGACGGGCAACTGAACTCAGAAGCTCCAACTGCCCTCTAGTCGGCCTTGGTTCTAAGTTCTTTCCTGACATGGGAACACACGGCCGCATAGGCCTCTTGGCCTTCAGAGCGTTTCTACGTGTTGGAAGCAGCAGGGCCTTAGCCTGCCCTTTACTTAGAGCTTGCAACTTGGCGTAGAGTCCGCCTTTGTGCTTAGTGCTTTCCTGGGCTGCATTGGCGAGCACTTCACTCAGAGTCTCCAACGTGCCTTAGAGCCCGCCTTGGTTCTAAACCCTTTCCTCAACTTGGGAGAACGCTGCCCTCTAGTAGTGTTCGTCATCGCTGCGTTGCTAAGGTTTGGGAAGCCTAAGGGCCTTCCCTGGAACTCAACTCGGTGTAGCCAACAGGCTTCTCGTCCGCCCCGGTTCTAATGTCTTTCCTCCCCTGGGATCTCACGGCCCCCCCAGGAGACGTCACCTTAGGAGCGATGATACGTTTTGGAAGCAAAAGGGACCTGGGGTGCCCTGCCCTGGGAGTGTCCAACTCGCCTCCAGTGCGGCCTTGTTCTAACTTCTTTCCACAGCAGGGAACATGCTGCCCCATAGGAAACTTCACTTCAGGTCGGGTTTACGTGGCGGAAGCATAAGGGTCTGGGCCTGCACTTAACGCGCAGTGTGCAACTTGCCTCGCGGGTGCCCCAGGTTCAAAGTCCTTTGCACAGCCGGGAGCCAACTGCCCTTTGGGAATCCTCCCCTGAAGGTCGCGTTCACGTTTTGGAAGCCGCAGCGTCTTTGCGTGCCCTTAACTCAGAGTATCCAACAAGCTTCTAGTCCGCCCTTCTTCTCAAGTCTTCCCTTCACTTGGGAACACACTGCCACTGAGGAGACTTCACCTGAAGCGCGGCTTCACGTTTTACAGCCCAAGGGGCTGGACGGGCAACTTAACTCAGAAGCTCCAACTGCCCTCTAGTCAGCCTTGGTTCTAAGTTCTTTCCTGACATGGGAACACACGGCCGCATAGGCCTCTTGGCCTTCAGAGCGTTTCTACGTGTTGGAAGCAGCAGGGCCTTAGCCTGCCCTTTACTTAGAGCTTGCAACTTGGCGTAGAGTCCGCCTTTGTGCTAAGTGCTTTCCTGGGCTGCATTGGCGAGCACTTCACTCAGAGTCTCCAACCTGCCTTAGAGCCCGCCTTCGTTCTAACCCCTTTCCTCAAATTGGGAGAACGCTGCCCTCTAGTAGTGTTCGTCTTCGCTGCGTTGGTAAGGTTTGGGAAGCCTAAGGGCCTTCCCTGGAACTCAACTCGGTGTAGCCAGCAGGCTTCTCATCCGCCCCGGTTCTAAGGTCTTTCCTCCCCTGGGATCTCACGGCCCCCCAAGGAGACGTCACCTTAGGAGCGATGATACGTTTTGGAAGCAAAAGGGACCTTTGGTGCCCTGCCCTGGGAGTGTCCAACTCGCCTCCAGTGCGGCCTTGTTCTAACTTCTTTCCACAGCAGGGAACACGCTGCCCCATAGGAAACTTCACTTCAGGTCGGGTTTTACGTGGCGGAAGCATAAGGGTCTGGGCCTGCACTTAACGCGCAGTGTGCAACTTGCCTCGCGGGCGCCCCAGGTTCCAAGTCCTTTGCACAGCCAGGAGCCAACTGCCCTTTGGGAATCCTCCCCTGAAGGTCGCGTTCACGTTGTGGAAGCCGCAGCGTCTTTGCGTGCCCTTAACTCAGAGTATCCAACAAGCTTCTAGTCCGCCCTTCTTCTCAAGTCTTCCCTTCACTTGGGAACACACTGCCACTGAGGAGACTTCACCTGTAGCGCGGCTACACGTTTTGCAGCCCAAGGGGCTGGAAGGGCAACTTAACTCAGAAGCTCCAACTGCCCTCTAGTCGGCCTTGGTTCTAAGTTCTTTCCTGACATGGGAACACACGGCCGCATAGGCCTCTTGGCCTTCAGAGCGTTTCTACGTGTTGGAAGCAGCAGGGCCTTAGCCTGCCCTTTACTTAGAGCTTGCAACTTGGCGTAGAGTCCGCCTTTGTGCTAAGTGCTTTCCTGGGCTGCATTGGCGAGCACTTCACTCAGAGTCTCTGACCTGCCTTAGAGTCCGCCTTGGTTCTAACCCCTTTCCTCAACTTGGGAGAACGCTGCCCTCTAGTAGTGTACGTCTTCACTGCGTTGCTAAGGCTTGGGAAGCCTAAGGGCCTTCCCTGGAACTCAACTCGGTGTAGCCAACAGGCTTCTCGTCCGCCCCGGTTCTAAGGTCTTTCCTCCCCTGGGATCTCACGGCCCCCCCAGGAGACGTCACCTTAGGAGCGATGATACGTTTTGGAAGCAAAAGTGACCTGGGGTTCCCTGCCCTGGGAGTGTCCAACTCGCCTCCAGTGCGGCTTTGTTCTAACTTCTTTCCACAGCAGGGAACACGCTGCCCCATAGGAAACTTCACTTCAGGTCGGGTTTTACGTGGCAGAAGCATAAGGGTCTGGGCCTGCACTTAACGCGTGTGTGCAACTTGCCTCACGGGCGCCCCAGGTTCCAACTCCTTTGCATAGCCGGGAGCCAACTGCCCTTTGGGAATCCTCCCCTGAAGGTCGCGTTCACGTTTTGGAAGCCGCAGCCTCTTTGCGTGCCCTTAACACAGAGTATCCAACAAGCTTCTAGTCCGCCCTTCTTCTCAAGTCTTCCCTTCACTTGGGAACACACTGCCACTGAGGAGACTTCACCTGAGGCGCGGCTACACGTTTTGCAGCCCAAGGGGCTGGACGGGCAACTTAACTCAGAAGCTCCAACTGCCCTCTAGTCGGCCTTGGTTCTAAGTTCTTTCCTGACATGGGAACACACGGCCGCATAGGCCTCTTGGCCTTCAGAGCGTTTCTACGTGTTGGAAACAGCAGGGCCTTAGCCTGCCCTTTACTTAGAGCTTGCAACTTGGCGTAGAGTGCGCCTTTGTGCTAAGTGCTTTCCTGGGCTGCATTGGCGAGCACTTCCCTCAGAGTCTCCAACCTGCCTTAGAGTCCGCCTTGGTTCTAACCCCTTTCCTCAACTTGGGAGAACGCTGCCCTCTAGTAGTGTTCGTCTTCGCTGCGTTGCTAAGGTTTGGGAAGCCTAAGGGCCTTCCCTGGAACTCAACTCGGTGTAGCCAACAGGCTTCTCGTCCGCCCCGGTTCTAAGGTCTTTCCTCCCCTGGGATCTCACGGCCCCCCCAGGAGACGT
Source organism: Meles meles (assembly GCF_922984935.1). Lineage (NCBI taxonomy): Eukaryota > Metazoa > Chordata > Mammalia > Carnivora > Mustelidae > Meles > Meles meles. Next base: position 999,074 of record NW_025721606.1, read on the forward strand.
CACCTTAGGAGCGATGATACATTTTGGAAGCAAAAGGGACCTGGGGTGCCCTGCCCTGGGAGTGTCCAACTCGCCTCCAGTGCGGCCTTGTTCTAACTTCTTTCCACAGCAGGGAACACGCTGCCCCATAGGAAACTTCACTTCAGGTCGGGTTTTACGTGGCGGAAGCATAAGGGTCTGGGCCTGCACTTAACGCGCAGTGTGCAACTTGCCTCGCGGGCGCCCCTGGTTCCAAGTCCTTTGCACAGCCGGGAGCCAACTGCCCTTTGGGAATCCTCCCCTGAAGGTCGCGTTCACGTTTTGGAAGCCGCAGCGTCTTTGCGTGCCCTTAACACAGAGTATCCAACAAGCTTCTAGTCCGCCCTTCTTCTCAAGTCTTCCCTTCACTTGGGAACACCCTGCCACTGAGGAGACTTCACCTGAAGCGCGGCTACACGTTTTGCAGCCCAAGGGGCTGGACGGGCAACTGAACTCAGAATCTCCAACTGCCCTCTAGTCGGCCTTGGTTCTAAGTTCTTTCCTGACATGGGAACACACGGCCGCATAGGCCTCTTGGCCTTCAGAGCGTTTCTACGTGTTGGAAGCAGCATGGCCTTAGCCTGCCCTTTACTTAGAGCTTGCAACTTGGCGTAGAGTCCGCCTTTGTGCTAAGTGCTTTCCTGGGCTGCATTGGCGAACGCTTCACTCCGAGTCTCCAACCTACCTTAGAGTCCGCCTTGGTTCTAACCCCTTTCCTCAACTTGGGAGAACGCTGCCCTCTAGTAGTGTTCGTCTTCGCTGCGTTGGTAAGGTTTGGGAAGCCTAAGGGCCTTCCCTGGAACTCAACTCGGTGTAGCCAACAGGCTTCTCGTCCGGCCCGGTTCCAAGGTCTTTCCTCCCCTGGGATCTCACAGCCCACCCAGGAGACGTCACCTTAGGAGCGATGATACGTTTTGGAAGCAAAAGGGACCTGGGGTGCCCTGCCCTGGGAGTGTCCAACTCGCCTCCAGTGCGGCCTTGTTCTAACTTCTTTCCACAGCAGGGAACACGCTGCCCCATAGGAAACTTCGCTTCAGTTCGGGTTTACGTGGCAGAAGCATAAGGGTCTGGGCCTGCACTTAACGCGCAGTGTGCCACTTGCCTCACGGGCGCCCCTGGTTCCAACTCCTTGCACAGCCGGGAGCCAACTGCCCTTTGGGAATCCTCCCCTGAAGGTCGCGTTCACGTTGTGGAAGCCGCAGCGTCTTTGCGTGCCCTTAACTCAGAGTTTCCAACAAGCTTCTAGTCCGCCCTTCTTCTCAAGTCTTCCCTTCACTTGGGAACACCGTGCCACTGAGGAGACTTCACCTGAAGCGCGGCTACACGTTTTGCAGCCCAAGGGGCTGGACGGGCAACTTAACTCAGAAGCTCCAACTGCCCTCTAGTCGGCCTTGGTTCTAAGGTCTTTCCTGACATTGGAACACACGGCTGCATAGGCCTCTTGGCCTTCAGAGCGTTTCTACGTGTTGGAAGCAGCAGGGCCTTAGCCTGCCCTTTACTTAGAGCTTGCAACTTGGCGTAGAGTCCGCCTTTGTGCTAAGTGCTTTCCTGGGCTGCATTGGCGAGCACTTCACTCAGAGTCTCCAACCTGCCTTAGAGTCCGCCTTGGTTCTAACCCCTTTCCTCAACTTGGGAGAACGCTGCCCTCTAGTAGTGTTCGTCTTCGCTGCGTTGGTTAGGTTTGGGAAGCCTAAGGGCCTTCCCTGGAACTCAACTCGGTGTAGCCAACAGGCTTCTCGTCCGCCCCGGTTCTAAGGTCTTTCCTCCCCTGGGATCTCACGGCCCCCCCAGGAGACGTCACCTTAGGAGCGATGATACGTTTTGGAAGCAAAAGGGACCTGGGGTGCCCTGCCCTGGGAGTGTCCGACTCGCCTCCAGTGCGGCCTTGTTCTAACTTCTTTCCACCGCAGGGAAAACGCTGCCCCATAGGAATCTTCACTTCAGGTCGGGTTTTACGTGGCGGAAGCATAAGGGTCTGGGCCTGCACTTAACGCGCAGTGTGCAACTTGCCTCACGGGCGCCCCAGGTTCCAAGTCCTTTGCACAGCCGGGAGCCAACTGCCCTTTGGGAATCCTCCCCTGAAGGTCGCGTTCACGTTTTGGAAGCCGCAGCGTCTTTGCGTGCCCTTCACTCAGAGTATCCAACAAGCTTCTAGTCCGCCCTTCTTCTCAAGTCTTCCCTTCACTTGGGAACACACTGCCACTGAGGAGACTTCACCTGAAGCGCGGCTACACGTTTTGCAGCCCAAGGGGCTGGACGGGCAACTGAACTCAGAAGCTCCAACTGCCCTCTAGTCGGCCTTGGTTCTAAGTTCTTTCCTGACATGGGAACACACGGCCGCATAGGCCTCTTGGCCTTCAGAGCGTTTCTACGTGTTGGAAGCAGCAGGGCCTTAGCCTGCCCTTTACTTAGAGCTTGCAACTTGGCGTAGAGTCCGCCTTTGTGCTAAGTGCTTTCCTGGGCTGCATTGGCGAGCACTTCACTCAGAGTCTCCAACCTGCCTTAGAGTCCGCCTTGGTTCTAACCCCTTTCCTCAACTTGGGAGAACACTGCCCTCTAGTAGTGTTCGTCTTCGCTGCGTTGGTAAGGTTTGGGAAGCCTAAGGGCCTTCCCTGGAACTCAACTCGGTGTAGCCAACAGGCTTCTCGTCCGCCCCGGTTCTAAGGTCTTTCCTCCCCTGGGATCTCACGCCCCCCCCAGGAGACGTCACCTTAGGAGCGATGATACGTTTTGGAAGCAAAAGGGACCTGGGGTGCCCTGCCCTGGGAGTGTCCAACTGGCCTCCAGTGCGGCCTTGTTCTAACTTCTTTCCACAGCAGGGAACACGCTGCCCCATAGGAAACTTCACTTCAGGTCGAGTTTACGTGGCGGAAGCATAAGGGTCTGGGCCTGCACTTAACGCGCAGTGTGCAACTTGCCTCGCGGGCGCCCCAGATTCCAAGTCCTTTGCACAGCCGGGAGCCAACTGCCCTTTGGGAATCCTCCCCTGAGGGTCGCGTTCACGTTTTGGAAGCCGCAGCGTCTTTGCGTGCCCTTAACTCAGAGTATCCAACAAGCTTGTAGTTCGCCCTTCTTCTCAAGTCTTCCCTTCACTTGGGAACACCCTGCCACTGAGGAGACTTCACGTGAAGCGCGGCTCCACGTTTTGCAGCCCAAGGGGCTGGACGGGCAACTGAACTCAGAAGCTCCAACTGCCCTCTAGTCGGCCTTGGTTCTAAGTTCTTTCCTGACATGGGAACACACGGCCGCATAGGCCTCTTGGCCTTCAGAGAGTTTCTACGTGATGGAAGCAGCAGGGCCTTAGCCTGCCCTTTACTTAGAGCTTGCAACTTGGCGTAGAGTCCGCCTTTGTGCTAAGTGCTTTCCTGGGCTGCATTGGCGAGCACTTCACTCAGAGTCTCCAACCTGCCTTAGAGTCCGCCTTGTTTCTAACCCCTTTCCTCAACTTGGGAGAACACTGCCCTCTAGTAGTGTTCGTCTTCGCTGCGTTGGTAAGGTTTGGGAAGCCTAAGGGCCTTCCCTGGAACTCAACGCGGTGTAGCCAACAGGCTTCTCGTCCGCCCCGGTTCCAAGGTCTTTCCTCCCCTGGGATCTCACGGCCCCCCCAGGAGACGTCACCTTAGGAGCGATGATACGTTTTGGAAGCAAAAGGGACCTGGGGTGCCCTGCCCTGGGAGTGTCCAACTCGCCTCCAGTGCGGCCTTGTTCTAACTTCTTTCCACAGCAGGGAACACGCTGCCCCATAGGAAACTTCACTTCAGGTCGAGTTTGCGTGGCGGAAGCATAAGGGTCTGTGCCTGCACTTAACGCGCAGTGTGCAACTTGCCTCGCGGGCGCCCCAGGTTCCAAGTCCTTTGCACAGCCGGGAGCCAACTGCCCTTTGGGAATCCTCCCCTGAGGGTCGCGTTCACGTTTTGGAAGCCGCAGCGTCTTTGCGTGCCCTTAACTCAGAGTATCCAACAAGCTTCTAGTCCGCCCTTCTTCTCAAGTCTTCCCTTCACTTGGGAACACCCTGCCACTGAGGAGACTTCACGTGAAGCGCGGCTACACGTTTTGCAGACCAAGGGGCTGGACGGGCAACTTAACTCAGAAGCTCCAACTGCCCTCTAGTCGGCCTTGGTTCTAAGTTCTTTCCTGACATGGGAACACACGGCCGCATAGGCCTCTTGGCCTTCAGAGCGTTTCTACGTGTTGGAAGCAGCAGGGCCTTAGCCTGCCCTTTACTTAGAGCTTGCAACTTGGCGTAGAGTCCGCCTTTGTGCTAAGTGCTTTCCTGGGCTGCATTGGCGAGCACTTCACTCAGAGTCTCCAACCTGCCTTAGAGTCCGCCTTGGTTCTAACCCCTTTCCTCAACTTGGGAGAACACTGCCCTCTAGTAGTGTTCGTCTTCGCTGCGTTGGTAAGGTTTGGGAAGCCTAAGGGCCTTCCCTGGAACTCAACGCGGTGTAGCCAACAGGCTTCTCGTCCGCCCCGGTTCCAAGGTCTTTCCTCCCCTGGGATCTCACGGCCCCCCCAGGAGACGTCACCTTAGGAGCGATGATACGTTTTGGAAGCAAAAGGGACCTGGGGTGCCCTGCCCTGGGAGTGTCCAACTGGCCTCCAGTGCGGCCTTGTTCTAACTTCTTTCCACAGCAGGGAACACGCTGCCCCATAGGAAACTTCACTTCAGGTCGAGTTTACGTGGCGGAAGCATAAGGGTCTGGGCCTGCACTTAACGCGCAGTGTGCAACTTGCCTCGCGGGCGCCCCAGGTTCCAAGTCCTTTGCACAGCCGGGAGCCAACTGCCCTTTGGGAATCCTCCCCTGAGGGTCGCGTTCACGTTTTGGAAGCCGCAGCGTCTTTGCGTGCCCTTAACTCAGAGTATCCAACAAGCTTGTAGTTCGCCCTTCTTCTCAAGTCTTCCCTTCACTTGGGAACACCCTGCCACTGAGGAGACTTCACGTGAAGCGCGGCTCCACGTTTTGCAGCCCAAGGGGCTGGACGGGCAACTGAATTCAGAAGCTCCAACTGCCCTCTAGTCGGCCTTGGTTCTAAGTTCTTTCCTGACATGGGAACACACGGCCGCATAGGCCTCTTGGCCTTCAGAGAGTTTCTACGTGATGGAAGCAGCAGGGCCTTAGCCTGCCCTTTACTTAGAGCTTGCAACTTGGCGTAGAGTCCGCCTTTGTGCTAAGTGCTTTCCTGGGCTGCATTGGCGAGCACTTCACTCAGAGTCTCCAACCTGCCTTAGAGTCCGCCTTGGTTCTAACCCCTTTCCTCAACTTGGGAGAACACTGCCCTCTAGTAGTGTTCGTCTTCGCTGCGTTGGTAAGGTTTGGGAAGCCTAAGGGCCTTCCCTGGAACTCAACGCGGTGTAGCCAACAGGCTTCTCGTCCGCCCCGGTTCCAAGGTCTTTCCTCCCCTTGGATCTCACGGCCCCCCCAGGAGACGTCACCTTAGGAGCGATGATACGTTTTGGAAGCAAAAGGGACCTGGGGTGCCCTGCCCTGGGAGTGTCCAACTCGCCTCCAGTGCGGCCTTGTTCTAACTTCTTTCCACAGCAGGGAACACGCTGCCCCATAGGAAACTTCACTTCAGGTCGAGTTTACGTGGCGGAAGCATAAGGGTCTGGGCCTGCACTTAACGCGCAGTGTGCAACTTGCCTCGCGGGCGCCCCAGGTTCCAAGTCCTTTGCACAGCCGGGAGCCAACTGCCCTTTGGGAATCCTCCCCTGAGGGTCGCGTTCACGTTTTGGAAGCCGCAGCGTCTTTGCGTGCCCTTAACTCAGAGTATCCAACAAGCTTCTAGTCCGCCCTTCTTCTCAAGTCTTCCCTTCACTTGGGAACACCCTGCCACTGAGGAGACTTCACCTGAACCGCGGCTACACGTTTTGCAGCCCAAGGGGCTGGACGGGCAACTGAACTCAGAAGCTCCAACTGCCCTCTAGTCGGCCTTGGTTCTAAGTTCTTTCCTGACATGGGAACACACGGCCGCATAGGCCTCTTGGCCTTCAGAGCGTTTCTACGTGTTGGAAGCAGCAGGGCCTTAGCCTGCCCTTTACTTAGAGCTTGCAACTTGGCGTAGAGTCCGCCTTTGTGCTAAGTGCTTTCCTGGGCTGCATTGGCGAGCACTTCACTCAGAGTCTCCAACCTGCCTTAGAGTCCGCCTTGGTTCTAACCCCTTTCCTCAACTTGGGAGAACACTGCCCTCTAGTAGTGTTCGTCTTCGCTGCGTTGGTAAGGTTTGGGAAGCCTAAGGGCCTTCCCTGGAACTCAACGCGGTGTAGCCAACAGGCTTCTCGTCCGCCCCGGTTCCAAGGTCTTTCCTCCCCTGGGATCTCACGGCCCCCCCAGGAGACGTCACCTTAGCAGCGATGATACGTTTTGGAAGCAAAAGTGACCTGGGGTGCCCTGCCCTGGGAGTGTCCAACTCGCCTCCAGTGCGGTCTTGTTCTAACTTCTTTCCACAGCAGGGAACACGCTGCCCCATAGGAAACTTCACTTCAGGTCGAGTTTACGTGGCGGAAGCATAAGGGTCTGGGCCTGCACTTAACGCGCAGTGTGCAACTTGCCTCGCGGGCGCCCCAGGTTCCAAGTCCTTTGCACAGCCGGGAGCCAACTGCCCTTTGGGAATCCTCCCCTGAGGGTCGCGTTCATGTTTTGGAAGCCGCAGCGTCTTTGCGTGCCCTTAACTCAGAGTATCCAACAAGCTTCTAGTCCGCCCTTCTTCTCAAGTCTTCCCTTCACTTGGGAACACCCTGCCACTGAGGAGACTTCACCTGAAGCGCGGCTACACGTTTTGCAGCCCAAGGGGCTGGACGGGCAACTTAACTCAGAAGCTCCAACTGCCCTCTAGTCGGCCTTGGTTCTAAGTTCTTTCCTGACATGGGAACACACGGCCGCATAGGCCTCTTGGCCTTCAGAGCGTTTCTACGTGTTGGAAGCAGCAGGGCCTTAGCCTGCCCTTTACTTAGAGCTTGCAACTTGGCGTAGAGTCCGCCTTTGTGCTAAGTGCTTTCCTGGGCTGCATTGGCGAGCACTTCACTCAGAGTCTCCAACCTGCCTTAGAGTCCGCCTTGGTTCTAACCCCTTTCCTCAACTTGGGAGAACACTGCCCTCTAGTAGTGTTCGTCTTCGCTGCGTTGGTAAGGTTTGGGAAGCCTAAGGGCCTTCCCTGGAACTCAACTCGGTGTAGCCAACAGGCTTCTCGTCCGCCCCGGTTCTAAGGTCTTTCCTCCCCTGGGATCTCACGGCCCCCCCAGGAGACGTCACCTTAGGAGCGATGATACGTTTTGGAAGCAAAAGGGACCTGGGGTGCCCTGCCCTGGGAGTGTCCAACTGGCCTCCAGTGCGGCCTTGTTCTAACTTCTTTCCACAGCAGGGAACACGCTGCCCCATAGGAAACTTCACTTCAGGTCGAGTTTACGTGGCGGAAGCATAAGGGTCTGGGCCTGCACTTAACGCGCAGTGTGCAACTTGCCTCGCGGGCGCCCCAGATTCCAAGTCCTTTGCACAGCCGGGAGCCAACTGCCCTTTGGGAATCCTCCCCTGAGGGTCGCGTTCACGTTTTGGAAGCCGCAGCGTCTTTGCGTGCCCTTAACTCAGAGTATCCAACAAGCTTGTAGTTCGCCCTTCTTCTCAAGTCTTCCCTTCACTTGGGAACACCCTGCCACTGAGGAGACTTCACGTGAAGCGCGGCTCCACGTTTTGCAGCCCAAGGGGCTGGACGGGCAACTGAACTCAGAAGCTCCAACTGCCCTCTAGTCGGCCTTGGTTCTAAGTTCTTTCCTGACATGGGAACACACGGCCGCATAGGCCTCTTGGCCTTCAGAGAGTTTCTACGTGATGGAAGCAGCAGGGCCTTAGCCTGCCCTTTACTTAGAGCTTGCAACTTGGCGTAGAGTCCGCCTTTGTGCTAAGTGCTTTCCTGGGCTGCATTGGCGAGCACTTCACTCAGAGTCTCCAACCTGCCTTAGAGTCCGCCTTGTTTCTAACCCCTTTCCTCAACTTGGGAGAACACTGCCCTCTAGTAGTGTTCGTCTTCGCTGCGTTGGTAAGGTTTGGGAAGCCTAAGGGCCTTCCCTGGAACTCAACGCGGTGTAGCCAACAGGCTTCTCGTCCGCCCCGGTTCCAAGGTCTTTCCTCCCCTGGGATCTCACGGCCCCCCCAGGAGACGTCACCTTAGGAGCGATGATACGTTTTGGAAGCAAAAGGGACCTGGGGTGCCCTGCCCTGGGAGTGTCCAACTCGCCTCCAGTGCGGCCTTGTTCTAACTTCTTTCCACAGCAGGGAACACGCTGCCCCATAGGAAACTTCACTTCAGGTCGAGTTTGCGTGGCGGAAGCATAAGGGTCTGTGCCTGCACTTAACGCGCAGTGTGCAACTTGCCTCGCGGGCGCCCCAGGTTCCAAGTCCTTTGCACAGCCGGGAGCCAACTGCCCTTTGGGAATCCTCCCCTGAGGGTCGCGTTCACGTTTTGGAAGCCGCAGCGTCTTTGCGTGCCCTTAACTCAGAGTATCCAACAAGCTTCTAGTCCGCCCTTCTTCTCAAGTCTTCCCTTCACTTGGGAACACCCTGCCACTGAGGAGACTTCACGTGAAGCGCGGCTACACGTTTTGCAGACCAAGGGGCTGGACGGGCAACTTAACTCAGAAGCTCCAACTGCCCTCTAGTCGGCCTTGGTTCTAAGTTCTTTCCTGACATGGGAACACACGGCCGCATAGGCCTCTTGGCCTTCAGAGCGTTTCTACGTGTTGGAAGCAGCAGGGCCTTAGCCTGCCCTTTACTTAGAGCTTGCAACTTGGCGTAGAGTCCGCCTTTGTGCTAAGTGCTTTCCTGGGCTGCATTGGCGAGCACTTCACTCAGAGTCTCCAACCTGCCTTAGAGTCCGCCTTGGTTCTAACCCCTTTCCTCAACTTGGGAGAACACTGCCCTCTAGTAGTGTTCGTCTTCGCTGCGTTGGTAAGGTTTGGGAAGCCTAAGGGCCTTCCCTGGAACTCAACGCGGTGTAGCCAACAGGCTTCTCGTCCGCCCCGGTTCCAAGGTCTTTCCTCCCCTGGGATCTCACGGCCCCCCCAGGAGACGTCACCTTAGGAGCGATGATACGTTTTGGAAGCAAAAGGGACCTGGGGTGCCCTGCCCTGGGAGTGTCCAACTGGCCTCCAGTGCGGCCTTGTTCTAACTTCTTTCCACAGCAGGGAACACGCTGCCCCATAGGAAACTTCACTTCAGGTCGAGTTTACGTGGCGGAAGCATAAGGGTCTGGGCCTGCACTTAACGCGCAGTGTGCAACTTGCCTCGCGGGCGCCCCAGGTTCCAAGTCCTTTGCACAGCCGGGAGCCAACTGCCCTTTGGGAATCCTCCCCTGAGGGTCGCGTTCACGTTTTGGAAGCCGCAGCGTCTTTGCGTGCCCTTAACTCAGAGTATCCAACAAGCTTGTAGTTCGCCCTTCTTCTCAAGTCTTCCCTTCACTTGGGAACACCCTGCCACTGAGGAGACTTCACGTGAAGCGCGGCTCCACGTTTTGCAGCCCAAGGGGCTGGACGGGCAACTGAATTCAGAAGCTCCAACTGCCCTCTAGTCGGCCTTGGTTCTAAGTTCTTTCCTGACATGGGAACACACGGCCGCATAGGCCTCTTGGCCTTCAGAGAGTTTCTACGTGATGGAAGCAGCAGGGCCTTAGCCTGCCCTTTACTTAGAGCTTGCAACTTGGCGTAGAGTCCGCCTTTGTGCTAAGTGCTTTCCTGGGCTGCATTGGCGAGCACTTCACTCAGAGTCTCCAACCTGCCTTAGAGTCCGCCTTGGTTCTAACCCCTTTCCTCAACTTGGGAGAACACTGCCCTCTAGTAGTGTTCGTCTTCGCTGCGTTGGTAAGGTTTGGGAAGCCGAAGGTCCTTCCCTGGAACTCAATTCGGTGTAGCCAACAGGCTTCTCGTCCGCCCCGGTTCTAAGGTCTTTCCTCCCCTGAGATCTCACGGCCCCCCCAGGAGACGTCACCTTAGGAGCGATGATACGTTTTGGAAGCAAAAGGGACCTGGGGTGCCCTGCCCTGGGAGTGTCCAACTCGCCTCCAGTGCGGCCTTGTTCTAACTTCTTTCCACAGCAGGGAACACGCTGCCCCATAGGAAACTTCACTTCAGGTCGAGTTTACGTGGCGGAAGCATAAGGGTCTGGGCCTGCACTTACCGCGCAGTGTGCAACTTGCCTCGCGGGCGCCCCAGGTTCCAACTCCTTTCCACAGCCGGGAGCCAACTGCCCTTTGGGAATCCTCCCCTGAGGGTCGCGTTCCCGTTTTGGAAGCCGCAGCGTCTTTGCGTGCCCTTAACTCAGAGTATCCAACAAGCTTCTAGTCCGCCCTTCTTCTCAAGTCTTCCCTTCACTTGGGAACACCCTGCCACTGAGGAGACTTCACGTGAAGCGCGGCTCCACGTTTTGCAGCCCAAGGGGCTGGACGGGCAACTTAACTCAGAGGCTCCAACTGCCCTCTAGTCGGCCTTGGTTCTAAGTTCTTTCCTGACATGGGAACACACGGCCGCATAGGCCTCGTGGCCTTCAGAGCGTTTCTACGTGTTGGAAGCAGCAGGGCCTTAGCCTGCCCTTTACTTAGAGCTTGCAACTTGGCGTAGAGTCCGCCTTTGTGCTAAGTGCTTTCCTGGGCTGCATTGGCGAGCACTTCACTCAGAGTCTCCAACCTGCCTTAGAGCCCGCCTTGGTTCTAACCCCTTTCCTCAACTTGGGAGAACGCTGCCCTCTAGTAGTGTTCGTCTTCGCTGCGTTGCTAAGGTTTGGGAAGCCTAAGGGCCTTCCCTGGAACTCAACTCGGTGTACCCAACAGGCTTCTCGTCCGCCCCGGTTCTAAGGTCGTTCCTCCCCTGGGATCTCACGGCCCCCCCAGGAGGCGTCACCTTAGGAGCGATGATACGTTTTGGAAGCAAAAGGGACCTGGGGTGCCCTGCCCTGGGAGTGTCCAACTTGCCTCCAGTGCGGCCTTGTTCTAACTTCTTTCCACAGCAGGGAACACGCTGCCCCATAGGAAACTTCACTTCAGGTCGCGTTTACGTGGTGGAAGCATAAGGGTCTGGGCCTGCACTTAACGCGCAGTGTGCAACTTGCCTCGCGGGCGCCCCAGGTTCCAAGTCCTTTGCACAGCCGGGAGCCAACTGCCCTTTGGGAATCCTCCCCTGAAGGTCGCGTTCACGTTGTGGAAGCCGCAGCGTCTTTGCGTGCCCTTCACTCAGAGTATCCAACAAGCTTCTAATCCGCCCTTCTTCTCAAGTCTTCCCTTCACTTGGGAACACACTGCCACTGAGGAGACTTCACGTGAAGCGCGGCTACACGTTTTGCAGCCCAAGGGGTTGGACGGGCAACTTAACTCAGAAGCTCCAACTGCCCTCTAGTCGGCCTTGGTTCTAAGTTCTTTCCTGACATGGGAACACACGGCCGCATAGGCCTCTTGGCCTTCAGAGCGTTTCTACGTGTTGGAAGCAGCAGGGCCTTAGCCTGCCCTTTACTTAGAGCTTGCAACTTGGCGTAGAGTCCGCCTGTGTGCTAAGTGCTTTCCTGGGCTGCATTGGCGAGCACTTCACTCAGAGTCTCCAACCTGCCTTAGAGTCCGCCTTGGTTCTAACCCCTTTCCTCAACTTGGGAGAACGCTGCCCTCTAGTAGTGTTCGTCTTCGCTGCGTTGGTAAGGTTTGGGAAGCCTAAGGGCCTTCCCTGGAACTCAACTCGGTGTAGCCAACAGGCTTCTCGTCTGCCCCGGTTCCAAGATCTTTCCTCCCCTGGGATCTCACGGCCCCCCCAGGAGACGTCACCTTAGGAGCGATGATACGTTTTGGAAGCAAAAGGGACCTGGGGTGCCCTGCCCTGGGAGTGTCCAACTCGCCTCCAGTGCGGCCTTGTTCTAACTTCTTTCCACAGCAGGGAACACGCTGCCCCATAGGAAACTTCACTTCAGGTCGAGTTTACGTGGCGGAAGCATAAGGGTCTGGGCCTGCACTTAACGCGCAGTGTGCAACTTGCCTCGCGGGCGCCCCAGGTTCCAACTCCTTTGCACAGCCGGGAGCCAACTGCCCTTTGGGAATCCTCCCCTGAGGGTCGCGTTCACGTTTTGGAAGCCGCAGCGTCTTTGCGTGCCCTTAACTCAGAGTATCCAACAAGCTTCTAGTCCGCCCTTCTTCTCAAGTCTTCCCTTCACTTGGGAACACACTGCCACTGAGGAGACTTCACCTGAAGCGCGGCTACACGTTTTGCAGCCCAAGGGGCTGGACGGGCAACTGAACTCAGAAGCTACAACTGCCCACTAGTCGGCCTTGGTTCTAAGTTCTTTCCTGACATGGGAACACACGGCCGCATAGGCCTCTTGGCCTTCAGAGCGTTTCTACGTGTTGGAAGCAGCAGGGCCTTAGCCTGCCCTTTACTTAGAGCTTGCAACTTGGCGTAGAGTCCGCCTTTGTGCTAAGTGCTTTCCTGGGCTGCATTGGCGAGCACTTCACTCAGAGTCTCCAACCTGCCTTAGAGTCCGCCTTGGTTCTAACCCCTTTCCTCAACTTGGGAGAACGCTGCCCTCTAGTAGTGTTCGTCTTCGCTGTGTTGGTAAGGTCTGGGAAGCCTAAGGGCCTTCCCTGGAACTCAACTCGGTGTAGCCCACAGGCTTCTCGTCCGCCCCGGTTCCAAGGTCTTTCCTCCCCTGGGATCTCACGGCCCCCCCAGGAGACGTCACCTTAGGAGCGATGATACGTTTTGGAAGCAAAAGGGACCTGGGATGCCCTGCCCTGGGAGTGTCCAACTCGCCTCCAGTGCGGCCTTGTTCTAACTTCTTCCCACAGCAGGGAACACGCTGCCCCATAGGAAACTTCACTTCAGGTCGGGTTTACGTGACGGAAGCATAAGGGTCTGGGCCTGCACTTAACGCGCAGTGTGCAACTTGCCTCGCGGGCGCCCCAGGTTCCAAGTCCTTTGCACAGCCGGGAGCCAACTGCCCTTTGGGAATCCTCCCCTGAAGGTCGCGTTCACGTTTTGGAAGCCGGAGCGTCTTTGCGTGCCCTTCACTCAGAGTATCCGACAAGCTTCTAGTCCGCCCTTCTTCTCAAGTCTTCCCTTCACTTGGGAACACACTGCCACTGAGGAGACTTCACCTGAAGCGCGGCTACACGTTTTGCAGCCCAAGGGGCTGGACGGGCAACTGAACTCAGAAGCTCCAACTGCCCTCTAGTCGGCCTTGGTTCTAAGTTCTTTCCTGACATGGGAACACACGGCCGCATAGGCCTCTTGGCCTTCAGAGCGTTTCTACGTGTTGGAAGCAGCAGGGCCTTAGCCTGCCCTTTACTTAGAGCTTGCAACTTGGCGTAGAGTCCGCCTTTGTGCTAAGTGCTTTCCTGGGCTGCATTGGCGAGCACTTCACTCAGAGTCTCCAACCTGCCTTAGAGCCCGCCTTGGTTCTAACCCCTTTCCTCAACTTGGGAGAACGCTGCCCTCTAGTAGTGTTCGTCTTCGCTGCGTTGCTAAGGTTTGGGAAGCCTAAGGGCCTTCCCTGGAACTCAACTCGGTGTAGCCAACAGGCTTCTCGTCCGCCCCGGTTCTAAGGTCTTTCCTCCCCTGGGATCTCACGGCCCCCCCAGGAGACGTCACCTTAGGAGCGATGATACGTTTTGGAAGCAAAAGGGACCTGGGGTGCCCTGCCCTGGGAGTGTCCAACTCGCCTCCAGTGCGGCCTTGTTCTAACTTCTTTCCACAGCAGGGAACACGCTGCCCCATAGGAAACTTCACTTAAGGTCGGGTTTACGTGGCGGAAGCTTAAGGGTCTGGGCCTGCACTTAACGCACAGTGTGCAACTTGCCTCGCGGGCGCCCCAGGTTCCAAGTCCTTTGCACAGCCGGGAGCCAACTGCCCTTTGGGAATCCGCCCCTGAAGGTCGCGTTCACGTTTTGGAAGCCGCAGCGTCTTTGCGTGCCCTTAACTCAGAGTATCCAACAAGCTTCTAGTCCGCCCTTCTTCTCAAGTCTTCCCTTCACTTGGGAACACACTGCCACTGAGGAGACTTCACGTGAAGCGCGGCTACACGTTTTGCAGCCCAAGGGGCTGGACGGGCAACTGAACTCAGAAGCTCCAACTGCCCTCTAGTCGGCCTTGGTTCTAAGTTCTTTCCTGACATGGGAACACACGGCCGCATAGGCCTCTTGGCCTTCAGAGCGTTTCTACGTGTTGGAAGCAGCATGGCCTTAGCCTGCCCTTTACTTAGATCTTGCAACTTGGCGTAGAGTCCGCCTTTGTGCTAAGTGCTTTCCTGGGCTGCATTGGCGAGCACTTCACTCAGAGTCTCCAACCTGCCTTAGAGCCCGCCTTGGTTCTAACCCCTTTCCTCAACTTGGGAGAACGCTGCCCTCTAGTAGTGTTCGTCTTCGCTGCGTTGCTAAGGTTTGGGAAGCCTAAGGGCCTTCCCTGGAACTCAACTCGGTGTAGCCAACAGGCTTCACGTCCGCCCCGGTTCTAAGGTCTTTCCTCCCCCGGGATCTCACGGCCCCCCCAGGAGACGTCACCTTAGGAGCGATGATACGTTTTGGAAGCAAAAGGGACCTGGGGTGCCCTGCCCTGGGAGTGTCCAACTCGCCTCCAGTGCGGCCTTGTTCTAACTTCTTTCCACAGCAGGGAACACGCTGCCCCATAGGAAACTTCACTTCAGGTCGGGTTTACGTGGCGGAAGCATAAGGGTCTGGGCCTGCACTTAACGCACAGTGTGCAACTTGCCTCGCGGGCGCCCCAGGTTCCAAGTCCTTTGCACAGCCCGGAGCCAACTGCCCTTTGGGAATCCTCCCCTGAAGGTCGCGTTCACGTTTTGGAAGCCGCAGCGTCTTTGCGTGCCCTTAACTCAGAGTATCCAACAAGCTTCTAGTCCGCCCTTCTTCTCAAGTCTTCCCTTCACTTGGGAACACACTGCCACTGAGGAGACTTCACCTGAAGCGCGGCTACACGTTTTGCAGCCCAAGGGGCTGGACGGGCAACTGAACTCAGAAGCTCCAACTGCCCTCTAGTCGGCCTTGATTCTAAGTTTTTCCTGACATGGGAATACACGGCCGCATAGGCCTCTTGGCCTTCAGAGCGTTTGTACGTGTTGGAAGCAGCAGGGCCTTAGCCTGCCCTTTAATTAGAGCTTGCAACTTGGCGTAGAGTCCGCCTTTGTGCTTAGTGCTTTCCTGGGCTGCATTGGCGAGCACTTCACTCAGAGTCTCCAACCTGCCTTAGAGCCCGCCTTGGTTCTAACCCCTTTCCTCAACTTGGGAGAACGCTGCCCTCTAGTAGTGTTCGTCTTCGCTGCGTTGGAAAGGTTTGGGAAGTCTAAGGGCCTTCCCTGGAACTCAACTCGGTGTAGCCAACAGGCTTCTCGTCCGCCCCGGTTCTAAGGTCTTTCCTCCCCTGGGATCTCACGGCCCCCCCAGGAGGCGTCACCTTAGGAGCGATGATACGTTTTGGAAGCAAAAGGGACCTGGGGTGCCCTGCCCTGGGAGTGTCCAACTTGCCTCCAGTGCGGCCTTGTTCTAACTTCTTTCCACAGCAGGGAACACGCTGCCCCATAGGAAACTTCACTTCAGGTCGCGTTTACGTGGCGGAAGCATAAGGGTCTGGGCCTGCACTTAACGCGCAGTGTGCCACTTGCCTCGCGGGCGCCCCAGGTTCCAACTCCTTTGCACAGCCGGGAGCCAACTGCCCTTTGGGAATCCTCCCCTGAAGGTCGCGTTCACGTTGTGGAAGCCGCAGCGTCTTTGCGTGCCCTTCACTCAGAGTATCCAACAAGCTTCTAGTCCGCCCTTCTTCTCAAGACTTCCCTTCACTTGGGAACACACTGCCACTGAGGAGACTTCACCTGAAACGCGGCTACACGTTTTGCAGCCCAAGGGGTTGGACGGGCAACTTAACTCAGAAGCTCCAACTGCCCTCTAGTCGGCCTTGGTTCTAAGTTCTTTCCTGACATGGGAACACACGGCCGCATAGGCCTCTTGGCCTTCAGAGCGTTTCTACGTGTTGGAAGCAGCAGGGCCTTAGCCTGCCCTTTACTTAGAGCTTGCAACTTGGCGTAGAGTCCGCCTGTGTGCTAAGTGCTTTCCTGGGCTGCATTGCCGAGCACTTCACTCAGAGTCTCCAACCTGCCTTAGAGTCCGCCTTGGTTCTAACCCCTTTCCTCAACTTGGGAGAACGCTGCCCTCTAGTAGTGTTCGTCTTCGCTGCGTTGGTAAGGTTTGGGAAGCCTAAGGGCCTTCCCTGGAACTCAACTCGGTGTAGCCAACAGGCTTCTCGTCTGCCCCGGTTCCAAGATCTTTCCTCCCCTGGGATCTCACGGCCCCCCTAGGAGACGTCACCTTAGGAGCGATGATACGTTTTGGAAGCAAAAGGGACCTGGGGTGCCCTGCCCTGGGAGTGTCCAACTCGCCTCCAGTGCGGCCTTGTTCTAACTTCTTTCCACAGCAGGGAACACGCTGCCCCATAGGAAACTTCACTTCAGGTCGAGTTTACGTGGCGGAAAAATAAGGGTCTGGGCCTGCACTTAACGCGCAGTGTGCAACTTGCCTCGCGGGCGCCCCAGGTTCCAACTCCTTTGCACAGCCGGGAGCCAACTGCCCTTTGGGAATCCTCCCCTGAGGGTCGCGTTCACGTTTTGGAAGCCGCAG
This sequence comes from Meles meles, assembly GCF_922984935.1. Lineage (NCBI taxonomy): Eukaryota > Metazoa > Chordata > Mammalia > Carnivora > Mustelidae > Meles > Meles meles. Next base: position 1,015,730 of record NW_025721606.1, read on the forward strand.
CGTCTTTGCGTGCCCTTAACTCAGAGTATCCAACAAGCTTCTAGTCCGCCCTTCTTCTCAAGTCTTCCCTTCACTTGGGAACACACTGCCACTGAGGAGACTTCACCTGAAGCGCGGCTACACGTTTTGCAGCCCAAGGGGCTGGACGGGCAACTGAACTCAGAAGCTACAACTGCCCACTAGTCGGCCTTGGTTCTAAGTTCTTTCCTGACATGGGAACACACGGCCGCATAGGCCTCTTGGCCTTCAGAGCGTTTCTACGTGTTGGAAGCAGCAGGGCCTTAGCCTGCCCTTTACTTAGAGCTTGCAACTTTGCGTAGAGTCCGCCTTTGTGCTAAGTGCTTTCCTGGGCTGCATTGGCGAGCACTTCACTCAGAGTCTCCAACCTGCCTTAGAGTCCGCCTTGGTTCTAACCCCTTTCCTCAACTTGGGAGAACGCTGCCCTCTAGTAGTGTTCGTCTTCGCTGTGTTGGTAAGGTTTGGGAAGCCTAAGGGCCTTCCCTGGAACTCAACTCGGTGTAGCCCACAGGATTCTCGTCCGCCCCGGTTCCAAGGTCTTTCCTCCCCTGGGATCTCACGGCCCCCCCAGGAGACGTCACCTTAGGAGCGATGATACGTTTTGGAAGCAAAAGGGACCTGGGATGCCCTGCCCTGGGAGTGTCCAACTCGCCTCAAGTGCGGCCTTGTTCTAACTTCTTCCCACAGCAGGGAACACGCTGCCCCATAGGAAACTTCACTTCAGGTCGGGTTTACGTGGCGGAAGCATAAGGGTCTGGGCCTGCACTTAACGCGCAGTGTGCAACTTGCCTCGCGGGCGCCCCAGGTTCCAAGTCCTTTGCACAGCCGGGAGCCAACTGCCCTTTGGGAATCCTCCCCTGAAGGTCGCGTTCACGTTTTGGAAGCCGGAGCGTCTTTGCGTGCCCTTCACTCAGAGTATCCGACAAGCTTCTAGTCCGCCCTTCTTCTCAAGTCTTCCCTTCACTTGGGAACACACTGCCACTGAGGAGACTTCACCTGAAGCGCGGCTACACGTTTTGCAGCCCAAGGGGCTGGACGGGCAACTGAACTCAGAAGCTCCAACTGCCCTCTAGTCGGTCTTGGTTCTAAGTTCTTTCCTGACATGGGAACACACGGCCGCATAGGCCTCTTGGCCTTCAGAGCGTTTCTACGTGTTGGAAGCAGAAGGGCCTTAGCCTGCCCTTTACTTAGAGCTTGCAACTTGGCGTAGAGTCCGCCTTTGTGCTAAGTGCTTTCCTGGGCTGCATTGGCGAGCACTTCACTCAGAGTCTCCAACCTGCCTTAGAGCCCGCCTTGGTTCTAACCCCTTTCCTCAACTTGGGAGAACGCTGCCCTCTAGTAGTGTTCGTCTTCGCTGCGTTGCTAAGGTTTGGGAAGCCTAAGGGCCTTCCCTGGAACTCAACTCGGTGTAGCCAACAGGCTTCTCGTCCGCCCCGGTTCTAAGGTCTTTCCTCCCCTGGGATCTCACGGCCCCCCCAGGAGACGTCACCTTAGGAGCGATGATACGTTTTGGAAGCAAAAGGGACCTGGGGTGCCCTGCCCTGGGAGTGTCCAACTCGCCTCCAGTGCGGCCTTGTTCTAACTTCTTTCCACAGCAGGGAACACGCTGCCCCATAGGAAACTTCACTTCAGGTCGGGTTTACGTGGCGGAAGCATAAGGGTCTGGGCCTGCACTTAACGCACAGTGTGCAACTTGCCTCGCGGGCGCCCCAGGTTCCAAGTCCTTTGCACAGCCCGGAGCCAACTGCCCTTTGGGAATCCTCCCCTGAAGGTCGCGTTCACGTTTTGGAAGCCGCAGCGTCTTTGGGTGCCCTTAACTCAGAGTATCAAACAAGCTTCTAGTCCGCCCTTCTTCTCAAGTCTTCCCTTCACTTGGGAACACACTGCCACTGAGGAGACATTATCTGATGCGCGGCTACACGTTTTGCAGCCCAAGGGGCTGGACGGGCAACTTAACTCAGAAGCTCCAACTGCCCTCTAGTCGGCCTTGGTTCTAAGTTCTTTCCTGACATGGGAAAACACGGCCGCATAGGCCTCTTGGCCTTCAGAGCGATTCTACGTGTTGGAAGCAGCAGGGCCTTAGCCTGCCCTTTACTTAGAGCTTGCAACTTGGCGTTGCGTCCGCCTTTGTGCTAAGTGCTTTCCTGGGCTGCATTGGCGAGCACTTCACTCAGAGTCTCCAACCTGCCTTAGCGTCCGCCTTGGTTCTAACCCCTTTCCTCAACTTGGGAGAACGCTGCCCTCTAGTAGTGTTCGTCTTCGCTGCGTTGGTAAGGTTTGGGAAGCCTAAGGGCCTTCCCTGGAACTCAACTCGGTGTAGCCAACAGGCTTCTCGTCCGCCCCGGTTCCAAGGTCTTTCCTCCCCTCTGATCTCACGGCCCCCCCAGGAGACGTCACCTTAGGAGCGATGATACGTTTTGGAAGCAAAAGGGACCTGGGGTGCCCTGCCCTGGGAGTGTCCAACTCGCCTCCAGTGCGGCCTTGTTCTAACTTCTTTCCACAGTAGGGAACACGCTGCCCCATAGGAAACTTCACTTCAGGTCGGGTTTACTTGGCGGAAGCATAAGGGTCTGGGCCTGCACTTAACGCGCAGTGTGCAACTTGCCTCGCGGGCGCCCCAGGTTCCAAGTCCTTTGCACAGCCAGGAGCCAACTGCCCTTTGGGAATCCTCCCCTGAAGGTCGCGTTCACGTTTTGGAAGCCGCAGCGTCTTTGCGTGCCCTTCACTCAGAGTATCCAACAAGCTTCTAGTCCGCCCTTCTTCTCAAGTCTTCCCTTCACTTGGGAACACACTGCCACTGAGGAGACTTTATCTGATGCGCGGCTACACGTTTTGCAGCCCAAGGGGCTGGACGGGCAACTGAACTCAGAAGCTCCAACTGCCCTCTAGTCGGCCTTGGTTCTAAGTTCTTTCCTGACATGGGAACACACGACCGCATAGGCCTCTTGGCCTTCAGAGCGTTTCTACGTGTTGGAAGCAGCAGGGCCTTAGCCTGCCCTTTACTTAGAGCTTGCAACTTGGCGTAGAGTCCGCCTTTGTGCTAAGTGCTTTCCTGGGCTGCATTGGCGAGCACTTCACTCAGAGTCTCCAACCTGCCTTAGAGTCCGCCTTGGTTCTAACCCCTTTCCTCAACTTGGGAGAACGCTGCCCTCTAGTAGTGTTCGTCTTCGCTGCGTTGGTAAGGTTTGGGAAGCCTAAGGGCCTTCCCTGGAACTCAACTCGGTGTAGCCAACAGGCTTCTCGTCTGCCCCGGTTCCAAGATCTTTCCTCCCCTGGGATCTCACGGCCCCCCTAGGAGACGTCACCTTAGGAGCGATGATAAGTTTTGGAAGCAAAAGGGACCTGGGGTGCCCTGCCCTGGGAGTGTCCAACTCGCCTCCAGTGCGGCCTTGTTCTAACTTCTTTCCACAGCAGGGAACACGCTGCCCCATAGGAAACTTCACTTCAGGTCGAGTTTACGTGGCGGAAGCATAAGGGTCTGGGCCTGCACTTAACGCGCAGTGTGCAACTTGCCTCGCGGGCGCCCCAGGTTCCAACTCCTTTGCACAGCCGGGAGCCAACTGCCCTTTGGGAATCCTCCCCTGAGGGTCGCGTTCACGTTTTGGAAGCCGCAGCGTCTTTGCGTGCCCTTAACTCAGAGTATCCAACAAGCTTCTAGTCCGCCCTTCTTCTCAAGTCTTCCCTTCACTTGGGAACACACTGCCACTGAGGAGACTTCACCTGAAGCGCGGCTACACGTTTTGCAGCCCAAGGGGCTGGACGGGCAACTGAACTCAGAAGCTACAACTGCCCACTAGTCGGCCTTGGTTCTAAGTTCTTTCCTGACATGGGAACACACGGCCGCATAGGCCTCTTGGCCTTCAGAGCGTTTCTACGTGTTGGAAGCAGCAGGGCCTTAGCCTGCCCTTTACTTAGAGCTTGCAACTTTGCGTAGAGTCCGCCTTTGTGCTAAGTGCTTTCCTGGGCTGCATTGGCGAGCACTTCACTCAGAGTCTCCAACCTGCCTTAGAGTCCGCCTTGGTTCTAACCCCTTTCCTCAACTTGGGAGAACGCTGCCCTCTAGTAGTGTTCGTCTTCGCTGTGTTGGTAAGGTTTGGGAAGCCTAAGGGCCTTCCCTGGAACTCAACTCGGTGTAGCCCACAGGCTTCTCGTCCGCCCCGGTTCCAAGGTCTTTCCTCCCCTGGGATCTCACGGCCCCCCCAGGAGACGTCACCTTAGGAGCGATGATACGTTTTGGAAGCAAAAGGGACCTGGGATGCCCTGCCCTGGGAGTGTCCAACTCGCCTCCAGTGCGGCCTTGTTCTAACTTCTTCCCACAGCAGGGAACACGCTGCCCCATAGGAAACTTCACTTCAGGTCGGGTTTACGTGGCGGAAGCATAAGGGTCTGGGCCTGCACTTAACGCGCAGTGTGCAACTTGCCTCGCGGGCGCCCCAGGTTCCAAGTCCTTTGCACAGCCGGGAGCCAACTGCCCTTTGGGAATCCTCCCCTGAAGGTCGCGTTCACGTTTTGGAAGCCGGAGCGTCTTTGCGTGCCCTTCACTCAGAGTATCCGACAAGCTTCTAGTCCGCCCTTCTTCTCAAGTCTTCCCTTCACTTGGGAACACACTGCCACTGAGGAGACTTCACCTGAAGCGCGGCTACACGTTTTGCAGCCCAAGGGGCTGGACGGGCAACTGAACTCAGAAGCTCCAACTGCCCTCTAGTCGGCCTTGGTTCTAAGTTCTTTCCTGACATGAGAACACACGGCCGCATAGGCCTCTTGGCCTTCAGAGCGTTTCTACGTGTTGGAAGCAGCAGGGCCTTAGCCTGCCCTTTACTTAGAGCTTGCAACTTGGCGTAGAGTCCGCCTTTGTGCTAAGTGCTTTCCTGGGCTGCATTGGCGAGCACTTCACTCAGAGTCTCCAACCTGCCTTAGAGCCCGCCTTGGTTCTAACCCCTTTCCTCAACTTGGGAGAACGCTGCCCTCTAGTAGTGTTCGTCTTCGCTGCATTGCTAAGGTTTGGGAAGCCTAAGGGCCTTCCCTGGAACTCAACTCGGTGTAGCCAACAGGCTTCTCGTCCGCCCCGGTTCTAAGGTCTTTCCTCCCCTGGGATCTCACGGCCCCCCCAGGAGACGTCACCTTAGGAGCGATGATACGTTTTGGAAGCAAAAGGGACCTGGGGTGCCCTGCCCTGGGAGTGTCCAACTCGCCTCCAGTGCGGCCTTCTTCTAACTTCTTTCCACAGCAGGGAACACGCTGCCCCATAGGAAACTTCACTTAAGGTCGGGTTTACGTGGCGGAAGCTTAAGGGTCTGGGCCTGCACTTAACGCACAGTGTGCAACTTGCCTCGCGGGCGCCCCAGGTTCCAAGTCCTTTGCACAGCCGGGAGCCAACTGCCCTTTGGGAATCCTCCCCTGAAGGTCGCGTTCACGTTTTGGAAGCCGCAGCGTCTTTGCGTGCCCTTAACTCAGAGTATCCAACAAGCTTCTAGTCCGCCCTTCTTCTCAAGTCTTCCCTTCACTTGGGAACACACTGCCACTGAGGAGACTTCACGTGAAGCGCGGCTACACGTTTTGCAGCCCAAGGGGCTGGACGGGCAACTGAACTCAGAAGCTCCAACTGCCCTCTAGTCGGCCTTGGTTCTAAGTTCTTTCCTGACATGGGAACACACGGCCGCATAGGCCTCTTGGCCTTCAGAGCGTTTCTACGTGTTGGAAGCAGCAGGGCCTTAGCCTGCCCTTTACTTAGAGCTTGCAACTTGGCGTAGAGTCCGCCTTTGTGCTAAGTGCTTTCCTGGGCTGCATTGGCGAGCACTTCACTCAGAGTCTCCAACCTGCCTTAGAGCCCGCCTTGGTTCTAACCCCTTTCCTCAACTTGGGAGAACGCTGCCCTCTAGTAGTGTTCGTCTTCGCTGCGTTGCTAAGGTTTGGGAAGCCTAAGGGCCTTCCCTGGAACTCAACTCGGTGTAGCCAACAGGCTTCTCGTCCGCCCCGGTTCTAAGGTCTTTCCTCCCCTGGGATCTCACGGCCCCCCCAGGAGACGTCACCTTAGGAGCGATGATACGTTTTGGAAGCAAAAGGGACCTGGGGTGCCCTGCCCTGGGAGTGTCCAACTCGCCTCCAGTGCGGCCTTGTTCTAACTTCTTTCCACAGCAGGGAACACGCTGCCCCATAGGAAACTTCACTTCAGGTCGGGTTTACGTGGCGGAAGCATAAGGGTCTGGGCCTGCACTTAACGCACAGTGTGCAACTTGCCTCGCGGGCGCCCCAGGTTCCAAGTCCTTTGCACAGCCCGGAGCCAACTGCCCTTTGGGAATCCTCCCCTGAAGGTCGCGTTCACGTTTTGGAAGCCGCAGCGTCTTTGGGTGCCCTTAACTCAGAGTATCCAACAAGCTTCTAGTCCGCCCTTCTTCTCAAGTCTTCCCTTCACTTGGGAACACACTGCCACTGAGGAGACATTATCTGATGCGCGGCTACACGTTTTGCAGCCCAAGGGGCTGGACGGGCAACTTAACTCAGAAGCTCCAACTGCCCTCTAGTCGGCCTTGGTTCTAAGTTCTTTCCTGACATGGGAAAACACGGCCGCATAGGCCTCTTGGCCTTCAGAGCGTTTAGACGTGTTGGAAGCAGCAGGGCCTTAGCCTGCCCTTTACTTAGAGCTTGCAACTTGGCGTAGCGTCCGCCTTTGTGCTAAGTGCTTTCCTGGGCTGCATTGGCGAGCACTTCACTCAGAGTCTCCAACCTGCCTTAGAGTCCGCCTTGGTTCTAACCCCTTTCCTCAACTTGGGAGAACGCTGCCCTCTAGTAGTGTTCATCTTCGCTGCGTTGGTAAGGTTTGGGAAGCCTAAGGGCCTTCCCTGGAACTCAACTCGGTGTAGCCAACAGGCTTCTCGTCCGCCCCGGTTCCAAGGTCTTTCCTGCCCTGGGATCTCACGGCCCCCCCAGGAGACGTCACCTTAGGAGCGATGATACGTTTTGGAAGCAAAAGGGACCTGGGGTGCCCTGCCCTGGGAGTGTCCAACTCGCCTCCAGTGCGGCATTGTTCTAACTTCTTTCCACAGTAGGGAACACGCTGCCCCATAGGAAACTTCACTTCAGGTCGGGTTTACGTGGCGGAAGCATAAGGGTCTGGGCCTGCACTTAACGCGCAGTGTGCAACTTGCCTCGCGGGCGCCCCAGGTTCCAAGTCCTTTGCACAGCCGGGAGCCAACTGCCCTTTGGGAATCCTCCCCTGAAGGTCGCGTTCACGTTTTGGAAGCCGCAGCGTCTTTGTGTGCCCTTCACTCAGAGTATCCAACAAGCTTCTAGTCCGCCCTTCTTCTCAAGTCTTCCCTTCACTTGGGAACACATTGCCACTGAGGAGACTTTATCTGATGCGCGGCTACACGTTTTGCAGCCCAAGGGGCTGGACGGGCAACTGAACTCAGAAGCTCCAACTGCCCTCTAGTCGGCCTTGGTTCTAAGTTCTTTCCTGACATGGGAACACACGACCGCATAGGCCTCTTGGCCTTCAGAGCGTTTCTACGTGTTGGAAGCAGCAGGGCCTTAGCCTGCCCTTTACTTAGAGCTTGCAACTTGGCGTAGAGTCCGCCTTTGTGCTAAGTGCTTTCCTGGGCTGCATTGGCGAGCACTTCACTCAGAGTCTCCAACCTGCCTTAGAGTCCGCCTTGGTTCTAACCCCTTTCCTCAACTTGGGAGAACGCTGCCCTCTAGTAGTGTTCGTCTTCGCTGCGTTGGTAAGGTTTGGGAAGCCTAAGGGCCTTCCCTGGAACTCAACTCGGTGTAGCCAACAGGCTTCTCGTCCGCCCCGGTTCTAAGGTCTTTCCTCCCCTGGGATCTCACGGCCCCCCCAGGAGGCGTCACCTTAGGAGCGATGATACGTTTTGGAAGCAAAAGGGACCTGGGGTGGCCTGCCCTGGGAGTGTCCAACTTGCCTCCAGTGCGGCCTTGTTCTAACTTCTTTCCACAGCAGGGAACACGCTGCCCCATAGGAAACTTCACTTCAGGTCGCGTTTACGTGGCGGAAGCATAAGGGTCTGGGCCTGCACTTAACGCGCAGTGTGCAACTTGCCTCGCGGGCGCCCCAGGTTCAAAGTCCTTTGCACAGCCGGGAGCCAACTGCCCTTTGGGAATCCTCCCCTGAAGGTCGCGTTCACGTTGTGTAAGCCGCAGCGTCTTTGCGTGCCCTTCACTCAGAGTATCCAACAAGCTTCTAGTCCGCCCTTCTTCTCAAGTCTTCCCTTCACTTGGGAACACACTGCCACTGAGGAGACTTCACCTGAAACGCGGCTACACGTTTTGCAGCCGAAGGGGCTGGACGGGCAACTGAACTCAGAAGCTCCAACTGCCCTCTAGTCGGCCTTGGTTCTAAGTTCTTTCCTGACATGGGAACACACGGCCGCATAGGCCTCTTGGCCTTCAGAGCGTTTAGACGTGTTGGAAGCAGCAGGGCCTTAGCCTGCCCTTTACTTAGAGCTTACAACTTGGCGTAGAGTCCGCCTTTGTGCTAAGTGCTTTCCTGGGCTGCATTGGCGAGCACTTCACTCAGAGTCTCCAACCTGCCTTAGAGTCCGCCTTGGTTCTAACCCCTTTCCTCAACTTGGGAGAACGCTGCCCTCTAGTAGTGTTCGTCTTCGCTGTGTTGGTAAGGTTTGGGAAGCCTAAGGGCCTTCCCTGGAACTCAACTCGGTGTAGCCAACAGGCTTCTCGTCCGCCCCGGTTCCAAGGTCTTTCCTCCCCTGTGATCTCACGGCCCCCCCAGGAGACGTCACCTTAGGAGCGATGATACGTTTTGGAAGCAAAAGGGACCTGGGGTGCCCTGCCCTGGGAGTGTCCAACTCGCCTCCAGTGCGGCCTTGTTCTAACTTCTTCCCACAGCAGGGAACACGCTGCCCCATAGGAAACTACACTTCAGGTCGGGTTTACGTGGCGGAAGCATAAGGGTCTGGGCCTGCACTTAACGCGCAGTGTGCAACTTGCCTCGCGGGCGCCCCAGGTTCCAAGTCCTTTGCACAGCCGGGAGCCAACTCCCCTTTGGGAATCCTCCCCTGAAGGTCGCGTTCACGTTTTGGAAGCCGCAGCGTCTTTGCGTGCCCTTCACTCAGAGTATCCAACAAGCTTCTAGTCCACCCTTCTTCTCAAGTCTTCCCTTCACTTGGGAACACACTGCCACTGAGGAGACTTCACCTGAAGCGCGGCTACACGTTTTGCAGCCCAAGGGGCTGGACGGGCAACTGAACTCAGAAGCTCCAACTGCCCTCTAGTCGGCCTTGGTTCTAAGTTCTTTCCTGACATGGGAACACACGGCCGCATAGGCCTCTTGGCCTTCAGAGCGTTTCTACGTGTTGGAAGCAGCAGGGCCTTAGCCTGCCCTTTACTTAGAGCTTGCAACTTGGCGTAGAGTCCGCCTTTGTGCTAAGTGCTTTCCTGGGCTGCATTGGCGAGCACTTCACTCAGAGTCTCCAACCTGCCTTAGAGTCCGCCTTGGTTCTAACCCCTTTCCTCAACTTGGGAGAACGCTGCCCTCTAGTAGTGTTCATCTTCGCTGCGTTGGTAAGGTTTGGGAAGCCTAAGGGCCTTCCCTGGAACTCAACTCGGTGTAGCCAACAGGCTTCTCGTCCGCCCCGGTTCCAAGGTCTTTCCTGCCCTGGGATCTCACGGCCCCCCCAGGAGACGTCACCTTAGGAGCGATGATACGTTTTGGAAGCAAAAGGGACCTGGGGTGCCCTGCCCTGGGAGTGTCCAACTCGCTTCCAGTGCGGCATTGTTCTAACTTCTTTCCACAGTAGGGAACACGCTGCCCCATAGGAAACTTCACTTCAGGTCGGGTTTACGTGGCGGAAGCATAAGGGTCTGGGCCTGCACTTAACGCGCAGTGTGCAACTTGCCTCGCGGGCGCCCCAGGTTCCAAGTCCTTTGCACAGCCGGGAGCCAACTGCCCTTTGGGAATCCTCCCCTGAAGGTCGCGTTCACGTTTTGGAAGCCGCAGCGTCTTTGTGTGCCCTTCACTCAGAGTATCCAACAAGCTTCTAGTCCGCCCTTCTTCTCAAGTCTTCCCTTCACTTGGGAACACATTGCCACTGAGGAGACTTTATCTGATGCGCGGCTACACGTTTTGCAGCCCAAGGGGCTGGACGGGCAACTGAACTCAGAAGCTCCAACTGCCCTCTAGTCGGCCTTGGTTCTAAGTTCTTTCCTGACATGGGAACACACGACCGCATAGGCCTCTTGGCCTTCAGAGCGTTTCTACGTGTTGGAAGCAGCAGGGCCTTAGCCTGCCCTTTACTTAGAGCTTGCAACTTGGCGTAGAGTCCGCCTTTGTGCTAAGTGCTTTCCTGGGCTGCATTGGCGAGCACTTCACTCAGAGTCTCCAACCTGCCTTAGAGTCCGCCTTGGTTCTAACCCCTTTCCTCAACTTGGGAGAACGCTGCCCTCTAGTAGTGTTCGTCTTCGCTGCGTTGGTAAGGTTTGGGAAGCCTAAGGGCCTTCCCTGGAACTCAACTCGGTGTAGCCAACAGGCTTCTCGTCCGCCCCGGTTCTAAGGTCTTTCCTCCCCTGGGATCTCACGGCCCCCCCAGGAGGCGTCACCTTAGGAGCGATGATACGTTTTGGAAGCAAAAGGGACCTGGGGTGGCCTGCCCTGGGAGTGTCCAACTTGCCTCCAGTGCGGCCTTGTTCTAACTTCTTTCCACAGCAGGGAACACGCTGCCCCATAGGAAACTTCACTTCAGGTCGCGTTTACGTGGCGGAAGCATAAGGGTCTGGGCCTGCACTTAACGCGCAGTGTGCAACTTGCCTCGCGGGCGCCCCAGGTTCAAAGTCCTTTGCACAGCCGGGAGCCAACTGCCCTTTGGGAATCCTCCCCTGAAGGTCGCGTTCACGTTGTGTAAGCCGCAGCGTCTTTGCGTGCCCTTCACTCAGAGTATCCAACAAGCTTCTAGTCCGCCCTTCTTCTCAAGTCTTCCCTTCACTTGGGAACACACTGCCACTGAGGAGACTTCACCTGAAACGCGGCTACACGTTTTGCAGCCGAAGGGGCTGGACGGGCAACTGAACTCAGAAGCTCCAACTGCCCTCTAGTCGGCCTTGGTTCTAAGTTCTTTCCTGACATGGGAACACACGGCCGCATAGGCCTCTTGGCCTTCAGAGCGTTTAGACGTGTTGGAAGCAGCAGGGCCTTAGCCTGCCCTTTACTTAGAGCTTACAACTTGGCGTAGAGTCCGCCTTTGTGCTAAGTGCTTTCCTGGGCTGCATTGGCGAGCACTTCACTCAGAGTCTCCAACCTGCCTTAGAGTCCGCCTTGGTTCTAACCCCTTTCCTCAACTTGGGAGAACGCTGCCCTCTAGTAGTGTTCGTCTTCGCTGTGTTGGTAAGGTTTGGGAAGCCTAAGGGCCTTCCCTGGAACTCAACTCGGTGTAGCCAACAGGCTTCTCGTCCGCCCCGGTTCCAAGGTCTTTCCTCCCCTGTGATCTCACGGCCCCCCCAGGAGACGTCACCTTAGGAGCGATGATACGTTTTGGAAGCAAAAGGGACCTGGGGTGCCCTGCCCTGGGAGTGTCCAACTCGCCTCCAGTGCGGCCTTGTTCTAACTTCTTCCCACAGCAGGGAACACGCTGCCCCATAGGAAACTACACTTCAGGTCGGGTTTACGTGGCGGAAGCATAAGGGTCTGGGCCTGCACTTAACGCGCAGTGTGCAACTTGCCTCGCGGGCGCCCCAGGTTCCAAGTCCTTTGCACAGCCGGGAGCCAACTCCCCTTTGGGAATCCTCCCCTGAAGGTCGCGTTCACGTTTTGGAAGCCGCAGCGTCTTTGCGTGCCCTTCACTCAGAGTATCCAACAAGCTTCTAGTCCACCCTTCTTCTCAAGTCTTCCCTTCACTTGGGAACACACTGCCACTGAGGAGACTTCACCTGAAGCGCGGCTACACGTTTTGCAGCCCAAGGGGCTGGACGGGCAACTGAACTCAGAAGCTCCAACTGCCCTCTAGTCGGCCTTGGTTCTAAGTTCTTTCCTGACATGGGAACACACGGCCGCATAGGCCTCTTGGCCTTCAGAGCGTTTCTACGTGTTGGAAGCAGCAGGGCCTTAGCCTGCCCTTTACTTAGAGCTTGCAACTTGGCGTAGAGTCCGCCTTTGTGCTAAGTGCTTTCCTGGGCTGCATTGGCGAGCACTTCACTCAGAGTCTCCAACCTGCCTTAGAGTCCGCCTTGGTTCTAACCCCTTTCCTCAACTTGGGAGAACGCTGCCCTCTAGTAGTGTTCGTCTTCGCTGCGTTGGTAAGGTTTGGGAAACCTAAGGGCCTTCCCTGGAACTCAACTCGGTGTAGCCAACAGGCTTCTCGTCCGCCCCGGTTCTAAGGTCTTTCCTCCCCTGGGATCTCACGGCCCCCCCAGGAGGTGTCACCTTAGGAGCGATGATACGTTTTGGAAGCAAAAGGGACCTGGGGTGGCCTGCCCTGGGAGTGTCCAACTTGCCTCCAGTGCGGCCTTGTTCTAATTTCTTTCCACAGCAGGGAACACGCTGCCCCATAGGAAACTTCACTTCAGGTCGCGTTTACGTGGCGGAAGCATAAGGGTCTGGGCCTGCACTTAACGCGCAGTGTGCAACTTGCCTCGCGGGCGCCCCAGGTTCCAAGTCCTTTGCACAGCCGGGAGCCAACTGCCCTTTGGGAATCCTCCCCTGAAGGTCGCGTTCACGTTGTGGAAGCCGCAGCGTCTTTGCGTGCCCTTCACTCAGAGTATCCAACAAGCTTCTAGTCCGCCCTTCTTCTCAAGTCTTCCCTTCACTTGGGAACACACTGCCACTGAGGAGACTTCACCTGAAACGCGGCTACACGTTTTGCAGCCCAAGGGGTTGGACGGGCAACTTAACTCAGAGGCTCCAACTGCCCTCTAGTCGGCCTTGGTTCTAAGTTCTTTCCTGACATGGGAACACACGGCCGCATAGGCCTCTTGGCCTTCAGTGCGTTTCTACGTGTTGGAAGCAGCAGGGCCTTAGCCTGCCCTTTACTTAGAGCTTGCAACTTGGCGTAGAGTCCGCCTTTGTGCTAAGTGCTTTCCTGGGCTGCATTGGCGAGCACTTCACTCAGAGTCTCCAACCTGCCTTACAGTCGGCCTTGGTTCTAACCCCTTTCCTCAACTTGGGAGAACGCTGCCCTCTAGTAGTGTTCGTCTTCGCTGCGTTGCTAAGGTTTGGGAAGCCTAAGGGCCTTCCCTGGAACTCAACTCGGTGTAGCCAACAGGCTTCTCGTCCGCCCCGGTTCTAAGGTCTTTCCTCCCCTGGGATCTCACGGCCCCCCCAGGAGACGTCACCTTAGGAGCGATGATACGTTTTGGAAGCAAAAGGGACCTGGGGTGCCCTGCCCTGGGAGTGTCCAACTCGCCTCCAGTGCGGCCTTGTTCTAACTTCTTTCCACAGCAGGGAACACGCTGCCCCATAGGAAACTTCACTTCAGGTCGGGTTTACGTGGCGGAAGCATAAGGGTCTGGGCCTGCACTTAACGCGCAGTGTGCAACTTGCCTCGCGGGCGCCCCAGGTTCCAAGTCCTTTGCACAGCCGGGAGCCAACTGCCCTTTGGGAATCCTCCCCTGAGGGTCGCGTTCACGTTTTGGAAGCCGCAGCGTCTTTGTGTGCCCTTCACTCAGAGTATCCAACAAGCTTCTAGTCCGCCCTTCTTCTCAAGTCTTCCCTTCACTTGGGAACACACTGCCACTGAGGAGACTTTATCTGATGCGCGGCTACACGTTTTGCAGCCCAAGGGGCTGGACGGGCAACTGAACTCAGAAGCTCCAACTGCCCTCTAGTCGGCCTTGGTTCTAAGTTCTTTCCTGACATGGGAACACACGACCGCATAGGCCTCTTGGCCTTCAGAGCGTTTCTACGTGTTGGAAGCAGCAGGGCCTTAGCCTGCCCTTTACTTAGAGCTTGCAACTTGGCGTAGAGTCCGCCTTTGTGCTAAGTGCTTTCCTGGGCTGCATTGGCGAGCACTTCACTCAGAGTCTCCAACCTGCCTTAGAGTCCGCCTTGGTTCTAACCCCTTTCCTCAACTTGGGAGAACGCTGCCCTCTAGTAGTGTTCGTCTTCGCTGCGTTGGTAAGGTTTGGGAAGCCTAAGGGCCTTCCCTGGAACTCAACTCGGTGTAGCCAACAGGCTTCTCGTCCGCCCCGGTTCTAAGGTCTTTCCTCCCCTGGGATCTCACGGCCCCCCCAGGAGGCGTCACCTTAGGAGCGATGATACGTTTTGGAAGCAAAAGGGACCTGGGGTGGCCTGCCCTGGGAGTGTCCAACTTGCCTCCAGTGCGGCCTTGTTCTAACTTCTTTCCACAGCAGGGAACACGCTGCCCCATAGGAAACTTCACTTCAGGTCGCGTTTACGTGGCGGAAGCATAAGGGTCTGGGCCTGCACTTAACGCGCAGTGTGCAACTTGCCTCGCGGGCGCCCCAGGTTCCAAGTCCTTTGCACAGCCGGGAGCCAACTGCCCTTTGGGAATCCTCCCCTGAAGGTCGCGTTCACGTTGTGTAAGCCGCAGCGTCTTTGCGTGCCCTTCACTCAGAGTATCCAACAAGCTTCTAGTCCGCCCTTCTTCTCAAGTCTTCCCTTCACTTGGGAACACACTGCCACTGAGGAGACTTCACCTGAAGCGCGGCTACACGTTTTGCAGCCGAAGGGGCTGGACGGGCAACTGAACTCAGAAGCTCCAACTGCCCTCTAGTCGGCCTTGGTTCTAAGTTCTTTCCTGACATGGGAACACACGGCCGCATAGGCCTCTTGGCCTTCAGAGCGTTTCTACGTGTTGGAAGCAGCAGGGCCTTAGCCTGCCCTTTACTTAGAGCTTACAACTTGGCGTAGAGTCCGCCTTTGTGCTAAGTGCTTTCCTGGGCTGCATTGGCGAGCACTTCACTCAGAGTCTCCAACCTGCCTTAGAGTCCGCCTTGGTTCTAACCCCTTTCCTCAACTTGGGAGAACGCTGCCCTCTAGTAGTGTTCGTCTTCGCTGTGTTGGTAAGGTTTGGGAAGCCTAAGGGCCTTCCCTGGAACTCAACTCGGTGTAGCCAACAGGCTTCTCGTCCGCCCCGGTTCCAAGGTCTTTCCTCCCCTGGGATCTCACGGCCCCCCCAGGAGACGTCACCTTAGGAGCGATGATACGTTTTGGAAGCAAAAGGGACCTGGGGTGCCCTGCCCTGGGAGTGTCCAACTCGCCTCCAGTGCGGCCTTGTTCTAACTTCTTCCCACAGCAGGGAACACGCTGCCCCATAGGAAACTTCACTTCAGGTCGGGTTTACGTGGCGGAAGCATAAGGGTCTGGGCCTGCACTTAACGCGCAGTGTGCAACTTGCCTCGCGGGCGCCCCAGGTTCCAAGTCCTTTGCACAGCCGGGAGCCAACTCCCCTTTGGGAATCCTCCCCTGAAGGTCGCGTTCACGTTTTGGAAGCCGCAGCGTCTTTGCGTGCCCTTCACTCAGAGTATCCAACAAGCTTCTAGTCCACCCTTCTTCTCAAGTCTTCCCTTCACTTGGGAACACACTGCCACTGAGGAGACTTCACCTGAAGCGCGGCTACACGTTTTGCAGCCCAAGGGGCTGGACGGGCAACTGAACTCAGAAGCTCCAACTGCCCTCTAGTCGGCCTTGGTTCTAAGTTCTTTCCTGACATGGGAACACACGGCCGCATAGGCCTCTTGGCCTTCAGAGCGTTTCTACGTGTTGGAAGCAGCAGGGCCTTAGCCTGCCCTTTACTTAGAGCTTGCAACTTGGCGTAGAGTCCGCCTTTGTGCTAAGTGCTTTCCTGGGCTGCATTGGCGAGCACTTCACTCAGAGTCTCCAACCTGCCTTAGAGTCCGCCTTGGTTCTAACCCCTTTCCTCAACTTGGGAGAACGCTGCCCTCTAGTAGTGTTCGTCTTCGCTGCGTTGGTAAGGTTTGGGAAGCCTAAGGGCCTTCCCTGGAACTCAACTCGGTGTAGCCAACAGGCTTCTCGTCCGCCCCGGTTCTAAGGTCTTTCCTCCCCTGGGATCTCACGGCCCACCCAGGAGGCGTCACCTTAGGAGCGATGATACGTTTTGGAAGCAAAAGGGACCTGGGGTGGCCTGCCCTGGGAGTGTCCAACTTGCCTCCAGTGCGGCCTTGTTCTAACTTCTTTCCACAGCAGGGAACACGCTGCCCCATAGGAAACTTCACTTCAGGTCGCGTTTACGTGGCGGAAGCATAAGGGTCTGGGCCTGCACTTAACGCGCAGTGTGCAACTTGCCTCGCGGGCGCCCCAGGTTCCAAGTCCTTTGCACAGCCGGGAGCCAACTGCCCTTTGGGAATCCTCCCCTGAAGGTCGCGTTCACGTTGTGGAAGCCGCAGCGTCTTTGCGTGCCCTTCACTCAGAGTATCCAACAAGCTTCTAGTCCGCCCTTCTTCTCAAGTCTTCCCTTCACTTGGGAACACACTGCCACTGAGGAGACTTCACCTGAAACGCGGCTACACGTTTTGCAGCCCAAGGGGTTGGACGGGCAACTTAACTCAGAAGCTCCAACTGCCCTCTAGTCGGCCTTGGTTCTAAGTTCTTTCCTGACATGGGAACACACGGCCGCATAGGCCTCTTGGCCTTCAGTGCGTTTCTACGTGTTGGAAGCAGCAGGGCCTTAGCCTGCCCTTTACTTAGAGCTTGCAACTTGGCGTAGAGTCCGCCTTTGTGCTAAGTGCTTTCCTGGGCTGCATTGGCGAGCACTTCACTCAGAGTCTCCAACCTGCCTTAGAGTCCGCCTTGGTTCTAACCCCTTTCCTCAACTTGGGAGAACGCTGCCCTCTAGTAGTGTTCGTCTTCGCTGCGTTGGTAAGGTTTGGGAAGCCTAAGGGCCTTCCCTGGAACTCAACTCGGTGTAGCCAACAGGCTTCTCGTCCGCCCCGGTTCCAAGGTCTTTCCTCCCCTGGGATTTCACGGCCCCCCCAGGAGACGTCACCTTAGGAGCGATGATACGTTTTGGAAGCAAAAGGGACCTGGGGTGCCCTGCCCTGGGAGTGTCCAACTCGCCTCCAGTGCGGCCTTGTTCTAACTTCTTTCCACAGCAGGGAACACGCTGCCCCATAGGAAACTTCACTTCAGGTCGAGTTTACGTGGCGGAAGCATAAGGGTCTGGGCCTGCACTTAACGCGCAGTGTGCAAGTTGCCTCGCGGGCGCCCCAGGTTCCAACTCCTTTGCACAGCCGGGAGCCAACTGCCCTTTGGGAATCCTCCCCTGAGGGTCGCGTTCACGTTTTGGAAGCCGCAGCGTCTTTGCGTGCCCTTAACTCAGAGTATCCAACAAGCTTCTAGTCCGCCCTTCTTCTCAAGTCTTCCCTTCACTTGGGAACACACTGCCACTGAGGAGACTTCACCTGAAGCGCGGCTACACGTTTTGCAGCCGAAGGGGCTGGACGGGCAACTGAACTCAGAAGCTCCAACTGCCCTCTAGTCGGCCTTGGTTCTAAGTTCTTTCCTGACATGGGAACACACGGCCGCATAGGCCTCTTGGCCTTCAGAGCGTTTCTACGTGTTGGAAGCAGCAGGGACTTAGCCTGCCCTTTACTTAGAGCTTACAACTTGGCGTAGAGTCCGCCTTTGTGCTAAGTGCTTTCCTGGGCTGCATTGGCGAGCACTTCACTCAGAGTCTCCAACCTGCCTTAGAGTCCGCCTTGGTTCTAACCCCTTTCCTCAACTTGGGAGAACGCTGCCCTCTAGTAGTGTTCGTCTTCGCTGTGTTGGTAAGGTTTGGGAAGCCTAAGGGCCTTCCCTGGAACTCAACTCGGTGTAGCCAACAGGCTTCTCGTCCGCCCCGGTTCCAAGGTCTTTCCTCCCCTGTGATCTCACGGCCCCCCCAGGAGACGTCACCTTAGGAGCGATGATACGTTTTGGAAGCAAAAGGGACCTGGGGTGCCCTGCCCTGGGAGTGTCCAACTCGCCTCCAGTGCGGCCTTGTTCTAACTTCTTCCCACAGCAGGGAACACGCTGCCCCATAGGAAACTTCACTTCAGGTCGGGTTTACGTGGCGGAAGCATAAGGGTCTGGGCCTGCACTTAACGCGCAGTGTGCAACTTGCCTCGCGGGCGCCCCAGGTTCCAAGTCCTTTGCACAGCCGGGAGCCAACTCCCCTTTGGGAATCCTCCCCTGAAGGTCGCGTTCACGTTTTGGAAGCCGCAGCGTCTTTGCGTGCCCTTCACTCAGAGTATCCAACAAGCTTCTAGTCCACCCTTCTTCTCAAGTCTTCCCTTCACTTGGGAACACACTGCCACTGAGGAGACTTCACCTGAAGCGCGGCTACACGTTTTGCAGCCCAAGGGGCTGGACGGGCAACTGAACTCAGAAGCTCCAACTGCCCTCTAGTCGGCCTTGGTTCTAAGTTCTTTCCTGACATGGGAACACACGGCCGCATAGGCCTCTTGGCCTTCAGAGCGTTTCTACGTGTTGGAAGCAGCAGGGCCTTAGCCTGCCCTTTACTTAGAGCTTGCAACTTGGCGTAGAGTCCGCCTTTGTGCTAAGTGCTTTCCTGGGCTGCATTGGCGAGCACTTCACTCAGAGTCTCCAACCTGCCTTAGAGTCCGCCTTGGTTCTAACCCCTTTCCTCAACTTGGGAGAACGCTGCCCTCTAGTAGTGTTCGTCTTCGCTGCGTTGCTAAGGTTTGGGAAGCATAAGGGCCTTCCCTGGAACTCAACTCGGTGTAGCCAACAGGCTTCTCGTCCGCCCCGGTTCTAAGGTCTTTCCTCCCCTGGGATATCACGGCCCCCCCAGGAGACGTCACCTTAGGAGCGATGATATGTTTTGGAAGCAAAAGGGACCTGGGGTGCCCTGCCCTGGGAGTGTCCAACTCGCCTCCAGTGCGGCCTTGTTCTAACTTCTTTCCACAGCAGGGAACACGCTGCCCCATAGGAAACTTCACTTCAGGTCGAGTTTACGTGGCGGAAGCATAAGGGTCTGGGCCTGCACTTAACGCGCAGTGTGCAACTTGCCTCGCGGGCGCCCCAGGTTCCAAGTCCTTTGCACAGCCGGGAGCCAACTCCCCTTTGGGAATCCTCCCCTGAAGGTCGCGTTCACGTTTTGGAAGCCGCAGCGTCTTTGCGTGCCCTTCACTCAGAGTATCCAACAAGCTTCTAGTCCACCCTTCTTCTCAAGTCTTCCCTTCACTTGGGAACACACTGCCACTGAGGAGACTTCACCTGAAGCGCGGCTACACGTTTTGCAGCCCAAGGGGCTGGACGGGCAACTGAACTCAGAAGCTCCAACTGCCCTCTAGTCGGCCTTGGTTCTAAGTTCTTTCCTGACATGGGAACACACGGCCGCATAGGCCTCTTGGCCTTCAGAGCGTTTCTACGTGTTGGAAGCAGCAGGGCCTTAGCCTGCCCTTTACTTAGAGCTTGCAACTTGGCGTAGAGTCCGCCTTTGTGCTAAGTGCTTTCCTGGGCTGCATTGGCGAGCACTTCACTCAGAGTCTCCAACCTGCCTTAGAGTCCGCCTTGGTTCTAACCCCTTTCCTCAACTTGGGAGAACGCTGCCCTCTAGTAGTGTTCGTCTTCGCTGCGTTGGTAAGGTTTGGGAAGCCTAAGGGCCTTCCCTGGAACTCAACTCGGTGTAGCCAACAGGCTTCTCGTCCGCCCCGGTTCTAAGGTCTTTCCTCCCCTGGGATATCACGGCCCCCCCAGGAGACGTCACCTTAGGAGCGATGATATGTTTTGGAAGCAAAAGGGACCTGGGGTGCCCTGCCCTGGGAGTGTCCAACTCGCCTCCAGTGCGGCCTTTTTCTAACTTCTTTCCACAGCAGGGAACACGCTGCCCCATAGGAAACTTCACTTCAGGTCGAGTTTACGTGGCGGAAGCATAAGGGTCTGGGCCTGCACTTAACGCGCAGTGTGCAACTTGCCTCGCGGGCGCCCCAGGTTCCAACTCCTTTGCACAGCCGGGAGCCAACTGCCCTTTGGGAATCCCCCCCTGAGGGTCGCGTTCACGTTTTGGAAGCCGCAGCGTCTTTGCGTGCCCTTAACTCAGAGTATCCAACAAGCTTCTAGTCCGCCCTTCTTCTCAAGACTTCCCTTCACTTGGGAACACACTGCCACTGAGGAGACTTCACGTGAAGCGCGGCTACACGTTTTGCAGCCCAAGGGGCTGGACGGGCAACTGAACTCAGAAGCTCCAACTGCCCTCTAGTCGGCCTTGGTTCTAAGTTCTTTCCTGACATGGGAACACACGGCCGCATAGGCCTCTTGGCCTTCAGAGCGTTTCTACGTGTTGGAAGCAGCAGGGCCTTAGCCTGCCCTTTACTTAGAGCTTGCAACTTGGCGTAGAGTCCGCCTTTGTGCTAAGTGCTTTCCTGGGCTGCATTGGCGAGCACTTCACTCAGAGTCTCCAACCTGCCTTAGAGTCCGCCTTGGTTCTAACCCCTTTCCTCAACTTGGGAGAACGCTGCCCTCTAGTAGTGTTCGTCTTCGCTGCGTTGCTAAGGTTTGGGAAGCCTAAGGGCCTTCCCTGGAACTCAACTCGGTGTAGCCAACAGGCTTCTCGTCCGCCCCGGTTCTAAGGTCTTTCCTCCCTGGGATCTCACGTCCCCCCCAGGAGACGTCACCTTAGGAGCGATGATACGTTTTGGAAGCAAAAGGGACCTGGGGTGCCCTGCCCTGGGAATGTCCAACTCGCCTCCAGTGCGGCCTTGTTCTAAATTCTTTCCACAGCAGGGAACACGCTGCCCCATAGGAAACTTCACTTCAGGTCGAGTTTACGTGGCGGAAGCATAAGGGTCTGGGCCTGCACTTAACGCGCAGTGTGCAACTTGCCTCGCGGGCGCCCCAGGTTCCAACTCCTTTGCACAGCCGGGAGCCAACTGCCCTTTGGGAATCCTCCCCTGAGGGTCGCGTTCACGTTTTGGAAGCCGCAGCGTCTTTGCGTGCCCTTAACTCAGAGTATCCAACAAGCTTCTAGTCCGCCCTTCTTCTCAAGTCTTCCCTTCACTTGGGAACACACTGCCACTGAGGAGACTTCACCTGAAGCGCGGCTACACGTTTTGCAGCCCAAGGGGCTGGACGGGCAACTGAACTCAGAAGCTCCAACTGCCCTCTAGTCGGCCTTGGTTCTAAGTTCTTTCCTGACATGGGAACACATGGCCGCATAGGCCTCTTGGCCTTCAGAGCATTTCTACGTGTTGGAAGCAGCAGGGCCTTAGCCTGCCCTTTACTTAGAGCTTGCAACTTGGCGTAGAGTCCGCCTTTGTGCTAAGTGCTTTCCTGGGCTGCATTGGCGAGCACTTCACTCAGAGTCTCCAACCTGCCTTAGAGCCCGCCTTGGTTCTAACCCCTTTCCTCAACTTGGGAGAACGCTGCCCTCTAGTAGTGTTCGTCTTCGCTGCGTTGCTAAGGTTTGGGAAGCCTAAGGGCCTTCCCTGGAACTGAACTCGGTTTAGCAACAGGCTTCTCGTCCGCCCCGGTTCTAAGGTCTTTCCTCCCCTGGGATCTCACGGCCCCCCCAGGAGACGTCACCTTAGGAGCGATGATACGTTTTGGAAGCAAAAGGGACCTGGGGTGCCCTGCCCTGGGAGTGTCCAACTCGCCTCCAGTGCGGCCTTGTTCTAACTTCTTTCCACAGCAGGGAACACGCTGCCCCATAGGAAACTTCACTTCAAGTCGGGTTTACGTGGCGGAAGCATAAGGGTCTGGGCCTGCACTTAACGCACAGTGTGCAACTTGCCTCGCGGGCGCCCCAGGTTCCAAGTCCTTTGCACAGCCGGGAGCCAACTGCCCTTTGGGAATCCTCCCCTGAAGGTCGCATTCACGTTTTGGAAGCCGCAGCGTCTTTGCGTGCCCTTAACTCAGAGTATCCAACAAGCTTCTAGTCCGCCCTTCTTCTCAAGTCTTCCCTTCACTTGGGAACACACTGCCACTGAGGAGACTTCACCTGAAGCGCGGCTACACGTTTTGCAGCCCAAGGGGCTGGACGGGCAACTGAACTCAGAAGCTCCAACTGCCCTCTAGTCGGCCTTGGTTCTAAGTTCTTTCCTGACATGGGAACACACGGCCGCATAGGCCTCTTGGCTTCAGAGCGTTTCTACGTGTTGGAAGCAGCAGGGCCTTAGCCTGCCCTTTACTTAGAGCTTGCAACTTGGCGTAGAGTCCGCCTTTGTGCTTAGTGCTTTCCTGGGCTTCATTGGCGAGCACTTCACTCAGAGTCTCCAACCTGCCTTAGAGCCCGCCTTGGTTCTAAACCCTTTCCTCAACTTGGGAGAACGCTGCCCTCTAGTAGTGTTCGTCTTCGCTGCGTTGCTAAGGTTTGGGAAGCCTAAGGGCCTTCCCTGGAACTCAACTCGGTGTAGCCAACATGCTTCTCGTCCGCCCCGGTCCTAATGTCTTTCCTCCCCTGGGATCTCACGGCCCCCCCAGGAGACGTCACCTTAGGAGCGATGATACGTTTTGGAAGCAAAAGGGACCTGGGGTGCCCTGCCCTGGGAGTGTCCAACTCGCCTCCAGTGCGGCCTTGTTCTAACTTCTTTCCACAGCAGGGAACACGCTGCCCCATAGGAAACTTCACTTCAGGTCGGGTTTACGTGGCGGAAGCATAAGGGACTAGGCCTGCACTTAACGCGCAGTGTGCAACTTGCCTCGCGGGCGCCCCAGGTTCCAAGTCCTTTGCACAGCCGGGAGCCAACTGCCCTTTGGGAATCCTCCCCTGAAGGTCGCGTTCACGTTTTGGAAGCCGCAGCGTCTTTGCGTGCCCTTAACTCAGAGTATCCAACAAGCTTCTAGTCCGCCCTTCTTCTCAAGTCTTCCCTTCACTTGGGAACACACTGCCACTGAGGAGACTTCACCTGAAGCGCGGCTACACGTTTTGCAGCCCAAGGGGCTGGACGGGCAACTGAACTCAGAAGCTCCAACTGCCCTCTAGTCGGCCTTGGTTCTAAGTTCTTTCCTGACATGGGAACACACGGCCGCATAGGCCTCTTGGCCTTCAGAGTGTTTCTACGTGTTGGAAGCAGCAGGGCCTTAGCCTGCACTTTACTTAGAGCTTGCAACTTGGCGTAGAGTCCGCCTTTGTGCTAAGTGCTTTCCTGGGCTGCATTGGCGAGCACTTCACTCAGAGTCTCCAACCTGCCTTAGAGTCGGCCTTGGTTCTAACCCCTTTCCTCAACTTGGGAGAACGCTGCCCTCTAGTAGTGTTCGTCTTCGCTGCGTTGGTAAGGTTTGGGAAGCCTAAGGGCCTTCCCTGGAACTCAACTCGGTTTAGCCAACAGGCTTCTCGTCCGCCCCGGTTCTAAGGTCTTTCCTCCCCTGGGATCTCACGGCCCCCCCAGGAGACGTCACCTTAGGAGCGATGATACGTTTTGGAAGCAAAAGGGACCTGGGGTGCCCTGCCCTGGGAGTGTCCAACTCGCCTCCTGTGCGACCTTGTTCTAACTTCTTTCCACAGCAGGGAACACGCTGCCCCATAGGAAACTTCACTTCAGGTCGGGTTTTACGTGGCGGAAGCATAAGGGTCTGGGCCTGCACTTAACGCGCAGTGTGCAATGCCTCGAGGGCGCCCAAGGTTCCAAGTCCTTTGCACAGCCGGGAGACAACTGCCCTTTGGGAATCCTCCCCTGAAGGTCGCGTTCACGTTGTGGAAGCCGCAGCTTCTTTGCGTGCCCTTAACTCAGAGTATCCAACAAGCTTCTAGTCCGCCCTTCTTCTCAAGTCTTCCCTTCACTTGGGAACACACTGCCACTGAGGAGACTTCACCTGAAGCGCGGCTACACGTTTTGCAGCCCAAGGGGCTGGAAGGGCAACTTAACTCAGAAGCTCCAACTGCCCTCTAGTCGGCCTTGGTTCTAAGTTCTTTCCTGACATGGGAACACACGGCCGCATAGGCCTCTTGGCCTTCAGAGCGTTTCTACGTGTTGGAAGCAGCAGGGCCTTAGCCTGCCCTTTACATAGAGCTTGCAACTTGGCGTAGAGTCCGCCTTTGTGCTAAGTGCTTTCCTGGGCTGCATTGGCGAGCACTTCACTCAGAGTCTCTGACCTGCCTTAGAGTCCGCCTTGGTTCTAACCCCTTTCCTCAACTTGGGAGAACGCTGCCCTCTAGTAGTGTTCGTCTTCACTGCGTTGCTAAGGCTTGGGAAGCCTAAGGGCCTTCCCTGGAACTCAACTCGGTTTAGCCAACAGGTTCTCGTCCGCCCCGGTTCTAAGGTCTTTCCTCCCCTGGGATCTCACGGCCCCCCCAGGAGACGTCACCTTAGGAGCGATGATACGTTTTGGAAGCAAAAGGGACCTGGGGTGCCCTGCCCTGGGAGTGTCCAACTCGCCTCCAGTGCGGCCTTGTTCTAACTTCTTTCCACAGCAGGGAACACGCTGCCCCATAGGAAACTTCACTTCAGGTCGAGTTTACGTGGCGGAAGCATAAGGGTCTGGGCCTGCACTTAACGCGCAGTGTGCAACTTGCCTCGCGGGCGCCCCAGGTTCCAACTCCTTTGCACAGCCGGGAGCCAACTGCCCTTTGGGAATCCTCCCCTGAGGGTCGCGTTCACGTTTTGGAAGCCGCAGCGTCTTTGCATGCCCTTAACTCAGAGTATCCAACAAGCTTCTAGTCCGCCCTTCTTCTCAAGTCTTCCCTTCACTTGGGAACACACTGCCACTGAGGAGACTTCACCTGAAGCGCGGCTACACGTTTTTCAGCCCAAGGGGCTGGACGGGCAACTGAACTCAGAAGCTACAAATGCCCTCTAGTCGGCCTTGGTTCTAAGTTCTTTCCTGACATGGGAACACACGGCCACATAGGCCTCTTGGCCTTCAGAGCGTTTCTACGTGTTGGAAGCAGCAGGGCCTTAGCCTGCCCTTTACTTAGAGCTTGCAACTTGGCGTAGAGTCCGCCTTTGTGCTAAGTGCTTTCCTGGGCTGCATTGGCGAGCACTTCACTCAGAGTCTCCAACCTGCCTTAGAGTCCGCCTTGGTTCTAAACCCTTTCCTCAACTTGGGAGAACGCTGCCCTCTAGTAGTGTTCGTCTTCGCTGTGTTGGTAAGGTTTGGGAAGCCTAAGGGCCTTCCCTGGAACTCAACTCGGTGTAGCCAACAGGCTTCTCGTCCGCCCCGGTTCCAAGGTCTTTCCTCCCCTGGGATCTCACGGCCCCCCCAGGAGACGTCACCTTAGGAGCGATGATACGTTTTGGAAGCAAAAGGGACCTGGGGTGCCCTGCCCTGGGAGTGTCCAACTCGCCTCCAGTGCGGCCTTGTTCTAACATCTTCCCACAGCAGGGAACACGCTGCCCCATAGGAAACTTCACTTCAGGTCGGGTTTACGTGGCGGAAGCATAAGGGTCTGGGCCTGCACTTAACGCGCAGTGTGCAACTTGCCTCGCGGGCGCCCCAGGTTCCAAGTCCTTTGCACAGCCGGGAGCCAACTGCCCTTTGGGAATCCTCCCCTGAAGGTCGCGTTCACGTTTTGGAAGCCGCAGCGTCTTTGCGTGCCCTTCACTCAGAGTATCCAACAAGCTTCTAGTCCGCCCTTCTTCTCAAGTCTTCCCTTCACTTGGGAACACACTGCCACTGAGGAGACTTCACCTGAAGCGCGGCTACACGTTTTGCAGTCCAAGGGGCTGGACGGGCAACTGAACTCAGAAGCTCCAACTGCCCTCTAGTCGGCCTTGGTTCTAAGTTCTTTCCTGACATTGGAACACACGGCCGCATAGGCCTCTTGGCCTTCAGAGCGTTTCTACGTGTTGGAAGCAGCAGGGCCTTAGCCTGCCCTTTACTTAGAGCTTGCAACTTGGCGTAGAGTCCGCCTTTGTGCTAAGTGCTTTCCTGGGCTGCATTGGCGAGCACTTCACTCAGAGTCTCCAACCTGCCTTAGAGCCCGCCTTGGTTCTAACCCCTTTCCTCAACTTGGGAGAACGCTGCCCTCTAGTAGTGTTCGTCTTCGCTGCGTTGCTAAGTTTTGGGAAGCCTAAGGGCCTTCCCTGGAACTCAACTCGGTGTAGCCAACAGGCTTCTCGTCCGCCCCGGTTCTAAGGTCTTTCCTCCCCTGGGATCTCACGGCCCCCCCAGGAGACGTCACCTTAGGAGCGATGATACGTTTTGGAAGCAAAAGGGACCTGGGGTGCCCTGCCCTTGGAGTGCCCAACTCGCCTCCAGTGCGGCCTTGTTCTAACTTCTTTCCACAGCAGGGAACACGCTGCCCCATAGGAAACTTCACTTCAGGTCGGGTTTACGTGGCGGAAGCATAAGGGTCTGGGCCTGCACTTAACGCACAGTGTGCAACTTGCCTCGCGGGCGCCCCAGGTTCCAAGTCCTTTGCACAGCCGGGAGCCAACTGCCCTTTCGGAATCCTCCCCTGACGGTCGCGTTCACGTTTTGGAAGCCGCAGCGTCTTTGCGTGCCCTTAACTCAGAGTATCCAACAAGCTTCTAGTCCGCCCTTCTTCTCAAGTCTTCCCTTCACTTGGGAACACACTGCCACTGAGGAGACTTCACGTGAAGCGCGGCTACACGTTTTGCAGCCCAAGGGGCTGGACGGGCAACTGAACTCAGAAGCTCCAACTGCCCTCTAGTCGGCCTTGGTTCTAAGTTCTTTCCTGACATGGGAACACACGGCCGCATAGGCCTCTTGGCCTTCAGAGCGTTTCTACATGTTGGAAGCAGCAGGGCCTTAGCCTGCCCTTTACTTAGAACTTGCAACTTGGCGTAGAGTCCGCCTTTGTGCTAAGTGCTTTCCTGGGCTGCATTGGCGAGCACTTCACTCAGTGTCTCCAACCTGCCTTAGAGCCCGCCTTGGTTCTAACCCCTCTCCTCAACTTGGGAGAACGCTGCCCTCTAGTAGTGTTCGTCTTCGCTGCGTTGCTAAGGTTTGGGAAGCCTAAGGGCCTTCCCTGGAACTCAACTCGGTGTAGCCAACAGGCTTCTCGTCCGCCCCGGTTCTAAGGTCTTTCCTCCCCTGGGATCTCACGGCCCCCCCAGGAGACGTCACCTTAGGAGCGATGATACGTTTTGGAAGCAAAAGGGACCTGGGGTGCCCTGCCCTGGGAGTGTCCAACTCGCCTCCAGTGCGGCCTTGTTCTAACTTCTTTCCACAGCAGGGAACACGCTGCCCCATAGGAAACTTCACTTCAGGTTGGGTTTACGTGGCGGAAGCATAAGGGTCTGGGCCTGCACTTAACGCACAGTGTGCAACTTGCCTCGCGGGCGCCCCAGGTTCCAAGTCCTTTGCACAGCCGGGAGCCAACTGCCCTTTGGGAATCCTCCCCTGAAGGTCGCGTTCACGTTTTGGAAGCCGCAGCGTCTTTGCGTGCCCTTAACTCAGAGTATCCAACAAGCTTCTAGTCCGCCCTTCTTCTCAAGTCTTCCCTTCACTTGGGAACACACTGCCACTGAGGAGACTTCACCTGAAGCGCGGCTACAGGTTTTGCAGCCCAAGGGGCTGGACGGGCAACTGAACTCAGAAGCTCCAACTGCCCTCTAGTCGGCCTTGGTTCTAAGTTCTTTCCTGACATGGGAACACACGGCCGCATAGGCCTCTTGGCCTTCAGAGCGTTTCTACATGTTGGAAGCAGCAGGGCCTTAGCCTGCCCTTTACTTAGAGCTTGCAACTTGGCGTAGAGTCCGCCTTTGTGCTTAGTGCTTTCCTGGGCTGCATTGGCGAGCACTTCACTCAGAGTCTCCAACCTGCCTTAGAGCCCGCCTTGGTTCTAAACCCTTTCCTCAACTTGGGAGAACGCTGCCCTCTAGTAGTGTTCGTCATCGCTGCATTGCTAAGGTTTGGGAAGCCTAAGGGCCTTCCCTGGAACTCAACTCGGTGTAGCCAACATGCTTCTCGTCCGCCCCGGTTCTAATGTCTTTCCTCCCCTGGGATCTCACGGCCCCCCCAGGAGACGTCACCTTAGGAGCGATGATACGTTTTGGAAGCAAAAGGGACCTGGGGTGCCCTGCCCTGGGAGTGTCCAACTCGCCTCCAGTGCGCCCTTGTTCTAACTTCTTTCCACAGCAGGGAACATGCTGCCCCATAGGAAACTTCACTTCAGGTCGGGTTTACGTGGCGGAAGCATAAGGGTCTGGGCCTGCACTTAACGCGCAGTGTGCAACTTGCCTCGCGGGCGCCCCAGGTTCCAAGTCCTTTGCACAGCCGGGAGCCAACTGCCCTTTGGGAATCCTCCCCTGAAGGTCGCGTTCACGTTTTGGAAGCCGCAGCGTCTTTGCGTGCCCTTAACTCAGAGTATCCAACAAGCTTCTAGTCCGCCCTTCTTCTCAAGTCTTCCCTTCACTTGGGAACACACTGCCACTGAGGAGACTTCACCTGAAGCGCGGCTTCACGTTTTGCAGCCCAAGGGGCTGGACGGGCAACTTAACTCAGAAGCTCCAACTGCCCTCTAGTCAGCCTTGGTTCTAAGTTCTTTCCTGACATGGGAACACACGGCCGCATAGGCCTCTTGGCCTTCAGAGCGTTTCTACGTGTTGGAAGCAGCAGGGCCTTAGCCTGCCCTTTACTTAGAGCTTGCAACTTGGCGTAGAGTCCGCCTTTGTGCTAAGTGCTTTCCTGGGCTGCATTGGCGAGCACTTCACTCAGAGTATCCAACCTGCCTTAGAGCCCGCCTTCGTTCTAACCCCTTTCCTCAACTTGGGAGAACGCTGCCTTCTAGTAGTGTTCGTCTTCGCTGCGTTGGTAAGGTTTGGGAAGCCTAAGGGCCTTCCCTGGAACTCAACTCGGTGTAGCCAGCAGGCTTCTCATCCGCCCCGGTTCTAAGGTCTTTCCTCCCCTGGGATCTCACGGCCCCCCCAGGAGACGTCACCTTAGGAGCGATGATACGTTTTGGAAGCAAAAGGGACCTTTGGTGCCCTGCCCTGGGAGTGTCCAACTCGCCTCCAGTGCGGCCTTGTTCTAACTTCTTTCCACAGCAGGAAACACGCTGCCCCATAGGAAACTTCACTTCAGGTCGGGTTTACGTGGCGGAAGCATAAGGGACTAGGCCTGCACTTAACGCGCAGTGTGCAACTTGCCTCGCGGGCGCCCCAGGTTCCAAGTCCTTTGCACAGCCGGGAGCCAACTGCCCTTTGGGAATCCTCCCCTGAAGGTCGCGTTCACGTTTTGGAAGCCGCAGCGTCTTTGCGTGCCCTTCACTCAGAGTATCCAACAAGCTTCTAGTCCGCCCTTCTTCTCAAGTCTTCCCTTCACTTGGGAACACACTGCCACTGAGGAGACTTCACCTGAAGCGCGGCTACACGTTTTGCAGCCCAAGGGGCAGGACGGGCAACTGAACTCAGAAGCTACAACTGCCCTCTAGTCGGCCTTGGTTCTAAGTTCTTTCCTGACATGGGAACACACGGCCGCATAGGCCTCTTGGCCTTCAGAGCGTTTCTACGTGTTGGAAGCAGCAGGGCCTTAGCCTGCCCTTTACTTAGAGCTTGCAACTTGGCGTAGAGTCCGCCTTTGTGCTAAGTGCTTTCCTGGGCTGCATTGGC
Source organism: Meles meles (assembly GCF_922984935.1). Lineage (NCBI taxonomy): Eukaryota > Metazoa > Chordata > Mammalia > Carnivora > Mustelidae > Meles > Meles meles. The sequence continues at coordinate 1,045,142 of NW_025721606.1, forward strand.
GAGCACTTCACTCAGAGTCTCCAACCTGCCTTAGAGTCCGCCTTGGTTCTAACCCCTTTCCTCAACTTGGGAGAACGCTGCCCTCTAGTAGTGTTCGTCTTCGCTGCGTTGGTAAGGTTTGGGAAGCCTAAGGGCCTTCCCTGGAACTCAACTCGGTGTAGCCAACAGGCTTCTCGTCCGCCCCGGTTCTAAGGTCTTTCCTCCCCTGGGATCTCACGGCCCCCCCAGGAAGCGTCACCTTAGGAGCGATGATACGTTTTGGAAGCAAAAGGGAACTGGGGTGCCCTGCCCTGGGAGTGTCCAACTCGCCTCCAGTGCGGCCTTGTTCTAACTTCTTTCCACAGCAGGGAACACGCTGCCCCATAGGAAACTTCACTTCAGGTCGAGTTTACGTGGCGGAAGCATAAGGGTCTGGGCCTGCACTTAACGCGCAGTGTGCAACTTGCCTCGCGGGCGCCCCAGGTTCCAACTCCTTTGCACAGCCGGGAGCCAACTGCCCTTTGGGAATCCTCCCCTGAGGGTCGCGTTCACGTTTTGGAAGCCGCAGCGTCTTTGCGTGCCCTTAACTCAGAGTATCCAACAAGCTTCTAGTCCGCCCTTCTTCTCAAGTCTTCCCTTCACTTGGGAACACACTGCCACTGAGGAGACTTCACCTGAAGCGCGGCTACACGTTTTGCAGCCCAAGGGGCTGGACGGGCAACTGAACTCAGAAGCTACAACTGCCCTCTAGTCGGCCTTGGTTCTAAGTTCTTTCCTGACATGGGAACACACGGCCGCATAGGCCTCTTGGCCTTCAGAGCGTTTCTACGTGTTGGAAGCAGCAGGGACTTAGCCTGCCCTTTACTTAGAGCTTGCAACTTGGCGTAGAGTCCGCCTTTGTGCTAAGTGCTTTCCTGGGCTGCATTGGCGAGCACTTCACTCAGTGTCTCCAACCTGCCTTAGAGCCCGCCTTGGTTCTAACCCCTTTCCTCAACTTGGGAGAACGCTGCCCTCTAGTAGTGTTCGTCTTCGCTGCGTTGCTAAGGTTTGGGAATCCTAAGGGCCTTCCCTGGAACTCAACTCGGTGTAGCCAACAGGCTTCTCGTCCGCCCCGGTTCTAAGGTCTTTCCTCCCCTGGGATCTCACGGCCCCCCCAGGAGACGTCACCTTAGGAGCGATGATACGTTTTGGAAGCAAAAGGGACCTGGGGTGCCCTGCCCTGGGAGTGTCCAACTCGCCTCCAGTGCGGCCTTGTTCTAACTTCTTTCCACAGCAGGGAACACGCTGCACCATAGGAAACTTCACTTCAGGTCGGGTTTACGTGGCGGAAGCATAAGGGTCTGGGCCTGCACTTAACGCACAGTGTGCAACTTGCCTCGCGGGCGCCCCAGGTTCCAAGTCCTTTGCACAGCCGGGAGCCAACTGCCCTTTGGGAATCCTCCCCTGAAGGTCGCGTTCACGTTTTGGAAGCCGCAGCGTCTTTGCGTGCCCTTAACTCAGAGTATCCAACAAGCTTATAGCCCGCCCTTCTTCTCAAGTCTTCCCTTCACTTGGGAACACACTGCCACTGAGGAGACTTCACCTGAAGCGCGGCTACAGGTTTTGCAGCCCAAGGGGCTGGACGGGCAACTGAACTCAGAAGCTCCAACTGCCCTCTAGTCGGCCTTGGTTCTAAGTTCTTTCCTGACATGGGAACACACGGCCGCATAGGCCTCTTGGCCTTCAGAGCGTTTCTACGTGTTGGAAGCAGCAGGGCCTTAGCCTGCCCTTTACTTAGAGCTTGCAACTTGGCGTAGAGTCCGCCTTTGTGCTTAGTGCTTTCCTGGGCTGCATTGGCGAGCACTTCACTCAGAGTCTCCAACGTGCCTTAGAGCCCGCCTTGGTTCTAAACCCTTTCCTCAACTTGGGAGAACGCTGCCCTCTAGTAGTGTTCGTCATCGCTGCGTTGCTAAGGTTTGGGAAGCCTAAGGGCCTTCCCTGGAACTCAACTCGGTGTAGCCAACAGGCTTCTCGTCCGCCCCGGTTCTAATGTCTTTCCTCCCCTGGGATCTCACGGCCCCCCCAGGAGACGTCACCTTAGGAGCGATGATACGTTTTGGAAGCAAAAGGGACCTGGGGTGCCCTGCCCTGGGAGTGTCCAACTCGCCTCCAGTGCGGCCTTGTTCTAACTTCTTTCCACAGCAGGGAACATGCTGCCCCATAGGAAACTTCACTTCAGGTCGGGTTTACGTGGCGGAAGCATAAGGGTCTGGGCCTGCACTTAACGCGCAGTGTGCAACTTGCCTCGCGGGTGCCCCAGGTTCAAAGTCCTTTGCACAGCCGGGAGCCAACTGCCCTTTGGGAATCCTCCCCTGAAGGTCGCGTTCACGTTTTGGAAGCCGCAGCGTCTTTGCGTGCCCTTAACTCAGAGTATCCAACAAGCTTCTAGTCCGCCCTTCTTCTCAAGTCTTCCCTTCACTTGGGAACACACTGCCACTGAGGAGACTTCACCTGAAGCGCGGCTTCACGTTTTACAGCCCAAGGGGCTGGACGGGCAACTTAACTCAGAAGCTCCAACTGCCCTCTAGTCAGCCTTGGTTCTAAGTTCTTTCCTGACATGGGAACACACGGCCGCATAGGCCTCTTGGCCTTCAGAGCGTTTCTACGTGTTGGAAGCAGCAGGGCCTTAGCCTGCCCTTTACTTAGAGCTTGCAACTTGGCGTAGAGTCCGCCTTTGTGCTAAGTGCTTTCCTGGGCTGCATTGGCGAGCACTTCACTCAGAGTCTCCAACCTGCCTTAGAGCCCGCCTTCGTTCTAACCCCTTTCCTCAAATTGGGAGAACGCTGCCCTCTAGTAGTGTTCGTCTTCGCTGCGTTGGTAAGGTTTGGGAAGCCTAAGGGCCTTCCCTGGAACTCAACTCGGTGTAGCCAGCAGGCTTCTCATCCGCCCCGGTTCTAAGGTCTTTCCTCCCCTGGGATCTCACGGCCCCCCAAGGAGACGTCACCTTAGGAGCGATGATACGTTTTGGAAGCAAAAGGGACCTTTGGTGCCCTGCCCTGGGAGTGTCCAACTCGCCTCCAGTGCGGCCTTGTTCTAACTTCTTTCCACAGCAGGGAACACGCTGCCCCATAGGAAACTTCACTTCAGGTCGGGTTTTACGTGGCGGAAGCATAAGGGTCTGGGCCTGCACTTAACGCGCAGTGTGCAACTTGCCTCGCGGGCGCCCCAGGTTCCAAGTCCTTTGCACAGCCAGGAGCCAACTGCCCTTTGGGAATCCTCCCCTGAAGGTCGCGTTCACGTTGTGGAAGCCGCAGCGTCTTTGCGTGCCCTTAACTCAGAGTATCCAACAAGCTTCTAGTCCGCCCTTCTTCTCAAGTCTTCCCTTCACTTGGGAACACACTGCCACTGAGGAGACTTCACCTGTAGCGCGGCTACACGTTTTGCAGCCCAAGGGGCTGGAAGGGCAACTTAACTCAGAAGCTCCAACTGCCCTCTAGTCGGCCTTGGTTCTAAGTTCTTTCCTGACATGGGAACACACGGCCGCATAGGCCTCTTGGCCTTCAGAGCGTTTCTACGTGTTGGAAGCAGCAGGGCCTTAGCCTGCCCTTTACTTAGAGCTTGCAACTTGGCGTAGAGTCCGCCTTTGTGCTAAGTGCTTTCCTGGGCTGCATTGGCGAGCACTTCACTCAGAGTCTCTGACCTGCCTTAGAGTCCGCCTTGGTTCTAACCCCTTTCCTCAACTTGGGAGAACGCTGCCCTCTAGTAGTGTACGTCTTCACTGCGTTGCTAAGGCTTGGGAAGCCTAAGGGCCTTCCCTGGAACTCAACTCGGTGTAGCCAACAGGCTTCTCGTCCGCCCCGGTTCTAAGGTCTTTCCTCCCCTGGGATCTCACGGCCCCCCCAGGAGACGTCACCTTAGGAGCGATGATACGTTTTGGAAGCAAAAGTGACCTGGGGTTCCCTGCCCTGGGAGTGTCCAACTCGCCTCCAGTGCGGCTTTGTTCTAACTTCTTTCCACAGCAGGGAACACGCTGCCCCATAGGAAACTTCACTTCAGGTCGGGTTTTACGTGGCAGAAGCATAAGGGTCTGGGCCTGCACTTAACGCGTGTGTGCAACTTGCCTCACGGGCGCCCCAGGTTCCAACTCCTTTGCATAGCCGGGAGCCAACTGCCCTTTGGGAATCCTCCCCTGAAGGTCGCGTTCACGTTTTGGAAGCCGCAGCCTCTTTGCGTGCCCTTAACACAGAGTATCCAACAAGCTTCTAGTCCGCCCTTCTTCTCAAGTCTTCCCTTCACTTGGGAACACACTGCCACTGAGGAGACTTCACCTGAGGCGCGGCTACACGTTTTGCAGCCCAAGGGGCTGGACGGGCAACTTAACTCAGAAGCTCCAACTGCCCTCTAGTCGGCCTTGGTTCTAAGTTCTTTCCTGACATGGGAACACACGGCCGCATAGGCCTCTTGGCCTTCAGAGCGTTTCTACGTGTTGGAAACAGCAGGGCCTTAGCCTGCCCTTTACTTAGAGCTTGCAACTTGGCGTAGAGTGCGCCTTTGTGCTAAGTGCTTTCCTGGGCTGCATTGGCGAGCACTTCCCTCAGAGTCTCCAACCTGCCTTAGAGTCCGCCTTGGTTCTAACCCCTTTCCTCAACTTGGGAGAACGCTGCCCTCTAGTAGTGTTCGTCTTCGCTGCGTTGCTAAGGTTTGGGAAGCCTAAGGGCCTTCCCTGGAACTCAACTCGGTGTAGCCAACAGGCTTCTCGTCCGCCCCGGTTCTAAGGTCTTTCCTCCCCTGGGATCTCACGGCCCCCCCAGGAGACGTCACCTTAGGAGCGATGATACATTTTGGAAGCAAAAGGGACCTGGGGTGCCCTGCCCTGGGAGTGTCCAACTCGCCTCCAGTGCGGCCTTGTTCTAACTTCTTTCCACAGCAGGGAACACGCTGCCCCATAGGAAACTTCACTTCAGGTCGGGTTTTACGTGGCGGAAGCATAAGGGTCTGGGCCTGCACTTAACGCGCAGTGTGCAACTTGCCTCGCGGGCGCCCCTGGTTCCAAGTCCTTTGCACAGCCGGGAGCCAACTGCCCTTTGGGAATCCTCCCCTGAAGGTCGCGTTCACGTTTTGGAAGCCGCAGCGTCTTTGCGTGCCCTTCACTCAGAGTATCCAACAAGCTTCTAGTCCGCCCTTCTTCTCAAGTCTTCCCTTCACTTGGGAACACCCTGCCACTGAGGAGACTTCACCTGAAGCGCGGCTACACGTTTTGCAGCCCAAGGGGCTGGACGGGCAACTGAACTCAGAATCTCCAACTGCCCTCTAGTCGGCCTTGGTTCTAAGTTCTTTCCTGACATGGGAACACACGGCCGCATAGGCCTCTTGGCCTTCAGAGCGTTTCTACGTGTTGGAAGCAGCATGGCCTTAGCCTGCCCTTTACTTAGAGCTTGCAACTTGGCGTAGAGTCCGCCTTTGTGCTAAGTGCTTTCCTGGGCTGCATTGGCGAACGCTTCACTCCGAGTCTCCAACCTACCTTAGAGTCCGCCTTGGTTCTAACCCCTTTCCTCAACTTGGGAGAACGCTGCCCTCTAGTAGTGTTCGTCTTCGCTGCGTTGGTAAGGTTTGGGAAGCCTAAGGGCCTTCCCTGGAACTCAACTCGGTGTAGCCAACAGGCTTCTCGTCCGGCCCGGTTCCAAGGTCTTTCCTCCCCTGGGATCTCACAGCCCACCCAGGAGACGTCACCTTAGGAGCGATGATACGTTTTGGAAGCAAAAGGGACCTGGGGTGCCCTGCCCTGGGAGTGTCCAACTCGCCTCCAGTGCGGCCTTGTTCTAACTTCTTTCCACAGCAGGGAACACGCTGCCCCATAGGAAACTTCGCTTCAGTTCGGGTTTACGTGGCAGAAGCATAAGGGTCTGGGCCTGCACTTAACGCGCAGTGTGCCACTTGCCTCACGGGCGCCCCTGGTTCCAACTCCTTGCACAGCCGGGAGCCAACTGCCCTTTGGGAATCCTCCCCTGAAGGTCGCGTTCACGTTGTGGAAGCCGCAGCGTCTTTGCGTGCCCTTAACTCAGAGTTTCCAACAAGCTTCTAGTCCGCCCTTCTTCTCAAGTCTTCCCTTCACTTGGGAACACCGTGCCACTGAGGAGACTTCACCTGAAGCGCGGCTACACGTTTTGCAGCCCAAGGGGCTGGACGGGCAACTTAACTCAGAAGCTCCAACTGCCCTCTAGTCGGCCTTGGTTCTAAGGTCTTTCCTGACATTGGAACACACGGCTGCATAGGCCTCTTGGCCTTCAGAGCGTTTCTACGTGTTGGAAGCAGCAGGGCCTTAGCCTGCCCTTTACTTAGAGCTTGCAACTTGGCGTAGAGTCCGCCTTTGTGCTAAGTGCTTTCCTGGGCTGCATTGGCGAGCACTTCACTCAGAGTCTCCAACCTGCCTTAGAGTCCGCCTTGGTTCTAACCCCTTTCCTCAACTTGGGAGAACGCTGCCCTCTAGTAGTGTTCGTCTTCGCTGCGTTGGTTAGGTTTGGGAAGCCTAAGGGCCTTCCCTGGAACTCAACTCGGTGTAGCCAACAGGCTTCTCGTCCGCCCCGGTTCTAAGGTCTTTCCTCCCCTGGGATCTCACGGCCCCCCCAGGAGACGTCACCTTAGGAGCGATGATACGTTTTGGAAGCAAAAGGGACCTGGGGTGCCCTGCCCTGGGAGTGTCCGACTCGCCTCCAGTGCGGCCTTGTTCTAACTTCTTTCCACCGCAGGGAAAACGCTGCCCCATAGGAATCTTCACTTCAGGTCGGGTTTTACGTGGCGGAAGCATAAGGGTCTGGGCCTGCACTTAACGCGCAGTGTGCAACTTGCCTCACGGGCGCCCCAGGTTCCAAGTCCTTTGCACAGCCGGGAGCCAACTGCCCTTTGGGAATCCTCCCCTGAAGGTCGCGTTCACGTTTTGGAAGCCGCAGCGTCTTTGCGTGCCCTTCACTCAGAGTATCCAACAAGCTTCTAGTCCGCCCTTCTTCTCAAGTCTTCCCTTCACTTGGGAACACACTGCCACTGAGGAGACTTCACCTGAAGCGCGGCTACACGTTTTGCAGCCCAAGGGGCTGGACGGGCAATTTAACTCAGAAGCTCCAACTGCCCTCTAGTCGGCCTTGGTTCTAAGTTCTTTCCTGACATGGGAACACACGGCCGCATAGGCCTCTTGGCCTTCAGAGCGTTTCTACGTGTTGGAAGCAGCAGGGCCTTAGCCTGCCCTTTACTTAGAGCTTGCAACTTGGCGTAGAGTCCGCCTTTGTGCTAAGTGCTTTCCTGGGCTGCATTGGCGAGCACTTCACTCAGAGTCTCCAACCTGCCTTAGAGTCCGCCTTGGTTCTAACCCCTTTCCTCAACTTGGGAGAATGCTGCCCTCTAGTAGTGTTCGTCTTCGCTGCGTTGCTAAGGTTTGGGAATCCTAAGGGCCTTCCCTGGAACTCAACTCGGTGTAGCCAACAGGCTTCTCGTCCGCCCCGGTTCTAAGGTCTTTCCTGCCTGGGATCTCACGGCCCCCCCAGGAGACGTCACCTTAGGAGCGATGATACGTTTTGGAAGCAAAAGGGACCTGGGGTGCCCTGCCCTGGGAGTGTCCAACTTGCCTCCAGTGCGGCCTTGTTCTAACTTCTTTCCACAGCAGGGAACACGCTGCCCCATAGGAAACTTCACTTCAGGTCGAGTTTACGTGGCGGAAGCATAAGGGTCTGGGCCTGCACTTAACGCGCAGTGTGCAACTTGCCTCGCGGGCGCCCCAGGTTCCAAGTCCTTTGCACAGCCGGGAGCCAACTGCCCTTTTGGAATCCTCCCCTGAAGGTCGCGATCACGTTGTGGAAGCCGCAGCGTCTTTGCGTGCCCTTCACTCAGAGTATCCAACAAGCTTCTAGTCCGCCCTTCTTCTCAAGTCTTCCCTTCACTTGGGAACCCACTGCCAATGAGGAGACTTCACCTGAAGCGCGGCTACACGTTTTGCAGCCCAAGGCGCTGGACGGGCAACTGAACTCAGAAGCTCCAACTGCCCTCTAGTCGGCCTTGGTTCTAAGTTCTTTCCTGACATGGGAACACACGGCCGCATAGGCCTCTTGGCCTTCAGAGCGTTTCTACGTGTTGGAAGCAGCAGGGCCTTAGCCTGCCCTTTACTGAGAGCTTGCAACTTGGCGTAGAGTCCGCCTTTGTGCTAAGTGCTTTCCTGGGCTGCATTGGCGAGCACTTCACTCAGAGTCTCCAACCTGCCTTAGAGTCCGCCTTGGTTCTAACCCCTTTCCTCAACTTGGGAGAACACTGCCCTCTAGTAGTGTTCGTCTTCGCTGCGTTGGTAAGGTTTGGGAAGCCTAAGGGCCTTCCCTGGAACTCAACTCGGTGTAGCCAACAGGCTTCTCGTCCGCCCCGGTTCCAAGGTCTTTCGTCCCCTGGGATCTCACGGCCCCCCCAGGAGACGTCACCTTAGGAGCGATGATACGTTTTGGAAGCAAAAGGGACCTGGGGTGCCCTGCCCTGGGAGTGTCCAACTCGCCTCCAGTGCGGCCTTGTTCTAATTTCTTTCCACAGCAGGGAACACGCTGCCCCATAGGAAACTTCACTTCAGGTCGAGTTTACGTGGCGGAAGCATAAGGGTCTGGGCCTGCACTTAACGCGCAGTGTGCAACTTGCCTCGCGGGCGCCCCAGGTTCCAAGTCCTTTGCACAGCCGGGAGCCAACTGCCCTTTGGGAATCCTCCCCTGAGGGTCGCGTTCACGTTTTGGAAGCCGCAGCGTCTTTGCGTGCCCTTAACTCAGAGTATCCAACAAGCTTCCAGTCCGCCCTTCTTCTCAAGTCTTCCCTTCACTTGGGAACACCCTGCCACTGAGGAGACTTCACGTGAAGCGCGGCTCCACGTTTTGCAGCCCAAGGGGCTGGACGGGCAACTGAACTCAGAAGCTCCAACTGCCCTCTAGTCGGCCTTGGTTCTAAGTTCTTTCCTGACATGGGAACACACGGCCGCATAGGCCTCTTGGCCTTCAGAGCGTTTCTACGTGTTGGAAGCAGCAGGGCCTTAGCCTGCCCTTTACTTAGAGCTTGCAACTTGGCGTAGAGTCCGCCTTTGTGCTAAGTGCTTTCCTGGGCTGCATTGGCGAGCACTTCACTCAGAGTCTCCAACCTGCCTTTGAGTCCGCCTTGGTTCTAACCCCTTTCCTCAACTTGGGAGAACACTGCCCTCTAGTAGTGTTCGTCTTCGCTGCGTTGGTAAGGTTTGGGAAGCCTAAGGGCCTTCCCTGGAACTCAACTCGGTGTAGCCAACAGGCTTCTCGTCCGCCCCGGTTCTAAGGTCTTTCCTCCCCTGGGATCTCACGGCCCCCCCAGGAGACGTCACCTTAGGAGCGATGATACGTTTTGGAAGCAAAAGGGACCTGGGGTGCCCTGCCCTGGGAGTGTCCAACTGGCCTCCAGTGCGGCCTTGTTCTAACTTCTTTCCACAGCAGGGAACACGCTGCCCCATAGGAAACTTCACTTCAGGTCGAGTTTACGTGGCGGAAGCATAAGGGTCTGGGCCTGCACTTAACGCGCAGTGTGCAACTTGCCTCGCGGGCGCCCCAGGTTCCAAGTCCTTTGCACAGCCGGGAGCCAACTGCCCTTTGGGAATCCTCCCCTGAGGGTCGCGTTCACGTTTTGGAAGCCGCAGCGTCTTTGCGTGCCCTTAACTCAGAGTATCCAACAAGCTTGTAGTTCGCCCTTCTTCTCAAGTCTTCCCTTCACTTGGGAACACCCTGCCACTGAGGAGACTTCACGTGAAGCGCGGCTCCACATTTTGCAGCCCAAGGGGCTGGACGGGCAACTGAACTCAGAAGCTCCAACTGCCCTCTAGTCGGCCTTGGTTCTAAGTTCTTTCCTGACATGGGAACACACGGCCGCATAGGCCTCTTGGCCTTCAGAGCGTTTCTACGTGATGGAAGCAGCAGGGCCTTAGCCTGCCCTTTACTTAGAGCTTGCAACTTGGCGTAGAGTCCGCCTTTGTGCTAAGTGCTTTCCTGGGCTGCATTGGCGAGCACTTCACTCAGAGTCTCCAACCTGCCTTAGAGTCCGCCTTGGTTCTAACCCCTTTCCTCAACTTGGGAGAACACTGCCCTCTAGTAGTGTTCGTCTTCGCTGCGTTGGTAAGGTTTGGGAAGCCTAAGGGCCTTCCCTGGAACTCAACGCGGTGTAGCCAACAGGCTTCTCGTCCGCCCCGGTTCTAAGGTCTTTCCTCCCCTGGGATCTCACGGCCCCCCCAGGAGACGTCACCTTAGGAGCGATGATACGTTTTGGAAGCAAAAGGGACCTGGGGTGCCCTGCCCTGGGAGTGTCCAACTGGCCTCCAGTGCGGCCTTGTTCTAACTTCTTTCCACAGCAGGGAACACGCTGCCCCATAGGAAACTTCACTTCAGGTCGAGTTTGCGTGGCGGAAGCATAAGGGTCTGGGCCTGCACTTAACGCGCAGTGTGCAACTTGCCTCGCGGGCGCCCCAGGTTCCAAGTCCTTTGCACAGCCGGGAGCCAACTGCCCTTTGGGAATCCTCCCCTGAGGGTCGCGTTCACGTTTTGGAAGCCGCAGCGTCTTTGCGTGCCCTTAACTCAGAGTATCCAACAAGCTTCTAGTCCGCCCTTCTTCTCAAGTCTTCCCTTCACTTGGGAACACCCTGCCACTGAGGAGACTTCACGTGAAGCGCGGCTCCACGTTTTGCAGCCCAAGGGGCTGGACGGGCAACTGAACTCAGAAGCTCCAACTGCCCTCTAGTCGGCCTTGGTTCTAAGTTCTTTCCTGACATGGGAACACACGGCCGCATAGGCCTCTTGGCCTTCAGAGCGTTTCTACGTGTTGGAAGCAGCAGGGCCTTAGCTTGCCCTTTACTTAGAGCTTGCAACTTGGCGTAGAGTCCGCCTTTGTGCTAAGTGCTTTCCTGGGCTGCATTGGCGAGCACTTCACTCAGAGTCTCCAACCTGCCTTTGAGTCCGCCTTGGTTCTAACCCCTTTCCTCAACTTGGGAGAACACTGCCCTCTAGTAGTGTTCGTCTTCGCTGCGTTGGTAAGGTTTGGGAAGCCTAAGGGCCTTCCCTGGAACTCAACTCGGTGTAGCCAACAGGCTTCTCGTCCGCCCCGGTTCTAAGGTCTTTCCTCCCCTGGGATCTCACGGCCCCCCCAGGAGACGTCACCTTAGGAGCGATGATACGTTTTGGAAGCAAAAGGGACCTGGGGTGCCCTGCCCTGGGAGTGTCCAACTGGCCTCCAGTGCGGCCTTGTTCTAACTTCTTTCCACAGCAGGGAACACGCTGCCCCATAGGAAACTTCACTTCAGGTCGAGTTTACGTGGCGGAAGCATAAGGGTCTGGGCCTGCACTTAACGCGCAGTGTGCAACTTGCCTCGCGGGCGCCCCAGGTTCCAAGTCCTTTGCACAGCCGGGAGCCAACTGCCCTTTGGGAATCCTCCCCTGAGGGTCGCGTTCACGTTTTGGAAGCCGCAGCGTCTTTGCGTGCCCTTAACTCAGAGTATCCAACAAGCTTGTAGTTCGCCCTTCTTCTCAAGTCTTCCCTTCACTTGGGAACACCCTGCCACTGAGTAGACTTCACGTGAAGCGCGGCTCCACGTTTTGCAGCCCAAGGGGCTGGACGGGCAACTGAACTCAGAAGCTCCAACTGCCCTCTAGTCGGCCTTGGTTCTAAGTTCTTTCCTGACATGGGAACACACGGCCGCATAGGCCTCTTGGCCTTCAGAGCGTTTCTACGTGATGGAAGCAGCAGGGCCTTAGCCTGCCCTTTACTTAGAGCTTGCAACTTGGCGTAGAGTCCGCCTTTGTGCTAAGTGCTTTCCTGGGCTGCATTGGCGAGCACTTCACTCAGAGTCTCCAACCTGCCTTAGAGTCCGCCTTGGTTCTAACCCCTTTCCTCAACTTGGGAGAACACTGCCCTCTAGTAGTGTTCGTCTTCGCTGCGTTGGTAAGGTTTGGGAAGCCTAAGGGCCTTCCCTGGAACTCAACGCGGTGTAGCCAACAGGCTTCTCGTCCGCCCCGGTTCTAAGGTCTTTCCTCCCCTGGGATCTCACGGCCCCCCCAGGAGACGTCACCTTAGGAGCGATGATACGTTTTGGAAGCAAAAGGGACCTGGGGTGCCCTGCCCTGGGAGTGTCCAACTCGCCTCCAGTGCGGCCTTGTTCTAACTTCTTTCCACAGCAGGGAACACGCTGCCCCATAGGAAACTTCACTTCAGGTCGAGTTTGCGTGGCGGAAGCATAAGGGTCTGTGCCTGCACTTAACGCGCAGTGTGCAACTTGCCTCGCGGGCGCCCCAGGTTCCAAGTCCTTTGCACAGCCGGGAGCCAACTGCCCTTTGGGAATCCTCCCCTGAGGGTCGCGTTCACGTTTTGGAAGCCGCAGCGTCTTTGCGTGCCCTTAACTCAGAGTATCCAACAAGCTTCTAGTCCGCCCTTCTTCTCAAGTCTTCCCTTCACTTGGGAACACCCTGCCACTGAGGAGACTTCACGTGAAGCGCGGCTACACGTTTTGCAGACCAAGGGGCTGGACGGGCAACTTAACTCAGAAGCTCCAACTGCCCTCTAGTCGGCCTTGGTTCTAAGTTCTTTCCTGACATGGGAACACACGGCCGCATAGGCCTCTTGGCCTTCAGAGCGTTTCTACGTGTTGGAAGCAGCAGGGCCTTAGCCTGCCCTTTACTTAGAGCTTGCAACTTGGCGTAGAGTCCGCCTTTGTGCTAAGTGCTTTCCTGGGCTGCATTGGCGAGCACTTCACTCAGAGTCTCCAACCTGCCTTAGAGTCCGCCTTGGTTCTAACCCCTTTCCTCAACTTGGGAGAACACTGCCCTCTAGTAGTGTTCGTCTTCGCTGCGTTGGTAAGGTTTGGGAAGCCTAAGGGCCTTCCCTGGAACTCAACGCGGTGTAGCCAACAGGCTTCTCGTCCGCCCCGGTTCCAAGGTCTTTCCTCCCCTGGGATCTCACGGCCCCCCCAGGAGACGTCACCTTATGAGCGATGATACGTTTTGGAAGCAAAAGGGACCTGGGGTGCCCTGCCCTGGGAGTGTCCAACTCGCCTCCAGTGCGGTCTTGTTCTAACTTCTTTCCACAGCAGGGAACACGCTGCCCCATAGGAAACTTCACTTCAGGTCGAGTTTACGTGGCGGAAGCATAAGGGTCTGGGCCTGCACTTAACGCGCAGTGTGCAACTTGCCTCGCGGGCGCCCCAGATTCCAAGTCCTTTGCACAGCCGGGAGCCAACTGCCCTTTGGGAATCCTCCCCTGAGGGTCGCGTTCACGTTTTGGAAGCCGCAGAGTCTTTGCGTGCCCTTAACTCAGAGTATCCAACAAGCTTGTAGTTCGCCCTTCTTCTCAAGTCTTCCCTTCACTTGGGAACACCCTGCCACTGAGGAGACTTCACGTGAAGCGCGGCTCCACGTTTTGCAGCCCAAGGGGCTGGACGGGCAACTGAACTCAGAAGCTCCAACTGCCCTCTAGTCGGCCTTGGTTCTAAGTTCTTTCCTGACATGGGAACACACGGCCGCATAGGCCTCTTGGCCTTCAGAGCGTTTCTACGTGATGGAAGCAGCAGGGCCTTAGCCTGCCCTTTACTTAGAGCTTGCAACTTGGCGTAGAGTCCGCCTTTGTGCTAAGTGCTTTCCTGGGCTGCATTGGCGAGCACTTCACTCAGAGTCTCCAACCTGCCTTAGAGTCCGCCTTGGTTCTAACCCCTTTCCTCAACTTGGGAGAACACTGCCCTCTAGTAGTGTTCGTCTTCGCTGCGTTGGTAAGGTTTGGGAAGCCTAAGGGCCTTCCCTGGAACTCAACGCGGTGTAGCCAACAGGCTTCTCGTCCGCCCCGGTTCTAAGGTCTTTCCTCCCCTGGGATCTCACGGCCCCCCCAGGAGACGTCACCTTAGGAGCGATGATACGTTTTGGAAGCAAAAGGGACCTGGGGTGCCCTGCCCTGGGAGTGTCCCACTCGCCTCCAGTGCGGCCTTGTTCTAACTTCTTTCCACAGCAGGGAACACGCTGCCCCATAGGAAACTTCACTTCAGGTCGAGTTTGCGTGGCGGAAGCATAAGGGTCTGGGCCTGCACTTAACGCGCAGTGTGCAACTTGCCTCGCGGGCGCCCCAGGTTCCAAGTCCTTTGCACAGCCGGGAGCCAACTGCCCTTTGGGAATCCTCCCCTGAGGGTCGCGTTCACGTTTTGGAAGCCGCAGCGTCTTTGCGTGCCCTTAACTCAGAGTATCCAACAAGCTTCTAGTCCGCCCTTCTTCTCAAGTCTTCCCTTCACTTGGGAACACCCTGCCACTGAGGAGACTTCACGTGAAGCGCGGCTCCACGTTTTGCAGCCCAAGGGGCTGGACGGGCAACTGAACTCAGAAGCTCCAACTGCCCTCTAGTCGGCCTTGGTTCTAAGTTCTTTCCTGACATGGGAACACACGGCCGCATAGGCCTCTTGGCCTTCAGAGCGTTTCTACGTGTTGGAAGCAGCAGGGCCTTAGCCTGCCCTTTACTTAGAGCTTGCAACTTGGCGTAGAGTCCGCCTTTGTGCTAAGTGCTTTCCTGTGCTGCATTGGCGAGCACTTCACTCAGAGTCTCCAACCTGCCTTAGAGTCCGCCTTGGTTCTAACCCCTTTCCTCAACTTGGGAGAACACTGCCCTCTAGTAGTGTTCGTCTTCGCTGCGTTGGTAAGGTTTGGGAAGCCTAAGGGCCTTCCCTGGAACTCAACGCGGTGTAGCCAACAGGCTTCTCGTCCGCCCCGGTTCCAAGGTCTTTCCTCCCCTTGGATCTCACGGCCCCCCCAGGAGACGTCACCTTAGGAGCGATGATACGTTTTGGAAGCAAAAGGGACCTGGGGTGCCCTGCCCTGGGAGTGTCCAACTGGCCTCCAGTGCGGCCTTGTTCTAACTTCTTTCCACAGCAGGGAACACGCTGCCCCATAGGAAACTTCACTTCAGGTGGAGTTTGCGTGGCGGAAGCATAAGGGTCTGGGCCTGCACTTAACGCGCAGTGTGCAACTTGCCTCGCGGGCGCCCCAGGTTCCAAGTCCTTTGCACAGCCGGGAGCCAACTGCCCTTTGGGAATCCTCCCCTGAGGGTCGCGTTCACGTTTTGGAAGCCGCAGCGTCTTTGCGTGCCCTTAACTCAGAGTATCCAACAAGCTTCTAGTCCGCCCTTCTTCTCAAGTCTTCCCTTCACTTGGGAACACCCTGCCACTGAGGAGACTTCACGTGAAGCGCGGCTCCACGTTTTGCAGCCCAAGGGGCTGGACGGGCAACTGAACTCAGAAGCTCCAACTGCCCTCTAGTCGGCCTTGGTTCTAAGTTCTTTCCTGACATGGGAACACACGGCCGCATAGGCCTCTTGGCCTTCAGAGCGTTTCTACGTGTTGGAAGCAGCAGGGCCTTAGCTTGCCCTTTACTTAGAGCTTGCAACTTGGCGTAGAGTCCGCCTTTGTGCTAAGTGCTTTCCTGGGCTGCATTGGCGAGCACTTCACTCAGAGTCTCCAACCTGCCTTAGAGTCCGCCTTGGTTCTAACCCCTTTCCTCAACTTGGGAGAACACTGCCCTCTAGTAGTGTTCGTCTTCGCTGCGTTGGTAAGGTTTGGGAAGCCTAAGGGCCTTCCCTGGAACTCAACGCGGTGTAGCCAACAGGCTTCTCGTCCGCCCCGGTTCCAAGGTCTTTCCTCCCCTGGGATCTCACGGCCCCCCCAGGAGACGTCACCTTAGCAGCGATGATACGTTTTGGAAGCAAAAGTGACCTGGGGTGCCCTGACCTGGGAGTGTCCAACTCGCCTCCAGTGCGGTCTTGTTCTAACTTCTTTCCACAGCAGGGAACACGCTGCCCCATAGGAAACTTCACTTCAGGTCGAGTTTACGTGGCGGAAGCATAAGGGTCTGGGCCTGCACTTAACGCGCAGTGTGCAACTTGCCTCGCGGGCGCCCCAGGTTCCAACTCCTTTGCACAGCCGGGAGCCAACTGCCCTTTGGGAATCCTCCCCTGAGGGTCGCGTTCATGTTTTGGAAGCCGCAGCGTCTTTGCGTGCCCTTAACTCAGAGTATCCAACAAGCTTCTAGTCCGCCCTTCTTCTCAAGTCTTCCCTTCACTTGGGAACACCCTGCCACTGAGGAGACTTCACCTGATGCGCGGCTACACGTTTTGCAGCCCAAGGGGCTGGACGGGCAACTTAACTCAGAAGCTCCAACTGCCCTCTAGTCGGCCTTGGTTCTAAGTTCTTTCCTGACATGGGAACACACGGCCGCATAGGCCTCTTGGCCTTCAGAGCGTTTCTACGTGTTGGAAGCAGCAGGGCCTTAGCCTGCCCTTTACTTAGAGCTTGCAACTTGGCGTAGAGTCCGCCTTTGTGCTAAGTGCTTTCCTGGGCTGCATTGGCGAGCACTTCACTCAGAGTCTCCAACCTGCCTTAGAGTCCGCCTTGGTTCTAACCCCTTTCCTCAACTTGGGAGAACACTGCCCTCTAGTAGTGTTCGTCTTCGCTGCGTTGGTAAGGTTTGGGAAGCCTAAGGGCCTTCCCTGGAACTCAACTCGGTGTAGCCAACAGGCTTCTCGTCCGCCCCGGTTCTAAGGTCTTTCCTCCCCTGGGATCTCACGGCCCCCCCAGGAGACGTCACCTTAGGAGCGATGATACGTTTTGGAAGCAAAAGGGACCTGGGGTGCCCTGCCCTGGGAGTGTCCAACTGGCCTCCAGTGCGGCCTTGTTCTAACTTCTTTCCACAGCAGGGAACACGCTGCCCCATAGGAAACTTCACTTCAGGTCGAGTTTACGTGGCGGAAGCATAAGGGTCTGGGCCTGCACTTAACGCGCAGTGTGCAACTTGCCTCGCGGGCGCCCCAGATTCCAAGTCCTTTGCACAGCCGGGAGCCAACTGCCCTTTGGGAATCCTCCCCTGAGGGTCGCGTTCACGTTTTGGAAGCCGCAGCGTCTTTGCGTGCCCTTAACTCAGAGTATCCAACAAGCTTGTAGTTCGCCCTTCTTCTCAAGTCTTCCCTTCACTTGGGAACACCCTGCCACTGAGGAGACTTCACGTGAAGCGCGGCTCCACGTTTTGCAGCCCAAGGGGCTGGACGGGCAACTGAACTCAGAAGCTCCAACTGCCCTCTAGTCGGCCTTGGTTCTAAGTTCTTTCCTGACATGGGAACACACGGCCGCATAGGCCTCTTGGCCTTCAGAGAGTTTCTACGTGATGGAAGCAGCAGGGCCTTAGCCTGCCCTTTACTTAGAGCTTGCAACTTGGCGTAGAGTCCGCCTTTGTGCTAAGTGCTTTCCTGGGCTGCATTGGCGAGCACTTCACTCAGAGTCTCCAACCTGCCTTAGAGTCCGCCTTGTTTCTAACCCCTTTCCTCAACTTGGGAGAACACTGCCCTCTAGTAGTGTTCGTCTTCGCTGCGTTGGTAAGGTTTGGGAAGCCTAAGGGCCTTCCCTGGAACTCAACGCGGTGTAGCCAACAGGCTTCTCGTCCGCCCCGGTTCCAAGGTCTTTCCTCCCCTGGGATCTCACGGCCCCCCCAGGAGACGTCACCTTAGGAGCGATGATACGTTTTGGAAGCAAAAGGGACCTGGGGTGCCCTGCCCTGGGAGTGTCCAACTCGCCTCCAGTGCGGCCTTGTTCTAACTTCTTTCCACAGCAGGGAACACGCTGCCCCATAGGAAACTTCACTTCAGGTCGAGTTTGCGTGGCGGAAGCATAAGGGTCTGTGCCTGCACTTAACGCGCAGTGTGCAACTTGCCTCGCGGGCGCCCCAGGTTCCAAGTCCTTTGCACAGCCGGGAGCCAACTGCCCTTTGGGAATCCTCCCCTGAGGGTCGCGTTCACGTTTTGGAAGCCGCAGCGTCTTTGCGTGCCCTTAACTCAGAGTATCCAACAAGCTTCTAGTCCGCCCTTCTTCTCAAGTCTTCCCTTCACTTGGGAACACCCTGCCACTGAGGAGACTTCACGTGAAGCGCGGCTACACGTTTTGCAGACCAAGGGGCTGGACGGGCAACTTAACTCAGAAGCTCCAACTGCCCTCTAGTCGGCCTTGGTTCTAAGTTCTTTCCTGACATGGGAACACACGGCCGCATAGGCCTCTTGGCCTTCAGAGCGTTTCTACGTGTTGGAAGCAGCAGGGCCTTAGCCTGCCCTTTACTTAGAGCTTGCAACTTGGCGTAGAGTCCGCCTTTGTGCTAAGTGCTTTCCTGGGCTGCATTGGCGAGCACTTCACTCAGAGTCTCCAACCTGCCTTAGAGTCCGCCTTGGTTCTAACCCCTTTCCTCAACTTGGGAGAACACTGCCCTCTAGTAGTGTTCGTCTTCGCTGCGTTGGTAAGGTTTGGGAAGCCTAAGGGCCTTCCCTGGAACTCAACGCGGTGTAGCCAACAGGCTTCTCGTCCGCCCCGGTTCCAAGGTCTTTCCTCCCCTGGGATCTCACGGCCCCCCCAGGAGACGTCACCTTAGGAGCGATGATACGTTTTGGAAGCAAAAGGGACCTGGGGTGCCCTGCCCTGGGAGTGTCCAACTGGCCTCCAGTGCGGCCTTGTTCTAACTTCTTTCCACAGCAGGGAACACGCTGCCCCATAGGAAACTTCACTTCAGGTCGAGTTTACGTGGCGGAAGCATAAGGGTCTGGGCCTGCACTTAACGCGCAGTGTGCAACTTGCCTCGCGGGCGCCCCAGGTTCCAAGTCCTTTGCACAGCCGGGAGCCAACTGCCCTTTGGGAATCCTCCCCTGAGGGTCGCGTTCACGTTTTGGAAGCCGCAGCGTCTTTGCGTGCCCTTAACTCAGAGTATCCAACAAGCTTGTAGTTCGCCCTTCTTCTCAAGTCTTCCCTTCACTTGGGAACACCCTGCCACTGAGGAGACTTCACGTGAAGCGCGGCTCCACGTTTTGCAGCCCAAGGGGCTGGACGGGCAACTGAATTCAGAAGCTCCAACTGCCCTCTAGTCGGCCTTGGTTCTAAGTTCTTTCCTGACATGGGAACACACGGCCGCATAGGCCTCTTGGCCTTCAGAGAGTTTCTACGTGATGGAAGCAGCAGGGCCTTAGCCTGCCCTTTACTTAGAGCTTGCAACTTGGCGTAGAGTCCGCCTTTGTGCTAAGTGCTTTCCTGGGCTGCATTGGCGAGCACTTCACTCAGAGTCTCCAACCTGCCTTAGAGTCCGCCTTGGTTCTAACCCCTTTCCTCAACTTGGGAGAACACTGCCCTCTAGTAGTGTTCGTCTTCGCTGCGTTGGTAAGGTTTGGGAAGCCTAAGGGCCTTCCCTGGAACTCAACGCGGTGTAGCCAACAGGCTTCTCGTCCGCCCCGGTTCCAAGGTCTTTCCTCCCCTTGGATCTCACGGCCCCCCCAGGAGACGTCACCTTAGGAGCGATGATACGTTTTGGAAGCAAAAGGGACCTGGGGTGCCCTGCCCTGGGAGTGTCCAACTCGCCTCCAGTGCGGCCTTGTTCTAACTTCTTTCCACAGCAGGGAACACGCTGCCCCATAGGAAACTTCACTTCAGGTCGAGTTTACGTGGCGGAAGCATAAGGGTCTGGGCCTGCACTTAACGCGCAGTGTGCAACTTGCCTCGCGGGCGCCCCAGGTTCCAAGTCCTTTGCACAGCCGGGAGCCAACTGCCCTTTGGGAATCCTCCCCTGAGGGTCGCGTTCACGTTTTGGAAGCCGCAGCGTCTTTGCGTGCCCTTAACTCAGAGTATCCAACAAGCTTCTAGTCCGCCCTTCTTCTCAAGTCTTCCCTTCACTTGGGAACACCCTGCCACTGAGGAGACTTCACGTGAAGCGCGGCTCCACGTTTTGCAGCCCAAGGGGCTGGACGGGCAACTGAACTCAGAAGCTCCAACTGCCCTCTAGTCGGCCTTGGTTCTAAGTTCTTTCCTGACATGGGAACACACGGCCGCATAGGCCTCTTGGCCTTCAGAGCGTTTCTACGTGTTGGAAGCAGCAGGGCCTTAGCCTGCCCTTTACTTAGAGCTTGCAACTTGGCGTAGAGTCCGCCTTTGTGCTAAGTGCTTTCCTGGGCTGCATTGGCGAGCACTTCACTCAGAGTCTCCAACCTGCCTTAGAGTCCGCCTTGGTTCTAACCCCTTTCCTCAACTTGGGAGAACACTGCCCTCTAGTAGTGTTCGTCTTCGCTGCGTTGGTAAGGTTTGGGAAGCCTAAGGGCCTTCCCTGGAACTCAACGCGGTGTAGCCAACAGGCTTCTCGTCCGCCCCGGTTCCAAGGTCTTTCCTCCCCTGGGATCTCACGGCCCCCCCAGGAGACGTCACCTTAGCAGCGATGATACGTTTTGGAAGCAAAAGTGACCTGGGGTGCCCTGCCCTGGGAGTGTCCAACTCGCCTCCAGTGCGGTCTTGTTCTAACTTCTTTCCACAGCAGGGAACACGCTGCCCCATAGGAAACTTCACTTCAGGTCGAGTTTACGTGGCGGAAGCATAAGGGTCTGGGCCTGCACTTAACGCGCAGTGTGCAACTTGCCTCGCGGGCGCCCCAGGTTCCAAGTCCTTTGCACAGCCGGGAGCCAACTGCCCTTTGGGAATCCTCCCCTGAGGGTCGCGTTCATGTTTTGGAAGCCGCAGCGTCTTTGCGTGCCCTTAACTCAGAGTATCCAACAAGCTTCTAGTCCGCCCTTCTTCTCAAGTCTTCCCTTCACTTGGGAACACCCTGCCACTGAGGAGACTTCACCTGAAGCGCGGCTACACGTTTTGCAGCCCAAGGGGCTGGACGGGCAACTTAACTCAGAAGCTCCAACTGCCCTCTAGTCGGCCTTGGTTCTAAGTTCTTTCCTGACATGGGAACACACGGCCGCATAGGCCTCTTGGCCTTCAGAGCGTTTCTACGTGTTGGAAGCAGCAGGGCCTTAGCCTGCCCTTTACTTAGAGCTTGCAACTTGGCGTAGAGTCCGCCTTTGTGCTAAGTGCTTTCCTGGGCTGCATTGGCGAGCACTTCACTCAGAGTCTCCAACCTGCCTTAGAGTCCGCCTTGGTTCTAACCCCTTTCCTCAACTTGGGAGAACACTGCCCTCTAGTAGTGTTCGTCTTCGCTGCGTTGGTAAGGTTTGGGAAGCCTAAGGGCCTTCCCTGGAACTCAACTCGGTGTAGCCAACAGGCTTCTCGTCCGCCCCGGTTCTAAGGTCTTTCCTCCCCTGGGATCTCACGGCCCCCCCAGGAGACGTCACCTTAGGAGCGATGATACGTTTTGGAAGCAAAAGGGACCTGGGGTGCCCTGCCCTGGGAGTGTCCAACTGGCCTCCAGTGCGGCCTTGTTCTAACTTCTTTCCACAGCAGGGAACACGCTGCCCCATAGGAAACTTCACTTCAGGTCGAGTTTACGTGGCGGAAGCATAAGGGTCTGGGCCTGCACTTAACGCGCAGTGTGCAACTTGCCTCGCGGGCGCCCCAGATTCCAAGTCCTTTGCACAGCCGGGAGCCAACTGCCCTTTGGGAATCCTCCCCTGAGGGTCGCGTTCACGTTTTGGAAGCCGCAGCGTCTTTGCGTGCCCTTAACTCAGAGTATCCAACAAGCTTGTAGTTCGCCCTTCTTCTCAAGTCTTCCCTTCACTTGGGAACACCCTGCCACTGAGGAGACTTCACGTGAAGCGCGGCTCCACGTTTTGCAGCCCAAGGGGCTGGACGGGCAACTGAACTCAGAAGCTCCAACTGCCCTCTAGTCGGCCTTGGTTCTAAGTTCTTTCCTGACATGGGAACACACGGCCGCATAGGCCTCTTGGCCTTCAGAGAGTTTCTACGTGATGGAAGCAGCAGGGCCTTAGCCTGCCCTTTACTTAGAGCTTGCAACTTGGCGTAGAGTCCGCCTTTGTGCTAAGTGCTTTCCTGGGCTGCATTGGCGAGCACTTCACTCAGAGTCTCCAACCTGCCTTAGAGTCCGCCTTGTTTCTAACCCCTTTCCTCAACTTGGGAGAACACTGCCCTCTAGTAGTGTTCGTCTTCGCTGCGTTGGTAAGGTTTGGGAAGCCTAAGGGCCTTCCCTGGAACTCAACGCGGTGTAGCCAACAGGCTTCTCGTCCGCCCCGGTTCCAAGGTCTTTCCTCCCCTGGGATCTCACGGCCCCCCCAGGAGACGTCACCTTAGGAGCGATGATACGTTTTGGAAGCAAAAGGGACCTGGGGTGCCCTGCCCTGGGAGTGTCCAACTCGCCTCCAGTGCGGCCTTGTTCTAACTTCTTTCCACAGCAGGGAACACGCTGCCCCATAGGAAACTTCACTTCAGGTCGAGTTTGCGTGGCGGAAGCATAAGGGTCTGTGCCTGCACTTAACGCGCAGTGTGCAACTTGCCTCGCGGGCGCCCCAGGTTCCAAGTCCTTTGCACAGCCGGGAGCCAACTGCCCTTTGGGAATCCTCCCCTGAGGGTCGCGTTCACGTTTTGGAAGCCGCAGCGTCTTTGCGTGCCCTTAACTCAGAGTATCCAACAAGCTTCTAGTCCGCCCTTCTTCTCAAGTCTTCCCTTCACTTGGGAACACCCTGCCACTGAGGAGACTTCACGTGAAGCGCGGCTACACGTTTTGCAGACCAAGGGGCTGGACGGGCAACTTAACTCAGAAGCTCCAACTGCCCTCTAGTCGGCCTTGGTTCTAAGTTCTTTCCTGACATGGGAACACACGGCCGCATAGGCCTCTTGGCCTTCAGAGCGTTTCTACGTGTTGGAAGCAGCAGGGCCTTAGCCTGCCCTTTACTTAGAGCTTGCAACTTGGCGTAGAGTCCGCCTTTGTGCTAAGTGCTTTCCTGGGCTGCATTGGCGAGCACTTCACTCAGAGTCTCCAACCTGCCTTAGAGTCCGCCTTGGTTCTAACCCCTTTCCTCAACTTGGGAGAACACTGCCCTCTAGTAGTGTTCGTCTTCGCTGCGTTGGTAAGGTTTGGGAAGCCTAAGGGCCTTCCCTGGAACTCAACGCGGTGTAGCCAACAGGCTTCTCGTCCGCCCCGGTTCCAAGGTCTTTCCTCCCCTGGGATCTCACGGCCCCCCCAGGAGACGTCACCTTAGGAGCGATGATACGTTTTGGAAGCAAAAGGGACCTGGGGTGCCCTGCCCTGGGAGTGTCCAACTGGCCTCCAGTGCGGCCTTGTTCTAACTTCTTTCCACAGCAGGGAACACGCTGCCCCATAGGAAACTTCACTTCAGGTCGAGTTTACGTGGCGGAAGCATAAGGGTCTGGGCCTGCACTTAACGCGCAGTGTGCAACTTGCCTCGCGGGCGCCCCAGGTTCCAAGTCCTTTGCACAGCCGGGAGCCAACTGCCCTTTGGGAATCCTCCCCTGAGGGTCGCGTTCACGTTTTGGAAGCCGCAGCGTCTTTGCGTGCCCTTAACTCAGAGTATCCAACAAGCTTGTAGTTCGCCCTTCTTCTCAAGTCTTCCCTTCACTTGGGAACACCCTGCCACTGAGGAGACTTCACGTGAAGCGCGGCTCCACGTTTTGCAGCCCAAGGGGCTGGACGGGCAACTGAATTCAGAAGCTCCAACTGCCCTCTAGTCGGCCTTGGTTCTAAGTTCTTTCCTGACATGGGAACACACGGCCGCATAGGCCTCTTGGCCTTCAGAGCGTTTCTACGTGATGGAAGCAGCAGGGCCTTAGCCTGCCCTTTACTTAGAGCTTGCAACTTGGCGTAGAGTCCGCCTTTGTGCTAAGTGCTTTCCTGGGCTGCATTGGCGAGCACTTCACTCAGAGTCTCCAACCTGCCTTAGAGTCCGCCTTGGTTCTAACCCCTTTCCTCAACTTGGGAGAACACTGCCCTCTAGTAGTGTTCGTCTTCGCTGCGTTGGTAAGGTTTGGGAAGCCGAAGGTCCTTCCCTGGAACTCAATTCGGTGTAGCCAACAGGCTTCTCGTCCGCCCCGGTTCTAAGGTCTTTCCTCCCCTGAGATCTCACGGCCCCCCCAGGAGACGTCACCTTAGGAGCGATGATACGTTTTGGAAGCAAAAGGGACCTGGGGTGCCCTGCCCTGGGAGTGTCCAACTCGCCTCCAGTGCGGCCTTGTTCTAACTTCTTTCCACAGCAGGGAACACGCTGCCCCATAGGAAACTTCACTTCAGGTCGAGTTTACGTGGCGGAAGCATAAGGGTCTGGGCCTGCACTTACCGCGCAGTGTGCAACTTGCCTCGCGGGCGCCCCAGGTTCCAACTCCTTTCCACAGCCGGGAGCCAACTGCCCTTTGGGAATCCTCCCCTGAGGGTCGCGTTCCCGTTTTGGAAGCCGCAGCGTCTTTGCGTGCCCTTAACTCAGAGTATCCAACAAGCTTCTAGTCCGCCCTTCTTCTCAAGTCTTCCCTTCACTTGGGAACACCCTGCCACTGAGGAGACTTCACGTGAAGCGCGGCTCCACGTTTTGCAGCCCAAGGGTCTGGACGGGCAACTTAACTCAGAGGCTCCAACTGCCCTCTAGTCGGCCTTGGTTCTAAGTTCTTTCCTGACATGGGAACACACGGCCGCATAGGCCTCGTGGCCTTCAGAGCGTTTCTACGTGTTGGAAGCAGCAGGGCCTTAGCCTGCCCTTTACTTAGAGCTTGCAACTTGGCGTAGAGTCCGCCTTTGTGCTAAGTGCTTTCCTGGGCTGCATTGGCGAGCACTTCACTCAGAGTCTCCAACCTGCCTTAGAGTCCGCCTTGGTTCTAACCCCTTTCCTCAACTTGGGAGAACACTGCCCTCTAGTAGTGTTCGTCTTCGCTGCGTTGGTAAGGTTTGGGAAGCCTAAGGGCCTTCCCTGGAACTCAACGCGGTGTAGCCAACAGGCTTCTCGTCCGCCCCGGTTCCAAGGTCTTTCCTCCCCTGGGATCTCACGGCCCCCCCAGGAGACGTCACCTTAGGAGCGATGATACGTTTTGGAAGCAAAAGGGACCTGGGGTGCCCTGCCCTGGGAGTGTCCAACTCGCCTCCAGTGCGGTCTTGTTCTAACTTCTTTCCACAGCAGGGAACACGCTGCCCCATAGGAAACTTCACTTCAGGTCGAGTTTACGTGGCGGAAGCATAAGGGTCTGGGCCTGCACTTAACGCGCAGTGTGCAACTTGCCTCGCGGGCGCCCCAGATTCCAAGTCCTTTGCACAGCCGGGAGCCAACTGCCCTTTGGGAATCCTCCCCTGAGGGTCGCGTTCACGTTTTGGAAGCCGCAGAGTCTTTGCGTGCCCTTAACTCAGAGTATCCAACAAGCTTGTAGTTCGCCCTTCTTCTCAAGTCTTCCCTTCACTTGGGAACACCCTGCCACTGAGGAGACTTCACGTGAAGCGCGGTTCCACGTTTTGCAGCCCAAGGGGCAGGACGGGCAACTGAACTCAGAAGCTCCAACTGCCCTCTAGTCGGCCTTGGTTCTAAGTTCTTTCCTGACATGGGAACACACGGCCGCATAGGCCTCTTGGCCTTCAGAGCGTTTCTACGTGTTGGAAGCAGCAGGGCCTTAGCCTGCCCTTTACTTAGAGCTTGCAACTTGGCGTAGAGTCCGCCTTTGTGCTAAGTGCTTTCCTGGGCTGCATTGGCGAGCACTTCACTCAGAGTCTCCAACCTGCCTTAGAGTCCGCCTTGGTTCTAACCCCTTTCCTCAACTTGGGAGAACACTGCCCTCTAGTAGTGTTCGTCTTCGCTGCGTTGGTAAGGTTTGGGAAGCCTAAGGGCCTTCCCTGGAACTCAACTCGGTGTAGCCAACAGGCTTCTCGTCCGCCCCGGTTCTAAGGTCTTTCCTCCCCTGGGATCTCACGGCCCCCCCAGGAGACGTCACCTTAGGAGCGATGATACGTTTTGGAAGCAAAAGGGACCTGGGGTGCCCTGCCCTGGGAGTGTCCAACTGGCCTCCAGTGCGGCCTTGTTCTAACTTCTTTCCACAGCAGGGAACACGCTGCCCCATAGGAAACTTCACTTCAGGTCGAGTTTACGTGGCGGAAGCATAAGGGTCTGGGCCTGCACTTAACGCGCAGTGTGCAACTTGCCTCGCGGGCGCCCCAGGTTCCAAGTCCTTTGCACAGCCGGGAGCCAACTGCCCTTTGGGAATCCTCCCCTGAGGGTCGCGTTCACGTTTTGGAAGCCGCAGCGTCTTTGCGTGCCCTTAACTCAGAGTATCCAACAAGCTTGTAGTTCGCCCTTCTTCTCAAGTCTTCCCTTCACTTGGGAACACCCTGCCACTGAGGAGACTTCACGTGAAGCGCGGCTCCACGTTTTGCAGCCCAAGGGGCTGGACGGGCAACTGAACTCAGAAGCTCCAACTGCCCTCTAGTCGGCCTTGGTTCTAAGTTCTTTCCTGACATGGGAACACACGGCCGCATAGGCCTCTTGGCCTTCAGAGAGTTTCTACGTGATGGAAGCAGCAGGGCCTTAGCCTGCCCTTTACTTAGAGCTTGCAACTTGGCGTAGAGTCCGCCTTTGTGCTAAGTGCTTTCCTGGGCTGCATTGGCGAGCACTTCACTCAGAGTCTCCAACCTGCCTTAGAGTCCGCCTTGTTTCTAACCCCTTTCCTCAACTTGGGAGAACACTGCCCTCTAGTAGTGTTCGTCTTCGCTGCGTTGGTAAGGTTTGGGAAGCCTAAGGGCCTTCCCTGGAACTCAACGCGGTGTAGCCAACAGGCTTCTCGTCCGCCCCGGTTCCAAGGTCTTTCCTCCCCTGGGATCTCACGGCCCCCCCAGGAGACGTCACCTTAGGAGCGATGATACGTTTTGGAAGCAAAAGGGACCTGGGGTGCCCTGCCCTGGGAGTGTCCAACTCGCCTCCAGGGCGGCCTTGTTCTAACTTCTTTCCACAGCAGGGAACACGCTGCCCCATAGGAAACTTCACTTCAGGTCGAGTTTGCGTGGCGGAAGCATAAGGGTCTGTGCCTGCACTTAACGCGCAGTGTGCAACTTGCCTCGCGGGCGCCCCAGGTTCCAAGTCCTTTGCACAGCCGGGAGCCAACTGCCCTTTGGGAATCCTCCCCTGAGGGTCGCGTTCACGTTTTGGAAGCCGCAGCGTCTTTGCGTGCCCTTAACTCAGAGTATCCAACAAGCTTCTAGTCCGCCCTTCTTCTCAAGTCTTCCCTTCACTTGGGAACACCCTGCCACTGAGGAGACTTCACGTGAAGCGCGGCTACACGTTTTGCAGACCAAGGGGCTGGACGGGCAACTTAACTCAGAAGCTCCAACTGCCCTCTAGTCGGCCTTGGTTCTAAGTTCTTTCCTGACATGGGAACACACGGCCGCATAGGCCTCTTGGCCTTCAGAGCGTTTCTACGTGTTGGAAGCAGCAGGGCCTTAGCCTGCCCTTTACTTAGAGCTTGCAACTTGGCGTAGAGTCCGCCTTTGTGCTAAGTGCTTTCCTGGGCTGCATTGGCGAGCACTTCACTCAGAGTCTCCAACCTGCCTTAGAGTCCGCCTTGGTTCTAACCCCTTTCCTCAACTTGGGAGAACACTGCCCTCTAGTAGTGTTCGTCTTCGCTGCGTTGGTAAGGTTTGGGAAGCCTAAGGGCCTTCCCTGGAACTCAACGCGGTGTAGCCAACAGGCTTCTCGTCCGCCCCGGTTCCAAGGTCTTTCCTCCCCTGGGATCTCACGGCCCCCCCAGGAGACGTCACCTTAGGAGCGATGATACGTTTTGGAAGCAAAAGGGACCTGGGGTGCCCTGCCCTGGGAGTGTCCAACTCGCCTCCAGTGCGGTCTTGTTCTAACTTCTTTCCACAGCAGGGAACACGCTGCCCCATAGGAAACTTCACTTCAGGTCGAGTTTACGTGGCGGAAGCATAAGGGTCTGGGCCTGCACTTAACGCGCAGTGTGCAACTTGCCTCGCGGGCGCCCCAGATTCCAAGTCCTTTGCACAGCCGGGAGCCAACTGCCCTTTGGGAATCCTCCCCTGAGGGTCGCGTTCACGTTTTGGAAGCCGCAGAGTCTTTGCGTGCCCTTAACTCAGAGTATCCAACAAGCTTGTAGTTCGCCCTTCTTCTCAAGTCTTCCCTTCACTTGGAAACACCCTGCCACTGAGGAGACTTCACGTGAAGCGCGGCTCCACGTTTTGCAGCCCAAGGGGCTGGACGGGCAACTGAACTCAGAAGCTCCAACTGCCCTCTAGTCCGCCTTGGTTCTAAGTTCTTTCCTGACATGGGAACACACGGCCGCATAGGCCTCTTGGCCTTCAGAGCGTTTCTACGTGTTGGAAGCAGCAGGGCCTTAGCCTGCCCTTTACTTAGAGCTTGCAACTTGGCGTAGAGTCCGCCTTTGTGCTAAGTGCTTTCCTGGGCTGCATTGGCGAGCACTTCACTCAGAGTCTCCAACCTGCCTTAGAGTCCGCCTTGGTTCTAACCCCTTTCCTCAACTTGGGAGAACACTGCCCTCTAGTAGTGTTCGTCTTCGCTGCGTTGGTAAGGTTTGGGAAGCCTAAGGGCCTTCCCTGGAACTCAACTCGGTGTAGCCAACAGGCTTCTCGTCCGCCCCGTTTCTAAGGTCTTTCCTCCCCTGGGATCTCACGGCCCCCCCAGGAGACGTCACCTTAGGAGCGATGATACGTTTTGGAAGCAAAAGGGACCTGGGGTGCCCTGCCCTGGGAGTGTCCAACTGGCCTCCAGTGCGGCCTTGTTCTAACTTCTTTCCACAGCAGGGAACACGCTGCCCCATAGGAAACTTCACTTCAGGTCGAGTTTACGTGGCGGAAGCATAAGGGTCTGGGCCTGCACTTAACGCGCAGTGTGCAACTTGCCTCGTGGGCGCCCCAGGTTCCAAGTCCTTTGCACAGCCGGGAGCCAACTGCCCTTTGGGAATCCTCCCCTGAGGGTCGCGTTCACGTTTTGGAAGCCGCAGCGTCTTTGCGTGCCCTTAACTCAGAGTATCCAACAAGCTTGTAGTTCGCCCTTCTTCTCAAGTCTTCCCTTCACTTGGGAACACCCTGCCACTGAGGAGACTTCACGTGAAGCGCGGCTCCACGTTTTGCAGCCCAAGGGGCTGGACGGGCAACTGAACTCAGAAGCTCCAACTGCCCTCTAGTCGGCCTTGGTTCTAAGTTCTTTCCTGACATGGGAACACACGGCCGCATAGGCCTCTTGGCCTTCAGAGCGTTTCTACGTGTTGGAAGCAGCAGGGCCTTAGCCTGCCCTTTACTTAGAGCTTGCAACTTGGCGTAGAGTCCGCCTTTGTGCTAAGTGCTTTCCTGGGCTGCATTGGCGAGCACTTCACTCAGAGTCTCCAACCTGCCTTAGAGTCCGCCTTGGTTCTAACCCCTTTCCTCAACTTGGGAGAACACTGCCCTCTGGTAGTGTTCGTCTTCGCTGCGTTGGTAAGGTTTGGGAAGCCTAAGGGCCTTCCCTGGAACTCAACTCGGTGTAGCCAACAGGCTTCTCGTCCGCCCCGGTTCTAAGGTCTTTCCTCCCCTGGGATCTCACGGCCCCCCCAGGAGACGTCACCTTAGGAGCGATGATACGTTTTGGAAGCAAAAGGGACCTGGGGTGCCCTGCCCTGGGAGTGTCCAACTGGCCTCCAGTGCGGCCTTGTTCTAACTTCTTTCCACAGCAGGGAACACGCTGCCCCATAGGAAACTTCACTTCAGGTCGAGTTTACGTGGCGGAAGCATAAGGGTCTGGGCCTGCACTTAACGCGCAGTGTGCAACTTGCCTCGCGGGCGCCCCAGGTTCCAAGTCCTTTGCACAGCCGGGAGCCAACTGCCCTTTGGGAATCCTCCCCTGAGGGTCGCGTTCACGTTTTGGAAGCCGCAGCGTCTTTGCGTGCCCTTCACTCAGAGTATCCAACAAGCTTCTAGTCCGCCCTTCTTCTCAAGTCTTCCCTTCACTTGGGAACACCCTGCCACTGAGGAGACTTCACGTGAAGCGCGGCTCCACGTTTTGCAGCCCAAGGGGCTGGACGGGCAACTGAACTCAGAAGCTCCAACTGCCCTCTAGTCGGCCTTGGTTCTAAGTTCTTTCCTGACATGGGAACACACGGCCGCATAGGCCTCTTGGCCTTCAGAGCGTTTCTACGTGTTGGAAGCAGCAGGGCCTTAGCCTGCCCTTTACTGAGAGCTTGCAACTTGGCGTAGAGTCCGCCTTTGTGCTAAGTGCTTTCCTGGGCTGCATTGGCGAGCACTTCACTCAGAGTCTCCAACCTGCCTTAGAGTCCGCCTTGGTTCTAACCCCTTTCCTCAACTTGGGAGAACACTGCCCTCTAGTAGTGTTCGTCTTCGCTGCGTTGGTAAGGTTTGGGAAGCCGAAGGTCCTTCCCTGGAACTCAATTCGGTGTAGCCAACAGGCTTCTCGTCCGCCCCGGT
Source organism: Meles meles (assembly GCF_922984935.1). NCBI lineage: Eukaryota > Metazoa > Chordata > Mammalia > Carnivora > Mustelidae > Meles > Meles meles. The sequence continues at coordinate 1,075,294 of NW_025721606.1, forward strand.
TCTAAGGTCTTTCCTCCCCTGAGATCTCACGGCCCCCCCAGGAGACGTCACCTTAGGAGCGATGATATGTTTTGGAAGCAAAAGGGACCTGGGGTGCCCTGCCCTGGGAGTGTCCAACTCGCCTCCAGTGCGGCCTTGTTCTAACTTCTTTCCACAGCAGGGAACACGCTGCCCCATAGGAAACTTCACTTCAGGTCGAGTTTACGTGGCGGAAGCATAAGGGTCTGGGCCTGCACTTACCGCGCAGTGTGCAACTTGCCTCGCGGGCGCCCCAGGTTCCAACTCCTTTGCACAGCCGGGAGCCAACTGCCCTTTGGGAATCCTCCCCTGAGGGTCGCGTTCCCGTTTTGGAAGCCGCAGCGTCTTTGCGTGCCCTTAACTCAGAGTATCCAACAAGCTTCTAGTCCGCCCTTCTTCTCAAGTCTTCCCTTCACTTGGGAACACCCTGCCACTGAGGAGACTTCACGTGAAGCGCGGCTCCACGTTTTGCAGCCCAAGGGGCTGGACGGGCAACTTAACTCAGAGGCTCCAACTGCCCTCTAGTCGGCCTTGGTTCTAAGTTCTTTCCTGACATGGGAACACACGGCCGCATAGGCCTCTTGGCCTTCAGAGCGTTTCTACGTGTTGGAAGCAGCAGGGCCTTAGCCTGCCCTTTACTTAGAGCTTGCAACTTGGCGTAGAGTCCGCCTTTGTGCTAAGTGCTTTCCTGGGCTGCATTGGCGAGCACTTCACTCAGAGTCTCCAACCTGCCTTAGAGTCCGCCTTGGTTCTAACCCCTTTCCTCAACTTGGGAGAACACTGCCCTCTAGTAGTGTTCGTCTTCGCTGCGTTGGTAAGGTTTGGGAAGCCTAAGGGCCTTCCCTGGAACTCAACGCGGTGTAGCCTACAGGCTTCTCGTCCGCCCCGGTTCCAAAGTCTTTCCTCCCCTGGGATCTCACGGCCCCCCCAGGAGACGTCACCTTAGGAGCGATGATACGTTTTGGAAGCAAAAGGGACCTGGGGTGCCCTGCCCTGGGAGTGTCCAACTCGCCTCCAGTGCGGTCTTGTTCTAAATTCTTTCCACAGCAGGGAACACGCTGCCCCATAGGAAACTTCACTTCAGGTCGAGTTTACGTGGCGGAAGCATAAGGGTCTGGGCCTGCACTTAACGCGCAGTGTGCAACTTGCCTCGCGGGCGCCCCAGGTTCCAACTCTATTGCACAGCCGGGAGCCAACTGCCCTTTGGGAATCCTCCCCTGAGGGTCGCGTTCATGTTTTGGAAGCCGCAGCGTCTTTGTGTGCCCTTAACTCAGAGTATCCAACAAGCTTCTAGTCCGCCCTTCTTCTCAAGTCTTCCCTTCACTTGGGAACACCCTGCCACTGAGGAGACTTCACCTGAAGCGCGGCTAAACGTTTTGCAGCCCAAGGGGCTGGACGGGCAACTTAACTCAGAAGCTCCAACTGCCCTCTAGTCGGCCTTGGTTCTAAGTTCTTTCCTGACATGGGAACACACGGCCGCATAGGCCTCTTGGCCTTCAGAGCGTTTCTACGTGTTGGAAGCAGCAGGGCCTTAGCCTGCCCTTTACTTAGATCTTGCAACTTGGCGTAGAGTCCGCCTTTGTGCTAAGTGCTTTCCTGGGCTGCATTGGCGAGCACTTCACTCAGAGTCTCCAACCTGCCTTAGAGTCCGCCTTGGTTCTAACCCCTTTCCTCAACTTGGGAGAACACTGCCCTCTAGTAGTGTTCGTCTTCGCTGCGTTGGTAAGGTTTGGGAAGCCTAAGGGCCTTCCCTGGAACTCAACTCGGTGTAGCCAACAGGCTTCTCGTCCGCCCCGGTTCCAAGGTCTTTCCTCCCCTGGGATCTCACGGCCCCCCCAGGAGACGTCACCTTAGGAGCGATGATACGTTTTGGAAGCAAAAGGGACCTGGGGTGCCCTGCCCTGGGAGTGTCCAACTCGCCTCCAGTGCGGCCTTGTTCTAACTTCTTTCCACAGCAGGGAACACGCTGCCCCATAGGAAACTTCACTTCAGGTCGAGTTTACGTGGCGGAAGCATAAGGGTCTGGGCCTGCACTTAACGCGCAGTGTGCAACTTGCCTCGCGGGCGCCCCAGGTTCCAACTCCTTTGCACAGCCGGGAGCCAACTGCCTTTTGGGAATCCTCCCCTGAGGGTCGCATTCCCGTTTTGGAAGCCGCAGCGTCTTTGCGTGCCCTTAACTCAGAGTATCCAACAAGCTTCTAGTCCGCCCTTCTTCTCAAGTCTTCCCTTCACTTGGGAACACCCTGCCACTGAGGAGACTTCACCTGAAGCGCGGCTACACGTTTTGCAGCCCAAGGGGCTGGACGGGCAACTGAACTCAGAAGCTCCAACTGCCCTCTAGTCGGCCTTGGTTCTAAGTTCTTTCCTGACATGGGAACACACGGCCGCATAGGCCTCTTGGCCTTCAGAGCGTTTCTACGTGTTGGAAGCAGCAGGGCCTTAGCCTGCCCTTTACTTAGATCTTGCAACTTGGCGTAGAGTCCGCCTTTGTGCTAAGTGCTTTCCTGGGCTGCATTGGCGAGCACTTCACTCAGAGTCTCCAACCTGCCTTTGAGGCCGCCTTGGTTCTAACCCCTTTCCTCAACTTGGGAGAACACTGCCCTCTAGTAGTGTTCGTCTTCGCTGCGTTGGTAAGGTTTGGGAAGCCTAAGGGCCTTCCCTGGAACTCAACTCGGTGTAGCCAACAGGCTTCCCGTCCGCCCCGGTTCTAAGGTCTTTCCTCCCCTGGGATCTCACGGCCCCCCCAGGAGACGTCACCTTAGGAGCGATGATACGTTTTGGAAGCAAAAGGGACCTGGGGTGCCCTGCCCTGGGAGTGTCCAACTGGCCTCCAGTGCGGCCTTGTTCTAACTTCTTTCCACAGCAGGGAACACGCTGCCCCATAGGAAACTTCACTTCAGGTCGAGTTTACGTGGCGGAAGCATAAGGGTCTGGGCCTGCACTTAACGCGCAGTGTGCAACTTGCCTCGCGGGTGCCCCAGGTTCCAAGTCCTTTGCACAGCCGGGAGCCAACTGCCCTTTGGGAATCCTCCCCTGAGGGTCGCGTTCACGTTTTGGAAGCCGCAGCGTCTTTGCGTGCCCTTAACTCAGAGTATCCAACAAGCTTCTAGTCCGCCCTTCTTCTCAAGTCTTCCCTTCACTTGGGAACACCCTGCCACTGAGGAGACTTCACGTGAAGCGCGGCTACACGTTTTGCAGCCCAAGGGGCTGGACGGGCAACTGAACTCAGAAGCTCCAACTGCCCTCTAATCGGCCTTGGTTCTAAGTTCTTTCCTGACATGGGAACACACGGCCGCATAGGCCTCTTGGCCTTCAGAGCGTTTCTACGTGTTGGAAGCAGCAGGGCCTTAGCCTGCCCTTTACTTAGAGCTTGCAACTTGGCGTAGAGTCCGCCTTTGTGCTAAGTGCTTTCCTGGGCTGCATTGGCGAGCACTTCACTCAGAGTCTCCAACCTGCCTTAGAGTCCGCCTTGGTTCTAACCCCTTTCCTCAACTTGGGAGAACACTGCCCTCTAGTAGTGTTCGTCTTCGCTGCGTTGGTAAGGTTTGGGAAGCCTAAGGGCCTTCCCTGGAACTCAACTCGGTGTAGCCAACAGGCTTCTCGTCCGCCCCGGTTCCAAGGTCTTTCCTCCCCTGGGATCTCACGGCCCCCCCAGGAGACGTCACCTTAGGAGCGATGATACGTTTTGGAAGCAAAAGGGACCTGGGGTGCCCTGCCCTGGGAGTGTCCAACTCGCCTCCAGTGCGGCCTTGTTCTAACTTCTTTCCACAGCAGGGAACACGCTGCCCCATAGGAAACTTCACTTCAGGTCGAGTTTACGTGGCGGAAGCATAAGGGTCTGGGCCTGCACTTAACGCGCAGTGTGCAACTTGCCTCGCGGGCGCCCCAGGTTCCAACTCCTTTGCACAGCCGGGAGCCAACTGCCTTTTGGGAATCCTCCCCTGAGGGTCGCATTCCCGTTTTGGAAGCCGCAGCGTCTTTGCGTGCCCTTAACTCAGAGTATCCAACAAGCTTCTAGTCCGCCCTTCTTCTCAAGTCTTCCCTTCACTTGGGAACACCCTGCCACTGAGGAGACTTCACCTGAAGCGCGGCTACACGTTTTGCAGCCCAAGGGGCTGGACGGGCAACTGAACTCAGAAGCTCCAACTGCCCTCTAGTCGGCCTTGGTTCTAAGTTCTTTCCTGACATGGGAACACACGGCCGCATAGGCCTCTTGGCCTTCAGAGCGTTTCTACGTGTTGGAAGCAGCAGGGCCTTAGCCTGCCCTTTACTTAGAGCTTGCAACTTGGCGTAGAGTCCGCCTTTGTGCTAAGTGCTTTCCTGGGCTGCATTGGCGAGCACTTCACTCAGAGTCTCCAACCTGCCTTAGAGTCCGCCTTGGTTCTAACCCCTTTCCTCAACTTGGGAGAACACTGCCCTCTAGTAGTGTTCGTCTTCGCTGCGTTGGTAAGGTTTGGGAAGCCTAAGGGCCTTCCCTGGAACTCAACTCGGTGTAGCCAACAGGCTTCTCGTCCGCCCCGGTTCCAAGGTCTTTCCTCCCCTGGGATCTCACGGCCCCCCCAGGAGACGTCACCTTAGGAGCGATGATACGTTTTGGAAGCAAAAGGGACCTGGGGTGCCCTGCCCTGGGAGTGTCCAACTGGCCTCCAGTGCGGCCTTGTTCTAACTTCTTTCCACAGCAGGGAACACGCTGCCCCATAGGAAACTTCACTTCAGGTCGAGTTTACGTGGCGGAAGCATAAGGGTCTGGGCCTGCACTTAACGCGCAGTGTGCAACTTGCCTCGCGGGCGCCCCAGGTTCCAAGTCCTTTGCACAGCCGGGAGCCAACTGCCCTTTGGGAATCCTCCCCTGAGGGTCGCGTTCACGTTTTGGAAGCCGCAGCGTCTTTGCGTGCCCTTAACTCAGAGTATCCAACAAGCTTGTAGTTCGCCCTTCTTCTCAAGTCTTCCCTTCACTTGGGAACACCCTGCCACTGAGGAGACTTCACGTGAAGCGCGGCTCCACGTTTTGCAGCCCAAGGGGCTGGACGGGCAACTGAACTCAGAAGCTCCAACTGCCCTCTAGTCGGACTTGGTTCTAAGTTCTTTCCTGACATGGGAACACACGGCCGCATAGGCCTCTTGGCCTTCAGAGCGTTTCTACGTGTTGGAAGCAGCAGGGCCTTAGCCTGCCCTTTACTTAGAGCTTGCAACTTGGCGTAGAGTCCGCCTTTGTGCTAAGTGCTTTCCTGGGCTGCATTGGCGAGCACTTCACTCAGAGTCTCCAACCTGCCTTAGAGTCCGCCTTGGTTCTAACCCCTTTCCTCAACTTGGGAGAACACTGCCCTCTAGTAGTGTTAGTCTTCGCTGCGTTGGTAAGGTTTGGGAAGCCTAAGGGCCTTCCCTGGAACTCAACTCGGTGTAGCCAACAGGCTTCTCGTCCGCCCCGGTTCCAAGGTCTTTCCTCCCCTGGGATCTCACGGCCCCCCAGCAGACGTCACCTTAGGAGCGATGATACGTTTTGGAAGCAAAAGGGACCTGGGTGCCCTGCCCTGGGAGTGTCCAACTCGCCTCCTGTGCGGCCTTGTTCTAACTTCTTTCCACAGCAGGGAACACGCTGCCCCATAGGAAACTTCACTTCAGGTCGAGTTTGCGTGGCGGAAGCATAAGGGTCTGGGCCTGCACTTAACGCGCAGTGTGCAACTTGCCTCGCGGGCGCCCCAGGTTCCAACTCCTTTGCACAGCCGGGAGCCAACTGCCCTTTGGGAATCCTCCCCTGAGGGTCGCGTTCACGTTTTGGAAGCCGCAGCGTCTTTGCGTGCCCTTAACTCAGAGTATCCAACAAGCTTGTAGTCCGCCCTTCTTCTCAAGTCTTCCCTTCACTTGGGAACACACTGCCACTGAGGAGACTTCACCTGAAGCGCGGCTACACGTTTTGCAGCCCAATGGGCTGGACGGGCAACTGAACTCAGAAGCTCCAACTGCCCTCTAGTCGGCCTTGGTTCTACGTTCTTTCCTGACATGGGAACACACGGCCGCATAGGCCTCTTGGCCTTCAGAGCGTTTCTACGTGTTGGAAGCAGCAGGGCCTTAGCCTGCACTTTACTTAGAGCTTGCAACTTGGCGTAGAGTCCGCCTTTGTCCTAAGTGCTTTCCTGGACTGCATTGGCGAGCACTTCACTCAGAGTCTCCAACCTGCCTTAGAGTCCGCCTTTGTTCTAACCCCTTTCCTCAACTTGGGAGAACACTGCCCTCTAGTAGTGTTCGTCTTCGCTGCGTTGGTAAGGTTTGGGAAGCCTAAGGGCCTTCCCTGGAACTCAACTCGGTGTAGCCAACAGGCTTCTCGTCCGCCCCGGTTCTAAGGTCTTTCCTCCCCTGGGTTTTCACGGCCCCCCCAGGAGACGTCACCTTAGGAGCGATGATACGTTTTGGAAGCAAAAGGGACCTGGGGTGCCCTGCCCTGGGAGTGTCCAACTCGCCTCCAGTGCGGCCTTGTTCTAACTTCTTTCCACAGCAGGGAACACGCTGCCCCATAGGAAACTTCACTTCAGGTCGAGTTTACGTGGCGGAAGCATAAGGGTCTGGGCCTGCACTTACCGCGCAGTGTGCAACTTGCCTCGCGGGCGCCCCAGGTTCCAACTCCTTTGCACAGCCGGGAGCCAACTGCCCTTTGGGAATCCTCCCCTGAGGGTCGCGTTCCCGTTTTGGAAGCCGCAGCGTCTTTGCGTGCCCTTAACTCAGAGTATCCAACAAGCTTCTAGTCCGCCCTTCTTCTCAAGTCTTCCCTTCACTTGGGAACACCCTGCCACTGAGGAGACTTCACGTGAAGCGCGGCTCCACGTTTTGCAGCCCAAGGGGCTGGACGGGCAACTGAACTCAGAAGCTCCAACTGCCCTCTAGTCGGCCTTGGTTCTAAGTTCTTTCCTGACATGGGAACACACGGCCGCATAGGCCTCTTGGCCTTCAGAGCGTTTCTACGTGATGGAAGCAGCAGGGCCTTAGCCTGCCCTTTACTTAGAGCTTGCAACTTGGCGTAGAGTCCGCCTTTGTGCTAAGTGCTTTCCTGGGCTGCATTGGCGAGCACTTCACTCAGAGTCTCCAACCTGCCTTAGAGTCCGCCTTGGTTCTAACCCCTTTCCTCAACTTGGGAGAACACTGCCCTCTAGTAGTGTTCGTCTTCGCTGCGTTGGTAAGGTTTGGGAAGCCTAAGGGCCTTCCCTGGAACTCAACGCGGTGTAGCCAACAGGCTTCTCGTCCGCCCCGGTTCTAAGGTCTTTCCTCCCCTGGGATCTCACGGCCCCCCCAGGAGACGTCACCTTAGGAGCGATGATACGTTTTGGAAGCAAAAGGGACCTGGGGTGCCCTGCCCTGGGAGTGTCCAACTCGCCTCCAGTGCGGCCTTGTTCTAACTTCTTTCCACAGCAGGGAACACGCTGCCCCATAGGAAACTTCACTTCAGGTCGAGTTTGCGTGGCGGAAGCATAAGGGTCTGGGCCTGCACTTAACGCGCAGTGTGCAACTTGCCTCGCGGGCGCCCCAGGTTCCAAGTCCTTTGCACAGCCGGGAGCCAACTGCCCTTTGGGAATCCTCCCCTGAGGGTCGCGTTCACGTTTTGGAAGCCGCAGCGTCTTTGCGTGCCCTTAACTCAGAGTATCCAACAAGCTTCTAGTCCGCCCTTCTTCTCAAGTCTTCCCTTCACATGGGAACACCCTGTCACTGAGGAGACTTCACGTGAAGCGCGGCTACACGTTTTGCAGCCCAAGGGGCTGGACGGGCAACTGAACTCAGAAGCTCCAACTGCCCTCTAGTCGGCCTTGGTTCTAAGTTCTTTCCTGACATGGGAACACACGGCCGCATAGGCCTCTTGGCCTTCAGAGCGTTTCTACGTGTTGGAAGCAGCAGGGCCTTAGCCTGCCCTTTACTTAGAGCTTGCAACTTGGCGTAGAGTCCGCCTTTGTGCTAAGTGCTTTCCTGGGCTGCATTGGCGAGCACTTCACTCAGAGTCTCCAACCTGCCTTAGAGTCCGCCTTGGTTCTAACCCCTTTCCTCAACTTGGGAGAACACTGCCCTCTAGTAGTGTTCGTCTTCGCTGCGTTGGTAAGGTTTGGGAAGCAAAGGGCCTTCCCTGGAACTCAACTCGGTGTAGCCAACAGGCTTCTCGTCCGCCCCGGTTCTAAGGTCTTTCCTCCCCTGGGATCTCACGGCCCCCCCAGGAGACGTCACCTTAGGAGCGATGATACGTTTTGGAAGCAAAAGGGACCTGGGGTGCCCTGCCCTGGGAGTGTCCAACTTGCCTCCAGTGCGGCCTTGTTCTAACTTCTTTCCACAGCAGGGAACACGCTGCCCCATAGGAAACTTCACTTCAGGTCGAGTTTACGTGGCGGAAGCATAAGGGTCTGGGCCTGCACTTACCGCGCAGTGTGCAACTTGCCTCGCGGGCGCCCCAGGTTCCAACTCCTTTGCACAGCCGGGAGCCAACTGCCCTTTGGGAATCCTCCCCTGAGGGTCGCGTTCCCGTTTTGGAAGCCGCAGCGTCTTTGCGTGCCCTTAACTCAGAGTATCCAACAAGCTTCTAGTCCGCCCTTCTTCTCAAGTCTTCCCTTCACTTGGGAACACCCTGCCACTGAGGAGACTTCACGTGAAGCGCGGCTCCACGTTTTGCAGCCCAAGGGGCTGGACGGGCAACTTAACTCAGAAGCTCCAACTGCCCTCTAATCGGCCTTGGTTCTAAGTTCTTTCCTGACATGGGAACACACGGCCGCATAGGCCTCTTGGCCTTCAGAGCGTTTCTACGTGTTGGAAGCAGCAGGGCCTTAGCCTGCCCTTTACTTAGAGCTTGCAACTTGGCGTAGAGTCCGCCTTTGTGCTAAGTGCTTTCCTGGGCTGCATTGGCGAGCACTTCACTCAGAGTCTCCAACCTGCCTTAGAGTCCGCCTTGGTTCTAACCCCTTTCCTCAACTTGGGAGAACACTGCCCTCTAGTAGTGTTCGTCTTCGCTGCGTTGGTAAGGTTTGGGAAGCCTAAGGGCCTTCCCTGGAACTCAACGCGGTGTAGCCAACAGGCTTCTCGTCCGCCCCGGTTCCAAGGTCTTTCCTCCCCTGGGATCTCACGGCCCCCCCAGGAGACGTCACCTTAGGAGCGATGATACGTTTTGGAAGCAAAAGGGACCTGGGGTGCCCTGCCCTGGGAGTGTCCAACTCGCCTCCAGTGCGGCCTTGTTCTAACTTCTTTCCACAGCAGGGAACACGCTGCCCCATAGGAAACTTCACTTCAGGTCGAGTTTACGTGGCGGAAGCATAAGGGTCTGGGCCTGCACTTAACGCGCAGTGTGCAACTTGCCACGCGGGCGCCCCAGGTTCCAACTCCTTTGCACAGCCGGGAGCCAACTGCCCTTTGGGGATCCTCCCCTGAGGGTCGCGTTCCCGTTTTGGAAGCCGCAGCGTCTTTGCGTGCCCTTAACTCAGAGTATCCAACAAGCTTCTAGTCCGCCCTTCTTCTCAAGTCTTCCCTTCACTTGGGAACACCCTGCCACTGAGGAGACTTCACGTGAAGCGCGGCTCCACGTTTTGCAGCCCAAGGGGCTGGACGGGCAACTTAACTCAGAAGCTCCAACTGCCCTCTAATCGGCTTTGGTTCTAAGTTCTTTCCTGACATGGGAACACACGGCCGCATAGGCCTCTTGGCCTTCAGAGCGTTTCTACGTGTTGGAAGCAGCAGGGCCTTAGCCTGCCCTTTACTTAGAGCTTGCAACTTGGCGTAGAGTCCGCCTTTGTGCTAAGTGCTTTCCTGGGCTGCATTGGCGAGCACTTCACTCAGAGTCTCCAACCTGCCTTAGAGTCCGCCTTGGTTCTAACCCCTTTCCTCAACTTGGGAGAACACTGCCTTCTAGTAGTGTTCGTCTTCGCTGCGTTGGTAAGGTTTGGGAAGCCTAAGGGCCTTCCCTGGAACTCAACGCGGTGTAGCCAACAGGCTTCTCGTCCGCCCCGGTTCCAAGGTCTTTCCTCCCCTGGGATCTCACGGTCCCCCAGGAGACGTCACCTTAGGAGCGATGATACGTTTTGGAAGCAAAAGGGACCTGGGGTGCCCTGCCCTGGGAGTGTCCAACTTGCCTCCAGTGCGGCCTTGTTCTAACTTCTTTCCACAGCAGGGAACACGCTGCCCCATAGGAAACTTCACTTCAGGTCGAGTTTACGTGGCGGAAGCATAAGGGTCTGGGCCTGCACTTACCGCGCAGTGTGCAACTTGCCTCGCGGGCGCCCCAGGTTCCAACTCCTTTGCACAGCCGGGAGCCAACTGCCCTTTGGGAATCCTCCCCTGAGGGTCGCGTTCCCGTTTTGGAAGCCGCAGCGTCTTTGCGTGCCCTTAACTCAGAGTATCCAACAAGCTTCTAGTCCGCCGTTCTTCTCAAGTCTTCCCTTCACTTGGGAACACCCTGCCACTGAGGAGACTTCACGTGAAGCGCGGCTCCACGTTTTGCAGCCCAAGGGGCTGGACGGGCAACTTAACTCAGAAGCTCCAACTGCCCTCTAATCGGCCTTGGTTCTAAGTTCTTTCCTGACATGGGAACACACGGCCGCATAGGCCTCTTGGCCTTCAGAGCGTTTCTACGTGTTGGAAGCAGCAGGGCCTTAGCCTGCCCATTACTTAGAGCTTGCAACTTGGCATAGAGTCCGCCTTTGTGCTAAGTGCTTTCCTGGGCTGCATTGGCGAGCACTTCACTCAGAGTCTCCAACCTGCCTTAGAGTCCGCCTTGGTTCTAACCCCTTTCCTCAACTTGGGAGAACACTGCCCTCTAGTAGTGTTCGTCTTCGCTGCGTTGGTAAGGTTTGGGAAGCCTAAGGGCCTTCCCTGGAACTCAACGCGGTGTAGCCAACAGGCTTCTAGTCCGCCCCGGTTCCAAGGTCTTTCCTCCCCTGGGATCTCACGGCCCCCCCAGGAGACGTCACCTTAGGAGCGATGATACGTTTTGGAAGCAAAAGGGACCTGGGGTGCCCTGCCCTGGGAGTGTCCAACTGGCCTCCAGTGCGGCCTTGTTCTAACTTCTTTCCACAGCAGGGAACACGCTGCCCCATAGGAAACTTCACTTCAGGTCGAGTTTACGTGGCGGAAGCATAAGGGTCTGGGCCTGCACTTACCGCGCAGTGTGCAACTTGCCTCGCGGGCGCCCCAGGTTCCAACTCCTTTGCACAGCCGGGAGCCAACTGCCCTTTGGGAATCCTCCCCTGAGGGTCGCGTTCCCGTTTTGGAAGCCGCAGCGTATTTGCGTGCCCTTAACTCAGAGTATCCAACAAGCTTCTAGTCCGCCCTTCTTCTCAAGTCTTCCCTTCACTTGGGAACACCCTGCCACTGAGGAGACTTCACGTGAAGCGCGGCTCCACGTTTTGCAGCCCAAGGGGCTGGACGGGCAACTTAACTCAGAAGCTCCAACTGCCCTCTAATCGGCTTTGGTTCTAAGTTCTTTCCTGACATGGGAACACACGGCCGCATAGGCCTCTTGGCCTTCAGAGCGTTTCTACGTGTTGGAAGCTGCAGGGCCTTAGCCTGCCCTTTACTTAGAGCTTGCAACTTGGCGTAGAGTCCGCCTTTGTGCTAAGTGCTTTCCTGGGCTGCATTGGCGAGCACTTCACTCAGAGTCTCCAACCTGCCTTAGAGTCCGCCTTGGTTCTAACCCCTTTCCTCAACTTGGGAGAACACTGCCTTCTAGTAGTGTTCGTCTTCGCTGCGTTGGTAAGGTTTGGGAAGCCTAAGGGCCTTCCCTGGAACTCAACGCGGTGTAGCCAACAGGCTTCTCGTCCGCCCCGGTTCCAAGGTCTTTCCTCCCCTGGGATCTCACTGCCCCCCCAGGAGACGTCACCTTAGGAGCGATGATACGTTTTGGAAGCAAAAGGGACCTGGGGTGCCCTGCCCTGGGAGTGTCCAACTCGCCTCCAGTGCTTCCTTGTTCTAACTTCTTTCCACAGCAGGGAACACGCTGCCCCATAGGAAACTTCACTTCAGGTCGAGTTTACGTGGCGGAAGCATAAGGGTCTGGGCCTGCACTTAACTCGCAGTGTGCAACTTGCCTCGCGGGCGCCCCAGGTTCCAACTCCTTTGCACAGCCGGGAGCCAACTGCCCTTTGGGAATCCTCCCCTGAGCGTCGCGTTCACGTTTTGGAAGCCGCAGTGTCTTTGCGTGCCCTTAACTCAGAGTATCCAACAAGCTTCTAGTCCGCCCTTCTTCTCAAGTCTTCCCTTCACTTGGGAACACCCTGCCACTGAGGAGACTTCACGTGAAGCGCGGCTCCACGTTTTGCAGCCCAAGGGGCTGGACGGGCAACTGAACTCAGAAGCTCCAACTGCCCTCTAGTCGGCCTAGGTTCTAAGTTCTTTCCTGACATGGGAACACACGGCCGCATAGGCCTCTTGGCCTTCAGAGCGTTTCTACGTGTTGGAAGCAGCAGGGCCTTAGCCTGCCCTTTACTTAGAGCTTGCAACTTGGCGTAGAGTCCGCCTTTGTGCTAAGTGCTTTCCTGGGCTGCATTGGCGAGCACTTCACTCAGAGTCTCCAACCTGCCTTAGAGTCCGATTGGTTCTAACCCCTTTCCTCAACTTGGGAGAACGCTGCCCTCTAGTAGTGTTCGTCTTCGCTGCGTTGCTAAGGTTTGGGAAGCCTAAGGGCCTTCCCTGGAACTCAACTCGGTGTAGCCCACAGGCTTCTCGTCCGCCCCGGTTCTAAGGTCTTTCCTCCCCTGGGATCTCACGGCCCCCCCAGGAGACGTCACCTTAGGAGCGATGATACGTTTTGGAAGCAAAAGGGACCTGGGGTGCCCTGCCCTGGGAGTGTCCAACTCGCCTCCAGTGCGGCCTTGTTCTAACTTCTTTCCACAGCAGGGAACACGCTGCCCCATAGGAAACTTCACTTCAGGTCGAGTTTACGTGGCGGAAGCATAAGGGTCTGGGCCTGCACTTAACGCGCAGTGTGCAACTTGACTCGCGGGCGCCCCAGGTTCCAAGTCCTTTGCACAGCCGGGAGCCAACTGCCCTTTGGGAATCCTCCCCTGAGGGTCGCGTTCACGTTTTGGAAGCCGCAGCGTCTTTGCGTGCCCTTAACTCAGAGTATCCAACAAGCTTCTAGTCCGCCCTTCTTCTCAAGTCTTCCCTTCACTTGGGAACACCCTGCCACTGAGGAGACTTCACGTGAAGCGCGGCTACACGTTTTGCAGCCCAAGGGGCTGGACGGGCAACTGAACTCAGAAGCTCCAACTGCCCTCTAATCGGCCTTGGTTCTAAGTTCTTTCCTGACATGGGAACACACGGCCGCATAGGCCTCTTGGCCTTCAGAGCGTTTCTACGTGTTGGAAGCAGCAGGGCCTTAGCCTGCCCTTTACTTAGAGCTTGCAACTTGGCGTAGAGTCCGCCTTTGTGCTAAGTGCTTTCCTGGGCTGCATTGGCGAGCACTTCACTCAGTGTCTCCAACATGCCTTAGAGTCCGCCTTGGTTCTAACCCCTTTCCTCAACTTGGGAGAACACTGCCCTCTAGTAGTGTTCGTCTTCGCTGCGTTGGTAAGGTTTGGGAAGCCTAAGGGCCTTCCCTGGAACTCAACTCGGTGTAGCCAACAGGCTTCTCGTCCGCCCCGGTTCTAAGGTCTTTCCTCCCCTGGGATCTCACGGCCCCCCCAGGAGACGTCACCTTAGGAGCGATGATACGTTTTGGAAGCAAAAGGGACCTGGGGTGCCCTGCCCTGGGAGTGTCCAACTCGCCTCCAGTGCGGCCTTGTTCTAACTTCTTTCCACAGCAGGGAACACGCTGCCCCATAGGAAACTTCACTTCAGGTCGAGTTTACGTGGCGGAAGCATAAGGGTCTGGGCCTGCACTTAACGCGCAGTGTGCAACTTGCCTCGCGGGCGCCCCAGGTTCCAAGTCCTTTGCACAGCCGGGAGCCAACTGCCCTTTGGGAATCCTCCCCTGAGGGTCGCGTTCACGTTTTGGAAGCCGCAGCGTCTTTGCGTGCCCTTAACTCAGAGTATCCAACAAGCTTGTAGTCCGCCCTTCTTCTCAAGTCTTCCCTTCACTTGGGAACACCCTGCCACTGAGGAGACTTCACGTGAAGCGCGGCTACACGTTTTGCAGCCCAAGGGGCTGGACGGGCAACTGAACTCAGAAGCTCCAACTGCCCTCTAGTCGGCCTTGGTTCTAAGTTCTTTCCTGACATGGGAACACACGGCCGCATAGGCCTCTTGGCCTTCAGAGCGTTTCTACGTGTTGGAAGCAGCAGGGCCTTAGCCTGCCCTTTACTTAGAGCTTGCAACTTGGCGTAGAGACCTCCTTTGTGCTAAGTGCTTTCCTGGGCTGCATTGGCGAGCACTTCACTCAGAGTCTCCAACCTGCCTTAGAGTCCGCCTTGGTTCTAACCCCTTTCCTCAACTTGGGAGAACACTGCCCTCTAGTAGTGTTCGTCTTCGCTGCGTTGGTAAGGTTTGGGAAGCCTAAGGGCCTTCCCTGGAACTCAACTCGGTGTAGCCAACAGGCTTCTCGTCCGCCCCGGTTCTAAGGTCTTTCCTCCCCTGGGATCTCACGGCCCCCCCAGGAGACGTCACCTTAGGAGCGATGATACGTTTTGGAAGCAAAAGGGACCTGGGGTGCCCTGCCCTGGGAGTGTCCAACTCGCCTCCAGTGCGGCCTTGTTCTAACTTCTTTCCACAGCAGGGAACACGCTGCCCCATAGGAAACTTCACTTCAGGTCGAGTTTACGTGGCGGAAGCATAAGGGTCTGGGCCTGCACTTACCGCGCAGTGTGCAACTTGCCTCGCGGGCGCCCCAGGTTCCAACTCCTTTGCACAGCCGGGAGCCAACTGCCCTTTGGGAATCCTCCCCTGAGGGTCGCGTTCACGTTTTGGAAGCCGCAGCGTCTTTGCGTGCCCTTCACTCAGAGTATCCAACAAGCTTCTAGTCCGCCCTTCTTCTCAAGTCTTCCCTTCACTTGGGAACACACTGCCACTGAGGAGACTTCACCTGAAGCGCGGCTACACGTTTTGCAGCCCAAGGGGCTGGACGGGCAACTGAACTCAGAAGCTCCAACTGCCCTCTAGTCGGCCTTGGTTCTAAGTTCTTTCCTGACATGGGAACACACGGCCGCATAGGCCTCTTGGCCTTCAGAGCGTTTCTACGTGTTGGAAGCAGCAGGGCCTTAGCCTGCCCTTTACTTAGAGCTTGCAACTTGGCGTAGAGTCCGCCTTTGTCCTAAGTGCTTTCCTGGGCTGCATTGGCGAGCACTTCACTCAGAGTCTCCAACCTGCCTTAGAGTCCGCCTTTGTTCTAACCCCTTTCCTCAACTTGGGAGAACACTGCCCTCTAGTAGTGTTCGTCTTCGCTGCGTTGGTAAGGTTTGGGAAGCCTAAGGGCCTTCCCTGGAACTCAACTCGGTGTAGCCAACAGGCTTCTCGTCCGCCCCGGTTCTAAGGTCTTTCCTCCCCTGGGTTCTCACGGCCCCCCCAGGAGACGTCACCTTAGGAGCGATGATACGTTTTGGAAGCAAAAGGGACCTGGGGTGCCCTGCCCTGGGAGTGTCCAACTGGCCTCCAGTGCGGCCTTGTTGTAACTCCTTTCCACAGCAGGGAACACGCTGCCCCATAGGAAACTTCACTTCAGGTCGAGTTTACGTGGCGGAAGCATAAGGGTCTTGGCCTGCACTTAACGCGCAGTGTGCAACTTGCCTCGCGGGCGCCCCAGGTTCCAACTCCTTTGCACAGCCGGGAGCCAACTGCCCTTTCGGAATCCTCCCCTGAGGGTCGCGTTCACGTTTTGGAAGCCGCAGCGTCTTTGCGTGCCCTTAACTCAGAGTATCCAACAAGCTTGTAATCCGCCCTTCTTCTCAAGTCTTCCCTTCACTTGGGAACACCCTGCCACTGAGGAGACTTCACGTGAAGCGCGGCTACACGTTTTGCAGCCCAAGGGGCTGGACGGTCAACTGAACTCTGAAGCTCCAACTGCCCTCTAGTCGGCCTTGGTTCTAAGTTCTTTCCTGACATGGGAACACACGGCCGCATAGGCCTCTTGGCCTTCAGAGCGTTTCTACGTGTTGGAAGCAGCAGGGCCTTAGCCTGCCCTTTACTTAGAGCTTGCAACTTGGCGTAGAGTCCGCCTTTGTGCTAAGTGCTTTCCTGGGCTGCATTGGCGAGCACTTCACTCAGTGTCTCCAACATGCCTTAGAGTCCGCCTTGGTTCTAACCCCTTTCCTCAACTTGGGAGAACACTGCCCTCTAGTAGTGTTCGTCTTCGCTGCGTTGGTAAGGTTTGGGAAGCCTAAGGGCCTTCCCTGGAACTCAACTCGGTGTAGCCAACAGGCTTCTCGTCCGCCCCGGTTCTAAGGTCTTTCCTCCCCTGGGATCTCACGGCCCCCCCAGGAGACGTCACCTTAGGAGCGATGATACGTTTTGGAAGCAAAAGGGACCTGGGGTGCCCTGCCCTGGGAGTGTCCAACTCGCCTCCAGTGCGGCCTTGTTCTAACTTCTTTCCACAGCAGGGAACACGCTGCCCCATAGGAAACTTCACTTCAGGTCGAGTTTACGTGGCGGAAGCATAAGGGTCTGGGCCTGCACTTAACGCGCAGTGTGCAACTTGCCTCGCGGGCGCCCCAGGTTCCAACTCCTTTGCACAGCCGGGAGCCAACTGCCCTTTGGGAATCCTCCCCTGAGGGTCGCGTTCACGTTTTGGAAGCCGCAGCGTCTTTGCGTGCCCTTAACTCAGAGTATCCAACAAGCTTCTAGTCCGCCCTTCTTCTCAAGTCTTCCCTTCACTTGGGAACACACTGCCACTGAGGAGACTTCACCTGAAGCGCGGCTACACGTTTTGCAGCCCAAGGGGCTGGACGGGCAACTGAACTCAGAAGCTCCAACTGCCCTCTAGTCGGCCTTGGTTCTAAGTTCTTTCCTGACATGGGAACACACGGCCGCATAGGCCTCTTGGCCTTCAGAGCGTTTCTACGTGTTGGAAGCAGCAGGGCCTTAGCCTGCCCTTTACTTAGAGCTTGCAACTTGGCGTAGAGACCTCCTTTGTGCTAAGTGCTTTCCTGGGCTGCATTGGCGAGCACTTCACTCAGAGTCTCCAACCTGCCTTAGAGTCCGCCTTGGTTCTAACCCCTTTCCTCAACTTGGGAGAACACTGCCCTCTAGTAGTGTTCGTCTTCGCTGCGTTGGTAAGGTTTGGGAAGCCTAAGGGCCTTCCCTGGAACTCAACTCGGTGTAGCCAACAGGCTTCTCGTCCGCCCCGGTTCTAAGGTCTTTCCTCCCCTGGGATCTCACGGCCCCCCCAGGAGACGTCACCTTAGGAGCGATGATACGTTTTGGAAGCAAAAGGGACCTGGGGTGCCCTGCCCTGGGAGTGTCCAACTCGCCTCAAGTGCGGCCTTGTTCTAACTTCTTTCCACAGCAGGGAACACGCTGCCCCATAGGAAACTTCACTTCAGGTCGAGTTTACGTGGCGGAAGCATAAGGGTCTGGGCCTGCACTTACCGCGCAGTGTGCAACTTGCCTCGCGGGCGCCCCAGGTTCCAACTCCTTTGCACAGCCGGGAGCCAACTGCCCTTTGGGAATCCTCCCCTGAGGGTCGCGTTCACGTTTTGGAAGCCGCAGCGTCTTTGCGTGCCCTTCACTCAGAGTATCCAACAAGCTTCTAGTCCGCCCTTCTTCTCAAGTCTTCCCTTCACTTGGGAACACACTGCCACTGAGGAGACTTCACCTGAAGCGCGGCTACACGTTTTGCAGCCCAAGGGGCTGGACGGGCAACTGAACTCAGAAGCTCCAACTGCCCTCTAGTCGGCCTTGGTTCTAAGTTCTTTCCTGACATGGGAACACACGGCCGCATAGGCCTCTTGGCCTTCAGAGCGTTTCTACGTGTTGGAAGCAGCAGGGCCTTAGCCTGCCCTTTACTTAGAGCTTGCAACTTGGCGTAGAGTCCGCCTTTGTCCTAAGTGCTTTCCTGGGCTGCATTGGCGAGCACTTCACTCAGAGTCTCCAACCTGCCTTAGAGTCCGCCTTTGTTCTAACCCCTTTCCTCAACTTGGGAGAACACTGCCCTCTAGTAGTGTTCGTCTTCGCTGCGTTGGTAAGGTTTGGGAAGCCTAAGGGCCTTCCCTGGAACTCAACTCGGTGTAGCCAACAGGCTTCTCGTCCGCCCCGGTTCTAAGGTCTTTCCTCCCCTGGGTTCTCACGGCCCCCCCAGGAGACGTCACCTTAGGAGCGATGATACGTTTTGGAAGCAAAAGGGACCTGGGGTGCCCTGCCCTGGGTGTGTCCAACTGGCCTCCAGTGCGGCCTTGTTGTAACTCCTTTCCACAGCAGGGAACACGCTGCCCCATAGGAAACTTCACTTCAGGTCGAGTTTACGTGGCGGAAGCATAAGGGTCTTGGCCTGCACTTAACGCGCAGTGTGCAACTTGCCTCGCGGGCGCCCCAGGTTCCAACTCCTTTGCACAGCCGGGAGCCAACTGCCCTTTCGGAATCCTCCCCTGAGGGTCGCGTTCACGTTTTGGAAGCCGCAGCGTCTTTGCGTGCCCTTAACTCAGAGTATCCAACAAGCTTGTAATCCGCCCTTCTTCTCAAGTCTTCCCTTCACTTGGGAACACCCTGCCACTGAGGAGACTTCACGTGAAGCGCGGCTACACGTTTTGCAGCCCAAGGGGCTGGACGGTCAACTGAACTCTGAAGCTCCAACTGCCCTCTAGTCGGCCTTGGTTCTAAGTTCTTTCCTGACATGGGAACACACGGCCGCATAGGCCTCTTGGCCTTCAGAGCGTTTCTACGTGTTGGAAGCAGCAGGGCCTTAGCCTGCCCTTTACTTAGAGCTTGCAACTTGGCGTAGAGTCCGCCTTTGTGCTAAGTGCTTTCCTGGGCTGCATTGGCGAGCACTTCACTCAGAGTCTCCAACCTGCCTTAGAGTCCGCCTTGGTTCTAACCCCTTTCCTCAACTTGGGAGAACACTGCCCTCTAGTAGTGTTCGTCTTCGCTGCGTTGGTAAGGTTTGGGAAGCCTAAGGGCCTTCCCTGGAACTCAACTCGGTGTAGCCAACAGGCTTCTCGTCCGCCCCGGTTCTAAGGTCTTTCCTCCCCTGGGATCTCACGGCCCCCCCAGGAGACGTCACCTTAGGAGCGATGATACGTTTTGGAAGCAAAAGGGACCTGGGGTGCCCTGCCCTGGGAGTGTCCAACTGGCCTCCAGTGCGGCCTTGTTCTAACTTCTTTCCACAGCAGGGAACACGCTGCCCCATAGGAAACTTCACTTCAGGTCGAGTTTACGTGGCGGAAGCATAAGGGTCTGGGCCTGCACTTAACGCGCAGTGTGCAACTTGACTCGCGGGCGCCCCAGGTTCCAAGTCCTTTGCACAGCCGGGAGCCAACTGCCCTTTGGGAATCCTCCCCTGAGGGTCGCGTTCACGTTTTGGAAGCCGCAGCGTCTTTGCGTGCCCTTAACTCAGAGTATCCAACAAGCTTGTAGTTCGCCCTTCTTCTCAAGTCTTCCCTTCACTTGGGAACACCCTGCCACTGAGGAGACTTCACGTGAAGCGCGGCTACACGTTTTGCAGCCCAAGGGGCTGGACGGGCAACTGAACTCAGAAGCTCCAACTGCCCTCTAGTCGGCCTTGGTTCTAAGTTCTTTCCTGACATGGGAACACACGGCCGCATAGGCCTCTTGGCCTTCAGAGCTTTTCTACGTGTTGGAAGCAGCAGGGCCTTAGCCTGCCCTTTACTTAGAGCTTGCAACTTGGCGTAGAGTCCGCCTTTGTGCTAAGTGCTTTCCTGGGCTGCATTGGCGAGCACTTCACTCAGTGTCTCCAACCTGCCTTAGAGTCCGCCTTGGTTCTAACCCCTTTCCTCAACTTGGGAGAACACTGCCCTCTAGTAGTGTTCGTCTTCGCTGCGTTGGTAAGGTTTGGGAAGCCTAAGGGCCTTCCCTGGAACTCAACTCGGTGTAGCCAACAGGCTTCTCGTCCGCCCCGGTTCTAAGGTCTTTCCTCCCCTGGGATCTCACGGCCCCCCCAGGAGACGTCACCTTAGGAGCGATGATACGTTTTGGAAGCAAAAGGGACCTGGGGTGCCCTGCCCTGGGAGTGTCCAACTCGCCTCCAGTGCGGCCTTGTTCTAACTTCTTTCCACAGCAGGGAACACGCTGCCCCATAGGAAACTTCACTTCAGGTCGAGTTTACGTGGCGGAAGCATAATGGTCTGGGCCTGCACTTAACGCGCAGTGTGCAACTTGACTCGCGGGCGCCCCAGGTTCCAACTCTATTGCACAGCCGGGAGCCAACTGCCCTTTGGGAATCCTCCCCTGAGGGTCGCGTTCACGTTTTGGAAGCCGCAGCGTCTTTGCGTGCCCTTAACTCAGAGTATCCAACAAGCTTCTAGTCCGCCCTTCTTCTCAAGTCTTCCCTTCACTTGGGAACACCCTGCCACTGAGGAGACTTCACGTGAAGCGCGGCTCCACGTTTTGCAGCCCAAGGGGCTGGACGGGCAACTTAACTCAGAAGCTCCAACTGCCCTCTAGTCGGCCTTGGTTCTAAGTTCTTTCCTGACATGGGAACACACGGCCGCATAGTCCTCTTGGCCTTCAGAGCGTTTCTACGTGTTGGAAGCAGCAGGGCCTTAGCCTGCCCTTTACTTAGAGCTTGCAACTTGGCGTAGAGTCCGCCTTTGTGCTAAGTGCTTTCCTGGGCTGCATTGGCGAGCACTTCACTCAGAGTCTCCAACCTGCCTTAGAGTCCGCCTTGGTTCTAACCCCTTTCCTCAACTTGGGAGAACGCTGCCCTCTAGTAGTGTTCGTCTTCGCTGCGTTGGTAAGGTTTGGGAAGCCTAAGGGCCTTCCCTGGAACTCAACTCGGTGTAGCCAACAGGCTTCTCGTCCGCCCCGGTTCTAAGGTCTTTCCTCCCCTGGGATCTCACGGCCCCCCCAGGAGACGTCACCTTAGGAGCGATGATACGTTTTGGAAGCAAAAGGGACCTGGGGTGCCCTGCCCTGGGAGTGTCCAACTCGCCTCCAGTGCGGCCTTGTTCTAACTTCTTTCCACAGCAGGGAACACGCTGCCCCATAGGAAACTTCACTTCAGGTCGAGTTTACGTGGCGGAAGCATAAGGGTCTGGGCCTGCACTTAACGCGCAGTGTGCAACTTGCCTCGCGGGCGCCCCAGGTTCCAACTCCTTTGCACAGCCGGGAGCCAACTGCCCTTTGGGAATCCTCCCCTGAGGGTCGCGTTCACGTTTTGGAAGCCGCAGCGTCTTTGCGTGCCCTTCACTCAGAGTATCCAACAAGCTTCTAGTCCGCCCTTCTTCTCAAGTGTTCCCTTCACTTGGGAACACACTGCCACTGAGGAGACTTCACCTGAAGCGCGGCTACACGTTTTGCAGCCCAAGGGGCTGGACGGGCAACTGAACTCAGAAGCTCCAACTGCCCTCTAGTCGGCCTTGGTTCTAAGTTCTTTCCTGACATGGGAACACACGGCCGCATAGGCCTCTTGGCCTTCAGAGCGTTTCTACGTGTTGGAAGCAGCAGGGCCTTAGCCTGCCCTTTACTTAGAGCTTGCAACTTGGCGTAGAGTCCGCCTTTGTCCTAAGTGCTTTCCTGGGCTGCATTGGCGAGCACTTCACTCAGAGTCTCCAACCTGCCTTAGAGTCCGCCTTTGTTCTAACCCCTTTCCTCAACTTGGGAGAACACTGCCCTCTAGTAGTGTTCGTCTTCGCTGCGTTGGTAAGGTTTGGGAAGCCTAAGGGCCTTCCCTGGAACTCAACTCGGTGTAGCCAACAGGCTTCTCGTCCGCCCCGGTTCTAAGGTCTTTCCTCCCCTGGGTTCTCACGGCCCCCCCAGGAGACGTCACCTTAGGAGCGATGATACGTTTTGGAAGCAAAAGGGACCTGGGGTGCCCTGCCCTGGGAGTGTCCAACTGGCCTCCAGTGCGGCCTTGTTGTAACTCCTTTCCACAGCAGGGAACACGCTGCCCCATAGGAAACTTCACTTCAGGTCGAGTTTACGTGGCGGAAGCATAAGGGTCTTGGCCTGCACTTAACGCGCAGTGTGCAACTTGCCTCGCGGGCGCCCCAGGTTCCAACTCCTTTGCACAGCCGGGAGCCAACTGCCCTTTGGGAATCCTCCCCTGAGGGTCGCGTTCACGTTTTGGAAGCCGCAGCGTCTTTGCGTGCCCTTAACTCAGAGTATCCAACAAGCTTGTAATCCGCCCTTCTTCTCAAGTCTTCCCTTCACTTGGGAACACCCTGCCACTGAGGAGACTTCACGTGAAGCGCGGCTACACGTTTTGCAGCCCAAGGGGCTGGACGGTCAACTGAACTCTGAAGCTCCAACTGCCCTCTAGTCGGCCTTGGTTCTAAGTTCTTTCCTGACATGGGAACACACGGCCGCATAGGCCTCTTGGCCTTCAGAGCTTTTCTACGTGTTGGAAGCAGCAGGGCCTTAGCCGGCCCTTTACTTAGAGCTTGCAACTTGGCGTAGAGTCCGCCTTTGTGCTAAGTGCTTTCCTGGGCTGCATTGGCGAGCACTTCACTCAGAGTCTCCAACCTGCCTTAGAGTCCGCCTTGGTTCTAACCCCTTTCCTCAACTTGGGAGAACACTGCCCTCTAGTAGTGTTCGTCTTCGCTGCGTTGGTAAGGTTTGGGAAGCCTAAGGGCCTTCCCTGGAACTCAACTCGGTGTAGCCAACAGGCTTCTCGTCCGCCCCGGTTCTAAGGTCTTTCCTCCCCTGGGATCTCACGGCCCCCCCAGGAGACGTCACCTTAGGAGCGATGATACGTTTTGGAAGCAAAAGGGACCTGGGGTGCCCTGCCCTGGGAGTGTCCAACTCGCCTCCAGTGCGGCCTTGTTCTAACTTCTTTCCACAGCACGGAACACGCTGCCCCATAGGAAACTTCACTTCAGGTCGAGTTTACGTGGCGGAAGCATAAGGGTCTGGGCCTGCACTTAACGCGCAGTGTGCAACTTGACTCGCGGGCGCCCCAGGTTCCAAGTCCTTTGCACAGCCGGGAGCCAACTGCCCTTTGGGGATCCTCCCCTGAGGGTCGCGTTCACGTTTTGGAAGCCGCAGCGTCTTTGCGTGCCCTTAACTCAGAGTATCCAACAAGCTTGTAGTTCGCCCTTCTTCTCAAGTCTTCCCTTCACTTGGGAACACCCTGCCACTGAGGAGACTTCACGTGAAGCGCGGCTACACGTTTTGCAGCCCAAGGGGCTGGACGGGCAACTGAACTCAGAAGCTCCAACTGCCCTCTAGTCGGCCTTGGTTCTAAGTTCTTTCCTGACATGGGAACACACGGCCGCATAGGCCTCTTGGCCTTCAGAGCTTTTCTACGTGTTGGAAGCAGCAGGGCCTTAGCCTGCCCTTTACTTAGAGCTTGCAACTTGGCGTAGAGTCCGCCTTTGTGCTAAGTGCTTTCCTGGGCTGCATTGGCGAGCACTTCACTCAGTGTCTCCAACCTGCCTTAGAGTCCGCCTTGGTTCTAACCCCTTTCCTCAACTTGGGAGAACACTGCCCTCTAGTAGTGTTCGTCTTCGCTGCGTTGGTAAGGTTTGGGAAGCCTAAGGGCCTTCCCTGGAACTCAACTCGGTGTAGCCAACAGGCTTCTCGTCCGCCCCGGTTCTAAGGTCTTTCCTCCCCTGGGTTCTCACGGCCCCCCCAGGAGACGTCACCTTAGGAGCGATGATACGTTTTGGAAGCAAAAGGGACCTGGGGTGCCCTGCCCTGGGAGTGTCCAACTCGCCTCCAGTGCGGCCTTGTTCTAACTTCTTTCCACAGCAGGGAACACGCTGCCCCATAGGAAACTTCACTTCAGGTCGAGTTTACGTGGCGGAAGCATAAGGGTCTGGGCCTGCACTTAACGCGCAGTGTGCAACTTGCCTCGCGGGCGCCCCAGGTTCCAACTCCTTTGCACAGCCGGGAGCCAACTGCCCTTTGGGAATCCTCCCCTGAGGGTCGCGTTCACGTTTTGGAAGCCGCAGCGTCTTTGCGTGCCCTTCACTCAGAGTATCCAACAAGCTTCTAGTCCGCCCTTCTTCTCAAGTCTTCCCTTCACTTGGGAACACACTGCCACTGAGGAGACTTCACCTGAAGCGCGGCTACACGTTTTGCAGCCCAAGGGGCTGGACGGGCAACTGAACTCAGAAGCTCCAACTGCCCTCTAGTCGGCCTTGGTTCTAAGTTCTTTCCTGACATGGGAACACACGGCCGCATAGGCCTCTTGGCCTTCAGAGCGTTTCTACGTGTTGGAAGCAGCAGGGCCTTAGCCTGCCCTTTACTTAGAGCTTGCAACTTGGCGTAGAGTCCGCCTTTGTGCTAAGTGCTTTCCTGGGCTGCATTGGCGAGCACTTCACTCAGAGTCTCCAACCTGCCTTAGAGTCCGCCTTGGTTCTAACCCCTTTCCTCAACTTGGGAGAACGCTGCCCTCTAGTAGTGTTCGTCTTCGCTGCGTTGCTAAGGTTTGGGAAGCCTAAGGGCCTTCCCTGGAACTCAACTCGGTGTAGCCAACAGGCTTCTCGTCCGCCTCGGTTCTAAGGTCTTTCCTCCCCTGGGATCTCACGGCCCCCCCAGGAGACGTCACCTTAGGAGCGATGATACGTTTTGGAAGCAAAAGGGACCTGGGGTGCCCTGCCCTGGGAGTGTCCAACTCGCCTCCAGTGCGGCCTTGTTCTAACTTCTTTCCACAGCAGGGAACACGCTGCCCCATAGGAAACTTCACTTCAGGTCGAGTTTACGTGGCGGAAGCATAAGGGTCTGGGCCTGCACTTACCGCGCAGTGTGCAACTTGCCTCGCGGGCGCCCAGGTTCCAACTCCTTTGCACAGCCGGGAGCCAACTGCCCTTTGGGAATCCTCCCCTGAGGGTCGCGTTCACGTTTTGGAAGCCGCAGCGTCTTTGCGTGCCCTTCACTCAGAGTATCCAACAAGCTTCTAGTCCGCCCTTCTTCTCAAGTCTTCCCTTCACTTGGGAACACACTGCCACTGAGGAGACTTCACCTGAAGCGCGGCTACAAGTTTTCCAGCCCAAGGGGCTGGACGGGCAACTGAACTCAGAAGCTCCAACTGCCCTCTAGTCGGCCTTGGTTCTAAGTTCTTTCCTGACATGGGAACACACGACCGCATAGGCCTCTTGGCCTTCAGAGCGTTTCTACGTGTTGGAAGCAGCAGGGCCTTAGCCTGCCCTTTACTTAGAGCTTGCAACTTGGCGTAGAGTCCGCCTTTGTGCTAAGTGCTTTCCTGGGCTGCATTGGCGAGCACTTCACTCAGAGTCTCCAACCTGCCTTAGAGTCCGCCTTGGTTCTAAACCCTTTCCTCAACTTGGGAGAACGCTGCCCTCTAGTAGTGTTCGTCTTCGCTGCGTTGGTAAGGTTTGGGAAGCCTAAGGGCCTTCCCTGGAACTCAACTCGGTGTAGCCAACAGGCTTCTCGTCCGCCCCGGTTCTAAGGTCTTTCCTCCCCTGGGATCTCACGGCCCCCCCAGGAGACGTCACCTTAGGAGCGATGATACGTTTTGGAAGCAAAAGGGACCTGGGGTGCCCTGCCCTGGGAGTGTCCAACTCGCCTCCAGTGCGGCCTTGTTCTAACTTCTTTCCACAGCAGGGAACACGCTGCCCCATAGGAAACTTCACTTCAGGTCGAGTTTACGTGGCGGAAGCATAAGGGTCTGGGCCTGCACTTAACGCGCAGTGTGCAACTTTCCTCGCGGGCGCCCCAGGTTCCAAGTCCTTTGCACAGCCGGGAGCCAACTGCCCTTTGGGAATCCTCCCCTGAGGGTCGCGTTCACGTTTTGGAAGCCGCAGCGTCTTTGCGTGCCCTTCACTCAGAGTATCCAACAAGCTTCTAGTCCGCCCTTCTTCTCAAGTCTTCCCTTGACTTGGGAACACACTGCCACTGGGGAGACTTCACCTGAAGCGCGGCTACACGTTTTGCAGCCCAAGGGGCTGGACGGGCAACTGAACTCAGAAGCTCCAACTGCCCTCTAGTCGGCCTTGGTTCTAAGTTCTTTCCTGACATGGGAACACACGGCCGCATAGGCCTCTTGGCCTTCAGAGCGTTTCTACGTGTTGGAAGCAGCAGGGCCTTAGCCTGCCCTTTACTTAGAGCTTGCAACTTGGCGTAGAGTCCGCCTTTGTGCTAAGTGCTTTCCTGGGCTGCATTGGCGAGCACTTCACTCAGAGTCTCCAACCTGCCTTAGAGTCCGCCTTGGTTCTAACCCCTTTCCTCAACTTGGGAGAACGCTGCCCTCTAGTAGTGTTCGTCTTCGCTGCGTTGGTAAGGTTTGGGAAGCCTAAGGGCCTTCCCTGGAACTCAACTCGGTGTAGCCAACAGGCTTCTCGTCCGCCCCGGTTCTAAGGTCTTTCCTCCCCTGGGATCTCACGGCCCCCCCAGGAGACGTCACCTGAGGAGCGATGATACGTTTTGGAAGCAAAAGGGACCTGGGGTGCCCTGCCCTGGGAGTGTCCAACTGGCCTCCAGTGCGGCCTTGTTCTAACTTCTTTCCACAGCAGGGAACACGCTGCCCCATAGGAAACTTCACTTCAGGTCGAGTTTACGTGGCGGAAGCATAAGGGTCTGGGCCTGCACTTAACGTGCAGTGTGCAACTTGCCTCGCGGGCGCCCCAGGTTCCAACTCCTTTGCACAGCCGGGAGCCAACTGCCCTTTGGGAATCCTCCCCTGAGGGTCGCGTTCACGTTTTGGAAGCCGCAGCGTCTTTGCGTGCCCTTCACTCAGAGTATCCAACAAGCTTCTAGTCCGCCCTTCTTCTCAAGTCTTCCCTTCACTTGGGAACACACTGCCACTGAGGAGACTTCACCTGAAGCGCGGCTACACGTTTTGCAGCCCAAGGGGCTGGACGGGCAACTGAACTCAGAAGCTCCAACTGCCCTCTAGTCGGCCTTGGTTCTAAGTTCTTTCCTGACATGGGAACACACGGCCGCATAGGCCTCTTGGCCTTCAGAGCGTTTCTACGTGTTGGAAGCAGCAGGGCCTTAGCCTGCCCTTTACTTAGAGCTTGCAACTTGGCGTAGAGTCCGCCTTTGTGCTAAGTGCTTTCCTGGGCTGCATTGGCGAGCACTTCACTCAGAGTCTCCAACCTGCCTTAGAGTCCGCCTTGGTTCTAACCCCTTTCCTCAACTTGGGAGAACGCTGCCCTCTAGTAGTGTTCGTCTTCGCTGCGTTGGTAAGGTTTGGGAAGCCTAAGGGCCTTCCCTGGAACTCAACTCGGTGTAGCCAACAGGCTTCTCGTCCGCCCCGGTTCTAAGGTCTTTCCTCCCCTGGGATCTCACGGCCCCCCCAGGAGACGTCACCTGAGGAGCGATGATACGTTTTGGAAGCAAAAGGGACCTGGGGTGCCCTGCCCTGGGAGTGTCCAACTCGCCTCCAGTGCGGCCTTGTTCTAACTTCTTTCCACAGCAGGGAACACGCTGCCCCATAGGAAACTTCACTTCAGGTCGAGTTTACGTGGCGGAAGCATATGGGTCTGGGCCTGCACTTAACGCGCAGTGGGCAACTTGCCTCGCGGGCGCCCCAGGTTCCAACTCCTTTGCACAGCCGGGAGCCAACTGCCCTTTGGGAATCCTCCCCTGAGGGTCGCGTTCACGTTTTGGAAGCCGCAGCGTCTTTGCGTGCCCTTCACTCAGAGTATCCAACAAGCTTCTAGTCCGCCCTTCTTCTCAAGTCTTCCCTTCACTTGGGAACACACTGCCACTGAGGAGACTTCACCTGAAGCGCGGCTACACGTTTTGCAGCCCAAGGGGCTGGACGGGCAACTGAACTCAGAAGCTCCAACTGCCCTCTAGTCGGCCTTGGTTCTAAGTTCTTTCCTGACATGGGAACACACGGCCGCATAGGCCTCTTGGCCTTCAGAGCGTTTCTACGTGTTGGAAGCAGCAGGGCCTTAGCCTGCCCTTTACTTAGAGCTTGCAACTTGGCGTAGAGTCCGCCTTTGTGCTAAGTGCTTTCCTGGGCTGCATTGGCGAGCACTTCACTCAGAGTCTCCAACCTGCCTTAGAGTCCGCCTTGGTTCTAACCCCTTTCCTCAACTTGGGAGAACGCTGCCCTCTAGTAGTGTTCGTCTTCGCTGCGTTGGTAAGGTTTGGGAAGCCTAAGGGCCTTCCCTGGAACTCAACTCGGTGTAGCCAACAGGCTTCTCGTCCGCCCCGGTTCTAAGGTCTTTCCTCCCCTGGGATCTCACGGCCCCCCCAGGAGACGTCACCTTAGGAGCGATGATACGTTTTGGAAGCAAAAGGGACCTGGGGTGCCCTGCCCTGGGAGTGTCCAACTCGCCTCCAGTGCGGCCTTGTTCTAACTTCTTTCCACAGCAGGGAACACGCTGCCCCATAGGAAACTTCACTTCAGGTCGAGTTTACGTGGCGGAAGCATAAGGGTCTGGGCCTGCACTTAACGTGCAGTGTGCAACTTGCCTCGCGGGCGCCCCAGGTTCCAACTCCTTTGCACAGCCGGGAGCCAACTGCCCTTTGGGAATCCTCCCCTGAGGGTCGCGTTCACGTTTTGGAAGCCGCAGCGTCTTTGCGTGCCCTTCACTCAGAGTATCCAACAAGCTTCTAGTCCGCCCTTCTTCTCAAGTCTTCCCTTCACTTGGGAACACACTGCCACTGAGGAGACTTCACCTGAAGCGCGGCTACACGTTTTGCAGCCCAAGGGGCTGGACGGGCAACTGAACTCAGAAGCTCCAACTGCCCTCTAGTCGGCCTTGGTTCTAAGTTCTTTCCTGACATGGGAACACACGGCCGCATAGGCCTCTTGGCCTTCAGAGCGTTTCTACGTGTTGGAAGCAGCAGGGCCTTAGCCTGCCCTTTACTTAGAGCTTGCAACTTGGCGTAGAGTCCGCCTTTGTGCTAAGTGCTTTCCTGGGCTGCATTGGCGAGCACTTCACTCAGAGTCTCCAACCTGCCTTAGAGTCCGCCTTGGTTCTAACCCCTTTCCTCAACTTGGGAGAACGCTGCCCTCTAGTAGTGTTCGTCTTCGCTGCGTTGGTAAGGTTTGGGAAGCCTAAGGGCCTTCCCTGGAACTCAACTCGGTGTAGCCAACAGGCTTCTCGTCCGCCCCGGTTCTAAGGTCTTTCCTCCCCTGGGATCTCACGGCCCCCCCAGGAGACGTCACCTTAGGAGCGATGATACGTTTTGGAAGCAAAAGGGACCTGGGGTGCCCTGCCCTGGGAGTGTCCAACTCGCCTCCAGTGCGGCCTTGTTCTAACTTCTTTCCACAGCAGGGAACACGCTGCCCCATAGGAAACTTCACTTCAGGTCGAGTTTACGTGGCGGAAGCATAAGGGTCTGGGCCTGCACTTAACGCGCAGTGTGCAACTTGCCTCGCGGGCGCCCCAGGTTCCAACTCCTTTACACAGCCGGGAGCCAACTGCCCTTTGGGAATCCTCCCCTGAGGGTCGCGTTCACGTTTTGGAAGCCGCAGCGTCTTTGCGTGCCCTTCACTCAGAGTATCCAACAAGCTTCTAGTCCGCCCTTCTTCTCAAGTCTTCCCTTCACTTGGGAACACCCTGCCACTGAGGAGACTTCACGTGAAGCGCGGCTACACGTTTTGCAGCCCAAGTGGCTGGACGGGCAACTGAACTCAGAAGCTCCAACTGCCCTCTAGTCGGCCTTGGTTCTAAGTTCTTTCCTGACATGGGAACACACGGCCGCAGAGGCCTCTTGGCCTTCAGAGTGTTTCTACGTTTTGGAAGCAACAGGGCCTTAGCCTGCCCTTTACTTAGAGCTTGCAACTTGGCGTAGAGTCCGCCTTTGTGCTAAGTGCTTTCCTGGGCTGCATTGGCGAGCACTTCACTCAGAGTCTCCAACCTGCCTTAGAGTCCGCCTTGGTTCTAACCCCTTTCCTCAACTTGGGAGAACGCTGCCCTCTAGTAGTGTTCGTCTTCGCTGCGTTGGTAAGGTTTGGGAAGCCTAAGGGCCTTCCCTGGAACTCAACTCGGTGTAGACAACAGGCTTCTCGTCCGCCCCGGTTCTAAGGTCTTTCCTCCCCTGGGATCTCACGGCCCCCCCAGGAGACGTCACCTTAGGAGCGATGATACGTTTTGGAAGCAAAAGGGACCTGGGGTGCCCTGCCCTGGGAGTGTCCAACTCGCCTCCAGTGCGGTCTTGTTCTAACTTCTTTCCACAGCAGGGAACACGCTGCCCCATAGGAAACTTCACTTCAGGTCGAGTTTACGTGGCGGAAGCATAAGGGTCTGGGCCTGCACTTAACGCAGAGTGTGCAACTTGCCTCGCGGGCGCCCCAGGTTCCAACTCCTTTGCACAGCCGGGAGCCAACTGCCCTTTGGGAATCCTCCCCTGAGGGTCCCGTTCACGTTTTGGAAGCCGCAGCGTCTTTGCGTGCCCTTAACTCAGAGTATCCAACAAGCTTCTAGTCCGCCCTTCTTCTCAAGTCTTCCCTTCACTTGGGAACACACTGCCACTGAGGAGACTTCACCTGAAGCGCGGCTACACGTTTTGCAGCCCAAGGGGCTGGACGGGCAACTGAACTCAGAAGCTCCAACTGCCCTCTAGTCGGCCTTGGTTCTAAGTTCTTTCCTGACATGGGAACACACGGCCGCATAGGCCTCTTGGCCTTCAGAGCGTTTCTACGTGTTGGAAGCAGCAGGGCCTTAGCCTGCCCTTTACTTAGAGCTTGCAACTTGGCGTAGAGTCCGCCTTTGTGCTAAGTGCTTTCCTGGGCTGCATTGGCGAGCACTTCACTCAGAGTCTCCAACCTGCCTTAGAGTCCGCCTTGGTTCTAAACCCTTTCCTCAACTTGGGAGAACGCTGCCCTCTAGTAGTGTTCGTCTTCGCTGCGTTGGTAAGGTTTGGGAAGCCTAAGGGCCTTCCCTGGAACTCAACGCGGTGTAGCCAACAGGCTTCTCGTCCGCCCCGGTTCTAAGGTCTTTCCTCCCCTGGGATCTCACGGCCCCCCCAGGAGACGTCACCTTAGGAGCGATGATACGTTTTGGAAGCAAAAGGGACCTGGGGTGCCCTGCCCTGGGAGTGTCCAACTCGCCTCCAGTGCGGCCTTGTTCTAACTTCTTTCCACAGCAGGGAACACGCTGCCCCATAGGAAACTTCACTTCAGGTCGAGTTTACGTGGCGGAAGCATAAGGGTCTGGGCTTGCACTTAACGCGCAGTGTGCAACTTGCCTCGCGGGCGCCCCAGTTTCCAACTCCTTTGCACAGCCGGGAGCCAACTGCCCTTTGGGAATCCTCCCCTGAGGGTCGCGTTCACGTTTTGGAAGCCGCAGCTTCTTTGCGTGCCCTTAACTCAGAGTATCCAACAAGCTTCTAGTCCGCCCTTCTTCTCAAGTCTTCCCTTCAGTTGGGAACACACTGCCACTGAGGAGACTTCACCTGAAGCGCGGCTACACGTTTTGCAGCCCAAGGGGCTGGACGGGCAACTGAACTCAGAAGATCCAACTGCCCTCTAGTCGGCCTTGGTTCTAAGTTCTTTCCTGACATGGGAACACACGGCCGCAGAGGCCTCTTGGCCTTCAGAGCGTTTCTACGTGTTGGAAGCAGCAGGGCCTTAGCCTGCCCTTTACTTAGAGCTTGCAACTTGGCGTAGAGTCCGCCTTTGTGCTAAGTGCTTTCCTGGGCTGCATTGGCGAGCACTTCACTCAGAGTCTCCAACCTGCCTTAGAGTCCGCCTTGGTTCTAACCCCTTTCCTCAACTTGGGAGAATGCTGCCCTCTAGTAGTGTTCGTCTTCGCTGCGTTGGTAAGGTTTGGGAAGCCTAAGGGCCTTCTCTGGAACTCAACTCGGTGTAGCCAACAGGCTTCTGGTCCGCCCCGGTTCTAAGGTCTTTCCTCCCCTGGGATCTCACGGCCCCCCCAGGAGACGTCACCTTAGGAGCGATGATACGTTTTGGAAGCAAAAGGGACCTGGGGTGCCCTGCCCTGGGAGTGTCCAACTCGCCTCCAGTGCGGCCTTGTTCTAACTTCTTTCCACAGCAGGGAACACGCTGCCCCATAGGAAACTTCACTTCAGGTCGAGTTTACGTGGCGGAAGCATAAGGGTCTGGGCCTGCACTTAACGCGCAGTGTGCAACTTGCCTCGCGGGCGCCCCAGTTTCCAACTCCTTTGCACAGCCGGGAGCCAACTGCCCTTTGGGAATCCTCCCCTGAGGGTCGCGTTCACGTTTTGGAAGCCGCAGCGTCTTTGCGTGCCCTTCACTCAGAGTATCCAACAAGCTTCTAGTCCGCCCTTCTTCTCAAGTCTTCCCTTCACTTGGGAACACACTGCCACTGAGGAGACTTCACCTGAAGCGCGGCTACACGTTTTGCAGCCCAAGGGGCTGGACGGGCAACTGAACTCAGAAGCTCCAACTGCCCTCTAGTCGGCCTTGGTTCTAAGTTCTTTCCTGACATGGGAACACACGGCCGCATAGGCCTCTTGGCCTTCAGAGCGTTTCTACGTGTTGGAAGCAGCAGGGCCTTAGCCTGCCCTTTACTTAGAGCTTGCAACTTGGCGTAGAGTCCGCCTTTGTGCTAAGTGCTTTCCTGGGCTGCATTGGCGAGCACTTCACTCAGATTCTC
Source organism: Meles meles (assembly GCF_922984935.1). Classification (NCBI taxonomy): domain Eukaryota; kingdom Metazoa; phylum Chordata; class Mammalia; order Carnivora; family Mustelidae; genus Meles; species Meles meles. The sequence goes on from NW_025721606.1 coordinate 1,107,810, forward strand.
CAACCTGCCTTAGAGTCCGCCTTGGTTCTAACCCCTTTCCTCAACTTGGGAGAACGCTGCCCTCTAGTAGTGTTCGTCTTCGCTGCGTTGGTAAGGTTTGGGAAGCCTAAGGGCCTTCCCTGGAACTCAACTCGGTGTAGCCAACAGGCTTCTCGTCCGCCCCGGTTCTAAGGTCTTTCCTCCCCTGGGATCTCACGGCCCCCCCAGGAGACGTCACCTTAGGAGCGATGATACGTTTTGGAAGCAAAAGGGACCTGGGGTGCCCTGCGCTGGGAGTGTCCAACTGGCCTCCAGGGCGGCCTTGTTCTAACTTCTTTCCACAGCAGGGAACACGCTGCCCCATAGGAAACTTCACTTCAGGTCGAGTTTACGTGGCGGAAGCATAAGGGTCTGGGCCTGCACTTAACGCGCAGTGTGCAACTTGCCTCGCGGGCGCCCCAGGTTCCAACTCCTTTGCACAGCCGGGAGCCAACTGCCCTTTGGGAATCCTCCCCTGAGGGTCGCGTTCACGTTTTGGAAGCCGCAGCGTCTTTGCGTGCCCTTCACTCAGAGTATCCAACAAGCTTCTAGTCCGCCCTTCTTCTCAAGTCTTCCCTTCACTTGGGAACACACTGCCACTGAGGAGACTTCACCTGAAGCGCGGCTACACGTTTTGCAGCCCAAGGGGCTGGACGGGCAACTGAACTCAGAAGCTCCAACTGCCCTCTAGTCGGCCTTGGTTCTAAGTTCTTTCCTGACATGGGAACACACGGCCGCATAGGCCTCTTGGCCTTCAGAGCGTTTCTACGTGTTGGAAGCAGCAGGGCCTTAGCCTGCCCTTTACTTAGAGCTTGCAACTTGGCGTAGAGTCCGCCTTTGTGCTAAGTGCTTTCCTGGGCTGCATTGGCGAGCACTTCACTCAGAGTCTCCAACCTGCCTTAGAGTCCGCCTTGGTTCTAACCCCTTTCCTCAACTTGGGAGAACGCTGCCCTCTAGTAGTGTTCGTCTTCGCTGCGTTGGTAAGGTTTGGGAAGCCTAAGGGCCTTCCCTGGAACTCAACTCGGTGTAGCCAACAGGCTTCTCGTCCGCCCCGGTTCTAAGGTCTTTCCTCCCCTGGGATCTCACGGCCCCCCCAGGAGACGTCACCTTAGGAGCGATGATACGTTTTGGAAGCAAAAGGGACCTGGGGTGCCCTGCCCTGGGAGTGTCCAACTCGCCTCCAGTGCGGCCTTGTTCTAACTTCTTTCCACAGCAGGGAACACGCTGCCCCATAGGAAACTTCACTTCAGGTCGAGTTTACGTGGCGGAAGCATAAGGGTCTGGGCCTGCACTTAACGCGCAGTGTGCAACTTGCCTCGCGGGCGCCCCAGGTTCCAACTCCTTTGCAGAGCCGGGAGCCAACTGCCCTTTGGGAATCCTCCCCTGAGGGTCGCGTTCACGTTTTGGAAGCCGCAGCGTCTTTGCGTGCCCTTCACTCAGAGTATCCAACAAGCTTCTAGTCCGCCCTTCTTCTCAAGTCTTCCCTTCACTTGGGAACACACTGCCACTGAGGAGACTTCACCTGAAGCGCGGCTACACGTTTTGCAGCCCAAGGGGCTGGACGGGCAACTGAACTCAGAAGCTCCAACTGCCCTCTAGTCGGCCTTGGTTCTAAGTTCTTTCCTGACATGGGAACACACGGCCGCATAGGCCTCTTGGCCTTCAGAGCGTTTCTACGTGTTGGAAGCAGCAGGGCCTTAGCCTGCCCTTTACTTAGAGCTTGCAACTTGGCGTAGAGTCCGCCTTTGTGCTAAGTGCTTTCCTGGGCTGCATTGGCGAGCACTTCACTCAGATTCTCCAACCTGCCTTAGAGTCCGCCTTGGTTCTAACCCCTTTCCTCAACTTGGGAGAACGCTGCCCTCTAGTAGTGTTCGTCTTCGCTGCGTTGGTAAGGTTTGGGAAGCCTAAGGGCCTTCCCTGGAACTCAACTCGGTGTAGCCAACAGGCTTCTCGTCCGCCCCGGTTCTAAGGTCTTTCCTCCCCTGGGATCTCACGGCCCCCCCAGGAGACGTCACCTTAGGAGCGATGATACGTTTTGGAAGCAAAAGGGACCTGGGGTGCCCTGCCCTGGGAGTGTCCAACTGGCCTCCAGGGCGGCCTTGTTCTAACTTCTTTCCACAGCAGGGAACACGCTGCCCCATAGGAAACTTCACTTCAGGTCGAGTTTACGTGGCGGAAGCATAAGGGTCTGGGCCTGCACTTAACGCGCAGTGTGCAACTTGCCTCGCGGGCGCCCCAGGTTCCAACTCCTTTGCACAGCCGGGAGCCAACTGCCCTTTGGGAATCCTCCCCTGAGGGTCGCGTTCACGTTTTGGAAGCCGCAGCGTCTTTGCGTGCCCTTCACTCAGAGTATCCAACAAGCTTCTAGTCCGCCCTTCTTCTCAAGTCTTCCCTTCACTTGGGAACACACTGCCACTGAGGAGACTTCACCTGAAGCGCGGCTACACGTTTTGCAGCCCAAGGGGCTGGACGGGCAACTGAACTCAGAAGCTCCAACTGCCCTCTAGTCGGCCTTGGTTCTAAGTTCTTTCCTGACATGGGAACACACGGCCGCATAGGCCTCTTGGCCTTCAGAGCGTTTCTACGTGTTGGAAGCAGCAGGGCCTTAGCCTGCCCTTTACTTAGAGCTTGCAACTTGGCGTAGAGTCCGCCTTTGTGCTAAGTGCTTTCCTGGGCTGCATTGGCGAGCACTTCACTCAGAGTCTCCAACCTGCCTTAGAGTCCGCCTTGGTTCTAACCCCTTTCCTCAACTTGGGAGAACGCTGCCCTCTAGTAGTGTTCGTCTTCGCTGCGTTGGTAAGGTTTGGGAAGCCTAAGGGCCTTCCCTGGAACTCAACTCGGTGTAGCCAACAGGCTTCTCGTCCGCCCCGGTTCTAAGGTCTTTCCTCCCCTGGGATCTCACGGCCCCCCCAGGAGACGTCACCTTAGGAGCGATGATACGTTTTGGAAGCAAAAGGGACCTGGGGTGCCCTGCCCTGGGAGTGTCCAACTCGCCTCCAGTGCGGCCTTGTTCTAACTTCTTTCCACAGCAGGGAACACGCTGCCCCATAGGAAACTTCACTTCAGGTCGAGTTTACGTGGCGGAAGCATAAGGGTCTGGGCCTGCACTTAACGCGCAGTGTGCAACTTGCCTCGCGGGCGCCCCAGGTTCCAACTCCTTTGCAGAGCCGGGAGCCAACTGCCCTTTGGGAATCCTCCCCTGAGGGTCGCGTTCACGTTTTGGAAGCCGCAGCGTCTTTGCGTGCCCTTCACTCAGAGTATCCAACAAGCTTCTAGTCCGCCCTTCTTCTCAAGTCTTCCCTTCACTTGGGAACACACTGCCACTGAGGAGACTTCACCTGAAGCGCGGCTACACGTTTTGCAGCCCAAGGGGCTGGACGGGCAACTGAACTCAGAAGCTCCAACTGCCCTCTAGTCGGCCTTGGTTCTAAGTTCTTTCCTGACATGGGAACACACGGCCGCATAGGCCTCTTGGCCTTCAGAGCGTTTCTACGTGTTGGAAGCAGCAGGGCCTTAGCCTGCCCTTTACTTAGAGCTTGCAACTTGGCGTAGAGTCCGCCTTTGTGCTAAGTGCTTTCCTGGGCTGCATTGGCGAGCACTTCACTCAGAGTCTCCAACCTGCCTTAGAGTCCGCCTTGGTTCTAACCCCTTTCCTCAACTTGGGAGAACGCTGCCCTCTAGTAGTGTTCGTCTTCGCTGCGTTGGTAAGGTTTGGGAAGCCTAAGGGCCTTCCCTGGAACTCAACTCGGTGTAGCCAACAGGCTTCTCGTCCGCCCCGGTTCTAAGGTCTTTCCTCCCCTGGGATCTCACGGCCCCCCCAGGAGACGTCACCTTAGGAGCGATGATACGTTTTGGAAGCAAAAGGGACCTGGGGTGCCCTGCCCTGGGAGTGTCCAACTGGCCTCCAGGGCGGCCTTGTTCTAACTTCTTTCCACAGCAGGGAACACGCTGCCCCATAGGAAACTTCACTTCAGGTCGAGTTTACGTGGCGGAAGCATAAGGGTCTGGGCCTGCACTTAACGCGCAGTGTGCAACTTGCCTCGCGGGCGCCCCAGGTTCCAACTCCTTTGCACAGCCGGGAGCCAACTGCCCTTTGGGAATCCTCCCCTGAGGGTCGCGTTCACGTTTTGGAAGCCGCAGCGTCTTTGCGTGCCCTTCACTCAGAGTATCCAACAAGCTTCTAGTCCGCCCTTCTTCTCAAGTCTTCCCTTCACTTGGGAACACACTGCCACTGAGGAGACTTCACCTGAAGCGCGGCTACACGTTTTGCAGCCCAAGGGGCTGGACGGGCAACTAAACTCAGAAGCTCCAACTGCCCTCTAGTCGGCCTTGGTTCTAAGTTCTTTCCTGACATGGGAACACACGGCCGCATAGGCCTCTTGGCCTTCAGAGCGTTTCTACGTGTTGGAAGCAGCAGGGCCTTAGCCTGCCCTTTACTTAGAGCTTGCAACTTGGCGTAGAGTCCGCCTTTGTGCTAAGTGCTTTCCTGGGCTGCATTGGCGAGCACTTCACTCAGAGTCTCCAACCTGCCTTAGAGTCCGCCTTGGTTCTAACCCCTTTCCTCAACTTGGGAGAACGCTGCCCTCTAGTAGTGTTCGTCTTCGCTGCGTTGGTAAGGTTTGGGAAGCCTAAGGGCCTTCCCTGGAACTCAACTCGGTGTAGCCAACAGGCTTCTCGTCCGCCCCGGTTCTAAGGTCTTTCCTCCCCTGGGATCTCACGGCCCCCCCAGGAGACGTCACCTTAGGAGCGATGATACGTTTTGGAAGCAAAAGGGACCTGGGGTGCCCTGCCCTGGGAGTGTCCAACTCGCCTCCAGTGCGGCCTTGTTCTAACTTCTTTCCACAGCAGGGAACACGCTGCCCCATACGAAACTTCACTTCAGGTCGATTTTACGTGGCGGAAGCATAAGGGTCTGGGCCTGCACTTAACGCGCAGTGTGCAACTTGCCTCGCGGGCGCCCCAGGTTCCAACTCCTTTGCAGAGCCGGGAGCCAACTGCCCTTTGGGAATCCTCCCCTGAGGGTCGCGTTCACGTTTTGGAAGCCGCAGCGTCTTTGCGTGCCCTTCACTCAGAGTATCCAACAAGCTTCTAGTCCGCCCTTCTTCTCAAGTCTTCCCTTCACTTGGGAACACACTGCCACTGAGGAGACGTCACCTGAAGCGCGGCGACACGTTTTGCAGCCCAAGGGGCTGGACGGGCAACTGAACTCAGAAGCTCCAACTGCCCTCTAGTCGGCCTTGGTTCTAAGTTCTTTCCTGACATGGGAACACACGGCCGCATAGGCCTCTTGGCCTTCAGAGCGTTTCTACGTGTTGGAAGCAGCAGGGCCTTAGCCTGCCCTTTACTTAGAGCTTGCAACTTGGCGTAGAGTCCGCCTTTGTGCTAAGTGCTTTCCTGGGCTGCATTGGCGAGCACTTCACTCAGAGTCTCCAACCTGCCTTAGAGTCCGCCTTGGTTCTAACCCCTTTCCTCAACTTGGGAGAACGCTGCCCTCTAGTAGTGTCCGTCTTCGCTGCGTTGGTAAAGTTTGGGAAGCCTAAGGGCCTTCCCTGGAACTCAACTCGGTGTAGCCAACAGGCTTCTCGTCCGCCCCGGTTCTAAGGTCTTTCCTCCCCTGGGATCTCACGGCCCCCCCAGGAGACGTCACCTTAGGAGCGATGATACGTTTTGGAAGCAAAAGGGACCTGGGGTGCCCTGCCCTGGGAGTGTCCAACTCGCCTCCAGTGCGGCCTTGTTCTAACTTCTTTCCACAGCAGGGAACACGCTGCCCCATAGGAAACTTCACTTCAGGTCGATTTTACGTGGCGGAAGCATAAGGGTCTGGGCCTGCACTTAACGCGCAGTGTGCAACTTGCCTCGCGGGCGCCACAGGTTCCAACTCCTTTGCAGAGCCGGGAGCCAACTGCCCTTTGGGAATCCTCCCCTGAGGGTCGCGTTCACGTTTTGGAAGCCGCAGCGTCTTTGCGTGCCCTTCACTCAGAGTATCCAACAAGCTTCTAGTCCGCCCTTCTTCTCAAGTCTTCCCTTCACTTGGGAACACACTGCCACTGAGGAGACGTCACCTGAAGCGCGGCGACACGTTTTGCAGCCCAAGGGGCTGGACGGGCAACTGAACTCAGAAGCTCCAACTGCCCTCTAGTCGGCCTTGGTTCTAAGTTCTTTCCTGACATGGGAACACACGGCCGCATAGGCCTCTTGGCCTTCAGAGCGTTTCTACGTGTTGGAAGCAGCAGGGCCTTAGCCTGCCCTTTACTTAGAGCTTGCAACTTGGCGTAGAGTCCGCCTTTGTGCTAAGTGCTTTCCTGGGCTGCATTGGCGAGCACTTCACTCAGAGTCTCCAACCTGCCTTAGAGTCCGCCTTGGTTCTAACCCCTTTCCTCAACTTGGGAGAACGCTGCCCTCTAGTAGTGTTCGTCTTCGCTGCGTTGGTAAGGTTTGGGAAGCCTAAGGGCCTTCCCTGGAACTCAACTCGGTGTAGCCAACAGGCTTCCCGTCCGCCCCGGTTCTAAGGTCTTTCCTCCCCTGGGATCTCACGGCCCCCCCAGGAGACGTCACCTTAGGAGCGATGATACGTTTTGGAAGCAAAAGGGACCTGGGGTGCCCTGCCCTGGGAGTGTCCAACTCGCCTCCAGTGCGGCCTTGTTCTAACTTCTTTCCACAGCAGGGAACACGCTGCCCCATAGGAAACTTCACTTCAGGTCGAGTTTACGTGGCGGAAGCATAAGGGTCTGGGCCTGCACTTAACGCGCAGTGTGCAACTTGCCTCGCGGGCGCCCCAGGTTCCAACTCCTTTGCAGAGCCGGGAGCCAACTGCCCTTTGGGAATCCTCCCCTGAGGGTCGCGTTCACGTTTTGGAAGCCGCAGCGTCTTTGCGTGCCCTTCACTCAGAGTATCCAACAAGCTTCTAGTCCGCCCTTCTTCTCAAGTCTTCCCTTCACTTGGGAACACACTGCCACTGAGGAGACTTCACCTGAAGCGCGGCTACACGTTTTGCAGCCCAAGGGGCTGGACGGGCAACTGAACTCAGAAGCTCCAACTGCCCTCTAGTCGGCCTTGGTTCTAAGTTCTTTCCTGACATGGGAACACACGGCCGCATAGGCCTCTTGGCCTTCAGAGCGTTTCTACGTGTTGGAAGCAGCAGGGCCTTAGCCTGCCCTTTACTTAGAGCTTGCAACTTGGCGTAGAGTCCGCCTTTGTGCTAAGTGCTTTCCTGGGCTGCATTGGCGAGCACTTCACTCAGAGTCTCCAACCTGCCTTAGAGTCCGCCTTGGTTCTAACCCCTTTCCTCAACTTGGGAGAACGCTGCCCTCTAGTAGTGTTCGTCTTCGCTGCGTTGGTAAGGTTTGGGAAGCCTAAGGGCCTTCCCTGGAACTCAACTCGGTGTAGCCAACAGGCTTCTCGTCCGCCCCTGTTCTAAGGTCTTTCCTCCCCTGGGATCTCACGGCCCCCCCAGGAGACGTCACCTTAGGAGCGATGATACGTTTTGGAAGCAAAAGGGACCTGGGGTGCCCTGCCCTGGGAGTGTCCAACTCGCCTCCAGTGCGGCCTTGTTCTAACTTCTTTCCACAGCAGGGAACACGCTGCCCCATAGGAAACTTCACTTCAGGTCGAGTTTACGTGGCGGAAGCATAAGGGTCTGGGCCTGCACTTAACGCGCAGTGTGCAACTTGCCTCGCGGGCGCCCCAGGTTCCAACTCCTTTGCAGAGCCGGGAGCCAACTGCCCTTTGGGAATCCTCCCCTGAGGGTCGCGTTCACGTTTTGGAAGCCGCAGCGTCTTTGCGTGCCCTTCACTCAGAGTATCCAACAAGCTTCTAGTCCGCCCTTCTTCTCAAGTCTTCCCTTCACTTGGGAACACCCTGCCACTGAGGAGACTTCACGTGAAGCACGGCTACACGTTTTGCAGCCCAAGTGGCTGGACGGGCAACTGAACTCAGAAGCTCCAACTGCCCTCTAGTCGGCCTTGGTTCTAAGTTCTTTCCTGACATGGGAACACACGGCCGCAGAGGCCTCTTGGCCTTCAGAGTGTTTCTACGTTTTGGAAGCAACAGGGCCTTAGCCTGCCCTTTACTTAGAGCTTGCAACTTGGCGTAGAGTCCGCCTTTGTGCTAAGTGCTTTCCTGGGCTGCATTGGCGAGCACTTCACTCAGAGTCTCCAACCTGCCTTAGAGTCCGCCTTGGTTCTAACCCCTTTCCTCAACTTGGGAGAACGCTGCCCTCTAGTAGTGTTCGTCTTCGCTGCGTTGGTAAGGTTTGGGAAGCCTAAGGGCCTTCCCTGGAACTCAACTCGGTGTAGCCAACAGGCTTCTCGTCCTCCCCGGTTCTAAGGTCTTTCCTCCCCTGGGATCTCACGGCCCCCCCAGGAGACGTCACCTTAGGAGCGATGATACGTTTTGGAAGCAAAAGGGACCTGGGGTGCCCTGCCCTGGGAGTGTCCAACTCGCCTCCAGTGCGGCCTTGTTCTAACTTCTTTCCACAGCAGGGAACACGCTGCCCCATAGGAAACTTCACTTCAGGTCGAGTTTACGTGGCGGAAGCATAAGGGTCTGGGCCTGCACTTAACGCGCAGTGTGCAACTTGCCTCGCGGGCGCCCCAGGTTCCAACTCCTTTGCACAGCCGGGAGCCAACTGCCCTTTGGGAATCCTCCCCTGAGGGTCGCGTTCACGTTTTGGAAGCCGCAGCGTCTTTGCGTGCCCTTCACTCAGAGTATCCAACAAGCTTCTAGTCCGCCCTTCTTCTCAAGTCTTCCCTTCACTTGGGAACACACTGCCACTGAGGAGACTTCACCTGAAGCGCGGCTACACGTTTTGCAGCCCAAGGGGCTGGACGGGCAACTGAACTCAGAAGCTCCAACTGCCCTCTAGTCGGCCTTTGTTCTAAGTTCTTTCCTGACATGGGAACACACGGCCGCATAGGCCTCTTGGCCTTCAGAGCGTTTCTACGTGTTGGAAGCAGCAGGGCCTTAGCCTGCCCTTTACTTAGAGCTTGCAACTTGGCGTAGAGTCCGCCTTTGTGCTAAGTGCTTTCCTGGGCTGCATTGGCGAGCACTTCACTCAGAGTCTCCAACCTGCCTTAGAGTCCGCCTTGGTTCTAACCCCTTTCCTCAACTTGGGAGAACGCTGCCCTCTAGTAGTGTTCGTCTTCGCTGCGTTGGTAAGGTTTGGGAAGCCTAAGGGCCTTCCCTGGAACTCAACTCGGTGTAGCCAACAGGCTTCTCGTCCGCCCCTGTTCTAAGGTCTTTCCTCCCCTGGGATCTCACGGCCCCCCCAGGAGACGTCACCTTAGGAGCGATGATACGTTTTGGAAGCAAAAGGGACCTGGGGTGCCCTGCCCTGGGAGTGTCCAACTCGCCTCCAGTGCGGCCTTGTTCTAACTTCTTTCCACAGCAGGGAACACGCTGCCCCATAGGAAACTTCACTTCAGGTCGAGTTTACGTGGCGGAAGCATAAGGGTCTGGGCCTGCACTTAACGCGCAGTGTGCAACTTGCCTCGCGGGCGCCCCAGGTTCCAACTCCTTTGCAGAGCCGGGAGCCAACTGCCCTTTGGGAATCCTCCCCTGAGGGTCGCGTTCACGTTTTGGAAGCCGCAGCGTCTTTGCGTGCCCTTCACTCAGAGTATCCAACAAGCTTCTAGTCCGCCCTTCTTCTCAAGTCTTCCCTTCACTTGGGAACACCCTGCCACTGAGGAGACTTCACGTGAAGCACGGCTACACGTTTTGCAGCCCAAGTGGCTGGACGGGCAACTGAACTCAGAAGCTCCAACTGCCCTCTAGTCGGCCTTGGTTCTAAGTTCTTTCCTGACATGGGAACACACGGCCGCAGAGGCCTCTTGGCCTTCAGAGTGTTTCTACGTTTTGGAAGCAACAGGGCCTTAGCCTGCCCTTTACTTAGAGCTTGCAACTTGGCGTAGAGTCCGCCTTTGTGCTAAGTGCTTTCCTGGGCTGCATTGGCGAGCACTTCACTCAGAGTCTCCAACCTGCCTTAGAGTCCGCCTTGGTTCTAACCCCTTTCCTCAACTTGGGAGAACGCTGCCCTCTAGTAGTGTTCGTCTTCGCTGCGTTGGTAAGGTTTGGGAAGCCTAAGGGCCTTCCCTGGAACTCAACTCGGTGTAGCCAACAGGCTTCTCGTCCTCCCCGGTTCTAAGGTCTTTCCTCCCCTGGGATCTCACGGCCCCCCCAGGAGACGTCACCTTAGGAGCGATGATACGTTTTGGAAGCAAAAGGGACCTGGGGTGCCCTGCCCTGGGAGTGTCCAACTCGCCTCCAGTGCGGCCTTGTTCTAACTTCTTTCCACAGCAGGGAACACGCTGCCCCATAGGAAACTTCACTTCAGGTCGAGTTTACGTGGCGGAAGCATAAGGGTCTGGGCCTGCACTTAACGCACAGTGTGCAACTTGCCTCGCGGGCGCCCCAGGTTCCAACTCCTTTGCACAGCCGGGAGCCAACTGCCCTTTGGGAATCCTCCCCTGAGGGTCGCGTTCACGTTTTGGAAGCCGCAGCGTCTTTGCGTGCCCTTCACTCAGAGTATCCAACAAGCTTCTAGTCCGCCCTTCTTCTCAAGTCTTCCCTTCACTTGGGAACACACTGCCACTGAGGAGACTTCACCTGAAGCGCGGCTACACGTTTTGCAGCCCAAGGGGCTGGACGGGCAACTGAACTCAGAAGCTCCAACTGCCCTCTAGTCGGCCTTTGTTCTAAGTTCTTTCCTGACATGGGAACACACGGCCGCAGAGGCCTCTTGGCCTTCAGAGCGTTTCTACGTGTTGGAAGCAGCAGGGCCTTAGCCTGCCCTTTACTTAGAGCTTGCAACTTGGCGTAGAGTCCGCCTTTGTGCTAAGTGCTTTCCTGGGCTGCATTGGCGAGCACTTCACTCAGAGTCTCCAACCTGCCTTAGAGTCCGCCTTGGTTCTAACCCCTTTCCTCAACTTGGGAGAATGCTGCCCTCTAGTAGTGTTCGTCTTCGCTGCGTTGGTAAGGTTTGGGAAGCCTAAGGGCCTTCCCTGGAACTCAACTCGGTGTAGCCAACAGGCTTCTCGTCCGCCCCGGTTCTAAGGTCTTTCCTCCCCTGGGATCTCACGGCCCCCCCAGGAGACGTCACCTTAGGAGCGATGATACGTTTTGGAAGCAAAAGGGACCTGGGGTGCCCTGCCCTGGGAGTGTCCAACTCGCCTCCAGTGCGGCCTTGTTCTAACTTCTTTCCACAGCAGGGAACACGCTGCCCCATAGGAAACTTCACTTCAGGTCGAGTTTACGTGGCGGAAGCATAAGGGTCTGGGCCTGCACTTAACGCGCAGTGTGCAACTTGCCTCGCGGGCGCCCCAGGTTCCAACTCCTTTGCACAGCCGGGAGCCAACTGCCCTTTGGGAATCCTCCCCTGAGGGTCGCGTTCACGTTTTGGAAGCCGCAGCGTCTTTGCGTGCCCTTAACTCAGAGTATCCAACAAGCTTCTAGTCCGCCCTTCTTCTCAAGTCTTCCCTTCACTTGGGAACACACTGCCACTGAGGAGACTTCACCTGAAGCGCGGCTACACGTTTTGCAGCCCAAGGGGCTGGACGGGCAACTGAACTCAGAAGCTCCAACTGCCCTCTAGTCGGCCTTGGTTCTAAGTTCTTTCCTGACATGGGAACACACGGCCGCATAGGCCTCTTGGCCTTCAGAGCGTTTCTACGTGTTGGAAGCAGCAGGGCCTTAGCCTGCCCTTTACTTAGAGCTTGCAACTTGGCGTAGAGTCCGCCTTTGTGCTAAGTGCTTTCCTGGGCTGCATTGGCGAGCACTTCACTCAGAGTCTCCAACCTGCCTTAGAGTCCGCCTTGGTTCTAACCCCTTTCCTCAACTTGGGAGAACGCTGCCCTCTAGTAGTGTTCGTCTTCGCTGCGTTGGTAAGGTTTGGGAAGCCTAAGGGCCTTCCCTGGAACTCAACTCGGTGTAGCCAACAGGCTTCTCGTCCGCCCCGGTTCTAAGGTCTTTCCTCCCCTGGGATCTCACGGCCCCCCCAGGAGACGTCACCTTAGGAGCGATGATACGTTTTGGAAGCAAAAGGGACCTGGGGTGCCCTGCCCTGGGAGTGTCCAACTCGCCTCCAGTGCGGCCTTGTTCTAACTTCTTTCCACAGCAGGGAACACGCTGCCCCATAGGAAACTTCACTTCAGGTCGAGTTTACGTGGCGGAAGCATAAGGGTCTGGGCCTGCACTTAACGCGCAGTGTGCAACTTGCCTCGCGGGCGCCCCAGGTTCCAACTCCTTTGCACAGCCGGGAGCCAACTGCCCTTTGGGAATCCTCCCCTGAGGGTCGCGTTCACGTTTTGGAAGCCGCAGCGTCTTTGCTTGCCCTTCACTCAGAGTATCCAACAAGCTTCTAGTCCGCCCTTCTTCTCAAGTCTTCCCTTCACTTGGGAACACACTGCCACTGAGGAGACTTCACCTGAAGCGCGGCTACACGTTTTGCAGCCCAAGGGGCTGGACGGGCAACTGAACTCAGAAGCTCCAACTGCCCTCTAGTCAGCCTTGGTTCTAAGTTCTTTCCTGACATGGGAACACACGGCCGCATAGGCCTCTTGGCCTTCAGAGCGTTTCTACGTGTTGGAAGCAGCAGGGCCTTAGCCTGCCCTTTACTTAGAGCTTGCAACTTGGCGTAGAGTCCGCCTTTGTGCTAAGTGCTTTCCTGGGCTGCATTGGCGAGCACTTCACTCAGAGTCTCCAACCTGCCTTAGAGTCCGCCTTGGTTCTAACCCCTTTCCTCAACTTGGGAGAATGCTGCCCTCTAGTAGTGTTCGTCTTCGCTGCGTTGGTAAGGTTTGGGAAGCCTAAGGGCCTTCTCTGGAACTCAACTCGGTGTAGCCAACAGGCTTCTGGTCCGCCCCGGTTCTAAGGTCTTTCCTCCCCTGGGATCTCACGGCCCCCCCAGGAGACGTCACCTTAGGAGCGATGATACGTTTTGGAAGCAAAAGGGACCTGGGGTGCCCTGCCCTGGGAGTGTCCAACTCGCCTCCAGTGCGGCCTTGTTCTAACTTCTTTCCACAGCAGGGAACACGCTGCCCCATAGGAAACTTCACTTCAGGTCGAGTTTACGTGGCGGAAGCATAAGGGTCTGGGCCTGCACTTAACGCGCAGTGTGCAACTTGCCTCGCAGGCGCCCCAGGTTCCAACTCCTTTGCACAGCCGGGAGCCAACTGCCCTTTGGGAATCCTCCCCTGAGGGTCGCGTTCACGTTTTGGAAGCCGCAGCGTCTTTGCGTGCCCTTCACTCAGAGTATCCAACAAGCTTCTAGTCCGCCCTTCTTCTCAAGTCTTCCCTTCACTTGGGAACACACTGCCACTGAGGAGACTTCACCTGAAGCGCGGCTACACGTTTTGCAGCCCAAGGGGCTGGACGGGCAACTGAACTCAGAAGCTCCAACTGCCCTCTAGTCGGCCTTGGTTCTAAGTTCTTTCCTGACATGGGAACACACGGCCGCATAGGCCTCTTGGCCTTCAGAGCGTTTCTACGTGTTGGAAGCAGCAGGGCCATAGCCTGCCCTTTACTTAGAGCTTGCAACTTGGCGTAGAGTCCGCCTTTGTGCTAAGTGCTTTCCTGGGCTGCATTGGCGAGCACTTCACTCAGAGTCTCCAACCTGCCTTAGAGTCCGCCTTGGTTCTAACCCCTTTCCTCAACTTGGGAGAACGCTGCCCTCTAGTAGTGTTCGTCTTCGCTGCGTTGGTAAGGTTTGGGAAGCCTAAGGGCCTTCCCTGGAACTCAACTCGGTGTAGCCAACAGGCTTCTCGTCCGCCCCGGTTCTAAGGTCTTTCCTCCCCTGGGATCTCACGGCCCCCCCAGGAGACGTCACCTTAGGAGCGATGATACGTTTTGGAAGCAAAAGGGACCTGGGGTGCCCTGCCCTGGGAGTGTCCAACTCGCCTCCAGTGCGGCCTTGTTCTAACTTCTTTCCACAGCAGGGAACACGCTGCCCCATAGGAAACTTCACTTCAGGTCGAGTTTACGTGGCGGAAGCATAAGGGTCTGGGCCTGCACTTAAGGCGCAGTGTGCAACTTGCCTCGCGGGCGCCCCAGGTTCCAACTCCTTTGCATAGCCGGGAGCCAACTGCCCTTTGGGAATCCTCCCCTGAGGGTCGCGTTCACGTTTTGGAAGCCGCAGCGTCTTTGCGTGCCCTTAACTCAGAGTATCCAACAAGCTTCTAGTCCGCCCTTCTTCTCAAGTCTTCCCTTCACTTGGGAACACACTGCCACTGAGGAGACTTCACCTGAAGCGCGGCTACACGTTTTGCAGCCCAAGGGGCTGGACGGGCAACTGAACTCAGAAGCTCCAACTGCCCTCTAGTCGGCCTTGGTTCTAAGTTCTTTCCTGACATGGGAACACACGGCCGCATAGGCCTCTTGGCCTTCAGAGCGTTTCTACGTGTTGGAAGCAGCAGGGCCTTAGCCTGCCCTTTACTTAGAGCTTTCAACTTGGCGTAGAGTCCGCCTTTGTGCTAAGTGCTTTCCTGGGCTGCATTGGCGAGCACTTCACTCAGAGTCTCCAACCTGCCTTAGAGTCCGCCTTGGTTCTAACCCCTTTCCTCAACTTGGGAGAACGCTGCCCTCTAGTAGTGTTCGTCTTCGCTGCGTTGGTAAGGTTTGGGAAGCCTAAGGGCCTTCCCTGGAACTCAACTCGGTGTAGCCAACAGGCTTCTCGTCCGCCCCGGTTCTAAGGTCTTTCCTCCCCTGGGATCTCACGGCCCCCCCAGGAGACGTCACCTTAGGAGCGATGATACGTTTTGGAAGCAAAAGGGACCTGGGGTGCCCTGCCCTGGGAGTGTCCAACTCGCCTCCAGTGCGGCCTTGTTCTAACTTCTTTCCACATCAGGGAACACGCTGCCCCATAGGAAACTTCACTTCAGGTCGAGTTTACGTGGCGGAAGCATAAGGGTCTGGGCCTGCACTTAACGCGCAGTGTGCAACTTGCCTCGCGGGCGCCCCAGGTTCCAACTCCTTTGCACAGCCGGGAGCCAACTGCCCTTTGGGAATCCTCCCCTGAGGGTCGCGTTCACGTTTTGGAAGCCGCAGCGTCTTTGCGTGCCCTTCACTCAGAGTATCCAACAAGCTTCTAGTCCGCCCTTCTTCTCAAGTCTTCCCTTCACTTGGGAACACACTGCCACTGAGGAGACTTCACCTGAAGCGCGGCTACACGTTTTGCAGCCCAAGGGGCTGGACGGGCAACTGAACTCAGAAGCTCCAACTGCCCTCTAGTCGGCCTTGGTTCTAAGTTCTTTCCTGACATGGGAACACACGGCCGCATAGGCCTCTTGGCCTTCAGAGCGTTTCTACGTGTTGGAAGCAGCAGGGCCTTAGCCTGCCCTTTACTTAGAGCTTGCAACTTGGCGTAGAGTCCGCCTTTGTGCTAAGTGCTTTCCTGGGCTGCATTGGCGAGCACTTCACTCAGAGTCTCCAACCTGCCTTAGAGTCCGCCTTGGTTCTAACCCCTTTCCTCAACTTGGGAGAACGCTGCCCTCTAGTAGTGTTCGTCTTCGCTGCGTTGGTAAGGTTTGGGAAGCCTAAGGGCCTTCCCTGGAACTCAACTCGGTGTAGCCAACAGGCTTCTCGTCCGCCCCGGTTCTAAGGTCTTTCCTCCCCTGGGATCTCACGGCCCCCCCAGGAGACGTCACCTTAGGAGCGATGATACGTTTTGGAAGCAAAAGGGACCTGGGGTGCCCTGCCCTGGGAGTGTCCAACTCGCCTCCAGGGCGGCCTTGTTCTAACTTCTTTCCACAGCAGGGAACACGCTGCCCCATAGGAAACTTCACTTCAGGTCGAGTTTACGTGGCGGAAGCATAAGGGTCGGGGCCTGCACTTAACGCGCAGTGTGCAACTTGCCTCGCGGGCGCCCCAGGTTCCAACTCCTTTGCACAGCCGGGAGCCAACTGCCCTTTGGGAATCCTCCCCTGAGGGTCGCGTTCACGTTTTGGAAGCCGCAGCGTCTTTGCGTGCCCTTAACTCAGAGTATCCAACAAGCTTCTAGTCCGCCCTTCTTCTCAAGTCTTCCCTTCACTTGGGAACACACTGCCACTGAGGAGACTTCACCTGAAGCGCGGCTACACGTTTTGCAGCCCAAGGGGCTGGACGGGCAACTGAACTCAGAAGCTCCAACTGCCCTCTAGTCGGCCTTGGTTCTAAGTTCTTTCCTGACATGGGAACACAGGGCCGCATAGGCCTCTTGGCCTTCAGAGCGTTTCTACGTGTTGGAAGCAGCAGGGCCTTAGCCTGCCCTTTACTTAGAGCTTGCAACTTGGCGTAGAGTCCGCCTTTGTGCTAAGTGCTCTCCTGGGCTGCATTGGCGAGCACTTCACTCAGAGTCTCCAACCTGCCTTAGAGTCCGCCTTGGTTCTAACCCCTTTCCTCAACTTGGGAGAACGCTGCCCTCTAGTAGTGTTCGTCTTCGCTGCGTTGGTAAGGTTTGGGAAGCCTAAGGGCCTTCCCTGGAACTCAACTCGGTGTAGCCAACAGGCTTCTCGTCCGCCCCGGTTCTAAGGTCTTTCCTCCCCTGGGATCTCACGGCCCCCCCAGGAGACGTCACCTTAGGAGCGATGATACGTTTTGGAAGCAAAAGGGACCTGGGGTGCCCTGCCCTGGGAGTGTCCAACTCGCCTCCAGTGCGGCCTTGTTCTAACTTCTTTCCACAGCAGGGAACACGCTGCCCCATAGGAAACTTCACTTCAGGTCGAGTTTACGTGGCGGAAGCATAAGGGTCTGGGCCTGCACTTAACGCGCAGTGTGCAACTTGCCTCGCGGGCGCCCCAGGTTCCAACTCCTTTGCACAGCCGGGAGCCAACTGCCCTTTGGGAATCCTCCCCTGAGGGTCGCGTTCACGTTTTGGAAGCCGCAGCGTCTTTGCGTGCCCTTAACTCAGAGTATCCAACAAGCTTCTAGTCCGCCCTTCTTCTCAAGTCTTCCCTTCACTTGGGAACACACTGCCACTGAGGAGACTTCACCTGAAGCGCGGCTACACGTTTTGCAGCCCAAGGGGCTGGACGGGCAACTTAACTCAGAAGCTCCAACTGCCCTCTAGTCGGCCTTGGTTCTAAGTTCTTTCCTGACATGGGAACACAGGGCCGCATAGGCCTCTTGGCCTTCAGAGCGTTTCTACGTGTTGGAAGCAGCAGGGCCTTAGCCTGCCCTTTACTTAGAGCTTGCAACTTGGCGTAGAGTCCGCCTTTGTGCTAAGTGCTCTCCTGGGCTGCATTGGCGAGCACTTCACTCAGAGTCTCCAACCTGCCTTAGAGTCCGCCTTGGTTCTAACCCCTTTCCTCAACTTGGGAGAACGCTGCCCTCTAGTAGTGTTCGTCTTCGCTGCGTTGGTAAGGTTTGGGAAGCCTAAGGGCCTTCCCTGGAACTCAACTCGGTGTAGCCAACAGGCTTCTCGTCCGCCCCGGTTCTAAGGTCTTTCCTCCCCTGGGATCTCACGGCCCCCCCAGGAGACGTCACCTTAGGAGCGATGATACGTTTTGGAAGCAAAAGGGACCTGGGGTGCCCTGCCTTGGGAGTGTCCAACTCGCCTCCAGTGCGGCCTTGTTCTAAATTCTTTCCACAGCAGGGAACACGCTGCCCCATAGGAAACTTCACTTCAGGTCGAGTTTACGTGGCGGAAGCATAAGGGTCTGGGCCTGCACTTAACGCGCAGTGTGCAACTTGCCTCGCGGGCGCCCCAGGTTCCAACTCCTTTGCACAGCCGTGAGCCAACTGCCCTTTGGGAATCCTCCCCTGAGGGTCGCGTTCACATTTTGGAAGCCGCAGCGTCTTTGCGTGCCGTTAACTCAGAGTATCCAACAAGCTTCTAGTCCGCCCTTCTTCTCAAGTCTTCCCTTCACTTGGGAACACACTGCCACTGAGGAGACTTCACCTGAAGCGCGGCTACACGTTTTGCAGCCCAAGGGGCTGGACGGGCAACTGAACTCAGAAGCTCCAACTGCCCTCTAGTCGGCCTTGGTTCTAAGTTCTTTCCTGACATGGGAACACACGGCCGCATAGGCCTCTTGGCCTTCAGAGCGTTTCTACGTGTTGGAAGCAGCAGGGCCTTAGCCTGCCCTTTACTTAGAGCTTGCAACTTGGCGTAGAGTCCGCCTTTGTGCTAAGTGCTTTCCTGGGCTGCATTGGCGAGCACTTCACTCAGAGTCTCCAACCTGCCTTAGAGCCCGCCTTGGTTCTAACCCCTTTCCTCAACTTGGGAGAACGCTGCCCTCTAGTAGTGTTCGACTTCGCTGCGTTGGTAAGGTTTGGGAAGCCTAAGGGCCTTCCCTGGAACTCAACTCGGTGTAGCCAACAGGCTTCTCGTCCGCCCCGGTTCTAAGGTCTTTCCTCCCTGGGATCTCACGGGCCCCCCAGGAGACGTCACCTTAGGAGCGATGATACGTTTTGGAAGCAAAAGGGACCTGGGGTGCCCTGCCCTGGGAGTGTCCAACTCGCCTCCAGTGCGGCCTTGTTCTAACTTCTTTCTACAGCAGGGAACACGCTGCCCCATAGGAAACTTCACTTCAGGTCGAGTTTACGTAGCGGAAGCATAAGGGTCTGGGCCTGCACTTAACGCGCAGTGTGCAACTTGTCTCGCGGGCGCCCCAGTTTCCAACTCCTTTGCACAGCCGGGAGCCAATTGCCCTTTGGGAATCCTCCCCTGAGAGTCGCGTTCACGTTTAGGAAGCCGCAGCGTCTTTGCGTGCCCTTAACTCAGAGTATCCAACAAGCTTCTAGTCCGCCCTTCTTCTCAAGTCTTCCCTTCACTTGGGAACACACTGCCACTGAGGAGACTTCACCTGAAGCGCGGCTACACGTTTTGCAGCCCAAGGGGCTGGACGGGCAACTGAACTCAGAAGCTCCAACTGCCCTCTAGTCGGCCTTGGTTCTAAGTTCTTTCCTGACATGGGAACACACGGCCGCATAGGCCTCTTGGCCTTCAGAGCGTTTCTACGTGTTGGAAGCAGCAGGGCCTTAGCCTGCCCTTTACTTAGAGCTTGCAACTTGGCGTAGAGTCCGCCTTTGTGCTAAGTGCTTTCCTGGGCTGCATTGGCGAGCACTTCACTCAGAGTCTCCAACCTGCCTTAGAGTCCGCCTTGGTTCTAACCCCTTTCCTCAACTTGGGAGAACGCTGCCCTCTAGTAGTGTTCGTCTTCGCTGCGTTGGTAAGGTTTGGGAAGCCTAAGGGCCTTCCCTGGAACTCAACTCGGTGTAGCCAACAGGCTTCTCGTCCGCCCCGGTTCTAAGGTCTTTCCTCCCCTGGGATCTCACGGCCCCCCCAGGAGACGTCACCTTAGGAGCGATGATACGTTTTGGAAGCAAAAGGGACCTGGGGTGCCCTGCCCTGGGAGTGTCCAACTCGCCTCCAGTGCGGCCTTGTTCTAACTTCTTTCCACAGCAGGGAACACGCTGCCCCATAGGAAACTTCACTTCAGGTCGAGTTTACGTGGCGGAAGCATAAGGGTCTGGGCCTGCACTTAACGCGCAGTGTGCAACTTGCCTCGCGGGCGCCCCAGGTTCCAACTCCTTCGCACAGCCGGGAGCCAACTGCCCTTTGGGAATCCTCCCCTGAGGGTCGCGTTCACGTTTTGGAAGCCGCAGCGTCTTTGCGTGCCCTTAACTCAGAGTATCCAACAAGCTTCTAGTCCGCCCTTCTTCTCAAGTCTTCCCTTCACTTGGGAACACACTGCCACTGAGGAGACTTCACCTGAAGCGCGGCTACACGTTTTGCAGCCCAAGGGGCTGGACGGGCAACTGAACTCAGAAGCTCCAACTGCCCTCTAGTCGGCCTTGGTTCTAAGTTCTTTCCTGACATGGGAACACAGGGCTGCATAGGCCTCTTGGCCTTCAGAGCGTTTCTACGTGTTGGAAGCAGCAGGGCCTTAGCCTGCCCTTTACTTAGAGCTTGCAACTTGGCGTAGAGTCCGCCTTTGTGCTAAGTGCTCTCCTGGGCTGCATTGGCGAGCACTTCACTCAGAGTCTCCAACCTGCCTTAGAGTCCGCCTTGGTTCTAACCCCTTTCCTCAACTTGGGAGAACGCTGCCCTCTAGTAGTGTTCGTCTTCGCTGCGTTGGTAAGGTTTGGGAAGCCTAAGGGCCTTCCCTGGAACTCAACTCGGTGTAGCCAACAGGCTTCTCGTCCGCCCCGGTTCTAAGGTCTTTCCTCCCCTGGGATCTCACGGCCCCCCCAGGAGACGTCACCTTAGGAGCGATGATACGTTTTGGAAGCAAAAGGGACCTGGGGTGCCCTGCCTTGGGAGTGTCCAACTCGCCTCCAGTGCGGCCTTGTTCTAAATTCTTTCCACAGCAGGGAACACGCTGCCCCATAGGAAACTTCACTTCAGGTCGAGTTTACGTGGCGGAAGCATAAGGGTCTGGGCCTGCACTTAACGCGCAGTGTGCAACTTGCCTCGCGGGCGCCCCAGGTTCCAACTCCTTTGCACAGCCGTGAGCCAACTGCCCTTTGGGAATCCTCCCCTGAGGGTCGCGTTCACATTTTGGAAGCCGCAGCGTCTTTGCGTGCCGTTAACTCAGAGTATCCAACAAGCTTCTAGTCCGCCCTTCTTCTCAAGTCTTCCCTTCACTTGGGAACACACTGCCACTGAGGAGACTTCACCTGAAGCGCGGCTACACGTTTTGCAGCCCAAGGGGCTGGACGGGCAACTGAACTCAGAAGCTCCAACTGCCCTCTAGTCGGCCTTGGTTCTAAGTTCTTTCCTGACATGGGAACACACGGCCGCATAGGCCTCTTGGCCTTCAGAGCGTTTCTACGTGTTGGAAGCAGCAGGGCCTTAGCCTGCCCTTTACTTACAGCTTGCAACTTGGCGTAGAGTCCGCCTTTGTGCTAAGTGCTTTCCTGGGCTGCATTGGCGAGCACTTCACTCAGAGTCTCCAACCTGCCTTAGAGCCCGCCTTGGTTCTAACCCCTTTCCTCAACTTGGGAGAACGCTGCCCTCTAGTAGTGTTCGACTTCGCTGCGTTGGTAAGGTTTGGGAAGCCTAAGGGCCTTCCCTGGAACTCAACTCGGTGTAGCCAACAGGCTTCTCGTCCGCCCCGGTTCTAAGGTCTTTCCTCCCCTGGGATCTCACGGGCCCCCCAGGAGACGTCACCTTAGGAGCGATGATACGTTTTGGAAGCAAAAGGGACCTGGGGTGCCCTGCCCTGGGAGTGTCCAACTCGCCTCCAGTGCGGCCTTGTTCTAACTTCTTTCTACAGCAGGGAACACGCTGCCCCATAGGAAACTTCACTTCAGGTCGAGTTTACGTAGCGGAAGCATAAGGGTCTGGGCCTGCACTTAACGCGCAGTGTGCAACT
The DNA here is from genome assembly GCF_922984935.1 of Meles meles. Taxonomy (NCBI): domain Eukaryota; kingdom Metazoa; phylum Chordata; class Mammalia; order Carnivora; family Mustelidae; genus Meles; species Meles meles. The sequence continues at coordinate 1,129,115 of NW_025721606.1, forward strand.
TGTCTCGCGGGCGCCCCAGTTTCCAACTCCTTTGCACAGCCGGGAGCCAACTGCCCTTTGGGAATCCTCCCCTGAGAGTCGCGTTCACGTTTAGGAAGCCGCAGCGTCTTTGGGTGCCCTTAACTCAGAGTATCCAACAAGCTTCTAATCCGCCCTTCTTCTCAAGTCTTCCCTTCACTTGGGAACACACTGCCACTGAGGAGACTTCACCTGAAGCGCGGCTACACGTTTTGCAGCCCAAGGGGCTGGACGGGCAACTGAACTCAGAAGCTCCAACTGCCCTCTAGTCGGCCTTGGTTCTAAGTTCTTTCCTGACATGGGAACACACGGCCGCATAGGCCTCTTGGCCTTCAGAGCGTTTCTACGTGTTGGAAGCAGCAGGGCCTTAGCCTGCCCTTTACTTAGAGCTTGCAACTTGGCGTAGAGTCCGCCTTTGTGCTAAGTGCTTTCCTGGGCTGCATTGGCGAGCACTTCACTCAGAGTCTCCAACCTGCCTTAGAGTCCGCCTTGGTTCTAACCCCTTTCCTCAACTTGGGAGAACGCTGCCCTCTAGTAGTGTTCGTCTTCGCTGCGTTGGTAAGGTTTGGGAAGCCTAAGGGCCTTCCCTGGAACTCAACTCGGTGTAGCCAACAGGCTTCTCGTCCGCCCCGGTTCTAAGGTCTTTCCTCCCCTGGGATCTCACGGCCCCCCCAGGAGACGTCACCTTAGGAGCGATGATACGTTTTGGAAGCAAAAGGGACCTGGGGTGCCCTGCCCTGGGAGTGTCCAACTCGCCTCCAGTGCGGCCTTGTTCTAACTTCTTTCCACAGCAGGGAACACGCTGCCCCATAGGAAACTTCACTTCAGGTCGAGTTTACGTGGCGGAAGCATAAGGGTCTGGGCCTGCACTTAACGCGCAGTGTGCAACTTGCCTCGCGGGCGCCCCAGGTTCCAACTCCTTTGCACAGCCGGGAGCCAACTGCCCTTTGGGAATCCTCCCCTGAGGGTCGCGTTCACGTTTTGGAAGCCGCAGCGTCTTTGCGTGCCCTTAACTCAGAGTATCCAACAAGCTTCTAGTCCGCCCTTCTTCTCAAGTCTTCCCTTCACTTGGGAACACACTGCCACTGAGGAGACTTCACCTGAAGCGCGGCTACACGTTTTGCAGCCCAAGGGGCTGGACGGGCAACTGAACTCAGAAGCTCCAACTGCCCTCTAGTCGGCCTTGGTTCTAAGTTCTTTCCTGACATGGGAACACAGGGCTGCATAGGCCTCTTGGCCTTCAGAGCGTTTCTACGTGTTGGAAGCAGCAGGGCCTTAGCCTGCCCTTTACTTAGAGCTTGCAACTTGGCGTAGAGTCCGCCTTTGTGCTAAGTGCTCTCCTGGGCTGCATTGGCGAGCACTTCACTCAGAGTCTCCAACCTGCCTTAGAGTCCGCCTTGGTTCTAACCCCTTTCCTCAACTTGGGAGAACGCTGCCCTCTAGTAGTGTTCGTCTTCGCTGCGTTGGTAAGGTTTGGGAAGCCTAAGGGCCTTCCCTGGAACTCAACTCGGTGTAGCCAACAGGCTTCTCGTCCGCCCCGGTTCTAAGGTCTTTCCTCCCCTGGGATCTCACGGCCCCCCCAGGAGACGTCACCTTAGGAGCGATGATACGTTTTGGAAGCAAAAGGGACCTGGGGTGCCCTGCCTTGGGAGTGTCCAACTCGCCTCCAGTGCGGCCTTGTTCTAAATTCTTTCCACAGCAGGGAACACGCTGCCCCATAGGAAACTTCACTTCAGGTCGAGTTTACGTGGCGGAAGCATAAGGGTCTGGGCCTGCACTTAACGCGCAGTGTGCAACTTGCCTCGCGGGCGCCCCAGGTTCCAACTCCTTTGCACAGCCGTGAGCCAACTGCCCTTTGGGAATCCTCCCCTGAGGGTCGCGTTCACGTTTTGGAAGCCGCAGCGTCTTTGCGTGCCCTTCACTCAGAGTATCCAACAAGCTTCTAGTCCGCCCTTCTTCTCAAGTCTTCCCTTCACTTGGGAACACACTGCCACTGAGGAGACTTCACCTGAAGCGCGGCTACACGTTTTGCAGCCCAAGGGGCTGGACGGGCAACTGAACTCAGAAGCTCCAACTGCCCTCTAGTCGGCCTTGGTTCTAAGTTCTTTCCTGACATGGGAACACACGGCCGCATAGGCCTCTTGGCCTTCAGAGCGTTTCTACGTGTTGGAAGCAGCAGGGCCTTAGCCTGCCCTTTACTTAGAGCTTGCAACTTGGCGTAGAGTCCGCCTTTGTGCTAAGTGCTTTCCTGGGCTGCATTGGCGAGCACTTCACTCAGAGTCTCCAACCTGCCTTAGAGCCCGCCTTGGTTCTAACCCCTTTCCTCAACTTGGGAGAACGCTGCCCTCTAGTAGTGTTCGACTTCGCTGCGTTGGTAAGGTTTGGGAAGCCTAAGGGCCTTCCCTGGAACTCAACTCGGTGTAGCCAACAGGCTTCTCGTCCGCCCCGGTTCTAAGGTCTTTCCTCCCCTGGGATCTCACGGGCCCCCCAGGAGACGTCACCTTAGGAGCGATGATACGTTTTGGAAGCAAAAGGGACCTGGGGTGCCCTGCCCTGGGAGTGTCCAACTCGCCTCCAGTGCGGCCTTGTTCTAACTTCTTTCTACAGCAGGGAACACGCTGCCCCATAGGAAACTTCACTTCAGGTCGAGTTTACGTAGCGGAAGCATAAGGGTCTGGGCCTGCACTTAACGCGCAGTGTGCAACTTGTCTCGCGGGCGCCCCAGTTTCCAACTCCTTTGCACAGCCGGGAGCCAACTGCCCTTTGGGAATCCTCCCCTGAGGGTCGCGTTCACGTTTTGGAAGCCGCAGCGTCTTTGCGTGCCCTTAACTCAGAGTATCCAACAAGCTTCTAGTCCGCCCTTCTTCTCAAGTCTTCCCTTCACTTGGGAACACACTGCCACTGAGGAGACTTCACCTGAAGCGCGGCTACACGTTTTGCAGCCCAAGGGGCTGGACGGGCAACTGAACTCAGAAGCTCCAACTGCCCTCTAGTCGGCCTTGGTTCTAAGTTCTTTCCTGACATGGGAACACACGGCCGCATAGGCCTCTTGGCCTTCAGAGCGTTTCTACGTGTTGGAAGCAGCAGGGCCTTAGCCTGCCCTTTACTTAGAGCTTGCAACTTGGCGTAGAGTCCGCCTTTGTGCTAAGTGCTTTCCTGGGCTGCATTGGCGAGCACTTCACTCAGAGTCTCCAACCTGCCTTAGAGTCCGCCTTGGTTCTAACCCCTTTCCTCAACTTTGGAGAACGCTGCCCTCTAGTAGTGTTCGTCTTCGCTGCGTTGGTAAGGTTTGGGAAGCCTAAGGGCCTTCCCTGGAACTCAACTCGGTGTAGCCAACAGGCTTCTGGTCCGCCCCGGTTCTAAGGTCTTTCCTCCCCTGGGATCTCACGGCCCCCCCAGGAGACGTCACCTTAGGAGCGATGATACGTTTTGGAAGCAAAAGGGACCTGGGGTGCCCTGCCCTGGGAGTGTCCAACTCGCCTCCAGTGCGGCCTTGTTCTAACTTCTTTCCACAGCAGGGAACACGCTGCCCCATAGGAAACTTCACTTCAGGTCGAGTTTACGTGGCGGAAGCATAAGGGTCTGGGCCTGCACTTAACGCGCAGTGTGCAACTTGCCTCGCGGGCGCCCCAGGTTCCAACTCCTTTGCACAGCCGGGAGCCAACTGCCCTTTGGGAATCCTCCCCTGAGGGTCGCGTTCACGTTTTGGAAGCCGCAGCGTCTTTGCGTGCCCTTAACTCAGAGTATCCAACAAGCTTCTAGTCCGCCCTTCTTCTCAAGTCTTCCCTTCACTTGGGAACACACTGCCACTGAGGAGACTTCACCTGAAGCGCGGCTACACGTTTTGCAGCCCAAGGGGCTGGACGGGCAACTGAACTCAGAAGCTCCAACTGCCCTCTAGTCGGCCTTGGTTCTAAGTTCTTTCCTGACATGGGAACACACGGCCGCATAGGCCTCTTGGCCTTCAGAGCGTTTCTACGTGTTGGAAGCAGCAGGGCCTTAGCCTGCCCTTTACTTAGAGCTTGCAACTTGGCGTAGAGTCCGCCTTTGTGCTAAGTGCTTTCCTGGGCTGCATTGGCGAGCACTTCACTCAGAGTCTCCAACCTGCCTTAGAGTCCGCCTTGGTTCTAACCCCTTTCCTCAACTTGGGAGAACGCTGCCCTCTAGTAGTGTTCGTCTTCGCTGCGTTGGTAAGGTTTGGGAAGCCTAAGGGCCTTCCCTGGAACTCAACTCGGTGTAGCCAACAGGCTTCTCGTCCGCCCCGGTTCTAAGGTCTTTCCTCCCCTGGGATCTCACGGCCCCCCCAGGAGACGTCACCTTAGGAGCGATGATACGTTTTGGAAGCAAAAGGGACCTGGGGTGCCCTGCCCTGGGAGTGTCCAACTCGCCTCCAGTGCGGCCTTGTTCTAACTTCTTTCCACAGCAGGGAACACGCTGCCCCATAGGAAACTTCACTTCAGGTCGAGTTTACGTGGCGGAAGCATAAGGGTCTGGGCCTGCACTTAAGGCGCAGTGTGCAACTTGCCTCGCGGGCGCCCCAGGTTCCAACTCCTTTGCACAGCCGGGAGCCAACTGCCCTTTGGGAATCCTCCCCTGAGGGTCGCGTTCACGTTTTGGAAGCCGCAGCGTCTTTGCGTGCCCTTAACTCAGAGTATCCAACAAGCTTCTAGTCCGCCCTTCTTCTCAAGTCTTCCCTTCACTTGGGAACACACTGCCACTGAGGAGACTTCACCTGAAGCGTGGCTACACGTTTTGCAGCCCAAGGGGCTGGACGGGCAACTGAACTCAGAAGCTCCAACTGCCCTCTAGTCGGCCTTGGTTCTAAGTTCTTTCCTGACATGGGAACACACGGCCGCATAGGCCTCTTGGCCTTCAGAGCGTTTCTACGTGTTGGAAGCAGCAGGGCCTTAGCCTGCCCTTTACTTAGAGCTTGCAACTTGGCGTAGAGTCCGCCTTTGTGCTAAGTGCTTTCCTGGGCTGCATTGGCGAGCACTTCACTCAGAGTCTCCAACCTGCCTTAGAGTCCGCCTTGGTTCTAACCCCTTTCCTCAACTTGGGAGAACGCTGCCCTCTAGTAGTGTTCGTCTTCGCTGCGTTGGTAAGGTTTGGGAAGCCTAAGGGCCTTCCCTGGAACTCAACTCGGTGTAGCCAACAGGCTTCTCGTCCGCCCCGGTTCTAAGGTCTTTCGTCCCCTGGGATCTCACGGCCCCCCCAGGAGACGTCACCTTAGGAGCGATGATACGTTTTGGAAGCAAAAGGGACCTGGGGTGCCCTGCCCTGGGAGTGTCCAACTCGCCTCCAGTGCGGCCTTGTTCTAACTTCTTTCCACAGCAGGGAACACGCTGCCCCATAGGAAACTTCACTTCAGGTCGAGTTTACGTGGCGGAAGCATAAGGGTCTGGGCCTGCACTTAACGCGCAGTGTGCAACTTGCCTCGCGGGCGCCCCAGGTTCCAACTCCTTTGCACAGCCGGGAGCCAACTGCCCTTTGGGAATCCTCCCCTGAGGGTCGCATTCACGTTTTGGAAGCCGCAGCGTCTTTGCGTGCCCTTAACTCAGAGTATCCAACAAGCTTCTAGTCCGCCCTTCTTCTCAAGTCTTCCCTTCACTTGGGAACACACTGCCACTGAGGAGACTTCACCTGAAGCGCGGCTACACGTTTTGCAGCCCAAGGGGCTGGACGGGCAACTGAACTCAGAAGCTCCAACTGCCCTCTAGTCGGCCTTGGTTCTAAGTTCTTTCCTGACATGGGAACACACGGCCGCATAGGCCTCTTGGCCTTCAGAGCGTTTCTACGTGTTGGAAGCAGCAGGGCCTTAGCCTGCCCTTTACTTAGAGCTTGCAACTTGGCGTAGAGTCCGCCTTTGTGCTAAGTGCTTTCCTGGGCTGCATTGGCGAGCACTTCACTCAGAGTCTCCAACCTGCCTTAGAGTCCGCCTTGGTTCTAACCCCTTTCCTCAACTTGGGAGAACGCTGCCCTCTAGTAGTGTTTGTCTTCGCTGCGTTGGTAAGGTTTGGGAAGCCTAAGGGCCTTCCCTGGAACTCAACTCGGTGTAGCCAACAGGCTTCCCGTCCGCCCCGGTTCTAAGGTCTTTCCTCCCCTGGGATCTCACGGCCCCCCCAGGAGACGTCACCTTAGGAGCGATGATACGTTTTGGAAGCAAAAGGGACCTGGGGTGCCCTGCCCTGGGAGTGTCCAACTCGCCTCCAGTGCGGCCTTGTTCTAACTTCTTTCCACAGCAGGGAACACGCTGCCCCATAGGAAACTTCACTTCAGGTCGAGTTTACGTGGCGGAAGCATAAGGGTCTGGGCCTGCACTTAACGCGCAGTGTGCAACTTGCCTCGCGGGCGCCCCAGGTTCCAACTCCTTTGCACAGCCGGGAGCCAACTGCCCTTTGGGAATCCTCCCCTGAGGGTCGCGTTCACGTTTTGGAAGCCGCAGCGTCTTTGCGTGCCCTTAACTCAGAGTATCCAACAAGCTTCTAGTCCGCCCTTCTTCTCAAGTCTTCCCTTCACTTGGGAACACACTGCCACTGAGGAGACTTCACCTGAAGCGCGGCTACACGTTTTGCAGCCCAAGGGGCTGGACGGGCAACTGAACTCAGAAGCTCCAACTGCCCTCTAGTCGGCCTTGGTTCTAACTTCTTTCCTGACATGGGAACACACGGCCGCATAGGCCTCTTGGCCTTCAGAGCGTGTCTACGTGTTGGAAGCAGCAGGGCCTTAGCCTGCCCTTTACTTAGAGCTTGCAACTTGGCGTAGAGTCCGCCTTTGTGCTAAGTGCTTTCCTGGGCTGCATTGGCGAGCACTTCACTCAGAGTCTCCAACCTGCCTTAGAGTCCGCCTTGGTTCTAACCCCATTCCTCAACTTGGGAGAACGCTGCCCTCTAGTAGTGTTCGTCTTCGCTGCGTTGGTAAGGTTTGGGAAGCCTAAGGGCCTTCCCTGGAACTCAACTCGGTGTAGCCAACAGGCTTCTCGTCCGCCCCGGTTCTAAGGTCTTTCCTCCCCTGGGATCTCACGGCCCCCCCAGGAGACGTCACCTTAGGAGCGATGATACGTTTTGGAAGCAAAAGGGACCTGGGGTGCCCTGCCCTGGGAGTGTCCAACTCGCCTCCAGTGCGGCCTTGTTCTAACTTCTTTCCACAGCAGGGAACACGCTGCCCCATAGGAAACTTCACTTCAGGTCGAGTTTACGTGGCGGAAGCATAAGGGTCTGGGCCTGCACTTAACGCGCAGTGTGCAACTTGCCTCGCGGGCGCCCCAGGTTCCAACTCCTTTGCACAGCCGGGAGCCAACTGCCCTTTGGGAATCCTCCCCTGAGGGTCGCGTTCACGTTTTGGAAGCCGCAGCGTCTTTGCGTGCCCTTCACTCAGAGTATCCAACAAGCTTCTAGTCCGCCCTTCTTCTCAAGTCTTCCCTTCACTTGGGAACACACTGCCACTGAGGAGACTTCACCTGAAGCGCGGCTACACGTTTTGCAGCCCAAGGGGCTGGATGGGCAACTGAACTCAGAAGCTCCAACTGCCCTCTAGTCGGCCTTGGTTCTAAGTTCTTTCCTGACATGGGAACACACGGCCGCATAGGCCTCTTGGCCTTCAGAGCGTTTCTACGTGTTGGAAGCAGCAGGGCCTTAGCCTGCCCTTTACTTAGAGTTTGCAACTTGGCGTAGAGTCCGCCTTTGTGCTAAGTGCTTTCCTGGGCTGCATTGGCGAGCACTTCACTCAGAGTCTCCAACCTGCCTTAGAGTCCGCCTTGGTTCTAACCCCTTTCCTCAACTTGGGAGAACGCTGCCCTCTAGTAGTGTTCGTCTTCGCTGCGTTGGTAAGGTTTGGGAAGCCTAAGGGCCTTCCCTGGAACTCAACTCGGTGTAGCCAACAGGCTTCTGGTCCGCCCCGGTTCTAAGGTCTTTCCTCCCCTGGGATCTCACGGCCCCCCCAGGAGACGTCACCTTAGGAGCGATGATACGTTTTGGAAGCAAAAGGGACCTGGGGTGCCCTGCCCTGGGAGTGTCCAACTCGCCTCCAGTGCGGCCTTGTTCTAACTTCTTTCCACAGCAGGGAACACGCTGCCCCATAGGAAACTTCACTTCAGGTCGAGTTTACGTGGCAGAAGCATAAGGGTCTGGGCCTGCACTTAACGCGCAGTGTGCAACTTGCCTCGCGGGCGCCCCAGGTTCCAACTCCTTTGCACAGCCGGGAGCCAACTGCCCTTTGGGAATCCTCCCCTGAGGGTCGCGTTCACGTTTTGGAAGCCGCAGCGTCTTTGCGTGCCCTTAACTCAGAGTATCCAACAAGCTTCTAGTCCGCCCTTCTTCTCAAGTCTTCCCTTCACTTCGGAACACACTGCCACTGAGGAGACTTCACCTGAAGCGCGGCTACACGTTTTGCAGCCCAAGGGGCTGGACGGGCAACTGAACTCAGAAGCTCCAACTGCCCTCTAGTCGGCCTTGGTTCTAAGTTCTTTCCTGACATGGGAACACACGGCCGCATAGGCCTCTTGGCCTTCAGAGCGTTTCTACGTGTTGGAAGCAGCAGGGCCTTAGCCTGCCCTTTACTTAGAGCTTGCAACTTGGCGTAGAGTCCGCCTTTGTGCTAAGTGCTTTCCTGGGCTGCATTGGCGAGCACTTCACTCAGAGTCTCCAACCTGCCTTAGAGTCCGCCTTGGTTCAAACCCCTTTCCTCAACTTGGGAGAACGCTGCCCTCTAGTAGTGTTCGTCTTCGCTGCGTTGGTAAGGTTTGGGAAGCCTAAGGGCCTTCCCTGGAACTCAACTCGGTGTAGCCAACAGGCTTCTCGTTCGCCCCGGTTCTAAGGTCTTTCCTCCCCTGGGATCTCACGGCCCACCAGGAGACGTCACCTTAGGAGCGATGATACGTTTTGGAGCAAAAGGGACCTGGGGTGCCCTGCCCTGGGAGTGTCCAACTCGCCTCCAGTGCGGCCTTGTTCTAACTTCTTTCCACAGCAGGGAACACGCTGCCCCATAGGAAACTTCACTTCAGGTCGAGTTTACGTGGCGGAAGCATAAGGGTCTGGGCCTGCACTTAACGCGCAGTGTGCAACTTGCCTCGCGGGCGCCCCAGGTTCCAACTCCTTTGCACAGCCGGGAGCCAACTGCCCTTTGGGAATCCTCCCCTGAGGGTCGCGTTCACGTTTTGGAAGCCGCAGCGTCTTTGCGTGCCCTTAACTCAGAGTATCCAACAGCTTCTAGTCCGCCCTTCTTCTCAAGTCTTCCCTTCACTTGGGAACACACTGCCACTGAGGAGACTTCACCTGAAGCGCGGCTACACGTTTTGCAGCCCAAGGGGCTGGACGGGCAACTGAACTCAGAAGCTCCAACTGCCCTCTAGTCGGCCTTGGTTCTAAGTTCTTTCCTGACATGGGAACACACGGCCGCATAGGCCTCTTGGCCTTCAGAGCGTTTCTACGTGTTGGAAGCAGCAGGGCCTTAGCCTGCCCTTTACTTAGAGCTTGCAACTTGGCGTAGAGTCCGCCTTTGTGCTAAGTGCTTTCCTGGGCTGCATTGGCGAGCACTTCACTCAGAGTCTCCAACCTGCCTTAGAGTCCGCCTTGGTTCTAACCCCTTTCCTCAACTTGGGAGAACGCTGCCCTCTAGTAGTGTTCGTCTTCGCTGCGTTGGTAAGGTTTGGGAAGCCTAAGGGCCTTCCCTGGAACTCAACTCGGTGTAGCCAACAGGCTTCTGGTCCGCCCCGGTTCTAAGGTCTTTCCTCCCCTGGGATCTCACGGCCCCCCCAGGAGACGTCACCTTAGGAGCGATGATACGTTTTGGAAGCAAAAGGGACCTGGGGTGCCCTGCCCTGGGAGTGTCCAACTCGCCTCCAGTGCGGCCTTGTTCTAACTTCTTTCCACAGCAGGGAACACGCTGCCCCATAGGAAACTTCACTTCAGGTCGAGTTTACGTGGCGGAAGCATAAGGGTCTGGGCCTGCACTTAACGCGCAGTGTGCAACTTGCCTCGCGGGCGCCCCAGGTTCCAACTCCTTTGCACAGCCGGGAGCCAACTGCCCTTTGGGAATCCTCCCCTGAGGGTCGCGTTCACGTTTTGGAAGCCGCAGCGTCTTTGCGTGCCCTTAACTCAGAGTATCCAACAAGCTTCTAGTCCGCCCTTCTTCTCAAGTCTTCCCTTCACTTGGGAACACACTGCCACTGAGGAGACTTCAACTGAAGCGCGGCTACACGTTTTGCAGCCCAAGGGGCTGGACGGGCAACTGAACTCAGAAGCTCCAACTGCCCTCTAGTCGGCCTTGGTTCTAAGTTCTTTCCTGACATGGGAACACACGGCCGCATAGGCCTCTTGGCCTTCAGAGCGTTTCTACGTGTTGGAAGCAGCAGGGCCTTAGCCTGCCCTTTACTTAGAGCTTGCAACTTGGCGTAGAGTCCGCCTTTGTGCTAAGTGCTTTCCTGGGCTGCATTGGCGAGCACTTCACTCAGAGTCTCCAACCTGCCTTAGAGTCCGCCTTGGTTCTAACCCCTTTCCTCAACTTGGGAGAACGCTGCCCTCTAGTAGTGTTCGTCCTCGCTGCGTTGGTAAGGTTTGGGAAGCCTAAGGGCCTTCCCTGGAACTCAACTCGTTGTAGCCAACAGGCTTCTCGTCCGCCCCGGTTCCAAGGTCTTTCCTCCCCTGGGTTCTCACGGCCCCCCCAGGAGACGTCACCTTAGGAGCGATGATACGTTTTGGAAGCAAAAGGGACCTGGGGTGCCCTGCCCTGGGAGTGTCCAACTCGCCTCCAGTGCGGCCTTGTTCTAACTTCTTTCCACAGCAGGGAACACGCTGCCCCATAGGAAACTTCACTTCAGGTCGAGTTTACGTGGCGGAAGCATAAGGGTCTGGGCCTGCACTTAACGCGCAGTGTGCAACTTGCCTCGCGGGCGCCCCAGGTTCCAACTCCTTTGCACAGCCGGGAGCCAACTGCCCTTTGGGAATCCTCCCCTGAGGGTCGCGTTCACGTTTTGGAAGCCGCAGCGTCTTTGCGTGCCCTTAACTCAGAGTATCCAACAAGCTTCTAGTCTGCCCTTCTTCTCAAGTCTTCCCTTCACTTGGGAACACACTGCCACTGAGGAGACTTCACCTGAAGCGCGGCTAAACGTTTTGCAGCCCAAGGGGCTGGACGGGCAACTTAACTCAGAGCTCCAACTGCCCTCTAGTCGGCCTTGGTTCTAACTTCTTTCCTGACATGGGAACACACGGCCGCATAGGCCTCTTGGCCTTCAGAGCGTTTCTACGTGTTGGAAGCAGCAGGGCCTTAGCCTGCCCTTTACTTAGAGCTTGCAACTTGGCGTAGAGTCCGCCTTTGTGCTAAGTGCTTTCCTGGGCTGCATTAGCGAGCACTTAACAGGCTTCTCGTCCGCCCCGGTTCCAAGGTCTTTCCTCCCCTGGGATCTCACGGCCCCCCCAGGAGACGTCACCTTAGGAGCGATGATACGTTTTGGAAGCAAAAGGGACCTGGGGTGCCCTGCCCTGGGAGTGTCCAACTCGCCTCCAGTGCGGCCTTGTTCTAACTTCTTTCCACAGCAGGGAACACGCTGCCCCATAGGAAACTTCACTTCAGGTCGAGTTTACGTGGCGGAAGCATAAGGGTCTGGGCCTGCACTTAAGGCGCAGTGTGCAACTTGCCTCGCGGGCGCCCCAGGTTCCAACTCCTTTGCACAGCCGGGAGCCAACTGCCCTTTGGGAATCCTCCCCTGAGGGTCGCGTTCACGTTTTGGAAGCCGCAGCGTCTTTGCGTGCCCTTAACTCAGAGTATCCAACAAGCTTCTAGTCCGCCCTTCTTCTCAAGTCTTCCCTTCACTTGGGAACACACTGCCACTGAGGAGACTTCACCTGAAGCGCGGCTACACGTTTTGCAGCCCAAGGGGCTGGACGGGCAACTGAACTCAGAAGCTCCAACTGCCCTCTAGTCGGCCTTGGTTCTAAGTTCTTTCCTGACATGGGAACACACGGCCGCATAGGCCTCTTGGCCTTCAGAGCGTTTCTACGTGTTGGAAGCAGCAGGGCCTTAGCCTGCCCTTTACTTAGAGCTTGCAACTTGGCGTAGAGTCCGCCTTTGTGCTACGTGCTTTCCTGGGCTGCATTGGCGAGCACTTCACTCAGAGTCTCCAACCTGCCTTAGAGCCCGCCTTGGTTCTAACCCCTTTCCTCAACTTGGGAGAACGCTGCCCTCTAGTAGTGTTCGTCTTCGCTGCGTTGGTAAGGTTTGGGAAGCCTAAGGGCCTTCCCTGGAACTCAACTCGGTGTAGCCAACAGGCTTCTCGTCCGCCCCGGTTCCAAGGTCTTTCCTCCCCTGGGATCTCACGGCCCCCCCAGGAGACGTCAACTTAGGAGCGATGATACGTTTTGGAAGCAAAAGGGACCTGGGGTGCCCTGCCCTGGGAGTGTCCAACTCGCCTCCAGTGCGGCCTTGTTCTAACTTCTTTCCACAGCAGGGAACACGCTGCCCCATAGGAAACTTCACTTCAGGTCGAGTTTACGTGGCGGAAGCATAAGGGTCTGGGCCTGCACTTAACGCGCAGTGTGCAACTTGCCTCGCGGGCGCCCCAGGTTCCAACTCCTTTGCACAGCCGGGAGCCAACTGCCCTTTGGGAATCCTCCCCTGAGGGTCGCGTTCACGTTTTGGAAGCCGCAGCGTCTTTGCGTGCCCTTCACTCAGAGTATCCAACAAGCTTCTAGTCCGCCCTTCTTCTCAAGTCTTCCCTTCACTTGGGAACACACTGCCACTGAGGAGACTTCACCTGAAGCGCGGCTACACGTTTTGCAGCCCAAGGGGCTGGACGGGCAACTGAACTCAGAAGCTCCAACTGCCCTCTAGTCGGCCTTGGTTCTAAGTTCTTTCCTGACATGGGAACACACGGCCGCATAGGCCTCTTGGCCTTCAGAGCGTTTCTACGTGTTGGAAGCAGCAGGGCCTTAGCCTGCCCTTTACTTAGAGCTTGCAACTTGGCGTAGAGTCCGCCTTTGTGCTAAGTGCTTTCCTGGGCTGCATTGGCGAGCACTTCACTCAGAGACTCCAACCTGCCTTAGAGTCCGCCTTGGTTCTAACCCCTTTCCTCAACTTGGGAGAACGCTGCCCTCTAGTAGTGTTCGTCTTCGCTGCTTTGGTAAGGTTTGGGAAGCCTAAGGGCCTTCCCTGGAACTCAACTCGGTGTAGCCAACAGGCTTCTCGTCCGCCCCGGTTCTAAGGTCTTTCCTCCCCTGGGATCTCACGGCCCCCCCAGGAGACGTCACCTTAGGAGCGATGATACGTTTTGGAAGCAAAAGGGACCTGGGGTGCCCTGCCCTGGGAGTGTCCAACTCGCCTCCAGTGCGGCCTTGTTCTAACTTCTTTCCACAGCAGGGAACACGCTGCCCCATAGGAAACTTCACTTCAGGTCGAGTTTACGTGGCGGAAGCATAAGGGTCTGGGCCTGCACTTAACGCGCAGTGTGCTACTTGCCTCGCGGGCGCCCCAGGTTCCAACTCCTTTGCACAGCCGGGAGCCAACTGCCCTTTGGGAATCCTCCCCTGAGGGTCGCGTTCACGTTTTGGAAGCCGCAGCGTCTTTGCGTGCCCTTAACTCAGAGTATCCAACAAGCTTCTAGTCCGCCCTTCTTCTCAAGTCTTCCCTTCACTTGGGAACACACTGCCACTGAGGAGACTTCACCTGAAGCGCGGCTACACGTTTTGCAGCACAAGGGGCTGGACGGGAAACTTAACTCAGAAGCTCCAACTGCCCTCTAGTCGGCCTTGGTTCTAAGTTCTTTCCTGACATGGGAACACACGGCCGCATAGGCCTCTTGGCCTTCAGAGCGTTTCCACGTGTTGGAAGCAGCAGGGCCTTAGCCTGCCCTTTACTTAGATCTTGCAACTTGGCGTAGAGTCCGCCTTTGTGCTAAGTGCTTTCCTGGGCTGCATTGGCGAGCACTTCACTCAGAGTCTCCAACCTGCCTTAGAGTCCGCCTTGGTTCTCACCCCTTTCCTCAACTTGGGAGAACGCTGCCCTCTAGTAGTGTTCGTCTTCGCTGCGTTGCTAAGTTTTGGGAAGCCTAAGGGCCTTCCCTGGAACTCAACTCGGTGTAGCCAACAGGCTTCTCGTCCGCCCCGGTTCTAAGGTCTTTCCTCCCCTGGGATCTCACGGCCCCCCAGGAGACGTCACCTTAGGAGCGATGATACGTTTTGGAAGCAAAAGGGACCTGGGGTGCCCTGCCCTGGGAGTGTCCAACTCGCCTCCAGTGCGGCCTTGTTCTAACTTCTTTCCACAGCAGGGAACACGCTGCCCCATAGGAAACTTCACTTCAGGTCGAGTTTACGTGGCGGAAGCATAAGGGTCTGGGCCTGCACTTAACGCGCAGTGTGCAACTTGCCTCGCGGGCGCCCCAGGTTCCAACTCCTTTGCACAGCCGGGAGCCAACTGCCCTTTGGGAATACTCCCCTGAGGGTCGCGTTCACGTTTTGGAAGCCGCAGCGTCTTTGCGTGCCCTTAACTCAGAGTATCCAACAAGCTTCTAGTCCGCCCTTCTTCTCAAATCTTCCCTTCACTTGGGAACACACTGCCACTGAGGAGACTTCACCTGAAGCGCGGCTACACGTTTTGCAGCCCAAGGGGCTGGACGGGCAACTGAACTCAGAAGCTCCAACTGCCCTCTAGTCGGCCTTGGTTCTAAGTTCTTTCCTGACATGGGAACACACGGCCGCATAGGCCTCTTGGCCTTCAGAGCGTTTCTACGTGTTGGAAGCAGCAGGGCCTTAGCCTGCCCTTTACTTAGAGCTTGCAACTTGGCGTAGAGTCCGCCTTTGTGCTAAGTGCTTTCCTGGGCTGCATTGGCGAGCACTTCACTCAGAGTCTCCAACCTGCCTTAGAGTCCGCCTTGGTTCTAACCCCTTTCCTCAACTTGGGAGAACGCTGCCCTCTAGTAGTGTTCGTCTTCGCTGCGTTGGTAAGGTTTGGGAAGCCTAAGGGCCTTCCCTGGAACTCAACTCGGTGTAGCCAACAGGCTTCTCGTCCGCCCCGGTTCTAAGGTCTTTCCTCCCCTGGGATCTCACGGCCCCCCCAGGAGACGTCACCTTAGGAGCGATGATACGTTTTGGAAGCAAAAGGGACCTGGGGTGCCCTGCCCTGGGAGTGTCCAACTCGCCTCCAGTGCGGCCTTGTTCTAACTTCTTTCCACAGCAGGGAACACGCTGCCCCATAGGAAACTTCACTTCAGGTCGAGTTTACGTGGCGGAAGCATAAGGGTCTGGGCCTGCACTTAACGCGCAGTGTGCAACTTGCCTCGCGGGCGCCCCAGGTTCCAACTCCTTTGCACAGCCGGGAGCCAACTGCCCTTCGGGAATCCTCCCCTGAGGGTCGCGTTCACGTTTTGGAAGCCGCAGCGTCTTTGCGTGCCCTTCACTCAGAGTATCCAACATGCTTCTAGTCCGCCCTTCTTCTCAAGTCTTCCCTTCACTTGGGAACACACTGCCACTGAGGAGACTTCACCTGAAGCGCGGCTACACGTTTTGCAGCCCAAGGGGCTGGACGGGCAACTGAACTCAGAAGCTCCAACTGCCCTCTAGTCGGCCTTGGTTCTAAGTTCTTTCCTGACATGGGAACACACGGCCGCATAGGCCTCTTGGCCTTCAGAGCGTTTCTACGTGTTGGAAGCAGCAGGGCCTTAGCCTGCCCTTTACTTAGAGCTTGCAACTTGGCGTAGAGTCCGCCTTTGTGCTAAGTGCTTTCCTGGGCTGCATTGGCGAGCACTTCACTCAGAGTCTCCAACCTGCCTTAGAGTCCGCCTTGGTTCTAACCCCTTTCCTCAACTTGGGAGAACGCTGCCCTCTAGTAGTGTTCGTCTTCGCTGCGTTGGTAAGGTTTGGGAAGCCTAAGGGCCTTCCCTGGAACTCAACTCGGTGTAGCCAACAGGCTTCTCGTCCGCCCCGGTTCTAAGGTCTTTCCTCCCCTGGGATCTCACGGCCCCCCCAGGAGACGTCACCTTAGGAGCGATGATACGTTTTGGAAGCAAAAGGGACCTGGGGTGCCCTGCCCTGGGAGTGTCCAACTCGCCTCCAGTGCGGCCTTGTTCTAACTTCTTTCCACAGCAGGGAACACGCTGCCCCATAGGAAACTTCACTTCAGGTCGAGTTTACGTGGCGGAAGCATAAGGGTCTGGGCCTGCACTTAACGCGCAGTGTGCAACTTGCCTCGCGGGCGCCCCAGGTTCCAACTCCTTTGCACAGCCGGGAGCCAACTGCCCTTTGGGAATCCTCCCCTGAGGGTCGCGTTCACGTTTTGGAAGCCGCAGCGTCTTTGCGTGCCCTTCACTCAGAGTATCCAACAAGCTTCTAGTCCGCCCTTCTTCTCAAGTCTTCCCTTCACTTGGGAACACACTGCCACTGAGGAGACTTCACCTGAAGCGCGGCTACACGTTTTGCAGCCCAAGGGGCTGGACGGGCAACTGAACTCAGAAGCTCCAACTGCCCTCTAGTCGGCCTTGGTTCTAAGTTCTTTCCTGACATGGGAACACACGGCCGCATAGGCCTCTTGGCCTTCAGAGCGTTTCTACGTGTTGGAAGCAGCAGGGCCTTAGCCTGCCCTTTACTTAGAGCTTGCAACTTGGCGTAGAGTCCGCCTTTGTGCTAAGTGCTTTCCTGGGCTGCATTGGCGAGCACTTCACTCAGAGTCTCCAACCTGCCTTAGAGTCCGCCTTGGTTCTAACCCCTTTCCTCAACTTGGGAGAACGCTGCCCTCTAGTAGTGTTCGTCTTCGCTGCGTTGGTAAGGTTTGGGAAGCCTAAGGGCCTTCCCTGGAACTCAACTCGGTGTATCCAACAGGCTTCTCGTCCGCCCCGGTTCTAAGGTCTTTCCTCCCCTGGGATCTCACGGCCCCCCCAGGAGACGTCACCTTAGGAGCGATGATACGTTTTGGAAGCAAAAGGGACCTGGGGTGCCCTGCCCTGGGAGTGTCCAACTCGCCTCCAGTGCGGCCTTGTTCTAACTTCTTTCCACAGCAGGGAACACGCTGCCCCATAGGAAACTTCACTTCAGGTCGAGTTTACGTGGCGGAAGCATAAGGGTCTGGGCCTGCACTTAACGCGCAGTGTGCAACTTGCCTCGCGGGCGCCCCAGGTTCCAAGTCCTTTGCACAGCCGGGAGCTAACTGCCCTTTGGGAATCCTCCCCTGAGGGTCGCGTTCACGTTTTGGAAGCCGCAGCGTCTTTGCGTGCCCTTAACTCAGAGTATCCAACAAGCTTCTAGTCCGCCCTTCTTCTCAAGTCTTCCCTTCACTTGGGAACACACTGCCACTGAGGAGACTTCACCTGAAGCGCGGCTACACGTTTTGCAGCCCAAGGGGCTGGATGGGCAACTGAACTCAGAAGCTCCAACTGCCCTCTAGTCGGCCTTGGTTCTAAGTTCTTTCCTGACATGGGAACACACGGCCGCATAGGCCTCTTGGCCTTCAGAGCGTTTCTACGTGTTGGAAGCAGCAGGGCCTTAGCCTGCCCTTTACTTAGAGCTTGCAACTTGGCGTAGAGTCCGCCTTTGTGCTAAGTGCTTTCCTGGGCTGCATTGGCGAGCACTTCACTCAGAGTTTCCAACCTGCCTTAGAGTCCGCCTTGGTTCTAACCCCTTTCCTCAACTTGGGAGAACGCTGCCCTCTAGTAGTGTTCGTCTTCGCTGCGTTGGTAAGGTTTGGGAAGCCTAAGGGCCTTCCCTGGAACTCAACGCGTTGTAGCCAACAGGCTTCTCGTCCGCCCCGGTTCTAAGGTCTTTCCTCCCCTGGGATCTCACGGCCCCCCCAGGAGACGTCACCTTAGGAGCGATGAAACGTTTTGGAAGCAAAAGGGACCTGGGTTGCCCTGCCCTGGGAGTGTCCAACTCGCCTCCAGTGCGGCCTTGTTCTAACTTCTTTCCACAGCAGGGAACACGCTGCCCCATAGGAAACTTCACTTCAGGTCGAGTTTACGTGGCGGAAGCATAAGGGTCTGGGCCTGCACTTAACGCGCAGTGTGCAACTTGCCTCGCGGGCGCCCCAGGTTCCAACTCCTTTGCACAGCCGGGAGCCAACTGCCCTTTGGGAATCCTCCCCTGAGGGTCGCGTTCACGTTTTGGAAGCCACAGCGTCTTTGCGTGCCCTTAACTCAGAGTATCCAACAAGCTTCTAGTCCGCCCTTCTTCTCAAGTCTTCCCTTCACTTGGGAACACACTGCCACTGAGGAGACTTCACCTGAAGCGCGACGACACGTTTTGAAGCCCAAGGGGCTGGACGGGCAACTGAACTCAGAAGCTCCAACTGCCCTCTAGTCGGCCTTGGTTCTAAGTTCTTTCCTGACATGGGAACACACGGCCGCATAGGCCTCTTGGCCTTCAGAGCGTTTCTACGTGTTGGAAGCAGCAGGGCCTTAGCCTGCCCTTTACTTAGAGCTTGCAACTTGGCGTAGAGTCCGCCTTTGTGCTAAGTGCTTTCCTGGGCTGCATTGGCGAGCACTTCACTCAGAGTCTCCAACCTGCCTTAGAGTCCGCCTTGGTTCTAACCCCTTTCCTCAACTTGGGAGAACGCTGCCCTCTAGTAGTGTTCGTCTTCGCTGCGTTGGTAAGGTTTGGGAAGCCTAAGGGCCTTCCCTGGAACTCAACTCGGTGTAGCCAACAGGCTTCTCGTCCGCCCCGGTTCTAAGGTCTTTCCTCCCCTGGGATCTCACGGCCCCCCCAGGAGACGTCACCTTAGGAGCGATGATACGTTTTGGAAGCAAAAGGGACCTGGGGTGCCCTGCCCTGGGAGTGTCCAACTCGCCTCCAGTGCGGCCTTGTTCTAACTTCTTTCCACAGCAGGGAACACGCTGCCCCATAGGAAACTTCACTTCAGGTCGAGTTTACGTGGCGGAAGCATAAGGGTCTGGGCCTGCACTTAACGCGCAGTGTGCAACTTGCCTCGCGGGCGCCCCAGGTTCCAACTCCTTTGCACAGCCGGGAGCCAACTGCCCTTCGGGAATCCTCCCCTGAGGGTCGCGTTCACGTTTTGGAAGCCGCAGCGTCTTTGCGTGCCCTTCACTCAGAGTATCCAACATGCTTCTAGTCCGCCCTTCTTCTCAAGTCTTCCCTTCACTTGGGAACACACTGCCACTGAGGAGACTTCACCTGAAGCGCGGCTACACGTTTTGCAGCCCAAGGGGCTGGACGGGCAACTGAACTCAGAAGCTCCAACTGCCCTCTAGTCGGCCTTGGTTCTAAGTTCTTTCCTGACATGGGAACACACGGCCGCATAGGCCTCTTGGCCTTCAGAGCGTTTCTACGTGTTGGAAGCAGCAGGGCCTTAGCCTGCCCTTTACTTAGAGCTTGCAACTTGGCGTAGAGTCCGCCTTTGTGCTAAGTGCTTTCCTGGGCTGCATTGGCGAGCACTTCACTCAGAGTCTCCAACCTGCCTTAGAGTCCGCCTTGGTTCTAACCCCTTTCCTCAACTTGGGAGAACGCTGCCCTCTAGTAGTGTTCGTCTTCGCTGCGTTGGTAAGGTTTGGGAAGCCTAAGGGCCTTCCCTGGAACTCAACTCGGTGTAGCCAACAGGCTTCTCGTCCGCCCCGGTTCTAAGGTCTTTCCTCCCCTGGGATCTCACGGCCCCCCCAGGAGACGTCACCTTAGGAGCGATGATACGTTTTGGAAGCAAAAGGGACGTGGGGTGCCCTGCCCTGGGAGTGTCCAACTCGCCTCCAGTGCGGCCTTGTTCTAACTTCTTTCCACAGCAGGGAACACGCTGCCCCATAGGAAACTTCACTTCAGGTCGAGTTTACGTGGCGGAAGCATAAGGGTCTGGGCCTGCACTTAACGCGCAGTGTGCAACTTGCCTCGCGGGCGCCCCAGGTTCCAAGTCCTTTGCACAGCCGGGAGCCAACTGCCCTTTGGGAATCCTCCCCTGAGGGTCGCGTTCACGTTTTGGAAGCCGCAGCGTCTTTGCGTGCCCTTAACTCAGAGTATCCAACAAGCTTCTAGTCCGCCCTTCTTCTCAAGTCTTCCCTTCACTTGGGAACACACTGCCACTGAGGAGACTTCACCTGAAGCGCGGCTACACGTTTTGCAGCCCAAGGGGCTGGACGGGCAACTGAACTCAGAAGCTCCAACTGCCCTCTAGTCGGCCTTGGTTCTAAGTTCTTTCCTGACATGGGAACACACGGCCGCATAGGCCTCTTGGCCTTCAGAGCGTTTCTACGTGTTGGAAGCAGCAGGGCCTTAGCCTGCCCTTTACTTAGAGCTTGCAACTTGGCGTAGAGTCCGCCTTTGTGCTAAGTGCTTTCCTGGGCTGCATTGGCGAGCACTTCACTCAGAGTTTCCAACCTGCCTTAGAGTCCGCCTTGGTTCTAACCCCTTTCCTCAACTTGGGAGAACGCTGCCCTCTAGTAGTGTTCGTCTTCGCTGCGTTGGTAAGGTTTGGGAAGCCTAAGGGCCTTCCCTGGAACTCAACGCGTTGTAGCCAACAGGCTTCTCGTCCGCCCCGGTTCTAAGGTCTTTCCTCCCCTGGGATCTCACGGCCCCCCCAGGAGACGTCACCTTAGGAGCGATGAAACGTTTTGGAAGCAAAAGGGACCTGGGTTGCCCTGCCCTGGGAGTGTCCAACTCGCCTCCAGTGCGGCCTTGTTCTAACTTCTTTCCACAGCAGGGAACACGCTGCCCCATAGGAAACTTCACTTCAGGTCGAGTTTACGTGGCGGAAGCATAAGGGTCTGGGCCTGCACTTAACGCGCAGTGTGCAACTTGCCTCGCGGGCGCCCCAGGTTCCAACTCCTTTGCACAGCCGGGAGCCAACTGCCCTTTGGGAATCCTCCCCTGAGGGTCGCGTTCACGTTTTGGAAGCCACAGCGTCTTTGCGTGCCCTTAACTCAGAGTATCCAACAAGCTTCTAGTCCGCCCTTCTTCTCAAGTCTTCCCTTCACTTGGGAACACACTGCCACTGAGGAGACTTCACCTGAAGCGCGACGACACGTTTTGAAGCCCAAGGGGCTGGACGGGCAACTGAACTCAGAAGCTCCAACTGCCCTCTAGTCGGCCTTGGTTCTAAGTTCTTTCCTGACATGGGAACACACGGCCGCATAGGCCTCTTGGCCTTCAGAGCGTTTCTACGTGTTGGAAGCAGCAGGGCCTTAGCCTGCCCTTTACTTAGAGCTTGCAACTTGGCGTAGAGTCCGCCTTTGTGCTAAGTGCTTTCCTGGGCTGCATTGGCGAGCACTTCACTCAGAGTCTCCAACCTGCCTTAGAGTCCGCCTTGGTTCTAACCCCTTTCCTCAACTTGGGAGAACGCTGCCCTCTAGTAGTGTTCGTCTTCGCTGCGTTGGTAAGGTTTGGGAAGCCTAAGGGCCTTCCCTGGAACTCAACTCGGTGTAGCCAACAGGCTTCTCGTCCGCCCCGGTTCTAAGGTCTTTCCTCCCCTGGGATCTCACGGCCCCCCCAGGAGACGTCACCTTAGGAGCGATGATACGTTTTGGAAGCAAAAGGGACCTGGGGTGCCCTGCCCTGGGAGTGTCCAACTCGCCTCCAGTGCGGCCTTGTTCTAACTTCTTTCCACAGCAGGGAACACGCTGCCCCATAGGAAACTTCACTTCAGGTCGAGTTTACGTGGCGGAAGCATAAGGGTCTGGGCCTGCACTTAACGCGCAGTGTGCAACTTGCCTCGCGGGCGCCCCAGGTTCCAACTCCTTTGCACAGCCGGGAGCCAACTGCCCTTTGGGAATCCTCCCCTGAGGGTCGCGTTCACGTTTTGGAAGCCGCAGCGTCTTTGCGTGCCCTTAACTCAGAGTATCCAACAAGCTTCTAGTCCGCCCTTCTTCTCAAGTCTTCCCTTCACTTGGGAACACACTGCCACTGAGGATACTTCACCTGAAGCGCGGCTACACGTTTTGCAGCCCAAGGGGCTGGATGGGCAACTGAACTCAGAAGCTCCAGCTGCCCTCTAGTCGGCCTTGGTTCTAAGTTCTTTCCTGACATGGGAACACACGGCCGCATAGGCCTCTTGGCCTTCAGAGCGTTTCTACGTGTTGGAAGCAGCAGGGCCTTAGCCTGCCCTTTACTTAGAGCTTGCAACTTGGCGTAGAGTCCGCCTTTGTGCTAAGTGCTTTCCTGGGCTGCATTGGCGAGCACTTCACTCAGAGTCTCCAACCTGCCTTAGAGTCCGCCTTGGTTCTAACCCCTTTCCTCAACTTGGGAGAACGCTGCCCTCTAGTAGTGTTCGTCTTCGCTGCGTTGGTAAGGTTTGGGAAGCCTAAGGGCCTTCCCTGGAACTCAACTCGGTGTAGCCAACAGGCTTCTCCTCCGCCCCGGTTCTAAGGTCTTTCCTCCCCTGGGATCTCACGGCCCCCCCAGGAGACGTCACCTTAGGAGCGATGAAACGTTTTGGAAGCAAAAGGGACCTGGGGTGCCCTGCCCTGGGAGTGTCCAACTCGCCTCCAGTGCGGCCTTGTTCTAACTTCTTTCCACAGCAGGGAACACGCTGCCCCATAGGAAACTTCACTTCAGGTCGAGTTTACGTGGCGGAAGCATAAGGGTCTGGGCCTGCACTTAACGCGCAGTGTGCAACTTGCCTCGCGGGCGCCCCAGGTTCCAACTCCTTTGCACAGCCGGGAGCCAACTGCCCTTTGGGAATCCTCCCCTGAGGGTCGCGTTCACGTTTTGGAAGCCGCAGCGTCTTTGCGTGCCCTTAACTCAGAGTATCCAACAAGCTTCTAGTCCGCCCTTCTTCTCAAGTCTTCCCTTCACTTGGGAACACCCTGCCACTGAGGAGACTTCACCTGAAGCGCGGCTACACGTTTTGCAGCCCAAGGGGCTGGACGGGCAACTGAACTCAGAAGCTCCAACTGCCCTCTAGTCGGCCTTGGTTCTAAGTTCTTTCCTGACATGGGAACACACGGCCGCATAGGCCTCTTGGCCTTCAGAGCGTTTCTACGTGTTGGAAGCAGCAGGGCCTTAGCCTGCCCTTTACTTAGAGCTTGCAACTTGGCGTAGAGTCCGCCTTTGTGCTAAGTGCTTTCCTGGGCTGCATTGGCGAGCACTTCACTCAGAGTCTCCAACCTGCCTTAGAGTCCGCCTTGGTTCTAACCCCTTTCCTCAACTTGGGAGAACGCTGCCCTCTAGTAGTGTTCGTCTTCGCTGCGTTGGTAAGGTTTGGGAAGCCTAAGGGCCTTCCCTGGAACTCAACTCGGTGTAGCCAACAGGCTTCTCGTCCGCCCCGGTTCTAAGGTCTTTCCTCCCCTGGGATCTCACGGCCCCCCCAGGAGACGTCACCTTAGGAGCGATGATACGTTTTGGAAGCAAAAGGGCCTGGGGTGCCCTGCCCTGGGAGTGTCCAACTCGCCTCCAGTGCGGCCTTGTTCTAACTTCTTTCCACAGCAGGGAACACGCTGCCCCATAGGAAACTTCACTTCAGGTCGAGTTTACGTGGCGGAAGCATAAGGGTCTGGGCCTGCACTTAACGTGCAGTGTGCAACTTGCCTCGCGGGCGCCCCAGGTTCCAACTCCTTTGCACAGCCGGGAGCCAACTGCCCTTTGGGAATCCTCCCCTGAGGGTCGCGTTCACGTTTTGGAAGCCGCAGCGTCTTTGCGTGCCCTTAACTCAGAGTTTCCAACAAGCTTCTAGTCCGCCCTTCTTCTCAAGTCTTCCCTTCACTTGGGAACACACTGCCACTGAGGAGACTTCACCTGAAGCGCGGCTACACGTTTTGCAGCCCAAGGGGCTAGACGGGCAACTGAACTCAGAAGCTCCAACTGCCCTCTAGTCGGCCTTGGTTCTAAGTTCTTTCCTGACATGGGAACACACGGCCGCATAGGCCTCTTGGCCTTCAGAGCGTTTCTACGTGTTGGAAGCAGCAGGGCCTTAGCCTGCCCTTTACTTAGAGCTTGCAACTTGGCGTAGAGTCCGCCTTTGTGCTAAGTGCTTTCCTGGGCTGCATTGGCGAGCACTTCACTCAGAGTCTCCAACCTGCCTTAGAGTCCGCCTTGGTTCTAACCCCTTTCCTCAACTTGGGAGAACGCTGCCCTCTAGTAGTGTTCGTCTTCGCTGCGTTGCTAAGGTTTGGGAAGCCTAAGGGCCTTCCCTGGAACTCAACTCGGTGTAGCCAACAGGCTTCTCGTCCGCCCCGGTTCCAAGGTCTTTCCTCCCCTGGGATCTCACGGCCCCCCCAGGAGACGTCACCTTAGGAGCGATGATACGTTTTGGAAGCAAAAGGGACCTGGGGTGCCCTGCCCTGGGAGTGTCCAACTTGCCTCCAGTGCGGCCTTGTTCTAACTTCTTTCCACAGCAGGGAACACGCTGCCCCATAGGAAACTTCACTTCAGGTCGAGTTTACGTGGCGGAAGCATAAGGGTCTGGGCCTGCACTTAACGCGCAGTGTGCAACTTGCCTCGCGGGCGCCCCAGGTTCCAACTCCTTTGCACAGCCGGGAGCCAACTGCCCTTTGGGAATCCTCCCCTGAGGGTCGCGTTCACGTTTTGGAAGCCGCAGCGTCTTTGCGTGCCCTTAACTCAGAGTATCCAACAAGCTTCTAGTCCGCCCTTCTTCTCAAGTCTTCCCTTCACTTGGGAACACACTGCCACTGAGGAGACTTCACCTGAAGCGCGGCTACACGTTTTGCAGCCCAAGGGGCTGGACGGGCAACTGAACTCAGAAGCTCCAACTGCCCTCTAGTCGGCCTTGGTTCTAAGTTCTTTCCTGACATGGGAACACACGGCCGCATAGGCCTCTTGGCCTTCAGAGCGTTTCTACGTGTTGGGAGCAGCAGGGCCTTAGCCTGCCCTTTACTTAGAGCTTGCAACTTGGCGTAGAGTCCGCCTTTGTGCTAAGTGCTTTCCTGGGCTTCATTGGCGAGCACTTCACTCAGAGTCTCCAACCTGCCTTAGAGTCCGCCTTTGTTCTAACCCCTTTCCTCAACTTGGGAGAACACTGCCCTCTAGTAGTGTTCGTCTTCGCTGCGTTGGTAAGGTTTGGGAAGCCTAAGGGCCTTCCCTGGAACTCAACGCGGTGTAGCCAACAGGCTTCTCGTCCGCCCCGGTTCTAAGGTCTTTCCTCCCCTGGGATCTCACGGCCCCCCCAGGAGACGTCACCTTAGGAGCGATGATACGTTTTGGAAGCAAAAGGGACCTGGGGTGCCCTGCCCTGGGAGTGTCCAACTCGCCTCCAGTGCGGCCTTGTTCTAACTTCTTTCCACAGCAGGGAACACGCTGCCCCATAGGAAACTTCACTTCAGGTCGAGTTTACGTGGCGGAAGCATAAGGGTCTGGGACTGCACCTAACGCGCAGTGTGCAACTTGCCTCGCGGGCGCCCCAGGTTCCAACTCCTTTGCACAGCCGGGAGCCAACTGCCCTTTGGGAATCCTCCCCTGAGGGTCGCGTTCACGTTTTGGAAGCCGCAGCGTCTTTGCGTGCCCTTAACTCAGAGTATCCAACAAGCTTCTAGTCCGCCCTTCTTCTCAAGTCTTCCCTTCACTTGGGAACACACTGCCACTGAGGAGACTTCACCTGAAGCGCGGCTACAGGTTTTGCAGCCCAAGGGGCTGGACGGGCAACTGAACTCAGAAGCTCCAACGGCCCTCTAGTCGGCCTTGGTTCTAAGTTCTTTCCTGACATGGGAACACACGGCCGCATAGGCCTCTTGGCCTTCAGAGCGTTTCTACGTGTTGGAAGCAGCAGGGCCTTAGCCTGCCCTTTACTTAGAGCTTGCAACTTGGCGTAGAGTCCGCCTTTGTGCTAAGTGCTTTCCTGGGCTGCATTGGCGAGCACTTTACTCAGAGTCTCCAACCTGCCTTAGAGTCCGCCTTGGTTCTAACCCCTTTCCTCAACTTGGGAGAACGCTGCCCTCTAGTAGTGTTCGTCTTCGCTGCGTTGGTCAGGTTTGGGAAGCCTAAGGGCCTTCCCTGGAACTCAACTCGGTGTAGCCAACAGGCTTCTCGTCCGCCCCGGTTCTAAGGTCTTTCTTCCCCTGGGATCTCACGGCCCCCCCAGGAGACGTCACCTTAGGAGCGATGATACGTTTTGGAAGCAAAAGGGCCTGGGGTGCCCTGCCCTGGGAGTGTCCAACCGCCTCCAGTGCGGCCTTGTTCTAACTTCTTTCCACAGCAGGGAACACGCTGCCCCATAGGAAACTTCACTTCAGGTCGAGTTTACGTGGCGGAAGCATAAGGGTCTGGGCCTGCACTTAACGCGCAGTGTGCAACTTGCCTCGCGGGCGCCCCAGGTTCCAAGTCCTTTGCACAGCCGGGAGCCAACTGCCCTTTGGGAATCCTCCCCTGAGAGTCGCGTTCACGTTTTGGAAGCCGCAGCGTCTTTGCGTGCCCTTAACTCAGAGTATCCATCAAGCTTCTAGTCCGCCCTTCTTCTCAAGTCTTCCCTTCACTTGGGAACACACTGCCACTGAGGAGACTTCACCTGAAGCGCGGCTACACGTTTTGCAGCCCAAGGGGCTGGACGGGCAACTGAACTCAGAAGCTCCAACTGCCCTCTAGTCGGCCTTGGTTCTAAGTTCTTTCCTGACATGGGAACACACGGCCGCATAGGCCTCTTGGCCTTCAGAGCGTTTCTACGTGTTGGGAGCAGCAGGGCCTTAGCCTGCACATTACTTAGAGCTTGCAACTTGGCGTAGAGTCCGCCTTTGTGCTAAGTGCTTTCCTGGGCTGCATTGGCCAGCACTTCACTCAGAGTCTCCAAACTGCCTTAGAGTCCGCCTTTGTTCTAACCCCTTTCCTCAACTTGGGAGAACACTGCCCTCTAGTAGTGTTCGTCTTCGCTGCGTTGGTAAGGTTTGGGAAGCCTAAGGGCCTTCCCTGGAACTCAACGCGGTGTAGCCAACAGGCTTCTCGTCCGCCCCGGTTCTAAGGTCTTTCCTCCCCTGGGATCTCACGGCCCCCCCAGGAGACGTCACCTTAGGAGCGATGATACGTTTTGGAAGCAAAAGGGACCTGGGGTGCCCTGCCCTGGGAGTGTCCAACTCGCCTCCAGTGCGGCCTTGTTCTAACTTCTTTCCACAGCAGGGAACACGCTGCCCCATAGGAAACTTCACTTCAGGTCGAGTTTACGTGGCGGAAGCATAAGGGTCTGGGCCTGCACTTAACGCGCAGTGTGCAACTTGCCTCGCGGGCGCCCCAGGTTCCAACTCCTTTGCACAGCCGGGAGCCAACTGCCCTTTGGGAATCCTCCCCTGAGGGTCGCGTTCACGTTTTGGAAGCCGCAGCGTCTTTGCGTGCCCTTAACTCAGAGTATCCAACAAGCTTCTAGTCCGCCCTTCTTCTCAAGTCTTCCCTTCACTTGGGAACACACTGCCACTGAGGAGACTTCACCTGAAGCGCGGCTACACGTTTTGCAGCCCAAGGGGCTGGACGGGCAACTGAACTCAGAAGCTCCAACTGCCCTCTAGTCGGCCTTGGTTCTAAGTTCTTTCCTGACATGGGAACACACGGCCGCATAGGCCTCTTGGCCTTCAGAGCGTTTCTACGTGTTGGAAGCAGCAGGGCCTTAGCCTGCCCTTTACTTAGAGCTTGCAACTTGGCGTAGAGTCCGCCTTTGTGCTAAGTGCTTTCCTGGGCTGCATTGGCGAGCACTTCACTCAGAGTCTCCAACCTGCCTTAGAGTCCGCCTTGGTTCTAACCCCTTTCCTCAACTTGGGAGAACGCTGCCCTCTAGTAGTGTCCGTCTTCGCTGCGTTGGTAAGGTTTGGGAAGCCTAAGGGCCTTCCCTGGAACTCAACTCGGTGTAGCCAACAGGCTTCTCGTCCGCCCCGGTTCTAAGGTCTTTCCTCCCCTGGGATCTCACGGCCCCCCCAGGAGACGTCACCTTAGGAGCGATGATACGTTTTGGAAGCAAAAGGGACCTGGGGTGCCCTGCCCTGGGAGTGTCCAACTCGCCTCCAGTGCGGCCTTGTTCTAACTTCTTTCCACAGCAGGGAACACGCTGCCCCATAGGAAACTTCACTTCAGGTCGAGTTTACGTGGCGGAAGCATAAGGGTCTGGGCCTGCACTTAACGCGCAGTGTGCAACTTGCCTCGCGGGCGCCCCAGGTTCCAACTCCTTTGCACAGCCGGGAGCCAACTCCCCTTTGGGAATCCTCCCCTGAGGGTCGCGTTCACGTTTTGGAAGCCGCAGCGTCTTTGCGTGCCCTTAACTCAGAGTATCCAACAAGCTTCTAGTCCGCCCTTCTTCTCAAGTCTTCCCTTCACTTGGGAACACACTGCCACTGAGGAGACTTCACCTGAAGCGCGGCTACACGTTTTGCAGCCCAAGGGGCTGGACGGGCAACTGAACTCAGAAGCTCCAACTGCCCTCTAGTCGGCCTTGGTTCTAAGTTCTTTCCTGACATGGGAACACACGGCCGCATAGGCCTCTTGGCCTTCAGAGCGTTTCTACGTGTTGGAAGCAGCAGGGCCTTAGCCTGCCCTTTACTTAGAGCTTGCAACTTGGCGTAGAGTCCGCCTTTGTGCTAAGTGCTTTCCTGGGCTGCATTGGCGAGCACTTCACTCAGAGTCTCCAACCTGCCTTAGAGTCCGCCTTGGTTCTAACCCCTTTCCTCAACTTGGGAGAACGCTGCCCTCTAGTAGTGTTCGTCTTCGCTGCGTTGCTAAGGTTTGGGAAGCCTAAGGGCCTTCCCTGGAACTCAACTCGGTGTAGCCAACAGGCTTCTCGTCCGCCCCGGTTCCAAGGTCTTTCCTCCCCTGGGATCTCACGGCCCCCCCAGGAGACGTCACCTTAGGAGCGATGATACGTTTTGGAAGCAAAAGGGACCTGGGGTGCCCTGCCCTGGGAGTGTCCAACTGGCCTCCAGTGCGGCCTTGTTCTAACTTCTTTCCACAGCAGGGAACACGCTGCCCCATAGGAAACTTCACTTCAGGTCGAGTTTACGTGGCGGAAGCATAAGGGTCTGGGCCTGCACTTAACGCGCAGTGTGCAACTTGCCTCGCGGGCGCCCCAGGTTCCAACTCCTTTGCACAGCCGGGAGCCAACTGCCCTTTGGGAATCCTCCCCTGAGGGTCGCGTTCACGTTTTGGAAGCCGCAGCGTCTTTGCGTGCCCTTAACTCAGAGTATCCAACAAGCTTCTAGTCCGCCCTTCTTCTCAAGTCTTCCCTTCACTTGGGAACACACTGCCACTGAGGAGACTTCACCTGAAGCGCGGCTACACGTTTTGCAGCCCAAGGGGCTGGACGGGCAACTGAACTCAGAAGCTCCAACTGCCCTCTAGTCGGCCTTGGTTCTAAGTTCTTTCCTGACATGGGAACACACGGCCGCATAGGCCTCTTGGCCTTCAGAGCGTTTCTACG
Organism: Meles meles; assembly: GCF_922984935.1. Lineage (NCBI taxonomy): Eukaryota > Metazoa > Chordata > Mammalia > Carnivora > Mustelidae > Meles > Meles meles. The sequence continues at coordinate 1,158,374 of NW_025721606.1, forward strand.
TGTTGGAAGCAGCAGGGCCTTAGCCTGCCCTTTACTTAGAGCTTGCAACTTGGCGTAGAGTCCGCCTTTGTGCTAAGTGCTTTCCTGGGCTGCATTGGCGAGCACTTCACTCAGAGTCTCCAACCTGCCTTAGAGTCCGCCTTGGTTCTAACCCCTTTCCTCAACTTGGGAGAACGCTGACCTCTAGTAGTGTTCGTCTTCGCTGCGTTGGTAAGGTTTGGGAAGCCTAAGGGCCTTCCCTGGATCTCAACGCGGTGTAGCCAACAGGCTTCTCGTCCGCCCCGGTTCTAAGGTCTTTCCTCCCCTGGGATCTCACGGCCCCCCCAGGAGACGTCACCTTAGGAGCGATGATACGTTTTGGAAGCAAAAGGGACCTGGGGTGCCCTGCCCTGGGAGTGTCCAACTCGCCTCCAGTGCGGCCTTGTTCTAACTTCTTTCCACAGCAGGGAACACGCTGCCCCATAGGAAACTTCACTTCAGGTCGAGTTTACGTGGCGGAAGCATAAGGGTCTGGGCCTGCACTTAACGCGCAGTGTGCAACTTGCCTCGCGGGCGCCCCAGGTTCCAACTCCTTTGCACAGCCGGGAGCCAACTGCCCTTTGGGAATCCTCCCCTGAGGGTCGCGTTCACGTTTTGGAAGCCGCAGTGTCTTTGCGTGCCCTTAACTCAGAGTATCCAACAAGCTTCTAGTCCGCCCTTCTTCTCAAGTCTTCCCTTCACTTGGGAACACACTGCCACTGAGGAGACTTCACCTGAAGCGCGGCTACACGTTTTGCAGCCCAAGGGGCTGGACGGGCAACTGAACTCAGAAGCTCCAACGGCCCTCTAGTCGGCCTTGGTTCTAAGTTCTTTCCTGACATGGGAACACACGGCCGCATAGGCCTCTTGGCCTTCAGAGCGTTTCTACGTGTTGGAAGCAGCAGGGCCTTAGCCTGCCCTTTACTTAGAGCTTGCAACTTGGCGTAGAGTCCGCCTTTGTGCTAAGTGCTTTCCTGGGCTGCATTGGCGAGCACTTCACTCAGAGTCTCCAACCTGCCTTAGAGTCCGCCTTGGTTCTAACCCCTTTCCTCAACTTGGGAGAACGCTGCCCTCTAGTAGTGTTCGTCTTCGCTGCGTTGGTAAGGTTTGGGAAGCCTAAGGGCCTTCCCTGGAACTAAACTCGGTGTAGCCAACAGGCTTCTCGTCCGCCCCGGTTCTAAGGTCTTTCCTCCCCTGGGATCTCACGGCCCCCCCAGGAGACGTCACCTTAGGAGCGATGATACGTTTTGGAAGCAAAAGGGCCTGGGGTGCCCTGCCCTGGGAGTGTCCAACTCGCCTCCAGTGCGGCCTTGTTCTAACTTCTTTCCACAGCAGGGAACACGCTGCCCCATAGGAAACTTCACTTCAGGTCGAGTTTACGTGGCGGAAGCATAAAGGTCTGGGCCTGCACTTAACGCGCAGTGTGCAACTTGCCTCGCGGGCGCCCCAGGTTCCAAGTCCTTTGCACAGCCGGGAGCCAACTGCCCTTTGGGAATCCTCCCCTGAGGGTCGCGTTCACGTTTTGGAAGCCGCAGCGTCTTTGCATGCCCTTAACTCAGAGTATCCATCAAGCTTCTAGTCCGCCCTTCTTCTCAAGTCTTCCCTTCACTTGGGAACACACTGCCACTGAGGAGACTTCACCTGAAGCGCGGCTACACGTTTTGCAGCCCAAGGGGCTGGACGGGCAACTGAACTCAGAAGCTCCAACTGCCCTCTAGTCGGCCTTGGTTCTAAGTTCTTTCCTGACATGGGAACACACGGCCGCATAGGCCTCTTGGCCTTCAGAGCGTTTCTACGTGTTGGAAGCAGCAGGGCCTTAGCCTGCCTTTTACTTAGAGCTTGCAACTTGGCGTAGAGTCCGCCTTTGTGCTAAGTGCTTTCCTGGGCTGCATTGGCGAGCACTTCACTCAGAGTCTCCAACCTGCCTTAGAGTCCGCCTTGGTTCTAACCCCTTTCCTCAACTTGGGAGAACGCTGCCCTCTAGTAGTGTCCGTCTTCGCTGCGTTGCTAAGCTTTGGGAAGCCTAAGGGCCTTCCCTGGAACTCAACTCGGTGTAGCCTACAGGCTTCTCGTCCGCCCCGGTTCTAAGGTCTTTCCTCCCCTGGGATCTCACGGCCCCCCCAGGAGACGTCACCTTAGGAGCGATGATACGTTTTGGAAGCAAAAGGGACCTGGGGTGCCCTGCCCTGGGAGTGTCCAACTGGCCTCCAGTGCGGCCTTGTTCTAACTTCTTTCCACAGCAGGGAACACGCTGCCCCATAGGAAACTTCACTTCAGGTCGAGTTTACGTGGCGGAAGCATAAGGGTCTGGGCCTGCACTTAACGCGCAATGTGCAACTTGCCTCGCGGGCGCCCCAGGTTCCAACTCCTTTGCACAGCCGGGAGCCAACTGCCCTTTGGGAATCCTCCCCTGAGGGTCGCGTTCCCGTTTTGGAAGCCGCAGCGTCTTTGCGTGCCCTTAACTCAGAGTATCCAACAAGCTTCTAGTCCGCCCTTCTTCTCAAGTCTTCCCTTCACTTGGGAACACACTGCCACTGAGGAGACTTCACCTGAAGCGCGGCTACACGTTTTGCAGCCCAAGGGGCTGGACGGGCAACTGAACTCAGAAGCTCCAACTGCCCTCTAGTCGGCCTTGGTTCTAAGTTCTTTCCTGACATGGGAACACACGGCCGCATAGGCCTCTTGGCCTTCAGAGCGTTTCTACGTGTTGGAAGCAGCAGGGCCTTAGCCTGCCCTTTACTTAGAGCTTGCAACTTGGCGTAGAGTCCGCCTTTGTGCTAAGTGCTTTCCTGGGCTGCATTGGCGAGCACTTCACTCAGAGTCTCCAACCTGCCTTAGAGTCCGCCTTGGTTCTAACCCCTTTCCTCAACTTGGGAGAACGCTGCCCTCTAGTAGTGTTCGTCTTCGCTGCGTTGGTAAGGTTTGGGAAGCCTAAGGGCCTTCCCTGGAACTCAACTCGGTGTAGCCAACAGGCTTCTCGTCCGCCCCGGTTCTAAGGTCTTTCCTCCCCTGGGATCTCACGGCCCCCCCAGGAGACGTCACCTTAGGAGCGATGATACGTTTTGGAAGCAAAAGGGACCTGGGGTGCCCTGCCCTGGGAGTGTCCAACTCGCCTCCAGTGCGGCCTTGTTCTAACTTCTTTCCACAGCAGGGAACACGCTGCCCCATAGGAAACTTCACTTCAGGTCGAGTTTACGTGGCGGAAGCATAAGGGTCTGGGCCTGCACTTAACGCGCAGTGTGCAACTTGCCTCGCGGGCGCCCCAGGTTCCAAGTCCTTTGCACAGCCGGGAGCCAACTGCCCTTTGGGAATCCTCCCCTGAGGGTCGCGTTCACGTTTTGGAAGCCGCAGCGTCTTTGCGTGCCCTTAACTCAGAGTATCCAACAAGCTTCTAGTCCGCCCTTCTTCTCAAGTCTTCCCTTCACTTGGGAACACACTGCCACTGAGGAGACTTCACCTGAAGCGCGGCTTCACGTTTTGCAGCCCAAGGGGCTGGACGGGCAACTGAACTCAGAAGCTCCAACTGCCCTCTAGTCGGCCTTTGTTCTAAGTTCTTTCCTGACATGGGAACACACGGCCGCATAGGCCTCTTGGCCTTCAGAGCGTTTCTACGTGTTGGAAGCAGCAGGGCCTTAGCCTGCCCTTTACTTAGAGCTTGCAACTTGGCGTAGAGTCCGCCTTTGTGCTAAGTGCTTTCCTGGGCTGCATTGGCGAGCACTTCACTCAGAGTCTCCAACCTGCCTTAGAGCCCGCCTTGGTTCTAACCCCTTTCCTCAACTTGGGAGAACGCTGCCCTCTAGTAGTGTTCGTCTTCGCTGCGTTGGTAAGGTTTGGGAAGCCTAAGGGCCTTCCCTGGAACTCAACTCGGTGTAGCCAACAGGCTTCTCGTCCGCCCCGGTTCTAAGGTCTTTCCTCCCCTGGGATCTCACGGCCCCCCCAGGAGACGTCACCTTAGGAGCGATGATACGTTTTGGAAGCAAAAGGGACCTGGGGTGCCCTGCCCTGGGAGTGTCCAACTCGCCTCCAGTGCGGCCTTGTTCTAACTTCTTTCCACAGCAGGGAACACGCTGCCCCATAGGAAACTTCACTTCAGGTCGAGTTTACGTGGCGGAAGCATAAGGGTCTGGGCCTGCACTTAACGCGCAGTGTGCAACTTGCCTCGCGGGCGCCCCAGGTTCCAAGTCCTTTGCACAGCCGGGAGCCAACTGCCCTTTGGGAATCCTCCCCTGAGGGTCGCGTTCACGTTTTGGAAGCCGCAGCGTCTTTGCGTGCCCTTAACTCAGAGTATCCAACAAGCTTCTAGTCCGCCCTTCTTCTCAAGTCTTCCCTTCACTTGGGAACACACTGCCACTGAGGAGACTTCACCTGAAGCGCGGCTACACGTTTTGCAGCCCAAGGGGCTGGACGGGCAACTGAACTCAGAAGCTCCAACTGCCCTCTAGTCGGCCTTGGTTCTAAGTTCTTTCCTGACATGGGAACACACGGCCGCATAGGCCTCTTGGCCTTCAGAGCGTTTCTACGTGTTGGAAGCAGCAGGGCCTTAGCCTGCCCTTTACTTAGAGCTTGCAACTTGGCGTAGAGTCCGCCTTTGTGCTAAGTGCTTTCCTGGGCTGCATTGGCGAGCACTTCACTCAGAGTCTCCAACCTGCCTTAGAGTCCGCCTTGGTTCTAACCCCTTTCCTCAACTTGGGAGAACGCTGCCCTCTAGTAGTGTTCGTCTTCGCTGCGTTGCTAAGGCTTGGGAAGCCTAAGGGCCTTCCCTGGAACTCAACTCGGTGTAGCCAACAGGCTTCTCGTCCGCCCCGGTTCCAAGGTCTTTCCTCCCCTGGGATCTCACGGCCCCCCCAGGAGACGTCACCTTAGGAGCGATGATACGTTTTGGAAGCAAAAGGGACCTGGGGTGCCCTGCCCTGGGAGTGTCCAACTTGCCTCCATTGCGGCCTTGTTCTAACTTCTTTCCACAGCAGGGAACACGCTGCCCCATAGGAAACTTCACTTCAGGTCGAGTTTACGTGGCGGAAGCATAAGGGTCTGGGCCTGCACTTAACGCGCAGTGTGCAACTTGCCTCGCGGGCGCCCCAGGTTCCAAGTCCTTTGCACAGCCGGGAGCCAACTGCCCTTTGGTAATCCTCCCCTGAGGGTCGCGTTCACGTTTTGGAAGCCGCAGCGTCTTTGCGTGCCCTTAACTCAGAGTATCCAATAAGCTTCTAGTCCGCCCTTCTTCTCAAGTCTTCCCTTCACTTGGGAACACACTGCCACTGAGGAGACTTCACCTGAAGCGCGGCTACACGTTTTGCAGCCCAAGGGGCTGGACGGGCCACTTAACTCAGAAGCTCCAACTGCCCTCTAGTCGGCCTTGGTTCTAAGTTCTTTCCTGACATGGGAACACACGGCCGCATAGGCCTCTTGGCCTTCAGAGCGTTTCTACGTGTTGGGAGCAGCAGGGCCTTAGCCTGCACATTACTTAGAGCTTGCAACTTGGCGTAGAGTCCGCCTTTGTGCTAAGTGCTTTCCTGGGCTGCATTGGCGAGCACTTCACTCAGAGTCTCCAACCTGCCTTAGAGTCCGCCTTACTTCTAACCCCTTTCCTCAACTTGGGAGAACACTGCCCTCTAGTAGTGTTCGTCTTCGCTGCGTTGGTAAGGTTTGGGAAGCCTAAGGGCCTTCCCTGGAACTCAACTCGGTGTAGCCAACAGGCTTCTCGTCCGCCCCGGTTCTAAGGTCTTTCCTCCCCTGGGATCTCACCGCCCCCCCAGGAGACGTCACCTTAGGAGCGATGATACGTTTTGGAAGCAAAAGGGACCTGGGGTGCCCTGCCCTGGGAGTGTCCAACTCGCCTCCAGTGCGGCCTTGTTCTAACTTCATTCCACAGCAGGGAACACGCTGCCCCATAGGAAACTTCACTTCAGGTCGAGTTTTCGTGGCGGAAGCATAAGGGTCTGGGCCTGCACTTAACGCGCAGTGTGCAACTTGCCTCGCGGGCGCCCCAGGTTCCAACTCCTTTGCACAGCCGGGAGCCAACTGCCCTTTGGGAATCCTCCCCTGAGGGTCGCATTCACGTTTTGGAAGCCGCAGCGTCTTTGCGTGCCCTTCACTCAGAGTATCCAACAAGCTTCTAGTCCGCCCTTCTTCTCAAGTCTTCCCTTCACTTGGGAACACACTGCCACTGAGGAGACTTCACCTGAAGCGCGGCTACACGTTTTGCAGCCCAAGGGGCTGGACGGGCAACTGAACTCAGAAGCTCCAACTGCCCTCTAGTCGGCCTTGGTTCTAAGTTCTTTCCTGACATGGGAACACACGGCCGCATAGGCCTCTTGGCCTTCAGAGCGTTTCTACGTGTTGGGAGCAGCAGGGCCTTAGCCTGCCCTTTACTTAGAGCTTGCAACTTGGCGTAGAGTCCGCCTTTGTGCTAAGTGCTTTCCTGGGCTGCATTGGCGAGCACTTCACTCAGAGTCTCCAACCTGCCTTAGAGTCCGCCTTTGTTCTAACCCCTTTCCTCAACTTGGGAGAACACTGCCCTCTAGTAGTGTTCGTCTTCGCTGCGTTGGTTAGGTTTGGGAAGCCTAAGGGCCTTCCCTGGAACTCAACGCGGTGTAGCCAACAGGCTTCTCGTCCGCCCCGGTTCTAAGGTCTTTCCTCCCCTGGGATCTCACGGCCCCCCCAGGAGACGTCACCTTAGGAGCGATGATACGTTTTGGAAGCAAAAGGGACCTGGGGTGCCCTGCCCTGGGAGTGTCCAACTCGCCTCCAGTGCGGCCTTGTTCTAACTTCTTTCCACAGCAGGGAACACGCTGCCCCATAGGAAACTTCACTTCAGGTCGAGTTTACGTGGCGGAAGCATAAGGGTCTGGGCCTGCACTTAACGCGCAGTGTGCAACTTGCCTCGCGGGCGCCCCAGGTTCCAACTCCTTTGCACAGCCGGGAGCCAACTGCCCTTTGGGAATCCTCCCCTGAGGGTCGCGTTCACGTTTTGGAAGCCGCAGCGTCTTTGCGTGCCCTTAACTCAGAGTATCCAACAAGCTTCTAGTCCGCCCTTCTTCTCAAGTCTTCCCTTCACTTGGGAACACACTGCCACTGAGGAGACTTCACCTGAAGCGCGGCTACACGTTTTGCAGCCCAAGGGGCTGGACGGGCAACTGAACTCAGAAGCTCCAACGGCCCTCTAGTCGGCCTTGGTTCTAAGTTCTTTCCTGACATGGGAACACACGGCCGCATAGGCCTCTTGGCCTTCAGAGCGTTTCTACGTGTTGGAAGCAGCAGGGCCTTAGCCTGCCCTTTACTTAGAGCTTGCAACTTGGCGTAGAGTCCGCCTTTGTGCTAAGTGCTTTCCTGGGCTGCATTGGCGAGCACTTCACTCAGAGTCTCCAACCTGCCTTAGAGTCCGCCTTGGTTCTAACCCCTTTCCTCAACTTGGGAGAACGCTGCCCTCTAGTAGTGTTCGTCTTCGCTGCGTTGGTAAGGTTTGGGAAGCCTAAGGGCCTTCCCTGGAACTAAACTCGGTGTAGCCAACAGGCTTCTCGTCCGCCCCGGTTCTAAGGTCTTTCCTCCCCTGGGATCTCACGGCCCCCCCAGGAGACGTCACCTTAGGAGCGATGATACGTTTTGGAAGCAAAAGGGCCTGGGGTGCCCTGCCCTGGGAGTGTCCAACTCGCCTCCAGTGCGGCCTTGTTCTAACTTCTTTCCACAGCAGGGAACACGCTGCCCCATAGGAAACTTCACTTCAGGTCGAGTTTACGTGGCGGAAGCATAAAGGTCTGGGCCTGCACTTAACGCGCAGTGTGCAACTTGCCTCGCGGGCGCCCCAGGTTCCAAGTCCTTTGCACAGCCGGGAGCCAACTGCCCTTTGGGAATCCTCCCCTGAGGGTCGCGTTCACGTTTTGGAAGCCGCAGCGTCTTTGCATGCCCTTAACTCAGAGTATCCATCAAGCTTCTAGTCCGCCCTTCTTCTCAAGTCTTCCCTTCACTTGGGAACACACTGCCACTGAGGAGACTTCACCTGAAGCGCGGCTACACGTTTTGCAGCCCAAGGGGCTGGACGGGCAACTGAACTCAGAAGCTCCAACTGCCCTCTAGTCGGCCTTGGTTCTAAGTTCTTTCCTGACATGGGAACACACGGCCGCATAGGCCTCTTGGCCTTCAGAGCGTTTCTACGTGTTGGAAGCAGCAGGGCCTTAGCCTGCCCTTTACTTAGAGCTTGCAACTTGGCGTAGAGTCCGCCTTTGTGCTAAGTGCTTTCCTGGGCTGCATTGGCGAGCACTTCACTCAGAGTCTCCAACCTGCCTTAGAGTCCGCCTTGGTTCTAACCCCTTTCCTCAACTTGGGAGAACGCTGCCCTCTAGTAGTGTTCGTCTTCGCTGCGTTGGTAAGGTTTGGGAAGCCTAAGGGCCTTCCCTGGAACTAAACTCGGTGTAGCCAACAGGCTTCTCGTCCGCCCCGGTTCTAAGGTCTTTCCTCCCCTGGGATCTCACGGCCCCCCCAGGAGACGTCACCTTAGGAGCGATGATACGTTTTGGAAGCAAAAGGGCCTGGGGTGCCCTGCCCTGGGAGTGTCCAACTCGCCTCCAGTGCGGCCTTGTTCTAACTTCTTTCCACAGCAGGGAACACGCTGCCCCATAGGAAACTTCACTTCAGGTCGAGTTTACGTGGCGGAAGCATAAAGGTCTGGGCCTGCACTTAACGCGCAGTGTGCAACTTGCCTCGCGGGCGCCCCAGGTTCCAAGTCCTTTGCACAGCCGGGAGCCAACTGCCCTTTGGGAATCCTCCCCTGAGGGTCGCGTTCACGTTTTGGAAGCCGCAGCGTCTTTGCATGCCCTTAACTCAGAGTATCCATCAAGCTTCTAGTCCGCCCTTCTTCTCAAGTCTTCCCTTCACTTGGGAACACACTGCCACTGAGGAGACTTCACCTGAAGCGCGGCTACACGTTTTGCAGCCCAAGGGGCTGGACGGGCAACTGAACTCAGAAGCTCCAACTGCCCTCTAGTCGGCCTTGGTTCTAAGTTCTTTCCTGACATGGGAACACACGGCCGCATAGGCCTCTTGGCCTTCAGAGCGTTTCTACGTGTTGGAAGCAGCAGGGCCTTAGCCTGCCCTTTACTTAGAGCTTGCAACTTGGCGTAGAGTCCGCCTTTGTGCTAAGTGCTTTCCTGGGCTGCATTGGCGAGCACTTCACTCAGAGTCTCCAACCTGCCTTAGAGTCCGCCTTGGTTCTAACCCCTTTCCTCAACTTGGGAGAACGCTGCCCTCTAGTAGTGTTCGTCTTCGCTGCGTTGGTAAGGTTTGGGAAGCCTAAGGGCCTTCCCTGGAACTCAACTCGGTGTAGCCAACAGGCTTCTCGTCCGCCCCGGTACTAAGGTCTTTCCTCCCCTGGGATCTCACGGCCCCCCCAGGAGACGTCACCTTAGGAGCGATGATACGTTTTGGAAGCAAAAGGGACCTGGGGTGCCCTGCCCTGGGAGTGTCCAACTCGCCTCCAGTGCGGCCTTGTTCTAACTTCTTTCCACAGCAGGGAACACGCTGCCCCATAGGAAACTTCACTTCAGGTCGAGTTTACGTGGCGGAAGCATAAGGATCTGGGCTTGCACTTAACGCGCAGTGTGCAACTTGCCTCGCGGGCACCCCAGGTTCCAACTCCTTTGCACAGCCGGGAGCCAACTGCCCTTTGGGAATCCTCCCCTGAGGGTCGCATTCACGTTTTGGAAGCCGCAGCGTCTTTGCGTGCCCTTAACTCAGAGTATGCAACAAGCTTCTAGTCCGCCCTTCTTCTCAAGTCTTCCCTTCACTTGGGAACACCCTGCCACTGAGGAGACTTCACCTGAAGCGCGGCTACACGTTTTGCAGCCCAAGGGGCTGGACGGGCAACTGAACTCAGAAGCTCCAACTGCCCTCTAGTCGGCCTTGGTTCTAAGTTCTTTCCTGACATGGGAACACACGGCCGCATAGGCCTCTTGGCCTTCAGAGCGTTTCTACGTGTTGGGAACAGCAGGGCCTTAGCCTGCACATTACTTAGAGCTTGCAACTTGGCGTAGAGTCCGCCTTTGTGCTAAGTGCTTTCCTGGGCTGCATTGGCGAGCACTTCACTCAGAGTCTCCAACCTGCCTTAGAGTCCGCCTTTGTTCTAACACCTTTCCTCAACTTGGGAGAACACTGCCCTCTAGTAGTGTTCGTCTTCGCTGCGTTGGTAAGGTTTGGGAAGCCTAAGGGCCTTCCCTGGAACTCAACGCGGTGTAGCCAACAGGCTTCTCGTCCGCCCCGGTTCTAAGGTCTTTCCTCCCCTGGGATCTCACGGCCCCCACAGGAGACGTCACCTTAGGAGCGATGATACGTTTTGGAAGCAAAAGGGACCTGGGGTGCCCTGCCCTGGGAGTGTCCAACTCGCCTCCAGTGCGGCCTTGTTCTAACTTCTTTCCACAGCAGGGAACACGCTGCCCCATAGGAAACTTCACTTCAGGTCGAGTTTACGTGGCGGAAGCATAAGGGTCTGGGCCTGCACTTAACGCGCAGTGTGCAACTTGCCTCGCGGGCGGCCCAGGTTCCAACTCCTTTGCACAGCCGGGAGCCAACTGCCCTTTGGGAATCCTCCCCTGAGGGTCGCGTTCACGTTTTGGAAGCCGCAGCGTCTTTGCGTGCCCTTAACTCAGAGTATCCAACAAGCTTCTAGTCCGCCCTTCTTCTCAAGTCTTCCCTTCACTTGGGAACACACTGCCACTGAGGAGACTTCACCTGAAGCGCGGCTACACGTTTTGCAGCCCAAGGGGCTGGACGGGCAACTGAACTCAGAAGCTCCAACTGCCCTCTAGTCGGCCTTGGTTCTAAGTTCTTTCCTGACATGGGAACACACGGCCGCATAGGCCTCTTGGCCTTCAGAGCGTTTCTACGTGTTGGAAGCAGCAGGGCCTTAGCCTGCCCTTTACTTAGAGCTTGCAACTTGGCGTAGAGTCCGCCTTTGTGCTAAGTGCTTTCCTGGGCTGCATTGGCGAGCACTTCACTCAGAGTCTCCAACCTGCCTTAGAGTCCGCCTTGGTTCTAACCCCTTTCCTCAACTTGGGAGAACGCTGCCCTCTAGTAGTGTCCGTCTTCGCTGCGTTGGTAAGGTTTGGGAAGCCTAAGGGCCTTCCCTGGAACTCAACTCGGTGTAGCCAACAGGCTTCTCGTCCGCCCCGGTTCTAAGGTCTTTCCTCCCCTGGGATCTCACGGCCCCCCCAGGAGACGTCACCTTAGGAGCGATGATACGTTTTGGAAGCAAAAGGGACCTGGGGTGCCCTGCCCTGGGAGTGTCCAACTCGCCTCCAGTGCGGCCTTGTTCTAACTTCTTTCCACAGCAGGGAACACGCTGCCCCATAGGAAACTTCACTTCAGGTCGAGTTTACGTGGCGGAAGCATAAGGGTCTGGGCCTGCACTTAACGCGCAGTGTGCAACTTGCCTCGCGGGCGCCCCAGGTTCCAAGTCATTTGCACAGCCGGGAGCCAACTGCCCTTTGGGAATCCTCCCCTGAGGGTCGCGTTCACGTTTTGGAAGCCGCAGCGTCTTTGCGTGCCCTTAACTCAGAGTATCCAACAAGCTTCTAGTCCGCCCTTCTTCTCAAGTCTTCCCTTCACTTGGGAACACACTGCCACTGAGGAGACTTCACCTGAAGCGCGGCTACACGTTTTGCAGCCCAAGGGGCTGGACGGGCAACTGAACTCAGAAGCTCCAACTGCCCTCTAGTCGGCCTTGGTTCTAAGTTCTTTCCTGACATGGGAACACACGGCCGCATAGGCCTCTTGGCCTTCAGAGCGTTTCTACGTGTTGGAAGCAGCAGGGCCTTAGCCTGCCCTTTACTTAGAGCTTGCAACTTGGCGTAGAGTCCGCCTTTGTGCTAAGTGCTTTCCTGGGCTGCATTGGCGAGCACTTCACTCAGAGTCTCCAACCTGCCTTAGAGTCCGCCTTGGTTCTAACCCCTTTCCTCAACTTGGGAGAACGCTGCCCTCTAGTAGTGTTCGTATTCGCTGCGTTGGTAAGGTTTGGGAAGCCTAAGGGCCTTCCCTGGAACTCAACTCGGTGTAGCCAACAGGCTTCTCGTCCGCCCCTGTTCTAAGGTCTTTCCTCCCCTGGGATCTCACGGCCCCACCAGGAGACGTCACCTTAGGAGCGATGATACGTTTTGGAAGCAAAAGGGACCTGGGGTGCCCTGCCCTGGGAGTGTCCAACTCACCTACAGTGCGGCCTTGTTCTAACTTCTTTCCACAGCAGGGAACACGCTGCCCCATAGGAAACTTCACTTCAGGTCGAGTTTACGTGGCGGAAGCATAAGGGTCTGGGCCTGCACTTAACGCGCAGTGTGCAACTTGCCTCGCGGGCGCCCCAGGTTCCAACTCCTTTGCACAGCCGGGAGCCAACTGCCCTTTGGGAATCCTCCCCTGAGGGTCGCGTTCACGTTTTGGAAGCCACAGCGTCTTTGCGTGCCCTTCACTCAGAGTATCCAACAAGCTTCTAGTCCGCCCTTCTTCTCAAGTCTTCCCTTCACTTGGGAACACACTGCCACTGAGGAGACTTCACCTGAAGCGCGGCTACACGTTTTGCAGCCCAAGGGGCTGGACGGGCAACTGAACTCAGAAGCTCCAACTGCCCTCTAGTCGGCCTTGGTTCTAAGTTCTTTCCTGACATGGGAACACACGGCCGCATAGGCCTCTTGGCCTTCAGAGCGTTTCTACGTGTTGGAAGCAGCAGGGCCTTAGCCTGCCCTTTACTTAGAGCTTGCAACTTGGCGTAGAGTCCGCCTTTGTGCTAAGTGCTTTCCTGGGCTGCATTGGCGAGCACTTCACTCAGAGTCTCCAACCTGCCTTAGAGTCCGCCTTGGTTCTAACCCCTTTCCTCAACTTGGGAGAACGCTGCCCTCTAGTAGTGTTCGTCTTCGCTGCGTTGGTAAGGTTTGGGAAGCCTAAGGGCCTTCCCTGGAACTCAACTCGGTGTAGCCAACAGGCTTCTCGTCCGCCCCGGTTCTAAGGTCTTTCCTCCCCTGGGATCTCACGGCCCCCCCAGGAGACGTCACCTTAGGAGCGATGATACGTTTTGGAAGCAAATGGGACCTGGGGTGCCCTGCCCTGGGAGTGTCCAACTCGCCTCCAGTGCGGCCTTGTTCTAACTTCTTTCCACAGCAGGGAACACGCTGCCCCATAGGAAACTTCACTTCAGGTCGAGTTTACGTGGCGGAAGCATAAGGGTCTGGGCCTGCACTTAACGCGCAGTGTGCAACTTGCCTCGCGGGCGCCCCAGGTTCCAACTCCTTTGCACAGCCGGGAGCCAACTGCCCTTTGTGAATCCTCCCCTGAGGGTCGCGTTCACGTTTTGGAAGCCGCAGCGTCTTTGCGTGCCCTTCACTCAGAGTATCCAACAAGCTTCTAGTCCGCCCTTCTTCTCAAGTCTTCCCTTCACTTGGGAACACACTGCCACTGAGGAGACTTCACCTGAATCGCGGCTACACGTTTTGCAGCCCAAGGGGCTGGACGGGCAACTGAACTCAGAAGCTCCAACTGCCCTCTAGTCGGCCTTGGTTCTAAGTTCTTTCCTGACATGGGAACACACGGCCGCATAGGCCTCTTGGCCTTCAGAGCGTTTCTACGTGTTGGAAGCAGCAGGGCCTTAGCCTGCCCTTTACTTAGAGCTTGCAACTTGGCGTAGAGTCCGCCTTTGTGCTAAGTGCTTTCCTGGGCTGCATTGGCGAGCACTTCACTCAGAGTCTCCAACCTGCCTTAGAGTCCGCCTTGGTTCTAACCCCTTTCCTCAACTTGGGAGAACGCTGCCCTCTAGTAGTGTTCGTCTTCGCTGCGTTGGTAAGGTTTGGGAAGCCTAAGGGCCTTCCCTGGAACTCAACTCGGTGTAGCCAACAGGCTTCTCGTCCGCCCCGGTTCTAAGGTCTTTCCTCCCCTGGGATCTCACGGCCCCCCCAGGAGACGTCACCTTAGGAGCGATGATACGTTTTGGAAGCAAAAGGGACCTGGGGTGCCCTGCCCTGGGAGTGTCCAACACGCCTCCAGTGCGGCCTTGTTCTAACTCCTTTCCACAGCAGGGAACACGCTGCCCCATAGGAAACTTCACTTCAGGTCGAGTTTACGTGGCGGAAGCATAAGGGTCTGGGCCTGCACTTAACGCGCAGTGTGCAACTTGCCTCGCGGGCGCCCCAGGTTCCAACTCCTTTGCACAGCCGGGAGCCAACTGCCCTTTGGGAATCCTCCCCTGAGGGTCGCGTTCACGTTTTGGAAGCCGCAGCGTCTTTGCGTGCCCTTAACTCAGAGTATTCAACAAGCTTCTAGTCCGCCCTTCTTCTCAAGTCTTCCCTTCACTTGGGAACACACTGCCACTGAGGAGACTTCACCTGAAGCGCGGCTACACGTTTTGCAGCCCAAGGGGCTGGACGGGCAACTGAACTCAGAAGCTCCAACTGCCCTCTAGTCGGCCTTGGTTCTAAGTTCTTTCCTGACATGGGAACACACGGCCGCAGAGGCCTCTTGGCCTTCAGAGCTTTTCTACGTGTTGGAAGCAGCAGGGCCTTAGCCTGCCCTTTACTTAGAGCTTGCAACTTGGCGTAGAGTCCGCCTTTGTGCTAAGTGCTTTCCTGGGCTGCATTGGCGAGCACTTCACTCAGAGTCTCCAACCTGCCTTAGAGTCCGCCTTGGTTCTAACCCCTTTCCTCAACTTGGGAGAACGCTGCCCTCTAGTAGTGTTCGTCTTCGCTGCGTTGGTAAGGTTTGGGAAGCCTAAGGCCTTCCCTGGAACTCAACTCGGTGTAGCCAACAGGCTTCTCGTCCGCCCCGGTTCCAAGGTCTTTCCTCCCCTGGGATCTCACGGCCCCCCCAGGAGACGTCACCTTAGGAGCGATGATACGTTTTGGAAGCAAAAGGGACCTGGGGTGCCCTGCCCTGGGAGTGTCCAACTCGCCTCCAGTGCGGCCTTGTTCTAACTTCTTTCCACAGCAGGGAACACGCTGCCCCATAGGAAACTTCACTTCAGGTCGAGTTTACGTGGCGGAAGCATAAGGGTCTGGGCCTGCACTTAACGCGCAGTGTGCAACTTGCCTCGCGGGCGCCCCAGGTTCCAAGTCCTTTGCACAGCCGGGAGCCAACTGCCCTTTGGGAATCCTCCCCTGAGGGTCGCGTTCACGTTTTGGAAGCCGCAGCGTCTTTGCGTGCCCTTAACTCAGAGTATCCAACAAGCTTCTAGTCCGCCCTTCTTCTCAAGTCTTCCCTTCACTTGGGAACACACTGCCACTGAGGAGACTTCACCTGAAGCGCGGCTACACGTTTTGCAGCCCAAGGGGCTGGACGGGCAACTGAACTCAGAAGCTCCAACTGCCCTCTAGTCGGCCTTGGTTCTAAGTTCTTTCCTGACATGGGAACACACGGCCGCATAGGCCTCTTGGCCTTCAGAGCGTTTCTACGTGTTGGAAGCAGCAGGGCCTTAGCCTGCCCTTTACTTAGAGCTTGCAACTTGGCGTAGAGTCCGCCTTTGTGCTATGTGCTTTCCTGGGCTGCATTGGCGAGCACTTCACTCAGAGTCTCCAACCTGCCTTAGAGTCCGCCTTGGTTCTAACCCCTTTCCTCAACTTGGGAGAACGCTGCCCTCTAGTAGTGTTCGTCTTCGCTGCGTTGGTAAGGTTTGGGAAGCCTAAGGGCCTTCCCTGGAACTCAACTCGGTGTAGCCAACAGGCTCCTTGTCCGCCCCGGTTCTAAGGTCTTTCCTCCCCTGGGATCTCACGGCTCCCCCAGGAGACGTCACCTTAGGAGCGATGATACGTTTTGGAAGCAAAAGGGACGTGGGGTGCCCTGCCCTGGGAGTGTCCAACTCGCCTCCAGTGCGGCCTTGTTCTAACTTCTTTCCACAGCAGGGAACACGCTGCCCCATAGGAAACTTCACTTCAGGTCGAGTTTACGTGGCGGAAGCATAAGGGTCTGGGCCTGCACTTAACGCGCAGTGTGCAACTTGCCTCGCGGGCGCCCCAGGTTCCAACTCCTTTGCACAGCCGGGAGCCAACTGCCCTTTGGGAATCCTCCCCTGAAAGTCGCGTTCACGTTTTGGAAGCCGCAGCGTCTTTGCGTGCCCTTAACTCAGAGTATCCAACAAGCTTCTAGTCCGCCCTTCTTCTCAAGTCTTCCCTTCACTTGGGAACACACTGCCACTGAGGAGACTTCACCTGAAGCGCGGCTACACGTTTTGCAGCCCAAGGGGCTGGACGGGCAACTGAACTCAGAAGCTCCAACTGCCCTCTAGTCGGCCTTGGTTCTAAGTTCTTTCCTGACATGGGAACACACGGCCGCATAGGCCTCTTGGCCTTCAGAGCGTTTCTACGTGTTGGAAGCAGCAGGGCCTTAGCCTGCCCTTTACTTAGAGCTTGCAACTTGGCGTAGAGTCCGCCTTTGTGCTAAGTGCTTTCCTGGGCTGCATTGGCGAGCACTTCACTCAGAGTCTCCAACCTGCCTTAGAGTCCGCCTTGGTTCTAACCCCTTTCCTCAACTTGGGAGAACGCTGCCCTCAAGTAGTGTTCGTCTTCGCTGCGTTGCTAAGGTTTGGGAAGCCTAAGGGCCTTCCCTGGAACTCAACTCGGTGTAGCCAACAGGCTTCTCGTCCGCCCCGGTTCTAAGGTCTTTCCTCCCCTGGGATCTCACGGCCCCACCAGGAGACGTCACCTTACGAGCGATGATACGTTTTGGAAGCAAAAGGGACCTGGGGTGCCCTGCCCTGGGAGTGTCCAACTCGCCTCCAGTGCGGCCTTGTTCTAACTTCTTTCCACAGCAGGGAACACGCTGCCCCATAGGAAACTTCACTTCAGGTCGAGTTTACGTGGCGGAAGCATAAGGGTCTGGGCCTGCACTTAACGCGCAGTGTGCAACTTGCCTCGCGGGCGCCCCAGGTTCCAACTCCTTTGCACAGCCGGGAGCCAACTGCCCTTTGGGAATCCTCCCCTGAGGGTCGTGTTCACGTTTTGGAAGCCGCAGCGTCTTTGCGTGCCCTTAACTCAGAGTATCCAACAAGCTTCTAGTCCGCCCTTCTTCTCAAGTCTTCCCTTCACTTGGGAACACACTGCCACTGAGGAGACTTCACCTGAAGCGCGGCTACACGTTTTGCAGCCCAAGGGGCTGGACGGGCAACTGAACTCAGAAGCTCCAACTGCCCTCTAGTCGGCCTTGGTTCTAAGTTCTTTCCTGACATGGGAACACACGGCCGCATAGGCCTCTTGGCCTTCAGAGCGTTTCTACGTGTTGGAAGCAGCAGGGCCTTAGCCTGCCCTTTACTTAGAGCTTGCAACTTGGCGTAGAGTCCGCCTTTGTGCTAAGTGCTTTCCTGGGCTGCATTGGCGAGCACTTCACTCAGAGTCTCCAACCTGCCTTAGAGTCCGCCTTGGTTCTAACCCCTTTCCTCAACTTGGGAGAACGCTGCCCTCAAGTAGTGTTCGTCTTCGCTGCGTTGCTAAGGTTTGGGAAGCCTAAGGGCCTTCCCTGGAACTCAACTCGGTGTAGCCAACAGGCTTCTCGTCCGCCCCGGTTCTAAGGTCTTTCCTCCCCTGGGATCTCACGGCCCCCCTAGGAGACGTCACCTTAGGAGCGATGATACGTTTTGGAAGCAAAAGGGACCTGGGGTGCCCTGCCCTGGGAGTGTCCAACTGGCCTCCAGTGCGGCCTTGTTCTAACTTCTTTCCACAGCAGGGAACACGCTGCCCCATAGGAAACTTCACTTCAGGTCGAGTTTACATGGCGGAAGCATAAGGGTCTGGGCCTGCACTTAACGCGCAGTGTGCAACTTGCCTCGCGGGCGCCCCAGGTTCCAAGTCCTTTGCACAGCCGGGAGCCAACTGCCCTTTGGGAATCCTCCCCTGAGGGTCGCGTTCACGTTTTGGAAGCCGCAGCGTCTTTGCGTGCCCTTAACTCAGAGTATCCAACAAGCTTCTAGTCCGCCCTTCTTCTCAAGTCTTCCCTTCACTTGGGAACACACTGCCACTGAGGAGACTTCACCTGAAGCTCGGCTACACGTTTTGCAGCCCAAGGGGCTGGACGGGCAACTGAACTCAGAAGCTCCAACTGCCCTCTAGTCGGCCTTGGTTCTAAGTTCTTTCCTGACATGGGAACACACGGCCGCATAGGCCTCTTGGCCTTCAGAGCGTTTCTACGTGTTGGAAGCAGCAGGGCCTTAGCCTGCCCTTTACTTAGAGCTTGCAACTTGGCGTAGAGTCCGCCTTTGTGCTAAGTGCTTTCCTGGGCTGCATTGGCGAGCACTTCACTCAGAGTCTCCCACCTGCCTTAGAGTCCGCCTTGGTTCTAACCCCTTTCCTCAACTTGGGAGAACGCTGCCCTCTAGTAGTGTCCGTCTTCGCTGCGTTGCTAAGGTTTGGGAAGCCTAAGGGCCTTCCCTGGAACTCAACTCGGTGTAGCCAACAGGCTTCTCGTCCTGCCCGGTTCTAAGGTCTTTCCTCCCTTGGGATCTCACGGCCCCCCCAGGAGACGTCACCTTAGGAGCGATGATACGTTTTGGAAGCAAAAGGGACCTGGGGTGCCCTGCCCTGGGAGTGTCCAACTGGCCTCCAGTGCGGCCTTGTTCTAACTTCTTTCCACAGCAGGGAACACGCTGCCCCATAGGAAACTTCACTTCAGGTCGAGTTTACGTGGCGGAAGCATAAGGGTCTGGGCCTGCACTTAACGCGCAGTGTGCAACTTGCCTCGCGGGCGCCCCAGGTTCCAACTCCTTTGCACAGCCGGGAGCCAACTGCCCTTTGGGAATCCTCCCCTGAGGGTCGCGTTCCCGTTTTGGAAGCCGCAGCGTCTTTGCGTGCCCTTAACTCAGAGTATCCAACAAGCTTCTAGTCCGCCCTTCTTCTCAAGTCTTCCCTTCACTTGGGAACACCCTGCCGCTGAGGAGACTTCACCTGAAGCGCGGCTACACGTTTTGCAGCCCAAGGGGCTGGACGGGCAACTGAACTCAGAAGCTCCAACTGCCCTCTAGTCGGCCTTGGTTCTAAGTTCTTTCCTGACATGGGAACACACGGCCGCATAGGCCTCTTGGCCTTCAGAGCGTTTCTACGTGTTGGAAGCAGCAGGGCCTTAGCCTGCCCTTTACTTAGAGCTTGCAACTTGGCGTAGAGTCCGCCTTTGTGCTAAGTGCTTTCCTGGGCTGCATTGGCGAGCACTTCACTCAGAGTCTCCAACCTGCCTTAGAGTCCGCCTTGGTTCTAACCCCTTTCCTCAACTTGGGAGAACGCTGCCCTCTAGTAGTGTTCGTCTTCGCTGCGTTGCTAAGGTTTGGGAAGCCTAAGGGCCTTCCCTGGAACTCAACTCGGTGTAGCCAAAAGGCTTCTCGTCCGCCCCGGTTCTAAGGTCTTTCCTCCCATGGGATCTCACGGCCCCCCCAGGAGACGTCACCTTAGGAGCGATGATACGTTTTGGAAGCAAAAGGGACCTGGGGTGCCCTGCCCTGGGAGTGTCCAACTGGCCTCCAGTGCGGCCTTGTTCTAACTTCTTTCCACAGCAGGGAACACGCTGCCCCATAGGAAACTTCACTTCAGGTCGAGTTTACGTGGCGGAAGCATAAGGGTCTGGGCCTGCACTTAACGCGCAGTGTGCAACTTGCCTCGCGGGCGCCCCAGGTTCCAAGTCCTTTGCACAGCCGGGAGCCAACTGCCCTTTGGGAATCCTCCGCTGAGGGTCGCGTTCACGTTTTGGAAGCCGCAGCGTCTTTGCGTGCCCTTAACTCAGAGTATCCAACAAGCTTCTAGTCCGCCCTTCTTCTCAAGTCTTCCCTTCACTTGGGAACACACTGCCACTGAGGAGACTTCACCTGAAGCGCGGCTTCACGTTTTGCAGCCCAAGGGGCTGGACGGGCAACTGAACTCAGAAGCTCCAACTGCCCTCTAGTCGGCCTTTGTTCTAAGTTCTTTCCTGACATGGGAACACACGGCCGCATAGGCCTCTTGGCCTTCAGAGCGTTTCTACGTGTTGGGAGCAGCAGGGCCTTACCCTGCACATTACTTAGAGCTTGCAACTTGGCGTAGAGTCCGCCTTTGTGCTAAGTGCTTTCCTGGGCTGCATTGGCGAGCACTTCACTCAGAGTCTCCAACTTGCCTTAGAGTCCGCCTTTGTTCTAACCCCTTTCCTCAACTTGGGAGAACACTGCCCTCTAGTAGTGTTCGTCTTCGCTGCGTTGGTAAGGTTTGGGAAGCCTAAGGGCCTTCCCTGGAACTCAACGCGGTGTAGCCAACAGGCTTCTCGTCCGCCCCGGTTCTAAGGTCTTTCCTCCCCTGGGATCTCACGGCCCCCCCAGGAGACGTCACCTTAGGAGCGATGATACGTTTTGGAAGCAAAAGGGACCTGGGGTGCCCTGCCCTGGGAGTGTCCAACTCGCCTCCAGTGCGGCCTTGTTCTAACTTCTTTCCACAGCAGGGAACACGCTGCCCCATAGGAAACTTCACTTCAGGTCGAGTTTACGTGGCGGAAGCATAAGGGTCTGGGCCTGCACTTAACGCGCAGTGTGCAACTTGCCTCGCGGGCGCCCCAGGTTCCAAGTCCTTTGCACAGCCGGGAGCCAACTGCCCTTTGGGAATCCTCCCCTGAGGGTCGCGTTCACGTTTTGGAAGCCGCAGCGTCTTTGCGTGCCCTTCACTCAGAGTATCCAACAAGCTTCTAGTCCGCCCTTCTTCTCAAGTCTTCCCTTCACTTGGGAACACACTGCCACTGAGGAGACTTCACCTGAAGCGCGGCTACACGTTTTGCAGCCCAAGGGGCTGGACGGGCAACTGAACTCAGAAGCTCCAACTGCCCTCTAGTCGGCCTTGGTTCTAAGTTCTTTCCTGACATGGGAACACACGGCCGCATAGGCCTCTTGGCCTTCAGAGCGTTTCTACGTGTTGGAAGCAGCAGGGCCTTAGCCTGCCCTTTACTTAGAGCTTGCAACTTGGCGTAGAGTCCGCCTTTGTGCTAAGTGCTTTCCTGGGCTGCATTGGCGAGCACTTCACTCAGAGTCTCCAACCTGCCTTAGAGTCCGCCTTGGTTCTAACCCCTTTCCTCAACTTGGGAGAACGCTGCCCTCTAGTAGTGTTCGTCTTCGCTGCGTTGGTAAGGTTTGGGAAGCCTAAGGGCCTTCCCTGGAACTCAACTCGGTGTAGCCAACAGGCTTCTCGTCCGCCCCGGTTCTAAGGTCTTTCCTCCCCTGGGATCTCACGGCCCCCCCAGGAGACGTCACCTTAGGAGCGATGATACGTTTTGGAAGCAAAAGGGACCTGGGGTGCCCTGCCCTGGGAGTGTCCAACTCGCCTCCAGTGCGGCCTTGTTCTAACTTCTTTCCACAGCAGGGAACACGCTGCCCCATAGGAAACTTCACTTCAGGTCGAGTTTACGTGGCAGAAGCATAAGGGTCTGGGCCTGCACTTAACGCGCAGTGTGCAACTTGCCTCGCGGGCGCCCCAGGTTCCAACTCCTTTGCACAGCCGGGAGCCAACTGCCCTTTGGGAATCCTCCCCTGAGGGTCGCGTTCACGTTTTTGAAGCCGCAGCGTCTTTGCATGCCCTTAACTCAGAGTATCCAACAAGCTTCTAGTCCGCCCTTCTTCTAAGTCTTCCCTTCACTTGGGAACACACTGCCACTGAGGAGACTTCACCTGAAGCGCGGCTACACGTTTTGCAGCCCAAGGGGCTGGACGGACAACTGAACTCAGAAGCTCCAACTGCCCTCTAGACGGCCTTGGTTCTAAGTTCTTTCCTGACATGGGAACACACGGCCGCATAGGCCTCTTGGCCTTCAGAGCGTTTCTACGTGTTGGAAGCAGCAGGGCCTTAGCCTGCCCTTTACTTAGAGCTTGCAACTTGGCGTAGAGTCCGCCTTTGTGCTAAGTGCTTTCCTGGTCTGCATTGGCGAGCACTTCACTCAGAGTCTCCAACCTGCCTTAGAGTCCGCCTTGGTTCTAACCCCTTTCCTCAACTTGGGAGAACGCTGCCCTCTAGTAGTGTTCGTCTTCGCTGCATTGCTAAGGTTTTGGAAGCCTAAGGGCCTTCCCTGGAACTCAACTCGGTGTAGCCAACAGGCTTCTCGTCCGCCCCGGTTCTAAGGTCTTTCCTCCCCTGGGATCTCACGGCCCCCCCAGGAGACGTCACCTTAGGAGCGATGATACGTTTTGGAAGCAAAAGGGACCTGGGGTGCCCTGCCCTGGGAGTGTCCAACTCGCCTCCAGTGCGGCCTTGTTCTAACTTCTTTCCACAGCAGGGAACACGCTGCCCCATAGGAAACTTCACTTCAGGTCGAGTTTACGTGGCGGAAGCATAAGGGTCTGGGCCTGCACTTAACGCGCAGTGTGCAACTTGCCTCGCGGGCGCCCCAGGTTCCAAGTCCTTTGCACAGCCGGGAGCCAACTGCCCTTTGGGAATCCTCCCCTGAGGGTCGCGTTCACGTTATGGAAGCCGCAGCGTCTTTGCGTGCCCTTAACTCAGAGTATTCAACAAGCTTCTAGTCCGCCCTTCTTCTCAAGTCTTCCCTTCACTTGGGAACACACTGCCACTGAGGAGACTTCACCTGAAGCGCGGCTACACGTTTTGCAGCCCAAGGGGCTGGACGGGCAACTGAACTCAGAAGCTCCAACTGCCCTCTAGTCGGCCTTGGTTCTAAGTTCTTTCCTGACATGGGAACACACGGCCGCATAGGCCTCTTGGCCTTCAGAGCGTTTCTACGTGTTGGAAGCAGCAGGGCCTTAGCCTGCCCTTTACTTAGAGCTTGCAACTTGGCGTAGAGTCCGCCTTTGTGCTAAATGCTTTCCTGGGCTGCATTGGCGAGCAATTCACTCAGAGTCTCCAACCTGCCTTAGAGTCCGCCTTGGTTCTAACCCCTTTCCTCAACTTGGGAGAACGCTGCCCTCTAGTAGTGTTCGTCTTCGCTGCGTTGGTAAGGTTTGGGAAGCCTAAGGGCCTTCCCTGGAACTCAACTCGGTGTAGCCAACAGGCTTCTCGTCCGCCCCGGTTCTAAGGTCTTTCCTCCCCTGGGATCTCACGGCCCCCCCAGGAGACGTCACCTTAGGAGCGATGATACGTTTTGGAAGCAAAAGGGACCTGGGGTGCCCTGCCCTGGGAGTGTCCAACTCGCCTCCAGTGCGGCCTTGTTTTAACTTCTTTCCACAGCAGGGAACACGCTGCCCCATAGGAAACTTCACTTCAGGTCGAGTTTACGTGGCGGAAGCATAAGGGTCTGGGCCTGCACTTAACGCGCAGTGTGCAACTTGCCTCGCGGGCGCCCCAGGTTCCAACTCCTTTGCACAGCCGGGAGCCAACTGCCCTTTGGGAATACTCCCCTGAGGGTCGCGTTCACGTTTTGGAAGCCGCAGCGTCTTTGCGTGCCCTTAACTCAGAGTATCCAACAAGCTTCTAGTCCGCCCTTCTTCTCAAGTCTTCCCTTCACTTGGGAACACACTGCCACTGAGGAGACTTCACCTGAAGCGCGGCTTCACGTTTTGCAGCCCAAGGGGCTGGACGGGCAACTGAACTCAGAAGCTCCAACTGCCCTCTAGTCGGCCTTGGTTCTAAGTTCTTTCCTGACATGGGAACACACGGCCGCATAGGCCTCTTGGCCTTCAGAGCGTTTCTACGTGTTGGAAGCAGCAGGGCCTTAGCCTGCCCTTTACTTAGAGCTTGCAACTTGGCGTAGAGTCCGCCTTTGTGCTAAGTGCTTTCCTGGGCTGCATTTTCGAGCACTTCACTCAGAGTCTCCAACATGCCTTAGAGTCCGCCTTGGTTCTAACCCCTTTCCTCAACTTGGGAGAATGCTGCCCTCTAGTAGTGTTCGTCGTCGCTGCGTTGGTAAGGTTTGGGAAGCCTAAGGGCCTTCCCTGGAACTCAACTCGGTGTAGCCAACAGGCTTCTCGTCCGCCCCGGTTCTAAGGTCTTTCCTCCCCTGGGATCTCACGGCCCCCCCAGGAGACGTCACCTTAGGAGCGATGATACGTTTTGGAAGCAAAAGGGACCTGGGGTGCCCTGCCCTGGGAGTGTCCAACTCGCCTCCAGTGCGGCCTTGTTCTAACTTCTTTCCACAGCAGGGAACACGCTGCCCCATAGGAAACTTCACTTCAGGTCGAGTTTACGTGGCGGAAGCATAAGGGTCTGGGCCTGCACTTAACGCGCAGTGTGCAACTTGCCTCGCGGGCGCCCCAGGTTCCAACTCCTTTGCACAGCCGGGAGCCAACTGCCCTTTGGGAATCCTCCCCTGAAGGTCGCGTTCACGTTGTGGAAGCCGCAGCGTCTTTGCGTGCCCTTAACTCAGAGTATCCAACAAGCTTCTAGTCCGCCCTTCTTCTCAAGTCTTCCCTTCACTTGGGAACACACGGCCACTGAGGAGACTTCACCTGAAGCGCGGCTACACGTTTTGCAGCCCAAGGGGCTGGACGGGCAACTGAACTCAGAAGCTCCAACTGCCCTCTAGTCGGCCTTGGTTCTAAGTTCTTTCCTGACATGGGAACACACGGCCGCATAGGCCTCTTGGCCTTCAGAGCGTTTCTACGTGTTGGAAGCAGCAGGGCCTTAGCCTGCCCTTTACTTAGAGCTTGCAACTTGGCGTAGAGTCCGCCTTTGTGCTAAGTGCTTTCCTGGGCTGCATTTTCGAGCACTTCACTCAGAGTCTCCAACCTGCCTTAGAGTCCGCCTTGGTTCTAACCCCTTTCCTCAACTTGGGAGAACGCTGCCCTCTAGTAGTGTTCGTCTTCGCTGCGTTGGTAAGGTGTGGGAAGCCTAAGGGCCTTCCCTGGAACTCAACTCGGTGTAGCCAACAGGCTTCTCGTCCGCCCCGGTTCTAAGGTCTTTCCTCCCCTGGGATCTCACGGCCCCCCCAGGAGACGTCACCTTAGGAGCGATGATACGTTTTGGAAGCAAAAGGGACCTGGGGTGCCCTGCCCTGGGAGTGTCCAACTCGCCTCCAGTGCGGCCTTGTTCTAACTTCTTTCCACAGCAGGGAACACGCTGCCCCATAGGAAACTTCACTTCAGGTCGAGTTTACGTGGCGGAAGCATAAGGGTCTGGGCCTGCACTTAACGCGCAGTGTGCAACTTGCCTCGCGGGCGCCCCAGTTTCCAACTCCTTTGCACAGCCGGGAGCCAACTACGCTTTGGGAATCCTCCCCTGAGGGTCGCGTTCACGTTTTGGAAGCCGCAGCGTCTTTGCGTGCCCTTAACTCAGAGTATCCAACAAGCTTCTAGTCCGCCCTTCTTCTCAAGTCTTCCCTTCACTTGGGAACACACTGCCACTGAGGAGACTTCACCTGAAGCGCGGCTACACGTTTTGCAGCCCAAGGGGCTGGACGGGCAACTGAACTCAGAAGCTCCAACTGCCCTCTAGTCGGCCTTGGTTCTAAGTTCTTTCCTGACATGGGAACACACGGCCGCATAGGCCTCTTGGCCTTCAGAGCGTTTCTACGTGTTGGAAGCAGCAGGGCCTTAGCCTGCCCTTTACTTAGAGCTTGCAACTTGGCGTAGAGTCCGCCTTTGTGCTAAGTGCTTTCCTGGGCTGCATTGACGAGCACTTCACTCAGAGTCTCCAACCTGCCTTAGAGTCCGCCTTGGTTCTAAACCCTTTCCTCAACTTGGGAGAACGCTGCCCTCTAGTAGTGTTCGTCTTCGCTGCGTTGGTAAGGTTTGGGAAGCCTAAGGGCCTTCCCTGGAACTCAACTCGGTGTAGCCAACAGGCTTCTCGTCCGCCCCGGTTCTAAGGTCTTTCCTCCCCTGGGATCTCACGGCCCCCCCAGGAGACGTCACCTTAGGAGCGATGATACGTTTTGGAAGCAAAAGGGCCTGGGGTGCCCTGCCCTGGGAGTGTCCAACTCGCCTCCAGTGCGGCCTTGTTCTAACTTCTTTCCACAGCAGGGAACACGCTGCCCCATAGGAAACTTCACTTCAGGTCGAGTTTACGTGGCGGAAGCATAAGGGTCTGGGCCTGCACTTAACGCGCAGTGTGCAACTTGCCTCGCGGGCGCCCCAGGTTCCAACTCCTTTGCACAGCCGGGAGCCAACTGCCCTTTGGGAATCCTCCCCTGAGGGTCGCGTTCACGTTTTGGAAGCCGCAGCGTCTTTGCGTGCCCTTAACTCAGAGTATCCAACAAGCTTCTAGTCCGCCCTTCTTCTCAAGTCTTCCCTTCACTTGGGAACACACTGCCACTGAGGAGACTTCACCTGAAGCGCGGCTACACGTTTTGCAGCCCAAGGGGCTGGACGGGCAACTTAACTCAGAAGCTCCAACTGCCCTCTAGTCGGCCTTGGTTCTAAGTTCTTTCCTGACATGGGAACACACGGCCGCATAGGCCTCTTGGCTTTCAGAGCGTTTCTACGTGTTGGAAGCAGCAGGGCCTTAGCCTGCCCTTTACTTAGAGCTTGCAACTTGGCGTAGAGTCCGCCTTTGTGCTAAGTGCTTTCCTGGGCTGCATTGGCGAGCACTTCACTCAGAGTCTCCAACCTGCCTTAGAGTCCGCCTTGGTTCTAACCCCTTTCCTCAACTTGGGAGAACGCTGCCCTCTAGTAGTGTTCGTCTTCGCTGCGTTCGTAAGGTTTGGGAAGCCTAAGGGCCTTCCCTGGAACTCAACTCGGTGTAGCCAAGAGGCTTCTCGTCCGCCCCGGTTCTAAGGTCTTTCCTCCCCTGGGATCTCACGGCCCCCCCAGGAGACGTCACCTTAGGAGCGATGATACGTTTTGGAAGCAAAAGGGACCTGGGGTGCCCTGCCCTGGGAGTGTCCAACTCGCCTCCAGTGCGGCCTTGTTCTAACTTCTTTCCACAGCAGGGAACACGCTGCCCCATAGGAAACTTCACTTCAGGTCGAGTTTACGTGGCGGAAGCATAAGGGTCTGGGCCTGCACTTAACGCGCAGTGTGCAACTTGCCTCGCGGGCGCCCCAGGTTCCAACTCCTTTGCACAGCCGGGAGCCAACTGCCCTTTGGGAATCCCTCCCCTGAGGGTCGCGTTCACGTTTTGGAAGCCGCAGCGTCTTTGCGTGCCCTTAACTCAGAGTATCCAACAAGCTCTAGTCCGCCCTTCTTCTCAAGTCTTCCCTTCACTTGGGAACACACTGCCACTGAGGAGACTTCACCTGAAGCGCGGCTTCACGTTTTGCAGCCCAAGGGGCTGGACGGGCAACTGAACTCAGAAGCTCCAACTGCCCTCTAGTCGGCCTTTGTTCTAAGTTCTTTCCTGACATGGGAACACACGGCCGCATAGGCCTCTTGGCCTTCAGAGCGTTTCTACGTGTTGGAAGCAGCAGGGCCTTAGCCTGCCCTTTACTTAGAGCTTGCAACTTGGCGTAGAGTCCGCCTTTGTGCTAAGTGCTTTCCTGGGCTGCATTTTCGAGCACTTCACTCAGAGTCTCCAACCTGCCTTAGAGTCCGCCTGGTTCTAACCCCTTTCCTCAACTTGGGAGAACGCTTCCCTCTAGTAGTATTCGTCTTCGCTGCGTTGGTAAGGTTTGGGAAGCCTAAGGGCCTTCCCTGGAACTCAACTCGGTGTAGCCAACAGGCTTCTCGTCCGCCCCGGTTCTAAGGTCTTTCCTCCCCTGGGATCTCACGGCCCCCCCAGGAGACGTCACCTTAGGAGCGATGATACGTTTTGGAAGCAAAAGGGACCTGGGGTGCCCTGCCCTGGGAGTGTCCAACTCGCCTCCAGGGCGGCCTTGTTCTAACTTCTTTCCACAGCAGGGAACACGCTGCCCCATAGGAAACGTCACTTCAGGTCGAGTTTACGTGGCGGAAGCATAAGGGTCTGGGCCTGCACTTAACGCGCAGTGTGCAACTTGCCTCGCGGGCGCCCCAGGTTCCAACTCCTTTGCACAGCCGGGAGCCAACTGCCCTTTGGGAATCCTCCCCTGAGGGTCGCGTTCACGTTTTGGAAGCCGCAGCGTCTTTGCGTGCCCTTAACTCAGAGTATCCAACAGCTTCTAGTCCGCCCTTCTTCTCAAGTCCTTCCCTTCACTTGGGAACACACTGCCACTGAGGAGACTTCACCTGAAGCGCGGCTTCACGTTTTGCAGCCCAAGGGGCTGGACGGGCAACTGAACTCAGAAGCTCCAACTGCCCTCTAGTCGGCCTTTGTTCTAAGTTCTTTCCTGACATGGGAACACACGGCCGCATAGGGCCTCTTGGCCTTCAGAGCGTTTCTACGTGTTGGAAGGCAGCAGGGCCTTAGCCTGCCCTTTACTTAGAGCTTGCAACTTGGCGTAGAGTCCGCCTTTTGTGCTAAGTGCTTTCCTGGCTGCATTTTCGAGCACTTCACTCAGAGTCTCCAACCTGCCTTAGAGTCCCGCCTTGGTTCTAACCCCTTTCCTCAACTTGGGAGAACGCTTCCCTCTAGTAGTATTCGTCTTCGCTGCGTTGGTAAGGTTTGGGAAGCCTAAGGGCCTTCCCTGGAACTCAACTCGGTGTAGCCAACAGGCTTCCTCGTCCGCCCCGGTTCTAAGGTCTTTACTCCCCTGGGATCTCACGGCCCCCCCAGGAGACGTCACCTTAGGAGCGATGATCGTTTTGAAGCAAAAGGGACCTGGGGTGCCCTGCCCTGGGAGTGTCCAACTCGCCTCCAGTGCGGCCTTGTTCTAAACTTCTTTCCACAGCAGGGAACACGCTGCCCCATAGGAAACTTCACTTCAGGTCGAGTTTACGTGGCGGAAGCATAAGGGTCTGGGCCTGCACTTAACGCGCAGTGTGGCAACTTGCCTCGCGGGCGCCCCAGGTTCCAACCTCCTTTGCACAGCCGGGAGCCAACTGCCCTTTGGGAATCCTCCCCTGAGGGTCGCGTTCACGTTTTGGAAGCCGCAGCGTCTTTGCGTGCCCTTAACTCAGAGTATCCAACAAGCTTCTAGTCCGCCTTCTTCTCAAGTCTTCCCTTCACCTTGGGAACACCCTGCACTGAGGAGACTTTCACCTGAAGCGGCGGCTACACGTTTTGCAGCCCAAGGGGCTGGACGGGCAACTGATCTCAGAAGCTCCAACTGCCCTCTAGTCGGCCTTGGTTCTAAGTTCTTTCCTGACATGGAACACACGGCCGCATAGGCCTCTTGGCCTTCAGAGCGTTTCTACGTGTTGGAAGCAGCAGGGCCTTAGCCTGCCCTTTACTTAGAGCTTGCAACTTGGCGTAGAGTCCGCCTTTGTGCTAAGTGCTTTCCTGGGCTGCATTGGCGAGCACTTCACTCAGAGTCTCCAACCTGCCTTAGAGTCCGCCTTGGTTCTAACCCCTTTCCTCAACTTGGGAGAACGCTTCCCTCTAGTAGTATTCGTCTTCGCTGCGTTGGTAAGGTTTGGGAAGCCTAAGGGCCTTCCCCTGGAACTCAACTCGGTGTAGCCAACAGGCTTCTCGTCCGCCCCGGTTCTAAGGTCTTTCCTCCCCTGGGATCTCACGGCCCCCCCAGGAGACGTCACCTTAGGAGCGATGATACGTTTTGGAAGCAAAAGGGACCTGGGGTGCCCTGCCCTGGGAGTGTCCAACTCGCCTCCAGGGCGGCCTTGTTCTAACTTCTTCACAGCAGGGAACACGCTGCCCCATAGGAAACGTCACTTCAGGTCGAGTTTACGTGGCGGAAGCATAAGGGTCTGGGCCTGCACTTAACGCGCAGTGTGCAACTTGCCTCGCGGGGCGCCCCAGGTTCCAACTCCTTTGCACAGCCGGGAGCCAACTGCCCTTTGGGAATCTCCCTGAGGGTCGCGTTCACGTTTTGGAAGCCGCAGCGTCTTTGCGTGCCCTTAACTCAGAGTATCCAACAAGCTTCTAGTCCGCCCTTCTTCTCAAGTCTTCCCTTCACTTGGGAACACACTGCCACTGAGGAGACTTCACCTGAAGCGCGGCTTCACGTTTTGCAGCCCAAGGGGCTGGACGGGCAAACTGAACTCAGAAGCTCCAACTGCCCTCTAGTCGGCCTTGGTTCTAAGTTCTTTCCTGACATGGGAACACACGGCCGCATAGGCCTCTTGGCCTTCAGAGCTTTTCTACGTGTTGGAAGCAGCAGGGCCTTATCCTGCCCTTTACTTAGAGCTTGCAACTTGGCGTAGAGTCCGCCTTTGTGCTAAGTGCTTTCCTGGGCTGCATTTTCGGAGCACTTCACTCAGAGTCTCCAACCTGCCTTAGAGTCCGCCTTGGTTCTAACCCCTTTCCTCAACTTGGGAGAACGCTTCCCTCTAGTAGTATTCGTCTTCGCTGCGTTGGTAAGGTTTGGGAAGCCTAAGGGCCTTCCCTGGAACTCAACTCGGTGTAGCCAACAGGCTTCTCGTCCGCCCCGGTTCTAAGGTCTTTCCTCCCCTGGGATCTCACGGCCCCCCCAGGAGACGTCACCTTAGGAGCGATGATACGTTTTGGAAGCAAAAGGGACCTGGGGTGCCCTGCCCTGGGAGTGTCCAACTCGCCTCCAGTGCGGCCTTGTTCTAACTTCTTTCCACAGCAGGGAACACGCTGCCCCATAGGAAACTTCACTTCAGGTCGAGTTTACGTGGCGGAAGCATAAGGGTCTGGGCCTGCACTTAACGCGCAGTGTGCAACTTGCCTCGCGGGCGCCCCATGTTCCAACTCCTTTGCACAGCCGGGAGCCAACTGCCCTTTGGGAATCCTCCCCTGAGGGTCGCGTTCACGTTTTGGAAGCCGCAGCGTCTTTGCGTGCCCTTAACTCAGAGTATCCAACAAGCTTCTAGTCCGCCCTTCTTCTCAAGTCTTCCCTTCACTTGGGAACACCCTGCCACTGAGGAGACTTCACCTGAAGGGCGGCTACACGTTTTGCAGCCCAAGGGGCTGGACGGGCAACTGATCTCAGAAGCTCCAACTGCCCTCTAGTCGGCCTTGGTTCTAAGTTCTTTCCTGACATGGGAACACAAGGCCGCATAGGCCTCTTGGCCTTCAGAGCGTTTCTACGTGTTGGAAGCAGCAGGGCCTTAGCCTGCCCTTTACTTAGAGCTTGCAACTTGGCGTAGAGTCCGCCTTTGTGCTAAGTGCTTTCCTGGGCTGCATTGGCGAGCACTTCACTCAGAGTCTCCAACCTGCCTTAGAGTCCGCCTTGGTTCTAACCCCTTTCCTCAACTTGGGAGAACGCTTCCCTCTAGTAGTATTCGTCTTCGCTGCGTTGGTAAGGTTTGGGAAGCCTAAGGGCCTTCCCTGGAACTCAACTCGGTGTAGCCAACAGGCTTCTCGTCCGCCCCGGTTCTAAGGTCTTTCCTCCCCTGGGATCTCACGGCCCCCCCAGGAGACGTCACCTTAGGAGCGATGATACGTTTTGGAAGCAAAAGGGACCTGGGGTGCCCTGCCCTGGGAGTGTCCAACTCGCCTCCAGGGCGGCCTTGTTCTAACTTCTTTCCACAGCAGGGAACACGCTGCCCCATAGGAAACGTCACTTCAGGTCGAGTTTACGTGGCGGAAGCATAAGGGTCTGGGCCTGCACTTAACGCGCAGTGTGCAACTTGCCTCGCGGGCGCCCCAGGTTCCAACTCCTTTGCACAGCCGGGAGCCAACTGCCCTTTGGGAATCCTCCCCTGAGGGTCGCGTTCACGTTTTGGAAGCCGCAGCGTCTTTGCGTGCCCTTAACTCAGAGTATCCAACAAGCTTCTAGTCCGCCCTTCTTCTCAAGTCTTCCCTTCACTTGGGAACACACTGCCACTGAGGAGACTTCACCTGAAGCGCGGCTTCACGTTTTGCAGCCCAAGGGGCTGGACGGGCAACTGAACTCAGAAGCTCCAACTGCCCTCTAGTCGGCCTTTGTTCTAAGTTCTTTCCTGACATGGGAACACACGGCCGCATAGGCCTCTTGGCCTTCAGAGCGTTTCTACGTGTTGGAAGCAGCAGGGCCTTAGCCTGCCCTTTACTTAGAGCTTGCAACTTGGCGTAGAGTCCGCCTTTGTGCTAAGTGCTTTCCTGGGCTGCATTTTCGAGCACTTCACTCAGAGTCTCCAACCTGCCTTAGAGTCCGCCTTGGTTCTAACCCCTTTCCTCAACTTGGGAGAACGCTTCCCTCTAGTAGTATTCGTCTTCGCTGCGTTGGTAAGGTTTGGGAAGCCTAAGGGCCTTCCCTGGAACTCAACTCGGTGTAGCCAACAGGCTTCTCGTCCGCCCCGGTTCTAAGGTCTTTCCTCCCCTGGGATCTCACGGCCCCCCCAGGAGACGTCACCTTAGGAGCGATGATACGTTTTGGAAGCAAAAGGGACCTGGGGTGCCCTGCCCTGGGAGTGTCCAACTCGCCTCCAGTGCGGCCTTGTTCTAACTTCTTTCCACAGCAGGGAACACGCTGCCCCATAGGAAACTTCACTTCAGGTCGAGTTTACGTGGCGGAAGCATAAGGGTCTGGGCCTGCACTTAACGCGCAGTGTGCAACTTGCCTCGCGGGCGCCCCAGGTTCCAACTCCTTTGCACAGCCGGGAGCCAACTGCCCTTTGGGAATCCTCCCCTGAGGGTCGCGTTCACGTTTTGGAAGCCGCAGCGTCTTTGCGTGCCCTTAACTCAGAGTATCCAACAAGCTTCTAGTCCGCCCTTCTTCTCAAGTCTTCCCTTCACTTGGGAACACCCTGCCACTGAGGAGACTTCACCTGAAGGGCGGCTACACGTTTTGCAGCCCAAGGGGCTGGACGGGCAACTGATCTCAGAAGCTCCAACTGCCCTCTAGTCGGCCTTGGTTCTAAGTTCTTTCCTGACATGGGAACACACGGCCGCATAGGCCTCTTGGCCTTCAGAGCGTTTCTACGTGTTGGAAGCAGCAGGGCCTTAGCCTGCCCTTTACTTAGAGCTTGCAACTTGGCGTAGAGTCCGCCTTTGTGCTAAGTGCTTTCCTGGGCTGCATTGGCGAGCACTTCACTCAGAGTCTCCAACCTGCCTTAGAGTCCGCCTTGGTTCTAACCCCTTTCCTCAACTTGGGAGAACGCTTCCCTCTAGTAGTATTCGTCTTCGCTGCGTTGGTAAGGTTTGGGAAGCCTAAGGGCCTTCCCTGGAACTCAACTCGGTGTAGCCAACAGGCTTCTCGTCCGCCCCGGTTCTAAGGTCTTTCCTCCCCTGGGATCTCACGGCCCCCCCAGGAGACGTCACCTTAGGAGCGATGATACGTTTTGGAAGCAAAAGGGACCTGGGGTGCCCTGCCCTGGGAGTGTCCAACTCGCCTCCAGTGCGGCCTTGTTCTAACTTCTTTCCACAGCAGGGAACACGCTGCCCCATAGGAAACGTCACTTCAGGTCGAGTTTACGAGGCGGAAGCATAAGGGTCTGGGCCTGCACTTAACGCGCAGTGTGCAACTTGCCTCGCGGGCGCCCCAGGTTCCAACTCCTTTGCACAGCCGGGAGCCAACTGCCCTTTGGGAATCCTCCCCTGAGGGTCGCGTTCACGTTTTGGAAGCCGCAGCGTCTTTGCGTGCCCTTAACTCAGAGTATCCAACAAGCTTCTAGTCCGCCCTTCTTCTCAAGTCTTCCCTTCACTTGGGAACACACTGCCACTGAGGAGACTTCACCTGAAGCGCGGCTTCACGTTTTGCAGCCCAAGGGGCTGGACGGGCAACTGAACTCAGAAGCTCCAACTGCCCTCTAGTCGGCCTTTGTTCTAAGTTCTTTCCTGACATGGGAACACACGGCCGCATAGGCCTCTTGGCCTTCAGAGCGTTTCTACGTGTTGGAAGCAGCAGGGCCTTAGCCTGCCCTTTACTTAGAGCTTGCAACTTGGCGTAGAGTCCGCCTTTGTGCTAAGTGCTTTCCTGGGCTGCATTGGCGAGCACTTCACTCAGAGTCTCCAACCTGCCTTAGAGTCCGCCTTGGTTCTAAACCCTTTCCTCAACTTGGGAGAACGCTGCCCTCTAGTAGTGTCCGTCTTCGCTGCGTTGGTAAGGTTTGGGAAGCCTAAGGGCCTTCCCTGGAACTCAACTCGGTGTAGCCAACAGGTTTCCCGTCCGCCCAGGTTCTAAGGTCTTTCCTCCCCTGGGATCTCACGGCCCCCCCAGGAGACGTCACCTTAGGAGCGATGATACGTTTTGGAAGCAAATGGGACCTGGGGTGCCCTGCCCTGGGAGTGTCCAACTCGCCTCCAGTGCGGCCTTGTTCTAACTTCTTTCCACAGCAGGGAACACGCTGCCCCATAGGAAACGTCACTTCAGGTCGAGTTTACGTGGCGGAAGCATAAGGGTCTGGGCCTGCACTTAACGCGCAGTGTGCAACTTGCCTCGCGGGCGCCCCAGGTTCCAACTCCTTTGCACAGCCGGGAGCCAACTGCCCTTTGGGAATCCTCCCCTGAGGGTCGCGTTCACGTTTTGGAAGCCGCAGCGTCTTTGCGTGCCCTTAACTCAGAGTATCCAACAAGCTTCTAGTCCGCCCTTCTTCTCAAGTCTTCCCTTCACTTGGGAACACACTGCCACTGAGGAGACTTCACCTGAAGCGCGGCTTCACGTTTTGCAGCCCAAGGGGCTGGACGGGCAACTGAACTCAGAAGCTCCAACTGCCCTCTAGTCGGCCTTTGTTCTAAGTTCTTTCCTGACATGGGAACACACGGCCGCATAGGCCTCTTGGCCTTCAGAGCGTTTCTACGTGTTGGAAGCAGCAGGGCCTTAGCCTGCCCTTTACTTAGAGCTTGCAACTTGGCGTAGAGTCCGCCTTTGTGCTAAGTGCTTTCCTGGGCTGCATTTTCGAGCACTTCACTCAGAGTCTCCAACCTGCCTTAGAGTCCGCCTTGGTTCTAACCCCTTTCCTCAACTTGGGAGAACGCTTCCCTCTAGTAGTATTCGTCTTCGCTGCGTTGGTAAGGTTTGGGAAGCCTAAGGGCCTTCCCTGGAACTCAACTCGGTGTAGCCAACAGGCTTCTCGTCCGCCCCGGTTCTAAGGTCTTTCCTCCCCTGGGATCTCACGGCCCCCCCAGGAGACGTCACCTTAGGAGCGATGATACGTTTTGGAAGCAAAAGGGACCTGGGGTGCCCTGCCCTGGGAGTGTCCAACTCGCCTCCAGGGCGGCCTTGTTCTAACTTCTTTCCACAGCAGGGAACACGCTGCCCCATAGGAAACTTCACTTCAGGTCGAGTTTACGTGGCGGAAGCATAAGGGTCTGGGCCTGCACTTAACGCGCAGTGTGCAACTTGCCTCGCGGGCGCCCCATGTTCCAACTCCTTTGCACAGCCGGGAGCCAACTGCCCTTTGGGAATCCTCCCCTGAGGGTCGCGTTCACGTTTTGGAAGCCGCAGCGTCTTTGCGTGCCCTTAACTCAGAGTATCCAACAAGCTTCTAGTCCGCCCTTCTTCTCAAGTCTTCCCTTCACTTGGGAACACCCTGCCACTGAGGAGACTTCACCTGAAGGGCGGCTACACGTTTTGCAGCCCAAGGGGCTGGACGGGCAACTGATCTCAGAAGCTCCAACTGCCCTCTAGTCGGCCTTGGTTCTAAGTTCTTTCCTGACATGGGAACACACGGCCGCATAGGCCTCTTGGCCTTCAGAGCGTTTCTACGTGTTGGAAGCAGCAGGGCCTTAGCCTGCCCTTTACTTAGAGCTTGCAACTTGGCGTAGAGTCCGCCTTTGTGCTAAGTGCTTTCCTGGGCTGCATTGGCGAGCACTTCACTCAGAGTCTCCAACCTGCCTTAGAGTCCGCCTTGGTTCTAACCCCTTTCCTCAACTTGGGAGAACGCTGCCCTCTAGTAGTGTTCGTCTTCGCTGCGTTGGTAAGGTTTGGGAAGCCTAAGGGCCTTCCCTGGAACTCAACTCGTTGTAGCCAACAGGCTTCTCGTCCGCCCCGGTTCTAAGGTCTTTCCTCCCCTGGGATCTCACGGCCCCCCCAGGAGACGTCACCTTAGGAGCGATGATACGTTTTGGAAGCAAAAGGGACCTGGGGTGCCCTGCCCTGGGAGTGTCCAACTCGCCTCCAGTGCGGCCTTGTTCTAACTTCTTTCCACAGCAGGGAACACGCTGCCCCATAGGAAACGTCACTTCAGGTCGAGTTTACGTGGCGGAAGCATAAGGGTCTGGGCCTGCACTTAACGTGCAGTGTGCAACTTGCCTCGCGGGAGCCCCAGGTTCCAACTCCTTTGCACAGCC
Organism: Meles meles; assembly: GCF_922984935.1. Taxonomy (NCBI): domain Eukaryota; kingdom Metazoa; phylum Chordata; class Mammalia; order Carnivora; family Mustelidae; genus Meles; species Meles meles. Next base: position 1,194,367 of record NW_025721606.1, read on the forward strand.
GGGAGCCAACTGCCCTTTGGGAATCCTCCCCTGAGGGTCGCGTTCACGTTTTGGAAGCCGCAGCGTCTTTGCGTGCCCTTAACTCAGAGTATCCAACAAGCTTCTAGTCCGCCCTTCTTCTCAAGTCTTCCCTTCACTTGGGAACACACTGCCACTGAGGAGACTTCACCTGAAGCGCGGCTTCACGTTTTGCAGCCCAAGGGGCTGGACGGGCAACTGAACTCAGAAGCTCCAACTGCCCTCTAGTCGGCCTTTGTTCTAAGTTCTTTCCTGACATGGGAACACACGGCCGCATAGGCCTCTTGGCCTTCAGAGCGTTTCTACGTGTTGGAAGCAGCAGGGCCTTAGCCTGCCCTTTACTTAGAGCTTGCAACTTGGCGTAGAGTCCGCCTTTGTGCTAAGTGCTTTCCTGGGCTGCATTTTCGAGCACTTCACTCAGAGTCTCCAACCTGCCTTAGAGTCCGCCTTGGTTCTAACCCCTTTCCTCAACTTGGGAGAACGCTTCCCTCTAGTAGTATTCGTCTTCGCTGCGTTGGTAAGGTTTGGGAAGCCTAAGGGCCTTCCCTGGAACTCAACTCGGTGTAGCCAACAGGCTTCTCGTCCGCCCCGGTTCTAAGGTCTTTCCTCCCCTGGGATCTCACGGCCCCCCCAGGAGACGTCACCTTAGGAGCGATGATACGTTTTGGAAGCAAAAGGGACCTGGGGTGCCCTGCCCTGGGAGTGTCCAACTCGCCTCCAGGGCGGCCTTGTTCTAACTTCTTTCCACAGCAGGGAACACGCTGCCCCATAGGAAACTTCACTTCAGGTCGAGTTTACGTGGCGGAAGCATAAGGGTCTGGGCCTGCACTTAACGCGCAGTGTGCAACTTGCCTCGCGGGCGCCCCATGTTCCAACTCCTTTGCACAGCCGGGAGCCAACTGCCCTTTGGGAATCCTCCCCTGAGGGTCGCGTTCACGTTTTGGAAGCCGCAGCGTCTTTGCGTGCCCTTAACTCAGAGTATCCAACAAGCTTCTAGTCCGCCCTTCTTCTCAAGTCTTCCCTTCACTTGGGAACACCCTGCCACTGAGGAGACTTCACCTGAAGGGCGGCTACACGTTTTGCAGCCCAAGGGGCTGGACGGGCAACTGATCTCAGAAGCTCCCACTGCCCTCTAGTCGGCCTTGGTTCTAAGTTCTTTCCTGACATGGGAACACACGGCCGCATAGGCCTCTTGGCCTTCAGAGCGTTTCTACGTGTTGGAAGCAGCAGGGCCTTAGCCTGCCCTTTACTTAGAGCTTGCAACTTGGCGTAGAGTCCGCCTTTGTGCTAAGTGCTTTCCTGGGCTGCATTGGCGAGCACTTCACTCAGAGTCTCCAACCTGCCTTAGAGTCCGCCTTGGTTCTAACCCCTTTCCTCAACTTGGGAGAACGCTGCCCTCTAGTAGTGTTCGTCTTCGCTGCGTTGGTAAGGTTTGGGAAGCCTAAGGGCCTTCCCTGGAACTCAACTCGGTGTAGCCAACAGGCTTCTCGTCCGCCCCGGTTCTAAGGTCTTTCCTCCCCTGGGATCTCACGGCCCCCCCAGGAGACGTCACCTTAGGAGCGATGATACGTTTTGGAAGCAAAAGGGACCTGGGGTGCCCTGCCCTGGGAGTGTCCAACTCGCCTCCAGTGCGGCCTTGTTCTAACTTCTTTCCACAGCAGGGAACACGCTGCCCCATAGGAAACTTGACTTCAGGTCGAGTTTACGTGGCGGAAGCATAAGGGTCTGGGCCTGCACTTAACGCGCAGTGTGCAACTTGCCTCGCGGGCGCCCCATGTTCCAACTCCTTTGCACAGCCGGGAGCCAACTGCCCTTTGGGAATCCTCCCCTGAGGGTCGCGTTCACGTTTTGGAAGCCGCAGCGTCTTTGCGTGCCCTTAACTCAGAGTATCCAACAAGCTTCTAGTCCGCCCTTCTTCTCAAGTCTTCCCTTCACTTGGGAACACCCTGCCACTGAGGAGACTTCACCTGAAGGGCGGCTACACGTTTTGCAGCCCAAGGGGCTGGACGGGCAACTGATCTCAGAAGCTCCAACTGCCCTCTAGTCGGCCTTGGTTCTAAGTTCTTTCCTGACATGGGAACACACGGCCGCATAGGCCTCTTGGCCTTCAGAGCGTTTCTACGTGTTGGAAGCAGCAGGGCCTTAGCCTGCCCTTTACTTAGAGCTTGCAACTTGGCGTAGAGTCCGCCTTTGTGCTAAGTGCTTTCCTGGGCTGCATTGGCGAGCACTTCACTCAGAGTCTCCAACCTGCCTTAGAGTCCGCCTTGGTTCTAACCCCTTTCCTCAACTTGGGAGAACGCTTCCCTCTAGTAGTATTCGTCTTCGCTGCGTTGGTAAGGTTTGGGAAGCCTAAGGGCCTTCCCTGGAACTCAACTCGGTGTAGCCAACAGGCTTCTCGTCCGCCCCGGTTCTAAGGTCTTTCCTCCCCTGGGATCTCACGGCCCCCCCAGGAGACGTCACCTTAGGAGCGATGATACGTTTTGGAAGCAAAAGGGACCTGGGGTGCCCTGCCCTGGGAGTGTCCAACTCGCCTCCAGTGCGGCCTTGTTCTAACTTCTTTCCACAGCAGGGAACACGCTGCCCCATAGGAAACGTCACTTCAGGTCGAGTTTACGTGGCGGAAGCATAAGGGTCTGGGCCTGCACTTAACGCGCAGTGTGCAACTTGCCTCGCGGGCGCCCCAGGTTCCAAGTCCTTTGCACAGCCGGGAGCCAACTGCCCTTTGGGAATCCTCCCCTGAGGGTCGCGTTCACGTTTTGGAAGCCGCAGCGTCTTTGCGTGCCCTTAACTCAGAGTATCCAACAAGCTTCTAGTCCGCCCTTCTTCTCAAGTCTTCCCTTCACTTGGGAACACACTGCCACTGAGGAGACTTCACCTGAAGCGCGGCTTCACGTTTTGCAGCCCAAGGGGCTGGACGGGCAACTGAACTCAGAAGCTCCAACTGCCCTCTAGTCGGCCTTTGTTCTAAGTTCTTTCCTGACATGGGAACACACGGCCGCATAGGCCTCTTGGCCTTCAGAGCGTTTCTACGTGTTGGAAGCAGCAGGGCCTTAGCCTGCCCTTTACTTAGAGCTTGCAACTTGGCGTAGAGTCCGCCTTTGTGCTAAGTGCTTTCCTGGGCTGCATTGGCGAGCACTTCACTCAGAGTCTCCAACCTGCCTTAGAGTCCGCCTTGGTTCTAAACCCTTTCCTCAACTTGGGAGAACGCTGCCCTCTAGTAGTGTCCGTCTTCGCTGCGTTGGTAAGGTTTGGGAAGCCTAAGGGCCTTCCCTGGAACTCAACTCGGTGTAGCCAACAGGTTTCCCGTCCGCCCAGGTTCTAAGGTCTTTCCTCCCCTGGGATCTCACGGCCCCCCCAGGAGACGTCACCTTAGGAGCGATGATACGTTTTGGAAGCTAATGGGACCTGGGGTGCCCTGCCCTGGGAGTGTCCAACTCGCCTCCAGTGCGGCCTTGTTCTAACTTCTTTCCACAGCAGGGAACACGCTGCCCCATAGGAAACGTCACTTCAGGTCGAGTTTACGTGGCGGAAGCATAAGGGTCTGGGCCTGCACTTAACGCGCAGTGTGCAACTTGCCTCGCGGGCGCCCCAGGTTCCAACTCCTTTGCACAGCCGGGAGCCAACTGCCCTTTGGGAATCCTCCCCTGAGGGTCGCGTTCACGTTTTGGAAGCCGCAGCGTCTTTGCGTGCCCTTAACTCAGAGTATCCAACAAGCTTCTAGTCCGCCCTTCTTCTCAAGTCTTCCCTTCACTTGGGAACACACTGCCACTGAGGAGACTTCACCTGAAGCGCGGCTTCACGTTTTGCAGCCCAAGGGGCTGGACGGGCAACTTAACTCAGAAGCTCCAACTGCCCTCTAGTCGGCCTTGGTTCTAAGTTCTTTCCTGACATGGGAACACACGGCCGCATAGGCCTCTTGGCCTTCAGAGCGTTTCTACGTGTTGGAAGCAGCAGGGCCTTAGCCTGCCCTTTACTTAGAGCTTGCAACTTGGCGTAGAGTCCGCCTTTGTGCTAAGTGCTTTCCTGGGCTGCATTGGCGAGCACTTCACTCAGAGTCTCCAACCTGCCTTAGAGTCCGCCTTGGTTCTAACCCCTTTCCTCAACTTGGGAGAACGGTGCCCTCTAGTAGTGTTCGTCTTCGCTGCGTTGGTAAGGTTTGGGAAGCCTAAGGGCCTTCCCTGGAACTCAAATCGGTGTAGCCAACAGGCTTCTCGTCCGCCCCGGTTCTAAGGTCTTTCCTCCCCTGGGATCTCACGGCCCCCCCAGGAGACGTCACCTTAGGAGCGATGATACGTTTTGGAAGCAAAAGGGACCTGGGGTGCCCTGCCCTGGGAGTGTCCAACTCGCCTCCAGGGCGGCCTTGTTCTAACTTCTTTCCACAGCAGGGAACACGCTGCCCCATAGGAAACTTCACTTCAGGTCGAGTTTACGTGGCGGAAGCATAAGGGTCTGGGCCTGCACTTAACGCGCAGTGTGCAACTTGCCTCGCGGGCGCCCCATGTTCCAACTCCTTTGCACAGCCGGGAGCCAACTGCCCTTTGGGAATCCTCCCCTGAGGGTCGCGTTCACGTTTTGGAAGCCGCAGCGTCTTTGCGTGCCCTTAACTCAGAGTATCCAACAAGCTTCTAGTCCGCCCTTCTTCTCAAGTCTTCCCTTCACTTGGGAACACCCTGCCACTGAGGAGACTTCACCTGAAGGGCGGCTACACGTTTTGCAGCCCAAGGGGCTGGACGGGCAACTGATCTCAGAAGCTCCAACTGCCCTCTAGTCGGCCTTGGTTCTAAGTTCTTTCCTGACATGGGAACACACGGCCGCATAGGCCTCTTGGCCTTCAGAGCGTTTCTACGTGTTGGAAGCAGCAGGGCCTTAGCCTGCCCTTTACTTAGAGCTTGCAACTTGGCGTAGAGTCCGCCTTTGTGCTAAGTGCTTTCCTGGGCTGCATTGGCGAGCACTTCACTCAGAGTCTCCAACCTGCCTTAGAGTCCGCCTTGGTTCTAACCCCTTTCCTCAACTTGGGAGAACGCTGCCCTCTAGTAGTGTTCGTCTTCGCTGCGTTGGTAAGGTTTGGGAAGCCTAAGGGCCTTCCCTGGAACTCAACTCGGTGTAGCCAACAGGCTTCTCGTCCGCCCCGGTTCTAAGGTCTTTCCTCCCCTGGGATCTCACGGCCCCCCCAGGAGACGTCACCTTAGGAGCGATGATACGTTTTGGAAGCAAAAGGGACCTGGGGTGCCCTGCCCTGGGAGTGTCCAACTCGCCTCCAGTGCGGCCTTGTTCTAACTTCTTTCCACAGCAGGGAACACGCTGCCCCATAGGAAACGTCACTTCAGGTCGAGTTTACGTGGCGGAAGCATAAGGGTCTGGGCCTGCACTTAACGCGCAGTGTGCAACTTGCCTCGCGGGCGCCCCAGGTTCCAAGTCCTTTGCACAGCCGGGAGCCAACTGCCCTTTGGGAATCCTCCCCTGAGGGTCGCGTTCACGTTTTGGAAGCCGCAGCGTCTTTGCGTGCCCTTAACTCAGAGTATCCAACAAGCTTCTAGTCCGCCCTTCTTCTCAAGTCTTCCCTTCACTTGGGAACACACTGCCACTGAGGAGACTTCACCTGAAGCGCGGCTTCACGTTTTGCAGCCCAAGGGGCTGGACGGGCAACTGAACTCAGAAGCTCCAACTGCCCTCTAGTCGGCCTTTGTTCTAAGTTCTTTCCTGACATGGGAACACACGGCCGCATAGGCCTCTTGGCCTTCAGAGCGTTTCTACGTGTTGGAAGCAGCAGGGCCTTAGCCTGCCCTTTACTTAGAGCTTGCAACTTGGCGTAGAGTCCGCCTTTGTGCTAAGTGCTTTCCTGGGCTGCATTTTCGAGCACTTCACTCAGAGTCTCCAACCTGCCTTAGAGTCCGCCTTGGTTCTAACCCCTTTCCTCAACTTGGGAGAACGCTTCCCTCTAGTAGTATTCGTCTTCGCTGCGTTGGTAAGGTTTGGGAAGCCTAAGGGCCTTCCCTGGAACTCAACTCGGTGTAGCCAACAGGCTTCTCGTCCGCCCCGGTTCTAAGGTCTTTCCTCCCCTGGGATCTCACGGCCCCCCCAGGAGACGTCACCTTAGGAGCGATGATACGTTTTGGAAGCAAAAGGGACCTGGGGTGCCCTGCCCTGGGAGTGTCCAACTCGCCTCCAGGGCGGCCTTGTTCTAACTTCTTTCCACAGCAGGGAACACGCTGCCCCATAGGAAACTTCACTTCAGGTCGAGTTTACGTGGCGGAAGCATAAGGGTCTGGGCCTGCACTTAACGCGCAGTGTGCAACTTGCCTCGCGGGCGCCCCATGTTCCAACTCCTTTGCACAGCCGGGAGCCAACTGCCCTTTGGGAATCCTCCCCTGAGGGTCGCGTTCACGTTTTGGAAGCCGCAGCGTCTTTGCGTGCCCTTAACTCAGAGTATCCAACAAGCTTCTAGTCCGCCCTTCTTCTCAAGTCTTCCCTTCACTTGGGAACACCCTGCCACTGAGGAGACTTCACCTGAAGGGCGGCTACACGTTTTGCAGCCCAAGGGGCTGGACGGGCAACTGATCTCAGAAGCTCCAACTGCCCTCTAGTCGGCCTTGGTTCTAAGTTCTTTCCTGACATGGGAACACACGGCCGCATAGGCCTCTTGGCCTTCAGAGCGTTTCTACGTGTTGGAAGCAGCAGGGCCTTAGCCTGCCCTTTACTTAGAGCTTGCAACTTGGCGTAGAGTCCGCCTTTGTGCTAAGTGCTTTCCTGGGCTGCATTGGCGAGCACTTCACTCAGAGTCTCCAACCTGCCTTAGAGTCCGCCTTGGTTCTAACCCCTTTCCTCAACTTGGGAGAACGCTGCCCTCTAGTAGTGTTCGTCTTCGCTGCGTTGGTAAGGTTTGGGAAGCCTAAGGGCCTTCCCTGGAACTCAACTCGGTGTAGCCAACAGGCTTCTCGTCCGCCCCGGTTCTAAGGTCTTTCCTCCCCTGGGATCTCACGGCCCCCCCAGGAGACGTCACCTTAGGAGCGATGATACGTTTTGGAAGCAAAAGGGACCTGGGGTGCCCTGCCCTGGGAGTGTCCAACTCGCCTCCAGTGCGGCCTTGTTCTAACTTCTTTCCACAGCAGGGAACACGCTGCCCCATAGGAAACGTCACTTCAGGTCGAGTTTACGTGGCGGAAGCATAAGGGTCTGGGCCTGCACTTAACGCGCAGTGTGCAACTTGCCTCGCGGGCGCCCCAGGTTCCAAGTCCTTTGCACAGCCGGGAGCCAACTGCCCTTTGGGAATCCTCCCCTGAGGGTCGCGTTCACGTTTTGGAAGCCGCAGCGTCTTTGCGTGCCCTTAACTCAGAGTATCCAACAAGCTTCTAGTCCGCCCTTCTTCTCAAGTCTTCCCTTCACTTGGGAACACACTGCCACTGAGGAGACTTCACCTGAAGCGCGGCTACACGTTTTGCAGCCCAAGGGGCTGGACGGGCAACTGAACTCAGAAGCTCCAACTGCCCTCTAGTCGGCCTTTGTTCTAAGTTCTTTCCTGACATGGGAACACACGGCCGCATAGGCCTCTTGGCCTTCAGAGCGTTTCTACGTGTTGGAAGCAGCAGGGCCTTAGCCTGCCCTTTACTTAGAGCTTGCAACTTGGCGTAGAGTCCGCCTTTGTGCTAAGTGCTTTCCTGGGCTGCATTGGCGAGCACTTCACTCAGAGTCTCCAACCTGCCTTAGAGTCCGCCTTGGTTCTAAACCCTTTCCTCAACTTGGGAGAACGCTGCCCTCTAGTAGTGTCCGTCTTCGCTGCGTTGGTAAGGTTTGGGAAGCCTAAGGGCCTTCCCTGGAACTCAACTCGGTGTAGCCAACAGGTTTCCCGTCCGCCCAGGTTCTAAGGTCTTTCCTCCCCTGGGATCTCACGGCCCCCCCAGGAGACGTCACCTTAGGAGCGATGATACGTTTTGGAAGCAAAAGGGACCTGGGGTGCCCTGCCCTGGGAGTGTCCAACTCGCCTCCAGTGCGGCCTTGTTCTAACTTCTTTCCTCAGCAGGGAACACGCTGCCCCATAGGAAACGTCACTTCAGGTCGAGTTTACGTGGCGGAAGCATAAGGGTCTGGGCCTGCACTTAACGCGCAGTGTGCAACTTGCCTCGCGGGCGCCCCAGGTTCCAACTCCTTTGCACAGCCGGGAGCCAACTGCCCTTTGGGAATCCTCCCCTGAGGGTCGCGTTCACGTTTTGGAAGCCGCAGCGTCTTTGCGTGCCCTTAACTCAGAGTATCCAACAAGCTTCTAGTCCGCCCTTCTTCTCAAGTCTTCCCTTCACTTGGGAACACACTGCCACTGAGGAGGCTTCACCTGAAGCGCGGCTTCACGTTTTGCAGCCCAAGGGGCTGGACGGGCAACTGAACTCAGAAGCTCCAACTGCCCTCTAGTCGGCCTTAGTTCTAAGTTCTTTCCTGACATGGGAACACACGGCCGCATAGGCCTCTTGGCCTTCAGAGCGTTTCTACGTGTTGGAAGCAGCAGGGCCTTAGCCTGCCCTTTACTTAGAGCTTGCAACTTGGCGTAGAGTCCGCCTTTGTGCTAAGTGCTTTCCTGGGCTGCATTTTCGAGCACTTCACTCAGAGTCTCCAACCTGCCTTAGAGTCCGCCTTGGTTCTAACCCCTTTCCTCAACTTGGGAGAACGCTTCCCTCTAGTAGTATTCGTCTTCGCTGCGTTGGTAAGGTTTGGGAAGCCTAAGGGCCTTCCCTGGAACTCAACTCGGTGTAGCCAACAGGCTTCTCGTCCGCCCCGGTTCTAAGGTCTTTCCTCCCCTGGGATCTCACGGCCCCCCCAGGAGACGTCACCTTAGGAGCGATGATACGTTTTGGAAGCAAAAGGGACCTGGGGTGCCCTGCCCTGGGAGTGTCCAACTCGCCTCCAGGGCGGCCTTGTTCTAACTTCTTTCCACAGCAGGGAACACGCTGCCCCATAGGAAACTTCACTTCAGGTCGAGTTTACGTGGCGGAAGCATAAGGGTCTGGGCCTGCACTTAACGCGCAGTGTGCAACTTGCCTCGCGGGCGCCCCATGTTCCAACTCCTTTGCACAGCCGGGAGCCAACTGCCCTTTGGGAATCCTCCCCTGAGGGTCGCGTTCACGTTTTGGAAGCCGCAGCGTCTTTGCGTGCCCTTAACTCAGAGTATCCAACAAGCTTCTAGTCCGCCCTTCTTCTCAAGTCTTCCCTTCACTTGGGAACACCCTGCCACTGAGGAGACTTCACCTGAAGGGCGGCTACACGTTTTGCAGCCCAAGGGGCTGGACGGGCAACTGATCTCAGAAGCTCCAACTGCCCTCTAGACGGCCTTGGTTCTAAGTTCTTTCCTGACATGGGAACACACGGCCGCATAGGCCTCTTGGCCTTCAGAGCGTTTCTACGTGTTGGAAGCAGCAGGGCCTTAGCCTGCCCTTTACTTAGAGCTTGCAACTTGGCGTAGAGTCCGCCTTTGTGCTAAGTGCTTTCCTGGGCTGCATTGGCGAGCACTTCACTCAGAGTCTCCAACCTGCCTTAGAGTCCGCCTTGGTTCTAACCCCTTTCCTCAACTTGGGAGAACGCTGCCCTCTAGTAGTGTTCGTCTTCGCTGCGTTGGTAAGGTTTGGGAAGCCTAAGGGCCTTCCCTGGAACTCAACTCGGTGTAGCCAACAGGCTTCTCGTCCGCCCCGGTTCTAAGGTCTTTCCTCCCCTGGATTCTCACGGCCCCCCCAGGAGACGTCACCTTACGAGCGATGATACGTTTTGGAAGCAAAAGGGACCTAGGGTGCCCTGCCCTGGGAGTGTCCAACTCGCCTCCAGTGCGGCCTTGTTCTAACTTCTTTCCACAGCAGGGAACACGCTGCCCCATAGGAAACGTCACTTCAGGTCGAGTTTACGTGGCGGAAGCATAAGGATCTGGGCCTGCACTTAACGCGCAGTGTGCAACTTGCCTCGCGCGCGCCCCAGGTTCCAACTCCTTTGCACAGCCGGGAGCCAACTGCCCTTTGGGAATCCTCCCCTGAGGGTCGCGTTCACGTTTTGGAAGCCGCAGCGTCTTTGCGTGCCCTTAACTCAGAGTATCCAACAAGCTTCTAGTCCGCCCTTCTTCTCAAGTCTTCCCTTCACTTGGGAACACCCTGCCACTGAGGAGACTTCACCTGAAGGGCGGCTACACGTTTTGCAGCCCAAGGGGCTGGACGGGCAACTGATCTCAGAAGCTCCAACTGCCCTCTAGTCGGCCTTGGTTCTAAGTTCTTTCCTGACATGGGAACACACGGCCGCATAGGCCTCTTGGCCTTCAGAGCGTTTCTACGTGTTGGAAGCAGCAGGGCCTTAGCCTGCCCTTTACTTAGAGCTTGCAACTTGGCGTAGAGTCCGCCTTTGTGCTAAGTGCTTTCCTGGGCTGCATTTTCGAGCACTTCACTCAGAGTCTCCAACCTGCCTTAGAGTCCGCCTTGGTTCTAACCCCTTTCCTCAACTTGGGAGAACGCTTCCCTCTAGTAGTATTCGTCTTCGCTGCGTTGGTAAGGTTTGGGAAGCCTAAGGGCCTTCCCTGGAACTCAACTCGGTGTAGCCAACAGGCTTCTCGTCCGCCCCGGTTCTAAGGTCTTTCCTCCCCTGGGATCTCACGGCCCCCCCAGGAGACGTCACCTTAGGAGCGATGATACGTTTTGGAAGCAAAAGGGACCTGGGGTGCCCTGCCCTGGGAGTGTCCAACTCGCCTCCAGTGCGGCCTTGTTCTAACTTCTTTCCACAGCAGGGAACACGCTGCCCCATAGGAAACTTCACTTCAGGTCGAGTTTACGTGGCGGAAGCATAAGGGTCTGGGCCTGCACTTAACGCGCAGTGTGCAACTTGCCTCGCGGGCGCCCCATGTTCCAACTCCTTTGCACAGCCGGGAGCCAACTGCCCTTTGGGAATCCTCCCCTGAGGGTCGCGTTCACGTTTTGGAAGCCGCAGCGTCTTTGCGTGCCCTTAACTCAGAGTATCCAACAAGCTTCTAGTCCGCCCTTCTTCTCAAGTCTTCCCTTCACTTGGGAACACCCTGCCACTGAGGAGACTTCACCTGAAGGGCGGCTACACGTTTTGCAGCCCAAGGGGCTGGACGGGCAACTGATCTCAGAAGCTCCAACTGCCCTCTAGTCGGCCTTGGTTCTAAGTTCTTTCCTGACATGGGAACACACGGCCGCAGAGGCCTCTTGGCCTTCAGAGCGTTTCTACGTGTTGGAAGCAGCAGGGCCTTAGCCTGCCCTTTACTTAGAGCTTGCAACTTGGCGTAGAGTCCGCCTTTGTGCTAAGTGCTTTCCTGGGCTGCATTGGCGAGCACTTCACTCAGAGTCTCCAACCTGCCTTAGAGTCCGCCTTGGTTCTAACCCCTTTCCTCAACTTGGGAGAACGCTGCCCTCTAGTAGTGTTCGTCTTCGCTGCGTTGGTAAGGTTTGGGAAGCCTCAGGGCCTTCCCTGGAACTCAACTCGGTGTAGCCAACAGGCTTCTCGTCCGCCCCGGTTCTAAGGTCTTTCCTCCCCTGGGATCTCACGGCCCCCCCAGGAGACGTCACCTTAGGAGCGATGATACGTTTTGGAAGCAAAAGGGACCTGGGGTGCCCTGCCCTGGGAGTGTCCAACTCGCCTCCAGTGCGGCCTTGTTCTAACTTCTTTCCACAGCAGGGAACACGCTGCCCCATAGGAAACTTCACTTCAGGTCGAGTTTACGTGGCGGAAGCATAAGGGTCTGGGCCTGCGCTTAACGCGCAGTGTGCAACTTGCCTCGCGGGCGCCCCAGGTTCCAACTCCTTTGCACAGCCGGGAGCCAACTGCCCTTTGGGAATCCTCCCCTGAGGGTCGCATTCACGTTTTGGAAGCCGCAGCGTCTTTGCGCGCCCTTAACTCAGAGTATCCAACAAGCTTCTAGTCCGCCCTTCTTCTCAAGTCTTCCCTTCACTTGGGAACACACTGCCACTGAGGAGACTTCACCTGAAGCGCGGCTACACGATTTGCAGCCCAAGGGGCTGGACGGGCAACTGAACTCAGAAGCTCCAACTGCCCTCTAGTCGGCCTTGGTTCTAAGTTCTTTCCTGACATGGGAACACACGGCCTCATAGGCCTCTTGGCCTTCAGAGCGTTTTTACGTGTTGGAAGCAGCAGGGCCTTAGCCTGCCCTTTACTTAGAGCTTGCAACTTGGCGTAGAGTCCGCCTTTGTGCTAAGTGCTTTCCTGGGCTGCATTGGCGAGCACTTCACTCAGAGTCTCCAACCTGCCTTAGAGTCCGCCTTGGTTCTAACCCCTTTCCTCAACTTGGGAGAACGCTGCCCTCTACTAGTGTTCGTCTTCGCTGCGTTGCTAAGGTTTGGGAAGCCTAAGGGCCTTCCCTGGAACTCAACTCGGTGTAGCCAACAGGCTTCGCGTCCGCCCCGGTTCTAAGGTCTTTCCTCCCCTGGGATCTCACGGCCCCCCCAGGAGACGTCACCTTAGGAGCGATGATATGTTTTGGAAGCAAAAGGGACCTGGGGTGCCCTGCCCTGGGAGTGTCCAACTCGCCTCCAGTGCGGCCTTGTTCTAACTTCTTTCCACAGCAGGGAACACGCTGCCCCATAGGAAACTTCACTTCAGGTCGAGTTTACGTGGCGGAAGCATAAGGGTCTGGGCCTGCACTTAACGCGCAGTGTGCAACTTGCCTCGCGGGCGCCCCAGGTTCCAAGTCCTTTGCACAGCCGGGAGCCAACTGCCCTTTGGGAATCCTCCCCTGAGGGTCGCGTTCACGTTTTGGAAGCCGCAGCGTCTTTGCGTGCCCTTAACTCAGAGTATCCAACAAGCTTCTAGTCCGCCCTTCTTCTCAAGTCTTCCCTTCACTTGGGAACACACTGCCACTGAGGAGACTTCACCGGAAGCGCGGCTACACGTTTTGCAGCCCAAGGGGCTGGACGTGCAACTGAACTCAGAAGCTCCAACTGCCCTCTAGTCGGCCTTGGTTCTAAGTTCTTTCCTGACATGGGAACACACGGCCGCATAGGCCTCTTGGCCTTCAGAGCGTTTCTACGTGTTGGAAGCAGCAGGGCCTTAGCCTGCCCTTTACTTAGAGCTTGCAACTTGGCGTAGAGTCCGCCTTTGTGCTAAGTGCTTTCCTGGGCTGCATTGGCGAGCACTTCACTCAGAGTCTCCAACCTGCCTTAGAGTCCGCCTTGGTTCTAACACCTTTCCTCAACTTGGGAGAACGCTGCCCTCTAGTAGTGTTCGTCTTCGCTGCGTTGGTAAGATTTGGGAAGCCTAAGGGCCTTCCCTGGAACTCAACTCGGTGTAGCCAACAGGCTTCTCGTCCGCCCCGGTTCTAAGGTCTTTCCTCCCCTGGGATCTCACGGCCCCCCCAGGAGACGTCACCTTAGGAGCGATGATACGTTTTGGAAGCAAAAGGGACCTGGGGTGCCCTGCCCTGGGAGTGTCCAACTCGCCTCCAGTGCGGCCTTGTTCTAACTTCTTTCCACAGCAGGGAACACGCTGCCCCATAGGAAACTTCACTTCAGGTCGAGTTTACGTGGCGGAAGCATAAGGGTCTGGGCCTGCACTTAATGCGCAGTGTGCAACTTGCCTCGCGGGCGCCCCAGGTTCCAACTCCGTTGCACAGCCGGGAGCCAACTGCCCTTTGGGAATCCTCCCCTGAGGGTCGCGTTCACGTTTTGGAAGCCGCAGCGTCTTTGCGTGCCCTTAACTCAGAGTATCCAACAAGCTTCTAGTCCGCCCTTCTTCTCAAGTCTTCCCTTCACTTGGGAACACACTGCCACTGAGGAGACTTCACCTGAAGCGCGGCTACACGTTTTGCAGCCCAAGGGGCTGGACGGGCAACTGAACTCAGAAGCTCCAACTGCCCTCTAGTCGGCCTTGGTTCTAAGTTCTTTCCTGACATGGGAACACACGGCCGCATAGGCCTCTTGGCCTTCAGAGCGTTTCTACGTGTTGGAAGCAGCAGGGCCTTAGCCTGCCCTTTACTTAGAGCTTGCAACTTGGCGTAGAGTCCGCCTTTGTGCTAAGTGCTTTCCTGGGCTGCATTGGCGAGCACTTCACTCAGAGTCTCCAACCTGCCTTAGAGTCCGCCTTGGTTCTAACCCCTTTCCTCAACTTGGGAGAACGCTGCCCTCAAGTAGTGTTCGTCTTCGCTGCGTTGGTAAGGTTTGGGAAGCCTAAGGGCCTTCCCTGGAACTCAACTCGGTGTAGCCAACAGGCTTCTCGTCCGCCCCGGTTCTAAGGTCTTTCCTCCCCTGGGATCTCACGGCCCCCCCAGGAGACGTCACCTTAGGAGCGATGATACGTTTTGGAAGCAAAAGGGACCTGGGGTGCCCTGCCCTGGGAGTGTCCAACTCGCCTCCAGTGCGGCCTTGTTCTAACTTCTTTCCACAGCAGGGAACACGCTGCCCCATAGGAAACTTCACTTCAGGTCGAGTTTACGTGGCGGAAGCATAAGGGTCTGGGCCTGCACTTAACGCGCAGTGTGCAACTTGCCTCGCGGGCGCCCCAGGTTCCAACTCCTTTGCACAGCCGGGAGCCAATTGCCCTTTGGGAATCCTCCCCTGAGGGTCGCGTTCACGTTTTGGAAGCCGCAGCGTCTTTGCGCGCCCTTAACTCAGAATATCCAACAAGCTTCTAGTCCGCCCTTCTTCTCAAGTCTTCCCTTCACTTGGGAACACACTGCCACTGAGGAGACTTCACCTGAAGCGCGGTTACACGTTTTGCAGCCCAAGGGGCTGGACGGGCAACTGAACTCAGAAGCTCCAACTGCCCTCTAGTCGGCCTTGGTTCTAAGTTCTTTCCTGACATGGGAACACACGGCCGCATAGGCCTCTTGGCCTTCAGAGCGTTACTACGTGTTGGAAGCAGCAGGGCCTTAGCCTGCCCTTTACTTAGAGCTTGCAACTTGGCGTAGAGTCCGCCTTTGTGCTAAGTGCTTTCCTGGGCTGCATTGGCGAGCACTTCACTCAGAGTCTCCAACCTGCCTTAGAGTCCGCCTTGGTTCTAAACCCTTTCCTCAACTTGGGAGAACGCTGCCCTCTAGTAGTGTTCGTCTTCGCTGCGTTGGTAAGGTTTGGGAAGCCTAAGGGCCTTCCCTGGAACTCAACTCGGTGTAGCCAACAGGTTTCCCGTCCGCCCCGGTTCTAAGGTCTTTCCTCCCCTGGGATCTCACGGCCCCCCCAGGAGACGTCACCTTAGGAGCGATGATACGTTTTGGAAGCCAAAGGGACCTGGGGTGCCCTGCCCTGGGAGTGTCCAACTCGCTTCCAGTGCGGCCTTGTTCTAACTTCTTTCCACAGCAGGGAACACGCTGCCCCATAGGAAACTTCACTTCAGGTCGAGTTTACGTGGCGGAAGCATAAGGGTCTGGGCCTGCACTTAACGCGCAGTGTGCAACTTGCCTCGCGGGCGCCCCAGGTTCCAACTCCTTTGCACAGCCGGGAGCCAACTGCCCTTTGGGAATCCTCCCCTGAGGGTCGCGTTCACGTTTTGGAAGCCGCAGCGTCTTTGCGTGCCCTTAACTCAGAGTATCCAACAAGCTTCCAGTCCGCCCTTCTTCTCAAGTCTTCCCTTCACTTGGGAACACACTGCCACTGAGGAGACTTCACCTGAAGCGCGGCTACACGTTTTGCAGCCCAAGGGGCTGGACGGGCAACTGAACTCAGAAGCTCCAACTGCCCTCTAGTCGGCCTTGGTTCTAAGTTCTTTCCTGACATGGGAACACATGGCCGCATAGGCCTCTTGGCCTTCAGAGCGTTTCTACGTGTTGGAAGCAGCAGGGCCTTAGCCTGCCCTTTACTTAGAGCTTGCAACTTGGCGTAGAGTCCGCCTTTGTGCTAAGTGCTTTCCTGGGCTGCATTGGCGAGCACTTCACTCAGAGTCTCCAACCTGCCTTAGAGTCCGCCTTGGTTCTAACCCCTTTCCTCAACTTGGGAGAACGCTGCCCTCTAGTAGTGTTCGTCTTCGCTGCGTTGGTAAGGTTTGGGAAGCCTAAGGGCCTTCCCTGGAACTCAACTCGGTGTAGATAAAAGGCTTCTCGTCCGCCCCGGTTCCAAGGTCTTTCCTCCCCTGGGATCTCACAGCCCCCCCAGGAGACGTCACCTTAGGAGCGATGATACGTTTTGGAAGCAAAAGGGACCTGGGGTGCCCTGCCCTGGGAGTGTCCAACTCGCCTCCCGTGCTGCCTTGTTCTAACTTCTTTCCACAGCAGGGAACACGCTGCCCCATAGGAATCTTCACTTCAGGTCGAGTTTACGTGGCGGAAGCATAAGGGTCTGGGCCTGCACTTAACGCGCAGTGTGCAACTTGCCTCGCGGGCGCCCCAGGTTCCAAGTCCTTTGCACAGCCGGGAGCCAACTGCCCTTTGGGAATCCTCCCCTGAGGGTCGCGTTCACGTTTTGGAAGCCGCAGCGTCTTTGCGCGCCCTTAACTCAGAGTATCCAACAAGCTTCTAGTCCGCCCTTCTTCTCAAGTCTTCCCTTCACTTGGGAACACACTGCCACTGAGGAGACTTCACCTGAAGCGCGGCTTCACGTTTTGCAGCCCAAGGGGCTGGACGGGCAACTTAACTCAGAAGCTCCAACTGCCCTCTAGTCGGCCTTGGTTCTAAGTTCTTTCCTGACATGGGAACACACGGCCGCATAGGCCTCTTGGCCTTCAGAGCGTTTCTACGTGTTGGAAGCAGCAGGGCCTTAGCCTGCCCTTTACTTAGAGCTTGCAACTTGGCGTAGAGTCCGCCTTTGTGCTAAGTGCTTTCCTGGGCTGCATTGGCGAGCACTTCACTCAGAGTCTCCAACCTGCCTTAGAGTCCGCCTTGGTTCTAACCCCTTTCCTCAACTTGGGAGAACGCTGCCCTCTAGTAGTGTTCGTCTTCGCTGCGTTGCTAAGGTTTGGGAAGCCTAAGGGCCTTCCCTGGAACTCAACTCGGTGTAGCCAACAGGCTTCTCGTCCGCCCCGGTTCCAAGGTCTTTCCTCCCCTGGGATCTCACGGCCCCCCAAGGAGACATCACCTTAGGAGCGATGATAGGTTTTGGAAGCAAAAGGGACCTGGGGTGCCCTGCCCTGGGAGTGTCCAACTCGCCTCCAGTGCGGCCTTGTTCTAACTTCTTTCCACAGCAGGGAACACGCTGCCCCATAGGAAACTTCACTTCAGGTCGAGTTTACGTGGCGGAAGCATAAGGGTCTGGGCCTGCACTTAACGCGCAGTGTGCAACTTGCCTCGCGGGCGCCCCAGGTTCCAACTCCTTTGCACAGCCGGGAGCCAACTGCCCATTGGGAATCCTCCCCTGAGGGTCGCGTTCACGTTTTGGAAGCCGCAGCGTCTTTGCGTGCCCTTAACTCAGAGTATCCAACAAGCTTCTAGTCCGCCCTTCTTCTCAAGTCTTCCCTTCACTTGGGAACACACTGCCACTGAGGAGACTTCACCTGAAGCGCGGCTTCACGTTTTGCAGCCCAAGCGGCTGGACGGGCAACTGAACTCAGAAGCTCCAACTGCCCTCTAGTCGGCCTTGGTTCTAAGTTCTTTCCTGACATGGGAACACACGGCCGCATAGGCCTCTTGGCCTTCAGAGCGTTTCTACGTGTTGGAAGCAGCAGGGCCTTAGCCTGCCCTTTACTTAGAGCTTGCAACTTGGCGTAGAGTCCGCCTTTGTGCTAAGTGCTTTCCTGGGCTGCATTGGCGAGCACTTCACTCAGAGTCTCCAACCTGCCTTAGAGTCCGCCTTGGTTCTAACCCCTTTCCTCAACTTGGGAGAACGCTGCACTCTAGTAGTGTTCGTCTTCGCTGCGTTGCTAAGGTTTGGGAAGCCTAAGGGCCTTCCCTGGAACTCAACTCGGTGTAGCCAACAGGCTTCTCGTCCGCCCCGGTTCCAAGGTCTTTCCTCCCCTGGGATCTCACGGCCCCCCCAGGAGACGTCACCTTAGGAGCGATGATACGTTTTGGAAGCAAAAAGGACCTGGGGTGCCCTGCCCTGGGAGTGTCCAACTCGCCTCCAGTGCGGCCTTGTTCTAACTTCTTTCCACAGCAGGGAACACGCTGCCCCATAGGAAACTTCACTTCAGGTCGAGTTTACGTGGCGGAAGCATAAGGGTCTGGGCCTGCTCTTAAGGCGCAGTGTGCAACTTGCCTCGCGGGCGCCCCAGGTTCCAACTCCTTTGCACAGCCGGGAGCCAACTGCCCTTTGGGAATCCTCCCCTGAGGGTCGCGTTCACGTTTTGGAAGCCGCAGCGTCTTTGCGTGCCCTTCACTCAGAGTATCCAACAAGCTTCTAGTCCGCCCTTCTTCTCAAGTCTTCCCTTCACTTGGGAACACACTGCCACTGAGGAGACTTCACCTGAAGCGCGGCTACACGTTTTGCAGCCCAAGGGGCTGGACGGGCAACTGAACTCAGAAGCTCCAACTGCCCTCTAGTCGGCCTTTGTTCTAAGTTCTTTCCTGACATGGGAACACACGGCCGCATAGGCCTCTTGGCCTTCAGAGCGTTTCTACGTGTTGGAAGCAGCAGGGCCTTAGCCTGCCCTTTACTTAGAGCTTGCAACTTGGCGTAGAGTCCGCCTTTGTGCTAAGTGCTTTCCTGGGCTGCATTGGCGAGCACTTCACTCAGAGTCTCCAACCTGCCTTAGAGTCCGCCTTGGTTCTAAACCCTTTCCTCAACTTGGGAGAACGCTGCCCTCTAGTAGTGTCCGTCTTCGCTGCGTTGGTAAGGTTTGGGAAGCCTAAGGGCCTTCCCTGGAACTCAACTCGGTGTAGCCAACAGGTTTCCCGTCCGCCCAGGTTCTAAGGTCTTTCCTCCCCTGGGATCTCACGGCCCCCCCAGGAGACGTCACCTTAGGAGCGATGATACGTTTTGGAAGCAAAAGGGACCTGGGGTGCCCTGCCCTGGGAGTGTCCAACTCGCCTCCAGTGCGGCCTTGTTCTAACTTCTTTCCTCAGCAGGGAACACGCTGCCCCATAGGAAACGTCACTTCAGGTCGAGTTTACGTGGCGGAAGCATAAGGGTCTGGGCCTGCACTTAACGCGCAGTGTGCAACTTGCCTCGCGGGCGCCCCAGGTTCCAACTCCTTTGCACAGCCGGGAGCCAACTGCCCTTTGGGAATCCTCCCCTGAGGGTCGCGTTCACGTTTTGGAAGCCGCAGCGTCTTTGCGTGCCCTTAACTCAGAGTATCCAACAAGCTTCTAGTCCGCCCTTCTTCTCAAGTCTTCCCTTCACTTGGGAACACACTGCCACTGAGGAGGCTTCACCTGAAGCGCGGCTTCACGTTTTGCAGCCCAAGGGGCTGGACGGGCAACTGAACTCAGAAGCTCCAACTGCCCTCTAGTCGGCCTTAGTTCTAAGTTCTTTCCTGACATGGGAACACACGGCCGCATAGGCCTCTTGGCCTTCAGAGCGTTTCTACGTGTTGGAAGCAGCAGGGCCTTAGCCTGCCCTTTACTTAGAGCTTGCAACTTGGCGTAGAGTCCGCCTTTGTGCTAAGTGCTTTCCTGGGCTGCATTTTCGAGCACTTCACTCAGAGTCTCCAACCTGCCTTAGAGTCCGCCTTGGTTCTAACCCCTTTCCTCAACTTGGGAGAACGCTTCCCTCTAGTAGTATTCGTCTTCGCTGCGTTGGTAAGGTTTGGGAAGCCTAAGGGCCTTCCCTGGAACTCAACTCGGTGTAGCCAACAGGCTTCTCGTCCGCCCCGGTTCTAAGGTCTTTCCTCCCCTGGGATCTCACGGCCCCCCCAGGAGACGTCACCTTAGGAGCGATGATACGTTTTGGAAGCAAAAGGGACCTGGGGTGCCCTGCCCTGGGAGTGTCCAACTCGCCTCCAGGGCGGCCTTGTTCTAACTTCTTTCCACAGCAGGGAACACGCTGCCCCATAGGAAACTTCACTTCAGGTCGAGTTTACGTGGCGGAAGCATAAGGGTCTGGGCCTGCACTTAACGCGCAGTGTGCAACTTGCCTCGCGGGCGCCCCATGTTCCAACTCCTTTGCACAGCCGGGAGCCAACTGCCCTTTGGGAATCCTCCCCTGAGGGTCGCGTTCACGTTTTGGAAGCCGCAGCGTCTTTGCGTGCCCTTAACTCAGAGTATCCAACAAGCTTCTAGTCCGCCCTTCTTCTCAAGTCTTCCCTTCACTTGGGAACACCCTGCCACTGAGGAGACTTCACCTGAAGGGCGGCTACACGTTTTGCAGCCCAAGGGGCTGGACGGGCAACTGATCTCAGAAGCTCCAACTGCCCTCTAGTCGGCCTTGGTTCTAAGTTCTTTCCTGACATGGGAACACACGGCCGCATAGGCCTCTTGGCCTTCAGAGCGTTTCTACGTGTTGGAAGCAGCAGGGCCTTAGCCTGCCCTTTACTTAGAGCTTGCAACTTGGCGTAGAGTCCGCCTTTGTGCTAAGTGCTTTCCTGGGCTGCATTGGCGAGCACTTCACTCAGAGTCTCCAACCTGCCTTAGAGTCCGCCTTGGTTCTAACCCCTTTCCTCAACTTGGGAGAACGCTGCCCTCTAGTAGTGTTCGTCTTCGCTGCGTTGGTAAGGTTTGGGAAGCCTAAGGGCCTTCCCTGGAACTCAACTCGGTGTAGCCAACAGGCTTCTCGTCCGCCCCGGTTCTAAGGTCTTTCCTCCCCTGGATTCTCACGGCCCCCCCAGGAGACGTCACCTTACGAGCGATGATACGTTTTGGAAGCAAAAGGGACCTAGGGTGCCCTGCCCTGGGAGTGTCCAACTCGCCTCCAGTGCGGCCTTGTTCTAACTTCTTTCCACAGCAGGGAACACGCTGCCCCATAGGAAACGTCACTTCAGGTCGAGTTTACGTGGCGGAAGCATAAGGATCTGGGGCTGCACTTAACGCGCAGTGTGCAACTTGCCTCGCGCGCGCCCCAGGTTCCAACTCCTTTGCACAGCCGGGAGCCAACTGCCCTTTGGGAATCCTCCCCTGAGGGTCGCGTTCACGTTTTGGAAGCCGCAGCGTCTTTGCGTGCCCTTAACTCAGAGTATCCAACAAGCTTCTAGTCCGCCCTTCTTCTCAAGTCTTCCCTTCACTTGGGAACACACTGCCACTGAGGAGACTTCACCTGAAGCGCGGCTTCACGTTTTGCAGCCCAAGGGGCTGGACGGGCAACTGAAGTCAGAAGCTCCAACTGCCCTCTAGTCGGCCTTGGTTCTAAGTTCTTTCCTGACATGGGAACACACGGCCGCATAGGCCTCTTGGCCTTCAGAGCGTTTCTACGTGTTGGAAGCAGCAGGGCCTTAGCCTGCCCTTTACTTAGAGCTTGCAACTTGGCGTAGAGTCCGCCTTTGTGCTAAGTGCTTTCCTGGGCTGCATTTTCGAGCACTTCACTCAGAGTCTCCAACCTGCCTTAGAGTCCGCCTTGGTTCTAACCCCTTTCCTCAACTTGGGAGAACGCTTCCCTCTAGTAATATTCGTCTTCGCTGCGTTGGTAAGGTTTGGGAAGCCTAAGGGCCTTCCCTGGAACTCAACTCGGTGTAGCCAACAGGCTTCTCGTCCGCCCCGGTTCTAAGGTCTTTCCTCCCCTGGGATCTCACGGCCCCCCCAGGAGACGTCACCTTAGGAGCGATGATACGTTTTGGAAGCAAAAGGGACCTGGGGTGCCCTGCCCTGGGAGTGTCCAACTCGCCTCCAGTGCGGCCTTGTTCTAACTTCTTTCCACAGCAGGGAACACGCTGCCCCATAGGAAACTTCACTTCAGGTCGAGTTTACGTGGCGGAAGCATAAGGGTCTGGGCCTGCACTTAACGCGCAGTGTGCAACTTGCCTCGTGGGCGCCCCATGTTCCAACTCCTTTGCACAGCCGGGAGCCAACTGCCCTTTGGGAATCCTCCCCTGAGGGTCGCGTTCACGTTTTGGAAGCCGCAGCGTCTTTGCGTGCCCTTAACTCAGAGTATCCAACAAGCTTCTAGTCCGCCCTTCTTCTCAAGTCTTCCCTTCACTTGGGAACACCCTGCCACTGAGGAGACTTCACCTGAAGGGCGGCTACACGTTTTGCAGCCCAAGGGGCTGGACGGGCAACTGATCTCAGAAGCTCCAACTGCCCTCTAGTCGGCCTTGGTTCTAAGTTCTTTCCTGACATGGGAACACACGGCCGCAGAGGCCTCTTGGCCTTCAGAGCGTTTCTACGTGTTGGAAGCAGCAGGGCCTTAGCCTGCCCTTTACTTAGAGCTTGCAACTTGGCGTAGAGTCCGCCTTTGTGCTAAGTGCTTTCCTGGGCTGCATTGGCGAGCACTTCACTCAGAGTCTCCAACCTGCCTTAGAGTCCGCCTTGGTTCTAACCCCTTTCCTCAACTTGGGAGAACGCTGCCCTCTAGTAGTGTTCGTCTTCGCTGCGTTGGTAAGGTTTGGGAAGCCTCAGGGCCTTCCCTGGAACTCAACTCGGTGTAGCCAACAGGCTTCTCGTCCGCCCCGGTTCTAAGGTCTTTCCTCCCCTGGGATCTCACGGCCCCCCCAGGAGACGTCACCTTAGGAGCGATGATACGTTTTGGAAGCAAAAGGGACCTGGGGTGCCCTGCCCTGGGAGTGTCCAACTCGCCTCCAGTGCGGCCTTGTTCTAACTTCTTTCCACAGCAGGGAACACGCTGCCCCATAGGAAACTTCACTTCAGGTCGAGTTTACGTGGCGGAAGCATAAGGGTCTGGGCCTGCGCTTAACGCGCAGTGTGCAACTTGCCTCGCGGGCGCCCCAGGTTCCAACTCCTTTGCACAGCCGGGAGCCAACTGCCCTTTGGGAATCCTCCCCTGAGGGTCGCGTTCACGTTTTGGAAGCCGCAGCGTCTTTGCGCGCCCTTAACTCAGAGTATCCAACAAGCTTCTAGTCCGCCCTTCTTCTCAAGTCTTCCCTTCACTTGGGAACACACTGCCACTGAGGAGACTTCACCTGAAGCGCGGCTACACGATTTGCAGCCCAAGGGGCTGGACGGGCAACTGAACTCAGAAGCTCCAACTGCCCTCTAGTCGGCCTTGGTTCTAAGTTCTTTCCTGACATGGGAACACACGGCCTCATAGGCCTCTTGGCCTTCAGAGCGTTTTTACGTGTTGGAAGCAGCAGGGCCTTAGCCTGCCCTTTACTTAGAGCTTGCAACTTGGCGTAGAGTCCGCCTTTGTGCTAAGTGCTTTCCTGGGCTGCATTGGCGAGCACTTCACTCAGAGTCTCCAACCTGCCTTAGAGTCCGCCTTGGTTCTAACCCCTTTCCTCAACTTGGGAGAACGCTGCCCTCTAGTAGTGTTCGTCTTCGCTGCGTTGCTAAGGTTTGGGAAGCCTAAGGGCCTTCCCTGGAACTCAACTCGGTGTAGCCAACAGGCTTCTCGTCCGCCCCGGTTCTAAGGTCTTTCCTCCCCTGGGATCTCACGGCCCCCCCAGGAGACGTCACCTTAGGAGCGATGATATGTTTTGGAAGCAAAAGGGACCTGGGGTGCCCTGCCCTGGGAGTGTCCAACTCGCCTCCAGTGCGGCCTTGTTCTAACTTCTTTCCACAGCAGGGAACACGCTGCCCCATAGGAAACTTCACTTCAGGTCGAGTTTACGTGGCGGAAGCATAAGGGTCTGGGCCTGCACTTAACGCGCAGTGTGCAACTTGCCTCGCGGGCGCCCCAGGTTCCAAGTCCTTTGCACAGCCGGGAGCCAACTGCCCTTTGGGAATCCTCCCCTGAGGGTCGCGTTCACGTTTTGGAAGCCGCAGCGTCTTTGCGTGCCCTTAACTCAGAGTATCCAACAAGCTTCTAGTCCGCCCTTCTTCTCAAGTCTTCCCTTCACTTGGGAACACACTGCCACTGAGGAGACTTCACCGGAAGCGCGGCTACACGTTTTGCAGCCCAAGGGGCTGGACGGGCAACTGAACTCAGAAGCTCCAACTGCCCTCTAGTCGGCCTTGGTTCTAAGTTCTTTCCTGACATGGGAACACACGGCCGCATAGGCCTCTTGGCCTTCAGAGCGTTTCTACGTGTTGGAAGCAGCAGGGCCTTAGCCTGCCCTTTACTTAGAGCTTGCAACTTGGCGTAGAGTCCGCCTTTGTGCTAAGTGCTTTCCTGGGCTGCATTGGCGAGCACTTCACTCAGAGTCTCCAACCTGCCTTAGAGTCCGCCTTGGTTCTAACACCTTTCCTCAACTTGGGAGAACGCTGCCCTCTAGTAGTGTTCGTCTTCGCTGCGTTGGTAAGATTTGGGAAGCCTAAGGGCCTTCCCTGGAACTCAACTCGGTGTAGATAAAAGGCTTCTCGTCCGCCCCGGTTCCAAGGTCTTTCCTCCCCTGGGATCTCACAGCCCCCCCAGGAGACGTCACCTTAGGAGCGATGATACGTTTTGGAAGCAAAAGGGACCTGGGGTGCCCTGCCCTGGGAGTGTCCAACTCGCCTCCCGTGCTGCCTTGTTCTAACTTCTTTCCACAGCAGGGAACACGCTGCCCCATAGGAATCTTCACTTCAGGTCGAGTTTACGTGGCGGAAGCATAAGGGTCTGGGCCTGCACTTAACGCGCAGTGTGCAACTTGCCTCGCGGGCGCCCCAGGTTCCAAGTCCTTTGCACAGCCGGGAGCCAACTGCCCTTTGGGAATCCTCCCCTGAGGGTCGCGTTCACGTTTTGGAAGCCGCAGCGTCTTTGCGCGCCCTTAACTCAGAGTATCCAACAAGCTTCTAGTCCGCCCTTCTTCTCAAGTCTTCCCTTCACTTGGGAACACACTGCCACTGAGGAGACTTCACCGGAAGCGCGGCTTCACGTTTTGCAGCCCAAGGGGCTGGACGGGCAACTTAACTCAGAAGCTCCAACTGCCCTCTAGTCGGCCTTGGTTCTAAGTTCTTTCCTGACATGGGAACACACGGCCGCATAGGCCTCTTGGCCTTCAGAGCGTTTCTACGTGTTGGAAGCAGCAGGGCCTTAGCCTGCCCTTTACTTAGAGCTTGCAACTTGGCGTAGAGTCCGCCTTTGTGCTAAGTGCTTTCCTGGGCTGCATTGGCGAGCACTTCACTCAGAGTCTCCAACCTGCCTTAGAGTCCGCCTTGGTTCTAACCCCTTTCCTCAACTTGGGAGAACGCTGCCCTCTAGTAGTGTTCGTCTTCGCTGCGTTGCTAAGGTTTGGGAAGCCTAAGGGCCTTCCCTGGAACTCAACTCGGTGTAGCCAACAGGCTTCTCGTCCGCCCCGGTTCCAAGGTCTTTCCTCCCCTGGGATCTCACGGCCCCCCAAGGAGACATCACCTTAGGAGCGATGATAGGTTTTGGAAGCAAAAGGGACCTGGGGTGCCCTGCCCTGGGAGTGTCCAACTCGCCTCCAGTGCGGCCTTGTTCTAACTTCTTTCCACAGCAGGGAACACGCTGCCCCATAGGAAACTTCACTTCAGGTCGAGTTTACGTGGCGGAAGCATAAGGGTCTGGGCCTGCACTTAACGCGCAGTGTGCAACTTGCCTCGCGGGCGCCCCAGGTTCCAACTCCTTTGCACAGCCGGGAGCCAACTGCCCATTGGGAATCCTCCCCTGAGGGTCGCGTTCACGTTTTGGAAGCCGCAGCGTCTTTGCGTGCCCTTAACTCAGAGTATCCAACAAGCTTCTAGTCCGCCCTTCTTCTCAAGTCTTCCCTTCACTTGGGAACACACTGCCACTGAGGAGACTTCACCTGAAGCGCGGCTTCACGTTTTGCAGCCCAAGCGGCTGGACGGGCAACTGAACTCAGAAGCTCCAACTGCCCTCTAGTCGGCCTTGGTTCTAAGTTCTTTCCTGACATGGGAACACACGGCCGCATAGGCCTCTTGGCCTTCAGAGCGTTTCTACGTGTTGGAAGCAGCAGGGCCTTAGCCTGCCCTTTACTTAGAGCTTGCAACTTGGCGTAGAGTCCGCCTTTGTGCTAAGTGCTTTCCTGGGCTGCATTGGCGAGCACTTCACTCAGAGTCTCCAACCTGCCTTAGAGTCCGCCTTGGTTCTAACCCCTTTCCTCAACTTGGGAGAACGCTGCACTCTAGTAGTGTTCGTCTTCGCTGCGTTGCTAAGGTTTGGGAAGCCTAAGGGCCTTCCCTGGAACTCAACTCGGTGTAGCCAACAGGCTTCTCGTCCGCCCCGGTTCCAAGGTCTTTCCTCCCCTGGGATCTCACGGCCCCCCCAGGAGACGTCACCTTAGGAGCGATGATACGTTTTGGAAGCAAAAAGGACCTGGGGTGCCCTGCCCTGGGAGTGTCCAACTCGCCTCCAGTGCGGCCTTGTTCTAACTTCTTTCCACAGCAGGGAACACGCTGCCCCATAGGAAACTTCACTTCAGGTCGAGTTTACGTGGCGGAAGCATAAGGGTCTGGGCCTGCTCTTAAGGCGCAGTGTGCAACTTGCCTCGCGGGCGCCCCAGGTTCCAACTCCTTTGCACAGCCGGGAGCCAACTGCCCTTTGGGAATCCTCCCCTGAGGGTCGCGTTCACGTTTTGGAAGCCGCAGCGTCTTTGCGTGCCCTTCACTCAGAGTATCCAACAAGCTTCTAGTCCGCCCTTCTTCTCAAGTCTTCCCTTCACTTGGGAACACACTGCCACTGAGGAGACTTCACCTGAAGCGCGGCTACACGTTTTGCAGCCCAAGGGGCTGGACGGGCAACTGAACTCAGAAGCTCCAACTGCCCTCTAGTCGGCCTTGGTTCTAAGTTCTTTCCTGACATGGGAACACACGGCCGAGAGGCCTCTTGGCCTTCAGAGCGTTTCTACGTGTTGGAAGCAGCAGGGCCTTAGCCTGCCCTTTACTTAGAGCTTGCAACTTGGCGTAGAGTCCGCCTTTGTGCTAAGTGCTTTCCTGGGCTGCATTGGCGAGCACTTCACTCAGAGTCTCCAACCTGCCTTAGAGTCCGCCTTGGTTCTAACCCCTTTCCTCAACTTGGGAGAACGCTGCCCTCTAGTAGTGTTCGTCTTCGCTGCGTTGCTAAGGTTTGGGAAGCCTAAGGGCCTTCCCTGGAACTCAACTCGGTGTAGCCAACAGGCTTCTCGTCCGCCCCGGTTCCAAGGTCTTTCCTCCCCTGGGATCTCACGGCTCCCCCAGGAGACGTCACCTTAGGAGCGATGATACGTTTTGGAAGCAAAAGGGACCTTGGGTGCCCTGCCCTGGGAGTGTCCAACTCGCCTCCAGTGCGGCCTTGTTCTAACTTCTTTCCACAGCAGGGAACACGCTGCCCCATAGGAAACTTCACTTCAGGTCGAGTTTACGTGGCGGAAGCATAAGGGTCTGGGCCTGCACTTAACGCGCAGTGTGCAACTTGCCTCGCGGGCGCCCCAGGTTCCAACTCCTTTGCACAGCCGGGAGCCAACTGCCCTTTGGGAATCCTCCCCTGAGGGTCGCGTTCACGTTTTGGAAGCCGCAGCGTCTTTGCGCGCCCTTAACTCAGAGTATCCAACAAGCTTCTAGTCCGCCCTTCTTCTCAAGTCTTCCCTTCACTTGGGAACACACTGCCACTGAGGAGACTTCACCTGAAGCGCGGCTTCACGTTTTGCAGCCCAAGGGGCTGGACGGGCAACTTAACTCAGAAGCTCCAACTGCCCTCTAGTCGGCCTTGGTTCTAAGTTCTTTCCTGACATGGGAACACACGGCCGCATAGGCCTCTTGGCCTTCAGAGCGTTTCTACGTGTTGGAAGCAGCAGGGCCTTAGCCTGCCCTTTACTTAGAGCTTGCAACTTGGCGTAGAGTCCGCCTTTGTGCTAAGTGCTTTCCTGGGCTGCATTGGCGAGCACTTCACTCAGAGTCTCCAACCTGCCTTAGAGTCCGCCTTGGTTCTAACCCCTTTCCTCAACTTGGGAGAACGCTGCCCTCTAGTAGTGTTCGTCTTCGCTGCGTTGCTAAGGTTTGGGAAGCCTAAGGGCCTTCCCTGGAACTCAACTCGGTGTAGCCAACAGGCTTCTCGTCCGCCCCGGTTCTAAGGTCTTTCCTCCCCTGGGATCTCACGGCCCCCCCAGGAGACGTCACCTTAGGAGCGATGATACGTTTTGGAAGCAAAAGGGACCTTGGGTGCCCTGCCCTGGGAGTGTCCAACTCGCCTCCAGTGCGGCCTTGTTCTAACTTCTTTCCACAGCAGGGAACACGCTGCCCCATAGGAAACTTCACTTCAGGTCGAGTTTACGTGGCGGAAGCATAAGGGTCTGGGCCTGCACTTAACGCGCAGTGTGCAACTTGCCTCGCGGGCGCCCCAGGTTCCAAGTCCTTTGCACAGCCGGGAGCCAACTGCCCTTTGGGAATCCTCCCCTGAGGGTCGCGTTCACGTTTTGGAAGCCGCAGCGTCTTTGCGTGCCCTTCACTCAGAGTATCCAACAAGCTTCTAGTCCGCCCTTCTTCTCAAGTCTTCCCTTCACTTGGGAACACACTGCCACTGAGGAGACTTCACCTGAAGCGCGGCTACACGTTTTGCAGCCCAAGGGGCTGGACGGGCAACTGAACTCAGAAGCTCCAACTGCCCTCTAGTCGGCCTTGGTTCTAAGTTCTTTCCTGACATGGGAACACACGGCCGAGAGGCCTCTTGGCCTTCAGAGCGTTTCTACGTGTTGGAAGCAGCAGGGCCTTAGCCTGCCCTTTACTTAGAGCTTGCAACTTGGCGTAGAGTCCGCCTTTGTGTAAGTGCTTTCCTGGGCTGCATTGGCGAGCACTTCACTCAGAGTCTCCAACCTGCCTTAGAGTCCGCCTTGGTTCTAACCCCTTTCCTCAACTTGGGAGAACGCTGCCCTCTAGTAGTGTTCGTCTTCGCTGCGTTGGTAAGGTTTGGGAAGCCTAAGGGCCTTCCCTGGAACTCAACTCGGTGTAGCCAACAGGCTTCTCATCCGCCCCGGTTCCAAGGTCTTTCCTCCCCTGGGATATCACGGCCCCCCCAGGAGACGTCACCTTAGGAGCGATGATACGTTTTGGAAGCAAAAGGGACCTTGGGTGCCCTGCCCTGGGAGTGTCCAACTCGCCTCCAGTGCGGCCTTGTTCTAACTTCTTTCCACAGCAGGGAACACGCTGCCCCATAGGAAACTTCACTTCAGGTCGAGTTTACGTGGCGGAAGCATAAGGGTCTGGGCCTGCACTTAACGCGCAGTGTGCAACTTGCCTCGCGGGCGCCCCAGGTTCCAAGTCCTTTGCACAGCCGGGAGCCAACTGCCCTTTGGGAATCCTCCCCTGAGGGTCGCGTTCACGTTTTGGAAGCCGCAGCGTCTTTGCGTGCCCTTCACTCAGAGTATCCAACAAGCTTCTAGTCCGCCCTTCTTCTCAAGTCTTCCCTTCACTTGGGAACACACTGCCACTGAGGAGACTTCACCTGAAGCGCGGCTACACGTTTTGCAGCCCAAGGGGCTGGACGGGCAACTGAACTCAGAAGCTCCAACTGCCCTCTAGTCGGCCTTGGTTCTAAGTTCTTTCCTGACATGGGAACACACGGCCGAGAGGCCTCTTGGCCTTCAGAGCGTTTCTACGTGTTGGAAGCAGCAGGGCCTTAGCCTGCCCTTTACTTAGAGCTTGCAACTTGGCGTAGAGTCCGCCTTTGTGTAAGTGCTTTCCTGGGCTGCATTGGCGAGCACTTCACTCAGAGTCTCCAACCTGCCTTAGAGTCCGCCTTGGTTCTAACCCCTTTCCTCAACTTGGGAGAACGCTGCCCTCTAGTAGTGTTCGTCTTCGCTGCGTTGGTAAGGTTTGGGAAGCCTAAGGGCCTTCCCTGGAACTCAACTCGGTGTAGCCAACAGGCTTCTCGTCCGCCCCGGTTCCAAGGTCTTTCCTCCCCTGGGATCTCACGGCCCCCCCAGGAGACGTCACCTTAGGAGCGATGATACGTTTTGGAAGCAAAAGGGACCTGGGGTGCCCTGCCCTGGGAGTGTCCAACTCGCCTCCCGTGCTGCCTTGTTCTAACTTCTTTCCACAGCAGGGAACACGCTGCCCCATAGGAAACTTCACTTCAGGTCGAGTTTACGTGGTGGAAGCATAAGGGTCTGGGCCTGCACTTAACGCGCAGTGTGCAACTTGCCTCGCGGGCGCTCCAGGTTCCAACTCCTTTGCACAGCCGGGAGCCAACTGCCCTTTGGGAATCCTCCCCTGAGGGTCGCGTTCACGTTTTGGAAGCCGCAGCGTCTTTGCGCGCCCTTAACTCAGAGTATCCAACAAGCTTCTAGTCCGCCCTTCTTCTCAAGTCTTCCCTTCACTTGGGAACACACTGCCACTGAGGAGACTTCACCTGAAGCGCGGCTTCACGTTTTGCAGCCCAAGGGGCTGGACGGGCAACTTAACTCAGAAGCTCCAACTGCCCTCTAGTCGGCCTTGGTTCTAAGTTCTTTCCTGACATGGGAACACACGGCCGCATAGGCCTCTTGGCCTTCAGAGCGTTTCTACGTGTTGGAAGCAGCAGGGCCTTAGCCTGCCCTTTACTTAGAGCTTGCAACTTGGCGTAGAGTCCGCCTTTGTGCTAAGTGCTTTCCTGGGCTGCATTGGCGAGCACTTCACTCAGAGTCTCCAACCTGCCTTAGAGTCCGCCTTGGTTCTAACCCCTTTCCTCAACTTGGGAGAACGCTGCCCTCTAGTAGTGTTCGTCTTCGCTGCGTTGCTAAGGTTTGGGAAGCCTAAGGGCCTTCCCTGGAACTCAACTCGGTGTAGCCAACAGGCTTCTCGTCCGCCTCGGTTCTAAGGTCTTTCCTCCCCTGGGATCTCACGGCCCCCCAAGGAGACATCACCTTAGGAGCGATGATAGGTTTTGGAAGCAAAAGGGACCTGGGGTGCCCTGCCCTGGGAGTGTCCAACTCGCCTCCAGTGCGGCCTTGTTCTAACTTCTTTCCACAGCAGGGAACACGCTGCCCCATAGGAAACTTCACTTCAGGTCGAGTTTACGTGGCGGAAGCATAAGGGTCTGGGCCTGCACTTAACGCGCAGTGTGCAACTTGCCTCGCGGGCGCCCCAGGTTCCAACTCCTTTGCACAGCCGGGAGCCAACTGCCCATTGGGAATCCTCCCCTGAGGGTCGCGTTCACGTTTTGGAAGCCGCAGCGTCTTTGCGTGCCCTTAACTCAGAGTATCCAACAAGCTTCTAGTCCGCCCTTCTTCTCAAGTCTTCCCTTCACTTGGGAACACACTGCCACTGAGGAGACTTCACCTGAAGCGCGGCTTCACGTTTTGCAGCCCAAGCGGCTGGACGGGCAACTGAACTCAGAAGCTCCAACTGCCCTCTAGTCGGCCTTGGTTCTAAGTTCTTTCCTGACATGGGAACACACGGCCGCATAGGCCTCTTGGCCTTCAGAGCGTTTGTACGTGTTGGAAGCAGCAGGGCCTTAGCCTGCCCTTTACTTAGAGCTTGCAACTTGGCGTAGAGTCCGCCTTTGTGCTAAGTGCTTTCCTGGGCTGCATTGGCGAGCACTTCACTCAGAGTCTCCAACCTGCCTTAGAGTCCGCCTTGGTTCTAACCCCTTTCCTCAACTTGGGAGAACGCTGCCCTCTAGTAGTGTTCGTCTTCGCTGCGTTGCTAAGGTTTGGGAAGCCTAAGGGCCTTCCCTGGAACTCAACTCGGTGTAGCCAACAGGCTTCTCGTCCGCCTCGGTTCTAAGGTCTTTCCTCCCCTGGGATCTCACGGCCCCCCAAGGAGACATCACCTTAGGAGCGATGATAGGTTTTGGAAGCAAAAGGGACCTGGGGTGCCCTGCCCTGGGAGTGTCCAACTCGCCTCCAGTGCGGCCTTGTTCTAACTTCTTTCCACAGCAGGGAACACGCTGCCCCATAGGAAACTTCACTTCAGGTCGAGTTTACGTGGCGGAAGCATAAGGGTCTGGGCCTGCACTTAACGCGCAGTGTGCAACTTGCCTCGCGGGCGCCCCAGGTTCCAACTCCTTTGCACAGCCGGGAGCCAACTGCCCATTGGGAATCCTCCCCTGAGGGTCGCGTTCACGTTTTGGAAGCCGCAGCGTCTTTGCGTGCCCTTAACTCAGAGTATCCAACAAGCTTCTAGTCCGCCCTTCTTCTCAAGTCTTCCCTTCACTTGGGAACACACTGCCACTGAGGAGACTTCACCTGAAGCGCGGCTTCACGTTTTGCAGCCCAAGCGGCTGGACGGGCAACTGAACTCAGAAGCTCCAACTGCCCTCTAGTCGGCCTTGGTTCTAAGTTCTTTCCTGACATGGGAACACACGGCCGCATAGGCCTCTTGGCCTTCAGAGCGTTTCTACGTGTTGGAAGCAGCAGGGCCTTAGCCTGCCCTTTACTTAGAGCTTGCAACTTGGCGTAGAGTCCGCCTTTGTGCTAAGTGCTTTCCTGGGCTGCATTGGCGAGCACTTCACTCAGAGTCTCCAACCTGCCTTAGAGTCCGCCTTGGTTCTAACCCCTTTCCTCAACTTGGGAGAACGGTGCCCTCTAGTAGTGTTCGTCTTCGCTGCGTTGCTAAGGTTTGGGAAGCCTAAGGGCCTTCCCTGGAACTCAACTCGGTGTAGCCAACAGGCTTCTCGTCCGCCCCGGTTCCAAGGTCTTTCCTCCCCTGGGATCTCACGGCCCCCCCAGGAGACGTCACCTTAGGAGCGATGATACGTTTTGGAAGCAAAAAGGACCTGGGGTGCCCTGCCCTGGGAGTGTCCAACTCGCCTCCAGTGCGGCCTTGTTCTAACTTCTTTCCACAGCAGGGAACACGCTGCCCCATAGGAAACTTCACTTCAGGTCGAGTTTACGTGGCGGAAGCATAAGGGTCTGGGCCTGCACTTAACGCGCAGTGTGCAACTTGCCTCGCGGGCGCCCCAGGTTCCAACTCCTTTGCACAGCCGGGAGCCAACTGCCCTTTGGGAATCCTCCCCTGAGGGTCGCGTTCACGTTTTGGAAGCCGCAGCGTCTTTGCGTGCCCTTAACTCAGAGTATCCAACATGCTTCTAGTCCGCCCTTCTTCTCAAGTCTTCCCTTCACTTGGGAACACACTGCCACTGAGGAGACTTCACCTGAAGCGCGGCTTCACGTTTTGCAGCCCAAGGGGCTGGACGGGCAACTTAACTCAGAAGCTCCAACTGCCCTCTAGTCGGCCTTGGTTCTAAATTCTTTCCTGACATGGGAACACACGGCCGCATAGGCCTCTTGGCCTTCAGAGCGTTTCTACGTGTTGGAAGCAGCAGGGCCTTAGCCTGCCCTTTACTTAGAGCTTGCAACTTGGCGTAGAGTCCGCCTTTGTGCTAAGTGCTTTCCTGGGCTGCATTGGCGAGCACTTCACTCAGAGTCTCCAACCTGCCTTAGAGTCCGCCTTGGTTCTAACCCCTTTCCTCAACTTGGGAGAACGCTGCCCTCTAGTAGTGTTCGTCTTCGCTGCGTTGCTAAGGTTTGGGAAGCCTAAGGGCCTTCCCTGGAACTCAACTCGGTGTAGCCAACAGGCTTCTCGTCCGCCCCGGTTCTAAGGTCTTTCCTCCCCTGGGATCTCACGGCCCCCCAAGGAGACATCACCTTAGGAGCGATGATAGGTTTTGGAAGCTAAAGGGACCTGGGGTGCCCTGCCCTGGGAGTGTCCAACTCGCCTCCAGTGCGGCCTTGTTCTAACTTCTTTCCACAGCAGGGAACAGGCTGCCCCATAGGAAACTTCACTTCAGGTCGAGTTTACGTGGCGGAAGCATAAGGGTCTGGGCCTGCACTTAACGCGCAGTGTGCAACTTGCCTCGCGGGCGCCCCAGGTTCCAACTCCTTTGCACAGCCGGGAGCCAACTGCCCTTTGGGAATCCTCCCCTGAGGGTCGCGTTCACGTTTTGGAAGCCGCAGCGTCTTTGCGTGCCCTTCACTCAGAGTATCCAACAAGCTTCTAGTCCGCCCTTCTTCTCAAGTCTTCCCTTCACTTGGGAACACACTGCCACTGAGGAGACTTCACCTGAAGCGCGGCTACACGTTTTGCAGCCCAAGGGGCTGGACGGGCAACTGAACTCAGAAGCTCCAACTGCCCTCTAGTCGGCCTTGGTTCTAAGTTCTTTCCTGACATGGGAACACACGGCCGCATAGGCCTCTTGGCCTTCAGAGCGTTTCTACGTGTTGGAAGCAGCAGGGCCTTAGCCTGCCCTTTACTTAGAGCTTGCAACTTGGCGTAGAGTCCGCCTTTGTGCTAAGTGCTTTCCTGGGCTGCATTGGCGAGCACTTCACTCAGAGTCTCCAACCTGCCTTAGAGTCCGCCTTGGTTCTAACCCCTTTCCTCAACTTGGGAGAACGCTGCCCTCTAGTAGTGTTCGTCTTCGCTGCGTTGCTAAGGTTTGGGAAGCCTAAGGGCCTTCCCTGGAACTCAACTCGGTGTAGCCAACAGGCTTCTCGTCCGCCCCGGTTCCAAGGTCTTTCCTCCCCTGGGATCTCACGGCCCCCCCAGGAGACGTCACCTTAGGAGCGATGATACGTTTTGGAAGCAAAAGGGACCTTGGGTGCCCTGCCCTGGGAGTGTCCAACTCGCCTCCAGTGCGGCCTTGTTCTAACTTCTTTCCACAGCAGGGAACACGCTGCCCCATAGGAAACTTCACTTCAGGTCGAGTTTACGTGGCGGAAGCATAAGGGTCTGGGCCTGCACTTAACGCGCAGTGTGCAACTTGCCTCGCGGGCGCCCCAGATTCCAAGTCCTTTGCACAGCCGGGAGCCAACTGCCCTTTGGGAATCCTCCCCTGAGGGTCGCGTTCACGTTTTGGAAGCCGCAGCGTCTTTGCGTGCCCTTCACTCAGAGTATCCAACAAGCTTCTAGTCCGCCCTTCTTCTCAAGTCTTCCCTTCACTTGGGAACACACTGCCACTGAGGAGACTTCACCTGAAGCGCGGCTACACGTTTTGCAGCCCAAGGGGCTGGACGGGCAACTGAACTCAGAAGCTCCAACTGCCCTCTAGTCGGCCTTGGTTCTAAGTTCTTTCCTGACATGGGAACACACGGCCGAGAGGCCTCTTGGCCTTCAGAGCGTTTCTACGTGTTGGAAGCAGCAGGGCCTTAGCCTGCCCTTTACTTAGAGCTTGCAACTTGGCGTAGAGTCCGCCTTTGTGTAAGTGCTTTCCTGGGCTGCATTGGCGAGCACTTCACTCAGAGTCTCCAACCTGCCTTAGAGTCCGCCTTGGTTCTAACCCCTTTCCTCAACTTGGGAGAACGCTGCCCTCTAGTAGTGTTCGTCTTCGCTGCGTTGGTAAGGTTTGGGAAGCCTAAGGGCCTTCCCTGGAACTCAACTCGGTGTAGCCAACAGGCTTCTCGTCCGCCCCGGTTCCAAGGTCTTTCCTCCCCTGGGATCTCACGGCCCCCCCAGGAGACGTCACCTTAGGAGCGATGATACGTTTTGGAAGCAAAAGGGACCTGGGGTGCCCTGCCCTGGGAGTGTCCAACTCGCCTCCCGTGCTGCCTTGTTCTAACTTCTTTCCACAGCAGGGAACACGCTGCCCCATAGGAAACTTCACTTCAGGTCGAGTTTACGTGGCGGAAGCATAAGGGTCTGGGCCTGCACTTAACGCGCAGTGTGCAACTTGCCTCGCGGGCGCCCCAGGTTCCAACTCCTTTGCACAGCCGGGAGCCAACTGCCCTTTGGGAATCCTCCCCTGAAGGTCGCGTTCACGTTTTGGAAGCCGCAGCGTCTTTGCGCGCCCTTAACTCAGAGTATCCAACAAGCTTCTAGTCCGCCCTTCTTCTCAAGTCTTCCCTTCACTTGGGAACACACTGCCACTGAGGAGACTTCACCTGAAGCGCGGCTTCACGTTTTGCAGCCCAAGGGGCTGGACGGGCAACTTAACTCAGAAGCTCCAACTGCCCTCTAGTCGGCCTTGGTTCTAAGTTCTTTCCTGACATGGGAACACACGGCCGCATAGGCCTCTTGGCCTTCAGAGCGTTTCTACGTGTTGGAAGCAGCAGGGCCTTAGCCTGCCCTTTACTTAGAGCTTGCAACTTGGCGTAGAGTCCGCCTTTGTGCTAAGTGCTTTCCTGGGCTGCATTGGCGAGCACTTCACTCAGAGTCTCCAACCTGCCTTAGAGTCCGCCTTGGTTCTAACCCCTTTCCTCAACTTGGGAGAACGCTGCCCTCTAGTAGTGTTCGTCTTCGCTGCGTTGCTAAGGTTTGGGAAGCCTAAGGGCCTTCCCTGGAACTCAACTCGGTGTAGCCAACAGGCTTCTCGTCCGCCCCGGTTCTAAGGTCTTTCCTCCCCTGGGATCTCACGGCCCCCCAAGGAGACATCACCTTAGGAGCGATGATAGGTTTTGGAAGCAAAAGGGACCTGGGGTGCCCTGCCCTGGGAGTGTCCAACTCGCCTCCAGTGCGGCCTTGTTCTAACTTCTTTCCACAGCAGGGAACACGCTGCCCCATAGGAAACTTCACTTCAGGTCGAGTTTACGTGGCGGAAGCATAAGGGTCTGGGCCTGCACTTAACGCGCAGTGTGCAACTTGCCTCGCGGGCGCCCCAGGTTCCAACTCCTTTGCACAGCCGGGAGCCAACTGCCCATTGGGAATCCTCCCCTGAGGGTCGCGTTCACGTTTTGGAAGCCGCAGCGTCTTTGCGTGCCCTTAACTCAGAGTATCCAACAAGCTTCTAGTCCGCCCTTCTTCTCAAGTCTTCCCTTCACTTGGGAACACACTGCCACTGAGGAGACTTCACCTGAAGCGCGGCTTCACGTTTTGCAGCCCAAGCGGCTGGACGGGCAACTGAACTCAGAAGCTCCAACTGCCCTCTAGTCGGCCTTGGTTCTAAGTTCTTTCCTGACATGGGAACACACGGCCGCATAGGCCTCTTGGCCTTCAGAGCGTTTCTACGTGTTGGAAGCAGCAGGGCCTTAGCCTGCCCTTTACTTAGAGCTTGCAACTTGGCGTAGAGTCCGCCTTTGTGCTAAGTGCTTTCCTGGGCTGCATTGGCGAGCACTTCACTCAGAGTCTCCAACCTGCCTTAGAGTCCGCCTTGGTTCTAACCCCTTTCCTCAACTTGGGAGAACGGTGCCCTCTAGTAGTGTTCGTCTTCGCTGCGTTGCTAAGGTTTGGGAAGCCTAAGGGCCTTCCCTGGAACTCAACTCGGTGTAGCCAACAGGCTTCTCGTCCGCCCCGGTTCCAAGGTCTTTCCTCCCCTGGGATCTCACGGCCCCCCCAGGAGACGTCACCTTAGGAGCGATGATACGTTTTGGAAGCAAAAAGGACCTGGGGTGCCCTGCCCTGGGAGTGTCCAACTCGCCTCCAGTGCGGCCTTGTTCTAACTTCTTTCCACAGCAGGGAACACGCTGCCCCATAGGAAACTTCACTTCAGGTCGAGTTTACGTGGCGGAAGCATAAGGGTCTGGGCCTGCACTTAACGCGCAGTGTGCAACTTGCCTCGCGGGCGCCCCAGGTTCCAACTCCTTTGCACAGCCGGGAGCCAACTGCCCTTTGGGAATCCTCCCCTGAGGGTCGCGTTCACGTTTTGGAAGCCGCAGCGTCTTTGCGTGCCCTTAACTCAGAGTATCCAACAAGCTTCTAGTCCGCCCTTCTTCTCAAGTCTTCCCTTCACTTGGGAACACACTGCCACTGAGGAGACTTCACCTGAAGCGCGGCTACACGTTTTGCAGCCCAAGGGGCTGGACGGGCAACTGAACTCAGAAGCTCCAACTGCCCTCTAGTCGGCCTTGGTTCTAAGTTCTTTCCTGACATGGGAACACACGGCCGAGAGGACTCTTGGCCTTCAGAGCGTTTCTACGTGTTGGAAGCAGCAGGGCCTTAGCCTGCCCTTTACTTAGAGCTTGCAACTTGGCGTAGAGTCCGCCTTTGTGCTAAGTGCTTTCCTGGGCTGCATTGGCGAGCACTTCACTCAGAGTCTCCAACCTGCCTTAGAGTCCGCCTTGGTTCTAACCCCTTTCCTCAACTTGGGAGAACGCTGCCCTCTAGTAGTGTTCGTCTTCGCTGCGTTGCTAAGGTTTGGGAAGCCTAAGGGCCTTCCCTGGAACTCAACTCGGTGTAGCCAACAGGCTTCTCGTCCGCCCCGGTTCCAAGGTCTTTCCTCCCCTGGGATCTCACGGCCCCCCCAGGAGACGTCACCTTAGGAGCGATGATACGTTTTGGAAGCAAAAGGGACCTTGGGTGCCCTGCCCTGGGAGTGTCCAACTCGCCTCCAGTGCGGCCTTGTTCTAACTTCTTTCCACAGCAGGGAACACGCTGCCCCATAGGAAACTTCACTTCAGGTCGAGTTTACGTGGCGGAAGCATAAGGGTCTGGGCCTGCACTTAACGCGCAGTGTGCAACTTGCCTCGCGGGCGCCCCAGGTTCCAACTCCTTTGCACAGCCGGGAGCCAACTGCCCTTTGGGAATCCTCCCCTGAGGGTCGCGTTCACGTTTTGGAAGCCGCAGCGTCTTTGCGCGCCCTTAACTCAGAGTATCCAACAAGCTTCTAGTCCGCCCTTCTTCTCAAGTCTTCCCTTCACTTGGGAACACACTGCCACTGAGGAGACTTCACCTGAAGCGCGGCTTCACGTTTTGCAGCCCAAGGGGCTGGACGGGCAACTTAACTCAGAAGCTCCAACTGCCCTCTAGTCGGCCTTGGTTCTAAGTTCTTTCCTGACATGGGAACACACGGCCGCATAGGCCTCTTGGCCTTCAGAGCGTTTCTACGTGTTGGAAGCAGCAGGGCCTTAGCCTGCCCTTTACTTAGAGCTTGCAACTTGGCGTAGAGTCCGCCTTTGTGCTAAGTGCTTTCCTGGGCTGCATTGGCGAGCACTTCACTCAGAGTCTCCAACCTGCCTTAGAGTCTGCCTTGGTTCTAACCCCTTTCCTCAACTTGGGAGAACGCTGCCCTCTAGTAGTGTTCGTCTTCGCTGCGTTGCTAAGGTTTGGGAAGCCTAAGGGCCTTCCCTGGAACTCAACTCGGTGTAGCCAACAGGCTTCTCGTCCGCCCCGGTTCTAAGGTCTTTCCTCCCCTGGGATCTCACGGCCCCCCAAGGAGACATCACCTTAGGAGCGATGATAGGTTTTGGAAGCAAAAGGGACCTGGGGTGCCCTGCCCTGGGAGTGTCCAACTCGCCTCCAGTGCGGCCTTGTTCTAACTTCTTTCCACAGCAGGGAACACGCTGCCCCATAGGAAACTTCACTTCAGGTCGAGTTTACGTGGCGGAAGCATAAGGGTCTGGGCCTGCACTTAACGCGCAGTGTGCAACTTGCCTCGCGGGCGCCCCAGGTTCCAACTCCTTTGCACAGCCGGGAGCCAACTGCCCATTGGGAATCCTCCCCTGAGGGTCGCGTTCACGTTTTGGAAGCCGCAGCGTCTTTGCGTGCCCTTAACTCAGAGTATCCAACAAGCTTCTAGTCCGCCCTTCTTCTCAAGTCTTCCCTTCACTTGGGAACACACTGCCACTGAGGAGACTTCACCTGAAGCGCGGCTTCACGTTTTGCAGCCCAAGGGGCTGGACGGGCAACTGAACTCAGAAGCTCCAACTGCCCTCTAGTCGGCCTTGGTTCTAAGTTCTTTCCTGACATGGGAACACACGGCCGCATAGGCCTCTTGGCCTTCAGAGCGTTTCTACGTGTTGGAAGCAGCAGGGCCTTAGCCTGCCCTTTACTTAGAGCTTGCAACTTGGCGTAGAGTCCGCCTTTGTGCTAAGTGCTTTCCTGGGCTGCATTGGCGAGCACTTCACTCAGAGTCTCCAACCTGCCTTAGAGTCCGCCTTGGTTCTAACCCCTTTCCTCAACTTGGGAGAACGCTGCCCTCGAGTAGTGTTCGTCTTCGCTGCGTTGGTAAGGTTTGGGAAGCCTCAGGGCCTTCCCTGGAACTCAACTCGGTGTAGCCAACAGGCTTCTCGTCCGCCCCGGTTCCAAGGTCTTTCCTCCCCTGGGATCTCACGGCCCCCCCAGGAGACGTCACCTTAGGAGCGATGATACGTTTTGGAAGCAAAAAGGACCTGGGGTGCCCTGCCCTGGGAGTGTCCAACTCGCCTCCAGTGCGGCCTTGTTCTAACTTCTTTCCACAGCAGGGAACACGCTGCCCCATAGGAAACTTCACTTCAGGTCGAGTTTACGTGGCGGAAGCATAAGGGTCTGGGCCTGCACTTAACGCGCAGTGTGCAACTTGCCTCGCGGGCGCCCCAGGTTCCAACTCCTTTGCACAGCCGGGAGCCAACTGCCCTTTGGGAATCCTCCCCTGAGGGTCGCGTTCACGTTTTGGAAGCCGCAGCGTCTTTGCGTGCCCTTAACTCAGAGTATCCAACAAGCTTCTAGTCCGCCCTTCTTCTCAAGTCTTCCCTTCACTTGGGAACACACTGCCACTGAGGAGACTTCACCTGAAGCGCGGCTACACGTTTTGCAGCCCAAGGGGCTGGACGGGCAACTGAACTCAGAAGCTCCAACTGCCCTCTAGTCGGCCTTGGTTCTAAGTTCTTTCCTGACATGGGAACACACGGCCGCATAGGCCTCTTGGCCTTCAGAGCGTTTCTACGTGTTGGAAGCAGCAGGGCCTTAGCCTGCCCTTTACTTAGAGCTTGCAACTTGGCGTAGAGTCCGCCTTTGTGCTAAGTGCTTTCCTGGGCTGCATTGGCGAGCACTTCACTCAGAGTCTCCAACCTGCCTTAGAGTCCGCCTTGGTTCTAACCCCTTTCCTCAACTTGGGAGAACGCTGCCCTCTAGTAGTGTTCGTCTTCGCTGCGTTGCTAAGGTTTGGGAAGCCTAAGGGCCTTCCCTGGAACTCAACTCGGTGTAGCCAACAGGCTTCTCGTCCGCCCCGGTTCCAAGGTCTTTCCTCCCCTGGGATCTCACGGCCCCCCCAGGAGACGTCACCTTAGGAGCGATGATACGTTTTGGAAGCAAAAGGGACCTGGGGTGCCCTGCCCTGGGAGTGTCCAACTCGCCTCCAGTGCGGCCTTGTTCTAACTTCTTTCCACAGCAGGGAACACGCTGCCCCATAGGAAACTTCACTTCAGGTCGAGTTTACGTGGCGGAAGCATAAGGGTCTGGGCCTGCACTTAACGCGCAGTGTGCAACTTGCCTCGCGGGCGCCCCAGGTTCCAACTCCTTTGCACAGCCGGGAGCCAACTGCCCTTTGGGAATCCTCCCCTGAGGGTCGCGTTCACGTTTTGGAAGCCGCAGCGTCTTTGCGTGCCCTTAACTCAGAGTATCCAACAAGCTTCTAGTCCGCCCTTCTTCTCAAGTCTTCCCTTCACTTGGGAACACACTGCCACTGAGGAGACTTCACCTGAAGCGCGGCTACACGTTTTGCAGCCCAAGGGGCTGGACGGGCAACTGAACTCAGAAGCTCCAACTGCCCTCTAGTCGGCCTTGGTTCTAAGTTCTTTCCTGACATGGGAACACACGGCCGAGAGGCCTCTTGGCCTTCAGAGCGTTTCTACGTGTTGGAAGCAGCAGGGCCTTAGCCTGCCCTTTACTTAGAGCTTGCAACTTGGCGTAGAGTCCGCCTTTGTGTAAGTGCTTTCCTGGGCTGCATTGGCGAGCACTTCACTCAGAGTCTCCAACCTGCCTTAGAGTCCGCCTTGGTTCTAACCCCTTTCCTCAACTTGGGAGAACGCTGCCCTCTAGTAGTGTTCGTCTTCGCTGCGTTGCTAAGGTTTGGGAAGCCTAAGGGCCTTCCCTGGAACTCAACTCGGTGTAGCCAACAGGCTTCTCGTCCGCCCCGGTTCCAAGGTCTTTCCTCCCCTGGGATCTCACGGCCCCCCCAGGAGACGTCACCTTAGGAGCGATGATACGTTTTGGAAGCAAAAGGGACCTTGGGTGCCCTGCCCTGGGAGTGTCCAACTCGCCTCCAGTGCGGCCTTGTTCTAACTTCTTTCCACAGCAGGGAACACGCTGCCCCATAGGAAACTTCACTTCAGGTCGAGTTTACGTGGCGGAAGCATAAGGGTCTGGGCCTGCACTTAACGCGCAGTGTGCAACTTGCCTCGCGGGCGCCCCAGGTTCCAAGTCCTTTGCACAGCCGGGAGCCAACTGCCCTTTGGGAATCCTCCCCTGAGGGTCGCGTTCACGTTTTGGAAGCCGCAGCGTCTTTGCGTGCCCTTCACTCAGAGTATCCAACAAGCTTCTAGTCCGCCCTTCTTCTCAAGTCTTCCCTTCACTTGGGAACACACTGCCACTGAGGAGACTTCACCTGAAGCGCGGCTACACGTTTTGCAGCCCAAGGGGCTGGACGGGCAACTGAACTCAGAAGCTCCAACTGCCCTCTAGTCGGCCTTGGTTCTAAGTTCTTTCCTGACATGGGAACACACGGCCGCAGAGGCCTCTTGGCCTTCAGAGCGTTTCTACGTGTTGGAAGCAGCAGGGCCTTAGCCTGCCCTTTACTTAGAGCTTGCAACTTGGCGTAGAGTCCGCCTTTGTGTAAGTGCTTTCCTGGGCTGCATTGGCGAGCACTTCACTCAGAGTCTCCAACCTGCCTTAGAGTCCGCCTTGGTTCTAACCCCTTTCCTCAACTTGGGAGAACGCTGCCCTCTAGTAGTGTTCGTCTTCGCTGCGTTGGTAAGGTTTGGGAAGCCTAAGGGCCTTCCCTGGAACTCAACTCGGTGTAGCCAACAG
Source organism: Meles meles (assembly GCF_922984935.1). Lineage (NCBI taxonomy): Eukaryota > Metazoa > Chordata > Mammalia > Carnivora > Mustelidae > Meles > Meles meles. The sequence continues at coordinate 1,236,716 of NW_025721606.1, forward strand.
GCTTCTCGTCCGCCCCGGTTCCAAGGTCTTTCCTCCCCTGGGATCTCACGGCCCCCCCAGGAGACGTCACCTTAGGAGCGATGATACGTTTTGGAAGCAAAAGGGACCTGGGGTGCCCTGCCCTGGGAGTGTCCAACTCGCCTCCCGTGCTGCCTTGTTCTAACTTCTTTCCACAGCAGGGAACACGCTGCCCCATAGGAAACTTCACTTCAGGTCGAGTTTACGTGGCGGAAGCATAAGGGTCTGGGCCTGCACTTAACGCGCAGTGTGCAACTTGCCTCGCGGGCGCCCCAGGTTCCAACTCCTTTGCACAGCCGGGAGCCAACTGCCCTTTGGGAATCCTCCCCTGAGGGTCGCGTTCACGTTTTGGAAGCCGCAGCGTCTTTGCGCGCCCTTAACTCAGAGTATCCAACAAGCTTCTAGTCCGCCCTTCTTCTCAAGTCTTCCCTTCACTTGGGAACACACTGCCACTGAGGAGACTTCACCTGAAGCGCGGCTTCACGTTTTGCAGCCCAAGGGGCTGGACGGGCAACTTAACTCAGAAGCTCCAACTGCCCTCTAGTCGGCCTTGGTTCTAAGTTCTTTCCTGACATGGGAACACACGGCCGCATAGGCCTCTTGGCCTTCAGAGCGTTTCTACGTGTTGGAAGCAGCAGGGCCTTAGCCTGCCCTTTACTTAGAGCTTGCAACTTGGCGTAGAGTCCGCCTTTGTGCTAAGTGCTTTCCTGGGCTGCATTGGCGAGCACTTCACTCAGAGTCTCCAACCTGCCTTAGAGTCCGCCTTGGTTCTAACCCCTTTCCTCAACTTGGGAGAACGCTGCCCTCTAGTAGTGTTCGTCTTCGCTGCGTTGCTAAGGTTTGGGAAGCCTAAGGGCCTTCCCTGGAACTCAACTCGGTGTAGCCAACAGGCTTCTCGTCCGCCCCGGTTCTAAGGTCTTTCCTCCCCTGGGATCTCACAGCCCCCCAAGGAGACATCACCTTAGGAGCGATGATAGGTTTTGGAAGCAAAAGGGACCTGGGGTGCCCTGCCCTGGGAGTGTCCAACTCGCCTCCAGTGCGGCCTTGTTCTAACTTCTTTCCACAGCAGGGAACACGCTGCCCCATAGGAAACTTCACTTCAGGTCGAGTTTACGTGGCGGAAGCATAAGGGTCTGGGCCTGCACTTAACGCGCAGTGTGCAACTTGCCTCGCGGGCGCCCCAGGTTCCAACTCCTTTGCACAGCCGGGAGCCAACTGCCCATTGGGAATCCTCCCCTGAGGGTCGCGTTCACGTTTTGGAAGCCGCAGCGTCTTTGCGTGCCCTTAACTCAGAGTATCCAACAAGCTTCTAGTCCGCCCTTCTTCTCAAGTCTTCCCTTCACTTGGGAACACACTGCCACTGAGGAGACTTCACCTGAAGCGCGGCTTCACGTTTTGCAGCCCAAGCGGCTGGACGGGCAACTGAACTCAGAAGCTCCAACTGCCCTCTAGTCGGCCTTGGTTCTAAGTTCTTTCCTGACATGGGAACACACGGCCGCATAGGCCTCTTGGCCTTCAGAGCGTTTCTACGTGTTGGAAGCAGCAGGGCCTTAGCCTGCCCTTTACTTAGAGCTTGCAACTTGGCGTAGAGTCCGCCTTTGTGCTAAGTGCTTTCCTGGGCTGCATTGGCGAGCACTTCACTCAGAGTCTCCAACCTGCCTTAGAGTCCGCCTTGGTTCTAACCCCTTTCCTCAACTTGGGAGAACGGTGCCCTCTAGTAGTGTTCGTCTTCGCTGCGTTGCTAAGGTTTGGGAAGCCTAAGGGCCTTCCCTGGAACTCAACTCGGTGTAGCCAACAGGCTTCTCGTCCGCCCCGGTTCCAAGGTCTTTCCTCCCCTGGGATCTCACGGCCCCCCCAGGAGACGTCACCTTAGGAGCGATGATACGTTTTGGAAGCAAAAAGGACCTGGGGTGCCCTGCCCTGGGAGTGTCCAACTCGCCTCCAGTGCGGCCTTGTTCTAACTTCTTTCCACAGCAGGGAACACGCTGCCCCATAGGAAACTTCACTTCAGGTCGAGTTTACGTGGCGGAAGCATAAGGGTCTGGGCCTGCACTTAACGCGCAGTGTGCAACTTGCCTCGCGGGCGCCCCAGGTTCCAACTCCTTTGCACAGCCGGGAGCCAACTGCCCTTTGGGAATCCTCCCCTGAGGGTCGCGTTCACGTTTTGGAAGCCGCAGCGTCTTTGCGTGCCCTTAACTCAGAGTATCCAACAAGCTTCTAGTCCGCCCTTCTTCTCAAGTCTTCCCTTCACTTGGGAACACACTGCCACTGAGGAGACTTCACCTGAAGCGCGGCTACACGTTTTGCAGCCCAAGGGGCTGGACGGGCAACTGAACTCAGAAGCTCCAACTGCCCTCTAGTCGGCCTTGGTTCTAAGTTCTTTCCTGACATGGGAACACACGGCCGCATAGGCCTCTTGGCCTTCAGAGCGTTTCTACGTGTTGGAAGCAGCAGGGCCTTAGCCTGCCCTTTACTTAGAGCTTGCAACTTGGCGTAGAGTCCGCCTTTGTGCTAAGTGCTTTCCTGGGCTGCATTGGCGAGCACTTCACTCAGAGTCTCCAACCTGCCTTAGAGTCCGCCTTGGTTCTAACCCCTTTCCTCAACTTGGGAGAACGCTGCCCTCTAGTAGTGTTCGTCTTCGCTGCGTTGCTAAGGTTTGGGAAGCCTAAGGGCCTTCCCTGGAACTCAACTCGGTGTAGCCAACAGGCTTCTCGTCCGCCCCGGTTCCAAGGTCTTTCCTCCCCTGGGATCTCACGGCCCCCCCAGGAGACGTCACCTTAGGAGCGATGATACGTTTTGGAAGCAAAAAGGACCTGGGGTGCCCTGCCCTGGGAGTGTCCAACTCGCCTCCAGTGCGGCCTTGTTCTAACTTCTTTCCACAGCAGGGAACACGCTGCCCCATAGGAAACTTCACTTCAGGTCGAGTTTACGTGGCGGAAGCATAAGGGTCTGGGCCTGCACTTAACGCGCAGTGTGCAACTTGCCTCGCGGGCGCCCCAGGTTCCAACTCCTTTGCACAGCCGGGAGCCAACTGCCCTTTGGGAATCCTCCCCTGAGGGTCGCGTTCACGTTTTGGAAGCCGCAGCGTCTTTGCGTGCCCTTAACTCAGAGTATCCAACAAGCTTCTAGTCCGCCCTTCTTCTCAAGTCTTCCCTTCACTTGGGAACACACTGCCACTGAGGAGACTTCACCTGAAGCGCGGCTACACGTTTTGCAGCCCAAGGGGCTGGACGGGCAACTGAACTCAGAAGCTCCAACTGCCCTCTAGTCGGCCTTGGTTCTAAGTTCTTTCCTGACATGGGAACACACGGCCGCATAGGCCTCTTGGCCTTCAGAGCGTTTCTACGTGTTGGAAGCAGCAGGGCCTTAGCCTGCCCTTTACTTAGAGCTTGCAACTTGGCGTAGAGTCCGCCTTTGTGTAAGTGCTTTCCTGGGCTGCATTGGCGAGCACTTCACTCAGAGTCTCCAACCTGCCTTAGAGTCCGCCTTGGTTCTAACCCCTTTCCTCAACTTGGGAGAACGCTGCCCTCTAGTAGTGTTCGTCTTCGCTGCGTTGCTAAGGTTTGGGAAGCCTAAAGGCCTTCCCTGGAACTCAACTCGGTCTAGCCAACAGGCTTCTCGTCCGCCCCGGTTCCAAGGTCTTTCCTCCCCTGGGATCTCACGGCCCCCCCAGGAGACGTCACCTTAGGAGCGATGATACGTTTTGGAAGCAAAAGGGACCTTGGGTGCCCTGCCCTGGGAGTGTCCAACTCGCCTCCAGTGCGGCCTTGTTCTAACTTCTTTCCACAGCAGGGAACACGCTGCCCCATAGGAAACTTCACTTCAGGTCGAGTTTACGTGGCGGAAGCATAAGGGTCTGGGCCTGCACTTAACGCGCAGTGTGCAACTTGCCTCGCGGGCGCCCCAGGTTCCAAGTCCTTTGCACAGCTGGGAGCCAACTGCCCTTTGGGAATCCTCCCCTGAGGGTCGCGTTCACGTTTTGGAAGCCGCAGCGTCTTTGCGTGCCCTTAACTCAGAGTATCCAACAAGCTTCTAGTCCGCCCTTCTTCTCAAGTCTTCCCTTCACTTGGGAACACACTGCCACTGAGGAGACTTCACCTGAAGCGCGGCTACACGTTTTGCAGCCCAAGGGGCTGGACGGGCAACTGAACTCAGAAGCTCCAACTGCCCTCTAGTCGGCCTTGGTTCTAAGTTCTTTCCTGACATGGGAACACACGGCCGAGAGGCCTCTTGGCCTTCAGAGCGTTTCTACGTGTTGGAAGCAGCAGGGCCTTAGCCTGCCCTTTACTTAGAGCTTGCAACTTGGCGTAGAGTCCGCCTTTGTGCTAAGTGCTTTCCTGGGCTGCATTGGCGAGCACTTCACTCAGAGTCTCCAACCTGCCTTAGAGTCCGCCTTGGTTCTAACCCCTTTCCTCAACTTGGGAGAACGCTGCCCTCTAGTAGTGTTCGTCTTCGCTGCGTTGGTAAGGTTTGGGAAGCCTAAGGGCCTTCCCTGGAACTCAACTCGGTGTAGCCAACAGGCTTCTCGTCCGCCCCGGTTCCAAGGTCTTTCCTCCCCTGGGATCTCACGGCCCCCCCAGGAGACGTCACCTTAGGAGCGATGATACGTTTTGGAAGCAAAAGGGACCTGGGGTGCCCTGCCCTGGGAGTGTCCAACTCGCCTCCAGTGCGGCCTTGTTCTAACTTCTTTCCACAGCAGGGAACACGCTGCCCCATAGGAAACTTCACTTCAGGTCGAGTTTACGTGGCGGAAGCATAAGGGTCTGGGCCTGCACTTAACGCGCAGTGTGCAAATTGCCTCGCGGGCGCCCCAGGTTCCAACTCCTTTGCACAGCCGGGAGCCAACTGCCCTTTGGGAATCCTCCCCTGAGGGTCGCGTTCACGTTTTGGAAGCCGCAGCGTCTTTGCGTGCCCTTAACTCAGAGTATCCAACAAGCTTCTAGTCCGCCCTTCTTCTCAAGTCTTCCCTTCACTTGGGAACACACTGCCACTGAGGAGACTTCACCTGAAGCGCGGCTACACGTTTTGCAGCCCAAGGGGCTGGACGGGCAACTGAACTCAGAAGCTCCAACTGCCCTCTAGTCGGCCTTGGTTCTAAGTTCTTTCCTGACATGGGAACACACGGCCGAGAGGCCTCTTGGCCTTCAGAGCGTTTCTACGTGTTGGAAGCAGCAGGGCCTTAGCCTGCCCTTTACTTAGAGCTTGCAACTTGGCGTAGAGTCCGCCTTTGTGTAAGTGCTTTCCTGGGCTGCATTGGCGAGCACTTCACTCAGAGTCTCCAACCTGCCTTAGAGTCCGCCTTGGTTCTAACCCCTTTCCTCAACTTGGGAGAACGCTGCCCTCTAGTAGTGTTCGTCTTCGCTGCGTTGGTAAGGTTTGGGAAGCCTAAGGGCCTTCCCTGGAACTCAACTCGGTGTAGCCAACAGTCTTCTCGTCCGCCCCGGTTCTAAGGTCTTTCCTCCCCTGGGATCTCACGGCCCCCCCAGGAGACGTCACCTTAGGAGCGATGATACGTTTTGGAAGCAAAAGGGACCTGGGGTGCCCTGCCCTGGGAGTGTCCAACTCGCCTCCAGTGCGGCCTTGTTCTAACTTCTTTCCACAGCAGGGAACACGCTGCCCCATAGGAAACTTCACTTCAGGTCGAGTTTACGTGGCGGAAGCATAAGGGTCTGGGCCTGCACTTAACGCGCAGTGTGCAACTTGCCTCGCGGGCGGCCCAGGTTCCAACTCCTTTGCACAGCCGGGAGCCAACTGCCCTTTGGGAATCCTCCCCTGAGGGTCGCGTTCACGTTTTGGAAGCCGCAGCGTCTTTGCGTGCCCTTAACTCAGAGTATCCAACAAGCTTCTAGTCCGCCCTTCTTCTCAAGTCTTCCCTTCACTTGGGAACACACTGCCACTGAGGAGACTTCACCTGAAGCGCGGCTACACGTTTTGCAGCCCAAGGGGCTGGACGGGCAACTGAACTCAGAAGCTCCAACTGCCCTCTAGTCGGCCTTGGTTCTAAGTTCTTTCCTGACATGGGAACACACGGCCGAGAGGCCTCTTGGCCTTCAGAGCGTTTCTACGTGTTGGAAGCAGCAGGGCCTTAGCCTGCCCTTTACTTAGAGCTTGCAACTTGGCGTAGAGTCCGCCTTTGTGTAAGTGCTTTCCTGGGCTGCATTGGCGAGCACTTCACTCAGAGTCTCCAACCTGCCTTAGAGTCCGCCTTGGTTCTAACCCCTTTCCTCAACTTGGGAGAACGCTGCCCTCTAGTAGTGTTCGTCTTCGCTGCGTTGGTAAGGTTTGGGAAGCCTAAGGGCCTTCCCTGGAACTCAACTCGGTGTAGCCAACAGTCTTCTCGTCCGCCCCGGTTCTAAGGTCTTTCCTCCCCTGGGATCTCACGGCCCCCCCAGGAGACGTCACCTTAGGAGCGATGATACGTTTTGGAAGCAAAAGGGACCTGGGGTGCCCTGCCCTGGGAGTGTCCAACTCGCCTCCAGTGCGGCCTTGTTCTAACTTCTTTCCACAGCAGGGAACACGCTGCCCCATAGGAAACTTCACTTCAGGTCGAGTTTACGTGGCGGAAGCATAAGGGTCTGGGCCTGCACTTAACGCGCAGTGTGCAACTTGCCTCGCGGGCGCCCCAGGTTCCAACTCCTTTGCACAGCCGGGAGCCAACCGCCCTTTGGGAATCCTCCCCTGAGGGTCGCGTTCACGTTTTGGAAGCCGCAGCGTCTTTGCGTGCCCTTAACTCAGAGTATCCAACAAGCTTCTAGTCCGCCCTTCTTCTCAAGTCTTCCCTTCACTTGGGAACACACTGCCACTGAGGAGACTTCACCTGAAGCGCGGCTACACGTTTTGCAGCCCAAGGGGCTGGACGGGCAACTGAACTCAGAAGCTCCAACTGCCCTCTAGTCGGCCTTGGTTCTAAGTTCTTTCCTGACATGGGAACACACGGCCGCATAGGCCTCTTGGCCTTCAGAGCGTTTCTACGTGTTGGAAGCAGCAGGGCCTTAGCCTGCCCTTTACTTAGAGCTTGCAACTTGGCGTAGAGTCCGCCTTTGTGCTAAGTGCTTTCCTGGGCTGCATTGGCGAGCACTTCACTCAGAGTCTCCAACCTGCCTTAGAGTCCGCCTTGGTTCTAACCCCTTTCCTCAACTTGGGAGAACGGTGCCCTCTAGTAGTGTTCGTCTTCGCTGCGTTGCTAAGGTTTGGGAAGCCTAAGGGCCTTCCCTGGAACTCAACTCGGTGTAGCCAACAGGCTTCTCGTCCGCCCCGGTTCCAAGGTCTTTCCTCCCCTGGGATCTCACGGCCCCCCCAGGAGACGTCACCTTAGGAGCGATGATACGTTTTGGAAGCAAAAGGGACCTGGGGTGCCCTGCCCTGGGAGTGTCCAACTCGCCTCCAGTGCGGCCTTGTTCTAACTTCTTTCCACAGCAGGGAACACGCTGCCCCATAGGAAACTTCACTTCAGGTCGAGTTTACGTGGCGGAAGCATAAGGGTCTGGGCCTGCACTTAACGCGCAGTGTGCAACTTGCCTCGCGGGCGCCCCAGGTTCCAACTCCTTTGCACAGCCGGGAGCCAACTGCCCTTTGGGAATCCTCCCCTGAGGGTCGCGTTCACGTTTTGGAAGCCGCAGCGTCTTTGCGTGCCCTTAACTCAGAGTATCCAACAAGCTTCTAGTACGCCCTTCTTCTCAAGTCTTCCCTTCACTTGGGAACACACTGCCACTGAGGAGACTTCACCTGAAGCGCGGCTACACGTTTTGCAGCCCAAGGGGCTGGATGGGCAACTGAACTCAGAAGCTCCAACTGCCCTCTAGTCGGCCTTGGTTCTAAGTTCTTTCCTGACATGGGAACACACGGCCGAGAGGCCTCTTGGCCTTCAGAGCGTTTCTACGTGTTGGAAGCAGCAGGGCCTTAGCCTGCCCTTTACTTAGAGCTTGCAACTTGGCGTAGAGTCCGCCTTTGTGTAAGTGCTTTCCTGGGCTGCATTGGCGAGCACTTCACTCAGAGTCTCCAACCTGCCTTAGAGTCCGCCTTGGTTCTAACCCCTTTCCTCAACTTGGGAGAACGCTGCCCTCTAGTAGTGTTCGTCTTCGCTGCGTTGGTAAGGTTTGGGAAGCCTAAGGGCCTTCCCTGGAACTCAACTCTGTGTAGCCAACAGGCTTCTCGTCCGCCCCGGTTCTAAGGTCTTTCCTCCCCTGGGATCTCACGGCCCCCCCAGGAGACGTCACCTTAGGAGCGATGATACGTTTTGGAAGCAAAAGGGACCTGGGGTGCCCTGCCCTGGGAGTGTCCAACTCGCCTCCAGTGCGGCCTTGTTCTAACTTCTTTCCACAGCAGGGAACACGCTGCCCCATAGGAAACTTCACTTCAGGTCGAGTTTACGAGGCGGAAGCATAAGGGTCTGGGCCTGCACTTAACGCGCAGTGTGCAACTTGCCTCGCGGGCGCCCCAGGTTCCAACTCCTTTGCACAGCCGGGAGCCAACTGCCCTTTGGGAATCCTCCCCTGAGGGTCGCGTTCACGTTTTGGAAGCCGCAGCGTCTTTGCGTGCCCTTAACTCAGAGTATCCAACAAGCTTCTAGTCCGCCCTTCTTCTCAAGTCTTCCCTTCACTTGGGAACACACTGCCACTGAGGAGACTTCACCTGAAGCGCGGCTACACGTTTTGCAGCCCAAGGGGCTGGACGGGCAACTGAACTCAGAAGCTCCAACTGCCCTCTAGTCGGCCTTGGTTCTAAGTTCTTTCCTGACATGGGAACACACGGCCGAGAGGCCTCTTGGCCTTCAGAGCGTTTCTACGTGTTGGAAGCAGCAGGGCCTTAGCCTGCCCTTTACTTAGAGCTTGCAACTTGGCGTAGAGTCCGCCTTTTTGTAAGTGCTTTCCTGGGCTGCATTGGCGAGCACTTCACTCAGAGTCTCCAACCTGCCTTAGAGTCCGCCTTGGTTCTAACCCCTTTCCTCAACTTGGGAGAACGCTGCCCTCTAGTAGTGTTCGTCTTCGCTGCGTTGGTAAGGTTTGGGAAGCCTAAGGGCCTTCCCTGGAACTCAACTCGGTGTAGCCAACAGTCTTCTCGTCCGCCCCGGTTCTAAGGTCTTTCCTCCCCTGGGATCTCACGGCCCCCCCAGGAGACGTCACCTTAGGAGCGATGATACGTTTTGGAAGCAAAAGGGACCTGGGGTGCCCTGCCCTGGGAGTGTCCAACTCGCCTCCAGTGCGGCCTTGTTCTAACTTCTTTCCACAGCAGGGAACACGCTGCCCCATAGGAAACTTCACTTCAGGTCGAGTTTACGTGGCGGAAGCATAAGGGTCTGGGCCTGCACTTAAGGCGCAGTGTGCAACTTGCCTCGCGGGCGCCCCAGGTTCCAACTCCTTTGCACAGCCGGGAGCCAACTGCCCTTTGGGAATCCTCCCCTGAGGGTCGCGTTCACGTTTTGGAAGCCGCAGCGTCTTTGCGTGCCCTTCACTCAGAGTATCCAGCAAGCTTCTAGTCCGCCCTTCTTCTCAAGTCTTCCCTTCACTTGGGAACACACTGCCACTGAGGAGACTTCACCTGAAGCGCGGCTACACGTTTTGCAGCCCAAGGGGCTGGACAGGCAACTGAACTCAGAAGCTCCAACTGCCCTCTAGTCGGCCTTGGTTCTAAGTTCTTTCCTGACATGGGAACACACGGCCGAGAGGCCTCTTGGCCTTCAGAGCGTTTCTACGTGTTGGAAGCAGCAGGGCCTTAGCCTGCCCTTTACTTAGAGCTTGCAACTTGGCGTAGAGTCCGCCTTTGTGTAAGTGCTTTCCTGGGCTGCATTGGCGAGCACTTCACTCAGAGTCTCCAACCTGCCTTAGAGTCCGCCTTGGTTCTAACCCCTTTCCTCAACTTGGGAGAACGCTGCCCTCTAGTAGTGTTCGTCTTCGCTGCGTTGGTAAGGTTTGGGAAGCCTAAGGGCCTTCCCTGGAACTCAACTCGGTGTAGCCAACAGTCTTCTCGTCCGCCCCGGTTCTAAGGTCTTTCCTCCCCTGGGATCTCACGGCCCCCCCAGGAGACGTCACCTTAGGAGCGATGATACGTTTTGGAAGCAAAAGGGACCTGGGGTGCCCTGCCCTGGGAGTGTCCAACTCGCCTCCAGTGCGGCCTTGTTCTAACTTCTTTCCACAGCAGGGAACACGCTGCCCCATAGGAAACTTCACTTCAGGTCGAGTTTACGTGGCGGAAGCATAAGGGTCTGGGCCTGCACTTAACGCGCAGTGTGCAACTTGCCTCGCGGGCGCCCCAGGTTCCAACTCCTTTGCACAGCCGGGAGCCAACTGCCCTTTGGGAATCCTCCCCTGATGGTCGCGTTCACGTTTTGGAAGCCGCAGCGTCTTTGCGTGCCCTTAACTCAGAGTATCCAACAAGCTTCTAGTCCGCCCTTCTTCTCAAGTCTTCCCTTCACTTGGGAACACACTGCCACTGAGGAGACTTCACCTGAAACGCGGCTACACGTTTTGCAGCCCAAGGGGCTGGACGGGCAACTGAACTCAGAAGCTCCAACTGCCCTCTAGTCGGCCTTGGTTCTAAGTTCTTTCCTGACATGGGAACACACGGCCGAGAGGCCTCTTGGCCTTCAGAGCGTTTCTACGTGTTGGAAGCAGCAGGGCCTTAGCCTGCCCTTTACTTAGAGCTTGCAACTTGGCGTAGAGTCCGCCTTTGTGCTAAGTGCTTTCCTGGGCTGCATTGGCGAGCACTTCACTCAGAGTCTCCAACCTGCCTTAGAGTCCGCCTTGGTTCTAACCCCTTTCCTCAACTTGGGAGAACGCTGCCCTCTAGTAGTGTTCGTCTTCGCTGCGTTGCTAAGGTTTGGGAAGCCTAAGGGCCTTCCCTGGAACTCAACTCGGTGTAGCCAACAGGCTTCTCGTCCGCCCCGGTTCCAAGGTCTTTCCTCCCCTGGGATCTCACGGCCCCCCCAGGAGACGTCACCTTAGGAGCGATGATACGTTTTGGAAGCAAAAGGGACCTGGGGTGCCCTGCCCTGGGAGTGTCCAACTCGCCTCCAGTGCGGCCTTGTTCTAACTTCTTTCCACAGCAGGGAACACGCTGCCCCATAGGAAACTTCACTTCAGGTCGAGTTTACGTGGCGGAAGCATAAGGGTCTGGGCCTGCACTTAACGCGCAGTGTGCAACTTGCCTCGCGGGCGCCCCAGGTTCCAACTCCTTTGCACAGCCGGGAGCCAACTGCCCTTTGGGAATCCTCCCCTGAGGGTCGCGTTCACGTTTTGGAAGCCGCAGCGTCTTTGCGTGCCCTTAACTCAGAGTATCCAACAAGCTTCTAGTCCGCCCTTCTTCTCAAGTCTTCCCTTCACTTGGGAACACACTGCCACTGAGGAGACTTCACCTGAAGCGCGGCTACACGTTTTGCAGCCCAAGGGGCTGGACGGGCAACTGAACTCAGAAGCTCCAACTGCCCTCTAGTCGGCCTTGGTTCTAAGTTCTTTCCTGACATGGGAACACACGGCCGCATAGGCCTCTTGGCCTTCAGAGAGTTTCTACGTGTTGGAAGCAGCAGGGCCTTAGCCTGCCCTTTACTTAGAGCTTGCAACTTGGCGTAGAGTCCGCCTTTGTGCTAAGTGCTTTCCTGGGCTGCATTGGCGAGCACTTCACTCAGAGTCTCCAACCTGCCTTAGAGTCCGCCTTGGTTCTAACCCCTTTCCTCAACTTGGGAGAACGCTGCCCTCTAGTAGTGTTCGTCTTCGCTGCGTTGGTAAGGTTTGGGAAGCCTAAGGGCCTTCCCTGGAACTCAACTCGGTGTAGCCAACAGGCTTCTCGTCCGCCCCGGTTCCAAGGTTTTTCCTCCCCTGGGATCTCACGGCCCCCCCAGGAGACGTCACCTTAGGAGCGATGATACGTTTTGGAAGCAAAAGGGACCTGGGGTGCCCTGCCCTGGGAGTGTCCAACTCGCCTCCAGTGCGGCCTTGTTCTAACTTCTTTCCACAGCAGGGAACACGCTGCCCCATAGGAAACTTCACTTCAGGTCGAGTTTACGTGGCGGAAGCATAAGGGTCTGGGCCTGCACTTAACGTGCAGTGTGCAACTTGCCTCGCGGGCGCCCCAGGTTCCAAGTCCTTTGCACAGCCGGGAGCCAACAGCCCTTTGGGAATCCTCCCCTGAGGGTCGCGTTCACGTTTTGGAAGCCGCAGCGTCTTTGCGTGCCCTTCACTCAGAGTATCCAACAAGCTTCTAGTCCGCCCTTCTTCTCAAGTCTTCCCTTCACTTGGGAACACACTGCCACTGAGGAGACTTCACCTGAAGCGCGGCTACACGTTTTGCAGCCCAAGGGGCTGGACGGGCAACTGAACTCAGAAGCTCCAACTGCCCTCTAGTCGGCCTTGGTTCTAAGTTCTTTCCTGACATGGGAACACACGGCCGCATAGGCCCCTTGGCCTTCAGAGCGTTTCTACGTGTTGGAAGCAGCAGGGCCTTAGTCTGCCCTTTACTTAGAGCTTGCAACTTGGCGTAGAGTCCGCCTTTGTGCTAAGTGCTTTCCTGGGCTGCATTGGCGAGCACTTCCCTCAGAGTCTCCAACCTGCCTTAGAGTCCGCCTTGGTTCTAACCCCTTTCCTCAACTTGGGAGAACGCTGCCCTCTAGTAGTGTTCGTCTTCGCTGCGTTGGTAAGGTTTGGGAAGCCTAAGGGCCTTCCCTGGAACTCAACTCGGTGTAGCCAACAGGCTTCTCGTCCGCCCCGGTTCCAAGGTCTTTCCTCCCCTGGGATCTCACGGCCCCCCCAGGAGACGTCACCTTAGGAGCGATGATACGTTTTGGAAGCAAAAGGGACCTGGGGTGCCCTGCCCTGGGAGTGTCCAACTCGCCTCCAGTGCGGCCTTGTTCTAACTTCTTTCCACAGCAGGGAACACGCTGCCCCATAGGAAACTTCACTTCAGGTCGAGTTTACGTGGCGGAAGCATAAGGGTCTGGGCCTGCACTTAACGCGCAGTGTGCAACTTGCCTCGCGGGCGCCCCAGGTTCCAACTCCTTTGCACAGCCGGGAGCCAACTGCCCTTTGGGAATCCTCCCCTGAGGGTCGCGTTCACGTTTTGGAAGCCGCAGCGTCTTTGCGCGCCCTTAACTCAGAGTATCCAACAAGCTTCTAGTCCGCCCTTCTTCTCAAGTCTTCCCTTCACTTGGGAACACACGGCCACTGAGGAGACTTCACCTGAAGCGCGGCTACACGTTTTGCAGCCCAAGGGGCTGGACGGGCAACTGAACTCAGAAGCTCCAACTGCCCTCTAGTCGGCCTTGGTTCTAAGTTCTTTCCTGACATGGGAACACACGGCCGCATAGGCCTCTTGGCCTTCAGAGCGTTTCTACGTGTTGGAAGCAGCAGGGCCTTAGCCTGCCCTTTACTTAGAGCTTGCAACTTGGCGTAGAGTCCGCCTTTGTGCTAAGTGCTTTCCTGGGCTGCATTGGCGAGCACTTCACTCAGAGTCTCCAACCTGCCTTAGAGTCCGCCTTGGTTCTAACCCCTTTCCTCAACTTGGGAGAACGCTGCCCTCTAGTAGTGTTCGTCTTCGCTGCGTTGGTAAGGTTTGGGAAGCCTAAGGGCCTTCCCTGGAACTCAACTCGGTGTAGCCAACAGGCTTCTCGTCCGCCCCGGTTCCAAGGTCTTTCCTCCCCTGGGATCTCACGGCCCCCCCAGGAGACGTCACCTTAGGAGCGATGATACGTTTTGGAAGCAAAAGGGACCTGGGGTGCCCTGCCCTGGGAGTGTCCAACTCGCCTCCAGTGCGGCCTTGTTCTAACTTCTTTCCACAGCAGGGAACACGCTGCCCCATAGGAAACTTCACTTCAGGTCGAGTTTACGTGGCGGAAGCATAAGGGTCTGGGCCTGCACTTAACGCGCAGTGTGCAACTTGCATCGCGGGCGCCCCAGGTTCCAACTCCTTTGCACAGCCGGGAGCCAACTGCCCTTTGGGAATCCTCCCCTGAGGGTCGCGTTCACGTTTTGGAAGCCGCAGCGTCTTTGCGCGCCCTTCACTCAGAGTATCCAACAAGCTTCTAGTCCGCCCTTCTTCTCAAGTCTTCCCTTCACTTGGGAACACACTGCCACTGAGGAGACTTCACCTGAAGCGCGGCTACACGTTTTGCAGCCCAAGGGGCTGGACGGGCAACTGAACTCAGAAGCTCCAACTGCCCTCTAGTCGGCCTTGGTTCTAAGTTCTTTCCTGACATGGGAACACACGGCCGCATAGGCCTCTTGGCCTTCAGAGCGTTTCTACGTGTTGGAAGCAGCAGGGCCTTAGCCTGCCCTTTACTTAGAGCTTGCAACTTGGCGTAGAGTCCGCCTTTGTGCTAAGTGCTTTCCTGGGCTGCATTGGCGAGCACTTCACTCAGAGTCTCCAACCTGCCTTAGAGTCCGCCTTGGTTCTAACCCCTTTCCTCAACTTGGGAGAAAGCTGCCCTCTAGTAGTGTTCGTCTTCGCTGCGTTGGTAAGGTTTGGGAAGCCTAAGGGCCTTCCCTGGAACTCAACTCGGTGTAGCCAACAGGCTTCTCGTCCGCCCCGGTTCCAAGGTCTTTCCTCCCCTGGGATCTCACGGCCCCCCCAGGAGACGTCACCTTAGGAGCGATGATACGTTTTGGAAGCAAAAGGGACCTGGGGTGCCCTGCCCTGGGAGTGTCCAACTCGCCTCCAGTGCGGCCTTGTTCTAACTTCTTTCCACAGCAGGGAACACGCTGCCCCATAGGAAACTTCACTTCAGGTCGAGTTTACGTGGCGGAAGCATAAGGGTCTGGGCCTGCACTTAACGCGCAGTGTGCAACTTGCCTCGCGGGCGCCCCAGGTTCCAAGTCCTTTGCACAGCCGGGAGCCAACTGCCCTTTGGGAATCCTCCCCTGAGGGTCGCGTTCACGTTTTGGAAGCCGCAGCGTCTTTGCGCGCCCTTAACTCAGAGTATCCAACAAGCTTCTAGTCCGCCCTTCTTCTCAAGTCTTCCCTTCACTTGGGAACACACTGCCACTGAGGAGACTTCACCTGAAGCGCGGCTACACGTTTTGCAGCCCAAGGGGCTGGACGGGCAACTGAACTCAGAAGCTCCAACTGCCCTCTAGTCGGCCTTGGTTCTAAGTTCTTTCCTGACATGGGAACACACGGCCGCATAGGCCTCTTGGCCTTCAGAGCGTTTCTACGTGTTGGAAGCAGCAGGGCCTTAGCCTGCCCTTTACTTAGAGCTTGCAACTTGGCGTAGAGTCCGCCTTTGTGCTAAGTGCTTTCCTGGGCTGCATTGGCGAGCACTTCACTCAGAGTCTCCAACCTGCCTTAGAGTCCGCCTTGGTTCTAACCCCTTTCCTCAACTTGGGAGAACGCTGCCCTCTAGTAGTGTTCGTCTTCGCTGCGTTGGTAAGGTTTGGGAAGCCTAAGGGCCTTCCCTGGAACTCAACTCGGTGTAGCCAACAGGCTTCTCGTCCGCCCCGGTTCTAAGGTCTTTCCTCCCCTGGGATCTCACGGCCCCCCCAGGAGACGTCACCTTAGGAGCGATGATACGTTTTGGAAGCAAAAGGGACCTGGGGTGCCCTGCCCTGGGAGTGTCCAACTCGCCTCCAGTGCGGCCTTGTTCTAACTTCTTTCCACAGCAGGGAACACGCTGCCCCATAGGAAACTTCACTTCAGGTCGAGTTTACGTGGCGGAAGCATAAGGGTCTGGGCCTGCACTTAACGCGCAGTGTGCAACTTGCCTCGCGGGCGCCCCAGGTTCCAACTCCTTTGCACAGCCGGGAGCCAACTGCCCTTTGGGAATCCTCCCCTGAGGGTCGCGTTCACGTTTTGGAAGCCGCAGCGTCTTTGCGCGCCCTTAACTCAGAGTATCCAACAAGCTTCTAGTCCGCCCTTCTTCTCAAGTCTTCCCTTCACTTGGGAACACACTGCCACTGAGGAGACTTCACCTGAAGCGCGGCTACACGTTTTGCAGCCCAAGGGGCTGGACGGGCAACTGAACTCAGAAGCTCCAACTGCCCTCTAGTCGGCCTTGGTTCTAAGTTCTTTCCTGACATGGGAACACACGGCCGCATAGGCCTCTTGGCCTTCAGAGCGTTTCTACGTGTTGGAAGGAGCAGGGCCTTAGCCTGCCCTTTACTTAGAGCTTGCAACTTGGCGTAGAGTCCGCCTTTGTGCTAAGTGCTTTCCTGGGCTGCATTGGCGAGCACTTCACTCAGAGTCTCCAACCTGCCTTAGAGTCCGCCTTGGTTCTAACCCCTTTCCTCAACTTGGGAGAACGCTGCCCTCTAGTAGTGTTCGTCTTCGCTGCGTTGGTAAGGTTTGGGAAGCCTAAGGGCCTTCCCTGGAACTCAACTCGGTGTAGCCAACAGGCTTCTCGTCCGCCCCGGTTCTAAGGTCTTTCCTCCCCTGGGATCTCACGGCCCCCCCAGGAGACGTCACCTTAGGAGCGATGATACGTTTTGGAAGCAAAAGGGACCTGGGGTGCCCTGCCCTGGGAGTGTCCAACTCGCCTCCAGTGCGGCCTTGTTCTATCTTCTTTCCACAGCAGGGAACACGCTGCCCCATAGGAAACTTCACTTCAGGTCGAGTTTACGCGGCGGAAGCATAAGGGTCTGGGCCTGCACTTAACGCGCAGTGTGCAACTTGCCTCGCGGGCGCCCCAGGTTCCAAGTCCTTTGCACAGCCGGGAGCCAACTGCCCTTTGGGAATCCTCCCCTGAGGGTCGCGTTCACGTTTTGGAAGCCGCAGCGTCTTTGCGTGCCCTTAACTCAGAGTATCCAACAAGCTTCTAGTCCGCCCTTCTTCTCAAGTCTTCCCTTCACTTGGGAACACACTGCCACTGAGGAGACTTCACCTGAAGCGCGGCTACATGTTTTGCAGCCCAAGGGGCTGGATGGGCAACTGAACTCAGAAGCTCCAACTGCCCTCTAGTCGGCCTTGGTTCTAAGTTCTTTCCTGACATGGGAACACACGGCCGCATAGGCCTCTTGGCCTTCAGAGCGTTTCTACGTGTTGGAAGCAGCAGGGCCTTAGCCTGCCCTTTACTTAGAGCTTGCAACTTGGCGTAGAGTCCGCCTTTGTGCTAAGTGCTTTCCTGGGCTGCATTGGCGAGCACTTCACTCAGAGTCTCCAACCTGCCTTAGAGTCCGCCTTGGTTCTAACCCCTTTCCTCAACTTGGGAGAACGCTGCCCTCTAGTAGTGTTCGTCTTCGCTGCGTTGGTAAGGTTTGGGAAGCCTAAGGGCCTTCCCTGGAACTCAACTCGGTGTAGCCAACAGGCTTCTCGTCCGCCCCGGTTCTAAGGTCTTTCCTCCCCTGGGATCTCACGGCCCCCCCAGGAGACGTCACCTTAGGAGCGATGATACGTTTTGGAAGCAAAAGGGACCTGGGGTGCCCTGCCCTGGGAGTGTCCAACTCGCCTCCAGTGCGGCCTTGTTCTAACTTCTTTCCACAGCAGGGAACACGCTGCCCCATAGGAAACTTCACTTCAGGTCGAGTTTACGTGGCGGAAGCATAAGGGTCTGGGCCTGCACTTAACGCGCAGTGTGCAACTTGCCTCGCGGGCGCCCCAGGTTCCAACTCCTTTGCACAGCCGGGAGCCAACTGCCCTTTGGGAATCCTCCCCTGAGGGTCGCGTTCACGTTTTGGAAGCCGCAGCGTCTTTGCCTGCCCTTAACTCAGAGTATCCAACAAGCTTCTAGTCCGCCCTTCTTCTCAAGTCTTCCCTTCACTTGGGAACACACTGCCACTGAGGAGACTTCACCTGAAGCGCGGCTACACGTTTTGCAGCCCAAGGGGCTGGACGGGCAACTGAACTCAGAAGCTCCAACTGCCCTCTAGTCGGCCTTGGTTCTAAGTTCTTTCCTGACATGGGAACACACGGCCGCATAGGCCTCTTGGCCTTCAGAGCGTTTCTACGTGTTGGAAGCAGCAGGGCCTGAGCCTGCCCTTTACTTAGAGCTTGCAACTTGGCGTAGAGTCTGCCTTTGTGCTAAGTGCTTTCCTGGGCTGCATTGGCGAGCACTTCACTCAGAGTCTCCAACCTGCCTTAGAGTCCGCCTTGGTTCTAACCCCTTTCCTCAACTTGGGAGAACGCTGCCCTCTAGTAGTGTTCGTCTTCGCTGTGTTGGTAAGGTTTGGGAAGCCTAAGGGCCTTCCCTGGAACTCAACTCGGTGTAGCCAACAGGTTTCTCGTCCGCCCCGGTTCCAAGGTCTTTCCTCCCCTGGGATCTCACGGCCCCCCCAGGAGACGTCACCTTAGGAGCGATGATACGTTTTGGAAGCAAAAGGGACCTGGGGTGCCCTGCCCTGGGAGTGTCCAACTCGCCTCCAGTGCGGCCTTGTTCTAACTTCTTTCCACAGCAGGGAACACGCTGCCCCATAGGAAACTTCACTTCAGGTCGAGTTTACGTGGCGGAAGCATAAGGGTCTGGGCCTGCACTTAACGCGCAGTGTGCAACTTGCCTCGCGGGCGCCCCAGGTTCCAACTCCTTTGCACAGCCGGGAGCCAACTGCCCTTTGGGAATCCTCCCCTGAGGGTCGCGTTCACGTTTTGGAAGCCGCAGCGTCTTTGCGCGCCCTTAACTCAGAGTATCCAACAAGCTTCTAGTCCGCCCTTCTTCTCAAGTCTTCCCTTCACTTGGGAACACACGGCCACTGAGGAGACTTCACCTGAAGCGCGGCTACACGTTTTGCAGCCCAAGGGGCTGGACGGGCAACTGAACTCAGAAGCTCCAACTGCCCTCTAGTCGGCCTTGGTTCTAAGTTCTTTCCTGACATGGGAACACACGGCCGCATAGGCCTCTTGGCCTTCAGAGCGTTTCTACGTGTTGGAAGCAGCAGGGCCTTAGCCTGCCCTTTACTTAGAGCTTGCAACTTGGCGTAGAGTCCGCCTTTGTGCTAAGTGCTTTCCTGGGCTGCATTGGCGAGCACTTCACTCAGAGTCTCCAACCTGCCTTAGAGTCCGCCTTGGTTCTAACCCCTTTCCTCAACTTGGGAGAACGCTGCCCTCTAGTAGTGTTCGTCTTCGCTGCGTTGGTAAGGTTTGGGAAGCCTAAGGGCCTTCCCTGGAACTCAACTCGGTGTAGCCAACAGGCTTCTCGTCCGCCCCGGTTCCATGGTCTTTCCTCCCCTGGGATCTCACGGCCCCCCCAGGAGACGTCACCTTAGGAGCGATGATACGTTTTGGAAGCAAAAGGGACCTGGGGTGCCCTGCCCTGGGAGTGTCCAACTCGCCTCCAGTGCGGCCTTGTTCTAACTTCTTTCCACAGCAGGGAACACGCTGCCCCATAGGAAACTTCACTTCAGGTCGAGTTTACGTGGCGGAAGCATAAGGGTCTGGGCCTGCACTTAACGCGCAGTGTGCAACTTGCCTCGCGGGCGCCCCAGGTTCCAACTCCTTTGCACAGCCGGGAGCCAACTGCCCTTTGGGAATCCTCCCATGAGGGTCGCGTTCACGTTTTGGAAGCCGCAGCGTCTTTGCGTGCCCTTAACTCAGAGTATCCAACAAGCTTCTAGTCCGCCCTTCTTCTCAAGTCTTCCCTTCACTTGGGAACACACTGCCACTGAGGAGACTTCACCTGAAGCGCGGCTACACGTTTTGCAGCCCAAGGGGCTGGACGGGCAACTGAACTCAGAAGCTCCAACTGCCCTCTAGTCGGCCTTGGTTCTAAGTTCTTTCCTGACATGGGAACACACGGCCGCCTAGGCCTCTTGGCCTTCAGAGCGTTTCTACGTGTTGGAAGCAGCAGGGCCTTAGCCTGCCCTTTACTTAGAGCTTGCAACTTGGCGTAAAGTCCGCCTTTGTGCTAAGTGCTTTCCTGGGCTGCATTGGCGAGCACTTCACTCAGAGTCTCCAACCTGCCTTAGAGTCCGCCTTGGTTCTAACCCCTTTCCTCAACTTGGGAGAACGCTGCCCTCTAGTAGTGTTCGTCTTCGCTGCGTTGGTAAGGTTTTGGAAGCCTAAGGGCCTTCCCTGGAACTCAACTCGGTGTAGCCAACAGGCTTCTCGTCCGCCCCGGTTCCAAGGTCTTTCCTCCCCTGGGATCTCACGGCCCCCTCAGGAGACGTCACCTTAGGAGCGATGATACGTTTTGGAAGCAAAAGGGACCTGGGGTGCCCTGCCCTGGGAGTGTCCAACTCACCTCCAGTGCGGCCTTTTTCTATCTTCTTTCCACAGCAGGGAACACGCTGCCCCATAGGAAACTTCACTTCAGGTCGAGTTTACGTGGCGGAAGCATAAGGGTCTGGGCCTGCACTTAACGCGCAGTGTGCAACTTGCCTCGCGGGCGCCCCAGGTTCCAAGTCCTTTGCACAGCCGGGAGCCAACTGCCCTTTGGGAATCCTCCCCTGAGGGTCGCGTTCACGTTTTGGAAGCCGCAGCGTCTTTGCGTGCCCTTAACTCAGAGTATCCAACAAGCTTCTAGTCCGCCCTTCTTCTCAAGTCTTCCCTTCACTTGGGAACACACTGCCACTGAGGAGACTTCACCTGAAGCGCGGCTACATGTTTTGCAGCCCAAGGGGCTGGATGGGCAACTGAACTCAGAAGCTCCAACTGCCCTCTAGTCGGCCTTGGTTCTAAGTTCTTTCCTGACATGGGAACACACGGCCGCATAGGCCTCTTGGCCTTCAGAGCGTTTCTACGTGTTGGAAGCAGCAGGGCCTTAGCCTGCCCTTTACTTAGAGCTTGCAACTTGGCGTAGAGTCCGCCTTTGTGCTAAGTGCTTTCCTGGGCTGCATTGGCGAGCACTTCACTCAGAGTCTCCAACCTGCCTTAGAGTCCGCCTTGGTTCTAACCCCTTTCCTCAACTTGGGAGAACGCTGCCCTCTAGTAGTGTTCGTCTTCGCTGCGTTGGTAAGGTTTGGGAAGCCTAAGGGCCTTCCCTGGAACTCAACTCGGTGTAGCCAACAGGCTTCTCGTCCGCCCCGGTTCTAAGGTCTTTCCTCCCCTGGGATCTCACGGCCCCCCCAGGAGACGTCACCTTAGGAGCGATGATACGTTTTGGAAGCAAAAGGGACCTGGGGTGCCCTGCCCTGGGAGTGTCCAACTCGCCTCCAGTGCGGCCTTGTTCTAACTTCTTTCCACAGCAGGGAACACGCTGCCCCATAGGAAACTTCACTTCAGGTCGAGTTTACGTGGCGGAAGCATAAGGGTCTGGGCCTGCACTTAACGCGCAGTGTGCAACTTGCCTCGCGGGCGCCCCAGGTTCCAACTCCTTTGCACAGCCGGGAGCCAACTGCCCTTTGGGAATCCTCCCCTGAGGGTCGCGTTCACGTTTTGGAAGCCGCAGCGTCTTTGCCTGCCCTTAACTCAGAGTATCCAACAAGCTTCTAGTCCGCCCTTCTTCTCAAGTCTTCCCTTCACTTGGGAACACACTGCCACTGAGGAGACTTCACCTGAAGCGCGGCTACACGTTTTGCAGCCCAAGGGGCTGGACGGGCAACTGAACTCAGAAGCTCCAACTGCCCTCTAGTCGGCCTTGGTTCTAAGTTCTTTCCTGACATGGGAACACACGGCCGCATAGGCCTCTTGGCCTTCAGAGCGTTTCTACGTGTTGGAAGCAGCAGGGCCTGAGCCTGCCCTTTACTTAGAGCTTGCAACTTGGCGTAGAGTCTGCCTTTGTGCTAAGTGCTTTCCTGGGCTGCATTGGCGAGCACTTCACTCAGAGTCTCCAACCTGCCTTAGAGTCCGCCTTGGTTCTAACCCCTTTCCTCAACTTGGGAGAACGCTGCCCTCTAGTAGTGTTCGTCTTCGCTGTGTTGGTAAGGTTTGGGAAGCCTAAGGGCCTTCCCTGGAACTCAACTCGGTGTAGCCAACAGGCTTCTCGTCCGCCCCGGTTCCAAGGTCTTTCCTCCCCTGGGATCTCACGGCCCCCCCAGGAGACGTCACCTTAGGAGCGATGATACGTTTTGGAAGCAAAAGGGACCTGGGGTGCCCTGCCCTGGGAGTGTCCAACTCGCCTCCAGTGCGGCCTTGTTCTAACTTCTTTCCACAGCAGGGAACACGCTGCCCCATAGGAAACTTCACTTCAGGTCGAGTTTACGTGGCGGAAGCATAAGGGTCTGGGCCTGCACTTAACGCGCAGTGTGCAACTTGCCTCGCGGGCGCCCCAGGTTCCAACTCCTTTGCACAGCCGGGAGCCAACTGCCCTTTGGGAATCCTCCCCTGAGGGTCGCGTTCACGTTTTGGAAGCCGCAGCGTCTTTGCGCGCCCTTAACTCAGAGTATCCAACAAGCTTCTAGTCCGCCCTTCTTCTCAAGTCTTCCCTTCACTTGGGAACACACTGCCACTGAGGAGACTTCACCTGAAGCGCGGCTACACGTTTTGCAGCCCAAGGGGCTGGACGGGCAACTGAACTCAGAAGCTCCAACTGCCCTCTAGTCGGCCTTGGTTCTAAGTTCTTTCCTGACATGGGAACACACGGCCGCATAGGCCTCTTGGCCTTCAGAGCGTTTCTACGTGTTGGAAGCAGCAGGGCCTGAGCCTGCCCTTTACTTAGAGCTTGCAACTTGGCGTAGAGTCCGCCTTTGTGCTAAGTGCTTTCCTGGGCTGCATTGGCGAGCACTTCACTCAGAGTCTCCAACCTGCCTTAGAGTCCGCCTTGGTTCTAACCCCTTTCCTCAACTTGGGAGAACGCTGCCCTCTAGTAGTGTTCGTCTTCGCTGCGTTGGTAAGGTTTGGGAAGCCTAAGGGCCTTCCCTGGAACTCAACTCGGTGTAGCCATCAGGCTTCTCGTCCGCCCCGGTTCCAAGGTCTTTCCTCCCCTGGGATCTCACGGCCCCCCCAGGAGACGTCACCTTAGGAGCGATGATACGTTTTGGAAGCAAAAGGGACCTGGGGTGCCCTGCCCTGGGAGTGTCCAACTCGCCTCCAGTGCGGCCTTGTTCTAACTTCTTTCCACAGCAGGGAACACGCTGCCCCATAGGAAACTTCACTTCAGGTCGAGTTTACGTGGCGGAAGCATAAGGGTCTGGGCCTGCACTTAACGCGCAGTGTGCAACTTGCCTCGCGGGCGCCCCAGGTTCCAACTCCTTTGCACAGCCGGGAGCCAACTGCCCTTTGGGAATCCTCCCCTGAGGGTCGCGTTCACGTTTTGGAAGCCGCAGCGTCTTTGCGTGCCCTTAACTCAGAGTATCCAACAAGCTTCTAGTCCGCCCTTCTTCTCAAGTCTTCCCTTCACTTGGGAACACACTGCCACTGAGGAGACTTCACCTGAAGCGCGGCTACACGTTTTGCAGCCCAAGGGGCTGGACGGGCAACTGAACTCAGAAGCTCCAACTGCCCTCTAGTCGGCCTTGGTTCTAAGTTCTTTCCTGACATGGGAACACACGGCCGCATAGGCCTCTTGGCCTTCAGAGCGTTTCTACGTGTTGGAAGCAGCAGGGCCTTAGCCTGCCCTTTACTTAGAGCTTGCAACTTGGCGTAAAGTCCGCCTTTGTGCTAAGTGCTTTCCTGGGCTGCATTGGCGAGCACTTCACTCAGAGTCTCCAACCTGCCTTAGAGTCCGCCTTGGTTCTAACCCCTTTCCTCAACTTGGGAGAACGCTGCCCTCTAGTAGTGTTCGTCTTCGCTGCGTTGGTAAGGTTTTGGAAGCCTAAGGGCCTTCCCTGGAACTCAACTCGGTGTAGCCAACAGGCTTCTCGTCCGCCCCGGTTCCAAGGTCTTTCCTCCCCTGGGATCTCACGGCCCCCTCAGGAGACGTCACCTTAGGAGCGATGATACGTTTTGGAAGCAAAAGGGACCTGGGGTGCCCTGCCCTGGGAGTGTCCAACTCGCCTCCAGTGCGGCCTTGTTCTAACTTCTTTCCACAGCAGGGAACACGCTGCCCCATAGGAAACTTCACTTCAGGTCGAGTTTACGTGGCGGAAGCATAAGGGTCTGGGCCTGCACTTAACGCGCAGTGTGCAACTTGCCTCGCGGGCGCCCCAGGTTCCAACTCCTTTGCACAGCCGGGAGCCAACTGCCCTTTGGGAATCCTCCCCTGAGGGTCGCGTTCACGTTTTGGAAGCCGCAGCGTCTTTGCGCGCCCTTAACTCAGAGTATCCAACAAGCTTCTAGTCCGCCCTTCTTCTCAAGTCTTCCCTTCACTTGGGAACACACTGCCACTGAGGAGACTTCACCTGAAGCGCGGCTACACGTTTTGCAGCCCAAGGGGCTGGACGGGCAACTGAACTCAGAAGCTCCAACTGCCCTCTAGTCGGCCTTGGTTCTAAGTTCTTTCCTGACATGGGAACACACGGCCGCATAGGCCTCTTGGCCTTCAGAGCGTTTCTACGTGTTGGAAGCAGCAGGGCATGAGCCTGCCCTTTACTTAGAGCTTGCAACTTGGCGTAGAGTCCGCCTTTGTGCTAAGTGCTTTCCTGGGCTGCATTGGCGAGCACTTCACTCAGAGTCTCCAACCTGCCTTAGAGTCCGCCTTGGTTCTAACCCCTTTCCTCAACTTGGGAGAACGCTGCCCTCTAGTAGTGTTCGTCTTCGCTGCGTTGGTAAGGTTTTGGAAGCCTAAGGGCCTTCCCTGGAACTCAACTCGGTGTAGCCAACAGGCTTCTCGTCCGCCCCGGTTCCAAGGTCTTTCCTCCCCTGGGATCTCACGGCCCCCTCAGGAGACGTCACCTTAGGAGCGATGATACGTTTTGGAAGCAAAAGGGACCTGGGGTGCCCTGCCCTGGGAGTGTCCAACTCGCCTCCAGTGCGGCCTTGTTCTAACTTCTTTCCACAGCAGGGAACACGCTGCCCCATAGGAAACTTCACTTCAGGTCGAGTTTACGTGGCGGAAGCATAAGGGTCTGGGCCTGCACTTAACGCGCAGTGTGCAACTTGCCTCGCGGGCGCCCCAGGTTCCAACTCCTTTGCACAGCCGGGAGCCAACTGCCCTTTGGGAATCCTCCCCTGAGGGTCGCGTTCACGTTTTGGAAGCCGCAGCGTCTTTGCGCGCCCTTAACTCAGAGTATCCAACAAGCTTCTAGTCCGCCCTTCTTCTCAAGTCTTCCCTTCACTTGGGAACACACTGCCACTGAGGAGACTTCACCTGAAGCGCGGCTACACGTTTTGCAGCCCAAGGGGCTGGACGGGCAACTGAACTCAGAAGCTCCAACTGCCCTCTAGTCGGCCTTGGTTCTAAGTTCTTTCCTGACATGGGAACACACGGCCGCATAGGCCTCTTGGCCTTCAGAGCGTTTCTACGTGTTGGAAGCAGCAGGGCCTGAGCCTGCCCTTTACTTAGAGCTTGCAACTTGGCGTAGAGTCCGCCTTTGTGCTAAGTGCTTTCCTGGGCTGCATTGGCGAGCACTTCACTCAGAGTCTCCAACCTGCCTTAGAGTCCGCCTTGGTTCTAACCCCTTTCCTCAACTTGGGAGAACGCTGCCCTCTAGTAGTGTTCGTCTTCGCTGCGTTGGTAAGGTTTGGGAAGCCTAAGGGCCTTCCCTGGAACTCAACTCGGTGTAGCCATCAGGCTTCTCGTCCGCCCCGGTTCCAAGGTCTTTCCTCCCCTGGGATCTCACGGCCCCCCCAGGAGACGTCACCTTAGGAGCGATGATACGTTTTGGAAGCAAAAGGGACCTGGGGTGCCCTGCCCTGGGAGTGTCCAACTCGCCTCCAGTGCGGCCTTGTTCTAACTTCTTTCCACAGCAGGGAACACGCTGCCCCATAGGAAACTTCACTTCAGGTCGAGTTTACGTGGCGGAAGCATAAGGGTCTGGGCCTGCACTTAACGCGCAGTGTGCAACTTGCCTCGCGGGCGCCCCAGGTTCCAACTCCTTTGCACAGCCGGGAGCCAACTGCCCTTTGGGAATCCTCCCCTGAGGGTCGCGTTCACGTTTTGGAAGCCGCAGCGTCTTTGCGTGCCCTTAACTCAGAGTATCCAACAAGCTTCTAGTCCGCCCTTCTTCTCAAGTCTTCCCTTCACTTGGGAACACACTGCCACTGAGGAGACTTCACCTGAAGCGCGGCTACACGTTTTGCAGCCCAAGGGGCTGGACGGGCAACTGAACTCAGAAGCTCCAACTGCCCTCTAGTCGGCCTTGGTTCTAAGTTCTTTCCTGACATGGGAACACACGGCCGCATAGGCCTCTTGGCCTTCAGAGCGTTTCTACGTGTTGGAAGCAGCAGGGCCTTAGCCTGCCCTTTACTTAGAGCTTGCAACTTGGCGTAGAGTCCGCCTTTGTGCTAAGTGCTTTCCTGGGCTGCATTGGCGAGCACTTCACTCAGAGTCTCCAACCTGCCTTAGAGTCCGCCTTGGTTCTAACCCCTTTCCTCAACTTGGGAGAACGCTGCCCTCTAGTCGTGTTCGTCTTCGCTGCGTTGGTAAGGTTTGGGAAGCCTAAGGGCCTTCCCTGGAACTCAACTCGGTGTAGCCATCAGGCTTCTCGTCCGCCCCGGTTCCAAGGTCTTTCCTCCCCTGGGATCTCACGGCCCCCCCAGGAGACGTCACCTTAGGAGCGATGATACGTTTTGGAAGCAAAAGGGACCTGGGGTGCCCTGCCCTGGGAGTGTCCAACTCGCCTCCAATGCGGCCTTGTTCTAACTTCTTTCCACAGCAGGGAACACGCTGCCCCATAGGAAACTTCACTTCAGGTCGAGTTTACGTGGCGGAAGCATAAGGGTCTGGGCCTGCACTTAACGCGCAGTGTGCAACTTGCCTCGCGGGCGCCCCAGGTTCCAACTCCTTTGCACAGCCGGGAGCCAACTGCCCTTTGGGAATCCTCCCCTGAGGGTCGCGTTCACGTTTTGGAAGCCGCAGCGTCTTTGCGTGCCCTTCACTCAGAGTATCCAACAAGCTTCTAGTCCGCCCTTCTTCTCAAGTCTTCCCTTCACTTGGGAACACACTGCCACTGAGGAGACTTCACCTGAAGCGCGGCTACACGTTTTGCAGCCCAAGGGGCTGGACGGGCAACTGAACTCAGAAGCTCCAACTGCCCTCTAGTCGGCCTTGGTTCTAAGTTCTTTCCTGACATGGGAACACACGGCCGCATAGGCCTCTTGGCCTTCAGAGCGTTTCTACGTGTTGGAAGCAGCAGGGCCTTAGCCTGCCCTTTACTTAGAGCTTGCAACTTGGCGTAGAGTCCGCCTTTGTGCTAAGTGCTTTCCTGGGCTGCATTGGCGAGCACTTCACTCAGAGTCTCCAACCTGCCTTAGAGTCCGCCTTGGTTCTAACCCCTTTCCTCAACTTGGGAGAACGCTGCCCTCTAGTAGTGTTCGTCTTCGCTGCGTTGGTAAGGTTTGGGAAGCCTAAGGGCCTTCCCTGGAACTCAACTCGGTGTAGCCAACAGGCTTCTCATCCGCCCCGGTTCCATGGTCTTTCCTCCCCTGGGATCTCACGGCCCCCCCAGGAGACGTCACCTTAGGAGCGATGATACGTTTTGGAAGCAAAAGGGACCTGGGGTGCCCTGCCCTGGGAGTGTCCAACTCGCCTCCAGTGCGGCCTTGTTCTAACTTCTTTCCACAGCAGGGAACACGCTGCCCCATAGGAAACTTCACTTCAGGTCGAGTTTACGTGGCGGAAGCATAAGGGTCTGGGCCTGCACTTAACGCGCAGTGTGCAACTTGCCTCGCGGGCGCCCCAGGTTCCAACTCCTTTGCACAGCCGGGAGCCAACTGCCCTTTGGGAATCCTCCCCTGAGGGTCGCGTTCACGTTTTGGAAGCCGCAGCGTCTTTGCGTGCCCTTAACTCAGAGTATCCAACAAGCTTCTAGTCCGCCCTTCTTCTCAAGTCTTCCCTTCACTTGGGAACACACTGCCACTGAGGAGACTTCACCTGAAGCGCGGCTACACGTTTTGCAGCCCAAGGGGCTGGACGGGCAACTGAACTCAGAAGCTCCAACTGCCCTCTAGTCGGCCTTGGTTCTAAGTTCTTTCCTGACATGGGAACACACGGCCGCATAGGCCCCTTGGCCTTCAGAGCGTTTCTACGTGTTGGAAGCAGCAGGGCCTTAGTCTGCCCTTTACTTAGAGCTTGCAACTTGGCGTAGAGTCCGCCTTTGTGCTAAGTGCTTTCCTGGGCTGCATTGGCGAGCACTTCCCTCAGAGTCTCCAACCTGCCTTAGAGTCCGCCTTGGTTCTAACCCCTTTCCTCAACTTGGGAGAACGCTGCCCTCTAGTAGTGTTCGTCTTCGCTGCGTTGGTAAGGTTTGGGAAGCCTAAGGGCCTTCCCTGGAACTCAACTCGGTGTAGCCAACAGGCTTCTCGTCCGCCCCGGTTCCAAGGTCTTTCCTCCCCTGGGATCTCACGGCCCCCCCAGGAGACGTCACCTTAGGAGCGATGATACGTTTTGGAAGCAAAAGGGACCTGGGGTGCCCTGCCCTGGGAGTGTCCAACTCGCCTCCAATGCGGCCTTGTTCTAACTTCTTTCCACAGCAGGGAACACGCTGCCCCATAGGAAACTTCACTTCAGGTCGAGTTTACGTGGCGGAAGCATAAGGGTCTGGGCCTGCACTTAACGCGCAGTGTGCAACTTGCCTCGCGGGCGCCCCAGGTTCCAACTCCTTTGCACAGCCGGGAGCCAACTGCCCTTTGGGAATCCTCCCCTGAGGGTCGCGTTCACGTTTTGGAAGCCGCAGCGTCTTTGCGTGCCCTTCACTCAGAGTATCCAACAAGCTTCTAGTCCGCCCTTCTTCTCAAGTCTTCCCTTCACTTGGGAACACACTGCCACTGAGGAGACTTCACCTGAAGCGCGGCTACACGTTTTGCAGCCCAAGGGGCTGGACGGGCAACTGAACTCAGAAGCTCCAACTGCCCTCTAGTCGGCCTTGGTTCTAAGTTCTTTCCTGACATGGGAACACACGGCCGCATAGGCCTCTTGGCCTTCAGAGCGTTTCTACGTGTTGGAAGCAGCAGGGCCTTAGCCTGCCCTTTACTTAGAGCTTGCAACTTGGCGTAGAGTCCGCCTTTGTGCTAAGTGCTTTCCTGGGCTGCATTGGCGAGCACTTCACTCAGAGTCTCCAACCTGCCTTAGAGTCCGCCTTGGTTCTAACCCCTTTCCTCAACTTGGGAGAACGCTGCCCTCTAGTAGTGTTCGTCTTCGCTGCGTTGGTAAGGTTTGGGAAGCCTAAGGGCCTTCCCTGGAACTCAACTCGGTGTAGCCAACAGGCTTCTCGTCCGCCCCGGTTCCATGGTCTTTCCTCCCCTGGGATCTCACGGCCCCCCCAGGAGACGTCACCTTAGGAGCGATGATACGTTTTGGAAACAAAAGGGACCTGGGGTGCCCTGCCCTGGGAGTGTCCAACTCGCCTCCAGTGCGGCCTTGTTCTAACTTCTTTCCACAGCAGGGAACACGCTGCCCCATAGGAAACTTCACTTCAGGTCGAGTTTACGTGGCGGAAGCATAAGGGTCTGGGCCTGCACTTAACGCGCAGTGTGCAACTTGCCTCGCGGGCGCCCCAGGTTCCAACTCCTTTGCACAGCCGGGAGCCAACTGCCCTTTGGGAATCCTCCCCTGAGGGTCGCGTTCACGTTTTGGAAGCCGCATCGTCTTTGCGTGCCCTTAACTCAGAGTATCCAACAAGCTTCTAGTCCGCCCTTCTTCTCAAGTCTTCCCTTCACTTGGGAACACACTGCCACTGAGGAGACTTCACCTGAAGCGCGGCTACACGTTTTGCAGCCCAAGGGGCTGGACGGGCAACTGAACTCAGAAGCTCCAACTGCCCTCTAGTCGGCCTTGGTTCTAAGTTCTTTCCTGACATGGGAACACACGGCCGCATAGGCCTCTTGGCCTTCAGAGCGTTTCTACGTGTTGGAAGCAGCAGGGCCTTAGCCTGCCCTTTACTTAGAGCTTGCAACTTGGCGTAGAGTCCGCCTTTGTGCTAAGTGCTTTCCTGGGCTGCATTGGCGAGCACTTCACTCAGAGTCTCCAACCTGCCTTAGAGTCCGCCTTGGTTCTAACCCCTTTCCTCAACTTGGGAGAACGCTGCCCTCTAGTAGTGTTCGTCTTCGCTGCGTTGGTAAGGTTTGGGAAGCCTAAGGGCCTTCCCTGGAACTCAACTCGGTGTAGCCATCAGGCTTCTCGTCCGCCCCGGTTCCAAGGTCTTTCCTCCCCTGGGATCTCACGGCCCCCCCAGGAGACGTCACCTTAGGAGCGATGATACGTTTTGGAAGCAAAAGGGACCTGGGGTGCCCTGCCCTGGGAGTGTCCAACTCGCCTCCAGTGCGGCCTTGTTCTAACTTCTTTCCACAGCAGGGAACACGCTGCCCCATAGGAAACTTCACTTCAGGTCGAGTTTACGTGGCGGAAGCATAAGGGTCTGGGCCTGCACTTAACGCGCAGTGTGCAACTTGCCTCGCGGGCGCCCCAGGTTCCAACTCCTTTGCACAGCCGGGAGCCAACTGCCCTTTGGGAATCCTCCCCTGAGGGTCGCGTTCACGTTTTGGAAGCCGCAGCGTCTTTGCGTGCCCTTAACTCAGAGTATCCAACAAGCTTCTAGTCCGCCCTTCTTCTCAAGTCTTCCCTTCACTTGGGAACACACTGCCACTGAGGAGACTTCACCTGAAGCGCGGCTACACGTTTTGCAGCCCAAGGGGCTGGACGGGCAACTGAACTCAGAAGCTCCAACTGCCCTCTAGTCGGCCTTGGTTCTAAGTTCTTTCCTGACATGGGAACACACGGCCGCATAGGCCTCTTGGCCTTCAGAGCGTTTCTACGTGTTGGAAGCAGCAGGGCCTTAGCCTGCCCTTTACTTAGAGCTTGCAACTTGGCGTAGAGTCCGCCTTTGTGCTAAGTGCTTTCCTGGGCTGCATTGGCGAGCACTTCACTCAGAGTCTCCAACCTGCCTTAGAGTCCGCCTTGGTTCTAACCCCTTTCCTCAACTTGGGAGAACGCTGCCCTCTAGTAGTGTTCGTCTTCGCTGCGTTGGTAAGGTTTGGGAAGCCTAAGGGCCTTCCCTGGAACTCAACTCGGTGTAGCCATCAGGCTTCTCGTCCGCCCCGGTTCCAAGGTCTTTCCTCCCCTGGGATCTCACGGCCCCCCCAGGAGACGTCACCTTAGGAGCGATGATACGTTTTGGAAGCAAAAGGGACCTGGGGTGCCCTGCCCTGGGAGTGTCCAACTCGCCTCCAGTGCGGCCTTGTTCTAACTTCTTTCCACAGCAGGGAACACGCTGCCCCATAGGAAACTTCACTTCAGGTCGAGTTTACGTGGCGGAAGCATAAGGGTCTGGGCCTGCACTTAACGCGCAGTGTGCAACTTGCCTCGCGGGCGCCCCAGGTTCCAACTCCTTTGCACAGCCGGGAGCCAACTGCCCTTTGGGAATCCTCCCCTGAGGGTCGCGTTCACGTTTTGGAAGCCGCAGCGTCTTTGCGTGCCCTTAACTCAGAGTATCCAACAAGCTTCTAGTCCGCCCTTCTTCTCAAGTCTTCCCTTCACTTGGGAACACACTGCCACTGAGGAGACTTCACCTGAAGCGCGGCTACACGTTTTGCAGCCCAAGGGGCTGGACGGGCAACTGAACTCAGAAGCTCCAACTGCCCTCTAGTCGGCCTTGGTTCTAAGTTCTTTCCTGACATGGGAACACACGGCCGCATAGGCCTCTTGGCCTTCAGAGCGTTTCTACGTGTTGGAAGCAGCAGGGCCTTAGCCTGCCCTTTACTTAGAGCTTGCAACTTGGCGTAGAGTCCGCCTTTGTGCTAAGTGCTTTCCTGGGCTGCATTGGCGAGCACTTCACTCAGAGTCTCCAACCTGCCTTAGAGTCCGCCTTGGTTCTAACCCCTTTCCTCAACTTGGGAGAACGCTGCCCTCTAGTAGTGTTCGTCTTCGCTGCGTTGGTAAGGTTTGGGAAGCCTAAGGGCCTTCCCTGGAACTCAACTCGGTGTAGCCATCAGGCTTCTCGTCCGCCCCGGTTCCAAGGTCTTTCCTCCCCTGGGATCTCACGGCCCCCCCAGGAGACGTCACCTTAGGAGCGATGATACGTTTTGGAAGCAAAAGGGACCTGGGGTGCCCTGCCCTGGGAGTGTCCAACTCGCCTCCAGTGCGGCCTTGTTCTAACTTCTTTCCACATCAGGGAACACGCTGCCCCATAGGAAACTTCACTTCAGGTCGAGTTTACGTGGCGGAAGCATAAGGGTCTGGGCCTGCACTTAACGCGCAGTGTGCAACTTGCCTCGCGGGCGCCCCAGGTTCCAACTCCTTTGCACAGCCGGGAGCCAACTGCCCTTTGGGAATCCTCCCCTGAGGGTCGCGTTCACGTTTTGGAAGCCGCAGCGTCTTTGCGTGCCCTTAACTCAGAGTATCCAACAAGCTTCTAGTCCGCCCTTCTTCTCAAGTCTTCCCTTCACTTGGGAACACACTGCCACTGAGGAGACTTCACCTGAAGCGCGGCTACACGTTTTGCAGCCCAAGGGTCTGGACGGGCAACTGAACTCAGAAGCTCCAACTGCCCTCTAGTCGGCCTTGGTTCTAAGTTCTTTCCTGACATGGGAACACACGGCCGCATAGGCCTCTTGGCCTTCAGAGCGTTTCTACGTGTTGGAAGCAGCAGGGCCTTAGCCTGCCCTTTACTTAGAGCTTGCAACTTGGCGTAGAGTCCGCCTTTGTGCTAAGTGCTTTCCTGGGCTGCATTGGCGAGCACTTCACTCAGAGTCTCCAACCTGCCTTAGAGTCCGCCTTGGTTCTAACCCCTTTCCTCAACTTGGGAGAACGCTGCCCTCTAGTAGTGTTCGTCTTCGCTGCGTTGGTAAGGTTTGGGAAGCCTAAGGGCCTTCCCTGGAACTCAACTCGGTGTAGCCAACAGGCTTCTCGTCCGCCCCGGTTCTAAGGTCTTTCCTCCCCTGGGATCTCACGGCCCCCCCAGGAGACGTCACCTTAGGAGCGATGATACGTTTTGGAAGCAAAAGGGACCTGGGGTGCCCTGCCCTGGGAGTGTCCAACTCGCCTCCAGTGCGGCCTTGTTCTAACTTCTTTCCACAGCAGGGAACACGCTGCCCCATAGGAAACTTCACTTCAGGTCGAGTTTACGTGGCGGAAGCATAAGGGTCTGGGCCTGCACTTAACGCGCAGTGTGCAACTTGCCTCGCGGGCGCCCCAGGTTCCAACTCCTTTGCACAGCCGGGAGCCAACTGCCCTTTGGGAATCCTCCCCTGAGGGTCGCGTTCACGTTTTGGAAGCCGCAGCGTCTTTGCGTGCCCTTAACTCAGAGTATCCAACAAGCTTCTAGTCCGCCCTTCTTCTCAAGTCTTCCCTTCACTTGGGAACACACTGCCACTGAGGAGACTTCACCTGAAGCGCGGCTACACGTTTTGCAGCCCAAGGGGCTGGACGGGCAACTGAACTCAGAAGCTCCAACTGCCCTCTAGTCGGCCTTGGTTCTAAGTTCTTTCCTGACATGGGAACACACGGCCGCATAGGCCCCTTGGCCTTCAGAGCGTTTCTACGTGTTGGAAGCAGCAGGGCCTTAGTCTGCCCTTTACTTAGAGCTTGCAACTTGGCGTAGAGTCCGCCTTTGTGCTAAGTGCTTTCCTGGGCTGCATTGGCGAGCACTTCCCTCAGAGTCTCCAACCTGCCTTAGAGTCCGCCTTGGTTCTAACCCCTTTCCTCAACTTGGGAGAACGCTGCCCTCTAGTAGTGTTCGTCTTCGCTGCGTTGGTAAGGTTTGGGAAGCCTAAGGGCCTTCCCTGGAACTCAACTCGGTGTAGCCAACAGGCTTCTCGTCCGCCCCGGTTCCAAGGTCTTTCCTCCCCTGGGATCTCACGGCCCCCCCAGGAGACGTCACCTTAGGAGCGATGATACGTTTTGGAAGCAAAAGGGACCTGGGGTGCCCTGCCCTGGGAGTGTCCAACTCGCCTCCAATGCGGCCTTGTTCTAACTTCTTTCCACAGCAGGGAACACGCTGCCCCATAGGAAACTTCACTTCAGGTCGAGTTTACGTGGCGGAAGCATAAGGGTCTGGGCCTGCACTTAACGCGCAGTGTGCAACTTGCCTCGCGGGCGCCCCAGGTTCCAACTCCTTTGCACAGCCGGGAGCCAACTGCCCTTTGGGAATCCTCCCCTGAGGGTCGCGTTCACGTTTTGGAAGCCGCAGCGTCTTTGCGTGCCCTTCACTCAGAGTATCCAACAAGCTTCTAGTCCGCCCTTCTTCTCAAGTCTTCCCTTCACTTGGGAACACACTGCCACTGAGGAGACTTCACCTGAAGCGCGGCTACACGTTTTGCAGCCCAAGGGGCTGGACGGGCAACTGAACTCAGAAGCTCCAACTGCCCTCTAGTCGGCCTTGGTTCTAAGTTCTTTCCTGACATGGGAACACACGGCCGCATAGGCCTCTTGGCCTTCAGAGCGTTTCTACGTGTTGGAAGCAGCAGGGCCTTAGCCTGCCCTTTACTTAGAGCTTGCAACTTGGCGTAGAGTCCGCCTTTGTGCTAAGTGCTTTCCTGGGCTGCATTGGCGAGCACTTCACTCAGAGTCTCCAACCTGCCTTAGAGTCCGCCTTGGTTCTAACCCCTTTCCTCAACTTGGGAGAACGCTGCCCTCTAGTAGTGTTCGTCTTCGCTGCGTTGGTAAGGTTTGGGAAGCCTAAGGGCCTTCCCTGGAACTCAACTCGGTGTAGCCAACAGGCTTCTCATCCGCCCCGGTTCCATGGTCTTTCCTCCCCTGGGATCTCACGGCCCCCCCAGGAGACGTCACCTTAGGAGCGATGATACGTTTTGGAAACAAAAGGGACCTGGGGTGCCCTGCCCTGGGAGTGTCCAACTCGCCTCCAGTGCGGCCTTGTTCTAACTTCTTTCCACAGCAGGGAACACGCTGCCCCATAGGAAACTTCACTTCAGGTCGAGTTTACGTGGCGGAAGCATAAGGGTCTGGGCCTGCACTTAACGCGCAGTGTGCAACTTGCCTCGCGGGCGCCCCAGGTTCCAACTCCTTTGCACAGCCGGGAGCCAACTGCCCTTTGGGAATCCTCCCCTGAGGGTCGCGTTCACGTTTTGGAAGCCGCAGCGTCTTTGCGTGCCCTTAACTCAGAGTATCCAACAAGCTTCTAGTCCGCCCTTCTTCTCAAGTCTTCCCTTCACTTGGGAACACACTGCCACTGAGGAGACTTCACCTGAAGCGCGGCTACACGTTTTGCAGCCCAAGGGGCTGGACGGGCAACTGAACTCAGAAGCTCCAACTGCCCTCTAGTCGGCCTTGGTTCTAAGTTCTTTCCTGACATGGGAACACACGGCCGCATAGGCCTCTTGGCCTTCAGAGCGTTTCTACGTGTTGGAAGCAGCAGGGCCTTAGCCTGCCCTTTACTTAGAGCTTGCAACTTGGCGTAGAGTCCGCCTTTGTGCTAAGTGCTTTCCTGGGCTGCATTGGCGAGCACTTCACTCAGAGTCTCCAACCTGCCTTAGAGTCCGCCTTGGTTCTAACCCCTTTCCTCAACTTGGGAGAACGCTGCCCTCTAGTAGTGTTCGTCTTCGCTGCGTTGGTAAGGTTTGGGAAGCCTAAGGGCCTTCCCTGGAACTCAACTCGGTGTAGCCAACAGGCTTCTCGTCCGCCCCGGTTCCAAGGTCTTTCCTCCCCTGGGATCTCACGGCCCCCTCAGGAGACGTCACCTTAGGAGCGATGATACGTTTTGGAAGCAAAAGGGACCTGGGGTGCCCTGCCCTGGGAGTGTCCAACTCGCCTCCAGTGCGGCCTTGTTCTAACTTCTTTCCACAGCAGGGAACACGCTGCCCCATAGGAAACTTCACTTCAGGTCGAGTTTACGTGGCGGAAGCATAAGGGTCTGGGCCTGCACTTAACGCGCAGTGTGCAACTTGCCTCGCGGGCGCCCCAGGTTCCAACTCCTTTGCACAGCCGGGAGCCAACTGCCCTTTGGGAATCCTCCCCTGAGGGTCGCGTTCACGTTTGGGAAGCCGCAGCGTCTTTGCGCGCCCTTAACTCAGAGTATCCAACAAGCTTCTAGTCCGCCCTTCTTCTCAAGTCTTCCCTTCACTTGGGAACACACTGCCACTGAGGAGACTTCACCTGAAGCGCGGCTACACGTTTTGCAGCCCAAGGGGCTGGACGGGCAACTGAACTCAGAAGCTCCAACTGCCCTCTAGTCGGCCTTGGTTCTAAGTTCTTTCCTGACATGGGAACACACGGCCGCATAGGCCTCTTGGCCTTCAGAGCGTTTCTACGTGTTGGAAGCAGCAGGGCCTGAGCCTGCCCTTTACTTAGAGCTTGCAACTTGGCGTAGAGTCCGCCTTTGTGCTTAGTGCTTTCCTGGGCTGCATTGGCGAGCACTTCACTCAGAGTCTCCAACCTGCCTTAGAGTCCGCCTTGGTTCTAACCCCTTTCCTCAACTTGGGAGAACGCTGCCCTCTAGTAGTGTTCGTCTTCGCTGCGTTGGTAAGGTTTGGGAAGCCTAAGGGCCTTCCCTGGAACTCAACTCGGTGTAGCCATCAGGCTTCTCGTCCGCCCCGGTTCCAAGGTCTTTCCTCCCCTGGGATCTCACGGCCCCCCCAGGAGACGTCACCTTAGGAGCGATGATACGTTTTGGAAGCAAAAGGGACCTGGGGTGCCCTGCCCTGGGAGTGTCCAACTCGCCTCCAGTGCGGCCTTGTTCTAACTTCTTTCCACAGCAGGGAACACGCTGCCCCATAGGAAACTTCACTTCAGGTCGAGTTTACGTGGCGGAAGCATAAGGGTCTGGGCCTGCACTTAACGCGCAGTGTGCAACTTGCCTCGCGGGCGCCCCAGGTTCCAACTCCTTTGCACAGCCGGGAGCCAACTGCCCTTTGGGAATCCTCCCCTGAGGGTCGCGTTCACGTTTTGGAAGCCGCATCGTCTTTGCGTGCCCTTAACTCAGAGTATCCAACAAGCTTCTAGTCCGCCCTTCTTCTCAAGTCTTCCCTTCACTTGGGAACACACTGCCACTGAGGAGACTTCACCTGAAGCGCGGCTACACGTTTTGCAGCCCAAGGGGCTGGACGGGCAACTGAACTCAGAAGCTCCAACTGCCCTCTAGTCGGCCTTGGTTCTAAGTTCTTTCCTGACATGGGAACACACGGCCGCATAGGCCTCTTGGCCTTCAGAGCGTTTCTACGTGTTGGAAGCAGCAGGGCCTTAGCCTGCCCTTTACTTAGAGCTTGCAACTTGGCGTAGAGTCCGCCTTTGTGCTAAGTGCTTTCCTGGGCTGCATTGGCGAGCACTTCACTCAGAGTCTCCAACCTGCCTTAGAGTCCGCCTTGGTTCTAACCCCTTTCCTCAACTTGGGAGAACGCTGCCCTCTAGTAGTGTTCGTCTTCGCTGCGTTGGTAAGGTTTGGGAAGCCTAAGGGCCTTCCCTGGAACTCAACTCGGTGTAGCCATCAGGCTTCTCGTCCGCCCCGGTTCCAAGGTCTTTCCTCCCCTGGGATCTCACGGCCCCCCCAGGAGACGTCACCTTAGGAGCGATGATACGTTTTGGAAGCAAAAGGGACCTGGGGTGCCCTGCCCTGGGAGTGTCCAACTCGCCTCCAGTGCGGCCTTGTTCTAACTTCTTTCCACAGCAGGGAACACGCTGCCCCATAGGAAACTTCACTTCAGGTCGAGTTTACGTGGCGGAAGCATAAGGGTCTGGGCCTGCACTTAACGCGCAGTGTGCAACTTGCCTCGCGGGCGCCCCAGGTTCCAACTCCTTTGCACAGCCGGGAGCCAACTGCCCTTTGGGAATCCTCCCCTGAGGGTCGCGTTCACGTTTTGGAAGCCGCAGCGTCTTTGCGTGCCCTTAACTCAGAGTATCCAACAAGCTTCTAGTCCGCCCTTCTTCTCAAGTCTTCCCTTCACTTGGGAACACACTGCCACTGAGGAGACTTCACCTGAAGCGCGGCTACACGTTTTGCAGCCCAAGGGGCTGGACGGGCAACTGAACTCAGAAGCTCCAACTGCCCTCTAGTCGGCCTTGGTTCTAAGTTCTTTCCTGACATGGGAACACACGGCCGCATAGGCCTCTTGGCCTTCAGAGCGTTTCTACGTGTTGGAAGCAGCAGGGCCTTAGCCTGCCCTTTACTTAGAGCTTGCAACTTGGCGTAGAGTCCGCCTTTGTGCTAAGTGCTTTCCTGGGCTGCATTGGCGAGCACTTCACTCAGAGTCTCCAACCTGCCTTAGAGTCCGCCTTGGTTCTAACCCCTTTCCTCAACTTGGGAGAACGCTGCCCTCTAGTAGTGTTCGTCTTCGCTGCGTTGGTAAGGTTTGGGAAGCCTAAGGGCCTTCCCTGGAACTCAACTCGGTGTAGCCATCAGGCTTCTCGTCCGCCCCGGTTCCAAGGTCTTTCCTCCCCTGGGATCTCACGGCCCCCCCAGGAGACGTCACCTTAGGAGCGATGATACGTTTTGGAAGCAAAAGGGACCTGGGGTGCCCTGCCCTGGGAGTGTCCAACTCGCCTCCAGTGCGGCCTTGTTCTAACTTCTTTCCACAGCAGGGAACACGCTGCCCCATAGGAAACTTCACTTCAGGTCGAGTTTACGTGGCGGAAGCATAAGGGTCTGGGCCTGCACTTAACGCGCAGTGTGCAACTTGCCTCGCGGGCGCCCCAGGTTCCAACTCCTTTGCACAGCCGGGAGCCAACTGCCCTTTGGGAATCCTCCCCTGAGGGTCGCGTTCACGTTTTGGAAGCCGCAGCGTCTTTGCGTGCCCTTAACTCAGAGTATCCAACAAGCTTCTAGTCCGCCCTTCTTCTCAAGTCTTCCCTTCACTTGGGAACACACTGCCACTGAGGAGACTTCACATGAAGCGCGGCTACACGTTTTGCAGCCCAAGGGGCTGGACGGGCAACTGAACTCAGAAGCTCCAACTGCCCTCTAGTCGGCCTTGGTTCTAAGTTCTTTCCTGACATGGGAACACACGGCCGCATAGGCCTCTTGGCCTTCAGAGCGTTTCTACGTGTTGGAAGCAGCAGGGCCTTAGCCTGCCCTTTACTTAGAGCTTGCAACTTGGCGTAGAGTCCGCCTTTGTGCTAAGTGCTTTCCTGGGCTGCATTGGCGAGCACTTCACTCAGAGTCTCCAACCTGCCTTAGAGTCCGCCTTGGTTCTAACCCCTTTCCTCAACTTGGGAGAACGCTGCCCTCTAGTAGTGTTCGTCTTCGCTGCGTTGGTAAGGTTTGGGAAGCCTAAGGGCCTTCCCTGGAACTCAACTCGGTGTAGCCAACAGGCTTCTCGTCCGCCCCGGTTCTAAGGTCTTTCCTCCCCTGGGATCTCACGGCCCCCCCAGGAGACGTCACCTTAGGAGCGATGATACGTTTTGGAAGCAAAAGGGACCTGGGGTGCCCTGCCCTGGGAGTGTCCAACTCGCCTCCAGTGCGGCCTTGTTCTAACTTCTTTCCACAGCAGGGAACACGCTGCCCCATAGGAAACTTCACTTCAGGTCGAGTTTACGTGGCGGAAGCATAAGGGTCTGGGCCTGCACTTAACGCGCAGTGTGCAACTTGCCTCGCGGGCGCCCCAGGTTCCAACTCCTTTGCACAGCCGGGAGCCAACTGCCCTTTGGGAATCCTCCCCTGAGGGTCGCGTTCACGTTTTGGAAGCCGCAGCGTCTTTGCGTGCCCTTAACTCAGAGTATCCAACAAGCTTCTAGTCCGCCCTTCTTCTCAAGTCTTCCCTTCACTTGGGAACACACTGCCACTGAGGAGACTTCACCTGAAGCGCGGCTACACGTTTTGCAGCCCAAGGGGCTGGACGGGCAACTGAACTCAGAAGCTCCAACTGCCCTCTAGTCGGCCTTGGTTCTAAGTTCTTTCCTGACATGGGAACACACGGCCGCATAGGCCTCTTGGCCTTCAGAGCGTTTCTACGTGTTGGAAGCAGCAGGGCCTTAGCCTGCCCTTTACTTAGAGCTTGCAACTTGGCGTAGAGTCCGCCTTTGTGCTAAGTGCTTTCCTGGGCTGCATTGGCGAGCACTTCACTCAGAGTCTCCAAACTGCCTTAGAGTCCGCCTTGGTTCTAACCCCTTTCCTCAACTTGGGAGAACGCTGCCCTCTAGTAGTGTTCGTCTTCGCTGCGTTGGTAAGGTTTGGGAAGCCTAAGGGCCTTCCCTGGAACTCAACTCGGTGTAGCCATCAGGCTTCTCGTCTGCCCCGGTTCCAAGGTCTTTCCTCCCCTGGGATCTCACGGCCCCCCCAGGAGACGTCACCTTAGGAGCGATGATACGTTTTGGAAGCAAAAGGGACCTGGGGTGCCCTGCCCTGGGAGTGTCCAACTCGCCTCCAGTGCGGCCTTGTTCTAACTTCTTTCCACAGCAGGGAACACGCTGCCCCATAGGAAACTTCACTTCAGGTCGAGTTTACGTGGCGGAAGCATAAGGGTCTGGGCCTGTACTTAACGCGCAGTGTGCAACTTGCCTCGCGGGCGCCCCAGGTTCCAACTCTTTGCACAGCCGGGAGCCAACTGCCCTTTGGGAATCCTCCCCTGAGGGTCGCGTTCACGTTTTGGAAGCCGCAGCGTCTTTGCGTGCCCTTAACTCAGAGTATCCAACAAGCTTCTAGTCCGCCCTTCTTCTCAAGTCTTCCCTTCACTTGGGAACACACTGCCACTGAGGAGACTTCACCTGAAGCGCGGCTACACGTTTTGCAGCCCAAGGGGCTGGACGGGCAACTGAACTCAGAAGCTCCAACTGCCCTCTAGTCGGCCTTGGTTCTAAGTTCTTTCCTGACATGGGAACACACGGCCGCATAGGCCCCTTGGCCTTCAGAGCGTTTCTACGTGTTGGAAGCAGCAGGGCCTTAGTCTGCCCTTTACTTAGAGCTTGCAACTTGGCGTAGAGTCCGCCTTTGTGCTAAGTGCTTTCCTGGGCTGCATTGGCGAGCACTTCCCTCAGAGTCTCCAACCTGCCTTAGAGTCCGCCTTGGTTCTAACCCCTTTCCTCAACTTGGGAGAACGCTGCCCTCTAGTAGTGTTCGTCTTCGCTGCGTTGGTAAGGTTTGGGAAGCCTAAGGGCCTTCCCTGGAACTCAACTCGGTGTAGCCAACAGGCTTCTCGTCCGCCCCGGTTCCAAGGTCTTTCCTCCCCTGGGATCTCACGGCCCCCCCAGGAGACGTCACCTTAGGAGCGATGATACGTTTTGGAAGCAAAAGGGACCTGGGGTGCCCTGCCCTGGGAGTGTCCAACTCGCCTCCAGTGCGGCCTTGTTCTAACTTCTTTCCACAGCAGGGAACACGCTGCCCCATAGGAAACTTCACTTCAGGTCGAGTTTACGTGGCGGAAGCATAAGGGTCTGGGCCTGCACTTAACGCGCAGTGTGCAACTTGCCTCGCGGGCGCCCCAGGTTCCAACTCCTTTGCACAGCCGGGAGCCAACTGCCCTTTGGGAATCCTCCCCTGAGGGTCGCGTTCACGTTTTGGAAGCCGCAGCGTCTTTGCGTGCCCTTAACTCAGAGTATCCAACAAGCTTCTAGTCCGCCCTTCTTCTCAAGTCTTCCCTTCACTTGGGAACACACTGCCACTGAGGAGACTTCACCTGAAGCGCGGCTACACGTTTTGCAGCCCAAGGGGCTGGACGGGCAACTGAACTCAGAAGCTCCAACTGCCCTCTAGTCGGCCTTGGTTCTAAGTTCTTTCCTGACATGGGAACACACGGCCGCATAGGCCTCTTGGCCTTCAGAGCGTTTCTACGTGTTGGAAGCAGCAGGGCCTTAGCCTGCCCTTTACTTAGAGCTTGCAACTTGGCGTAGAGTCCGCCTTTGTGCTAAGTGCTTTCCTGGGCTGCATTGGCGAGCACTTCACTCAGAGTCTCCAACCTGCCTTAGAGTCCGCCTTGGTTCTAACCCCTTTCCTCAACTTGGGAGAACGCTGCCCTCTAGTAGTGTTCGTCTTCGCTGCGTTGGTAAGGTTTGGGAAGCCTAAGGGCCTTCCCTGGAACTCAACTCGGTGTAGCCAACAGGCTTCTCGTCCGCCCCGGTTCCAAGGTCTTTCCTCCCCTGGGATCTCACGGCCCCCCCAGGAGACGTCACCTTAGGAGCGATGATACGTTTTGGAAGCAAAAGGGACCTGGGGTGCCCTGCCCTGGGAGTGTCCAACTCGCCTCCAGTGCGGCCTTGTTCTAACTTCTTTCCACAGCAGGGAACACGCTGCCCCATAGGAAACTTCACTTCAGGTCGAGTTTACGTGGCGGAAGCATAAGGGTCTGGGCCTGCACTTAACGCGCAGTGTGCAACTTGCCTCGCGGGCGCCCCAGGTTCCAACTCCTTTGCACAGCCGGGAGCCAACTGCCCTTTGGGAATCCTCCCCTGAGGGTCGCGTTCACGTTTTGGAAGCCGCAGCGTCTTTGCGTGCCCTTAACTCAGAGTATCCAACAAGCTTCTAGTCCGCCCTTCTTCTCAAGTCTTCCCTTCACTTGGGAACACACTGCCACTGAGGAGACTTCACCTGAAGCGCGGCTACACGTTTTGCAGCCCAAGGGGCTGGACGGGCAACTGAACTCAGAAGCTCCAACTGCCCTCTAGTCGGCCTTGGTTCTAAGTTCTTTCCTGACATGGGAACACACGGCCGCATAGGCCTCTTGGCCTTCAGAGCGTTTCTACGTGTTGGAAGCAGCAGGGCCTTAGCCTGCCCTTTACTTAGAGCTTGCAACTTGGCGTAGAGTCCGCCTTTGTGCTAAGTGCTTTCCTGGGCTGCATTGGCGAGCACTTCACTCAGAGTCTCCAAACTGCCTTAGAGTCCGCCTTGGTTCTAACCCCTTTCCTCAACTTGGGAGAACGCTGCCCTCTAGTAGTGTTCGTCTTCGCTGCGTTGGTAAGGTTTTGGAAGCCTAAGGGCCTTCCCTGGAACTCAACTCGGTGTAGCCATCAGGCTTCTCGTCTGCCCCGGTTCCAAGGTCTTTCCTCCCCTGGGATCTCACGGCCCCCCCAGGAGACGTCACCTTAGGAGCGATGATACGTTTTGGAAGCAAAAGGGACCTGGGGTGCCCTGCCCTGGGAGTGTCCAACTCGCCTCCAGTGCGGCCTTGTTCTAACTTCTTTCCACAGCAGGGAACACGCTGCCCCATAGGAAACTTCACTTCAGGTCGAGTTTACGTGGCGGAAGCATAAGGGTCTGGGCCTGTACTTAACGCGCAGTGTGCAACTTGCCTCGCGGGCGCCCCAGGTTCCAACTCCTTTGCACAGCCGGGAGCCAACTGCCCTTTGGGAATCCTCCCCTGAGGGTCGCGTTCACGTTTTGGAAGCCGCAGCGTCTTTGCGTGCCCTTAACTCAGAGTATCCAACAAGCTTCTAGTCCGCCCTTCTTCTCAAGTCTTCCCTTCACTTGGGAACACACTGCCACTGAGGAGACTTCACCTGAAGCGCGGCTACACGTTTTGCAGCCCAAGGGGCTGGACGGGCAACTGAACTCAGAAGCTCCAACTGCCCTCTAGTCGGCCTTGGTTCTAAGTTCTTTCCTGACATGGGAACACACGGCCGCATAGGCCCCTTGGCCTTCAGAGCGTTTCTACGTGTTGGAAGCAGCAGGGCCTTAGTCTGCCCTTTACTTAGAGCTTGCAACTTGGCGTAGAGTCCGCCTTTGTGCTAAGTGCTTTCCTGGGCTGCATTGGCGAGCACTTCCCTCAGAGTCTCCAACCTGCCTTAGAGTCCGCCTTGGTTCTAACCCCTTTCCTCAACTTGGGAGAACGCTGCCCTCTAGTAGTGTTCGTCTTCGCTGCGTTGGTAAGGTTTGGGAAGCCTAAGGGCCTTCCCTGGAACTCAACTCGGTGTAGCCAACAGGCTTCTCGTCCGCCCCGGTTCCAAGGTCTTTCCTCCCCTGGGATCTCACGGCCCCCCCAGGAGACGTCACCTTAGGAGCGATGATACGTTTTGGAAGCAAAAGGGACCTGGGGTGCCCTGCCCTGGGAGTGTCCAACTCGCCTCCAGTGCGGCCTTGTTCTAACTTCTTTCCACAGCAGGGAACACGCTGCCCCATAGGAAACTTCACTTCAGGTCGAGTTTACGTGGCGGAAGCATAAGGGTCTGGGCCTGCACTTAACGCGCAGTGTGCAACTTGCCTCGCGGGCGCCCCAGGTTCCAACTCCTTTGCACAGCCGGGAGCCAACTGCCCTTTGGGAATCCTCCCCTGAGGGTCGCGTTCACGTTTTGGAAGCCGCAGCGTCTTTGCGTGCCCTTAACTCAGAGTATCCAACAAGCTTCTAGTCCGCCCTTCTTCTCAAGTCTTCCCTTCACTTGGGAACACACTGCCACTGAGGAGACTTCACCTGAAGCGCGGCTACACGTTTTGCAGCCCAAGGGGCTGGACGGGCAACTGAACTCAGAAGCTCCAACTGCCCTCTAGTCGGCCTTGGTTCTAAGTTCTTTCCTGACATGGGAACACACGGCCGCAGAGGCCTCTTGGCCTTCAGAGCGTTTCTACGTGTTGGAAGCAGCAGGGCCTTAGCCTGCCCTTTACTTAGAG
This sequence comes from Meles meles, assembly GCF_922984935.1. Lineage (NCBI taxonomy): Eukaryota > Metazoa > Chordata > Mammalia > Carnivora > Mustelidae > Meles > Meles meles. The sequence goes on from NW_025721606.1 coordinate 1,280,968, forward strand.
CTTGCAACTTGGCGTAGAGTCCGCCTTTGTGCTAAGTGCTTTCCTGGGCTGCATTGGCGAGCACTTCACTCAGAGTCTCCAACCTGCCTTAGAGTCCGCCTTGGTTCTAACCCCTTTCCTCAACTTGGGAGAACGCTGCCCTCTAGTAGTGTTCGTCTTCGCTGCGTTGGTAAGGTTTGGGAAGCCTAAGGGCCTTCCCTGGAACTCAACTCGGTGTAGCCAACAGGCTTCTCGTCCGCCCCGGTTCCAAGGTCTTTCCTCCCCTGGGATCTCACGGCCCCCCCAGGAGACGTCACCTTAGGAGCGATGATACGTTTTGGAAGCAAAAGGGACCTGGGGTGCCCTGCCCTGGGAGTGTCCAACTCGCCTCCAGTGCGGCCTTGTTCTAACTTCTTTCCACAGCAGGGAACACGCTGCCCCATAGGAAACTTCACTTCAGGTCGAGTTTACGTGGCGGAAGCATAAGGGTCTGGGCCTGCACTTAACGCGCAGTGTGCAACTTGCCTCGCGGGCGCCCCAGGTTCCAAGTCCTTTGCACAGCCGGGAGCCAACTGCCCTTTGGGAATCCTCCCCTGAGGGTCGCGTTCACGTTTTGGAAGCCGCAGCGTCTTTGCGTGCCCTTAACTCAGAGTATCCAACAAGCTTCTAGTCCGCCCTTCTTCTCAAGTCTTCCCTTCACTTGGGAGCACACTGCCACTGAGGAGACTTCACCTGAAGCGCGGCTACACGTTTTGCAGCCCAAGGGGCTGGACGGGCAACTGAACTCAGAAGCTCCAACTGCCCTCTAGTCGGCCTTGGTTCTAAGTTCTTTCCTGACATGGGAACACACGGCCGCATAGGCCTCTTGGCCTTCAGAGCGTTTCTACGTGTTGGAAGCAGCAGGGCCTTAGCCTGCCCTTTACTTAGAGCTTGCAACTTGGCGTAGAGTCCGCCTTTGTGCTAAGTGCTTTCCTGGGCTGCATTGGCGAGCACTTCACTCAGAGTCTCCAACCTGCCTTAGAGTCCGCCTTGGTTCTAACCCCTTTCCTCAACTTGGGAGAACGCTGCCCTCTAGTAGTGTTCGTCTTCGCTGCGTTGGTAAGGTTTGGGAAGCCTAAGGGCCTTCCCTGGAACTCAACTCGGTGTAGCCAACAGGCTTCTCGTCCGCCCCGGTTCTAAGGTCTTTCCTCCCCTGGGATCTCACGGCCCCCCCAGGAGACGTCACCTTAGGAGCGATGATACGTTTTGGAAGCAAAAGGGACCTGGGGTGCCCTGCCCTGGGAGTGTCCAACTCGCCTCCAGTGCGGCCTTGTTCTAACTTCTTTCCACAGCAGGGAACACGCTGCCCCATAGGAAACTTCACTTCAGGTCGAGTTTACGTGGCGGAAGCATAAGGGTCTGGGCCTGCACTTAACGCGCAGTGTGCAACTTGCCTCGCGGGCGCCCCAGGTTCCAACTCCTTTGCACAGCCGGGAGCCAACTGCCCTTTGGGAATCCTCCCCTGAGGGTCGCGTTCACGTTTTGGAAGCCGCAGCGTCTTTGCGTGCCCTTAACTCAGAGTATCCAACAAGCTTCTAGTCCGCCCTTCTTCTCAAGTCTTCCCTTCACTTGGGAACACACTGCCACTGAGGAGACTTCACCTGAAGCGCGGCTACACGTTTTGCAGCCCAAGGGGCTGGACGGGCAACTGAACTCAGAAGCTCCAACTGCCCTCTAGTCGGCCTTGGTTCTAAGTTCTTTCCTGACATGGGAACACACGGCCGCATAGGCCTCTTGGCCTTCAGAGCGTTTCTACGTGTTGGAAGCAGCAGGGCCTTAGCCTGCCCTTTACTTAGAGCTTGCAACTTGGCGTAGAGTCCGCCTTTGTGCTAAGTGCTTTCCTGGGCTGCATTGGCGAGCACTTCACTCAGAGTCTCCAACCTGCCTTAGAGTCCGCCTTGGTTCCAGCCCCTTTCCTCAACTTGGGAGAACGCTGCCCTCTAGTAGTGTTCGTCTTCGCTGCGTTGGTAAGGTTTGGGAAGCAAAAGGGCCTTCCCTGGAACTCAACTCGGTGTAGCCATCAGGCTTCTCGTCTGCCCCGGTTCCAAGGTCTTTCCTCCCCTGGGATCTCACGGCCCCCCCAGGAGACGTCACCTTAGGAGCGATGATACGTTTTGGAAGCAAAAGGGACCTGGGGTGCCCTGCCCTGGGAGTGTCCAACTCGCCTCCAGTGCGGCCTTGTTCTAACTTCTTTCCACAGCAGGGAACACGCTGCCCCATAGGAAACTTCACTTCAGGTCGAGTTTACGTGGCGGAAGCATAAGGGTCTGGGCCTGCACTTAACGCGCAGTGTGCAACTTGCCTCGCGGGCGCCCCAGGTTCCAACTCCTTTGCACAGCCGGGAGCCAACTGCCCTTTGGGAATCCTCCCCTGAGGGTCGCGTTCACGTTTTGGAAGCCGCAGCGTCTTTGCGTGCCCTTAACTCAGAGTATCCAACAAGCTTCTAGTCCGCCCTTCTTCTCAAGTCTTCCCTTCACTTGGGAACACACTGCCACTGAGGAGACTTCACCTGAAGCGCGGCTACACGTTTTGCAGCCCAAGGGGCTGGACGGGCAACTGAACTCAGAAGCTCCAACTGCCCTCTAGTCGGCCTTGGTTCTAAGTTCTTTCCTGACATGGGAACACACGGCCGCATAGGCCTCTTGGCCTTCAGAGCGTTTCTACGTGTTGGAAGCAGCAGGGCCTTAGCCTGCCCTTTACTTAGAGCTTGCAACTTGGCGTAGAGTCCGCCTTTGTGCTAAGTGCTTTCCTGGGCTGCATTGGCGAGCACTTCACTCAGAGTCTCCAACCTGCCTTAGAGTCCGCCTTGGTTCTAACCCCTTTCCTCAACTTGGGAGAACGCTGCCCTCTAGTAGTGTTCGTCTTCGCTGCGTTGGTAAGGTTTGGGAAGCCTAAGGGCCTTCCCTGGAACTCAACTCGGTGTAGCCAACAGGCTTCTCGTCCGCCCCGGTTCTAAGGTCTTTCCTCCCCTGGGATCTCACGGCCCCCCCAGGAGACGTCACCTTAGGAGCGATGATACGTTTTGGAAGCAAAAGGGACCTGGGGTGCCCTGACCTGGGAGTGTCCAACTCGCCTCCAGTGCGGCCTTGTTCTAACTTCTTTCCACAGCAGGGAACACGCTGCCCCATAGGAAACTTCACTTCAGGTCGAGTTTACGTGGCGGAAGCCTAAGGGTCTGGGCCTGCACTTAACGCGCAGTGTGCAACTTGCCTCGCGGGCGCCCCAGGTTCCAACTCCTTTGCACAGCCGGGAGCCAACTGCCCTTTGGGAATCCTCCCCTGAGGGTCGCGTTCACGTTTTGGAAGCCGCAGCGTCTTTGCGTGCCCTTCACTCAGAGTATCCAACAAGCTTCTAGTCCGCCCTTCTTCTCAAGTCTTCCCTTCACTTGGGAACACACTGCCACTGAGGAGACTTCACCTGAAGCGCGGCTACACGTTTTGCAGCCCAAGGGGCTGGACGGGCAACTGAACTCAGAAGCTCCAACTGCCCTCTAGTCGGCCTTGGTTCTAAGTTCTTTCCTGACATGGGAACACACGGCCGCAGAGGCCTCTTGGCCTTCAGAGCGTTTCTACGTGTTGGAAGCAGCAGGGCCTTAGCCTGCCCTTTACTTAGAGCTTGCAACTTGGCGTAGAGTCCGCCTTTGTGCTAAGTGCTTTCCTGGGCTGCATTGGCGAGCACTTCACTCAGAGTCTCCAACCTGCCTTAGAGTCCGCCTTGGTTCTAACCCCTTTCCTCAACTTGGGAGAACGCTGCCCTCTAGTAGTGTTCGTCTTCGCTGCGTTGGTAAGGTTTGGGAAGCCTAAGGGCCTTCCCTGGAACTCAACTCGGTGTAGCCAACAGGCTTCTCGTCCGCCCCGGTTCCAAGGTCTTTCCTCCCCTGGGATCTCACGGCCCCCCCAGGAGACGTCACCTTAGGAGCGATGATACGTTTTGGAAGCAAAAGGGACCTGGGGTGCCCTGCCCTGGGAGTGTCCAACTCGCCTCCAGTGCGGCCTTGTTCTAACTTCTTTCCACAGCAGGGAACACGCTGCCCCATAGGAAACTTCACTTCAGGTCGAGTTTACGTGGCGGAAGCCTAAGGGTCTGGGCCTGCACTTAACGCACAGTGTGCAACTTGCCTCGCGGGCGCCCCAGGTTCCAACTCCTTTGCACAGCCGGGAGCCAACTGCCCTTTGGGAATCCTCCCCTGAGGGTCGCGTTCACGTTTTGGAAGCCGCAGCGTCTTTGCGTGCCCTTCACTCAGAGTATCCAACAAGCTTCTAGTCCGCCCTTCTTCTCAAGTCTTCCCTTCACTTGGGAACACACTGCCACTGAGGAGACTTCACCTGAAGCGCGGCTACACGTTTTGCAGCCCAAGGGGCTGGACGGGCAACTGAACTCAGAAGCTCCAACTGCCCTCTAGTCGGCCTTGGTTCTAAGTTCTTTCCTGACATGGGAACACACGGCCGCAGAGGCCTCTTGGCCTTCAGAGCGTTTCTACGTGTTGGAAGCAGCAGGGCCTTAGCCTGCCCTTTACTTAGAGCTTGCAACTTGGCGTAGAGTCCGCCTTTGTGCTAAGTGCTTTCCTGGGCTGCATTGGCGAGCACTTCACTCAGAGTCTCCAACCTGCCTTAGAGTCCGCCTTGGTTCTAACCCCTTTCCTCAACTTGGGAGAACGCTGCCCTCTAGTAGTGTTCGTCTTCGCTGCGTTGGTAAGGTTTGGGAAGCCTAAGGGCCTTCCCTGGAACTCAACTCGGTGTAGCCAACAGGCTTCTCGTCCGCCCCGGTTCCAAGGTCTTTCCTCCCCTGGGATCTCACGGCCCCCCCAGGAGACGTCACCTTAGGAGCGATGATACGTTTTGGAAGCAAAAGGGACCTGGGGTGCCCTGCCCTGGGAGTGTCCAACTCGCCTCCAGTGCGGCCTTGTTCTAACTTCTTTCCACAGCAGGGAACACGCTGCCCCATAGGAAACTTCACTTCAGGTCGAGTTTACGTGGCGGAAGCCTAAGGGTCTGTGCCTGCACTTAACGCGCAGTGTGCAACTTGCCTCGCGGGCGCCCCAGGTTCCAACTCCTTTGCACAGCCGGGAGCCAACTGCCCTTTGGGAATCCTCCCCTGAGGGTCGCGTTCACGTTTTGGAAGCCGCAGCGTCTTTGCGCGCCCTTAACTCAGAGTATCCAACAAGCTTCTAGTCCGCCCTTCTTCTCAAGTCTTCCCTTCACTTGGGAACACACGGCCACTGAGGAGACTTCACCTGAAGCGCGGCTACACGTTTTGCAGCCCAAGGGGCTGGACGGGCAACTGAACTCAGAAGCTCCAACTGCCCTCTAGTCGGCCTTGGTTCTAAGTTCTTTCCTGACATGGGAACACACGGCCGCAGAGGCCTCTTGGCCTTCAGAGCGTTTCTACGTGTTGGAAGCAGCAGGGCCTTAGCCTGCCCTTTACTTAGAGCTTGCAACTTGGCGTAGAGTCCGCCTTTGTGCTAAGTGCTTTCCTGGGCTGCATTGGCGAGCACTTCACTCAGAGTCTCCAACCTGCCTTAGAGTCCGCCTTGGTTCTAACCCCTTTCCTCAACTTGGGAGAACGCTGCCCTCTAGTAGTGTTCGTCTTCGCTGCGTTGGTAAGGTTTGGGAAGCCTAAGGGCCTTCCCTGGAACTCAACTCGGTGTAGCCAACAGGCTTCTCGTCCGCCCCGGTTCCATGGTCTTTCCTCCCCTGGGATCTCACGGCCCCCCCAGGAGACGTCACCTTAGGAGCGATGATACGTTTTGGAAGCAAAAGGGACCTGGGGTGCCCTGCCCTGGGAGTGTCCAACTCGCCTCCAGTGCGGCCTTGTTCTAACTTCTTTCCACAGCAGGGAACACGCTGCCCCATAGGAAACTTCACTTCAGGTCGAGTTTACGTGGCGGAAGCATAAGGGTCTGGGCCTGCACTTAACGCGCAGTGTGCAACTTGCCTCGCGGGCGCCCCAGGTTCCAACTCCTTTGCACAGCCGGGAGCCAACTGCCCTTTGGGAATCCTCCCCTGAGGGTCGCGTTCACGTTTTGGAAGCCGCAGCGTCTTTGCGTGCCCTTCACTCAGAGTATCCAACAAGCTTCTAGTCCGCCCTTCTTCTCAAGTCTTCCCTTCACTTGGGAACACACGGCCACTGAGGAGACTTCACCTGAAGCGCGGCTACACGTTTTGCAGCCCAAGGGGCTGGACGGGCAACTGAACTCAGAAGCTCCAACTGCCCTCTAGTCGGCCTTGGTTCTAAGTTCTTTCCTGACATGGGAACACACGGCCGCAGAGGCCTCTTGGCCTTCAGAGCGTTTCTACGTGTTGGAAGCAGCAGGGCCTTAGCCTGCCCTTTACTTAGAGCTTGCAACTTGGCGTAGAGTCCGCCTTTGTGCTAAGTGCTTTCCTGGGCTGCATTGGCGAGCACTTCACTCAGAGTCTCCAACCTGCCTTAGAGTCCGCCTTGGTTCTAACCCCTTTCCTCAACTTGGGAGAACGCTGCCCTCTAGTAGTGTTCGTCTTCGCTGCGTTGGTAAGGTTTGGGAAGCCTAAGGGCCTTCCCTGGAACTCAACTCGGTGTAGCCAACAGGCTTCTCGTCCGCCCCGGTTCCAAGGTCTTTCCTCCCCTGGGATCTCACGGCCCCCCCAGGAGACGTCACCTTAGGAGCGATGATACGTTTTGGAAGCAAAAGGGACCTGGGGTGCCCTGCCCTGGGAGTGTCCAACTCGCCTCCAGTGCGGCCTTGTTCTAACTTCTTTCCACAGCAGGGAACACGCTGCCCCATAGGAAACTTCACTTCAGGTCGAGTTTACGTGGCGGAAGCCTAAGGGTCTGGGCCTGCACTTAACGCACAGTGTGCAACTTGCCTCGCGGGCGCCCCAGGTTCCAACTCCTTTGCACAGCCGGGAGCCAACTGCCCTTTGGGAATCCTCCCCTGAGGGTCGCGTTCACGTTTTGGAAGCCGCAGCGTCTTTGCGTGCCCTTCACTCAGAGTATCCAACAATCTTCTAGTCCGCCCTTCTTCTCAAGTCTTCCCTTCACTTGGGAACACACTGCCACTGAGGAGACTTCACCTGAAGCGCGGCTACACGTTTTGCAGCCCAAGGGGCTGGACGGGCAACTGAACTCAGAAGCTCCAACTGCCCTCTAGTCGGCCTTGGTTCTAAGTTCTTTCCTGACATGGGAACACACGGCCGCAGAGGCCTCTTGGCCTTCAGAGCGTTTCTACGTGTTGGAAGCAGCAGGGCCTTAGCCTGCCCTTTACTTAGAGCTTGCAACTTGGCGTAGAGTCCGCCTTTGTGCTAAGTGCTTTCCTGGGCTGCATTGGCGAGCACTTCACTCAGAGTCTCCAACCTGCCTTAGAGTCCGCCTTGGTTCTAACCCCTTTCCTCAACTTGGGAGAACGCTGCCCTCTAGTAGTGTTCGTCTTCGCTGCGTTGGTAAGGTTTGGGAAGCCTAAGGGCCTTCCCTGGAACTCAACTCGGTGTAGCCAACAGGCTTCTCGTCCGCCCCGGTTCCAAGGTCTTTCCTCCCCTGGGATCTCACGGCCCCCCCAGGAGACGTCACCTTAGGAGCGATGATACGTTTTGGAAGCAAAAGGGACCTGGGGTGCCCTGCCCTGGGAGTGTCCAACTCGCCTCCAGTGCGGCCTTGTTCTAACTTCTTTCCACAGCAGGGAACACGCTGCCCCATAGGAAACTTCACTTCAGGTCGAGTTTACGTGGCTGAAGCCTAAGGGTCTGGGCCTGCACTTAACGCGCAGTGTGCAACTTGCCTCGCGGGCGCCCCAGGTTCCAACTCCTTTGCACAGCCGGGAGCCAACTGCCCTTTGGGAATCCTCCCCTGAGGGTCGCGTTCACGTTTTGGAAGCCGCAGCGTCTTTGCGTGCCCTTCACTCAGAGTATCCAACAAGCTTCTAGTCCGCCCTTCTTCTCAAGTCTTCCCTTCACTTGGGAACACACTGCCACTGAGGAGACTTCACCTGAAGCGCGGCTTCACGTTTTGCAGCCCAAGGGGCTGGACGGGCGACTGAACTCAGAAGCTCCAACTGCCCTCTAGTCGGCCTTGGTTCTAAGTTCTTTCCTGACATGGGAACACACGGCCGCAGAGGCCTCTTGGCCTTCAGAGCGTTTCTACGTGTTGGAAGCAGCAGGGCCTTAGCCTGCCCTTTACTTAGAGCTTGCAACTTGGCGTAGAGTCCGCCTTTGTGCTAAGTGCTTTCCTGGGCTGCATTGGCGAGCACTTCACTCAGAGTCTCCAACCTGCCTTAGAGTCCGCCTTGGTTCTAACCCCTTTCCTCAACTTGGGAGAACGCTGCCCTCTAGTAGTGTTCGTCTTCGCTGCGTTGGTAAGGTTTGGGAAGCCTAAGGGCCTTCCCTGGAACTCAACTCGGTGTAGCCAACAGGCTTCTCGTCCGCCCCGGTTCCAAGGTCTTTCCTCCCCTGGGATCTCACGGCCCCCCCAGGAGACGTCACCTTAGGAGCGATGATACGTTTTGGAAGCCAAAGGGACCTGGGGTGCCCTGCCCTGGGAGTGTCCAACTCGCCTCCAGTGCGGCCTTGTTCTAACTTCTTTCCACAGCAGGGAACACGCTGCCCCATAGGAAACTTCACTTCAGGTCGAGTTTACGTGGCGGAAGCCTAAGGGTCTGGGCCTGCACTTAACGCGCAGTGTGCAACTTGCCTCGCGGGCGCCCCAGGTTCCAACTCCTTTGCACAGCCGGGAGCCAACTGCCCTTTGGGAATCCTCCCCTGAGGGTCGCGTTCACGTTTTGGAAGCCGCAGCGTCTTTGCGTGCCCTTCACTCAGAGTATCCAACAAGCTTCTAGTCCGCCCTTCTTCTCAAGTCTTCCCTTCACTTGGGAACACACTGCCACTGAGGAGACTTCACCTGAAGCGCGGCTTCACGTTTTTCAGCCCAAGGGGCTGGACGGGCGACTGAACTCAGAAGCTCCAACTGCCCTCTAGTCGGCCTTGGTTCTAAGTTCTTTCCTGACATGGGAACACACGGCCGCAGAGGCCTCTTGGCCTTCAGAGCGTTTCTACGTGTTGGAAGCAGCAGGGCCTTAGCCTGCCCTTTACTTAGAGCTTGCAACTTGGCGTAGAGTCCGCCTTTGTGCTAAGTGCTTTCCTGGGCTGCATTGGCGAGCACTTCACTCAGAGTCTCCAACCTGCCTTAGAGTCCGCCTTGGTTCTAACCCCTTTCCTCAACTTGGGAGAACGCTGCCCTCTAGTAGTGTTCGTCTTCGCTGCGTTGGTAAGGTTTGGGAAGCCTAAGGGCCTTCCCTGGAACTCAACTCGGTGTAGCCAACAGGCTTCTCGTCCGCCCCGGTTCCAAGGTCTTTCCTCCCCTGGGATCTCACGGCCCCCCCAGGAGACGTCACCTTAGGAGCGATGATACGTTTTGGAAGCCAAAGGGACCTGGGGTGCCCTGCCCTGGGAGTGTCCAACTCGCCTCCAGAGCGGCCTTGTTCTAACTTCTTTCCACAGCAGGGAACACGCTGCCCCATAGGAAACTTCACTTCAGGTCGAGTTTACGTGGCGGAAGCCTAAGGGTCTGGGCCTGCACTTAACGCGCAGTGTGCAACTTGCCTCGCGGGCGCCCCAGGTTCCAACTCCTTTGCACAGCCGGGAGCCAACTGCCCTTTGGGAATCCTCCCCTGAGGGTCGCGTTCACGTTTTGGAAGCCGCAGCGTCTTTGCGTGCCCTTCGCTCAGAGTATCCAACAAGCTTCTAGTCCGCCCTGCTTCTCAAGTCTTCCCTTCACTTGGGAACACACTGCCACTGAGGAGACTTCACCTGAAGCGCGGCTACACGTTTTGCAGCCCAAGGGGCTGGACGGGCAACTGAACTCAGAAGCTCCAACTGCCCTCTAGGCGGCCTTGGTTCTAAGTTCTTTCCTGACATGGGAACACACGGCCGCAGAGGCCTCTTGGCCTTCAGAGCGTTTCTACGTGTTGGAAGCAGCAGGGCCTTAGCCTGCCCTTTACTTAGAGCTTGCAACTTGGCGTAGAGTCCGCCTTTGTGCTAAGTGCTTTCCTGGGCTGCATTGGCGAGCACTTCACTCAGAGTCTCCAACCTGCCTTAGAGTCCGCCGTGGTTCTAACCCCTTTCCTCAACTTGGGAGAACGCTGCCCTCTAGTAGTGTTCGTCTTCGCTGCGTTGGTAAGGTTTGGGAAGCCTAAGGGCCTTCCCTGGAACTCAACTCGGTGTAGCCAACAGGCTTCTCGTCCGCCCCGGTTCCAAGGTCTTTCCTCCCCTGGGATCTCACGGCCCCCCCAGGAGACGTCACCTTAGGAGCGATGATACATTTTGGAAGCCAAAGGGACCTGGGGTGCCCTGCCCTGGGAGTGTCCAACTCGCCTCCAGTGCGGCCTTGTTCTAACTTCTTTCCACAGCAGGGAACACGCTGCCCCATAGGAAACTTCACTTCAGGTCGAGTTTACGTGGCGGAAGCATAAGGGTCTGGGCCTGCACTTAACGCGCAGTGTGCAACTTGCCTCGCGGGCGCCCCAGGTTCCAACTCCTTTGCACAGCCGGGAGCCAACTGCCCTTTGGGAATCCTCCCCTGAGGGTCGCGTTCACGTTTTGGAAGCCGCAGCGTCTTTGCGTGCCCTTCGCTCAGAGTATCCAACAAGCTTCTAGTCCGCCCTGCTTCTCAAGTCTTCCCTTCACTTGGGAACACACTGCCACTGAGGAGACTTCACCTGAAGCGCGGCTACACGTTTTGCAGCCCAAGGGGCTGGACGGGCAACTGAACTCAGAAGCTCCAACTGCCCTCTAGTCGGCCTTGGTTCTAAGTTCTTTCCTGACATGGGAACACACGGCCGCATAGGCCTCTTGGCCTTCAGAGCGTTTCTACGTGTTGGAAGCAGCAGGGCCTTAGCCTGCCCTTTACTTAGAGCTTGCAACTTGGCGTAGAGTCCGCCTTTGTGCTAAGTGCTTTCCTGGGCTGCATTGGGGAGCACTTCACTCAGAGTCTCCAACCTGCCTTAGAGTCCGCCTTGGTTCTAACCCCTTTCCTCAACTTGGGAGAACGCTGCCCTCTAGTAGTGTTCGTCTTCGCTGCGTTGGTAAGGTTTGGGAAGCCTAAGGGCCTTCCCTGGAACTCAACTCGGTGTAGCCAACAGGCTTCTCGTCCGCCCCGGTTCCAAGGTCTTTCCTCCCCTGGGATCTCACGGCCCCCCCAGGAGACGTCACCTTAGGAGCGATGATACGTTTTGGAAGCAAAAGGGACCTGGGGTGCCCTGCCCTGGGAGTGTCCAACTCGCCTCCAGTGCGGCCTTGTTCTAACTTCTTTCCACAGCAGGGAACACGCTGCCCCATAGGAAACTTCACTTCAGGTCGAGTTTACGTGGCGGAAGCATAAGGGTCTGGGCCTGCACTTAACGCGCAGTGTGCAACTTGCCTCGCGGGCGCCCCAGGTTCCAACTCCTTTGCACAGCCGGGAGCCAACTGCCCTTTGGGAATCCTCCCCTGAGGGTCGCGTTCACGTTTTGGAAGCCGCAGCGTCTTTGCGTGCCCTTCGCTCAGAGTATCCAACAAGCTTCTAGTCCGCCCTGCTTCTCAAGTCTTCCCTTCACTTGGGAACACACTGCCACTGAGGAGACTTCACCTGAAGCGCGGCTACACGTTTTGCAGCCCAAGGGGCTGGACGGGCAACTGAACTCAGAAGCTCCAACTGCCCTCTAGTCGGCCTTGGTTCTAAGTTCTTTCCTGACATGGGAACACACGGCCGCAGAGGCCTCTTGGCCTTCAGAGCGTTTCTACGTGTTGGAAGCAGCAGGGCCTTAGCCTGACCTTTACTTAGAGCTTGCAACTTGGCGTAGAGTCCGCCTTTGTGCTAAGTGCTTTCCTGGGCTGCATTGGCGAGCACTTCACTCAGAGTCTCCAACCTGCCTTAGAGTCCGCCTTGGTTCTAACCCCTTTCCTCAACTTGGGAGAACGCTGCCCTCTAGTAGTGTTCGTCTTCGCTGCGTTGGTAAGGTTTGGGAAGCCTAAGGGCCTTCCCTGGAACTCAACTCGGTGTAGCCAACAGGCTTCTCGTCCGCCCCGGTTCCAAGGTCTTTCCTCCCCTGGGATCTCACGGCCCCCCCAGGAGACGTCACCTTAGGAGCGATGATACGTTTTGGAAGCAAAAGGGACCTGGGGTGCCCTGCCCTGGGAGTGTCCAACTCGCCTCCAGTGCAGCCTTGTTCTAACTTCTTTCCACAGCAGGGAACACGCTGCCCCATAGGAAACTTCACTTCAGGTCGAGTTTACGTGGCGGAAGCATAAGGGTCTGGGCCTGCACTTAACGCGCAGTGTGCAACTTGCCTCGCGGGCGCCCCAGGTTCCAACTCCTTTGCACAGCCGGGAGCCAACTGCCCTTTGGGAATCCTCCCCTGAGGGTCGCGTTCACGTTTTGGAAGCCGCAGCGTCTTTGCGTGCCCTTCGCTCAGAGTATCCAACAAGCTTCTAGTCCGCCCTTCTTCTCAAGTCTTCCCTTCACTTGGGAACACACTGCCACTGAGGAGACTTCACCTGAAGCGCGGCTACACGTTTTGCAGCCCAAGGGGCTGGACGGGCAACTGAACTCAGAAGCTCCAACTGCCCTCTAGTCGGCCTTGGTTCTAAGTTCTTTCCTGACATGGGAACACACGGCCGCAGAGGCCTCTTGGCCTTCAGAGCGTTTCTACGTGTTGGAAGCAGCAGGGCCTTAGCCTGCCCTTTACTTAGAGCTTGCAACTTGGCGTAGAGTCCGCCTTTGTGCTAAGTGCTTTCCTGGGCTGCATTGGCGAGCACTTCACTCAGAGTCTCCAACCTGCCTTAGAGTCCGCCTTGGTTCTAACCCCTTTCCTCAACTTGGGAGAACGCTGCCCTCTAGTAGTGTTCGTCTTCGCTGCGTTGGTAAGGTTTGGGAAGCCTAAGGGCCTTCCCTGGAACTCAACTCGGTGTAGCCAACAGGCTTCTCGTCCGCCCCGGTTCCAAGGTCTTTCCTCCCCTGGGATCTCACGGCCCCCCCAGGAGACGTCACCTTAGGAGCGATGATACGTTTTGGAAGCAAAAGGGACCTGGGGTGCCCTGCCCTGGGAGTGTCCAACTCGCCTCCAGTGCGGCCTTGTTCTAACTTCTTTCCACAGCAGGGAACACGCTGCCCCATAGGAAACTTCACTTCAGGTCGAGTTTACGTGGCGGAAGCCTAAGGGTCTGGGCCTGCACTTAACGCGCAGTGTGCAACTTGCCTCGCGGGCGCCCCAGGTTCCAACTCCTTTGCACAGCCGGGAGCCAACTGCCCTTTGGGAATCCTCCCCTGAGGGTCGCGTTCACGTTTTGGAAGCCGCAGCGTCTTTGCGTGCCCTTCGCTCAGAGTATCCAACAAGCTTCTAGTCCGCCCTTCTTCTCAAGTCTTCCCTTCACTTGGGAACACACTGCCACTGAGGAGACTTCACCTGAAGCGCGGCTACACGTTTTGCAGCCCAAGGGGCTGGACGGGCAACTGAACTCAGAAGCTCCAACTGCCCTCTAGTCGGCCTTGGTTCTAAGTTCTTTCCTGACATGGGAACACACGGCCGCAGAGGCCTCTTGGCCTTCAGAGCGTTTCTACGTGTTGGAAGCAGCAGGGCCTTAGCCTGCCCTTTACTTAGAGCTTGCAACTTGGCGTAGAGTCCGCCTTTGTGCTAAGTGCTTTCCTGGGCTGCATTGGGGAGCACTTCACTCAGAGTCTCCAACCTGCCTTAGAGTCCGCCTTGGTTCTAACCCCTTTCCTCAACTTGGGAGAACGCTGCCCTCTAGTAGTGTTCGTCTTCGCTGCGTTGGTAAGGTTTGGGAAGCCTAAGGGCCTTCCCTGGAACTCAACTCGGTGTAGCCAACAGGCTTCTCGTCCGCCCCGGTTCCAAGGTCTTTCCTCCCCTGGGATCTCACGGCCCCCCCAGGAGACGTCACCTTAGGAGCGATGATACGTTTTGGAAGCAAAAGGGACCTGGGGTGCCCTGCCCTGGGAGTGTCCAACTCGCCTCCAGTGCGGCCTTGTTCTAACTTCTTTCCACAGCAGGGAACACGCTGCCCCATAGGAAACTTCACTTCAGGTCGAGTTTACGTGGCGGAAGCATAAGGGTCTGGGCCTGCACTTAACGCGCAGTGTGCAACTTGCCTCGCGGGCGCCCCAGGTTCCAACTCCTTTGCACAGCCGGGAGCCAACTGCCCTTTGGGAATCCTCCCCTGAGGGTCGCGTTCACGTTTTGGAAGCCGCAGCGTCTTTGCGTGCCCTTCGCTCAGAGTATCCAACAAGCTTCTAGTCCGCCCTGCTTCTCAAGTCTTCCCTTCACTTGGGAACACACTGCCACTGAGGAGACTTCACCTGAAGCGCGGCTACACGTTTTGCAGCCCAAGGGGCTGGACGGGCAACTGAACTCAGAAGCTCCAACTGCCCTCTAGTCGGCCTTGGTTCTAAGTTCTTTCCTGACATGGGAACACACGGCCGCAGAGGCCTCTTGGCCTTCAGAGCGTTTCTACGTGTTGGAAGCAGCAGGGCCTTAGCCTGCCCTTTACTTAGAGCTTGCAACTTGGCGTAGAGTCTGCCTTTGTGCTAAGTGCTTTCCTGGGCTGCATTGGCGAGCACTTCACTCAGAGTCTCCAACCTGCCTTAGAGTCCGCCTTGGTTCTAACCCCTTTCCTCAACTTGGGAGAACGCTGCCCTCTAGTAGTGTTCGTCTTCGCTGCGTTGGTAAGGTTTGGGAAGCCTAAGGGCCTTCCCTGGAACTCAACTCGGTGTAGCCAACAGGCTTCTCGTCCGCCCCGGTTCCAAGGTCTTTCCTCCCCTGGGATCTCACGGCCCCCCCAGGAGACGTCACCTTAGGAGCGATGATACGTTTTGGAAGCAAAAGGGACCTGGGGTGCCCTGCCCTGGGAGTGTCCAACTCGCCTCCAGTGCAGCCTTGTTCTAACTTCTTTCCACAGCAGGGAACACGCTGCCCCATAGGAAACTTCACTTCAGGTCGAGTTTACGTGGCGGAAGCATAAGGGTCTGGGCCTGCACTTAACGCGCAGTGTGCAACTTGCCTCGCGGGCGCCCCAGGTTCCAACTCCTTTGCACAGCCGGGAGCCAACTGCCCTTTGGGAATCCTCCCCTGAGGGTCGCGTTCACGTTGTGGAAGCCGCAGCGTCTTTGCGTGCCCTTCGCTCAGAGTATCCAACAAGCTTCTAGTCCGCCCTTCTTCTCAAGTCTTCCCTTCACTTGGGAACACACTGCCACTGAGGAGACTTCACCTGAAGCGCGGCTACACGTTTTGCAGCCCAAGGGGCTGGACGGGCAACTGAACTCAGAAGCTCCAACTGCCCTCTAGTCGGCCTTGGTTCTAAGTTCTTTCCTGACATGGGAACACACGGCCGCAGAGGCCTCTTGGCCTTCAGAGCGTTTCTACGTGTTGGAAGCAGCAGGGCCTTAGCCTGCCCTTTACTTAGAGCTTGCAACTTGGCGTAGAGTCCGCCTTTGTGCTAAGTGCTTTCCTGGGCTGCATTGGCGAGCACTTCACTCAGAGTCTCCAACCTGCCTTAGAGTCCGCCTTGGTTCTAACCCCTTTCCTCAACTTGGGAGAACGCTGCCCTCTAGTCGTGTTCGTCTTCGCTGCGTTGGTAAGGTTTGGGAAGCCTAAGGGCCTTCCCTGGAACTCAACTCGGTGTAGCCAACAGGCTTCTCGTCCGCCCCGGTTCCAAGGTCTTTCCTCCCCTGGGATCTCACGGCCCCCCCAGGAGACGTCACCTTAGGAGCGATGATACGTTTTGGAAGCAAAAGGGACCTGGGGTGCCCTGCCCTGGGAGTGTCCAACTCGCCTCCAGTGCGGCCTTGTTCTAACTTCTTTCCACAGCAGGGAACACGCTGCCCCATAGGAAACTTCACTTCAGGTCGAGTTTACGTGGCGGAAGCATAAGGGTCTGGGCCTGCACTTAACGCGCAGTGTGCAACTTGCCTCGCGGGCGCCCCAGGTTCCAACTCCTTTGCACAGCCGGGAGCCAACTGCCCTTTGGGAATCCTCCCCTGAGGGTCGCGTTCACGTTTTGGAAGCCGCAGCGTCTTTGCGTGCCCTTCACTCAGAGTATCCAACAAGCTTCTAGTCCGCCCTTCTTCTCAAGTCTTCCCTTCACTTGGGAACACACTGCCACTGAGGAGACTTCACCTGAAGCGCGGCTACACGTTTTGCAGCCCAAGTGGCTGGACGGGCAACTGAACTCAGAAGCTCCAACTGCCCTCTAGTCGGCCTTGGTTCTAAGTTCTTTCCTGACATGGGAACACACGGCCGCATAGGCCTCTTGGCCTTCAGAGCGTTTCTACGTGTTGGAAGCAGCAGGGCCTTAGCCTGCCCTTTACTTAGAGCTTGCAACTTGGCGTAGAGTCCGCCTTTGTGCTAAGTGCTTTCCTGGGCTGCATTGGCGAGCACTTCACTCAGAGTCTCCAACCTGCCTTAGAGTCCGCCTTGGTTCTAACCCCTTTCCTCAACTTGGGAGAACGCTGCCCTCTAGTAGTGTTCGTCTTCGCTGCGTTGGTAAGGTTTGGGAAGCCTAAGGGCCTTCCCTGGAACTCAACTCGGTGTAGCCAACAGGCTTCTCGTCCGCCCCGGTTCCAAGGTCTTTCCTCCCCTGGGATCTCACGGCCCCCCCAGGAGACGTCACCTTAGGAGCGATGATACGTTTTGGAAGCAAAAGGGACCTGGGGTGCCCTGCCCTGGGAGTGTCCAACTCGCCTCCAGTGCGGCCTTGTTCTAACTTCTTTCCACAGCAGGGAACACGCTGCCCCATAGGAAACTTCACTTCAGGTCGAGTTTACGTGGCGGAAGCATAAGGGTCTGGGCCTGCACTTAACGCGCAGTGTGCAACTTGCCTCGCGGGCGCCCCAGGTTCCAACTCCTTTGCACAGCCGGGAGCCAACTGCCCTTTGGGAATCCTCCCCTGAGGGTCGCGTTCACGTTTTGGAAGCCGCAGCGTCTTTGCGTGCCCTTCACTCAGAGTATCCAACAAGCTTCTAGTCCGCCCTTCTTCTCAAGTCTTCCCTTCACTTGGGAACACACGGCCCCTGAGGAGACTTCACCTGATGCGCGGCTACACGTTTTACAGCCCAAGGGGCTGGACGGGCAACTGAACTCAGAAGCTCCAACTGCCCTCTAGTCGGCCTTGGTTCTAAGTTCTTTCCTGACATGGGAACACACGGCCGCATAGGCCTCTTGGCCTTCAGAGCGTTTCTACGTGTTGGAAGCAGCAGGGCCTTAGCCTGCCCTTTACTTAGAGCTTGCAACTTGGCGTAGAGTCCGCCTTTGTGCTAAGTGCTTTCCTGGGCTGCATTGGCGAGCACTTCACTCAGAGTCTCCAACCTGCCTTAGAGTCCGCCTTGGTTCTAACCCCTTTCCTCAACTTGGGAGAACGCTGCCCTCTAGTAGTGTTCGTCTTCGCTGCGTTGGTAAGGTTTGGGAAGCCTAAGGGCCTTCCCTGGAACTCAACTCGGTGTAGCCAACAGGCTTCTCGTCCGCCCCGGTTCCAAGGTCTTTCCTCCCCTGGGATCTCACGGCCCCCCCAGGAGACGTCACCTTAGGAGCGATGATACGTTTTGCAAGCAAAAGGGACCTGGGATGCCCTGCCCTGGGAGTGCCCAACTCGCCTCCAGTGCGGCCTTGTTCTAACTTCTTTCCACAGCAGGGAACACGCTGCCCCATAGGAAACTTCACTTCAGGTCGAGTTTACGTGGCGGAAGCATAAGGGTCTGGGCCTGCACTTAACGCGCAGTGTGCAACTTGCCTCGCGGGCGCCCCAGGTTCCAACTCCTTTGCACAGCCGGGAGCCAACTGCCCTTTGGGAATCCTCCCCTGAGGGTCGCGTTCACGTTGTGGAAGCCGCAGCGTCTTTGCGTGCCCTTCACTCAGAGTATCCAACAAGCTTCTAGTCCGCCCTTCTTCTCAAGTCTTCCCTTCACTTGGGAACACACTGCCACTGAGGAGACTTCACCTGAAGCGCGGCTACACGTTTTGCAGCCCAAGGGGCTGGACGGGCAACTGAACTCAGAAGCTCCAACTGCCCTCTAGTCGGCCTTGGTTCTAAGTTCTTTCCTGACATGGGAACACACGGCCGCATAGGCCTCTTGGCCTTCAGAGCGTTTCTACGTGTTGGAAGCAGCAGGGCCTTAGCCTGCCCTTTACTTAGAGCTTGCAACTTGGCGTAGAGTCCGCCTTTGTGCTAAGTGCTTTCCTGGGCTGCATTGGCGAGCACTTCACTCAGAGTCTCCAAACTGCCTTAGAGTCCGCCTTGGTTCTAACCCCTTTCCTCAACTTGGGAGAACACTGCCCTCTAGTCGTGTTCATCTTCGCTGCGTTGGTAAGGTTTGGGAAGCCTAAGGGCCTTCCCTGGAACTCAACTCGGTGTAGCCAACAGGCTTCTCGTCCGCCCCGGTTCCAAGGTCTTTCCTCCCCTGGGATCTCACGGCCCCCCCAGGAGACGTCACCTTAGGAGCGATGATACGTTTTGGAAGCCAAAGGGACCTGGGGTGCCCTGCCCTGGGAGTGTCCAACTCGCCTCCAGTGCGGCCTTGTTCTAACTTCTTTCCACAGCAGGGAACACGCTGCCCCATAGGAAACTTCACTTCAGGTCGAGTTTACGTGGCGGAAGCCTAAGGGTCTGGGCCTGCACTTAACGCGCAGTGTGCAACTTGCCTCGCGGGCGCCCCAGGTTCCAACTCCTTTGCACAGCCGGGAGCCAACTGCCCTTTGGGAATCCTCCCCTGAGGGTCGCGTTCACGTTTTGGAAGCCGCAGCGTCTTTGCGTGCCCTTCGCTCAGAGTATCCAACAAGCTTCTAGCCCGCCCTTCTTCTCAAGTCTTCCCTTCACTTGGGAACACACTGCCACTGAGGAGACTTCACGTGAAGCGCGGCTACACGTTTTGCAGCCCAAGGGGCTGGACGGGCAACTGAACTCAGAAGCTCCAACTGCCCTCTAGTCGGCCTTGGTTCTAAGTTCTTTCCTGACATGGGAACACACGGCCGCAGAGGCCTCTTGGCCTTCAGAGCGTTTCTACGTGTTGGAAGCAGCAGGGCCTTAGCCTGCCCTTTACTTAGAGCTTGCAACTTGGCGTAGAGTCCGCCTTTGTGCTAAGTGCTTTCCTGGGCTGCATTGGCGAGCACTTCACTCAGAGTCTCCAACCTGCCTTAGAGTCCGCCTTGGTTCTAACCCCTTTCCTCAACTTGGGAGAACGCTGCCCTCTAGTAGTGTTCGTCTTCGCTGCGTTGGTAAGGTTTGGGAAGCCTAAGGGCCTTCCCTGGAACTCAACTCGGTGTAGCCAACAGGCTTCTCGTCCGCCCCGGTTCTAAGGTCTTTCCTCCCCTGGGATCTCACGGCCCCCCCAGGAGACGTCACCTTAGGAGCGATGATACGTTTTGGAAGCCAAAGGGACCTGGGGTGCCCTGCCCTGGGAGTGTCCAACTCGCCTCCAGTGCGGCCTTGTTCTAACTTCTTTCCACAGCAGGGAACACGCTGCCCCATAGGAAACTTCACTTCAGGTCGAGTTTACGTGGCGGAAGCCTAAGGGTCTGGGCCTGCACTTAACGCGCAGTGTGCAACTTGCCTCGCGGGCGCCCCAGGTTCCAACTCCTTTGCACAGCCGGGAGCCAACTGCCCTTTGGGAATCCTCCCCTGAGGGTCGCGTTCACGTTTTGGAAGCCGCAGCGTCTTTGCGTGCCCTTCACTCAGAGTATCCAACAAGCTTCTAGTCCGCCCTTCTTCTCAAGTCTTCCCTTCACTTGGGAACACACTGCCACTGAGGAGACTTCACCTGAAGCGCGGCTACACGTTTTGCAGCCCAAGGGGCTGGACGGGCAACTGAACTCAGAAGCTCCAACTGCCCTCTAGTCGGCCTTGGTTCTAAGTTCTTTCCTGACATGGGAACACACGGCCGCATAGGCCTCTTGGCCTTCAGAGCGTTTCTACGTGTTGGAAGCAGCAGGGCCTTAGCCTGCCCTTTACTTAGAGCTTGCAACTGGGCGTAGAGTCCGCCTTTGTGCTAAGTGCTTTCCTGGGCTGCATTGGCGAGCACTTCACTCAGAGTCTCCAACCTGCCTTAGAGTCCGCCTTGGTTCTAACCCCTTTCCTCAACTTGGGAGAACGCTGCCCTCTAGTAGTGTTCGTCTTCGCTGCGTTGGTAAGGTTTGGGAAGCCTCAGGGCCTTCCCTGGAACTCAACTCGGTGTAGCCAACAGGCTTCTCGTCCGCCCCGGTTCCAAGGTCTTTCCTCCCCTGGGATCTCACGGCCCCCCCAGGAGACGTCACCTTAGGAGCGATGATACGTTTTGGAAGCCAAAGGGACCTGGGGTGCCCTGCCCTGGGAGTGTCCAACTCGCCTCCAGTGCGGCCTTGTTCTAACTTCTTTCCACAGCAGGGAACACGCTGCCCCATAGGAAACTTCACTTCAGGTCGAGTTTACGTGGCGGAAGCATAAGGGTCTGGGCCTGCACTTAACGCGCAGTGTGCAACTTGCCTCGCGGGCGCCCCAGGTTCCAACTCCTTTGCACAGCCGGGAGCCAACTGCCCTTTGGGAATCCTCCCCTGAGGGTCGCGTTCACGTTTTGGAAGCCGCAGCGTCTTTGCGTGCCCTTCACTCAGAGTATCCAACAAGCTTCTAGTCCGCCCTTCTTCTCAAGTCTTCCCTTCACTTGGGAACACACTGCCACTGAGGAGACTTCACCTGAAGCGCGGCTACACGTTTTGCAGCCCAAGGGGCTGGACGGGCAACTGAACTCAGAAGCTCCAACTGCCCTCTAGGCGGCCTTGGTTCTAAGTTCTTTCCTGACATGGGAACACACGGCCGCAGAGGCCTCTTGGCCTTCAGAGCGTTTCTACGTGTTGGAAGCAGCAGGGCCTTAGCCTGCCCTTTACTTAGAGCTTGCAACTTGGCGTAGAGTCCGCCTTTGTGCTAAGTGCTTTCCTGGGCTGCATTGGCGAGCACTTCACTCAGAGTCTCCAACCTGCCTTAGAGTCCGCCTTGGTTCTAACCCCTTTCCTCAACTTGGGAGAACGCTGCCCTCTAGTAGTGTTCGTCTTCGCTGCGTTGGTAAGGTTTGGGAAGCCTAAGGGCCTTCCCTGGAACTCAACTCGGTGTAGCCAACAGGCTTCTCGTCCGCCCCGGTTCCAAGGTCTTTCCTCCCCTGGGATCTCACGGCCCCCCCAGGAGACGTCACCTTAGGAGCGATGATACGTTTTGGAAGCCAAAGGGACCTGGGGTGCCCTGCCCTGGGAGTGTCCAACTCGCCTCCAGTGCGGCCTTGTTCTAACTTCTTTCCACAGCAGGGAACACGCTGCCCCATAGGAAACTTCACTTCAGGTCGAGTTTACGTGGCGGAAGCATAAGGGTCTGGGCCTGCACTTAACGCGCAGTGTGCAACTTGCCTCGCGGGCGCCCCAGGTTCCAACTCCTTTGCACAGCCGGGAGCCAACTGCCCTTTGGGAATCCTCCCCTGAGGGTCGCGTTCACGTTTTGGAAGCCGCAGGGTCTTTGCGTGCCCTTCGCTCAGAGTATCCAACAAGCTTCTAGTCCGCCCTGCTTCTCAAGTCTTCCCTTCACTTGGGAACACACTGCCACTGAGGAGACTTCACCTGAAGCGCGGCTACACGTTTTGCAGCCCAAGGGGCTGGACGGGCAACTGAACTCAGAAGCTCCAACTGCCCTCTAGTCGGCCTTGGTTCTAAGTTCTTTCCTGACATGGGAACACACGGCCGCATAGGCCTCTTGGCCTTCAGAGCGTTTCTACGTGTTGGAAGCAGCAGGGCCTTAGCCTGCCCTTTACTTAGAGCTTGCAACTTGGCGTAGAGTCCGCCTTTGTGCTAAGTGCTTTCCTGGGCTGCATTGGCGAGCACTTCACTCAGAGTCTCCAACCTGCCTTAGAGTCCGCCTTGGTTCTAACCCCTTTCCTCAACTTGGGAGAACGCTGCCCTCTAGTAGTGTTCGTCTTCGCTGCGTTGGTAAGGTTTGGGAAGCCTCAGGGCCTTCCCTGGAACTCAACTCGGTGTAGCCAACAGGCTTCTCGTCCGCCCCGGTTCCAAGGTCTTTCCTCCCCTGGGATCTCACGGCCCCCCCAGGAGACGTCACCTTAGGAGCGATGATACGTTTTGGAAGCAAAAGGGACCTGGGGTGCCCTGCCCTGGGAGTGTCCAACTCGCCTCCAGTGCGGCCTTGTTCTAACTTCTTTCCACAGCAGGGAACACGCTGCCCCATAGGAAACTTCACTTCAGGTCGAGTTTACGTGGCGGAAGCATAAGGGTCTGGGCCTGCACTTAACGCGCAGTGTGCAACTTGCCTCGCGGGCGCCCCAGGTTCCAACTCCTTTGCACAGCCGGGAGCCAACTGCCCTTTGGGAATCCTCCCCTGAGGGTCGCGTTCACGTTTTGGAAGCCGCAGCGTCTTTGCGTGCCCTTCACTCAGAGTATCCAACAAGCTTCTAGTCCGCCCTTCTTCTCAAGTCTTCCCTTCACTTGGGAACACACTGCCACTGAGGAGACTTCACCTGAAGCGCGGCTACACGTTTTGCAGCCCAAGGGGCTGGACGGGCAACTGAACTCAGAAGCTCCAACTGCCCTCTAGGCGGCCTTGGTTCTAAGTTCTTTCCTGACATGGGAACACACGGCCGCAGAGGCCTCTTGGCCTTCAGAGCGTTTCTACGTGTTGGAAGCAGCAGGGCCTTAGCCTGCCCTTTACTTAGAGCTTGCAACTTGGCGTAGAGTCCGCCTTTGTGCTAAGTGCTTTCCTGGGCTGCATTGGCGAGCACTTCACTCAGAGTCTCCAACCTGCCTTAGAGTCCGCCTTGGTTCTAACCCCTTTCCTCAACTTGGGAGAACGCTGCCCTCTAGTAGTGTTCGTCTTCGCTGCGTTGGTAAGGTTTGGGAAGCCTAAGGGCCTTCCATGGAACTCAACTCGGTGTAGCCAACAGGCTTCTCGTCCGCCCCGGTTCCAAGGTCTTTCCTCCCCTGGGATCTCACGGCCCCCCCAGGAGACGTCACCTTAGGAGCGATGATACGTTTTGGAAGCCAAAGGGACCTGGGGTGCCCTGCCCTGGGAGTGTCCAACTCGCCTCCAGTGCGGCCTTGTTCTAACTTCTTTCCACAGCAGGGAACACGCTGCCCCATAGGAAACTTCACTTCAGGTCGAGTTTACGTGGCGGAAGCATAAGGGTCTGGGCCTGCACTTAACGCGCAGTGTGCAACTTGCCTCGCGGGCGCCCCAGGTTCCAACTCCTTTGCACAGCCGGGAGCCAACTGCCCTTTGGGAATCCTCCCCTGAGGGTCGCGTTCACGTTTTGGAAGCCGCAGCGTCTTTGCGTGCCCTTCACTCAGAGTATCCAACAAGCTTCTAGTCCGCCCTGCTTCTCAAGTCTTCCCTTCACTTGGGAACACACTGCCACTGAGGAGACTTCACCTGAAGCGCGGCTACACGTTTTGCAGCCCAAGGGGCTGGACGGGCAACTGAACTCAGAAGCTCCAACTGCCCTCTAGTCGGCCTTGGTTCTAAGTTCTTTCCTGACATGGGAACACACGGCCGCATAGGCCTCTTGGCCTTCAGAGCGTTTCTACGTGTTGGAAGCAGCAGGGCCTTAGCCTGCCCTTTACTTAGAGCTTGCAACTTGGCGTAGAGTCCGCCTTTGTGCTAAGTGCTTTCCTGGGCTGCATTGGCGAGCACTTCACTCAGAGTCTCCAACCTGCCTTAGAGTCCGCCTTGGTTCTAACACCTTTCCTCAACTTGGGAGAACGCTGCCCTCTAGTAGTGTTCGTCTTCGCTGCGTTGGTAAGGTTTGGGAAGCCTAAGGGCCTTCCCTGGAACTCAACTCGGTGTAGCCAACAGGCTTCTCGTCCGCCCCTGTTCCAAGGTCTTTCCTCCCCTGGGATCTCACGGCCCCCCCAGGAGACGTCACCTTAGGAGCGATGATACGTTTTGGAAGCAAAAGGGACCTGGGGTGCCCTGCCCTGGGAGTGTCTAACTCGCCTCCAGTGCGGCCTTGTTCTAACTTCTTTCCACAGCAGGGAAAACGCTGCCCCATAGGAAACTTCACTTCAGGTCGAGTTTACGTGGCGGAAGCATAAGGGTCTGGGCCTGCACTTAACGCGCAGTGTGCAACTTGCCTCGCGGGCGCCCCAGGTTCCAACTCCTTTGCACAGCCGGGAGCCAACTGCCCTTTGGGAATCCTCCCCTGAGGGTCGCGTTCACGTTTTGGAAGCCGCAGCGTCTTTGCGTGCCCTTCGCTCAGAGTATCCAACAAGCTTCTAGTCCGCCCTTCTTCTCAAGTCTTCCCTTCACTTGGGAACACACTGCCACTGAGGAGACTTCACCTGAAGCGCGGCTACACGTTTTGCAGCCCAAGGGGCTGGACGGGCAACTGAACTCAGAAGCTCCAACTGCCCTCTAGTCGGCCTTGGTTCTAAGTTCTTTCCTGACATGGGAACACACGGCCGCAGAGGCCTCTTGGCCTTCAGAGCGTTTCTACGTGTTGGAAGCAGCAGGGCCTTGCCTGCCCTTTACTTAGAGCTTGCAACTTGGCGTAGAGTCCGCCTTTGTGCTAAGTGCTTTCCTGGGCTGCATTGGGGAGCACTTCACTCAGAGTCTCCAACCTGCCTTAGAGTCCGCCTTGGTTCTAACCCCTTTCCTCAACTTGGGAGAACGCTGCCCTCTAGTAGTGTTCGTCTTCGCTGCGTTGGTAAGGTTTGGGAAGCCTAAGGGCCTTCCCTGGAACTCAACTCGGTGTAGCCAACAGGCTTCTCGTCCGCCCCGGTTCCAAGGTCTTTCCTCCCCTGGGATCTCACGGCCCCCCCAGGAGACGTCACCTTAGGAGCGATGATACGTTTTGGAAGCAAAAGGGACCTGGGGTGCCCTGCCCTGGGAGTGTCCAACTCGCCTCCAGTGCGGCCTTGTTCTAACTTCTTTCCACAGCAGGGAACACGCTGCCCCATTGGAAACTTCACTTCAGGTCGAGTTTACGTGGCGGAAGCATAAGGGTCTGGGCCTGCACTTAACGCGCAGTGTGCAACTTGCCTCGCGGGCGCCCCAGGTTCCAACTCCTTTGCACAGCCGGGAGCCAACTGCCCTTTGGGAATCCTCCCCTGAGGGTCGCGTTCACGTTTTGGAAGCCGCAGCGTCTTTGCGTGCCCTTAACTCAGAGTATCCAACAAGCTTCTAGTCCGCCCTTCTTCTCAAGTCTTCCGTTCACTTGGGAACACACTGCCACTGAGGAGACTTCACCTGAAGCGCGACGACACGTTTTGAAGCCCAAGGGGCTGGACGGGCAACTGAATTCAGAAGCTCCAACTGCCCTCTAGTCGGCCTTGGTTCTAAGTTCTTTCCTGACATGGGAACACACGGCCGCATAAGCCTCTTGGCCTTCAGAGCGTTTCTACGTGTTGGAAGCAGCAGGGCCTTAGCCTGCCCTTTACTTAGAGCTTGCAACTTGGCGTAGAGTCCGCCTTTGTGCTAAGTGCTTTCCTGGGCTGCATTGGCGAGCACTTCACTCAGAGTCTCCAACCTGCCTTAGAGTCTGCCTTGGTTCTAACCCCTTTCCTCAACTTGGGAGAACACTGCCCTCTAGTAGTGTTCGTCTTCGCTGCGTTGGTAAGGTTTGGGAAGCCTAAGGGCCTTCCCTGGAACTCAACTCGGTGTAGACAACAGGCTTCACGTCCGCCCCGGTTCCAAGGTCTTTCCTCCCCTGAGATCTCACGGCCCCCCCATGAGACGTCACCTTTGGAGCGATGATACGTTTTGGAAGCAAAAGGGACCTGGGGTGCCCTGCCCTGGGAGTGTCCAACTCGCCTCCAGTGCGGCCTTGTTCTAACTTCTTTCCACAGCAGGGAACACGCTGCCCCATAGGAAACTTCACTTCAGGTCGAGTTTACGTGGCGGAAGCATAAGGGTCTGGGCCTGCACTTAACGCGCAGTGTGCAACTTGCCTCGCGGGCGCCCCAGGTTCCAACTCCTTTGCACAGCCGGGAGCCAACTGCCCTTTGGGAATCCTCCCCTGAGGGTCGCGTTCACGTTTTGGAAGCCGCAGCGTCTTTGCGTGCCCTTAACTCAGAGTATCCAACAAGCTTCTATTCCGCCCTTCCTCTCAAGTCTTCCCTTCACTTGGGAACACACTGCCACTGAGGAGACTTCACCTGAAGCGCGGCTACACGTTTTGCAGCCCAAGGGGCTTGACGGGCAACTTAACTCAGAAGCTCCAACTGCCCTCTAGTCGGCCTTGGTTCTAAGTTCTTTCCTGACATGGGAACACACGGCCGCATAGGCCTCTTGGCCTTCAGAGCGTTTCTACGTGTTGGAAGCAGCAGGGCCTTAGCCTGCCCTTTACTTAGAGCTTGCAACTTGGCGTAGAGTCCGCCTTTGTGCTAAGTGCTTTCCTGGGCTGCATTGGCGAGCACTTCACTCAGAGTCTCCAACCTGCCTTAGAGCCCGCCTTGGTTCTAACCCCTTTCCTCAACTTGGGAGAACGCTGCCCTCTAGTAGTGTTCGTCTTCGCTGCGTTGCTAAGGTTTGGGAAGCCTAAGGGCCTTCCCTGGAACTCAACTCGGTGTAGCCAACAGGCTTCTCGTCCGCCCCGGTTCCAAGGTCTTTCCTCCCCTGGGATCTCACGGCCCCCCCAGGAGACGTCACCTTAGGAGCGATGATACGTTTTGGAAGCAAAAGGGACCTGGGGTGCCCTGCCCTGGGAGTGTCCAACTCGCCTCCAGTGCGGCCTTGTTCTAACTTCTTTCCACAGCAGGGAACACGCTGCCCCATAGGAAACTTCACTTCAGGTCGAGTTTACGTGGCGGAAGCATAAGGGTCTGGGCCTGCACTTAACGCGCAGTGTGCAACTTGCCTCGCGGGCGCCCCAGGTTCCAACTCCTTTGCACAGCCGGGAGCCAACTGCCCTTTGGGAATCCTCCCCTGAGGGTCGCGTTCACGTTTTGGAAGCCGCAGCGTCTTTGCGTGCCCTTCACTCAGAGTATCCAACAAGCTTCTAGTCCGCCCTTCTTCTCAAGTCTTCCCTTCACTTGGGAACACACTGCCACTGAGGAGACTTCACCTGAAGCGCGGCTACACGTTTTGCAGCCCAAGGGGCTGGACGGGCAACTGAACTCAGAAGCTCCAACTGCCCTCTAGTCGGCCTTGGTTCTAAGTTCTTTCCTGACATGGGAACACACGGCCGCATAGGCCTCTTGGCCTTCAGAGCGTTTCTACGTGTTGGAAGCAGCAGGGCCTTAGCCTGCCCTTTACTTAGAGCTTGCAACTTGGCGTAGAGTCCGCCTTTGTGCTAAGTGCTTTCCTGGGCTGCATTGGCGAGCACTTCACTCAGAGTCTCCAACCTGCCTTAGAGTCCGCCTTGGTTCTAACCCCTTTCCTCAACTTGGGAGAACGCTGCCCTCTAGTAGTGTTCGTCTTCGCTGCGTTGGTAAGGTTTGGGAAGCCTAAGGGCCTTCCCTGGAACTCAACTCGGTGTACCCAACAGGCTTCTCGTCCGCCCCGGTTCCAAGGTCTTTCCTCCCCTGGGATCTCACGCCCCCCCCAGGAGACGTCACCTTAGGAGCGATGATACGTTTTGGAAGCAAAAGGGACCTGGGGTGCCCTGCCCTGGGAGTGTCCAACTCGCCTCCAGTGCGGCCTTGTTCTAACTTCTTTCCACAGCAGGGAACACGCTGCCCCATAGGAAACTTCACTTCAGGTCGAGTTTACGTGGCGGAAGCATAAGGGTCTGGGCCTGCACTTAACGCGCAGTGTGCAACTTGCCTCGCGGGCGCCCCAGGTTCCAACTCCTTTGCACAGCCGGGAGCCAACTGCCCTTTGGGAATCCTCCCCTGAGGGTCGCGTTCACGTTTTGGAAGCCGCAGCGTCTTTGCGTGCCCTTCACTCAGAGTATCCAACAAGCTTCTAGTCCGCCCTTCTTCTCAAGTCTTCCCTTCACTTGGGAACACACTGCCACTGAGGAGACTTCACCTGAAGCGCGGCTACACGTTTTGCAGCCCAAGGGGCTGGACGGGCAACTGAACTCAGAAGCTCCAACTGCCCTCTAGTCGGCCTTGGTTCTAAGTTCTTTCCTGACATGGGAACACACGGCCGCATAGGCCTCTTGGCCTTCAGAGCGTTTCTACGTGCTGGAAGCAGCAGGGCCTTAGCCTGCCCTTTACTTAGAGCTTGCAACTTGGCGTAGAGTCCGCCTTTGTGCTAAGTGCTTTCCTGGGCTGCATTGGCGAGCACTTCACTCAGAGTCTCCAACCTGCCTTAGAGTCCGCCTTGGTTCTAACCCCTTTCCTCAATTTGGGAGAACGCTGCCCTCTAGTAGTGTTCGTCTTCGCTGCGTTGGTAAGGTTTGGGAAGCCTAAGGGCCTTCCCTGGAACTCAACTCGGTGTAGCCAACAGGCTTCTCGTCCGCCCCGGTTCCAAGGTCTTTCCTCCCCTGGGATCTCACGGCCCCCCCAGGAGACATCACCTTAGGAGCGATGATACGTTTTGGAAGCAAAAGGGACCTGGGGTGCCCTGCCCTGGGAGTGTCCAACTCGCCTCCAGTGCGGCCTTGTTCTAACTTCTTTCCACAGCAGGGAACACGCTGCCCCATAGGAAACTTCACTTCAGGTCGAGTTTACGTGGCGGAAGCATAAGGGTCTGGGCCTGCACTTAACGCGCAGTGTGCAACTTGCCTCGCGGGCGCCCCAGGTTCCAACTCCTTTGCACAGCCGGGAGCCAACTGCCCTTTGGGAATCCTCCCCTGAGGGTCGCGTTCACGTTTTGGAAGCCGCAGCGTCTTTGCGTGCCCTTAACTCAGAGTATCAAACAAGCTTCTAGTCCGCCCTTCTTCTCAAGTCCTCCCTTCACTTGGGAACACACTGCCACTGAGGAGACTTCACCTGAAGCGCGGCTACACGTTTTGCAGCCCAAGGGGCTGGACGGGCAACTGAACTCAGAAGCTCCAACTGCCCTCTAGTCGGCCTTGGTTCTAAGTTCTTTCCTGACATGGGAACACACGGCCGCATAGGCCTCTTGGCCTTCAGAGCGTTTCTACGTGTTGGAAGCAGCAGGGCCTTAGCCTGCACTTTACTTAGAGCTTGCAACTTGGCGTAGAGTCCGCCTTTGTGCTAAGTGCTTTCCTGGGCTGCATTGGCGAGCACTTCACTCAGAGTCTCCAACCTGCCTTAGAGTCCGCCTTGGTTCAAACACCTTTCCTCAACTTGGGAGAACACTGCCCTCTAGTAGTGTTCGTCTTCGCTGCGTTGGTAAGGTTTGGGAAGCCTAAGGGCCTTCCCTGGAACTCAACTCGGTGTAGCCAACAGGCTTCTCGTCCGCCCCGGTTCCAAGGTCTTTCCTCCCCTGGGATCTCACGCCCCCCCCAGGAGACGTCACCTTAGGAGCGATGATACGTTTTTGAAGCAAAAGGGACCTGGGGTGCCCTGCCCTGGGAGTGTCCAACTCGCCTCCAGTGCGGCCTTGTTCTAACTTCTTTCCACAGCAGGGAACACGCTGCCCCATAGGAAACTTCACTTCAGGTCGAGTTTACGTGGCGGAAGCATAAGGGTCTGGGCCTGCACTTAACGCGCAGTGTGCAACTTGCCTCGCGGGCGCCCCAGGTTCCAACTCCTTTGCACAGCCGGGAGCCAACTGCCCTTTGGGAATCCTCCCCTGAGGGTCGCGTTCACGTTTTGGAAGCCGCAGCGTCTTTGCGTGCCCTTAACTCAGAGTATCCAACAAGCTTCTAGTCCGCCCTTCTTCTCAAGTCTTCCCTTCACTTGGGAACACACTGCCACTGACGAGACTTCACCTGAAGCGCGGCTACACGTTTTGCAGCCCAAGGGGCTGGACGGGCAACTGAACTCAGAAGCTCCAACTGCCCTCTAGTCGGCCTTGGTTCTAAGTTCTTTCCTGACATGGGAACACACGGCCGCATAGGCCTCTTGGCCTTCAGAGCGTTTCTACGTGTTGTAAGCAGCAGGGCCTTAGCCTGCCCTTTACTTAGAGCTTGCAACTTGGCGTAGAGTACGCCTTTGTGCTAAGTGCTTTCCTGGGCTGCATTGGCGAGCACTTCACTCAGAGTCTCCAAACTGCCTTAGAGTCCGCCTTGGTTCTAACCCCTTTCCTCAACTTGGGAGAACACTGCCCTCTAGTAGTGTTCGTCTTCGCTGCGTTGGTAAGGTTTGGGAAGCCTAAGGGCCTTCCCTGGAACTCAACTCGGTGTAGCCAACAGGCTTCTCGTCCGCCCCGGTTCCAAGGTCTTTCCTCCCCTGGGATCTCACGGCCCCCCCAGGAGACGTCACCTTAGGCGCGATGATACGTTTTGGAAGCAAAAGGGACCTGGGGTGCCCTGCCCTGGGAGTGTCCAACTCGCCTCCAGGGCGGCCTTGTTCTAACTTCTTTCCACAGCAGGGAACACGCTGCCCCATAGGAAACTTCACTTCAGGTCGAGTTTACGTGGCGGAAGCATAAGGGTCTGGGCCTGCACTTAACGCGCAGTGTGCAACTTGCCTCGCGGGCGCCCCAGGTTCCAACTCCTTTGCACAGCCGGGAGCCAACTGCCCTTTGGGAATCCTCCCCTGAGGGTCGCGTTCACGTTTTGGAAGCCGCAGCGTCTTTGCGTGCCCTTAACTCAGAGTATCCAACAAGCTTCTAGTCCGCCCTTCTTCTCAAGTCTTCCCTTGACTTGGGAACACACTGCCACTGAGGAGACTTCACCTGAAGCGCGGCTACACGTTTTGCAGCCCAAGGGGCTGGACGGGCAACTGAACTCAGAAGCTCCAACTGCCCTCTAGTCGGCCTTGGTTCTAAGTTCTTTCCTGACATGGGAACACACGGCCGCATAGGCCTCTTGGCCTTCAGAGCGTTTCTACGTGTTGGAAGCAGCAGGGCCTTAGCCTGCACTTTACTTAGAGCTTGCAACTTGGCGTAGAGTCCGCCTTTGTGCTAAGTGCTTTCCTGGGCTGCATTGGCGAGCACTTCACTCAGAGTCTCCAACCTGCCTTAGAGTCCGCCTTGGTTCTAACCCCTTTCCTCAACTTGGGAGAACACTGCCCTCTAGTAGTGTTCGTCTTCGCTGCGTTGGTAAGGTTTGGGAAGCCTAAGGGCCTTCCCTGGAACTCAACTCGGTGTAGCCAACAGGCTTCTCGTCCGCCCCGGTTCTAAGGTCTTTCCTCCCCTGGGATCTCACGGCCCCCCCAGGAGACGTCACCTTAGGAGCGATGATACGTTTTGGAAGCAAAAGGGACCTGGGGTGCCCTGCCCTGGGAGTGTCCAACTCGCCTCCAGTGCGGCCTTGTTCTAACTTCTTTCCACAGCAGGGAACACGCTGCCCCATAGGAAACTTCACTTCAGGTCGAGTTTACGTGGCGGAAGCATAAGGGTCTGGGCCTGCACTTAACGCGCAGTGTGCAACTTGCCTCGCGGGCGCCCCAGGTTCCAACTCCTTTGCACAGCCGGGAGCCAACTGCCCTTTGGGAATCCTCCCCTGAGGGTCGCGTTCACGTTTTGGAAGCCGCAGCGTCTTTGCGTGCCCTTCGCTCAGAGTATCCAACAAGCTTCTAGTCCGCCCTTCTTCTCAAGTCTTCCCTTCACTTGGGAACACACTGCCACTGAGGAGACTTCACCTGAAGCGCGGCTACACGTTTTGCAGCCCAAGGGGCTGGACGGGCAACTGAACTCAGAAGCTCCAACTGCCCTCTAGTCGGCCTTGGTTCTAAGTTCTTTCCTGACATGGGAACACACGGCCGCATAGGCCTCTTGGCCTTCAGAGCGTTTCTACGTGTTGGAAGCAGCAGGGCCTTAGCCTGCACTTTACTTAGAGCTTGCAACTTGGCGTAGAGTCCGCCTTTGTGTTAAGTGCTTTCCTGGGCTGCATTGGCGAGCACTTCACTCAGAGTCTCCAACCTGCCTTAGAGTCCGCCTTGGTTCTAACCCCTTTCCTCAACTTGGGAGAACACTGCCCTCTAGCAGTGTTCGTCTTCGCTGCGTTGGTAAGGTTTGGGAAGCCTAAGGGCCTTCCCTGGAACTCAACTCGGTGTAGCCAACAGGCTTCTCGTCCGCCCCGGTTCTAAGGTCTTTCCTCCCCTGGGATCTCACGGCCCCCCCAGGAGACGTCACCTTAGGAGCGATGATACGTTTTGGAAGCAAAAGGGACCTGGGGTGCCCTGCCCTGGGAGTGTCCAACTCGCCTCCAGTGCGGCCTTGTTCTTACTTCTTTCCACAGCAGGGAACACGCTGCCCCATAGGAAACTTCACTTCAGGTCGAGTTTACGTGGCGGAAGCATAAGGGTCTGGGCCTGCACTTAACGCGCAGTGTGCAACTTGCCTCGCGGGCGCCCCAGGTTCCAACTCCTTTGCACAGCCGGGAGCCAACTGCCTTTTGGGAATCCTCCCCTGAGGGTCGCGTTCACGTTTTGGAAGCTGCAGCGTCTTTGCGTGCCCTTCGTTCAGAGTATCCAACAAGCTTCTAGTCCGCCCTTCTTCTCAAGTCTTCCCTTCACTTGGGAACACACGGCCACTGAGGAGACTTCACCTGAAGCGCGGCTACACGTTTTGCAGCCCAAGGGGCTGGACGGGCAACTGAACTCAGAAGCTCCAACTGCCCTCTAGTCGGCCTTGGTTCTAAGTTTTTCCTGACATGGGAACACACGGCCGCAGAGGCCTCTTGGCCTTCAGAGCGTTTCTACGTGTTGGAAGCAGCAGGGCCTTAGCCTGCCCTTTACTTAGAGCTTGCAACTTGGCGTAGAGTCCGCCTTTGTGCTAAGTGCTTTCCTGGGCTGCATTGGCGAGCACTTCACTCAGAGTCTCCAACCTGCCTTAGAGTCCGCCTTTGTTCTAACCCCTTTCCTCAACTTGGGAGAACACTGCCCTCTAGTAGTGTTCGTCTTCGCTGCGTTGGTAAGGTTTGGGAAGCCTAAGGGCCTTCCCTGGAACTCAACTCGGTGTAGCCAACAGGCTTCTCGTCCGCCCCGGTTCTAAGGTCTTTCCTCCCCTGGGATCTCACGGCCCCCCCAGGAGACGTCACCTTAGGAGCGATGATACGTTTTGGAAGCCAAAGGGACCTGGGGTGCCCTGCCCTGGGAGTGTCCAACTCGCCTCCAGTGCGGCCTTGTTCTAACTTCTTTCCACAGCAGGGAACACGCTGCCCCATAGGAAACTTCACTTCAGGTCGAGTTTACGTGGCGGAAGCATAAGGGTCTGGGCCTGCACTTAACACGCAGTGTGCAACTTGCCTCGCGGGCGCCCCAGGTTCCAACTCCTTTGCACAGCCGGGAGCCAACTGCCCTTTGGGAATCCTCCCCTGAGGGTCGCGTTCACGTTTTGGAAGCCGCAGCGTCTTTGCGTGCCCTTAACTCAGAGTATCCAACAAGCTTCTAGTCCGCCCTTCTTCTCAAGTCTTCCCTTCACTTGGGAACACACGGCCACTGAGGAGACTTCACCTGAAGCGCGGCTTCACGTTTTGCAGCCCAAGGGGCTGGACGGGCAACTTAACTCAGAAGCTCCAACTGCCCTCTAGTCGGCCTTGGTTCTAAGTTCTTTCCTGACATGGGAACACACGGCCGCAGAGGCCTCTTGGCCTTCAGAGCGTTTCTACGTGTTGGAAGCAGCAGGGCCTTAGCCTGCACTTTACTTAGAGCTTGCAACTTGGCGTAGAGTCCGCCTTTGTGCTAAGTGCTTTCCTGGGCTGCATTGGCGAGCACTTCACTCAGAGTCTCCAACCTGCCTTAGAGTCCGCCTTTGTTCTAACCCCTTTCCTCAACTTGGGAGAACACTGCCCTCTAGTAGTGTTCGTCTTCGCTGCGTTGGTAAGGTTTGGGAAGCCTAAGGGCCTTCCCTGGAACTCAACTCGGTGTAGCCAACAGGCTTCTCGTCCGCCCCGGTTCTAAGGTCTTTCCTCCCCTGGGATCTCACGGCCCCCTCAGGAGACGGCACCTTAGGAGCGATGATACGTTTTGGAAGCAAAAGGGACCTGGGGTGCCCTGCCCTGGGAGTGTCCAACTCGCCTCCAGTGCGGCCTTGTTCTAACTTCTTTCCACAGGAGGGAACACGCTGCCCCATAGGAAACTTCACTTCAGGTCGAGTTTACGTGGCGGAACCATAAGGGTCTGGGCCTGCACTTAACGCGCAGTGTGCAACTTGCCTCGCGGGCGCCCCAGGTTCCAACTCCTTTGCACAGCCGGGAGCCAACTGCCCTTTGGGAATCCTCCCCTGAGGGTCGCGTTCACGTTTTGGAAGCCGCAGCGTCTTTGCGTGCCCTTAACTCAGAGTATCCAACAAGCTTCTAGTCCGCCCTTCTTCTCAAGTCTTCCCTTCACTTGGGAACACACTGCCACTGAGGAGACTTCACCTGAAGCGCGGCTTCACGTTTTGCAGCCCAAGGGGCTGGACGGGCAACTGAACTCAGAAGCTCCAACTGCCCTCTAGTCTGCCTTGGTTCTAAGTTCTTTCCTGACATGGGAACACACGGCCGCAGAGGCCTCTTGGCCTTCAGAGCGTTTCTACGTGTTGGACGCAGCAGGGCCTTAGCCTGCACTTTACTTAGAGCTTGCAACTTGGCGTAGAGTCCGCCTTTGTGCTAAGTGCTTTCCTGGGCTGCATTGGCGAGCACTTCACTCAGAGTCTCCAACCTGACTTAGAGTCCGCCTTTGTTCTAACCCCTTTCCTCAACTTGGGAGAACACTGCCCTCTAGTAGTGTTCGTCTTCGCTGCGTTGTTAAGGTTTGGGAAGCCTAAGGGCCTTCCCTGGAACTCAACTCGGTGTAGCCAACAGGCTTCTAGTCCGCCCCGGTTCTAAGGTCTTTCCTCCCCTGGGATCTCACGGCCCCCCCAGGAGACGTCACCTTAGGAGCGATGATACGTTTTGGAAGCCAAAGGGACCGGGGTGCCCTGCCCTGGGAGTGTCCAACTCGCCTCCAGTGCGGCCTTGTTCTAACTTCTTTCCACAGCAGGGAACACGCTGCCCCATAGGAAACTTCACTTCAGGTCGAGTTTACGTGGCGGAACCATAAGGGTCTGGGCCTGCACTTAACGCGCAGTGTGCAACTTGCCTCGCGGGCGCCCCAGGTTCCAACTCCTTTGCAGAGCCGGGAGCCAACTGCCCTTTGGGAATCCTCCCTTGAAGGTCGCGTTCACGTTTTGGAAGCCGCAGCGTCTTTGCGTGCCCTTAACTCAGAGTATCCAACAAGCTTCTAGTCCGCCCTTCTTCTCAAGTCTTCCCTTCACTTGGGAACACACTGCCACTGAGGAGACTTCACCTGAAGCGCGGCTACACGTTTTGCAGCCCAAGGGGCTGGACGGGCAACTGAACTCAGAAGCTCCAACTGCCCTCTAGTCGGCCTTGGTTCTAAGTTCTTTCCTGACATGGGAACACACGGCCGCAGATGCCTCTTGGCCTTCAGAGCGTTTCTACGTGTTGGACGCAGCAGGGCCTTAGCCTGCCCTTTACTTAGAGCTTGCAACTTGGCGTAGAGTCCGCCTTTGTGCTAAGTGCTTTCCTGGGCTGCATTGGCGAGCACTTCACTCAGAGTCTCCAACCTGCCTTAGAGTCCGCCTTTGTTCTAACCCCTTTCCTCAACTTGGGAGAACACTGCCCTCTAGTAGTGTTCGTCTTCGCTGCGTTGGTAAGGTTTGGGAAGCCTAAGGGCCTTCCCTGGAACTCAACTCGGTGTAGCCAACAGGCTTCTCGTCCGCCCTGGTTCTAAGGTCTTTCCTCCCCTGGGATCTCACGGACCCCCAGGAGACGTCACCTTAGGAGCGATGATACGTTTTGGAAGCAAAAGGGACCTGGGGTGCCCTGCCCTGGGAGTGTCCAACTCGCCTCCAGTGCGGCCTTGTTCTAACTTCTTTCCACAGCAGGGAACACGCTGCCCCATAGGAAACTTCACTTCAGGTCGAGTTTACGTGGCGGAAGCATAAGGGTCTGGGCCTGCACTTAAGGCGCAGTGTGCAACTTGCCTCGCGGGCGCCCCAGGTTCCAACTCCTTTGCAGGGCCGGGAGCCAACTGCCCTTTGGGAATCCTCCCCTGAGGGTCGCGTTCACGTTTTGGAAGCCGCAGCGTCTTTGCGTGCCCTTAACTCAGAGTATCCAACAAGCCTCTAGTCCGCCCTTCTTCTCAAGTCTTCCCTTCACTTGGGAACACACTGCCACTGAGGAGACTTCACCTGAAGCGCGACGACACGTTTTGCAGCCCAAGGGGCTGGACGGGCAACTGAACTCAGAAGCTCCAACTGCCCTCTAGTCTGCCTTGGTTCTAAGTTCTTTCCTGACATGGGAACACACGGCCGCAGAGGCCTCTTGGCCTTCAGAGCGTTTCTACGTGTTGGACGCAGCAGGGCCTTAGCCTGCACTTTACTTAGAGCTTGCAACTTGGCGTAGAGTCCGCCTTTGTGCTAAGTGCTTTCCTGGGCTGCATTGGCGAGCACTTCACTCAGAGTCTCCAACCTGACTTAGAGTCCGCCTTTGTTCTAACCCCTTTCCTCAACTTGGGAGAACACTGCCCTCTAGTAGTGTTCGTCTTCGCTGCGTTGTTAAGGTTTGGGAAGCCTAAGGGCCTTCCCTGGAACTCAACTCGGTGTAGCCAACAGGCTTCTAGTCCGCCCCGGTTCTAAGGTCTTTCCTCCCCTGGGATCTCACGGCCCCCCCAGGAGACGTCACCTTAGGAGCGATGATACGTTTTGGAAGCCAAAGGGACCGGGGTGCCCTGCCCTGGGAGTGTCCAACTCGCCTCCAGTGCGGCCTTGTTCTAACTTCTTTCCACAGCAGGGAACACGCTGCCCCATAGGAAACTTCACTTCAGGTCGAGTTTACGTGGCAGAAGCATAAGGGTCTGGGCCTGCACTTAACGCGCAGTGTGCAACTTGCCTCGCGGGCGCCCCAGGTTCCAACTCCTTTGCAGAGCCGGGAGCCAACTGCCCTTTGGGAATCCTCCCTTGAAGGTCGCGTTCACGTTTTGGAAGCCGCAGCGTCTTTGCGTGCCCTTAACTCAGAGTATCCAACAAGCTTCTAGTCCGCCCTTCTTCTCAAGTCTTCCCTTCACTTGGGAACACACTGCCACTGACGAGACTTCACCTGAAGCGCGGCTACACGTTTTGCAGCCCAAGGGGCTGGACGGGCAACTGAACTCAGAAGCTCCAACTGCCCTCTAGTCGGCCTTGGTTCTAAGTTCTTTCCTGACATGGGAACACACGGCCGCAGATGCCTCTTGGCCTTCAGAGCGTTTCTACGTGTTGGACGCAGCAGGGCCTTAGCCTGCCCTTTACTTAGAGCTTGCAACTTGGCGTAGAGTCCGCCTTTGTGCTAAGTGCTTTCCTGGGCTGCATTGGCGAGCACTTCACTCAGAGTCTCCAACCTGCCTTAGAGTCCGCCTTTGTTCTAACCCCTTTCCTCAACTTGGGAGAACACTGCCCTCTAGTAGTGTTCGTCTTCGCTGCGTTGGTAAGGTTTGGGAAGCCTAAGGGCCTTCCCTGGAACTCAACTCGGTGTAGCCAACAGGCTTCTCGTCCGCCCTGGTTCTAAGGTCTTTCCTCCCCTGGGATCTCACGGACCCCCAGGAGACGTCACCTTAGGAGCGATGATACGTTTTGGAAGCAAAAGGGACCTGGGGTGCCCTGCCCTGGGAGTGTCCAACTCGCCTCCAGTGCGGCCTTGTTCTAACTTCTTTCCACAGCAGGGAACACGCTGCCCCATAGGAAACTTCACTTCAGGTCGAGTTTACGTGGCGGAAGCATAAGGGTCTGGGCCTGCACTTAAGGCGCAGTGTGCAACTTGCCTCGCGGGCGCCCCAGGTTCCAACTCCTTTGCAGGGCCGGGAGCCAACTGCCCTTTGGGAATCCTCCCCTGAGGGTCGCGTTCACGTTTTGGAAGCCGCAGCGTCTTTGCGTGCCCTTAACTCAGAGTATCCAACAAGCCTCTAGTCCGCCCTTCTTCTCAAGTCTTCCCTTCACTTGGGAACACACTGCCACTGAGGAGACTTCACCTGAAGCGCGACGACACGTTTTGCAGCCCAAGGGGCTGGACGGGCAACTGAACTCAGAAGCTCCAACTGCCCTCTAGTCTGCCTTGGTTCTAAGTTCTTTCCTGACATGGGAACACACGGCCGCAGAGGCCTCTTGGCCTTCAGAGCGTTTCTACGTGTTGGACGCAGCAGGGCCTTAGCCTGCACTTTACTTAGAGCTTGCAACTTGGCGTAGAGTCCGCCTTTGTGCTAAGTGCTTTCCTGGGCTGCATTGGCGAGCACTTCACTCAGAGTCTCCAACCTGACTTAGAGTCCGCCTTTGTTCTAACCCCTTTCCTCAACTTGGGAGAACACTGCCCTCTAGTAGTGTTCGTCTTCGCTGCGTTGTTAAGGTTTGGGAAGCCTAAGGGCCTTCCCTGGAACTCAACTCGGTGTAGCCAACAGGCTTCTAGTCCGCCCCGGTTCTAAGGTCTTTCCTCCCCTGGGATCTCACGGCCCCCCCAGGAGACGTCACCTTAGGAGCGATGATACGTTTTGGAAGCCAAAGGGACCGGGGTGCCCTGCCCTGGGAGTGTCCAACTCGCCTCCAGTGCGGCCTTGTTCTAACTTCTTTCCACAGCAGGGAACACGCTGCCCCATAGGAAACTTCACTTCAGGTCGAGTTTACGTGGCGGAACCATAAGGGTCTGGGCCTGCACTTAACGCGCAGTGTGCAACTTGCCTCGCGGGCGCCCCAGGTTCCAACTCCTTTGCAGAGCCGGGAGCCAACTGCCCTTTGGGAATCCTCCCTTGAAGGTCGCGTTCACGTTTTGGAAGCCGCAGCGTCTTTGCGTGCCCTTAACTCAGAGTATCCAACAAGCTTCTAGTCCGCCCTTCTTCTCAAGTCTTCCCTTCACTTGGGAACACACTGCCACTGACGAGACTTCACCTGAAGCGCGGCTACACGTTTTGCAGCCCAAGGGGCTGGACGGGCAACTGAACTCAGAAGCTCCAACTGCCCTCTAGTCGGCCTTGGTTCTAAGTTCTTTCCTGACATGGGAACACACGGCCGCAGATGCCTCTTGGCCTTCAGAGCGTTTCTACGTGTTGGACGCAGCAGGGCCTTAGCCTGCCCTTTACTTAGAGCTTGCAACTTGGCGTAGAGTCCGCCTTTGTGCTAAGTGCTTTCCTGGGCTGCATTGGCGAGCACTTCACTCAGAGTCTCCAACCTGCCTTAGAGTCCGCCTTTGTTCTAACCCCTTTCCTCAACTTGGGAGAACACTGCCCTCTAGTAGTGTTCGTCTTCGCTGCGTTGGTAAGGTTTGGGAAGCCTAAGGGCCTTCCCTGGAACTCAACTCGGTGTAGCCAACAGGCTTCTCGTCCGCCCTGGTTCTAAGGTCTTTCCTCCCCTGGGATCTCACGGACCCCCAGGAGACGTCACCTTAGGAGCGATGATACGTTTTGGAAGCAAAAGGGACCTGGGGTGCCCTGCCCTGGGAGTGTCCAACTCGCCTCCAGTGCGGCCTTGTTCTAACTTCTTTCCACAGCAGGGAACACGCTGCCCCATAGGAAACTTCACTTCAGGTCGAGTTTACGTGGCGGAAGCATAAGGGTCTGGGCCTGCACTTAAGGCGCAGTGTGCAACTTGCCTCGCGGGCGCCCCAGGTTCCAACTCCTTTGCAGGGCCGGGAGCCAACTGCCCTTTGGGAATCCTCCCCTGAGGGTCGCGTTCACGTTTTGGAAGCCGCAGCGTCTTTGCGTGCCCTTAACTCAGAGTATCCAACAAGCCTCTAGTCCGCCCTTCTTCTCAAGTCATCCCTTCACTTGGGAACACACTGCCACTGAGGAGACTTCACCTGAAGCGCGACGACACGTTTTGCAGCCCAAGGGGCTGGACGGGCAACTTAACTCAGAAGCTCCAACTGCCATCTAGTCGGCCTTGGTTCTAAGTTCTTTCCTGACATGGGAACACACGGCCGCATAGGCCTCTTGGCCTTCAGAGCGTTTCTACGTGTTGGACGCAGCAGGGCCTTAGCCTGCACTTTACTTAGAGCTTGCAACTTGGCGTAGAGTCCGCCTTTGTGCTAAGTGCTTTCTTGGGCTGCATTGGCGAGCACTTCACTCAGAGTCTCCAACCTGCCTTAGAGTCCGCCTTTGTTCTAACACCTTTCCTCAACTTGGGAGAACACTGCCCTCTAGTAGTGTTCGTCTTCGCTGCGTTGGTAAGGTTTGGGAAGCCTAAGGGCCTTCCCTGGAACTCAACTCGGTGTAGCCAACAGGCTTCTAGTCCGCCCTGGTTCCAAGGTCTTTCCTCCCCTGGGATCTCACGGCCCCCCCAGGAGACGTCACCTTAGGAGCGATGATACGTTTTGGAAGCAAAAGGGACCTGGGGTGCCCTGCCCTGGGAGTGTCCAACTCGCCTCCAGTGCGGCCTTGTTCTAACTTCTTTCCACAGCAGGGAACACGCTGCCCCATAGGAAACTTCACTTCAGGTCGAGTTTACGTGGCGGAAGCATAAGGGTCTGGGCCTGCACTTAACGCGCAGTGTGCAACTTGCCTCGCGGGCGCCCCAGGTTCCAACTCCTTTGCACAGCCGGGAGCCAACTGCCCTTTGGGAATCCTCCCTTGAAGGTCGCGTTCACGTTTTGGAAGCCGCAGCGTCTTTGCGTGCCCTTAACTCAGAGTATCCAACAAGCTTCTAGTCCGCCCTTCTTCTCAAGTCTTCCCTTCACTTGGGAACACACTGCCACTGAGGAGACTTCACCTGAAGCGCGGCTTCACGTTTTGCAGCCCAAGGGGCTGGACGGGCAACTGAACTCAGAAGCTCCAACTGCCCTCTAGTCTGCCTTGGTTCTAAGTTCTTTCCTGACATGGGAACACACGGCCGCAGAGGCCTCTGCCTTCAGAGCGTTTCTACGTGTTAGACGCAGCAGGGCCTTAGCCTGCACTTTACTTAGAGCTTGCAACTTGGCGTAGAGTCCGCCTTTGTGCTAAGTGCTTTCCTGGGCTGCGAACACGCTGCCGCTTATGAGGCTTCACCTGAAGAGCGAGGCTACCTTTTGGAAGCCTAATGGACTTGGCGTGCACTTCACACAGAGAATCCAAGTCGGCTTCAGGCCGTCCTGGTTCTAACTTCTTTCCGCGACTGGGAAAACACGGCCAGAAGGCCGTTGCGTAGTACGCGGCGCTTGGCGTTTTGGACGCAGAGGCGCATTGGCGAGCACTTCACTCAGAGTCTCCAACCTGCCTGAGAGTCCGCCTTTGTTCCAACACCTTTCCTCAACTGGGAGAACACTGCCCTCTAGTAGTGTTCGTCTTCGCTGCGTTGGTAAGGTTTGGGAAGCCTAAGGGCCTTCCCTGGAACTCAACTCGGTGTAGCCAACAGGATTCTAGACCGCCCCTGTTCTAAGGTCTTTCCTCCCCTTGAATCTCACGCCCCCCCCCCATGAGACGTCACCTTAGGAGCGATGATACGTTTTGGAAGCAAAAGGGACCTGGGGTGCCCTGCCCTGAGAGTCTCCAACTTGCCTCCAGTGCGGCCTTGTTCTAACTTCTTTCCACAGCAGGGAACACGCTGCCACATAGGAAACTTCACTTCAGGTCGAGTTTACGTTGTGGAAGCATCAGGGTCTGGGCCTGCACTTAACGCGCAGTGTGCAACTTGCCTCGCGGGCGCCCCAGGTTCCAACTCCTTTGCACAGCCGGGAGCAAACTGCCCTTTGGGAATCCTCCCTTGAAGGTCGCGTTCACGTTTTGGAAGCCGCAGCGTCTTTGCGTGCCCTTAACTCGGAGTATCCAACAAGCTTCTAGTCCGCCCTTCTTCTCAAGTCTTCCCTTCACTTGGGAACACACTGCCACTGAGGAGACTTCACCTGAAGCGCGACGACACGTTTTGCAGCCCAAGGGGCTGGACGGGCAACTTAACTCAGAAGCTCCAACTGCCCTCTAGTCGGCCTTGGTTCTAAGTTCTTTCGTGCCATGGGAACACACGGCCGCATAGGCCTCTTGGCCTTCAGTGCGTTTCTACGTGTTGGAAGCAGCAGGGCCTTAGCCTGCGCTTTACTTAGAGCTTGCAACTTGGCGTAGAGTCCGCCTTTGTGCTAAGTGCTTTCCTGGGCTGCGAACACGCTGCCGCTTATGAGGCTTCACCTGAAGAGCGAGGCTACCTTTTGGAAGCCTAATGGACTTGGCGTGCACTTCACACAGAGAATCCAAGTCGGCTTCAGGCCGTCCTGGTTCTAACTTCTTTCCGCGACTGGGAAAACACGGCCAAAAGGCGGTTGCGTATTACGCGGCGCTTGGCGTTTTGGACGCAGAGGCGCATTGGCGAGCACTTCACTCAGAGTCTCCAACCTGCCTTAGAGTCCGCCTTTGTTCCAACACCTTTCCTCAACTGGGAGAACACTGCCCTCTAGTAGTGTTCGTCTTCGCTGCGTTTGTAAGGTTTGGGAAGCCTAAGGGCCTTCCCTGGAACTCAACTCGGTGTAGCCAACAGGCTTCTAGACCGCCCCTGTTCTAAGGTCTTTCCTCCCCTGGAATCTCACGCCCCCCCCCACAGGAGACGTCACCTTAGGAGCGATGATACGTTTTGGAAGCAAAAGGGAGCTGGGGTGCCCTGCCCTGAGGGTCTCCAACTTGCCTCCAGTGCGGCCTTGTTCTAACTTCTTTCCACAGCAGGGAACACGCTGCCACATAGGAAACTTCACTTCAGGTCGAGTTTACGTTGTGGAAGCATCAGGGTCTGGGCCTGCACTTAACGCGCAGTGTGCAACTTGCCTCGCGGGCGCCCCAGGTTCCAACTCCTTTGCACAGCCGGGAGCAAACTGCCCTTTGGGAATCCTCCCTTGAAGGTCGCGTTCACGTTTTGGAAGCCGCAGCGTCTTTGCGTGCCCTTAACTCGGAGTATCCAACAAGCTTCTAGTACGCCCTTCTTCTCAAGTCTTCCCTTCACTTGGGAACACACTGCCACTGAGGAGACTTCACCTGAAGCGCGACGACACGTTTTGCAGCCCAAGGGGCTGGACGGGCAACTGAACTCAGAAGCTCCAACTGCCCTCTAGTCGGCCTTGGTTCTAAGTTCTTTCCTGACATGGGAACACACGGCCGCAGAGGCCTCTTGGCCTTCAGAGCGTTTCTACGTGTTGGAAGCAGCAGGGCCTTAGGCTGCACTTTACTTAGAGCTTGCAACTTGGCGTAGAGTCCGCCTTTGTGCTAAGTGCTTTCCTGGGCTGCGAACACGCTGCCGCTTATGAGGCTTCACCTGAAGAGCGAGGCTACCTTTTGGAAGCCTAATGGACTTGGCGTGCACTTCACACAGAGAATCCAAGTCGGCTTCAGGCCGTCCTGGTTCTAACTTCTTTCCGCGACTGGGAAAACACGGCCAGAAGGCGGTTGCGTAGTACGCGGCGCTTGGCGTTTTGGACGCAGAGGCGCATTGGCGAGCACTTCACTCAGAGTCTCCAACCTGCCTTAGAGTCCGCCTTTGTTCCAACACCTTTCCTCAACTGGGAGAACACTGCCCT
This sequence comes from Meles meles, assembly GCF_922984935.1. NCBI lineage: Eukaryota > Metazoa > Chordata > Mammalia > Carnivora > Mustelidae > Meles > Meles meles. Next base: position 1,324,381 of record NW_025721606.1, read on the forward strand.
CTAGTAGTGTTCGTCTTCGCTGCGTTGGTAAGGTTTGGGAAGCCTAAGGGCCTTCCCTGGAACTCAACTCGGTGTAGCCAACAGGCTTCTAGACCGCCCCTGTTCTAAGGTCTTTCCTCCCCTGGTATCTCACGGCCCCCCCCCCCCCCCAGGAGAGGTCACCTTAGGAGCGATGATACGTTTTGGAAGCAAAAGGGACCTGGGGTGCCCTGCCCTGAGGGTCTCCAACTTGCCTCCAGTGCGGCCTTGTTCTAACTTCTTTCCACAGCAGGGAACACGCTGCCACATAGGAAACTTCACTTCAGGTCGAGTTTACGTTTTGGAAGCATCAGGGTCTGGGCCTGCACTTAACGCGCAGTGTGCAACTTGCCTCGCGGGCGCCCCAGGTTCCAACTCCTTTGCACAGCCGGGAGCAAACTGCCCTTTCGGAATCCTCCCTTGAAGGTCGCGTTCACGTTTTGGAAGCCGCAGCGTCTTTGCGTGCCCTTAACTCGGAGTATCCAACAAGCTTCTAGTCCGCCCTTCTTCTCAAGTCTTCCCTTCACTTGGGAACACACTGCCACTGAGGAGACTTCACCTGAAGCGCGACGACACGTTTTGCAGCCCAAGGGGCTGGACGGGCAACTTAACTCAGAAGCTCCAACTGCCCTCTAGTCGGCCTTGGTTCTAAGTTCTTTCCTGCCATGGGAACACACGGCCGCATAGGCCTCTTGGCCTTCAGTGCGTTTCTACGTGTTGGAAGCAGCAGGGCCTTAGCCTGCGCTTTACTTAGAGCTTGCAACTTGGCGTAGAGTCCGCCTTTGTGCTAAGTGCTTTCCTGGGCTGCGAACACGCTGCCGCTTATGAGGCTTCACCTGAAGAGCGAGGCTACCTTTTGGAAGCCTAATGGACTTGGCGTGCACTTCACACAGAGAATCCAAGTCGGCTTCAGGCCGTCCTGGTTCTAACTTCTTTCCGCGACTGGGAAAACACGGCCAGAAGGCCGTTGCGTAGTACGCGGCGCTTGGCGTTTTGGACGCAGAGGCGCATTGGCGAGCACTTCACTCAGAGTCTCCAACCTGCCTTAGAGTCCGCCTTTGTTCCAACACCTTTCCTCAACTGGGAGAACACTGCCCTCTAGTAGTGTTCGTCTGCGCTGCGTTGGTAAGGTTTGGGAAGCCTAAGGGCCTTCCCTGGAACTCAACTCGGTGTAGCCAACAGGCTTCTAGACCGCCCCTGTTCTAAGGTCTTTCCTCCCCTGGGATCTCACGGCCCCCCCCCCAGGAGAGGTCACCTTAGGAGCGATGATACGTTTTGGAATCAAAAGGGACCTGTGGTGCCCTGCCCTGAGGGTCTCCAACTTGCATCCAGTGCGGCCTTGTTCTAACTTCTTTCCACAGCAGGGAACACGCTGCCACATAGGAAACTTCACTTCAGGTCGAGTTTACGTTGTGGAAGCATCAGGGTCTGGGCCTGCACTTAACGCGCAGTGTGCAACTTGCCTCGCGGGCGCCCCAGGTTCCAACTCCTTTGCACAGCCGGGAGCAAACTGCCCTTTGGGAATCCTCCCTTGAAGGTCGCGTTCACGTTTTGGAAGCCGCAGCGTCTTTGCGTGCCCTTAACTCGGAGTATCCAACAAGCTTCTAGTCCGCCCTTCTTCTCAAGTCTTCCCTTCACTTGGGAACACACTGCCACTGAGGAGACTTCACCTGAAGCGCGACGACACGTTTTGCAGCCCAAGGGGCTGGACGGGCAACTTAACTCAGAAGCTCCAACTGCCCTCTAGTCGGCCTTGGTTCTAAGTTCTTTCCTGACATGGGAACACACGGCCGCATAGGCCTCTTGGCCTTCAGAGCGTTTCTACGTGTTGGAAGCAGCAGGGCCTTAGGCTGCGCTTTACTTACAGCTTGCAACTTGGCGTAGTGTCCGCCTTTGTGCTAAGTGCTTTCCTGGGCTGCGAACACGCTGCCGCTTATGAGGCTTCACCTGAAGAGCGAGGCTACCTTTTGGAAGCCTAATGGACTTGGCGTGCACTTCACACAGAGAATCCAAGTCGGCTTCAGGCCGTCCTGGTTCTAACTTCTTTCCGCGACTGGGAAAACACGGCCAGAAGGCGGTTGCGTAGTAAGCGGCGCTTGGCGGTTTGGACGCAGAGGCGCATTGGCGAGCACTTCACTCAGAGTCTCCAACCTGCCTTAGAGTCCGCCTTTGTTCCAACACCTTTCCTCAACTGGGAGAACACTGCCCTCTAGTAGTGTTCTTCTTCGCTGCGTTGGTAAGGATTGGGAAGCCTAAGGGCCTTCCCTGGAACTCAACTCGGTGTAGCCAACAGGCTTCTAGACCGCCCCTGTTCTAAGGTCTTTCCTCCCCTGGGATCTCACGCCCCCCCCCCCAGGAGACGTCACCTTAGGAGCGATGATACGTTTTGGAAGCAAAAGGGACCTGGAGTGCCCTGCCCTGAGGGTCGCCAACTTGCCTCCAGTGCGGCCTTGTTCTAACTTCTTTCCGCAGCAGGGAACACGCTGCCACATAGGAAACTTCACTTCAGGTCGAATTTACGTTGTGGAAGCATCAGGGTCTGGGCCTGCACTTAACGCGCAGTGTGCAACTTGCCTCGCGGGCGCCCCAGGTTCCAACTCCTTTGCACAGCCGGGAGCAAACTGCCCTTTGGGAATCCTCCCTTGAAGGTCGCGTTCACGTTGTGGAAGCCGCAGCGTCTTTGCGTGCCCTTAACTCGGAGTATCCAACAAGCTTCTAGTCCGCCCTTCTTCTCAAGTCTTCCCTTCACTTGGGAACACACTGCCACTGAGGAGACTTCACCTGAAGCGCGACGACACGTTTTGCAGCCCAAGGGGCTGGACGGGCAACTTAACTCAGAAGCTCCAACTGCCCTCTAGTCAGCCTTGTTTCTAAGTTCTTTCCTGCCATGGGAACACACGGCCGCATAGGCCTCTTGGCCTTCAGTGCGTTCTACGTGTTGGAAGCAGCAGGGCCTTAGCCTGCGCTTTACTTAGAGCTTGCAACTTGGCGTAGAGTCCGCCTTTGTGCTAAGTGCTTTCCTGGGCTGCGAACACGCTGCCGCTTATGAGGCTTCACCTGAAGAGCGAGGCTACCTTTTGGAAGCCTAATGGACTTGGCGTGCACTTCACACAGAGAATCCAAGTCGGCTTCAGGCCGTCCTGGTTCTAACTTCTTTCCGCGACTGGGAAAACACGGCCAGAAGACGGTTGCGTAGTACGCGGCGCTTGGCGTTTTGGACGCAGAGGCGCATTGGCGAGCACTTCACTCAGAGTCTCCAACCTGCCTTAGAGTCCGCCTTTGTTCCAACACCTTTCCTCAACTGGGAGAACACTGCCCTCTAGTAGTGTTCGTCTTCGCTGCGTTGGTAAGGTTTGGGAAGCCTAAGGGCCTTCCCTGGAACTCAACTCGGTGTAGCCAACAGGCTTCTAGACCGCCCCTGTTCTAAGGTATTTCCTCCCCTTGAATCTCACGCCCCCCCCCAGGAGACGTCACCTTAGGAGCGATGATACGTTTTGGAAGCAAAAGGGACCTGGGGTGCCCTGCCCTGAGAGTCTCCAACTTGCCTCCAGTGCGGCCTTGTTCTAACTTCTTTCCACAGCAGGGAACATGCTGCCACATAGGAAACTTCACTTCAGGTCGAGTTTACGTTGTGGAAGCATCAGGGTCTGGGCCTGCACTTAACGCGCAGTTGCAACTTGCCTCGCGGGCGCCCCAGGTTCCAACTCCTTTGCACAGCCGGGAGCAAACTGCCCTTTGGGAATCCTCCCTTGAAGGTCGCGTTCACGTTTTGGAAGCCGCAGCGTCTTTGCGTGCCCTTAACTCGGAGTATCCAACAAGCTTCTAGTACGCCCTTCTTCTCAAGTCTTCCCTTCACTTGGGAACACACTGCCACTGAGGAGACTTCACCTGAAGCGCGACGACACGTTTTGCAGCCAAAGGGGCTGGACGGGCAACTTAACTCAGAAGCTCCAACTGCCCTCTAGTCGGCCTTGTTTCTAAGTTCTTTCCTGACATGGGAACACACGGCCGCATAGGCCTCTTGGCCTTCAGAGCGTTTCTACGTGTTGGAAGCAGCAGGGCCTTAGGCTGCACTTTACTTAGAGCTTGCAACTTGGCGTAGAGTCCGCCTTTGTGCTAAGTGCTTTCCTGGGCTGCGAACACAATGCCGCTTATGAGGCTTCACCTGAAGAGCGAGGCTACCTTTTGGAAGCCTAATGGACTTGGCGTGCACTTCACACAGAGAATCCAAGTCGGCTTAAGGCCGTCCTGGTTCTAACTTCTTTCCGCGACTGGGAAAACACGGCCAGAAGGCGGTTGCGTAGTACGCGGCGCTTGGCGTTTTGGACGCAGAGGCGCATTGGCGAGCACTTCACTCAGAGTCTCCAACCTGCCTTAGAGTCCGCCTTTGTTCCAACACCTTTCCTCAACTGGGAGAACACTGCCCTCTAGTAGTGTTCATCTTCGCTGCGTTGGTAAGGTTTGGGAAGCCTAAGGGCCTTCCCTGGAACTCAACTCGGTGTAGCCAACAGGCTTCTAGACCGCCCCTGTTCTAAGGTCTTTCCTCCCCTGGGATCTCACGCCCCCCCCCCAGGAGAGGTCACCTTAGGAGCGATGATACGTTTTGGAAGCAAAAGGGACCTGGTGTGCCCTGCCCTGAGGGTCTCCAACTTGCCTCCAGTGCGGCCTTGTTCTAACTTCTTTCCACAGCAGGGAACACGCTGCCACATAGGAAACTTCACTTCAGGTCGAGTTTACGTTGTGGAAGCATCAGGGTCTGGGCCTGCACTTAACGCGCAGTGTGCAACTTGCCTCGCGGGCGCCCCAGGTTCCAACTCCTTTGCACAGCCGGGAGCAAACTGCCCTTTGGGAATCCTCCCTTGAAGGTCGCGTTCACGTTTTGGAAGCCGCAGCATCTTTGCGTGCCCTTAACTCGGAGTATCCAACAAGCTTCTAGTACGCCCTTCTTCTCAAGCCTTCCCTTCACTTGGGAACACACTGCCACTGAGGAGACTTCACCTGAAGCGCGACGACACGTTTTGCAGCCCAAGGGGCTGGACGGGCAACTTAACTCAGAAGCTCCAACTGCCCTCTAGTCGGCCTTGGTTCTAAGTTCTTTCCTGACATGGGAACACACGGCAGCCTAGGCCTCTTGGCCTTCAGTGCATTTCTACGTGTTGGAAGCAGCAGGGCCTTAGCCTGCGCTTTACTTAGAGCTTGCAACTTGGCGTAGAGTCCGCCTTTGTGCTAAGTGCTTTCCTGGGCTGCGAACACGCTGCCGCTTATGAGGCTTCACCTGAAGAGCGAGGCTACCTTTTGGAAGCCCAATGGACTTGGCGTGCACTTCACACAGAGAATCCAAGTCGGCTTCAGGCCGTCCTGGTTCTAACTTCTTTCCGCGACTGGGAAAACACGGCCAGAAGGCGGTTGCGTAGTATGCGGCGCTTGGCGTTTTGGACGCAGAGGCGCATTGGCGAGCACTTCACTCAGAGTCTCCAACCTTCCTTAGAGTCCGCCTTTGTTCCAACACCTTTCCTCAACTGGGAGAACACTGCCCTCTAGTAGTGTTCGTCTTCGCTGCGTTGGTAAGGTTTGGGAAGCCTAAGGGCCTTCCCTGGAACTCAACTCGGTGTAGCCAACAGGCTTCTAGACCGCCTCTGTTCTAAGGTCTTTCCTCCCCTTGAATCTCACGCCCCACCCAAGGAGACGTCACCTTAGGAGCGATGATACGTTTTGGAAGCAAAAGGGACCTGGGGTGCCCTGCCCTGAGAGTCTCCAACTTGCCTCCAGTGCGGCCTTGTTCTAAATTCTTTCCACAGCAGGGAACACGGTGCCACATAGGAAACTTCACTTCAGGTCGAGTTTACGTTGTGGAAGCATCAGGGTCTGGGCCTGCACTTAACGCGCAGTGTGCAACTTGCCTCGCGGGTGCCCCAGGTTCCAACTCCTTTGCACAGCCGGGGGCAAACTGCCCTTTGGGAATCCTCCCTTGAAGGTTGCGTTCACGTTTTGGAAGCCGCAGCGTCTTTGCGTGCCCTTAACTCGGAGTATCCAACAAGCTTCTAGTACGCCCTTCTTCTCAAGTCTTCCCTTCACTTGGGAACACACTGCCACTGAGGAGACTTCACCTGAAGCGCGACGACACGTTTTGCAGCCCAAGGGGCTGGACGGGCAACTGAACTCAGAAGCTCCAACTGCCCTCTAGTCGGCCTTGGTTCTAAGTTCTTTCCTGACATGGGAACACACGGCCGCATAGGCCTCTTGGCCTTCAGAGCGTTTCTACGTGTTGGAAGCAGCAGGGCCTTAGGCTGCGCTTTACTTACAGCTTGCAACTTGGCGTAGTGTCCGCCTTTGTGCTAAGTGCTTTCCTGGGCTGCGAACACGCTGCCGCTTACGAGGCTTCACCTGAAGAGCGAGGCTACCTTTTGGAAGCCTAATGGACTTGGCGTGCACTTCACACAGAGAATCCAAGTCGGCTTCAGGCCGTCCTGGTTCTAACTTCTTTCCGCGACTGGGAAAACACGGCCAGAAGGCGGTTGCGTAGTACGCGGCGCTTGGCGTTTTGGACGCAGAGGCGCATTGGCGAGCACTTCACTCAGAGTCTCCAACCTGCCTTAGAGTCCGCCTTTGTTCCAACACCTTTCCTCAACTTGGAGAACACTGCCCTCTAGTAGTGTTCTTCTTCGCTGCGTTGGTAAGGATTGGGAAGCCTAAGCGCCTTCCCTGGAACTCAACTCGGTGTAGCCAACAGGCTTCTAGACCGCCCCTGTTCTAAGGTCTTTCCTCCCCTGGGATCTCACGCCCCCACCCCCAGGGGACGTCACCTTAGGAGCGATGATACGTTTTGGAAGCAAAAGGGACCTGGAGTGCCCTGCCCTGAGGGTCGCCAACTTGCCTCCAGTGCGGCCTTGTTCTAACTTCTTTCCGCAGCAGGGAACACGCTGCCACATAGGAAACTTCACTTCAGGTCGAATTTACGTTGTGGAAGCATCAGGGTCTGGGCCTGCACTTAACGCGCATTGTGCAACTTGCCTCGCGGGCGTCCCAGGTTCCAACTCCTTTGCACAGCCGGGAGCAAACTGCCCTTTGGGAATCCTCCCTTGAAGGTCGCGTTCACGTTGTGGAAGCCGCAGCGTCTTTGCGTGCCCTTAACTCGGAGTATCCAACAAGCTTCTAGTCCGCCCTTCTTCTCAAGTCTTCCCTTCACTTGGGAACACACTGCCACTGAGGAGACTTCACCTGAAGCGCGACGACACGTTTTGCAGCCCAAGGGGCTGGACGGGCAACTTAACTCAGAAGCTCCAACTGCCCTCTAGTCGGCCTTGGTTCTAAGTTCTTTCCTGACATGGGAACACACGGCCGCATAGGCCTCTTGGCCTTCAGTGCGTTTCTACGTGTTGGAAGCAGCAGGGCCTTAGCCTGCGCTTTACTTAGAGCTTGCAACTTGGCGTAGAGTCCGCCTTTGTGCTAAGTGCTTTCCTGGGCTGCGAACACGCTGCCGCTTATGAGGCTTCACCTGAAGAGCGAGGCTACCTTTTGGAAGCCTAATGGACTTGGCGTGCACTTCACACAGAGAATCCAAGTCGGCTTCAGGCCGTCCTGGTTCTAACTTCTTTCCGCGACTGGGAAAACACGGCCAGAAGGCGGTTGCGTAGTACGCGGCGCTTGGCGTTTTGGACGCAGAGGCGCATTGGCGAGCACTTCACTCAGAGTCTCCAACCTGCCTTAGAGTCCGCCTTTGTTCCAACACCTTTCCTCAACTGGGAGAACACTGCCCTCTAGTAGTGTTCGTCTTCGCTGCGTTGGTAAGGTTTGGGAAGCCTAAGGGCCTTCCCTGGAACTCAACTCGGTGTAGCCAACAGGCTTCTAGACCGCCCCAGTTCTAAGGTCATTCCTCCCCTTGAATCTCACGCCCCCCCCCCAGGAGACATCACCTTAGGAGCGATGATACGTTTTGGAAGCAAAAGGGACCTGGGGTGCCCTGCCCTGAGAGTCTCCAACTTGCCTCCAGTGCGGCCTTGTTCTAAATTCTTTCCACAGTAGGGAACACGCTGCCACATAGGAAACTTCACTTCAGGTCGAGTTTACGTTGTGGAAGCATCAGGGTCTGGGCCTGCACTTAACGCGCAGTGTGCAACTTGCCTCGCGGGCGCCCCAGGTTCCAACTCCTTTGCACAGCCGGGAGCAAACTGCCCTTTGGGAATCCTCCCTTGAAGGTCACGTTCACGTTGTGGAAGCCGCAGCGTCTTTGCGTGCCCTTAACTCGGAGTATCCAACAAGCTTCTAGTACGCCCTTCTTCTCAAGTCTTCCCTTCCCTTGGGAACACACTGCCACTGAGGAGACTTCACCTGAAGCGCGACGACAGGTTTTGCAGCCCAAGGGGCTGGACGGGCAACTTAACTCAGAAGCTCCAACTGCCCTCCAGTCGGCCTTGGTTCTAAGTTCTTTCCTGCCATGGGAACACACGGCCGCATAGGCCTCTTAGCCTTCAGTGCGTTTCTACGTGTTGGAAGCAGCAGGGCCTTAGCCTGCGCTTTACTTAGAGCTTGCAACTTGGCGTAGAGTCCGCCTTTGTGCTCAGTGCTTTCCTGGGCTGCGAACACGCTGCCGCTTATGAGGCTTCACCTGAAGAGCGAGGCTACCTTTTGGAAGCCTAATGGACTTGGCGTGCACTTCACACAGAGAATCCAAGTCGGCTTCAGGCCGTCCTGTTTCTAACTTCTTTCCGCGACTGGGAAAACACGGCCAAAAGGCGGTTGCGTAGTACGCGGCGCTTGGCGTTTTGGACGCAGAGGCGCATTGGCGAGCACTTCACTCAGAGTCTCCAACCTGCCTTAGAGTCCGCCTTTGTTCCAACACCTTTCCTCAACTGGGAGAACACTGCCATCTAGTAGTGTTCGTCTTCACTGCGTTGGTAAGGTTTGGGAAGCCTAAGGGCCTTCCCTGGAACTCAACTCGGTGTAGCCAACAGGCTTCTAGACCGCCCCTGTTCTAAGGCCTTTCCTCCCCTGGGATCTCACGGCCCCCCCCCCAGGAGACGTCACCTTAGGAGCGATGATACGTTTTGGAAGCAAAAGGGACCTGGGGTGCCCTGCCCTGAGAGTCTCCAACTTGCCTCCAGTGCGGCCTTGTTCTAACTTCTTTCCACAGCAGGGAACACGCTGCCACATAGGAAACTTCACTTCAGGTCGAGTTTACGTTGTGGAAGCATAAGGGTCTGGGCCTGCACTTAACGCGCAGTGTGCAACTTGCCTCGCGGGCGCCCCAGGTTCCAACTCCTTTGCACAGCCGGGAGCAAACTGCCCTTTGGGAATCCTCCCTTGAAGGTCGCGTTCACGTTGTGGAAGCCGCAGCGTCTTTGCGTGCCCTTAACTCGGAGTATCCAACAAGCTTCTAGTACGCCCTTCTTATCAAGTCTTCCCTTCCCTTGGGAACACACTGCCACTAAGGAGACTTCACCTGAAGCGAGACGACACCTTTTGCAGCCCAAGGGGCTGGACGGGCAACTTAACTCAGAAGCTCCAACTGCCCTCCAGTCGGCCTTGGTTCTAAGTTCTTTCCTGACATGGGAACACACGGCCGCATAGGCCTCTTAGCCTTCAGTGCGTTTCTACGTGTTGGAAGCAGCAGGGCCTTAGCCTGCGCTTTACTTAGAGCTTGCAACTTGGCGTAGAGTCCGCCTTTGTGCTAAGTGCTTTCCTGGGCTGCGAAAACGCTGCCGCTTATGAGGCTTCACCTGAAGAGCGAGGCTACCTTTTGGAAGCCTAATGGACTTGGCGTGCACTTCACACAGAGAATCCAAGTCGGCCTCAGGCCGTCCTGGTTCTAACTTGTTTCCGCGACTGGGAAAACACGGCCAGAAGGCGGTTGCGTAGTACGCGGCGCTTGGCGTTTTGGACGCAGAGGCGCATTGGCGAGCACTTCACACAGAGTCTCCAACCTGCCTTAGAGTCCGCCTTTGTTCCAACACCTTTCCTCAACTGGGAGAACACTGCCCTCTAGTAGTGTTCGTCTTCGCTGCGTTGGTAAGGTTTGGGAAGCCTAAGGGCCTTCCCTGGAACTCAACTCGGTGTAGCCAACAGGCTTCTAGTCCGCCCCTGTTCTAAGGTCTTTCCTCCCCTGGGATCTCACGGCCCCCCCTCAGGAGACGTCACCTTAGGAGCGATGATACGTTTTGGAAGCAAAAGGGACCTGGGTTGCCCTGCCCTGAGGGTCTCCAACTTGCCTCCAGTGCGGCCTTGTTCTAACTTCTTTCCACAGCAGGGAACACGCTGCCAAATAGGAAACTTCACTTCAGGTCGAGTTTACGTTGTGGAAGCGTAAGGGTCTGGGCCTGCACTTAACGCGCAGTGTGCAACTTGCCTCGCGGGCGCCCCAGGTTCCAACTCCTTTGCACAGCCGGGAGCAAACTGCCCTTTGGGAATCCTCCCTTGAGGTCGCGTTCACGTTTTGGAAGCCGCAGCGTCTTTGCGTGCCCTTAACTCGGAGTATCCAACAAGCTTCTAGTACGCCCTTCTTCTCAAGTCTTCCCTTCACTTGGGAACACACTGCCACTGAGGAGACTTCACCTGTAGCGCGACGACACGTTTTGCAGCCAAAGGGGCTGGATGGGCAACTTAACTCAGAAGCTCCAACTGCCCTCTAGTCGGCCTTGGTTCTAAGTTCTTTCCTGACATGGGAACACACGGCCGCATAGGCCTCTTGGCCTTCAGAGCGATTCTACGTGTTGGAAGCAGCAGGGCCTTAGCCTGCACTTTACTTAGAGCTTGCAACTTGGCGTAGAGTCCGCCTTTGTGCTAAGTGCTTTCCTGGGCTGCGAACACGCTGCCGCTTATGAGGCTTCACCTGAAGAGCGAGGCTACCTTTTGGAAGCCTAATGGACTTGGCGTGCACTTCACACAGAGAATCCAAGTCGGCTTCAGGCCGTCCTGGTTCTAACTTCTTTCCGCGACTGGGAAAACACGGCCAGAAGGCGGTTGCGTAGTACGCGGCGCTTGGCGTTTTGGACGCAGAGGCGCATTGGCGAGCACTTCACTCAGAGTCTCCAACCTGCCTTAGAGTCCGCCTTTGTTCCAACACCTTTCCTCAACTGGGAGAACACTGCCCTCTAGTAGTGTTCGTCTTCGCTGCGTTGGTAAGGTTTGGGAAGCCTAAGGGCCTTCCCTGGAACTCAACTACGTGTAGCCAACAGGCTTCTAGACCGCCCCTGTTCTAAGGTCTTTCCTCCCCTTGAATCTCACGCCCCCCCCCCCCCAGGAGACGTCACCTTAGGAGCGATGATACGTTTTGGAAGGAAAAGGGACCTGGGGTGCCCTGCCCTGAGAGTCTCCAACTTGCCTCCAGTGCGGCCTTGTTCTAACTTCTTTCCACAGCAGGGAACACGATGCACATAGGAAACTTCACTTCAGGTCGAGTTTACGTTGTGGAAGCATAAGGGTCTGGGCCTGCACTTAACGCGCAGTGTGCAACTTGCCTCGCGGGCGCCCCAGGTTCCAACTCCTTTGCACAGCCGGGAGCAAACTATTCTTTGGGAATCCTCCCTTGAAGGTCGCGTTCACGTTTTGGAAGCCGCAGCGTCTTTGCGTGCCCTTAACTCGGAGTATCCAACAAGCTTCTAGTACGCCCTTCTTCTCAAGTCTTCCCTTCACTTGGGAACACACTGCCACTGAGGAGACTTCACCTGAAGCGCGATGACACGTTTTGCAGCCCAAAGGGCTGGACGGGCAACTTAACTCAGAAGCTCCAACTGTCCTCTAGTCGGCCTTCGTTCTAAGTTCTTTCCTGACATGGGAACACACGGCCGCATAGGCCTCTTGGCCTTCAGAGCGTTTCTACGTGTTGGAAACAGCAGGGCCTTAGGCTGCACTTTACTTAGAGCTTGCAACTTGGCGTAGAGTCCGCCTTTGTGCTAAGTGCTTTCCTGGGCTGCGAACACGCTGCCGCTTATGAGGCTTCACCTGAAGATCGAGGCTACCTTTGGAAGCCTAATGGACTTGGCGTGCACTTCACACAGAGAATCCAAGTCGGCTTCAGGCCGTCCTGGTTCTAACTTCTTTCCGCGACTGGGAAAACACGGCCAGAAGGCGGTTGCGTAGTACGCGGCGCTTGGCGTTTTGGACGCAGAGGCGCATTGGCGAGCACTTCATTCACAGTCTCCAACCTGCTTTAGAGTCCGCCTTTGTTCCAACACCTTTCCTCAACTGGGAGAACACTGCCCTCTAGTAGTGTTCGTCTTCGCTGCGTTGGTAAGTTTTGGGAAGCCTAAGGGCCTTCCCTGGAACTCAACTAGGTGTAGCCAACAGGCTTCTAGTCCGCCCCTGTTCTAAGGTCTTTCCTCTCCTTGGATCTCACGGCCCCCCCCCAGGAGACGTCACCTTAGGAGCGATGATACGTTTTGGAAGCAAAAGGGACCTGGGGTGCCCTGCCCTGAGAGTCTCCAACTTGCCTCCAGTGCGGCCTTGTTCTAATTTCTTTCCACAGCAGGGAACACACTGCCACATAGGAAACTTCACTTCAGGTCGAGTTTACGTTGGGGAAGCATCAGGGTCTGGGCCTGCATTTAACGCGCAGTGTGCAACTTGCCTCGCGGGCGCCCCAGGTTCCAACTCCTTTGCACAGCCGGGAGCAAACTGCCCTTTGGGAATCCTCCCTTGAAGGTCGCGTTCACATTTTGGAAGCCGCAGCGTCTTTGCGTGCCCTTAACTCGGAGTATCCAACAAGCTTCTAGTACGCCCTTCTTCTCAAGTCTTCCCTTCCCTTGGGAACAGACTGCCACTGAGGAGACTTCACCAGAAGCGCGACGACACGTTTTGAAGCCCAAGGACTGGACGGGCAACTTAACTCAGAAGCTCCAACTGCCCTCTAGTCGGCCTTGGTTCTAAGTTCTTTCCTGACATGGGAACACACGGCCGCATAGGCCTCTTCGCCTTCAGAGCGTTTCTACGTGTTGGAAGCAGCAGGGCCTTAGCCTGCGCTTTACTTAGAGCTTGCAACTTGGCGTAGAGTCCGCCTTTGTGCTAAGTGCCTTCCTGGGCTGCCAACACGCTGCCGCTTATGAGGCTTCACCTGAAGAGCGAGGCTACGTTTTGGAAGCCTAATGGACTTGGCGTGCACTTCACACAGAGAATCCAAGTCGGCTTCAGGCCGTCCTGGTTCTAACTTCTTTCCGCGACTGGGAAAACACGGCCAGAAGGCGGTTGCGTAGTACGCGGCGCTTGGCGTTTTGGACGCAGAGGCGCATTGGCGAGCTCTTCACTCAGAGTCTCCAACCTGCATTAGAGTACGCCTTTGTTCCAACACCTTTCCTCAACAGGCAGAACACTGCCCTCTAGTAGTGTTCGTCTTCGCTGCGTTGGTAAGGTTTGGGAAGCCTAAGGGCCTTCCCTGGAACTCAACTCGGTGTAGCCAACAGTCTTCTAGTCCGCCCCTGTTCTAACGTCTTTCCCCCCTGGGATCTCACGGCCCCCCCAGGAGACGTCACCTTAGGAGCGATGATACGTTTTGGAAGCAAAAGGGACCTGGGTTGCCCTGCCCTGAGAGTCTCCAACTTGCCTCCAGTGCGGCCTTGTTCTAACTTCTTTCCACAGCAGGGAACACGCTCCCACATAGGAAGCTTCACTTCAGGTCGAGTTTACGTTGTGGAAGCATCAGGGTCTGGGCCTGCACTTAACGCGCAGTGTGCAACTTGCCTCGCGGGCGCCCCAGGTTCCAACTCCTTTGCACAGCCGGGAGCAAACTGCCCTTTGGGAATCCTCCCTTGAAGGTCACGTTCACGTTTTGGAAGCCGCAGCGTCTTTGCGTGCCCTTAACTCGGAGTATCCAACAAGCTTCTAGTACGCCCTTCTTCTCAAGTCTTCCCTTCACTTGGGAACACACTGCCACTGAGGAGACTTCACCTGAAGCGCGACAACACGTTTTGCAGCCCAAGGGGCTGGACGGGCAACTTAACTCAGAAGCTCCAACTGCCCTCTAGTCGGCCTTGGTTCTAAGTTCTTTCCTGACATGGGAACACACGGCCGCATAGGCCTCTTGGCCTTCAGAGCGTTTCTACGTGTTGGAAGCAGCAGGGCCTTAGCCTGCGCTTTACTTAGAGCTTGCAACTTGGCGTAGAGTCCGCCTTTGTGCTAAGTGCTTTCCTGGGCTGCGAATACGCTGCCGCTTATGAGGCTTCACCTGAAGAGCGAGGCTACCTTTTGGAAGCCTAATGGAGTGGCGTGCACTTCACACAGAGAATCCAAGGCGGCTTCAGGCCGTCCTGATTCTAACTTCTTTCCGCGACTGGGAAAACACGGCCAGAAGGCGGTTGCGTAGTACGCGGCGCTTGGCGTTTTGGACGCAGAGGCGCATTGGCGAGCACTTCACTCAGAGTCTCCAACCTGCCTTAGAGTCCGCCTTTGTTCCAACACCTTTCCTCAACTGGGAGAACACTGCCCTCTAGTAGTGTTCGTCTGCGCTGCGTTGGTAAGGTTTGGGAAGCCTAAGGGCCTTCCCTGGAACTCAACTACGTGTAGCCAACAGGCTTCCAATCGGCCCCTGTTTTAACGTCTTTCCTCCCCTGGGATCTCACGGCCCCCCCCCAGGAGACGTCACCTTAGGAGCGATGATACGTTTTGGAAGCAAAAGGGACCTGGGGTGCCCTGCCCTGAGAGTCTCCAACTTGCCTCCGGTGCGGCCTTGTTCTAACTTCTTTCCACAGCAGGGAACACGCTGCCACATAAGAAGCTTCACTTCAGGTCGAGTTTACGTTGTGGAAGCATAAGGGTCTGGGCCTACACTTAACGCGCAGTGTGCAACTTGCCTCGCGGGCGCCCCCGGTTCCAACTCCTTTGCACAGCCGGGAGCCAACTGCCCTTTGGGAATCCTCCCTTGAAGGTCGCGTTCACGTTTTGGAAGCCGCACCGTCTTTGCGTGCCCTTATTCGGAGTATCCAAGAAGCTTCTAGTACGCCCTTCTTCTCAAGTCTTCCCTTCACTTGGGAACACACTGCCACTGAGGAGACTTCACCTGAAGCGCGACGACAGGTTTTGCAGCCCAAGGGGCTGGACGGGCAACTTAACTCAGAAGCTCCAACTGCCCTCTAGTCGGCCTTGGTTCTAAGTTCTTTCCTGACATGGGAACACACGGCCGCATAGGCCTCTTGGCCTTCAGAGCGTTTCTACGTGTTGGAAGCAGCAGGGCCTTAGCCTGCACTTTACTTAGAGCTTGCAACTTGGCGTAGAGTCCGCCTTTGTGCTAAGTGCTTTCCTGGGCTGCGAACACGCTGTCGCTTATGAGGCTTCACCTGAAGAGCGAAGCTACCTTTTGGAAGCCTAATGGACTTGGCGTGCACTTCACACAGAGAATCCAAGTCGGCTTCAGGCCGTCCTGGTACTAACTTCTTTCTGCGACTGGAAAACACGGCCAGAAGGCGGTTGCGTAGTACGCGGCGCTTGGCGTTTTGGACGCAGAGGCGCATTGGCGAGCACTTCACTCAGAGTCTCCAACCTGCCTTAGAGTCCGCCTTTGTTCCAACACCTTTCCTCAACTGGGAGAACACTACCCTCTAGTAGTGTTCGTCTTAGCTGCGTTGGTAAGGTTTGGGAAGCCTAAGGGCCTTCCCTGGAACTCAACTCGGTGTAGCCAACAGGCTTCTAGTCCGCCCCTGTTCTAAGGTCTTTCCTCCCCTGGGATCTCACGCCCCCCCCCCCAGGAGACGTCACCTTAGGAGCAATGATACGTTTTGGAAGCAAAAGGGACCTGGGGTGCCCTGCCCTGAGGGTCTCCAACTTGCCTCCAGTGCGGCCTTGTTCTAACTTCTTTCCACAGCAGGGAACACGCTGCCGCATAGGAAACTTCACTTCAAGTCGAGTTTACGTTGTGGAAGCATAAGGGTCTGGGCCTGCACTTAACGCGCAGTGTGCAACTTGCCTCGCGGGCGCCCCAGGTTCCAACTCCTTTGCACAGCCGGGAGCAAACTGCCCTTTGGGAATCCTCCCTTGAAGGTCGCGTTCACGTTTTGGAAGCCGCAGCGTCTTGCGTGCCCTTAACTCGGAGTATCCACTAAGCTTCTACTACGCCCTTCTTCTCAAGTCTTCCCTTCACTTGGGAACACACTGCCACTGAGGAGACTTCACCTGAAGCGCGATGACACGTTTTGCAGCCCAAGGGGCTGGACGGGCAACTTAACTCAGAAGCTCCAACTGCCCTCTAGTCGGCCTTGGTTCTAAGTTCTTTCCTGACATGGGAACACACGGCCGCATAGGCCTCTTGGCCTTCAGAGCGTTTCTACGTGTTGGAAGCAGCAGGGCCTTAGCCTGCACTTTACTTAGAGCTTGCAACTTGGCGTAGAGTCCGCCTTTGTGCTAAGTGCTTTCCTGGGATGCGAACACGCTGCCGCTTATGAGGCTTCAACTGAAGAGCGAGGCTACCTTTGGAAGCCTAATGGACTTGGCGTGCACTTCACACAGAGAATCCAAGTCGGCTTCAGGCCGTCCTGGTTCTAACTTCTTTCCGCGACTGGGAAAACACGGCCAGAAGGCGGTTGCATAGTACGCGGCGCTTGGCGTTTTGGACGCAGAGGCGCATTGGCGAGCACTTCACTCAGAGTCTCCAACCTGCCTTAGAGTCCGCCTTTGTTCCAACACCTTTCCTCAACTGGGAGTACACTGCCCTCTAGTAGTGTTCGTCGTCGCTGCGTTGGTAAGGTTTGGGAAGCCTAAGGGCCTTCCCTGGAACTCAACTCGGTGTAGCCAACAGGCTTCTAGACCGCCCCTGTTCGAAGGTCTTTCCTCCCCTGGGATCTCACGGCCCCCCCCCAGGAGACGTCACCTTAGGAGCGTTGATACGTTTTGGAAGCAAAAGGGACCTGGGGTGCCCTGCCCTGAGAGTCTCCAACTTGCCTCCAGTGCGGCCTTGTTCTAACTTCTTTCCACAGCAGGGAACACGCTGCCACATAGGAAACTTCACTTCAGGTCGAGTTTACGTTGTGGAAGCATCAGGGTCTGGGCCTGCACTTAACGCGCAGTGTGCAACTTGCCTCGCGGGTGCCCCAGGTTCCAACTCCTTTGCACAGCCGGGGGCAAACTGCCCTTTGGGAATCCTCCCTTGAAGGTCGCGTTCACGTTTTGGAAGCCGCAGCGTCTTTGCGTGCCCTTAACTCGGAGTATCCAACAAGCTTCTAGTACGCCCTTCTTCTCAAGTCTTCCCTTCACTTGGGAACACACTGCCACTGAGGAGACTTCACCTGAAGCGCGACGACACGTTTTGCAGCCCAAGGGGCTGGACGGGCAACTTAACTCAGAAGCTCCAACTGCCCTCTAGTCGGCCTTGGTTCTAAGTTCTTTCCTGACATGGGAACACACGGCCGCATAGGCCTCTTGGCCTTCAGAGCGTTTCTACGTGTTGGAAGCAGCAGGGCCTTAGGCTGCGCTTTACTTACAGCTTGCAACTTGGCGTAGTGTCCGCCTTTGTGCTAAGTGCTTTCCTGGGCTGCGAACACGCTGCCGCTTATGAGGCTTCACCTGAAGAGCGAGGCTACCTTTTGGAAGCCTAATGGACTTGGCGTGCACTTCACACAGAGAATCCAAGTCGGCTTCAGGCCGTCCTGGTTCTAACTTCTTTCCGCGACTGGGAAAACACGGCCAGAAGGCGGTTGCGTAGTACGCGGCGCTTGGCGTTTTGGACGCAGAGGCGCATTGGCGAGCACTTCACTCAGAGTCTCCAACCTGCCTTAGAGTCCGCCTTTGTTCCAACACCTTTCCTCAACTGGGAGAACACTGCCCTCTAGTAGTGTTCGTCTTCGCTGCGTTGGTAAGGATTGGGAAGCCTAAGGGCCTTCCCTGGAACTCAACTCGGTGTAGCCAACAGGCTTCTAGACCGCCCCTGTTCTAAGGTCTTTCCTCCCCTGGGATCTCACGCCCCCCCCCCCAGGAGACGTCACCTTAGGAGCGATGATACGTTTTGGAAGCAAAAGGGACCTGGAGTGCCCTGCCCTGAGGGTCGCCAACTTGCCTCCAGTGCGGCCTTGTTCTAACTTCTTTCCGCAGCAGGGAACACGCTGCCACATAGGAAACTTCACTTCAGGTCGAATTTATGTTGTGGAAGCATCAGGGTCTGGGCCTGCACTTAACGCGCATTGTGCAACTTGCCTCGCGGGCGCCCCAGGTTCCAACTCCTTTGCACAGCCGGGAGCAAACTGCCCTTTGGGAATCCTCCCTTGAAGGTCGCGTTCACGTTGTGGAAGCCGCAGCGTCTTTGCGTGCCCTTAACTCGGAGTATCCAACAAGCTTCTAGTACGCCCTTCTTCTCAAGTCTTCCCTTCACTTGGGAACACACTGCCACTGAGGAGACTTCACCTGAAGCGCGACGACACGTTTTGCAGCCCAAGGGGCTGGACGGGCAACTTAACTCAGAAGCTCCAACTGCCCTCTAGTCGGCCTTGGTTCTAAGTTCTTTCCTGACATGGGAACACACGGCCGCATAGGCCTCTTGGCCTTCAGTGCGTTTCTACGTGTTGGAAGCAGCAGGGCCTTAGCCTGCGCTTTACTTAGAGCTTGCAACTTGGCGTAGAGTCCGCCTTTGTGCTAAGTGCTTTCCTGGGCTGCGAACACGCTGCCGCTTATGAGGCTTCACCTGAAGAGCGAGGCTACCTTTTGGAAGCCTAATGGACTTGGCGTGCACTTCACACAGAGAATCCAAGTCGGCTTCAGGCCGTCCTGGTTCTAACTTCTTTCCGCGACTGGGAAAACACGGCCAGAAGGCCGTTGCGTAGTACGCGGCGCTTGGCGTTTTGGACGCAGAGGCGCATTGGCGAGCACTTCACTCAGAGTCTCCAACCTGCCTTAGAGTCCGCCTTTGTTCCAACACCTTTCCTCAACTGGGAGAACACTGCCCTGTAGTAGTGTTCGTCTTCGCTGCGTTGGTAAGGTTTGGGAAGCCTAAGGGCCTTCCCTGGAACTCAACTCGGTGTAGCCAACAGGCTTCTAGACCGCCCCTGTTCTAAGGTCATTCCTCCCCTTGAATCTCACGCCCCCCCCCCCCCCCCAGGAGACATCACCTTAGGAGCGATGATACGTTTTGGAAGCAAAAGGGACCTGGGGTGCCCTGCCCTGAGAGTCTCCAACTTGCCTCCAGTGCGGCCTTGTTCTAACTTCTTTCCACAGTAGGGAACACGCTGCCACATAGGAAACTTCACTTCAGGTCGAGTTTACGTTGTGGAAGCATCAGGGTCTGGGCCTGCACTTAACGCGCAGTGTGCAACTTGCCTCGCGGGCGCCCCAGGTTCCAACTCCTTTGCACAGCCGGGAGCAAACTGCCCTTTGGGAATCCTCCCTTGAAGGTCGCGTTCACGTTGTGGAAGCCGCAGCGTCTTTGCGTGCCCTTAACTCGGAGTATCCAACAAGCTTCTAGTACGCCCTTCTTCTCAAGTCTTCCCTTCCCTTGGGAACACACTGCCACTGAGGAGACTTCACCTGAAGCGCGACAACACGTTTTGCAGCCCAAGGGGCTGGACGGGCAACTTAACTCAGAAGCTCCAACTGCCCTCCAGTCGGCCTTGGTTCTAAGTTCTTTCCTGCCATGGGAACACACGGCTGCATAGGCCTCTTAGCCTTCAGTGCGTTTCTACGTGTTGGAAGCAGCAGGGCCTTAGCCTGCGCTTTACTTAGAGCTTGCAACTTGGCGTAGAGTCCGCCTTTGTGCTCAGTGCTTTCCTGGGCTGCGAACACGCTGCCGCTTATGAGGCTTCACCTGAAGAGCGAGGCTACCTTTTGGAAGCCTAATGGACTTGGCGTGCACTTCACACAGAGAATCCAAGTCGGCTTCAGGCCGTCCTGGTTCTAACTTCTTTCCGCGACTGGGAAAACACGGCCAGAAGGCGGTTGCGTAGTACGCGGCGCTTGGCGTTTTGGACGCAGATGCGCATTGGCGAGCACTTCACTCAGAGTCTCCAACCTGCCTTAGAGTCCGCCTTTGTTCCAACACCTTTCCTCAACTGGGAGAACACTGCCATCTAGTAGTGTTCGTCTTCCCTGCGTTGGTAAGGTTTGGGAAGCCTAAGGGCCTTCCCTGGAACTCAACTCGGTGTAGCCAACAGGCTTCTAGACCGCCCCTGTTCTAAGGCCTTTCCTCCCCTGGGATCTCACGGCCCCCCCCCCAGGAGACGTCACCTTAGGAGCGATGATACGTTTTGGAAGCAAAAGGGACCTGGGGTGCCCTGCCCTGAGAGTCTCCAACTTGCCTCCAGTGCGGCCTTGTTCTAACTTCTTTCCACAGCAGGGAACACGCTGCCACATAGGAAACTTCACTTCAGGTCGAGTTTACGTTGTGGAAGCATAAGGGTCTGGGCCTGCACTTAACGCGCAGTGTGCAACTTGCCTCGCGGGCGCCCCAGGTTCCAACTCCTTTGCACAGCCGGGAGCAAACTGCCCTTTGGGAATCCTCCCTTGAAGGTCGCGTTCACGTTGTGGAAGCCGCAGCGTCTTTGCGTGCCCTTAACTCGGAGTATCCAACAAGCTTCTAGTACGCCCTTCTTCTCAAGTCTTCCCGTCACTTGGGAACACACTGCCACTGAGGAGACTTCACCTGAAGCGCGACAACACGTTTTGCAGCCCAAGGGGCTGGACGGGCAACTTAACTCAGAAGCTCCAACTGCCCTCTAGTCGGCCTTGGTTCTAAGTTCTTTCCTGACATGGGAACACACGGCCGCATAGGCCTCTTGGCCTTCAGAGCGTTTCTACGTGTTGGAAGCAGCAGGGCCTTAGCCTGCACTTTACTTAGAGCTTGCAACTTGGCGTAGAGTCCGCCTTTGTGCTAAGTGCTTTCCTGGGCTGCGAACACGCTGCCGCTTATGAAGCTTCACCTGAAGAGCGAGGCTACCTTTTGGAAGCCTAATGGACTTGGCGTGCACTTCACACAGAGAATCCAAGTCGGCTTCAGGCCGTCCTGGTTCTAACTTCTTTCCGCGACTGGGAAAACACGGCCAGAAGGCGGTTGCGTATTACGCGGCGCTTGGCGTTTTGGACGCAGAGGCGCATTGGCGAGCACTTCACTCAGAGTCTCCAACCTGCCTTAGAGTCCGCCTTTGTTCTAACATTTTTCCTCAACTGGGAGAACACTGCCCTCTAATAGTGTTCGTCTCCGCTGCGTTGGTAAGGTTTGGGAAGCCTAAGGGCCTTCCCTGGAACTCAACTCGGTGTAGCCAACAGGCTTCTAGTCCGCCCCTGTTCTAAGGTCTTTCCTCCCCTGGGATCTCACGGCCCCACCCCCCCGGAGACGTCACCTTAGGAGCGATGATACGTTTTGGGACCAAAAGGGACATGGGGTGCCCTGCCCTAAGAGTCTCCAACTTGCCTCCAGTGCGGCCTTGTTCTAACTTCTTTCCACAGCAGGGAACACGCTGCAACATAGGAAACTTCACTTCAGGTCGAGTTTACGTTGTGGAAGCATAAGGGTCTGGGCCTGCACTTAACGCGCAGTGTGCAACTTGCCTCGCGGGCGCCCCCGGTTCCAACTCCTTTGCACAGCCGGGAGCAAACTGCCCTTTGGGAATCCTCCCTTGAAGGTCGCGTTCACGTTGTGGAAGCCGCAGCGTCTTTGCGTGCCCTTAACTCGGAGTATCCAACAAGCTTCTAGTACGCCCTTCTTCTCAAGTCTTCCCTTCACTTGGGAACACACTGCCACTGAGGAGACTTCACCTGAAGCGCGACGACACGTTTTGCAGCCCAAGGGGCTGGACGGGCAACTTAACTCAGAAGCTCCAACTGCCCTCTAGTCGGCCTTGGTTCTAAGTTCTTTCCTGACATGGGAACACACGGCCGCATAGGCCTCTTGGCCTTCAGTGCGTTTCTACGTGTTGGAAGCAGTAGGGCCTTAGCCTGCGCTTTACTTAGAGCTTGCAACTTGGCGTAGAGTCCGCCTTTGTGCTAAGTGCTTTCCTGGGCTGCGAACACGCTGCCGCTTATGAGGCTTCACCTGAAGAGCGAGGCTACCTTTTGGAAGCCTAATGGACTTGGCGTGCACTTCACACAGAGAATCCAAGTCAGCTTCAGGCCGTCCTGGTTCTAACTTCTTTCCGCGACTGGGAAAACACGGCCAGAAGGCCGTTGCGTAGTACGCGGCGCTTGGCGTTTTGGACGCAGAGGCGCATTGGCGAGCACTTCATTCAGAGTCTCCAACCTGCCTTAGAGTCCGCCTTTGTTCCAACACCTTTCCTCAACTGGGAGAACACTGCCCTGTAGTAGTGTTCGTCTTCGCTGCGTTGGTAAGGTTTGGGAAGCCTAAGGGCCTTCCCTGGAACTCAACTCGGTGTAGCCAACAGGCTTCTAGACCGCCCCTGTTCTAAGGTCATTCCTCCCCTTGAATCTCACGCCGCCCCCCCCGGGAGACATCACCTTAGGAGCGATGATACGTTTTGGAAGCAAAAGGGACCTGGGGTGCCCTGCCCTGAGAGTCTCCAACTTGCCTCCAGTGCGGCCTTGTTCTAACTTCTTTCCACAGTAGGGAACACGCTGCCACATAGGAAACTTCACTTCAGGTCGAGTTTACGTTGTGGAAGCATCAGGGTCTGGGCCTGCACTTAACGCGCAGTGTGCAACTTGCCTCGCGGGCGCCCCAGGTTCCAACTCCTTTGCACAGCCGGGAGCAAACTGCCCTTTGGGAATCCTCCCTTGAAGGTCACGTTCACGTTGTGGAAGCCGCAGCGTCTTTGCGTGCCCTTAACTCGGAGTATCCAACAAGCTTCTAGTACGCCCTTCTTCTCAAGTCTTCCCTTCCCTTGGGAACACACTGCCACTGAGGAGACTTCACCTGAAGCGCGACGACACGTTTTGCAGCCCAAGGGGCTGGACGGGCAACTTAACTCAGAAGCTCCAACTGCCCTCCAGTCGGCCTTGGTTCTAAGTTCTTTCCTGCCATGGGAACACACGGCCGCATAGGCCTCTTAGCCTTCAGTGCGTTTCTACGTGTTGGAAGCAGCAGGGCCTTAGCCTGCGCTTTACTTAGAGCTTGCAACTTGGCGTAGAGTCCGCCTTTGTGCTCAGTGCTTTCCTGGGCTGCGAACACGCTGCCGCTTATGAGGCTTCACCTGAAGAGCGAGGCTACCTTTTGGAAGCCTAATGGACTTGGCGTGCACTTCACACAGAGAATCCAAGTCGGCTTCAGGCCGTCCTGGTTCTAACTTCTTTCCGCGACTGGGAAAACACGGCCAGAAGGCGGTTGCGTAGTACGCGGCGCTTGGCGTTTTGGACGCAGAGGCGCATTGGCGAGCACTTCACTCAGAGTCTCCAACCTGCCTTAGAGTCCGCCTTTGTTCCAACACCTTTCCTCAACTGGGAGAACACTGCCATCTAGTAGTGTTCGTCTTCACTGCGTTGGTAAGGTTTGGGAAGCCTAAGGGCCTTCCCTGGAACTCAACTCGGTGTAGCAAACAGGCTTCTAGACCGCCCCTGTTCTAAGGCCTTTCCTCCCCTGGGATCTCACGGCCCCCCCCCCAGGAGACGTCACCTTAGGAGCGATGATACGTTTTGGAAGCAGAAGGGACCTGGGGTGCCCTGACCTGAGAGTCTCCAACTTGCCTCCAGTGCGGCCTTGTTCTAACTTCTTTCCACAGTAGGGAACACGCTGCCACATAGGAAACTTCACTTCAGGTCGAGTTTACGTTGTGGAAGCATCAGGGTCTGGGCCTGCACTTAACGCGCAGTGTGCAACTTGCCTCGCGGGCGCCCCAGGTTCCAACTCCTTTGCACAGCCGGGAGCAAACTGCCCTTTGGGAATCCTCCCTTGAAGGTCGCGTTCACGTTTTGGAAGCCGCAGCGTCTTGCGTGCCCTTAACTCGGAGTATCCACTAAGCTTCTACTACGCCCTTCTTCTCAAGTCTTCCCTTCACTTGGGAACACACTGCCACTGAGGAGACTTCACCTGAAGCGCGGCTACACGTTTTGCAGCCCAAGGGGCTGGACGGGCAACTTAACTCAGAAGCTCCAACTGCCCTCTAGTCGGCCTTGGTTCTAAGTTCTTTCCTGACATGGGAACACACGGCCGCATAGGCCTCTTGGCCTTCAGAGCGTTTCTACGTGTTGGAAGCAGCAGGGCCTTAGCCTGCACTTTACTTAGAGCTTGCAACTTGGCGTAGAGTCCGCCTTTGTGCTAAGTGCTTTCCTGGGTGCGAACACGCTGCCGCTTATGAGGCTTCAACTGAAGAGCGAGGCTACCTTTGGAAGCCTAATGGACTTGGCGTGCACTTCACACAGAGAATCCAAGTCGGCTTCAGGCCGTCCTGGTTCTAACTTCTTTCCGCGACTGGGAAAACACGGCCAGAAGGCGGTTGCGTAGTACGCGGCGCTTGGCGTTTTGGACGCAGAGGCGCATTGGCGAGCACTTCACTCAGAGTCTCCAACCTGCCTTAGAGTCCGCCTTTGTTCCAACACCTTTCCTCAACTGGGAGTACACTGCCCTCTAGTAGTGTTCGTCGTCGCTGCGTTGGTAAGGTTTGGGAAGCCTAAGGGCCTTCCCTGGAACTCAACTCGGTGTAGCCAACAGGCTTCTAGTCCTCCCCTGTTCGAAGGTCTTTCCTCCCCTGGGATCTCACGGCCCCCCCCCAGGAGACGTCACCTTAGGAGCGATGATACGTTTTGGAAGCAAAAGGGACCTGGGGTGCCCTGCCTTGAGAGTCTCCAACTTGCCTCCAGTGCGGCCTTGTTCTAACTTCTTTCCACAGCAGGGAACACGCTGCCCCATAGGAAACTTCACTTCAGGTCGTGTTTACGTTGTGGAAGCATAAGGGTCTGGGCCTGCAATTAACGCGCAGTGTGCAACTTGCCTCCTGGGCGCCCCAGGTTCCAACTCCTTTGCACAGCCGGGAGCCAACTGCCCTTTGGGAATCCTCCCTTGAAGGTCGCGTTCACGTTTTGGAAGCCGCAGCGTCTTTGCGTGCCCTTAACTCGGAGTATCCAACAAGCTTCTAGTACGCCCTTCTTCTCAAGTCTTCCCTTCACTTGGGAACACACTGCCACTGAGGAGACTTCACCTGAAGCGCGACGACACGTTTTGCAGCCCAAGGGGCTGGACGGGCAACTTAACTCAGAAGCTCCAACTGCCCTCTAGTCGGCCTTGGTTCTAAGTTCTTTCCTGACATGGGAACACACGGCCGCATAGGCCTCTTGGCCTTCAGAGCGTTTCTACGTTTTGGAAGCAGCAGGGCCTTAGCCTGCACTTTACTTAGAGCTTGCAACTTGGCGTAGAGTCCGCCTTTGTGCTAAGTGCTTTCCTGGGCTGCGAACACGCTGTCGCTTATGAGGCTTCACCTGAAGAGCGAAGCTACCTTTTGGAAGCCTAATGGACTTGGCGTGCACTTCACACAGAGAATCCAAGTCGGCTTCAGGCCGTCCTGGTACTAACTTCTTTCTGCGACTGGAAAACACGGCCAGAAGGCGGTTGCGTAGTACGCGGCGCTTGGCATTTTGGACGCAGAGGCGCATTGGCGAGCACTTCACTCAGAGTCTCCAACCTGCCTTAGAGTCCGCCTTTGTTCCAACACCTTTCCTCAACTGGGAGAACACTACCCTCTAGTAGTGTTCGTCTTAGCTGCGTTGGTAAGGTTTGGGAAGCCTAAGGGCCTTCCCTGGAACTCAACTCGGTGTAGCCAACAGGCTTCTAGTCCGCCCCTGTTCTAAGGTCTTTCCTCCCCTGGGATCTCACGCCCCCCCCCCCAGGAGACGTCACCTTAGGAGCGATGATACGTTTTGGAAGCAAAAGGGACCTGGGGTGCCCTGCCCTGAGGGTCTCCAACTTGCCTCCAGTGCGGCCTTGTTCTAACTTCTTTCCACAGCAGGGAACACGCTGCCACATAGGAAACTTCACTTCAGGTCGAGTTTACGTTGTGGAAGCATAAGGGTCTGGGCCTGCACTTAACGCGCAGTGTGCAACTTGCCTCGCGGGCGCCCCAGGTTCCAACTCCTTTGCACAGCCGGGAGCAAACTGCCCTTTGGGAATCCTCCCTTGAAGGTCGCGTTCACGTTTTGGAAGCCGCAGCGTCTTGCGTGCCCTTAACTCGGAGTATCCACTAAGCTTCTACTACGCCCTTCTTCTCAAGTCTTCCCTTCACTTGGGAACACACTGCCACTGAGGAGACTTCACCTGAAGCGCGACGACACGTTTTGCAGCCCAAGGGGCTGGACGGGCAACTTAACTCAGAAGCTCCAACTGCCCTCTAGTCGGCCTTGGTTCTAAGTTCTTTCCTGACATGGGAACACACGGCCGCATAGGCCTCTTGGCCTTCAGAGCGTTTCTACGTGTTGGAAGCAGCAGGGCCTTAGTCTGCACTTTACTTAGAGCTTGCAACTTGGCGTAGAGTCCGCCTTTGTGCTAAGTGCTTTCCTGGGCTGCGAACACGCTGCCGCTTATGAGGCTTCAACTGAAGAGCGAGGCTACCTTTGGAAGCCTAATGGACTTGGTGTGCACTTCACACAGAGAATCCAAGTCGGCTTCAGGCCGTCCTGGTTCTAACTTCTTTCCGCGACTGGGAAAACACGGCCAGAAGGCGGTTGCGTAGTACGCGGCGCTTGGCGTTTTGGACGCAGAGGCGCATTGGCGAGCACTTCACTCAGAGTCTCCAACCTGCCTTAGAGTCCGCCTTTGTTCCAACACCTTTCCTCAACTGGGAGAACACTGCCCTCTAGTAGTGTTCGTCGTCGCTGCGTTGGTAAGGTTTGGGAAGCCTAAGGGCCTTCCCTGGAACTCAACTCGGTGTAGCCAACAGGCTTCTAGTCCTCCCCTGTTCGAAGGTCTTTCCTCCCCTGGGATCTCCCGGCCCCCCCCCAGGAGACGTCACCTTAGGAGCGATGATACGTTTTGGAAGCAAAAGGGACCTGGGGTGCCCTGCCCTGAGAGTCTCCAACTTGCCTCCAGTGCGGCCTTGTTCTAACTTCTTTCCGCAGCAGGGAACACGCTGCCACATAGGAAACTTCACTTCAGGTCGAATTTATGTTGTGGAAGCATCAGGGTCTGAGCCTGCACTTAACGCGCATTGTGCAACTTGCCTCGCGGGCGCCCCAGGTTCCAACTCCTTTGCACAGCCGGGAGCAAACTGCCCTTTGGGAATCCTCCCTTGAAGGTCGCGTTCACGTTGTGGAAGCCGCAGCGTCTTTGCGTGCCCTTAACTCGGAGTATCCAACAAGCTTCTAGTACGCCCTTCTTCTCAAGTCTTCCCTTCACTTGGGAACACACTGCCACTGAGGAGACTTCACCTGAAGCGCGACGACACGTTTTGCAGCCCAAGGGGCTGGACGGGCAACTTAACTCAGAAGCTCCAACTGCCCTCTAGTCGGCCTTGGTTCTAAGTTCTTTCCTGACATGGGAACACACGGCCGCATAGGCCTCTTGGCCTTCAGTGCGTTTCTACGTGTTGGAAGCAGCAGGGCCTTAGCCTGCGCTTTACTTAGAGCTTGCAACTTGGCGTAGAGTCCGCCTTTGTGCTAAGTGCTTTCCTGGGCTGCGAACACGCTGCCGCTTATGAGGCTTCACCTGAATAGCGAGGCTACCTTTTGGAAGCCTAATGGACTTGGCGTGCACTTCACACAGAGAATCCAAGTCGGCTTCAGGCCGTCCTGGTTCTAACTTCTTTCCGCGACTGGGAAAACACGGCCAGAAGGCCGTTGCGTAGTACGCGGCGCTTGGCGTTTTGGACGCAGAGGCGCATTGGCGAGCACTTCACTCAGAGTCTCCAACCTGCCTTAGAGTCCGCCTTTGTTCCAACACCTTTCCTCAACTGGGAGAACACTGCCCTGTAGTGGTGTTCGTCTTCGCTGCGTTGGTAAGGTTTGGGAAGCCTAAGGGCCTTCCCTGGAACTCAACTCGGTGTAGCCAACAGGCTTCTAGACCGCCCCTGTTCTAAGGTCATTCCTCCCCTTGAATCTCACGCCCCCCCCCCAGGAGACATCACCTTCGGAGCGATGATACGTTTTGGAAGCAAAAGGGACCTGGGGTGCCCTGCCCTGAGAGTCTCCAACTTGCCTCCAGTGCGGCCTTGTTCTAACTTCTTTCCACAGTAGGGAACACGCTGCCACATAGGAAACTTCACTTCAGGTCGAGTTTACGTTGTGGAAGCATCAGGGTCTGGGCCTGCACTTAACGCGCAGTGTGCAACTTGCCTCGCGGGCGCCCCAGGTTCCAACTCCTTTGCACAGCCGGGAGCAAACTGCCCTTTGGGAATCCTCCCTTGAAGGTCACATTCACGTTGTGGAAGCCGCAGCGTCTTTGCGTGCCCTTAACTCGGAGTATCCAACAAGCTTCTAGTACGCCCTTCTTCTCAAGTCTTCCCTTCCCTTGGGAACACACTGCCACTGAGGAGACTTCACCTGAAGCGCGACAACACGTTTTGCAGCCCAAGGGGCTGGACGGGCAACTTAACTCAGAAGCTCCAACTGCCCTCCAGTCGGCCTTGGTTCTAAGTTCTTTCCTGCCATGGGAACACACGGCTGCATAGGCCTCTTAGCCTTCAGTGCGTTTCTACGTGTTGGAAGCAGCAGGGCCTTAGCCTGCGCTTTACTTAGAGCTTGCAACTTGGCGTAGAGTCCGCCTTTGTGCTAAGTGCTTTCCTGGGCTGCGAACACGCTGCCGCTTATGAGGCTTCACCTGAAGAGCGAGGCTACCTTTTGGAAGCCTAATGGACTTGGCGTGCACTTCACACAGAGAATCCAAGTCGGCTTCAGGCCGTCCTGGTTCTAACTTCTTTCCGCGACTGGGAAAACACGGCCAGAAGGCGGTTGCGTAGTACGCGGCGCTTGGCGTTTTGGACGCAGAGGCGCATTGGCGAGCACTTCACTCAGAGTCTCCAACCTGCCTTAGAGTCCGCCTTTGTTCCAACACCTTTCCTCAACTGGGAGAACACTGCCATCTAGTAGTGTTCGTCTTCACTGCGTTGGTAAGGTTTGGGAAGCCTAAGGGCCTTCCCTGGAACTCAACTCGGTGTAGCCAACAGGCTTCTAGACCGCCCCTGTTCTAAGGCCTTTCCTCCCCTGGGATCTCACGGCCCCCCCCCCAGGAGACGTCACCTTAGGAGCGATGATACGTTTTGGAAGCAAAAGGGACCTGGGGTGCCCTGCCCTGAGAGTCTCCAACTTGCCTCCAGTGCGGCCTTGTTCTAACTTCTTTCCACAGCAGGGAACACGCTGCCACATAGGAAACTTCACTTCAGGTCGAGTTTACGTTGTGGAAGCATAAGGGTCTGGGCCTGCACTTAACGCGCAGTGTGCAACTTGCCTCGCGGGCGCCCCAGGTTCCAACTCCTTTGCACAGCCGGGAGCAAACTGCCCTTTGGGAATCCTCCCTTGAAGGTCGCGTTCACGTTGTGGAAGCCGCAGCGTCTTTGCGTGCCCTTAACTCGGAGTATCCAACAAGCTTCTAGTACGCCCTTCTTCTCAAGTCTTCCCTTCCCTTGGGAACACACTGCCACTGAGGAGACTTCACCTGAAGCGAGACGACACGTTTTGCAGCCCAAGGGGCTGGACGGGCAACTTAACTCAGAAGCTCCAACTGCCCTCCAGTCGGCCTTGGTTCTAAGTTCTTTCCTGACATGGGAACACACGGCCGCATAGGCCTCTTAGCCTTCAGTGCGTTTCTACGTGTTGGAAGCAGCAGGGCCTTAGCCTGCGCTTTACTTAGAGCTTGCAACTTGGCGTAGAGTCCGCCTTTGTGCTAAGTGCTTTCCTGGGCTGCGAAAACGCTGCCGCTTATGAGGCTTCACCTGAAGAGCGAGGCTACCTTTTGGAAGCCTAATGGACTTGGCGTGCACTTCACACAGAGAATCCAAGTCGGCTTCAGGCCGTCCTGGTTCTAACTTGTTTCCGCGACTGGGAAAACACGGCCAGAAGGCGGTTGCGTAGTACGCGGCGCTTGGCGTTTTGGACGCAGAGGCGCATTGGCGAGCACTTCACACAGAGTCTCCAACCTGCCTTAGAGTCCGCCTTTGTTCCAACACCTTTCCTCAACTGGGAGAACACTGCCCTCTAGTAGTGTTCGTCTTCGCTGCGTTGGTAAGTTTTGGGAAGCCTAAGGGCCTTCCCTGGAACTCAACTCGGTGTAGCCAACAGGCTTCTAGTCCGCCCCTGTTCTAAGGTCTTTCCTCCCCTGGGATCTCACGGCCCCCCCTCAGGAGACGTCACCTTAGGAGCGATGATACGTTTTGGAAGCAAAAGGGACCTGGGGTGCCCTGCCCTGAGGGTCTCCAACTTGCCTCCAGTGCGGCCTTGTTCTAAATTCTTTCCACAGCAGGGAACACGCTGCAACATAGGAAACTTCACTTCAGGTCGAGTTTACGTTGTGGAAGCATAAGGGTCTGGGCCTGCACTTAACGCGCAGTGTGCAACTTGCCTCGCGGGCGCCCCCGGTTCCAACTCCTTTGCACAGCCGGGAGCCAACTGCCCTTTGGGAATCCTCCCTTGAAGGTCGCGTTCACGTTGTGGAAGCCGCAGCGTCTTTGCGTGCCCTTAACTCGGAGTATCCAACAAGCTTCTAGTACGCCCTTCTTCTCAAGTCTTCCCTTCACTTGGGAACACACTGCCACTGAGGAGACTTCACCTGAAGCGCGACGACACGTTTTGCAGCCCAAGGGGCTGGACGGGCAACTTAACTCAGAAGCTCCAACTGCCCTCTAGTCGGCCTTGGTTCTAAGTTCTTTCCTGACATGGGAACACACGGCCGCATAGGCCTCTTGGCCTTCAGTGCGTTTCTACGTGTTGGAAGCAGCAGGGCCTTAGCCTGCGCTTTACTTAGAGCTTGCAACTTGGCGTAGAGTCCGCCTTTGTGCTAAGTGCTTTCCTGGGCTGCGAACACGCTGCCGCTTATGAGGCTTCACCTGAAGAGCGAGGCTACCTTTTGGAAGCCTAATGGACTTGGCGTGCACTTCACACAGAGAATCCAAGTCGGCTTCAGGCCGTCCTGGTTCTAACTTCTTTCCGCGACTGGGAAAACACGGCCAGAAGGCCGTTGCGTAGTACGCGGCGCTTGGCGTTTTGGACGCAGAGGCGCATTGGCGAGCACTTCACTCAGAGTCTCCAACCTGCCTTAGAGTCCGCCTTTGTTCCAACACCTTTCCTCAACTGGGAGAACACTGCCCTCTAGTAGTGTTCGTCTTCGCTGCGTTGGTAAGGTTTGGGAAGCCTAAGGGCCTTCCCTGGAACTCAACTCGGTGTAGCCAACAGGCTTCTAGACCGCCCCTGTTCTAAGGTCATTCCTCCCCTTGAATCTCACGCCGCCCCCCCCCGGGAGACATCACCTTAGGAGCGATGATACGTTTTGGAAGCAAAAGGGACCTGGGGTGCCCTGCCCTGAGAGTCTCCAACTTGCCTCCAGTGCGGCCTTGTTCTAACTTCTTTCCACAGTAGGGAACACGCTGCCACATAGGAAACTTCACTTCAGGTCGAGTTTACGTTGTGGAAGCATCAGGGTCTGGGCCTGCACTTAACGCGCAGTGTGCAACTTGCCTCGCGGGCGCCCCAGGTTCCAACTCCTTTGCACAGCCGGGAGCAAACTGCCCTTTGGGAATCCTCCCTTGAAGGTCACGTTCACGTTGTGGAAGCCGCAGCGTCTTTGCGTGCCCTTAACTCGGAGTATCCAACAAGCTTCTAGTACGCCCTTCTTCTCAAGTCTTCCCTTCCCTTGGGAACACACTGCCACTGAGGAGACTTCACCTGAAGCGCGACGACACGTTTTGCAGCCCAAGGGGCTGGACGGGCAACTTAACTCAGAAGCTCCAACTGCCCTCCTGTCGGCCTTGGTTCTAAGTTCTTTCCTGCCATGGGAACACACGGCCGCATAGGCCTCTTAGCCTTCAGTGCGTTTCTACGTGTTGGAAGCAGCAGGGCCTTAGCCTGCGCTTTACTTAGAGCTTGCAACTTGGCGTAGAGTCCGCCTTTGTGCTCAGTGCTTTCCTGGGCTGCGAACACGCTGCCGCTTATGAGGCTTCACCTGAAGAGCGAGGCTACCTTTTGGAAGCCTAATGGACTTGGCGTGCACTTCACACAGAGAATCCAAGTCGGCTTCAGGCCGTCCTGGTTCTAACTTCTTTCCGCGACTGGGAAAACACGGCCAGAAGGCGGTTGCGTAGTACGCGGCGCTTGGCGTTTTGGACGCAGAGGCGCATTGGCGAGCACTTCACTCAGAGTCTCCAACCTGCCTTAGAGTCCGCCTTTGTTCCAACACCTTTCCTCAACTGGGAGAACACTGCCATCTAGTAGTGTTCGTCTTCACTGCGTTGGTAAGTTTTGGGAAGCCTAAGGGCCTTCCCTGGAACTCAACTCGGTGTAGCCAACAGGCTTCTAGACCGCCCCTGTTCTAAGGTCTTTCCTCCCCTGGGATCTCACGGCCCCCCCTCAGGAGACGTCACCTTAGGAGCGATGATACGTTTTGGAAGCAAAAGGGACCTGGGGTGCCCTGCCCTGAGGGTCTCCAACTTGCCTCCAGTGCGGCCTTGTTCTAACTTCTTTCCACAGCAGGGAACACGCTGCCAAATAGGAAACTTCACTTCAGGTCGAGTTTACGTTGTGGAAGCGTAAGGGTCTGGGCCTGCACTTAACGCGCAGTGTGCAACTTGCCTCGCGGGCGCCCCAGGTTCCAACTCCTTTGCACAGCCGGGAGCAAACTGCCCTTTGGGAATCCTCCCTTGAAGGTCGCGTTCACGTTTTGGAAGCCGCAGCGTCTTTGCGTGCCCTTAACTCGGAGTATCCAACAAGCTTCTAGTACGCCCTTCTTCTCAAGTCTTCCCTTCACGTGGGAACACACTGCCACTGAGGAGACTTCACCTGAAGCGCGACGACACGTTTTGCAGCCAAAGGGGCTGGACGGGCAACTTAACTCAGAAGCTCCAACTGCCCTCTAGTCGGCCTTGGTTCTAAGTTCTTTCCTGACATGGGAACACACGGCCGCATAGGCCTCTTGGCCTTCAGAGCGTTTCTACGTGTTGGAAGCAGCAGCGCCTTAGCCTGCACTTTACTTAGAGCTTGCAACTTGGCGTAGAGTCCGCCTTTGTGCTAAGTGCTTTCCTGGGCTGCGAACACGCTGCCGCTTATGAGGCTTCACCTGAAGAGCGAGGCTACCTTTTGGAAGCCTAATGGACTTGGCGTGCACTTCACACAGAGAATCCAAGTCGGCTTCAGGCCGTCCTGGTTCTAACTTCTTTCCGCGACTGGGAAAACACGGCCAGAAGGCCGTTGCGTAGTACGCGGCGCTTGGCGTTTTGGACGCAGAGGCGCATTGGCGAGCACTTCACTCAGAGTCTCCAACCTGCCTTAGAGTCCGCCTTTGTTCCAACACCTTTCCTCTACTGGGAGAACACTGCCCTCTAGTAGTGTTCGTCATCGCTGCGTTGGTAAGGTTTGGGAAGCCTAAGGGCCTTCCCTGGAACTCAACTCGGTGTAGCCAACAGGCTTCTAGACCGCCCCTGTTCTAAGGTCTTTCCTCCCCTTGAATCTCACGCCCCCCCCCCAGGAGACGTCACCTTAGGAGCGATGATACGTTTTGGAAGGAAAAGGGACCTGGGGTGCCCTGCCCTGAGAGTCTCCAACTTGCCTCCAGTGCGGCCTTGTTCTAACTTCTTTCCACAGCAGGGAACACGATGCACATAGGAAACTTCACTTCAGGTCGAGTTTACGTTGTGGAAGCATAAGGGTCTGGGCCTGCACTTAACGCGCAGTGTGCAACTTGCCTCGCGGGCGCACCAGGTTCCAACTCCTTTGCACAGCCGGGAGCAAACTATTCTTTGGGAATCCTCCCTTGAAGGTCGCGTTCACGTTTTGGAAGCCGCAGCGTCTTTGCGTGCCCTTAACTCGGAGTATCCAACAAGCTTCTAGTACGCCCTTCTTCTCAAGTCTTCCCTTCACTTGGGAACACACTGCCACTGAGGAGACTTCACCTGAAGCGCGATGACACGTTTTGCAGCCCAAAGGGCTGGACGGGCAACTTAACTCAGAAGCTCCAACTGTCCTCTAGTCGGCCTTCGTTCTAAGTTCTTTCCTGACATGGGAACACACGGCCGCATAGGCCTCTTGGCCTTCAGAGCGTTTCTACGTGTTGGAAACAGCAGGGCCTTAGCCTGCACTTTACTTAGAGCTTGCAACTTGGCGTAGAGTCCGCCTTTGTGCTAAGTGCTTTCCTGGGCTGCGAACACGCTGCCGCTTATGAGGCTTCACCTGAAGAGCGAGGCTACCTTTTGGAAGCCTAATGGACTTGGCGTGCACTTCACACAGAGAATCCAAGTCGGCGTCAGGCCGTCCTGGTTCTAACTTCTTTCCGCGACTGGGAAAACACGGCCAGAAGGCGGTTGCGTAGTACGCGGCGCTTGGCGTTTTGGACGCAGAGGCGCATTGGCGAGCACTTCACTCAGAGTCTCCAACCTGCCTTAGAGTCCGCCTTTGTTCCAACACCTTTCCTCAACTGGCAGAACACTGCCCTCTAGTAGTGTTCGTCTTCGCTGCGTTGGTAAGGTTTGGGAAGCCTAAGGGCCTTCCCTGGAACTCAACTCGGTGTAGCCAACAGGCTTCAAGTCCGCCCCTGTTCTATGGTCTTTCCTCCCCTGGGATCTCACGGCCCCCCCCCAGGAGACGTCACCTTTGGAGCGATGATACGTTTTGGAAGCAAAAGGGACCTGGGGTGCCCTGCCCTGAGGGTCTCCAACTTGCCTCCAGTGCGGCCTTGTTCTAACTTCTTTCCACAGCAGGGAACACGCTGCCTCATAGGAAACTTCACTTCAGGTCGGGTTTACGTTGTGGAAGCATAAGGGTCTGGGCCTGCACTTAACGCGCAGTGTGCAACTTGCCTCGCGGGCGCCCCAGGTTCCAACTCCTTTGCACAGCCGGGAGCTAACTGTTCTTTGGGGATCCTCCCTTGAAGGTCGCGTTCACGTTTTGGAAGCCGCAGTGTCTTTGCGTGCCCTTAACTCGGAGTATCCAACAAGCTTCTAGTACGCCCTTCTTCTCAAGTCTTCCCTTCACTTGGGAACACACTGCCACTGAGGAGACTTCACCTGAAGCGCGATGACACGTTTTGCAGCCCAAGGGGCTGGACGGGCAACTTAACTCAGAAGCTCCAACTGCCCTCTAGTCGGCCTTGGTTCTAAGTTCTTTCCTGACATGGGAACACACGGCCGCATAGGCCTCTTGGCCTTCAGAGCGTTTCTACGTGTTGGAAACAGCAGGGCCTTAGCCTGCACTTTACTTAGAGCTTGCAACTTGGCGTAGAGTCCGCCTTTGTGCTAAGTGCTTTCCTGGGCTGCGAACACGCTGCGGCTTATGAGGCTTCACCTGAAGAGCGAGTCTACCTTTTGGAAGCCTAATGGACTTGGCGTGCACTTCACACAGAGAATCCAAGTCGGCGTCAGGCCGTCCTGGTTCTAACTTCTTTCCGCGACTGGGAAAACACGGCCAGAAGGCGGTTGCGTAGTACGCGGCGCTTGGCGTTTTGGACGCAGAGGCGCATTGGCGAGCACTTCACTCAGAGTCTCCAACCTGCCTTAGAGTCCGCCTTTGTTCCAACACCTTTCCTCAACTGGCAGAACACTGCCCTCTAGTAGTGTTCGTCTTCGCTGCGTTGGTAATGATTGGGAAGCCTAAGGGCCTTCCCTGGAACTCAACTCGGTGTAGCCAACAGGCTTCAAGTCCGCCCCTGTTCTATGGTCTTTCCTCCCCTGGGATCTCACGGCCCCCCCCCCAGGAGACGTCACCTTAGGAGCGATGATACGTTTTGGAAGCAAAAGGGACCTGGGGTGCCCTGCCCTGAGAGTCTCCAACTTGCCTCCAGTGCGGCCTTGTTCTAACTTCTTTCCACAGCAGGGAACACGCTGCCACATAGGAAACTTCACTTCAGGTCGAGTTTACGTTGTGGAAGCATAAGGGTCTGGGCCTGCACTTAACGCGCAGTGTGCAACTTGCCTCGCGGGCACCCCAGGTTCCAACTCCTTTGCACAGTCGGGAGCAAACTGCCCTTTGGGAATCCTCCCTTGAAGGTCGCGTTCACGTTTTGGAAGCCGCAGCATCTTTGCGTGCCCTTAACTCGGAGTATCCAACAAGCTTCTAGTACGCCCTTCTTCTCAAGTCTTCCCTTCCCTTGGGAACACACTGCCACTGAGGAGACTTCACCTGAAGCGCGAAGACACGTTTTGCAGCCCAAGGGGCTGGACGGGAAACTTAACTCAGAAGCTCCAACTGCCCTCTAGTCGGCCTTGGTTCTAAGTTCTTTCCTGACATGGGAACACACGGCCGCATAGGCCTCTTGGCCTTCAGAGCGTTTCTACGTGTTGGAAGCAGCAGGGCCTTAGGCTGCACTTTACTTAGAGCTTGCAACTTGGCGTAGAGTCCGCCTTTGTGCTAAGTGCTTTCCTGGGCTGCGAACACGCTGCCGCTTATGAGGCTTCACCTGAAGATCGAGGCTACCTTTGGAAGCCTAATGGACTTGGCGTGCACTTCACACAGAGAATCCAAGTCGGCTTCAGGCCGTCCTGGTTCTAACTTCTTTCCGCGACTGGGAAAACACGGCCAGAAGGCGGTTGCGTAGTACGCGGCGCTTGGCGTTTTGGACGCAGAGGCGCATTGGCGAGCACTTCATTCACAGTCTCCAACCTGCCTTAGAGTCCGCCTTTGTTCCAACACCTTTCCTCAACTGGGAGAACACTGCCCTCTAGTAGTGTTCGTCTTCGCTGCGTTGGTAAGGTTTGTGAAGCCTAAGGGCCTTCCCTGGAACTCAACTAGGTGTAGCCAACAGGCTTCTAGTCCGCCCCTGTTCTAAGGTCTTTCCTCCCCTGGGATCTCACGGCCCCCCCCCCCAGGAGACGTCACCTTAGGAGCGATGATACGTTTTGGAAGCAAAAGGGACCTGGGGTGCCCTGCCCTGAGAGTCTCCAACTTGCCTCCAGTGCGGCCTTGTTCTAACTTCTTTCCACAGCAGGGAACACGCTGCCACATAGGAAACTTCACTTCAGGTCGAGTTTACGTTGTGGAAGCATCAGGGTCTGGGCCTGCACTTAACGCGCAGTGTGCAACTTGCCTCGCGGGCGCCCCAGGTTCCAACTCCTTTGCACAGCCGGGAGCAAACTGCCCTTTGGGAATCCTCCCTTGAAGGTCGCGTTCACGTTTTGGAAGCCGCAGCGTCTTTGCGTGCCCTTAACTCGGAGTATCCAACAAGCTTCTAGTACGCCCTTCTTCTCAAGTCTTCCCTTCACTTGGGAACACACTGCCACTGAGGAGACTTCACCTGAAGCGCGACGACACGTTTTGCAGCCCAAGGGGCTGGACGGGCAACTTAACTCAGAAGCTCCAACTGCCCTCTAGTCGGCCTTGGTTCTAAGTTCTTTCCTGACATGGGAACACACGGCCGCATAGGCCTCTTGGCCTTCAGAGCGTTTCTACGTGTTGGAAGCAGCAGGGCCTTAGCCTGCACTTTACTTAGAGCTTGCAACTTGGCGTAGAGTCCGCCTTTGTGCTAAGTGCTTTCCTGGGCTGCGAACACGCTGCCGCTTATGAGGCTTCACCTGAAGAGCGAGGCTACCTTTTGGAAGCCTAATGGACTTGGCGTGCACTTCACACAGAGAATCCAAGTCGGCTTCAGGCCGTCCTGGTTCTAACTTCTTTCCGCGACTGGGAAAACACGGCCAGAAGGCGGTTGCGTAGTATGCGGCGCTTGGCGTTTTGGACGCAGAGGCGCATTGGCGAGCACTTCACTCAGAGTCTCCAACCTGCCTTAGTGTCCGCCTTTGTTCCAACACCTTTCTTCAACTGGGAGAACACTGCCCTCTAGTAGTGTTCGTCTTCGCTGCGTTGGTAAGTTTTGGGAAGCCTAAGGGCCTTCCCTGGAACTCAACTAGGTGTAGCCAACAGGCTTCTTGTCCGCCCCTGTTCTAAGGTCTTTCCTCCCCTTGGATCTCACGGCCCCCCCCCCCAGGAGACGTCACCTTAGGAGCGATGATACGTTTTGGAAGCAAAAGGGACCTGGGGTGCCCTGCCCTGAGAGTCTCCAACTTGCCTCCAGTGCGGCCTTGTTCTAATTTCTTTCCACAGCAGGGAACACACTGCCACATAGGAAACTTCACTTCAGGTCGAGTTTACGTTGTGGAAGCATCAGGGTCTGGGCCTGCATTTAACGCGCAGTGTGCAACTTGCCTCGCGGGCGCCCCAGGTTCCAACTCCTTTGCACAGCCGGGAGCAAACTGCCCTTTGGGAATCCTCCCTTGAAGGTCGCGTTCACATTTTGGAAGCCGCAGCGTCTTTGCGTGCCCTTAACTCGGAGTATCCAACAAGCTTCTAGTACGCCCTTCTTCTCAAGTCTTCCCTTCCCTTGGGAACACACTGCCACTGAGGAGACTTCACCAGAAGCGCGACGACACGTTTTGAAGCCCAAGGACTGGACGGGCAACTTAACTCAGAAGCTCCAACTGCCCTCTAGTCGGCCTTGGTTCTAAGTTCTTTCCTGACATGGGAACACACGGCCGCATAGGCCTCTTGGCCTTCAGAGCGTTTCTACGTGTTGGAAGCAGCAGGGCCTTAGCCTGCGCTTTACTTAGAGCTTGCAACTTGGCGTAGAGTCCGCCTTTGTGCTAAGTGCTTTCCTGGGCTGCCAACACGCTGCCGCTTATGAGGCTTCACCTGAAGAGCGAGGCTACGTTTTGGAAGCCTAATGGACTTGGCGTGCACTTCACACAGAGAATCCAAGTCGGCTTCAGGCCGTCCTGGTTCTAACTTCTTTCCGCGACTGGGAAAACACGGCCAGAAGGCGGTTGCGTAGTACGCGGCGCTTGGCGTTGTGGACGCAGAGGCGCATTGGCGAGCTCTTCACTCAGAGTCTCCAACCTGCATTAGAGTACGCCTTTGTTCCAACACCTTTCCTCAACAGGCAGAACACTGCCCTCTAGTAGTGTTCGTCTTCGCTGCGTTGGTAAGTTTTGGGAAGCCTAAGGGCTTTCCCTGGAACTCAACTCGGTGTAGCCAACAGTCTTCTAGTCCGCCCCTGTTCTAACGTCTTTCCTCCCCTGGGATCTCACGGCCCCCCCCCAGGAGACGTCACCTTAGGAGCGATGATACGTTTTGGAAGCAAAAGGGACCTGGGGTGCCCTGCCCTGAGAGTCTCCAACTTGCCTCCAGTGCGGCCTTGTTCTAACTTCTTTCCACAGCAGGGAACACGCTGCCACATAAGAAGCTTCACTTCAGGTCGAGTTTACGTTGTGGAAGCATAAGGGTCTGGGCCTACACTTAACGCGCAGTGTGCAACTTGCCTCGCGGGCGCCCCAGGTTCCAACTCCTTTGCACAGCCGGGAGCAAACTGCCCTTTGGGAATCCTCCCTTGAAAGTCGCGTTCACGTTTTGGAAGCCGCAGCGTCTTTGCGTGCCCTTAACTCGGAGTATCCAACAAGCTTCTAGTACGCCCTTCTTCTCAAGTCTTCCCGTCACTTGGAAACACACTGCCACTGAGGAGACTTCACCTGAAGCGCGACAACACGTTTTGCAGCCCAAGGGGCTGGACGGGCAACTTAACTCAGAAGCTCCAACTGCCCTCTAGTCGGCCTTGGTTCTAAGTTATTTCCTGACATGGGAACACACGGCCGCATAGGCCTCTTGGCCTTCAGAGCGTTTCTACGTGTTGGAAGCAGCAGGGCCTTAGCCTGCACTTTACTTAGAGCTTGCAACTTGGCGTAGAGTCCGCCTTTGTGCTAAGTGCTTTCCTGGGCTGCGAACACGCTGCCGCTTATGAAGCTTCACCTGAAGAGCGAGGCTACCTTTTGGAAGCCAAATGGACTTGGCGTGCACTTCACACAGAGAATCCAAGTCGGCTTCAGGCCGTCCTGGTTCTAACTTCTTTCCGCGACTGGGAAAACACGGCCAGAAGGCGGTTGCGTATTACGCGGCGCTTGGCGTTTTGGACGCAGAGGCGCATTGGCGAGCACTTCACTCAGAGTCTCCAACCTGCCTTAGAGTCCGCCTTTGTTCTAACATTTTTCCTCAACTGGGAGAACACTGCCCTCTAATAGTGTTCGTCTCCGCTGCGTTGGTAAGGTTTGGGAAGCCTAAGGGCCTTCCCTGGAACTCAACTCGGTGTAGCCAACAGGCTTCTAGTCCGCCCCTGTTCTAAGGTCTTTCCTCCCCTGGGATCTCACGGCCCCACCCCCCCGGAGACGTCACCTTAGGAGCGATGATACTTTTTGGGAGCAAAAGGGACATGGGGTGCCCTGCCCTAAGAGTCTCCAACTTGCCTCCAGTGCGGCCTTGTTCTAACTTCTTTCCACAGCAGGGAACACGCTGCCACATAGGAAACTTCACTTCAGGTCGAGTTTACGTTGTGGAAGCATAAGGGTCTGGGCCTGCACTTAACGCGCAGTGTGCAACTTGCCTCGCGGGCGCCCCCGGTTCCAACTCCTTTGCACAGCCGGGAGCCAACTGCCCTTTGGGAATCCTCCCTTGAAGGTCGCGTTCACGTTGTGGAAGCCGCAGCGTCTTTGCGTGCCCTTAACTCGGAGTATCCAACAAGCTTCTAGTACGCCCTTCTTCTCAAGTCTTCCCTTCACTTGGGAACACACTGCCACTGAGGAGACTTCACCTGAAGCGCGACGACACGTTTTGCAGCCCAAGGGGCTGGACGGGCAACTTAACTCAGAAGCTCCAACTGCCCTCTAGTCGGCCTTGGTTCTAAGTTCTTTCCTGACATGGGAACACACGGCCGCATAGGCCTCTTGGCCTTCAGTGCGTTTCTACGTGTTGGAAGCAGCAGGGCCTTAGCCTGCGCTTTACTTAGAGCTTGCAACTTGGCGTAGAGTCCGCCTTTGTGCTAAGTGCTTTCCTGGGCTGCGAACACGCTGCCGCTTATGAGGCTTCACCTGAAGAGCGAGGCTACCTTTTGGAAGCCTAATGGACTTGGCGTGCACTTCACACAGAGAATCCAAGTCGGCTTCAGGCCGTCCTGGTTCTAACTTCTTTCCGCGACTGGGAAAACACGGCCAGAAGGCCGTTGCGTAGTACGCGGCGCTTGGCGTTTTGGACGCAGAGGCGCATTGGCGAGCACTTCACTCAGAGTCTCCAACCTGCCTTAGAGTCCGCCTTTGTTCCAACACCTTTCCTCAACTGGGAGAACACTGCCCTCTAGTAGTGTTCGTCTTCGCTGCGTTGGTAAGGTTTGGGAAGCCTAAGGGCCTTCCCTGGAACTCAACTCGGTGTAGCCAACTGGCTTCTAGACCGCCCCTGTTCTAAGGTCATTCCTCCCCTTGAATCTCACGCCGCCCCCCCCCGGGAGACATCACCTTAGGAGCGATGATACGTTTTGGAAGCAAAAGGGACCTGGGGTGCCCTGCCCTGAGAGTCTCCAACTTGCCTCCAGTGCGGCCTTGTTCTAACTTCTTTCCACAGTAGGGAACACGCTGCCACATAGGAAACTTCACTTCAGGTCGAGTTTACGTTGTGGAAGCATCAGGGTCTGGGCCTGCACTTAACGCGCAGTGTGCAACTTGCCTCGCGGGCGCCCCAGGTTCCAACTCCTTTGCACAGCCGGGAGCAAACTGCCCTTTGGGAATCCTCCCTTGAAGGTCACGTTCACGTTGTGGAAGCCGCAGCGTCTTTGCGTGCCCTTAACTCGGAGTATCCAACAAGCTTCTAGTACGCCCTTCTTCTCAAGTCTTCCCTTCCCTTGGGAACACACTGCCACTGAGGAGACTTCACCTGAAGCGCGACGACACGTTTTGTAGCCCAAGGGGCTGGACGGGCAACTTAACTCAGAAGCTCCAACTGCCCTCCAGTCGGCCTTGGTTCTAAGTTCTTTCCTGCCATGGGAACACACGGCCGCATAGGCCTCTTAGCCTTCAGTGCGTTTCTACGTGTTGGAAGCAGCAGGGCCTTAGCCTGCGCTTTACTTAGAGCTTGCAACTTGGCGTAGAGTCCGCCTTTGTGCTCAGTGCTTTCCTGGGCTGCGAACACGCTGCCGCTTATGAGGCTTCACCTGAAGAGCGAGGCTACCTTTTGGAAGCCTAATGGACTTGGCGTGCACTTCACACAGAGAATCCAAGTCGGCTTCAGGCCGTCCTGGTTCTAACTTCTTTCCGCGACTGGGAAAACACGGCCAGAAGGCGGTTGCGTAGTACGCGGCGCTTGGCGTTTTGGACGCAGAGGCGCATTGGCGAGCACTTCACTCAGAGTCTCCAACCTGCCTTAGAGTCCGCCTTTGTTCCAACACCTTTCCTCAACTGGGAGAACACTGCCATCTAGTAGTGTTCCTCTTCACTGCGTTGGTAAGGTTTGGGAAGCCTAAGGGCCTTCCCTGGAACTCAACTCGGTGTAGCCAACAGGCTTCTAGACCGCCCCTGTTCTAAGGCCTTTCCTCCCCTGGGATCTCACGGCCCCCCCCCCCCAGGAGACGTCACCTTAGGAGCGATGATACGTTTTGGAAGCAAAAGGGACCTGGGGTGCCCTGCCCTGAGAGTCTCCAACTTGCCTCCAGTGCGGCCTTGTTCTAACTTCTTTCCACAGCAGGGAACACGCTGCCACATAGGAAACTTCACTTCAGGTCGAGTTTACGTTGTGGAAGCATAAGGGTCTGGGCCTGCACTTAACGCGCAGTGTGCAACTTGCCTCGCGGGCGCCCCCGGTTCCAACTCCTTTGCACAGCCGGAAGCCAACTGCCCTTTGGGAATCCTCCCTTGAAGGTCGCGTTCACGTTGTGGAAGCCGCAGCGTCTTTGCGTGCCCTTAACTCGGAGTATCCAACAAGCTTCTAGTACGCCCTTCTTCTCAAGTCTTCCCTTCCCTTGGGAACACACTGCCACTGAGGAGACTTCACCTGAAGCGAGACGACACGTTTTGCAGCCCAAGGGCCTGGACGGGCAACTTAACTCAGAAGCTCCAACTGCCCTCCAGTCGGCCTTGGTTCTAAGTTCTTTCCTGACATGGGAACACACGGCCGCATAGGCCTCTTAGCCTTCAGTGCGTTTCTACGTGTTGGAAGCAGCAGGGCCTTAGCCTGCGCTTTACTTAGAGCTTGCAACTTGGCGTAGAGTCCGCCTTTGTGCTAAGTGCTTTCCTGGGCTGCGAAAACGCTGCCGCTTATGAGGCTTCACCTGAAGAGCGAGGCTACCTTTTGGAAGCCTAATGGACTTGGCGTGCACTTCACACAGAGAATCCAAGTCGGCTTCAGGCCGTCCTGGTTCTAACTTGTTTCCGCGACTGGGAAAACACGGCCAGAAGGCGGTTGCGTAGTACGCGGCGCTTGGCGTTTTGGACGCAGAGGCGCATTGGCGAGCACTTCACACAGAGTCTCCAACCTGCCTTAGAGTCCGCCTTTGTTCCAACACCTTTCCTCAACTGGGAGAACACTGCCCTCTAGTAGTGTTCGTCTTCGCTGCGTTGGTAAGGTTTGGGAAGCCTAAGGGCCTTCCCTGGAACTCAACTCGGTGTAGCCAACAGGCTTCTAGTCCGCCCCTGTTCTAAGGTCTTTCCTCCCCTGGGATCTCACGGCCCCCCCTCAGGAGACGTCACCTTAGGAGCGATGATACGTTTTGGAAGCAAAAGGGACCTGGGGTGCCCTGCCCTGAGAGTCTCCAACTTGCCTCCAGTGCGGCCTTGTTCTAACTTCTTTCCACAGCAGGGAACACGATGCACATAGGAAACTTCACTTCAGGTCGAGTTTACGTTGTGGAAGCATAAGGGTCTGGGCCTGCACTTAACGCGCAGTGTGCAACTTGCCTCGCGGGCGCCCCAGGTTCCAACTCATTTGCACAGCCGGGAGCAAACTATTCTTTGGGAATCCTCCCTTGAAGGTCGCGTTCACGTTTTGGAAGCCGCAGCGTCTTTGCGTGCCCTTAACTCGGAGTATCCAACAAGCTTCTAGTACGCCCTTCTTCTCAAGTCTTCCCTTCACTTGGGAACACACTGCCACTGAGGAGACTTCACCTGAAGCGCGATGACACGTTTTGCAGCCCAAAGGGCTGGACGGGCAACTTAACTCAGAAGCTCCAACTGTCCTCTAGTCGGCCTTCGTTCTAAGTTCTTTCCTGACATGGGAACACACGGCCACATAGGCCTCTTGGCCTTCAGAGCGTTTCTACGTGTTGGAAACAGCAGGGCCTTAGCCTGCACTTTACTTAGAGCTTGCAACTTGGCGTAGAGTCCGCCTTTGTGCTAAGTGCTTTCCTGGGCTGCGAACACGCTGCCGCTTATGAGGCTTCACCTGAAGAGCGAGGCTACCTTTTGGAAGCCTAATGGACTTGGCGTGCACTTCACACAGAGAATCCAAGTCGGCGTCAGGCCGTCCTGGTTCTAACTTCTTTCCGCGACTGGGAAAACACGGCCAGAAGGCGGTTGCGTAGTACGCGGCGCTTGGCGTTTTGGACGCAGAGGCGCATTGGCGAGCACTTCACTCAGAGTCTCCAACCTGCCTTAGAGTCCGCCTTTGTTCCAACACCTTTCCTCAACTGGCAGAACACTGCCCTCTAGTAGTGTTCGTCTTCGCTGCGTTGGTAAGCATTGGGAAGCCTAAGGGCCTTCCCTGGAACTCAACTCGGTGTAGCCAACAGGCTTCAAGTCCGCCCCTGTTCTATGGTCTTTCCTCCCCTGGGATCTCACGGCCCCCCCCCCAGGAGACGTCACCTTAGGAGCGATGATACGTTTTGGAAGCAAAAGGGACCTGGGGTGCCCTGCCCTGAGGGTCTCCAACTTGCCTCCAGTGCGGCCTTGTTCTAACTTCTTTCCACAGCAGGGAACACGCTGCCACATAGGAAACTTCACTTCAGGTCGGGTTTACGTTGTGGAAGCATAAGGGTCTGGGCCTGCACTTAACGCGCAGTGTGCAACTTGCCTCGCGGGCGCCCCAGTTTCCAACTCCTTTGCACAGCCGGGAGCTAACTGTTCTTTGGGGATCCTCCCTTGAAGGTCGCGTTCACGTTTTGGAAGCCGCAGTGTCTTTGCGTGCCCTTAACTCGGAGTATCCAACAAGCTTCTAGTACGCCCTTCTTCTCAAGTCTTCCCTTCCCTTGGGAACACA
The DNA here is from genome assembly GCF_922984935.1 of Meles meles. Lineage (NCBI taxonomy): Eukaryota > Metazoa > Chordata > Mammalia > Carnivora > Mustelidae > Meles > Meles meles. The sequence continues at coordinate 1,369,348 of NW_025721606.1, forward strand.
CTGCCACTGAGGAGACTTCACCTGAAGCGCGATGACACGTTTTGCAGCCCAAGGGGCTGGACGGGCAACTTAACTCAGAAGCTCCAACTGCCCTCTAGTCGGCCTTGGTTCTAAGTTCTTTCCTGACATGGGAACACACGGCCGCATAGGCCTCTTGGCCTTCAGAGCGTTTCTACGTGTTGGAAACAGCAGGGCCTTAGCCTGCACTTTACTTAGAGCTTGCAACTTGGCGTAGAGTCCGCCTTTGTGCTAAGTGCTTTCCTGGGCTGCGAACACGCTGCCGCTTATGAGGCTTCACCTGAAGAGCGAGGCTACCTTTTGGAAGCCTAATGGACTTGGCGTGCACTTCACACAGAGAATCCAAGTCGGCGTCAGGCCGTCCTGGTTCTAACTTCTTTCCGCGACTGGGAAAACACGGCCAGAAGGCGGTTGCGTAGTACGCGGCGCTTGGCGTTTTGGACGCAGAGGCGCATTGGCGAGCACTTCACTCAGAGTCTCCAACCTGCCTTAGAGTCCGCCTTTGTTCCAACACCTTTCCTCAACTGGCAGAACACTGCCCTCTAGTAGTGTTCGTCTTCGCTGCGTTGGTAAGCATTGGGAAGCCTAAGGGCCTTCCCTGGAACTCAACTCGGTGTAGCCAACAGGCTTCAAGTCCGCCCCTGTTCTATGGTCTTTCCTCCCCTGGGATCTCACGGCCCCCCCCCAGGAGACGTCACCTTAGGAGCGATGATACGTTTTGGAAGCAAAAGGGACCTGGGGTGCCCTGCCCTGAGAGTCTCCAACTTGCCTCCAGTGCGGCCTTGTTCTAACTTCTTTCCACAGCAGGGAACACGCTGCCACATAGGAAACTTCACTTCAGGTCGAGTTTACGTTGTGGAAGCATAAGGGTCTGGGCCTGCACTTAACGCGCAGTGTGCAACTTGCCTCGCGGGCACCCCAGGTTCCAACTCCTTTGCACAGTCGGGAGCAAACTGCCCTTTGGGAATCCTCCCTTGAAGGTCGCGTTCACGTTTTGGAAGCCGCAGCATCTTTGCGTGCCCTTAACTCGGAGTATCCAACAAGCTACTAGTACGCCCTTCTTCTCAAGTCTTCCCTTCCCTTGGGAACACACTGCCACTGAGGAGACTTCACCTGAAGCGCGAAGACACGTTTTGCAGCCCAAGGGGCTGGACGGGAAACTTAACTCAGAAGCTCCAACTGCCCTCTAGTCGGCCTTGGTTCTAAGTTCTTTCCTGACATGGGAACACACGGCCGCATAGGCCTCTTGGCCTTCAGAGCGTTTCTACGTGTTGGAAGCAGCAGGGCCTTAGCCTGCACTTTACTTAGAGCTTGCAACTTGGCGTAGAGTCCGCCTTTGTGCTAAGTGCTTTCCTGGGCTGCGAACACGCTGCCGCTTATGAGGCTTCACCTGAAGAGCGAGGCTACCTTTTGGAAGCCTAATGGACTTGGCGTGCCCTTCACACAGAGAATCCAAGTCGGCTTCAGGCCGTCCTGGTTCTAACTTCTTTCCGCGACTGGGAAAACACGGCCAGAAGGCGGTTGCGTAGTACGCGGCGCTTGGCGTTTTGGACGCAGAGGCGCATTGGCGAGCACTTCACTCAGAGTCTCCAACCTGCCTTAGTGTCCGCCTTTGTTCCAACACCTTTCTTCAACTGGGAGAACACTGCCCTCTAGTACTGTTCGTCTTTGCTGCGTTGGTAAGTTTTGGGAAGCCTAAGGGCTTACCCTGGAACTCAACTAGGTGTAGCCAACAGGCTTCTAGTCCGCCCCTGTTCTAAGGTCTTTCCTCCCCTGGGATCTCACGGCCCCCCCCCAGGAGACGTCACCTTAGGAGCGATGATACGTTTTGGAAGCAAAAGGGACCTGGGGTGCCCTGCCCTGAGAGTCTCCAACTTGCCTCCAGTGCGGCCTTGTTCTAACTTCTTTCCACAGCAGGGAACACGCTGCCACATAGGAAACTTCACTTCAGGTCGAGTTTACGTTGTGGAAGCATAAGGGTCTGGGCCTGCACTTAACGCGCAGTGTGCAACTTGCCTCGCGGGCGCCCCCGGTTCCAACTCCTTTGCACAGCCGGGAGCCAACTGCCCTTTGGGAATCCTCCCTTGAAGGTCGCGTTCACGTTTTAGAAGCCGCAGCGTCTTTGCGTGCCCTTAACTCGGAGTATCCAACAAGCTTCTAGTACGCCCTTCTTCTCAAGTCTTCCCTTCACTTGGGAACACACTGCAACTGAGGAGACTTCACCTGAAGCGCGACGAGACGTTTTGCAGCCCAAGGGGCTGGACGGGCAACTTAACTCAGAAGCTCCAACTGCCTTCTAGTCGGCCTTGGTTCTAAGTTCTTTCCTGACATGGGAACACACGGCCGCATAGGCTTCTTGGCCTTGAGAGCGTTTCTACGTGTTGGAAGCAGCAGGGCCTTAGCCTGCACTTTACTTAGAGCTTGCAACTTGGCGTAGAGTCCGCCTTTGTGCTAAGTGCTTTCCTGGGCTGCGAACACGCTGCCGCTTATGAGGCTTCACCTGAAGATCGAGGCTACCTTTGGAAGCCTAATGGACTTGGCGTGCACTTCACACAGAGAATCCAAGTCGGCTTCAGGCCGTCCTGGTTCTAACTTCTTTCCGCGACTGGGAAAACACGGCCAGAAGGCGGTTGCGTAGTACGCGGCGCTTGGCGTTTTGGACGCAGAGGCGCATTGGCGAGCACTTCATTCACAGTCTCCAACCTGCCTTAGAGTCCGCCTTTGTTCCAACACCTTTCCTCAACTGGGAGAACACTGCCCTCTAGTAGTGTTCGTCTTCGCTGCGTTGGTAAGGTTTGGGAAGCCTAAGGGCCTTCCCTGGAACTCAACTAGGTGTAGCCAACAGGCTTCTAGTCCGCCCCTGTTCTAAGGTCTTTCCTCCCCTGGGATCTCACGGCCCCCCCCCCCAGGAGACGTCACCTTAGGAGCGATGATACGTTTTGGAAGCAAAAGGGACCTGGGGTGCCCTGCCCTGAGAGTCTCCAACTTGCCTCCAGTGCGGCCTTGTTCTAACTTCTTTCCACAGCAGGGAACACGCTGCCACATAGGAAACTTCACTTCAGGTCGAGTTTACGTTGTGGAAGCATCAGGGTCTGGGCCTGCACTTAACGCGCAGTGTGCAACTTGCCTCGCGGGCGCCCCAGGTTCCAACTCCTTTGCACAGCCGGGAGCCAACTGCCCTTTGGGAATCCTCCCTTGAAGGTCGCGTTCACGTTTTGGAAGCCGCAGCGTCTTTGCGTGCCCTTAACTCGGAGTATCCAACAAGCTTCTAGTACGCCCTTCTTCTCAAGTCTTCCCTTCACTTGGGAACACACTGCCATTGAGGAGACTTCACCTGAAGCGCGACGACACGTTTTGCAGCCCAAGGGGCTGGACGGGCAACTTAACTCAGAAGCTCCAACTGCCCTCTAGTCGGCCTTGGTTCTAAGTTCTTTCCTGACATGGGAACACACGGCCGCATAGGCCTCTTGGCCTTCAGAGCGTTTCTACGTGTTGGAAGCAGCAGGGCCTTAGCCTGCACTTTACTTAGAGCTTGCAACTTGGCGTAGAGTCCGCCTTTGTGCTAAGTGCTTTCCTGGGCTGCGAACACGCTGCCGCTTATGAGGCTTCACCTGAAGAGCGAGGCTACCTTTTGGAAGCCTAATGGACTTGGCGTGCACTTCACACAGAGAATCCAAGTCGGCTTCAGGCCGTCCTGGTTCTAACTTCTTTCCGCGACTGGGAAAACACGGCCAGAAGGCGGTTGCGTAGTATGCGGCGCTTGGCGTTTTGGACGCAGAGGCGCATTGGCGAGCACTTCACTCAGAGTCTCCAACCTGCCTTAGTGTCCGCCTTTGTTCCAACACCTTTCTTCAACTGGGAGAACACTGCCCTCTAGTAGTGTTCGTCTTCGCTGCGTTGGTAAGTTTTGGGAAGCCTAAGGGCCTTCCCTGGAACTCAACTAGGTGTAGCCAACAGGCTTCTTGTCCGCCCCTGTTCTAAGGTCTTTCCTCCCCTTGGATCTCACGGCCCCCCCCCAGGAGACGTCACCTTAGGAGCGATGATACGTTTTGGAAGCAAAAGGGACCTGGGGTGCCCTGCCCTGAGAGTCTCCAACTTGCCTCCAGTGCGGCCTTGTTCTAATTTCTTTCCACAGCAGGGAACACACTGCCACATAGGAAACTTCACTTCAGGTCGAGTTTACGTTGTGGAAGCATCAGGGTCTGGGCCTGCATTTAACGCGCAGTGTGCAACTTGCCTCGCGGGCGCCCCAGGTTCCAACTCCTTTGCACAGCCGGGAGCAAACTGCCCTTTGGGAATCCTCCCTTGAAGGTCGCGTTCACATTTTGGAAGCCGCAGCGTCTTTGCGTGCCCTTAACTCGGAGTATCCAACAAGCTTCTAGTACGCCCTTCTTCTCAAGTCTTCCCTTCCCTTGGGAACAGACTGCCACTGAGGAGACTTCACCAGAAGCGCGACGACACGTTTTGAAGCCCAAGGACTGGACGGGCAACTTAACTCAGAAGCTCCAACTGCCCTCTAGTCGGCCTTGGTTCTAAGTTCTTTCCTGACATGGGAACACACGGCCGCATAGGCCTCTTGGCCTTCAGAGCGTTTCTACGTGTTGGAAGCAGCAGGGCCTTAGCCTGCCCTTTACTTAGAGCTTGCAACTTGGCGTAGAGTCCGCCTTTGTGCTCAGTGCTTTCCTGGGCTGCGAACACGCTGCCGCTTATGAGGCTTCACCTGAAGAGCGAGGCTACCTTTTGGAAGCCTAATGGACTTGGCGTGCACTTCACACAGAGAATCCAAGTCGGCTTCAGGCCGTCCTGGTTCTAACTTCTTTCCGCGACTGGGAAAACACGGCCAGAAGGCGGTTGCGTAGTACGCGGCGCTTGGCGTTTTGGACGCAGAGGCGCATTGGCGAGCACTTCACTCAGAGTCTCCAACCTGCCTTAGAGTCCGCCTTTGTTCCAACACCTTTCCTCAACTGGGAGAACACTGCCCTCTAGTAGTGTTCGTCTTCCCTGCGTTGGTAAGGTTTGGGAAGCCTAAGGGCCTTCCCTGGAACTCAACTCGGTGTAGCCAACAGGCTTCTAGTCCGCCCCTGTTCTAAGGTCTTTCCTCCCCTGGATCTCACGCCGCCCCCCCCAGGAGACCTCACCTTAGGAGCGATGATACGTTTTGGAAGCAAAAGGGACCTGGGGTGCCCTGCCCTGAGAGTCTCCAACTTGCCTCCAGTGCGGCCTTGTTCTAACTTCTTTCCACAGCAGGGAACACGCTGCCACATAGGAAACTTCACTTCAGGTCGAGTTTACGTTGTGGACGCAAAAGGGTCTGGGCCTGCACTTAACGCGCAGTGTGCAACTTGCCTCGCGGGCGCTCCAGGTTCCAACTCCTTTGCACAGCCGGGAGCAAACTGCCCTTTGGGAATCCTCCCTTGAAGGTCGCGTTCACGTTTTGGAAGCCGCAGCGTCTTTGCGTGCCCTTAACTCGGAGTATCCAACAAGCTTCTAGTACGCCCTTCTTCTCAAGTCTTCCCTTCACTTGGGAACACACTGCCACTGAGGAGACTTCACCTGAAGCGCGACGACACGTTTTGCAGCCCAAGGGGCTGGACGGGCAACTTAACTCAGAAGCTCCAACTGCCCTCTAGTCGGCCTTGGTTCTAAGTTCTTTCCTGACATGGGAACACACGGCCGCATAGGCCTCTTGGCCTTCAGAGCGTTTCTACGTGTTGGAAGCAGCAGGGCCTTAGCCTGCACTTTACTTAGAGCTTGCAACTTGGCGTAGAGTCCGCCTTTGTGCTAAGTGCTTTCCTGGGCTGCGAACACGCTGTCGCTTATGAGGCTTCACCTGAAGAGCGAAGCTACCTTTTGGAAGCCTAATGGACTTGGCGTGCACTTCACACAGAGAATCCAAGTCGGCTTCAGGCCGTCCTGGTACTAACTTCTTTCTGCGACTGGAAAACACGGCCAGAAGGCGGTTGCGTAGTACGCGGCGCTTGGCGTTTTGGACGCAGAGGCGCATTGGCGAGCACTTCACTCAGAGTCTCCAACCTGCCTTAGAGTCCGCCTTTGTTCCAACACCTTTCCTCAACTGGGAGAACACTACCCTCTAGTAGTGTTCGTCTTAGCTGCGTTGGTAAGGTTTGGGAAGCCTAAGGGCCTTCCCTGGAACTCAACTCGGTGTAGCCAACAGGCTTCTAGTCCGCCCCTGTTCTAAGGTCTTTCCTCCCCTGGGATCTCACGCCCCCCCCCCAGGAGAGGTCACCTTAGGAGCGATGATACGTTTTGGAAGCAAAAGGGACCTGGGGTGTCCAGCCCTGAGGGTCTCCAACTTGCCTCCAGTGCGGCCTTGTTCTAACTTCTTTCCACAGCAGGGAACACGCTGCCACATAGGAAACTTCACTTCAGGTCGAGTTTACGTTGTGGAAGCATCAGGGTCTGGGCCTGCACTTAACGCGCAGTGTGCAACTTGCCTCGCGGGCGCCCCAGGTTCCAACTCCTTTGCACAGCCGGGAGCAAACTGCCCTTTGGGAATCCTCCCTTGAAGGTCGCGTTCACGTTTTGGAAGCCGCAGCGTCTTGCGTGCCCTTAACTCGGAGTATCCAATAAGCTTCAACTACGCCCTTCTTCTCAAGTCTTCCCTTCACTTGGGAACACACTGCCACTGAGGAGACTTCACCTGAAGCGCGACGACACGTTTTGCAGCCCAAGGGGCTGGACGGGCAACTGAACTCAGAAGCTCCAACTGCCCTCTAGTCGGCCTTGGTTCTAAGTTCTTTCCTGACATGGGAACACTCGGCCGCATAGGCCTCTTGGCCTACAGAGCGTTTCTACGTGTTGGAAGCAGCAGGGCCTTAGCCTGCACTTTACTTAGAGCTTGCAACTTGGCGTAGAGTCCGCCTTTGTGCTAAGTGCTTTCCTGGGCTGCGAACACGCTGCCGCTTATGAGGCTTCACCTGAAGAGCGAGGCTACCTTTTGGAAGCCTAATGGACTTGGCGTGCACTTCACACAGAGAATCCAAGTCGGCTTCAGGCCGTCCTGGTTCTAACTTCTTTCCGCGACTGGGAAAACACGGCCAGAAGGCGGTTGCGTAGTACGCGGCGCTTGGCGTTTTGGACGCAGACGCGCATTGGCGAGCACTTCACTCAGAGTCTCCAACCTGCCTTAGAGTCCGCCTTTGTTCCAACACCTTTCCTCAACTGGGAGAACACTGCCCTCTAGTAGTGTTCGTCTTCGCTGCGTTGGTAAGGTTTGGGAAGCCTAAGGGCCTTCCCTGGAACTCAACTCGTTGTAGCCAACAGGCTTCTAGTCCGCCCCTGTTCTAAGGTCTTTCCTCCCCTGGGATCTCACGGCCCCCCCCCCCAGGAGACGTCACCTTAGGAGCGATGATACGTTTTGGAAGCAAAAGGGACCTGGGGTGCCCTGCCCTGAGAGTCTCCAACTTGCCTCCAGTGCGGCCTTGTTCTAACTTCTTTCCACAGCAGGGAACACGCTGCCATATAGGAAGCTTCACTTCAGGTCGAGTTTACGTTGTGGAAGCATAAGGGCCTGGGCCTGCACTTAACGCGCAGTGTGCAACTTGCCTCGCGGGCGCCCCAGGTTCCAACTCCTTTGCACAGCCGGGAGCAAACTGCCCTTTGGGAATCCTCCCTTGAAGGTCGCGTTCACGTTTTGGAAGCCGCAGCGTCTTTGCGTGCCCTTAACTCGGAGTATCCAACAAGCTTCTAGTACGCCCTTCTTCTCAAGTCTTCCCTTCCCTTGGGAACACATTGCCACTGAGGAGACTTCAACTGAAGCGCGACGACACGTTTTGCAGCCCAAGGGGCTGGACGGGCAACTTAACTCAGAAGCTCCAACTGCCCTCTAGTTGGCCTTGGTTCTAAGTTCTTTCCTGACATGGGAACACACGGCCGCATAGGCCTCTTGGCCTTCAGAGCGTTTGTACGTGTTGGAAGCAGCAGGGCCTTAGCCTGCACTTTACTTAGAGCTTGCAACTTGGCGTAGAGTCCGCCTTTGTGCTAAGTGCTTTCCTGGGCTGCGAACACGCTGCCGCTTATGAGGCTTCACCTGAAGAGCGAGGCTACCTTTTGGAAGCCTAATGGACTTGGCGTGCACTTCACACAGAGAATCCAAGTCGGCTTCAGGCCGTCCTGGTTCTAACTTCTTTCCGCGACTGGGAAAACACGGCCAGAAGGCGGTTGCGTAGTACGCGGCGCTTGGCGTTTTGGACGCAGAGGCGCATTGGCGAGCACTTCACTCAGAGTCTCCAACCTGCCTTAGAGTCCGCCTTTGTTCCAACACCTTTCCTCAACTGGGAGAACACTGCCCTCTAGTAGTGTTCGTCTTCGCTGCGTTGGTAAGGTGTGGGAAGTCTAAGGGCCTTCCCTGGAACTCAACTCGGTGTAGCCAACAGGCTTCTAGTCCGCCCCTGTTCAAAGGTCTTTCCTCCCCTGGAATCTCACGGCCCCCCCCCCCAAGGGGACGTCACCTTAGGAGCGATGATACGTTTTGGAAGCAAAAGGGACCTGGGGTGCCCTGCCCTGAGGGTCTCCAACTTGCCTCCAGTGCGGCCTTGTTCTAACTTCTTTCCACAGCAGGGAACACGCTGCCACATAGGAAACTTCACTTCAGGTCGAGTTTAAGTTGTGGAAGCATAAGGGTCTGGGCCTGCACTTAACGCGCAGTGTGCAACTTGCCTCGCGGGCGCCCCAGGTTCCAACTCCTTTGCACAGCCGGGAGCAAACTGCCCTTTGGGAATCCTCCCTTGAAGGTCGCCTTCACGTTTTGGAAGCCGCAGCGTCTTGCGTGCCCTTAACTCGGAGTATCCAATAAGCTTCTAGTACGCCCTTCTTCTCAAGTCTTCCCTTCACTTGGGAACACACTGCCACTGAGGAGACTTCACCTGAAGCGCGACGACACGTTTTGCAGCCCAAGGGGCTGGACGGGCAACTGAACTCAGAAGCTCCAACTGCCCTCTAGTCGGCCTTGGTTCTAAGTTCTTTCCTGACATGGGAACACACGGCCGCATAGGCCTCTTGGCCTTCAGAGCGTTTCTACGTGTTGGAAGCAGCAGGGCCTTAGCCTGCACTTTACTTAGAGCTTGCAACTTGGCGTAGAGTCCGCCTTTGTGCTAAGTGCTTTCCTGGGCTGCGAACACGCTGCCGCTTATGAGGCTTCACCTGAAGAGCGAGGCTACCTTTTGGAAGCCTAATGGACTTGGCGTGCACTTCACACAGAGAATCCAAGTCGGCTTCAGGCCGTCCTGGTTCTAACTTCTTTCCGCGACTGGGAAAACACGGCCAGAAGGCGGTTGCGTAGTACGCGGCGCTTGGCGTTTTGGACGCAGAGGCGCATTGGCGAGCACTTCACTCAGAGTCTCCAACCTGCCTTAGAGTCCGCCTTTGTTCCAACACCTTTCCTCAACTGGGAGAACACTGCCCTCTAGTAGTGTTCGTCTTCGCTGCGTTGGTAAGTTTTGGGAAGCCTAAGGGCCTTCCCTGGAACTCAACTCGGTGTAGCCAACAGGCTTCTAGTCCGCCCCTGTTCTAAGGTCTTTCCTCCCCTGGGATCTCACGGCGCCCCCCCAGGAGACGTCACCTTAGGAGCGTTGATACGTTTTGGAAGCAAAAGGGACCTGGGGTGCCCTGCCCTGAGAGTCTCCAACTTGCCTCCAGTGCGGCCTTGTTCTAACTTCTTTCCACAGCAGGGAACACGCTGCCACATAGGAAGCTTCACTTCAGGTCGAGTTTACGTTGTGGAAGCATCAGGGTCTGGGCCTGCACTTAACGCGCAGTGTGCAACTTGCCTCGCGGGCGCCCCAGGTTCCAACTCCTTTGCACAGCCGGGAGCAAACTGCCCTTTGGGAATCCTCCCTTGAAGGTCGCGTTCACGTTTTGGAAGCCGCAGCGTCTTGCGTGCCCTTAACTCGGAGTATCCAATAAGCTTCTAGTACGCCCTTCTTCTCAAGTCTTCCCTTCACTTGGGAACACACTGCCTCTGAGGAGACTTCACCTGAAGCGCGGCTTCACGTTTTGCAGCCCAAGGGGCTGGACGGGCAACTTAACTCAGAAGCTCCAACTGCCCTCTAGTCGGCCTTGGTTCTAAGTTCTTTCCTGACATGGGAACACACGGCCGCATAGGCTTCTTGTCCTTCAGAGCGTTTCTACGTGTTGAAAGCAGCAGGGCCTTAGGCTGCACTTTACTTAGAGCTTGCAACTTGGCGTAGAGTCCGCCTTTGTGCTAAGTGCTTTCCTGGGCTGCGAACACGCTGCCGCTTATGAGGCTTCACCTGAAGAGCGAGGCTACCTTTGGAAGCCTAATGGACTTGGCGTGCACTTCACACAGAGAATCCAAGTCGGCTTCAGGCCGTCCTGGTTCTAACTTCTTTCCGCGACTGGGAAAACACGGCCAGAAGGCGGTTGCGTATTACGCGGCGCTTGGCGTTTTGGACTCAGAGGCGCATTGGCGAACACTTCATTCAGAGTCTCCAACCTGCCTTAGAGTCCGCCTTTGTTCCAACACCTTTCCTCAACTGGGAGAACACTGCCCTCTAGTAGTGTTCGTCTCCGCTGCGTTAGTAAGGTTTGGGAAGCCTAAGGGCCTTCCCTGGAACTCAACTCGGTGTAGCCAACAGGCTTCTAGTCCGCCCCTGTTCTAAGGTCTTTCCTCCCCTGGGATCTCACGGCCCCCCCGGCAGGAGACGTCACTTTAGGAGCGATGATACGTTTTGGAAGCAAAAGGGACCTGGGGTGCCCTGCCCTGAGGGTCTCCAACTTGCCTCCAGTGCGGCCTTGTTCTAACTTCTTTCCACAGCAGGGAACACGCTGCCCCATAGGAAACTTCACTTCAGGTCGAGTTTACGTTGTGGAAGCATAAGGGTCTGGGCCTGCACTTAACGCGCAGTGTGCAACTTGCCTCGCGGGCGCCCCAGGTTCCAACTCCTTTGCACAGCCGGGAGCAAACTGCCCTTTGGGAATCCTCCCTTGAAGGTCGCGTTCACGTTGTGGAAGCCGCAGCGTCTTGCGTGCCCTTAACTCGGAGTATCCAATAAGCTTCTAGTACGCCCTTCTTCTCAAGTCTTCCCTTCCCTTGGGAACACACTGCCACTGAGGAGACTTCACCTGAAGCGCGACGACACGTTTTGCAGCCCAAGGGGCTGGACGGGCAACTTAACTCAGAAGCTCCAACTGCCCTCTAGTCGGCCTTGGTTCTAAGTTCTTTCCTGACATGGGAACACACGGCCGCATAGGCCTCTTGGCCTTCAGAGCGTTTCTACGTGTTGGAAGCAGCAGGGCCTTAGCCTGCACTTTACTTAGAGCTTGCAACTTGGCGTAGAGTCCGCCTTTGTGCTAAGTGCTTTCCTGGGCTGCGAACACGCTGCCGCTTATGAGGCTTCACCTGAAGAGCGAGGCTACCTTTTGGAAGCCTAATGGACTTGGCGTGCACTTCACACAGAGAATCCAAGTCGGCTTCAGGCCGTCCTGGTACTAACTTCTTTCCGCGACTGGAAAACACGGCCAGAAGGCGGTTGCGTAGTACGCGGCGCTTGGCGTTTTGGACGCAGAGGCGCATTGGCGAGCACTTCACTCAGAGTCTCCAACCTGCCTTAGAGTCCGCCTTTGTTCCAACACCTTTCCTCAACTGGGAGAACACTGCCCTCTAGTAGTGTTCGTCTTCGCTGCGTTGGTAAGGTTTGGGAAGCCTAAGGGCCTTCCCTGGAACTCAACTCGGTGTAGCCAACAGGCTTCTAGTCCGCCCCTGTTCTAAGGTCTTTCCTCCCCTGGGATCTCACCCCCCCCCCCAGGAGACGTCACCTTAGGAGCGATGATACGTTTTGGAAGCAAAAGGGACCTGGGGTGCCCTGCCCTGAGAGTCTCCAACTTGCCTCCAGTGCGGCCTTGTTCTAACTTCTTTCCACAGCAGGGAACACGCTGCCACATAGGAAGCTTCACTTCAGGTCGAGATTACGTTGTGGAAGCATAAGGGTCTGGGCCTGCACTTAACCCGCAGTGTGCAACTTGCCTCGCGGGCGCCCCAGGTTCCAACTCCTTTGCACAGCCGGGAGCAAACTGCCCTTTGGGAATCCTCCCTTGAAGGTCGCGTTCACGTTTTGGAAGCCGCAGCGTCTTTGCGTGCCCTTAACTCGGAGTATCCAACAGCTTCTAGTACGCCCTTCTTCTCAAGTCTTCCCTTCCCTTGGGAACACATTGCCACTGAGGAGACTTCACCTGAAGCGCGACAACACGTTTTGCAGCCCAAGGGGCTGGACGGGCAACTTAACTCAGAAGCTCCAACTGCCCTCTAGTCGGCCTTGGTTCTAAGTTCTTTCCTGACATGGGAACACACGGCCGCATAGGCCTCTTGGCCTTCAAAGCGTTTCTACGTGTTGGAAGCAGCAGGGCCTTAGCCTGCACTTTACTTAGAGCTTGCAACTTGGCGTAGAGTCCGCCTTTGTGCTAAGTGCTTTCCTGGGCTGCGAACACGCTGCCGCTTATGAGGCTTCACCTGAAGAGCGAGGCTACCTTTTGGAAGCCTAATGGACTTGGCGTGCACTTCACACAGAGAATCCAAGTCGGCTTCAGGCCGTCCTGGTTCTAACTTCTTTCCGCGACTGGGAAAACACGGCCAGAAGGCGGTTGCGTAGTACGCGGCGCTTGGCGTTTTGGACGCAGAGGCGCATTGGCGAGCACTTCACTCAGAGTCTCCAACCTGCCTTAGAGTCCGCCTTTGTTCCAACACCTTTCCTCAACTGGGAGAACACTGCCCTCTAGTAGTGTTCGTCTTCGCTGCGTTGGTAAGGTTTGGGAAGCCTAAGGGCCTTCCCTGGAACTCAACTCGGTGTAGCCAACAGGCTTCTAGTCCGCCCCTGTTCTAAGGTCTTTCCTCCCCTGGGATCTCACGGCCCCCCCCCCAGGAGACGTCACCTTAGGAGCGATGATACGTTTTGGAAGCAAAAGGGACCTGGGGTGCCCTGCCCTGAGAGTCTCCAACTTGCCTCCAGTGCGGCCTTGTTCTAACTTCTTTCCACAGCAGGGAACACGCTGCCACATAGGAAACTTCACTTCAGGTCGAGTTTACGTTGTGGAAGCATCAGGGTCTGGGCATGCACTTAACGCGCAGTGTGCAACTTGCCTCGCGGGCGCCCCAGGTTCCAACTCCTTTGCACAGCCGGGAGCAAACTGCCCTTTGGGAATCCTCCCTTGAAGGTCGCGTTCACGTTTTGGAAGCCGCAGCGTCTTTGCGTGCCCTTTACTCGGAGTATCCAACAAGCTTCTAGTACGCCCTTCTTCTCAAGTCTTCCCTTCACTTGGGAACACACTGCCACTGAGGAGACTTCACCTGAAGCGCGACGACACGTTTTGCAGCCCAAGGGGCTTGACGGGCAACTTAACTCAGAAGCTCCAACTGCCCTCTAGTCGGCCTTGGTTCTAAGTTCTTTCCTGACATGGGAACACACGGCCGCATAGGCCTCTTGGCCTTCAGAGCGTTTCTACGTGTTGGAAGCAGCAGGGCCTTAGCCTGCACTTTACTTAGAGCTTGCAACTTGGCGTAGAGTCCGCCTTTGTGCTAAGTGCTTTCCTGGGCTGCGAACACGCTGCCGCTTATGAGGCTTCACCTGAAGAGCGAGGCTACCTTTTGGAAGCCTATTGGAGTGGCGTGCACTTCACACAGAGAATCCAAGTCGGCTTCAGGCCGTCCTGGTTCTAACTTCTTTCCGCGACTGGGAAAACACGGCCAGAAGGCGGTTGCGTAGTACGCGGCGCTTGGCGTTTTGGACGCAGAGGCGCATTGGCGAGCACTTCACTCAGAGTCTCCAACCTGCCTTAGTGTCCGCCTTTGTTCCAACACCTTTCCTCAACTGGGAGAACACTGCCCTCTAGTAGTGTTCGTCTTCGCTGCCTTGGTAAGCATTGGGAAGCCTAAGGGCCTTCCCTGGAACTCAACTCGGTGTAGCCAACAGTCTTCTAGTCCGCCCCTGTTCTAAGGTCTTTCCTCCCCTGGGATCTCACGCCCCCCCCCCCAGGAGACGTCACCTTAGGAGCGATGATACGTTTTGGAAGCAAAAGGGACCTGGGGTGCCCTGCCCTGAGGGTCTCCAACTTGCCTCCAGTGCGGCCTTGCTCTAACTTCTTTCCACAGCAGGGAACACGCTGCCACATAGGAAGCTTCACTTCAGGTCGAGTTTACGTTGTGGAAGCATCAGGGTCTGGGCCTGCACTTAACGCGCAGTGTGCAACTTGCCTCGCGGGCGCCCCAGGTTCCAACTCCTTTGCACAGCCGGGAGCAAACTGCCCTTTGGGAATCCTCCCTTGAAGGTCACGTTCACGTTTTGGAAGCCGCAGCGTCTTGCGTGCCCTTAACTCGGAGTATCCAATAAGCTTCTAGTACGCCCTTCTTCTCAAGTCTTCCCTTCACTTGGGAACACACTGCCACTGAGGAGACTTCACCTGAAGCGCGGCTTCACGTTTTGCAGCCCAAGGGGCTGGACGGGCAACTGAACTCAGAAGCTCCAACTGCCCTCTAGTCGGCCTTGGTTCTAAGTTCTTTCCTGACATGGGAACACACGGCCGCATAGGCTTCTTGTCCTTCAGAGCGTTTCTACGTGTTGGAAGCAGCAGGGCCTTAGGCTGCACTTTACTTAGAGCTTGCAACTTGGCGTAGAGTCCGCCTTTGTGCTAAGTGCTTTCCTGGGCTGCGAACACGCTGCCGCTTATGAGGCTTCACCTGAAGAGCGAGGCTACCTTTGGAAGCCTAATGGACTTGGCGTGCACTTCACACAGAGAATCCAAGTCGGCTTCAGGCCGTCCTGGTTCTAACTTCTTTCCGCGACTGGGAAAACACGGCCAGAAGGCGGTTGCGTATTACGCGGCGCTTGGCGTTTTGGACTCAGAGGCGCATTGGCGAACACTTCATTCAGAGTCTCCAACCTGCCTTAGAGTCCGCCTTTGTTCCAACACATTTCCTCAACTGGGAGAACACTGCCCTCTAGTAGTGTTCGTCTCCGCTGCGTTGGTAAGGTTTGGGAAGCATAAGGGCCTTCCCTGGAACTCAACTCGGTGTAGCCAACAGGATTCTAGTCCGCCCCTGTTCTAAGGTCTTTCCTCCCCTGGGATCTCACGGCCCCCCCGCAGGAGACGTCACCTTAGGAGCGATGATACGTTTTGGAAGCAAAAGGGACCTGGGGTGCCCTGCCCTGGGAGTCTCCAACTTGCCTCCAGTGCGGCCTTTTTCTAACTTCTTTCCACAGCAGGGAACACGCTGCCCCATAGGAAGCTTCACTTCAGGTCGAGTTTACGTTGTGGAAGCATAAGGGTCTGGGCCTGCACTTAACGCGCAGTGTGCAACTTGCCTCGCGGGCGCCCCAGGTTCCAACTCCTTTGCACAGCCGGGAGCAAACTGCCCTTTGGGAATCCTCCCTTGAAGGTCGCGTTCACGTTTTGGAAGCCGCAGCGTCTTGCGTGCCCTTAACTCGGAGTATCCAATAAGCTTCTAGTACGCCCTTCTTCTCAAGTCTTCCCTTCACTTGGGAACACACTGCCACTGAGGAGACTTCACCTGAAGCGCGACGACACGTTTTGCAGCCCAAGGGGCTGGACGGGCAACTTAACTCAGAAGCTCCAACTGCCCTCTAGTCGGCCTTGGTTCTAAGTTCTTTCCTGCCATGGGAACACACGGCCGCATAGGCCTCTTGGCCTTCAGAGCGTTTCTACGTGTTGGAAGCAGCAGGGCCTTAGCCTGCACTTTACTTAGAGCTTGCAACTAGGCGTAGAGTCCGCCTTTGTGCTAAGTGCTTTCCTGGGCTGCGAACACGCTGCCGCTTATGAGGCTTCAACTGAAGAGCGAGGCTACCTTTTGGAAGCCTAATGGACTTGGCGTGCCCTTCACACAGAGAATCCAAGTCGGCTTCAGGCCGTCCTGGTTCTAACTTCTTTCCGCGACTGGGAAAACACGGCCAGAAGGCGGTTGCGTAGTACGCGGCGCTTGGCGTTTTGGACGCAGAGGCGCATTGGCGAGCACTTCACTCAGAGTCTCCAACCTGCCTTAGAGTCCGCCTTTGTTCCAACACCTTTCCTCAACTGGCAGAACACTGCCCTCTAGTAGTGTTCGTCTTCGCTGCGTTGGTAAGGTTTGGGAAGCCTAAGGGCCTTCCCTGGAACTCAACTCGGTGTAGCCAACAGGCTTCAAATCCGCCCCTGTTCTATGGTCTTTCCTCCCCTGGGATCTCAAGGCCCCCCCCCAAGGAGACGTCACCTTAGGAGCGATGATACGTTTTGGAAGCAAAAGGGACCTGGAGTGCCCTGCCCTGAGAGTCTCCAACTTGCGTCCATTGCGGCCTTGTTCTAACTTCTTTCCACAGCAGGGAACACGCTGCCCCATAGGAAACTTCACTTCAGGTCGAGTTTACGTTGTGGAAGCATCAGGGTCTGGGCCTGCACTTAACGCGCAGTGTGCAACTTGCCTCGCGGGCGACCCAGGTTCCAACTCCTTTGCACAGCCGGGAGCAAACTGCCCTTTGGGAATCCTCCCTTGAAGGTCGCGTTCACGTTTTGGAAGCCGCAGCATCTTTGCGTGCCCCTAACTCAGAGTATCCAACAAGCTTCTAGTACGCCCTTCTTCTCAAGTCTTCCCTTCACTTGGGAACACACTGCCACTGAGGAGACTTCACCTGAAGCGCGACGACACGTTTTGCAGCCCAAGGGGCTGGACGGGCAACTTAACTCAGAAGCTCCAACTGCCCTCTAGTCGGCCTTGGTTCTAAGTTCTTTCCTGACATGGGAACACACGGCCGCATAGGCCTCTTGGCCTTCAGAGCGTTTCTACGTGTTGGAAGCAGCAGGGCCTTAGCCTGCACTTTACTTAGAGCTTGCAACTTGGCGTAGAGTCCGCCTTTGTGCTAAGTGCTTTCCTGGGCTGCGAACACGCTGCCGCTTATGAGGCTTCACCTGAAGAGCGAGGCTACCTTTTGGAAGCCTAATGGACTTGGCGTGCCCTTCACACAGAGAATCCAAGTCGGCTTCAGGCCGTCCTGGTTCAAACTTCTTTCCGCGACTGGGAAAACACGGCCAGAAGGCGGTTGCGTAGTACGCGGCGCTTGGCGTTTTGGACGCAGAGGCGCATTGGCGAGCACTTCACTCAGAGTCTCCAACCTGCCTTAGAGTCCGCCTTTGTTCCAACACCTTTCCTCAACTGGCAGAACACTGCCCTCTAGTAGTGTTCGTCTTCGCTGCGTTGGTAAGGTTTGGGAAGCCTAAGGGCCTTCCCTGGAACTCAACTCGGTGTAGCCAACAGGCTTCAAATCCGCCCCTGTTCTATGGTCTTTCCTCCCCTGGGATCTCAAGGCCCCCCCCCAAGGAGACGTCACCTTAGGAGCGATGATACGTTTTGGAAGCAAAAGGGACCTGGAGTGCCCTGCCCTGAGAGTCTCCAACTTGCGTCCATTGCGGCCTTGTTCTAACTTCTTTCCACAGCAGGGAACACGCTGCCACATAGGAAACTTCACTTCAGGTCGAGTTTACGTTGTGGAAGCATCAGGGTCTGGGCCTGCACTTAACGCGAAGTGTGCAACTTGCCTCGCGGGCGACCCAGGTTCCAACTCCTTTGCACAGCCGGGAGCAAACTGCCCTTTGGGAATCCTCCCTTGAAGGTCGCGTTCACGTTTTGGAAGCCGCAGCATCTTTGCGTGCCCCTAACTCAGAGTATCCAACAAGCTTCTAGTACGCCCTTCTTCTCAAGTCTTCCCTTCACTTGGGAACACACTGCCACTGAGGAGACTTCACCTGAAGCGCGACGACACGTTTTGCAGCCCAAGGGGCTGGACGGGCAACTTAACTCAGAAGCTCCAACTGCCCTCTAGTCGGCCTTGGTTCTAAGTTCTTTCCTGACATGGGAACACACGGCCGCATAGGCCTCTTGGCCTTCAGAGCGTTTCTACGTGTTGGAAGCAGCAGGGCCTGAGCCTGCACTTTACTTAGAGCTTGCAACTTGGCGTAGAGTCCGCCTTTGTGCTAAGTGCTTTCCTGGGCTGCGAACACGCTGCCGCTTATGAGGCTTCACCTGAAGAGCGAGGCTACCTTTTGGAAGCCTAATGGACTTGGCGTGCACTTCACACAGAGAATCCAAGTCGGCTTCAGGCCGTCCTGGTTCAAACTTCTTTCCGCGACTGGGAAAACACGGCCAGAAGGCGGTTGCGTAGTACGCGGCGCTTGGCGTTTTGGACGCAGAGGCGCATTGGCGAGCACTTCACTCAGAGTCTCCAACCTGCCTTAGAGTCCGCCTTTGTTCCAACACCTTTCCTCAACTGGGAGAACACTACCCTCTAGTAGTATTCGTCTTAGCTGCGTTGGTAAGGTTTGGGAAGCCTAAGGGCCTTCCCTGGAACTCAACTCGGTGTAGCCAACAGGCTTCTAGTCCGCCCCTGTTCTAAGGTCTTTCCTCCCCTGGGATCTCACGCCCGCCCCCAGGAGACGTCACCTTAGGAGCGATGATACGTTTTGGAAGCAAAAGGGACCTGGGGTGCCCTGCCCTGAGGGTCTCCAACTTGCCTCCAGTGCGGCCTTGTTCTAACTTCTTTCCACAGCAGGGAACACGCTGCCACATAGGAAACTTCACTTCAGGTCGAGTTTACGTTGTGGAAGCATAAGGGTCTGGGCCTGCACTTAACGCGCAGTGTGCAACTTGCCTCGCGGGCGCCCCAGGTTCCAACTCCTTTGCACAGCCGGGAGCAAACTGCCCTTTGGGAATCCTCCCTTGAAGGTCGCGTTCACGTTTTGGAAGCCGCAGCGTCTTGCGTGCCCTTAACTCGGAGTATCCAATAAGCTTCTAGTACACCCTTCTTCTCAAGTCTTCCCTTCACTTGGGAACACACTGCCCCTGAGGAGACTTCACCTGAAGCGCGACGACACGTTTTGCATCCCAAGGGGCTGGACGGGCAACTTAACTCAGAAGCTCCAACTGCCCTCTAGTCGGCCTTGGTTCTAAGTTCTTTCCTGACATGGGAACACACGGCCGCATAGGCCTCTTGGCCTTCAGAGCGTTTCTACGTGTTGGAAGCAGCAGGGCCTTAGCCTGCACTTTACTTAGAGCTTGCAACTTGGCGTAGAGTCCGCCTTTGTGCTAAGTGCTTTCCTGGGCTGCGAACACGCTGCCGCTTATGAGGCTTCACCTGAAGAGCGAGGCTACCTTTTGGAAGCCTAATGGACTTGGCGTGCACTTCACACAGAGAATCCAAGTCGGCTTCAGGCCGTCCTGGTTCTAACTTCTTTCCGCGACTGGGAAAACACGGCCAGAAGGCGGTTGCGTAGTACGCGGCGCTTGGCGTTTTGGACGCAGAGGCGCATTGGCGAGCACTTCACTCAGAGTCTCCAACCTGCCTTAGAGTCCGCCTTTGTTCCAACACCTTTCCTCAACTGGGAGAACACTGCCCTCTAGTAGTGTTCGTCTTCGCTGCGTTGGTAAGGTTTGGGAAGCCTAAGGGCCTTCCCTGGAACTCAACTCGGTGTAGCCAACAGGCTTCTAGTCCGCCCCTGTTCTAAGGTCTTTCCTCCCTGGGATCTCACGGCCCCCCCGCAGGAGACGTCACCTTAGGAGCGATGATACGTTTTGGAAGCAAAAGGGACCTGGGGTGCCCTGCCCTGAGAGTCTCCAACTTGCCTCCAGTGCGGCCTTGTTCTAACTTCTTTCCACAGCAGGGAACACGCTGCCCCATAGGAAGCTTCACTTCAGGTCGAGTTTACGTTGTGGAAGCATAAGGGTCTGGGCCTGCACTTAACGCGCAGTGTGCAACTTGCCTCGCGGGCGCCCCAGGTTCCAACTCCTTTGCACAGCCAGGAGCAAACTGCCCTTTGGGAATCCTCCCTTGAAGGTCACGTTCATGTTTTGGAAGCCGCAGCGTCTTTGCGTGCCCTTAACTCGGAGTATCAAACAAGCTTCTAGTACGCCCTTCTCCTCAAGTCTTCCCTTCATTGGGAAAACATTGCCCCTGAGGAGACTTCACCTGAAGCGCGACGACACGTTTTGCAGCCCAAGGGGCTGGACGGGCAACTTAACTCAGAAGCTCCAACTGCCCTCTAGTCGGCCTTGGTTCTAAGTTCTTTCCTGACATGGGAACACACGGCCGCATACGCCTCTTGGCCTTCAGAGCGTTTCTACGTGTTGGAAGCAGCAGGGCCTTAGCCTGCACTTTACTTGGAGCTTGCAACTTGGCGTAGAGTCCGCCTTTGTGCTAAGTGCTTTCCTGGGCTGTGAACACGCTGCCGCTTATGAGGCTTCACCTGAAGAGCGAGGCTACCTTTTGGAAGCCTAATGGACTTGGCGTGCACTTCACACAGAGAATCCAAGTCGGCTTCAGGCCGTCCTGGTACTAACTTCTTTCCGCGACTGGGAAAACACGGCCAGAAGGCGGTTGCGTAGTACGCGGCGCTTGGCGTTTTGGACGCAGAGGCGCATTGGCGAGCACTTCACTCAGAGTCTCCAACCTGCCTTAGAGTCCGCCTTTGTTCCAACACCTTTCCTCAACTGGGAGAACACTGCCCTCTAGTAGTGTTCGTCTTCGCTGCGTTAGTAAGGTTTGGGAAGCCTAAGGGCCTTCCCTGGAACTCAACTCGGTGTAGCCAACAGGCTTCTAGTCCGCCCCTGTTCTAAGGTCTTTCCTCCCCTGGAATCTCACGCCCCCCCCAGGAGACGTCACCTTAGGAGCGATGATACGTTTTGGAAGCAAAAGGGACCTGGGGTGCCCTGCCCTGAGGGTCTCCAACTTGCCTCCAGTGCGGCCTTGTTCTAACTTCTTTCCACAGCAGGGAACACGCTGCCACATAGGAAACTTCACTTCAGGTCGAGTTTACGTTGTGGAAGCATAAGGGTCTGGGCCTGCACTTAACGCGCAGTGTGCAACTTGCCTCGCGGGCGCCCCAGGTTCCAACTCTTTTGCACAGCCGGGAGCAAACTGCCCTTTGGGAATCCTCCCTTTAAAGTCGCGTTCACGTTTTGGAAGCCGCAGCGTCTTGTGTGCCTTTAACTCGGAGTATCCAATAAGCTTCTAGTACGCCCTTCTTCTCAAGTCTTCCCTTCACTTGGGAACACACTGCCACTGAGGAGACTTCACCTGAAGCGCGACGACACGTTTTGCAGCCCAAGGGGCTGGACGGGCAACTTAACTCAGAAGCTCCAACTGCCCTCTAGTCGGCCTTGGTTCTAAGTTCTTTCCTGACATGGGAACACACGGCCGCATAGGCCTCTTGGCCTTCAGAGCGTTTCTACGTGTTGGACGCAGCAGGGCCTTAGCCTGCACTTTACTTAGAGCTTGCAACTTGGCGTAGAGTCCGCCTTTCTGCTAAGTGCTTTCCTGGGCTGCATTGGCGAGCACTTCACTCAGAGTCTCCAACCTGCCTTAGAGTCCGCCTTTGTTCTAACCCCTTTCCTCAACTTGGGAGAACACTGCCCTCTAGTAGTGTTCGTCTTCGCTGCGTTGGTAAGGTTTGGGAAGCCTCAGGGCCTTCCCTGGAACTCAACTCGGTGTAGCCAACAGCCTTCTCGTCCGCCCCGGTTCTAAGGTCTTTCCTCCCCTGGGATCTCACGGCCCCCCCAGGAGACGTCACCTTAGGAGCGATGATACGTTTTGGAAGCCAAAGGGACCTGGGGTGCCCTGCCCTGGGAGTGTCCAACTCGCCTCCAGTGCGGCCTTGTTCTAACTTCTTTCCACAGCAGGGAACACGCTGCCCCATAGGAAACTTCACTTCAGGTCGAGTTTACGTGGCGGAAGCATAAGGGTCTGGGCCTGCACTTAACGCGCAGTGTGCAACTTGCCTCGCGGGCGCCCCAGGTTCCAACTCCTTTGCACAGCCGGGAGCCAACTGCCCTTTGGGAATCCTCCCCTGAGGGTCGCGTTCACGTTTTGGAAGCCGCAGCGTCTTTGCGTGCCCTTAACTCAGAGTATCCAACAAGCTTCTAGTCCGCCCTTCTTCTCAAGTCTTCCCTTCACTTGGGAACACACTGCCACTGAGGAGACTTCACCTGAAGCGCGGCTTCACGTTTTGCAGCCCAAGTGTCTGGACGGGCAACTGAACTCAGAAGCTCCAACTGCCCTCTAGTCGGCCTTGGTTCTAAGTTCTTTCCTGACATGGGAACACACGGCCGCATAGGCCTCTTGGCCTTCAGAGCGTTTCTACGTGTTGGAAGCAGCAGGGCCTTAGCCTGCACTTTACTTAGAGCTTGCAACTTGGCGTAGAGTCTGCCTTTGTGCTAAGTGCTTTCCTGGGCTGCGAACACGCTGCCGCTTATGAGGCTTCACCTGAAGAGCGAGGCTACCTTTTGGAAGCCTAATGGACTTGGCGTGCACTTCACACAGAGAATCCAAGTCGGCTTCAGGCCGTCCTGGTACTAACTTCTTTCCGCGACTGGAAAACACGGCCAGAAGGCGGTTGCGTAGTACGCGGCGCTTGGCGTTTTGGACGCAGAGGCGCATTGGCGAGCACTTCACTCAGAGTCTCCAACCTGCCTTAGAGTCCGCCTTTGTTCCAACACCTTTCCTCAACTGGGAGAACACTGCCCTCTAGTAGTGTTCGTCTTCGCTGACTTGGTAAGGTTTGGGAAGCCTAAGGGCCTTCCCTGGAACTCAACTCGGTGTAGCCAACAGGCTTCTAGTCCGCCCCTGTTCTAAGGTCTTTCTTCCCCTGGGATCTCACGCCCCCCCCCCAGGAGACGTCACCTTAGGAGCGATGATACGTATTGGAAGCAAAAGGGACCTGGGGTGCCCTGCCCTGAGGGTCTCCAACTTGCCTCCGGTGCGGCCTTGTTCTAACTTCTTTCCACAGCAGGGAACACGCTGCCACATAGGAAACTTCACTTCAGGTCGAGTTTACGTGGCGGAAGCATAAGGGTCTGGGCCTGCACTTAACGCGCAGTGTGCAACTTGCCTCGCGGGCGCCCCAGGTTCCAACTCCTTTGCACAGCCGGGAGCAAACTGATCTTTGGGAATCCTCCCTTGAAGGTCGCGTTCACGTTTTGGAAGCCGCAGCGTCTTGCGTGCCCTTAACTCGGAGTATCCAATAAGCTTCTAGTACGCCCTTCTTCTCAAGTCTTCCCTTCACTTGGGAACACACTGCCACTGAGGAGACTTCACCTGAAGCGCGACGACACGTTTTGCAGCCCAAGGGGCTGGACGGGCAACTTAACTCAGAAGCTCCAACTGCCCTCTAGTCGGCCTTGGTTCTAAGTTCTTTCCTGACATGGGAACACACGGCCGCATAGGCCTCTTGGCCTTCAGAGCGTTTCTACGTGTTGGAAGCAGCAGGGCCTTAGCCTGCACTTTACTTAGAGCTTGCAACTTGGCGTAGAGTCCGCCTTTGTGCTAAGTGCTTTCCTGGGCTGCGAACACGCTGCCGCTTATGAGGCTTCACCTGAAGAGCGAGGCTACCTTTTGGAAGCCTAATGGACTTGGCGTGCACTTCACACAGAGAATCCAAGTCGGCTTCAGGCCGTCCTGGTTCTAACTTCTTTCCGCGACTGGGAAAACACGGCCAGAAGGCGGTTGCGTAGTACGCGGCGCTTGGCGTTTTGGACGCAGATGCGCATTGGCGAGCACTTCACTCAGAGTCTCCAACCTGCCTTAGAGTCCGCCTTTGTTCCAACACCTTTCCTCAACTGGGAGAACACTGCCCTCTAGTAGTGTTCGTCTTCGCTGCGTTGGTAAGGTTTGGGAAGCCTAAGGGCCTTCCCTGGAACTCAACTCGGTGTAGCCAACAGGCTTCTAGTCCGCCCCTGTTCTAAGGTCTTTCCTCCCCTGGGATCTCACCCCCCCCCCCCAGGAGACGTCACCTTAGGAGCGATGATACGTTTTGGAAGCAAAAGGGACCTGGGGTGCCCTGCCCTGAGAGTCTCCAACTTGCCTCCAGTGCGGCCTTGTTCTAACTTCTTTCCACAGCAGGGAACACGCTGCCACATAGGAAGCTTCACTTCAGGTCGAGTTTACGTTGTGGAAGCATAAGGGTCTGGGCCTGCACTTAACGCGCAGTGTGCAACTTGCCTCGCGGGCGCCCCAGGTTCCAACTCCTTTGCACAGCCAGGAGCAATCTGCCCTTTGGGAATCCTCCCTTGAAGGTCGCGTTCACGTTTTGGAAGCCGCAGCGTCTTTGCGTGCCCTTAACTCGGAGTATCCAACAAGCTTCTAGTACGCCCTTCTCCTCAAGTCTTCCCTTCATTGGGAACACACTGCCCCTGAGGAGACTTCACCTGAAGCGCGACGACACGTTTTGCATCCCAAGGGGCTGGACGGGCAACTTAACTCAGAAGCTCCAACTGCCCTCTAGTCGGCCTTGGTTCTAAGTTCTTTCCTGACATGGGAACACACGGCCGCATAAGCCTCTTGGCCTTCAGAGCGTTTCTACGTGTTGGAAGCAGCAGGGCCTTAGCCTGCACTTTACTTAGAGCTTGCAACTTAGCGTAGAGTCCGCCTTTGTGCTAAGTGCTTTCCTGGGCTGCGAACACGCTGCCGCTTATGAGGCTTCACCTGAAGAGCGAGGCTACCTTTTGGAAGCCTAATGGACTTGGCGTGCACTTCACACAGAGAATCCAAGTCGGCTTCAGGCCGTCCTGGTACTAACTTCTTTCCGCGACTGGGAAAACACGGCCAGAAGGCGGTTGCGTAGTACGCGGCGCTTGGCGTTTTGGACGCAGAGGCGCATTGGCGAGCACTTCACTCAGAGTCTCCAACCTGCCTTAGAGTCCGCCTTTGTTCCAACACCTTTCCTCAACTGGGAGAACACTGCCCTCTAGTAGTGTTCGTCTACGCTGCGTTAGTAAGGTTAGGGAAGCCTAAGGGCCTTCCCTGGAACTCAACTCGGTGTAGCCAACAGGCTTCTAGTCCGCCCCTGTTCTAAGGTCTTTCCTCCCCTGGGATCTCACGCCCCCCCCAGGAGACGTCACCTTAGGAGCGATGATACGTTTTGGAAGCAAAAGGGACCTGGGGTGCCCTGCCCTGAGGGTCTCCAACTTGCCTCCAGTGCGGCCTTGTTCTAACTTCTTTCCACAGCAGGGAACACGCTGCCACATAGGAAACTTCACTTCAGGTCGAGTTTACGTTGTGGAAGCATAAGGGTCTGGGCCTGCACTTAACGCGCAGTGTGCAACTTGCCTCGCGGGCGCCCCAGGTTCCAACTCTTTTGCACAGCCGGGAGCAAACTGCCCTTTGGGAATCCTCCCTTGAAAGTCGCGTTCACGTTTTGGAAGCCGCAGCGTCTTGTGTGCCCTTAACTCGGAGTATCCAATAAGCTTCTAGTACGCCCTTCTTCTCAAGTCTTCCCTTCACTTGGGAACACACTGCCACTGAGGAGACTTCACCTGAAACGCGACGACACGTTTTGCAGCCCAAGGGGCTGGACGGGCAACTTAACTCAGAAGCTCCAACTGCCCTCTAGTCGGCCTTGGTTCTAAGTTCTTTCCTGACATGGGAACACACGGCCGCATAGGCCTCTTGGCCTTCAGAGCGTTTCTACGTGTTGGACGCAGCAGGGCCTTAGCCTGCACTTTACTTAGAGCTTGCAACTTGGCGTAGAGTCCGCCTTTCTGCTAAGTGCTTTCCTGGGCTGCATTGGCGAGCACTTCACTCAGAGTCTCCAACCTGCCTTAGAGTCCGCCTTTGTTCTAACCCCTTTCCTCAACTTGGGAGAACACTGCCCTCTAGTAGTGTTCGTCTTCGCTGCGTTGGTAAGGTTTGGGAAGCCTCAGGGCCTTCCCTGGAACTCAACTCGGTGTAGCCAACAGCCTTCTCGTCCGCCCCGGTTCTAAGGTCTTTCCTCCCCTGGGATCTCACGGCCCCCCCAGGAGACGTCACCTTAGGAGCGATGATACGTTTTGGAAGCCAAAGGGACCTGGGGTGCCCTGCCCTGGGAGTGTCCAACTCGCCTCCAGTGCGGCCTTGTTCTAACTTCTTTCCACAGCAGGGAACACGCTGCCCCATAGGAAACTTCACTTCAGGTCGAGTTTACGTGGCGGAAGCATAAGGGTCTGGGCCTGCACTTAACGCGCAGTGTGCAACTTGCCTCGCGGGCGCCCCAGGTTCCAACTCCTTTGCACAGCCGGGAGCCAACTGCCCTTTGGGAATCCTCCCCTGAGGGTCGCGTTCACGTTTTGGAAGCCGCAGCGTCTTTGCGTGCCCTTAACTCAGAGTATCCAACAAGCTTCTAGTCCGCCCTTCTTCTCAAGTCTTCCCTTCACTTGGGAACACACTGCCACTGAGGAGACTTCACCTGAAGCGCGGCTTCACGTTTTGCAGCCCAAGGGTCTGGACGGGCAACTGAACTCAGAAGCTCCAACTGCCCTCTAGTCGGCCTTGGTTCTAAGTTCTTTCCTGACATGGGAACACACGGCCGCATAGGCCTCTTGGCCTTCAGAGCGTTTCTACGTGTTGGAAGCAGCAGGGCCTTAGCCTGCACTTTACTTAGAGCTTGCAACTTGGCGTAGAGTCTGCCTTTGTGCTAAGTGCTTTCCTGGGCTGCGAACACGCTGCCGCTTATGAGGCTTCACCTGAAGAGCGAGGCTACCTTTTGGAAGCCTAATGGACTTGGCGTGCACTTCACACAGAGAATCCAAGTCGGCTTCAGGCCGTCCTGGTACTAACTTCTTTCCGCGACTGGAAAACACGGCCAGAAGGCGGTTGCGTAGTACGCGGCGCTTGGCGTTTTGGACGCAGAGGCGCATTGGCGAGCACTTCACTCAGAGTCTCCAACCTGCCTTAGAGTCCGCCTTTGTTCCAACACCTTTCCTCAACTGGGAGAACACTGCCCTCTAGTAGTGTTCGTCTTCGCTGACTTGGTAAGGTTTGGGAAGCCTAAGGGCCTTCCCTGGAACTCAACTCGGTGTAGCCAACAGGCTTCTAGTCCGCCCCTGTTCTAAGGTCTTTCTTCCCCTGGGATCTCACGCCCCCCCCCCAGGAGACGTCACCTTAGGAGCGATGATACGTATTGGAAGCAAAAGGGACCTGGGGTGCCCTGCCCTGAGGGTCTCCAACTTGCCTCCGGTGCGGCCTTGTTCTAACTTCTTTCCACAGCAGGGAACACGCTGCCACATAGGAAACTTCACTTCAGGTCGAGTTTACGTGGCGGAAGCATAAGGGTCTGGGCCTGCACTTAACGCGCAGTGTGCAACTTGCCTCGCGGGCGCCCCAGGTTCCAACTCCTTTGCACAGCCGGGAGCAAACTGCCCTTTGGGAATCCTCCCTTGAAGGTCGCGTTCACGTTTTGGAAGCCGCAGCGTCTTGCGTGCCCTTAACTCGGAGTATCCAATAAGCTTCTAGTCCGCCCTTCTTCTCAAGTCTTCCCTTCACTTGGGAACACACTGCCACTGAGGAGACTTCACCTGAAGCGCGACGACACGTTTTGCAGCCCAAGGGGCTGGACGGGCAACTTAACTCAGAAGCTCCAACTGCCCTCTAGTCGGCCTTGGTTCTAAGTTCTTTCCTGACATGGGAACACACGGCCGCATAGGCCTCTTGGCCTTCAGAGCGTTTCTACGTGTTGGAAGCAGCAGGGCCTTAGCCTGCACTTTACTTAGAGCTTGCAACTTGGCGTAGAGTCCGCCTTTGTGCTAAGTGCTTTCCTGGGCTGCGAACACGCTGCCGCTTATGAGGCTTCACCTGAAGAGCGAGGTTACCTTTTGGAAGCCTAATGGACTTGGCGTGCCCTTCACACAGAGAATCCAAGTCGGCTTCAGGCCGTCCTGGTTCTAACTTCTTTCCGCGACTGGGAAAACACGGCCAGAAGGCGGTTGCGTAGTACGCGGCGCTTGGCGTTTTGGACGCAGACGCGCATTGGCGAGCACTTCACTCAGAGTCTCCAACCTGCCTTAGAGTCCGCCTTTGTTCCAACACCTTTCCTCAACTGGGAGAACACTGCCCTCTAGTAGTGTTCTTCTTCGCTGCGTTGGTAAGGTTTGGGAAGCCTAAGGGCCTTCCCTGGAACTCAACTCGGTGTAGCCAACAGGCTTCCAGTCCGCCCCTGTTCTAAGGTCTTTCCTCCCCTGGGATCTCACCCCCCCCCCAGGAGACGTCACCTTAGGAGCGATGATACGTTTTGGAAGCAAAAGGGACCTGGGGTGCCCTGCCCTGAGAGTCTCCAACTTGCCTCCAGTGCGGCCTTGTTCTAACTTCTTTCCACAGCAGGGAACACGCTGCCACATAGGAAGCTTCACTTCAGGTCGAGTTTACGTTGTGGAAGCATCAGGGTC
Organism: Meles meles; assembly: GCF_922984935.1. Taxonomy (NCBI): domain Eukaryota; kingdom Metazoa; phylum Chordata; class Mammalia; order Carnivora; family Mustelidae; genus Meles; species Meles meles. The sequence continues at coordinate 1,397,564 of NW_025721606.1, forward strand.
TGGGCCTGCACTTAACGCGCAGTGTGCAACTTGCCTCGCGGGCGCCCCAGGTTCCAACTCCTTTGCACAGCCAGGAGCAATCTGCCCTTTGGGAATCCTCCCTTGAAGGTCGCGTTCACGTTTTGGAAGCCGCAGCGTCTTTGCGTGCCCTTAACTCGGAGTATCCAACAAGCTTCTAGTACGCCCTTCTCCTCAAGTCTTCCCTTCATTGGGAACACCCTGCCCCTGAGGAGACTTCACCTGAAGCGCGACGACACGTTTTGCATCCCAAGGGGCTGGACGGGCAACTTAACTCAGAAGCTCCAACTGCCCTCTAGTCGGCCTTGGTTCTAAGTTCTTTCCTGACATGGGAACACACGGCCGCATAAGCCTCTTGGCCTTCAGAGCGTTTCTACGTGTTGGAAGCAGCAGGGCCTTAGCCTGCACTTTACTTAGAGCTTGCAACTTGGCGTAGAGTCCGCCTTTGTGCTAAGTGCTTTCCTGGGCTGCGAACACGCTGCCGCTTATGAGGCTTCACCTGAAGAGCGAGGCTACCTTTTGGAAGCCTAATGGACTTGGCGTGCACTTCACACAGAGAATCCAAGTCGGCTTCAGGCCGTCCTGGTACTAACTTCTTTCCGCGACTGGGAAAACACGGCCAGAAGGCGGTTGCGTAGTACGCGGCGCTTGGCGTTTTGGACGCAGAGGCGCATTGGCGAGCACTTCACTCAGAGTCTCCAACCTGCCTTAGAGTCCGCCTTTGTTCCAACACCTTTCCTCAACTGGGAGAACACTGCCCTCTAGTAGTGTTCGTCTTCGCTGCGTTAGTAAGGTTAGGGAAGCCTAAGGGCCTTCCCTGGAACTCAACTCGGTGTAGCCAACAGGCTTCTAGTCCGCCCCTGTTCTAAGGTCTTTCCTCCCCTGGGATCTCACGCCCCCCCCAGGAGACGTCACCTTAGGAGCGATGATACGTTTTGGAAGCAAAAGGGACCTGGGGTGCCCTGCCCTGAGGGTCTCCAACTTGCCTCCAGTGCGGCCTTGTTCTAACTTCTTTCCACAGCAGGGAACACGCTGCCACATAGGAAACTTCACTTCAGGTCGAGTTTACGTTGTGGAAGCATAAGGGTCTGGGCCTGCACTTAACGCGCAGTGTGCAACTTGCCTCGCGGGCGCCCCAGGTTCCAACTCTTTTGCACAGCCGGGAGCAAACTGCCCTTTGGGAATCCTCCCTTGAAAGTCGCGTTCACGTTTTGGAAGCCGCAGCGTCTTGTGTGCCCTTAACTCGGAGTATCCAATAAGCTTCTAGTACGCCCTTCTTCTCAAGTCTTCCCTTCACTTGGGAACACACTGCCACTGAGGAGACTTCACCTGAAGCGCGACGACACGTTTTGCAGCCCAAGGGGCTGGACGGGCAACTTAACTCAGAAGCTCCAACTGCCCTCTAGTCGGCCTTGGTTCTAAGTTCTTTCCTGACATGGGAACACACGGCCGCATAGGCCTCTTGGCCTTCAGAGCGTTTCTACGTGTTGGACGCAGCAGGGCCTTAGCCTGCACTTTACTTAGAGCTTGCAACTTGGCGTAGAGTCCGCCTTTCTGCTAAGTGCTTTCCTGGGCTGCATTGGCGAGCACTTCACTCAGAGACTCCAACCTGCCTTAGAGTCCGCCTTTGTTCTAACCCCTTTCCTCAACTTGGGAGAACACTGCCCTCTAGTAGTGTTCGTCTTCGCTGCGTTGGTAAGGTTTGGGAAGCCTAAGGGCCTTCCCTGGAACTCAACTCGGTGTAGCCAACAGCCTTCTCGTCCGCCCCGGTTCTAAGGTCTTTCCTCCCCTGGGATCTCACGGCCCCCCCAGGAGACGTCACCTTAGGAGCGATGATACGTTTTGGAAGCCAAAGGGACCTGGGGTGCCCTGCCCTGGGAGTGTCCAACTCGCCTCCAGTGCGGCCTTGTTCTAACTTCTTTCCACAGCAGGGAACACGCTGCCCCATAGGAAACTTCACTTCAGGTCGAGTTTACGTGGCGGAAGCATAAGGGTCTGGGCCTGCACTTAACGCGCACTGTGCAACTTGCCTCGCGGGCGCCCCAGGTTCCAACTCCTTTGCACAGCCGGGAGCCAACTGCCCTTTGGGAATCCTCCCCTGAGGGTCGCGTTCACGTTTTGGAAGCTGCAGCGTCTTTGCGTGCCCTTAACTCAGAGTATCCAACAAGCTTCTAGTCCGCCCTTGTTCTCAAGTCTTCCCTTCACTTGGGAACACACTGCCACTGAGGAGACTTCACCTGAAGCGCGACGACACGTTTTGCAGCCCAAGGGGCTGGACGGGCAACTGAACTCAGAAGCTCCAACTGCCCTCTAGTCGGCCTTGGTTCTAAGTTCTTTCCTGACATGGGAACACACGGCCGCATAGGCCTCTTGGCCTTCAGAGCGTTTCTACGTGTTGGAAGCAGCAGGGCCTTAGCCTGCACTTTACTTAGAGCTTGCAACTTGGCGTAGAGTCCGCCTTTGTGCTAAGTGCTTTCCTGGGCTGCGAACACGCTGCCGCTTATGAGGCTTCACCTGAAGAGCGAGGCTACCTTTTGGAAGCCTAATGGACTTGGCGTGCACTTCACACAGAGAATCCAAGTCGGCTTCAGGCCGTCCTGGTACTAACTTCTTTCCGCGACTGGAAAAAACGGCCAGAAGGCGGTTGCGTAGTACGCGGCGCTTGGCGTTTTGGACGCAGAGGCGCATTGGCGAGCACTTCACTCAGAGTCTCCAACCTGCCTTAGAGTCCGCCTTTGTTCCAACACCTTTCCTCAACTGGGAGAACACTGCCCTCTAGTAGTGTTCGTCTTCGCTGCGTTGGAAAGGTTTGGGAAGCCTAAGGGCCTTCCCTGGAACTCAACTCGGTGTAGCCAACAGGCTTCTAGTCCGCCCCTGTTCTAAGGTCTTTCCTCCCCTGGGATCTCACGGCCCCCCCCCCCAGGAGACGTCACCTTAGGAGCGATGATACGTTTTGGAAGCAAAAGGGACCTGGGGTGCCCTGCCCTGAGGGTCTCCAACTTGCCTCCTGTGCGGCCTTGTTCTAACTTCTTTCCACAGCAGGGAACACGCTGCCACATAGGAAACTTCACTTCAGGTCGAGTTTACGTTGTGGAAGCATAAGGGTCTGGGCCTGCACTTAACGCGCAGTGTGCAACTTGCCTCGCGGGCGCCCCAGGTTCCAACTCCTTTGCACAGCCGGGAGCAAACTGCCCTTTGGGAATCCTCCCTTGAAGGTCGCGTTCACGTTTTGGAAGCTGCAGCGTCTTGCGTGCCCTTAACTCGGAGTATCCAATAAGCTTCTAGTACGCCCTTCTTCTCAAGTCTTCCCTTCACTTGGGAACACACTGCCACTGAGGAGACTTCACCTGAAGCGCGACGACACGTTTTGCAGCCCAAGGGGCTGGACGGGCAACTTAACTCAGAAGCTCCAACTGCCCTCTAGTCGGCCTTGGTTCTAAGTTCTTTCCTGCCATGGGAACACACGGCCGCATAGGCCTCTTGGCCTTCAGAGCGTTTCTACGTGTTGGAAACAGCAGGGCCTTAGCCTGCACTTTACTTAGAGCTTGCAACTTGGCGTAGAGTCCGCCTTGGTGCTAAGTGCTTTCCTGGGCTGCGAACACGCTGCCGCTTATGAGGCTTCACCTGAAGAGCGAGGCTACCTTTTGGAAGCCTAATGGACTTGGCGTGCACTTCACACAGAGAATCCAAGTCGGCTTCAGGCCGTCCTGGTACTAACTTCTTTCCGCGACTGGAAAACACGGCCAGAAGGCGGATGCGTATTACGCGGCGCTTGGCGTTTTGGACGCAGAGGCGCATTGGCGAGCACTTCACTCAGAGTCTCCAACCTGCCTTAGAGTCCGCCTTTGTTCCAACACCTTTCCTCAACTGGGAGAACACTGCCCTCTAGTAGTGTTCGTCTTCGTTGCGTTGGTAAGGTTTGGGAAGCCTAAGGGCCTTCTCTGGAACTCAACTCGGTGTAGCCAACAGGCTTCTAGTCCGCCCCTGTTCTAAGGTCTTTCCTCCCCTGGGATCTCACGGCCCCCCCCCCAGGAGACGTCACCTTAGGAGAGATGATACGTTTTGGAAGCAAAAGGGACCTGGGGTGCCCTGCCCTGAGAGTCTCCAACTTGCCTCCAATGCGGCCTTGTTCTAACTTCTTTCCACAGCAGGGAACACGCTGCCACATAGGAAACTTCACTTCAGGTCGAGTTTACGTTGTGGAAGCATAAGGGTCTGGGCCTGCACTTAACGCGCAGTGTGCAACTTGCCTCGCGGGCGCCCCAGGTTCCAAGTCCTTTGCACAGCCGGGAGCAAACTGCCCTTTGGGAATCCTCCCTTGAAGTCGCGTTCACGTTTTGGAAGCCGCAGCATCTTTGCGTGCCCTTAACTCGGAGTATCCAACAAGCTTCTAGTACGCCCTTCTTCTCAATTCTTCCCTTCACTTGGGAACATACTGAACTGAGGAGACTGCACCTGAAGCGCGATTACACGTTTTGCAGCCCAAGGGACTGGACAAGGCAACTTAACTCAGAAGCTCCAACTGGTGAGCCCAGATCTCGGGGCGGGGCCCACCCCCACCCCCACACCCACGCCCACCCCCACACCCACCCCCACGCGGCCCAGGGTTCCAGAAGCCGGCGGCACCCCGGCGTCACCAACGTACGGGCACCCTCCCATCCCGGGACTCCCCAGCCCCCGGCGCCGCCGGGGCTCCCAGGTGGCGTGGGGGGTGCGTCGGGGCGCTTGCGCCGAGTGCTCAGCGCCCCCCAGCGCCCGCCCGCCGCCCTAGGCCTGGCGCAGCCGGCCACCTGGCCTTCCGTCCTCTTCTCTGCTGTGCTCTCCTCCGCTCGGCTCTGCTCCCCTCGGCTCCGCTCCGCTCCACCCAACCTCGCTCCCAGCCGGCCCGAGGACAAGGGCGACGCCACACACCAGCCCAGACGAAGCCGCCCCGACCCGAGCGCCTTCCTCCGCCAGGCTTCCCCTCTCCACTCCACCCACCCCCACCAGGCTCTGACCCAGAGACTCGAGGGGCAGGCTCACCTACACAGATACACGGACACCCAGGCAAACACAGGGACAGACTCAGACGGAGGGACCTCTGGACAGACGGGAAGAACGCAGAGCCGGAGAGACAGACCCTCCATCCCCCCAACAACTCCCCCCCTCCCCCCCCCCCCAGACACGGTGACCCTGACCGGGATGCGGACAGAGACACGGGTGCACGCAACACTGACACACTCTACACACACACAGAGGCACCCACACCAACCCGGACAAGACACCACACGCCCAGGAGGCTGCGGTGGCCCGGCACCTGTCCCCGGCGGGAGGGTCGTGGTGCTGGGGCGGGGCTTTGGCCTAGGTGGTGGCGCCCTGGAGCTGGCGGAGGAGCCCGGGGAGCCCGAGGACTTGCAGCCCAGGTGTCAGGCGTCCCGTTCCGCTGCCATTCCTGCCCAACACCCCGTCAGGCCTGGGGGCCTGCGAGGGTTTCTTTCTCTGGTCTGGTCCTTTGGGGTGGGGGGTGGGGGGTAGGGTGCCCGGGGACCTCTCTTGGCCCGGTGTGGGGCGCCGCCGGTCTTGCTGAGCGAGAGAGTCTCGCTGTGGCCTTCGCTGCGCCCTTGAGACGGAGCGTGGAGCCGGGTGCCCACGGCGCCGCGGGAAGCCCAGGGCGGTCGGCCTTCTGGCGTCCGGGGCACCTGAGCCCGGGGGCGCTGCCCCAGGGGCAAAGGGGAGGTTGTCGGTGAGAAGGAAGGGAATGCCCTTCTGGGCGGAGTGGAGCCCAGGTCCCGAGGAGAGAAGTGGTGGTGGCGGGGGTGGCGGTTGGGGTCGGCGGAGCCCAGGTCTCGGGGCGGGGCGCCGGGAGGGAGGGGGGCGGGGCGGCTGCCGGTTGGCTTGGGAGCTGGGGGCAGCCCGGGGGCCTGGCCAGGGGAAACAGGGCCCAGGGCCCGGGCCCAGGGCTGGGACCCAGGGCCTCGGAAGCTGATGCCCGCCGAAGGAGCCCGAGCCCGGGGAGGAGGCCCGCTCCTCCCTCGGGCTTCCTGCCCCATACCACCCCCCCCCCCCCGCCCCCCCGCCCTCCTCCTCCTCCTCCCTCCTCCCACAGCCCGGCCCCCTGGCCCCTCCCCGCGTGCACAGCCGAGGTCCTCACCCCGGTCCTCACCCCTTCCCCTGCGTCCGGCCCCTGAGCCCCCTCCAATATTGCCCCGCCCTGCCAGCAGCCCCCGCAGTCCCGGCGGAGGCGCGGGTGGGCCTTGTGGCGTGGAGGTGGAAAGGCTGCGTTGTGGCCGCCTGCCCGTGCAGCGGGCCGCCCTTTCGGGGCCAGGGGCCCGCGGTGCTGGGGCTGCGGTGGCCAGGGGTCCGGGGGCCAGGGGCTGAGGCGTTCAGGGAGTGTTTGGAGGCAGCCGCCTTGGGCAGGGCGCCCGGCGGTGGCGGCCAAGGGCCAGGGAAGGAGGCCGAAGGGGGAAAGAAAAGAAGAAGGCCCAAGAAGAAAAAAGCCTACAGCACCCGGTATTCCCAGGCGGTCTCCCATCCAAGTACTAGCCAGGCCCGACCCTGCTTAGCTTCCGAGATCAGACGAGATCGGGCGCGTTCAGGGTGGTATGGCCGTAGACGCCTGCCGCTGCAGCTGGGCGCCCTAAGAGCCTGCTGAGCGCTTTCCTGGCCTCGGTGCGCGCCGCGGCACCCCCCTCCGCCTACCCGGGGCCTGGAGCCTGCCTCCCAGCCCACCCCCGACCCCCGACCCCCGACCCCCACCCCCACGCGGCCCAGGGTTCCAGAAGCCGGCGGCACCCCGGCCTCACCAACGTACGGGCACCCTCCCATCCCGGGACTCCCCAGCCCCCGGCGCCGCCGGGGCTCCCAGGTGGCGTGGGGGGTGCGTCGGGGCGCTTGCGCCGAGTGCTCAGCGCCCCCCAGCGCCCGCCCGCCGCCCTAGGCCTGGCGCAGCCGGCCACCTGGCCTTCCGTCCTCTTCTCTGCTGTGCTCTCCTCCGCTCCGCTCTGCTCCCCTCGGCTCCGCTCCGCTCCACCCAACCTCGCTCCCAGCCGGCCCGAGGACAAGGGCGACGCCACACACCAGCCCAGACGAAGCCGCCCCGACCCGAGCGCCTTCCTCCGCCAGGCTTCCCTCTCCACTCCACCCACCCCCACCAGGCTCTGACCCAGAGACTCGAGGGGCAGGCTCACCTACACAGATACACGGACACCCAGGCAAACACAGGGACAGACTCAGACGGAGGGACCTCTGGACAGACGGGAAGAACGCAGAGCCGGAGAGACAGACCCTCCATCCCCCCAACAACTCCCCCCCTCCCCCCCCCCCCCAGACACGGTGACCCTGACCGGGATGCGGACAGAGACACGGGTGCACGCAACACTGACACACTCTACACACACACAGAGGCACCCACACCAACCCGGACAAGACACCACACGCCCAGGAGGCTGCGGTGGCCCGGCACCTGTCCCCGGCGGGAGGGTCGTGGTGCTGGGGCGGGGCTTTGGCCTAGGTGGTGGCGCCCTGGAGCTGGCGGAGGAGCCCGGGGAGCCCGAGGACTTGCAGCCCAGGTGTCAGGCGTCCCGTTCCGCTGCCATTCCTGCCCAACACCCCGTCAGGCCTGGGGGCCTGCGAGGGTTTCTTTCTCTGGTCTGGTCCTTTGGGGTGGGGGGTGGGGGGTAGGGTGCCCGGGGACCTCTCTTGGCCCGGTGTGGGGCGCCGCCGGTCTTGCTGAGCGAGAGAGTCTCGCTGTGGCCTTCGCTGCGCCCTTGAGACGGAGCGTGGAGCCGGGTGCCCACGGCGCCGCGGGAAGCCCAGGGCGGTCGGCCTTCTGGCGTCCGGGGCACCTGAGCCCGGGCGCGCTGCCCCAGGGGCAAAGGGGAGGTTGTCGGTGAGAAGGAAGGGAATGCCCTTCTGGGCGGAGTGGAGCCCAGGTCCCGAGGAGAGAAGTGGTGGTGGCGGGGGTGGCGGTTGGGGTCGGCGGAGCCCAGGTCTCGGGGCGGGGCGCCGGGAGGGAGGGGGGCGGGGCGGCTGCCGGTTGGCTTGGGAGCTGGGGGCAGCCCGGGGGCCTGGCCAGGGGAAACAGGGCCCAGGGCCCGGGCCCAGGGCTGGGACCCAGGGCCTCGGAAGCTGATGCCCGCCGAAGGAGCCCGAGCCCGGGGAGGAGGCCCGCTCCTCCCTCGGGCTTCCTGCCCCATACCACCCCCCCCCCCGCCCCCCCGCCCTCCTCCTCCTCCTCCCTCCTCCCACAGCCCGGCCCCCTGGCCCCTCCCCGCGTGCACAGCCGAGGTCCTCACCCCGGTCCTCACCCCTTCCCCTGCGTCCGGCCCCTGAGCCCCCTCCAATATTGCCCCGCCCTGCCAGCAGCCCCCGCAGTCCCGGCGGAGGCGCGGGTGGGCCTTGTGGCGTGGAGGTGGAAAGGCTGCGTTGTGGCCGCCTGCCCGTGCAGCGGGCCGCCCTTTCGGGGCCAGGGGCCCGCGGTGCTGGGGCTGCGGTGGCCAGGGGTCCGGGGGCCAGGGGCTGAGGCGTTCAGGGAGTGTTTGGAGGCAGCCGCCTTGGGCAGGGCGCCCGGCGGTGGCGGCCAAGGGCCAGGGAAGGAGGCCGAAGGGGGAAAGAAAAGAAGAAGGCCCAAGAAGAAAAAAGCCTACAGCACCCGGTATTCCCAGGCGGTCTCCCATCCAAGTACTAACCAGGCCCGACCCTGCTTAGCTTCCGAGATCAGACGAGATCGGGCGCGTTCAGGGTGGTATGGCCGTAGACGCCTGCCGCTGCAGCTGGGCGCCCTAAGAGCCTGCTGAGCGCTTTCCTGGCCTCGGTGCGCGCCGCGGCACCCCCCTCCGCCTACCCGGGGCCTGGAGCCTGCCTCCCAGCCCACCCCCGACCCCCGACCCCCGACCCCCACCCCCACGCGGCCCAGGGTTCCAGAAGCCGGCGGCACCCCGGCGTCACCAACGTACGGGCACCCTCCCATCCCGGGACTCCCCAGCCCCCGGCGCCGCCGGGGCTCCCAGGTGGCGTGGGGGGTGCGTCGGGGCGCTTGCGCCGAGTGCTCAGCGCCCCCCAGCGCCCGCCCGCCGCCCTAGGCCTGGCGCAGCCGGCCACCTGGCCTTCCGTCCTCTTCTCTGCTGTGCTCTCCTCCGCTCGGCTCTGCTCCCCTCGGCTCCGCTCCGCTCCACCCAACCTCGCTCCCAGCCGGCCCGAGGACAAGGGCGACGCCACACACCAGCCCAGACGAAGCCGCCCCGACCCGAGCGCCTTCCTCCGCCAGGCTTCCCCTCTCCACTCCACCCACCCCCACCAGGCTCTGACCCAGAGACTCGAGGGGCAGGCTCACCTACACAGATACACGGACACCCAGGCAAACACAGGGACAGACTCAGACGGAGGGACCTCTGGACAGACGGGAAGAACGCAGAGCCGGAGAGACAGACCCTCCATCCCCCCAACAACTCCCCCCCTCCCCCCCCCCCCAGACACGGTGACCCTGACCGGGATGCGGACAGAGACACGGGTGCACGCAGCACTGACACACTCTACACACACACAGAGGCACCCACACCAACCCGGACAAGACACCACACGCCCAGGAGGCTGCGGTGGCCCGGCACCTGTCCCCGGCGGGAGGGTCGTGGTGCTGGGGCGGGGCTTTGGCCTAGGTGGTGGCGCCCTGGAGCTGGCGGAGGAGCCCGGGGAGCCCGAGGACTTGCAGCCCAGGTGTCAGGCGTCCCGTTCCGCTGCCATTCCTGCCCAACACCCCGTCAGGCCTGGGGGCCTGCGAGGGTTTCTTTCTCTGGTCTGGTCCTTTGGGGTGGGGGGTGGGGGGTAGGGTGCCCGGGGACCTCTCTTGGCCCGGTGTGGGGCGCCGCCGGTCTTGCTGAGCGAGAGAGTCTCGCTGTGGCCTTCGCTGCGCCCTTGAGACGGAGCGTGGAGCCGGGTGCCCACGGCGCCGCGGGAAGCCCAGGGCGGTCGGCCTTCTGGCGTCCGGGGCACCTGAGCCCGGGCGCGCTGCCCCAGGGGCAAAGGGGAGGTTGTCGGTGAGAAGGAAGGGAATGCCCTTCTGGGCGGAGTGGAGCCCAGGTCCCGAGGAGAGAAGTGGTGGTGGCGGGGGTGGCGGTTGGGGTCGGCGGAGCCCAGGTCTCGGGGCGGGGCGCCGGGAGGGAGGGGGGCGGGGCGGCTGCCGGTTGGCTTGGGAGCTGGGGGCAGCCCGGGGGCCTGGCCAGGGGAAACAGGGCCCAGGGCCCGGGCCCAGGGCTGCGACCCAGGGCCTCGGAAGCTGATGCCCGCCGAAGGAGCCCGAGCCCGGGGAGGAGGCCCGCTCCTCCCTCGGGCTTCCTGCCCCATACCACCCCACCCCCCCGCCCCCCCGCCCTCCTCCTCCTCCTCCCTCCTCCCACAGCCCGGCCCCCTGGCCCCTCCCCGCGTGCACAGCCGAGGTCCTCACCCCGGTCCTCACCCCTTCCCCTGCGTCCGGCCCCTGAGCCCCCTCCAATATTGCCCCGCCCTGCCAGCAGCCCCCGCAGTCCCGGCGGAGGCGCGGGTGGGCCTTGTGGCGTGGAGGTGGAAAGGCTGCGTTGTGGCCGCCTGCCCGTGCAGCGGGCCGCCCTTTCGGGGCCAGGGGCCCGCGGTGCTGGGGCTGCGGTGGCCAGGGGTCCGGGGGCCAGGGGCTGAGGCGTTCAGGGAGTGTTTGGAGGCAGCCGCCTTGGGCAGGGCGCCCGGCGGTGGCGGCCAAGGGCCAGGGAAGGAGGCCGAAGGGGGAAAGAAAAGAAGAAGGCCCAAGAAGAAAAAAGCCTACAGCACCCGGTATTCCCAGGCGGTCTCCCATCCAAGTACTAACCAGGCCCGACCCTGCTTAGCTTCCGAGATCAGACGAGATCGGGCGCGTTCAGGGTGGTATGGCCGTAGACGCCTGCCGCTGCAGCTGGGCGCCCTAAGAGCCTGCTGAGCGCTTTCCTGGCCTCGGTGCGCGCCGCGGCACCCCCCTCCGCCTACCCGGGGCCTGGAGCCTGCCTCCCAGCCCACCCCCGACCCCCGACCCCCGACCCCCACCCCCACGCGGCCCAGGGTTCCAGAAGCCGGCGGCACCCCGGCGTCACCAACGTACGGGCACCCTCCCATCCCGGGACTCCCCAGCCCCCGGCGCCGCCGGGGCTCCCAGGTGGCGTGGGGGGTGCGTCGGGGCGCTTGCGCCGAGTGCTCAGCGCCCCCCAGCGCCCGCCCGCCGCCCTAGGCCTGGCGCAGCCGGCCACCTGGCCTTCCGTCCTCTTCTCTGCTGTGCTCTCCTCCGCTCGGCTCTGCTCCCCTCGGCTCCGCTCCGCTCCACCCAACCTCGCTCCCAGCCGGCCCGAGGACAAGGGCGACGCCACACACCAGCCCAGACGAAGCCGCCCCGACCCGAGCGCCTTCCTCCGCCAGGCTTCCCCTCTCCACTCCACCCACCCCCACCAGGCTCTGACCCAGAGACTCGAGGGGCAGGCTCACCTACACAGATACACGGACACCCAGGCAAACACAGGGACAGACTCAGACGGAGGGACCTCTGGACAGACGGGAAGAACGCAGAGCCGGAGAGACAGACCCTCCATCCCCCCAACAACTCCCCCCCTCCCCCCCCCCAGACACGGTGACCCTGACCGGGATGCGGACAGAGACACGGGTGCACGCAGCACTGACACACTCTACACACACACAGAGGCACCCACACCAACCCGGACAAGACACCACACGCCCAGGAGGCTGCGGTGGCCCGGCACCTGTCCCCGGCGGGAGGGTCGTGGTGCTGGGGCGGGGCTTTGGCCTAGGTGGTGGCGCCCTGGAGCTGGCGGAGGAGCCCGGGGAGCCCGAGGACTTGCAGCCCAGGTGTCAGGCGTCCCGTTCCGCTGCCATTCCTGCCCAACACCCCGTCAGGCCTGGGGGCCTGCGAGGGTTTCTTTCTCTGGTCTGGTCCTTTGGGGTGGGGGGTGGGGGGTAGGGTGCCCGGGGACCTCTCTTGGCCCGGTGTGGGGCGCCGCCGGTCTTGCTGAGCGAGAGAGTCTCGCTGTGGCCTTCGCTGCGCCCTTGAGACGGAGCGTGGAGCCGGGTGCCCACGGCGCCGCGGGAAGCCCAGGGCGGTCGGCCTTCTGGCGTCCGGGGCACCTGAGCCCGGGCGCGCTGCCCCAGGGGCAAAGGGGAGGTTGTCGGTGAGAAGGAAGGGAATGCCCTTCTGGGCGGAGTGGAGCCCAGGTCCCGAGGAGAGAAGTGGTGGTGGCGGGGGTGGCGGTTGGGGTCGGCGGAGCCCAGGTCTCGGGGCGGGGCGCCGGGAGGGAGGGGGGCGGGGCGGCTGCCGGTTGGCTTGGGAGCTGGGGGCAGCCCGGGGGCCTGGCCAGGGGAAACAGGGCCCAGGGCCCGGGCCCAGGGCTGGGACCCAGGGCCTCGGAAGCTGATGCCCGCCGAAGGAGCCCGAGCCCGGGGAGGAGGCCCGCTCCTCCCTCGGGCTTCCTGCCCCATACCACCCCCCCCCCCCGCCCCCCCGCCCTCCTCCTCCTCCTCCCTCCTCCCACAGCCCGGCCCCCTGGCCCCTCCCCGCGTGCACAGCCGAGGTCCTCACCCCGGTCCTCACCCCTTCCCCTGCGTCCGGCCCCTGAGCCCCCTCCAATATTGCCCCGCCCTGCCAGCAGCCCCCGCAGTCCCGGCGGAGGCGCGGGTGGGCCTTGTGGCGTGGAGGTGGAAAGGCTGCGTTGTGGCCGCCTGCCCGTGCAGCGGGCCGCCCTTTCGGGGCCAGGGGCCCGCGGTGCTGGGGCTGCGGTGGCCAGGGGTCCGGGGGCCAGGGGCTGAGGCGTTCAGGGAGTGTTTGGAGGCAGCCGCCTTGGGCAGGGCGCCCGGCGGTGGCGGCCAAGGGCCAGGGAAGGAGGCCGAAGGGGGAAAGAAAAGAAGAAGGCCCAAGAAGAAAAAAGCCTACAGCACCCGGTATTCCCAGGCGGTCTCCCATCCAAGTACTAACCAGGCCCGACCCTGCTTAGCTTCCGAGATCAGACGAGATTGGGCGCGTTCAGGGTGGTAGGGCCGTAGACGCCTGCCGCTGCAGCTGGGCGCCCTAAGAGCCTGCTGAGCGCTTTCCTGGCCTCGGTGCGCGCCGCGGCACCCCCCTCCGCCTACCCGGGGCCTGGAGCCTGCCTCCCAGCCCACCCCCGACCCCCGACCCCCGACCCCCACCCCCACGCGGCCCAGGGTTACAGAAGCCGGCGGCACCCCGGCGTCACCAACGTACGGGCACCCTCCCATCCCGGGACTCCCCAGCCCCCGGCGCCGCCGGGGCTCCCAGGTGGCGTGGGGGGTGCGTCGGGGCGCTTGCGCCGAGTGCTCAGCGCCCCCCAGCGCCCGCCCGCAGCCCTAGGCCTGGCGCAGCCGGCCACCTGGCCTTCCGTCCTCTTCTCTGCTGTGCTCTCCTCCGCTCGGCTCTGCTCCCCTCGGCTCCGCTCCGCTCCACCCAACCTCGCTCCCAGCCGGCCCGAGGACAAGGGCGACGCCACACACCAGCCCAGACGAAGCCGCCCCGACCCGAGCGCCTTCCTCCGCCAGGCTTCCCCTCTCCACTCCACCCACCCCCACCAGGCTCTGACCCAGAGACTCGAGGGGCAGGCTCACCTACACAGATACACGGACACCCAGGCAAACACAGGGACAGACTCAGACGGAGGGACCTCTGGACAGACGGGAAGAACGCAGAGCCGGAGAGACAGACCCTCCATCCCCCCAACAACTCCCCCCCTCCCCCCCCCCCCCCAGACACGGTGACCCTGACCGGGATGCGGACAGAGACACGGGTGCACGCAACACTGACACACTCTACACACACACAGAGGCACCCACACCAACCCGGACAAGACACCACACGCCCAGGAGGCTGCGGTGGCCCGGCACCTGTCCCCGGCGGGAGGGTCGTGGTGCTGGGGCGGGGCTTTGGCCTAGGTGGTGGCGCCCTGGAGCTGGCGGAGGAGCCCGGGGAGCTCGAGGACTTGCAGCCCAGGTGTCAGGCGTCCCGTTCCGCTGCCATTCCTGCCCAACACCCCGTCAGGCCTGGGGGCCTGCGAGGGTTTCTTTCTCTGGTCTGGTCCTTTGGGGTGGGGGGTGGGGGGTAGGGTGCCCGGGGACCTCTCTTGGCCCGGTGTGGGGCGCCGCCGGTCTTGCTGAGCGAGAGAGTCTCGCTGTGGCCTTCGCTGCGCCCTTGAGACGGAGCGTGGAGCCGGGTGCCCACGGCGCCGCGGGAAGCCCAGGGCGGTCGGCCTTCTGGCGTCCGGGGCACCTGAGCCCGGGCGCGCTGCCCCAGGGGCAAAGGGGAGGTTGTCGGTGAGAAGGAAGGGAATGCCCTTCTGGGCGGAGTGGAGCCCAGGTCCCGAGGAGAGAAGTGGTGGTGGCGGGGGTGGCGGTTGGGGTCGGCGGAGCCCAGGTCTCGGGGCGGGGCGCCGGGAGGGAGGGGGGCGGGGCGGCTGCCGGTTGGCTTGGGAGCTGGGGGCAGCCCGGGGGCCTGGCCAGGGGAAACAGGGCCCAGGGCCCGGGCCCAGGGCTGGGACCCAGGGCCTCGGAAGCTGATGCCCGCCGAAGGAGCCCGAGCCCGGGGAGGAGGCCCGCTCCTCCCTCGGGCTTCCTGCCCCATACCACCCCCCCCCCGCGCCCCCGCCCTCCTCCTCCTCCTCCCTCCTCCCACAGCCCGGCCCCCTGGCCCCTCCCCGCGTGCACAGCCGAGGTCCTCACCCCGGTCCTCACCCCTTCCCCTGCGTCCGGCCCCTGAGCCCCCTCCAATATTGCCCCGCCCTGCCAGCAGCCCCCGCAGTCCCGGCGGAGGCGCGGGTGGGCCTTGTGGCGTGGAGGTGGAAAGGCTGCGTTGTGGCCGCCTGCCCGTGCAGCGGGCCGCCCTTTCGGGGCCAGGGGCCCGCGGTGCTGGGGCTGCGGTGGCCAGGGGTCCGGGGGCCAGGGGCTGAGGCGTTCAGGGAGTGTTTGGAGGCAGCCGCCTTGGGCAGGGCGCCCGGCGGTGGCGGCCAAGGGCCAGGGAAGGAGGCCGAAGGGGGAAAGAAAAGAAGAAGGCCCAAGAAGAAAAAAGCCTACAGCACCCGGTATTCCCAGGCGGTCTCCCATCCAAGTACTAACCAGGCCCGACCCTGCTTAGCTTCCGAGATCAGACGAGATCGGGCGCGTTCAGGGTGGTATGGCCGTAGACGCCTGCCGCTGCAGCTGGGCGCCCTAAGAGCCTGCTGAGCGCTCTCCTGGCCTCGGTGCGCGCCGCGGCACCCCCCTCCGCCTACCCGGGGCCTGGAGCCTGCCTCCCAGCCCACCCCCGACCCCCGACCCCCGACCCCCACCCCCACGCGGCCCAGGGTTCCAGAAGCCGGCGGCACCCCGGCGTCACCAACGTACGGGCACCCTCCCATCCCGGGACTCCCCAGCCCCCGGCGCCGCCGGGGCTCCCAGGTGGCGTGGGGGGTGCGTCGGGGCGCTTGCGCCGAGTGCTCAGCGCCCCCCAGCGCCCGCCCGCCGCCCTAGGCCTGGCGCAGCCGGCCACCTGGCCTTCCGTCCTCTTCTCTGCTGTGCTCTCCTCCGCTCGGCTCTGCTCCCCTCGGCTCCGCTCCGCTCCACCCAACCTCGCTCCCAGCCGGCCCGAGGACAAGGGCGACGCCACACACCAGCCCAGACGAAGCCGCCCCGACCCGAGCGCCTTCCTCCGCCAGGCTTCCCCTCTCCACTCCACCCACCCCCACCAGGCTCTGACCCAGAGACTCGAGGGGCAGGCTCACCTACACAGATACACGGACACCCAGGCAAACACAGGGACAGACTCAGACGGAGGGACCTCTGGACAGACGGGAAGAACGCAGAGCCGGAGAGACAGACCCTCCATCCCCCCAACAACTCCCCCCCTCCCCCCCCCCCCAGACACGGTGACCCTGACCGGGATGCGGACAGAGACACGGGTGCACGCAACACTGACACACTCTACACACACACAGAGGCACCCACACCAACCCGGACAAGACACCACACGCCCAGGAGGCTGCGGTGGCCCGGCACCTGTCCCCGGCGGGAGGGTCGTGGTGCTGGGGCGGGGCTTTGGCCTAGGTGGTGGCGCCCTGGAGCTGGCGGAGGAGCCCGGGGAGCCCGAGGACTTGCAGCCCAGGTGTCAGGCGTCCCGTTCCGCTGCCATTCCTGCCCAACACCCCGTCAGGCCTGGGGGCCTGCGAGGGTTTCTTTCTCTGGTCTGGTCCTTTGGGGTGGGGGGTGGGGGGTAGGGTGCCCGGGGACCTCTCTTGGCCCGGTGTGGGGCGCCGCCGGTCTTGCTGAGCGAGAGAGTCTCGCTGTGGCCTTCGCTGCGCCCTTGAGACGGAGCGTGGAGCCGGGTGCCCACGGCGCCGCGGGAAGCCCAGGGCGGTCGGCCTTCTGGCGTCCGGGGCACCTGAGCCCGGGCGCGCTGCCCCAGGGGCAAAGGGGAGGTTGTCGGTGAGAAGGAAGGGAATGCCCTTCTGGGCGGAGTGGAGCCCAGGTCCCGAGGAGAGAAGTGGTGGTGGCGGGGGTGGCGGTTGGGGTCGGCGGAGCCCAGGTCTCGGGGCGGGGCGCCGGGAGGGAGGGGGGCGGGGCGGCTGCCGGTTGGCTTGGGAGCTGGGGGCAGCCCGGGGGCCTGGCCAGGGGAAACAGGGCCCAGGGCCCGGGCCCAGGGCTGGGACCCAGGGCCTCGGAAGCTGATGCCCGCCGAAGGAGCCCGAGCCCGGGGAGGAGGCCCGCTCCTCCCTCGGGCTTCCTGCCCCATACCACCCCCCCCCCCCGCCCCCCCGCCCTCCTCCTCCTCCTCCCTCCTCCCACAGCCCGGCCCCCTGGCCCCTCCCCGCGTGCACAGCCGAGGTCCTCACCCCGGTCCTCACCCCTTCCCCTGCGTCCGGCCCCTGAGCCCCCTCCAATATTGCCCCGCCCTGCCAGCAGCCCCCGCAGTCCCGGCGGAGGCGCGGGTGGGCCTTGTGGCGTGGAGGTGGAAAGGCTGCGTTGTGGCCGCCTGCCCGTGCAGCGGGCCGCCCTTTCGGGGCCAGGGGCCCGCGGTGCTGGGGCTGCGGTGGCCAGGGGTCCGGGGGCCAGGGGCTGAGGCGTTCAGGGAGTGTTTGGAGGCAGCCGCCTTGGGCAGGGCGCCCGGCGGTGGCGGCCAAGGGCCAGGGAAGGAGGCCGAAGGGGGAAAGAAAAGAAGAAGGCCCAAGAAGAAAAAAGCCTACAGCACCCGGTATTCCCAGGCGGTCTCCCATCCAAGTACTAACCAGGCCCGACCCTGCTTAGCTTCCGAGATCAGACGAGATCGGGCGCGTTCAGGGTGGTATGGCCGTAGACGCCTGCCGCTGCAGCTGGGCGCCCTAAGAGCCTGCTGAGCGCTTTCCTGGCCTCGGTGCGCGCCGCGGCACCCCCCTCCGCCTACCCGGGGCCTGGAGCCTGCCTCCCAGCCCACCCCCGACCCCCGACCCCCGACCCCCACCCCCACGCGGCCCAGGGTTCCAGAAGCCGGCGGCACCCCGGCGTCACCAACGTACGGGCACCCTCCCATCCCGGGACTCCCCAGCCCCCGGCGCCGCCGGGGCTCCCAGGTGGCGTGGGGGGTGCGTCGGGGCGCTTGCGCCGAGTGCTCAGCGCCCCCCAGCGCCCGCCCGCCGCCCTAGGCCTGGCGCAGCCGGCCACCTGGCCTTCCGTCCTCTTCTCTGCTGTGCTCTCCTCCGCTCGGCTCTGCTCCCCTCGGCTCCGCTCCGCTCCACCCAACCTCGCTCCCAGCCGGCCCGAGGACAAGGGCGACGCCACACACCAGCCCAGACGAAGCCGCCCCGACCCGAGCGCCTTCCTCCGCCAGGCTTCCCCTCTCCACTCCACCCACCCCCACCAGGCTCTGACCCAGAGACTCGAGGGGCAGGCTCACCTACACAGATACACGGACACCCAGGCAAACACAGGGACAGACTCAGACGGAGGGACCTCTGGACAGACGGGAAGAACGCAGAGCCGGAGAGACAGACCCTCCATCCCCCCAACAACTCCCCCCCTCCCCCCCCCCAGACACGGTGACCCTGACCGGGATGCGGACAGAGACACGGGTGCACGCAGCACTGACACACTCTACACACACACAGAGGCACCCACACCAACCCGGACAAGACACCACACGCCCAGGAGGCTGCGGTGGCCCGGCACCTGTCCCCGGCGGGAGGGTCGTGGTGCTGGGGCGGGGCTTTGGCCTAGGTGGTGGCGCCCTGGAGCTGGCGGAGGAGCCCGGGGAGCCCGAGGACTTGCAGCCCAGGTGTCAGGCGTCCCGTTCCGCTGCCATTCCTGCCCAACACCCCGTCAGGCCTGGGGGCCTGCGAGGGTTTCTTTCTCTGGTCTGGTCCTTTGGGGTGGGGGGTGGGGGGTAGGGTGCCCGGGGACCTCTCTTGGCCCGGTGTGGGGCGCCGCCGGTCTTGCTGAGCGAGAGAGTCTCGCTGTGGCCTTCGCTGCGCCCTTGAGACGGAGCGTGGAGCCGGGTGCCCACGGCGCCGCGGGAAGCCCAGGGCGGTCGGCCTTCTGGCGTCCGGGGCACCTGAGCCCGGGCGCGCTGCCCCAGGGGCAAAGGGGAGGTTGTCGGTGAGAAGGAAGGGAATGCCCTTCTGGGCGGAGTGGAGCCCAGGTCCCGAGGAGAGAAGTGGTGGTGGCGGGGGTGGCGGTTGGGGTCGGCGGAGCCCAGGTCTCGGGGCGGGGCGCCGGGAGGGAGGGGGGCGGGGCGGCTGCCGGTTGGCTTGGGAGCTGGGGGCAGCCCGGGGGCCTGGCCAGGGGAAACAGGGCCCAGGGCCCGGGCCCAGGGCTGGGACCCAGGGCCTCGGAAGCTGATGCCCGCCGAAGGAGCCCGAGCCCGGGGAGGAGGCCCGCTCCTCCCTCGGGCTTCCTGCCCCATACAACCCCCCCCCCCGCCCCCCCGCCCTCCTCCTCCTCCTCCCTCCTCCCACAGCCCGGCCCCCTGGCCCCTCCCCGCGTGCACAGCCGAGGTCCTCACCCCGGTCCTCACCCCTTCCCCTGCGTCCGGCCCCTGAGCCCCCTCCAATATTGCCCCGCCCTGCCAGCAGCCCCCGCAGTCCCGGCGGAGGCGCGGGTGGGCCTTGTGGCGTGGAGGTGGAAAGGCTGCGTTGTGGCCGCCTGCCCGTGCAGCGGGCCGCCCTTTCGGGGCCAGGGGCCCGCGGTGCTGGGGCTGCGGTGGCCAGGGGTCCGGGGGCCAGGGGCTGAGGCGTTCAGGGAGTGTTTGGAGGCAGCCGCCTTGGGCAGGGCGCCCGGCGGTGGCGGCCAAGGGCCAGGGAAGGAGGCCGAAGGGGGAAAGAAAAGAAGAAGGCCCAAGAAGAAAAAAGCCTACAGCACCCGGTATTCCCAGGCGGTCTCCCATCCAAGTACTAACCAGGCCCGACCCTGCTTAGCTTCCGAGATCAGACGAGATCGGGCGCGTTCAGGGTGGTATGGCCGTAGACGCCTGCCGCTGCAGCTGGGCGCCCTAAGAGCCTGCTGAGCGCTTTCCTGGCCTCGGTGCGCGCCGCGGCACCCCCCTCCGCCTACCCGGGGCCTGGAGCCTGCCTCCCAGCCCACCCCCGACCCCCGACCCCCGACCCCCACCCCCACGCGGCCCAGGGTTCCAGAAGCCGGCGGCACCCCGGCGTCACCAACGTACGGGCACCCTCCCATCCCGGGACTCCCCAGCCCCCGGCGCCGCCGGGGCTCCCAGGTGGCGTGGGGGGTGCGTCGGGGCGCTTGCGCCGAGTGCTCAGCGCCCCCCAGCGCCCGCCCGCCGCCCTAGGCCTGGCGCAGCCGGCCACCTGGCCTTCCGTCCTCTTCTCTGCTGTGCTCTCCTCCGCTCGGCTCTGCTCCCCTCGGCTCCGCTCCGCTCCACCCAACCTCGCTCCCAGCCGGCCCGAGGACAAGGGCGACGCCACACACCAGCCCAGACGAAGCCGCCCCGACCCGAGCGCCTTCCTCCGCCAGGCTTCCCCTCTCCACTCCACCCACCCCCACCAGGCTCTGACCCAGAGACTCGAGGGGCAGGCTCACCTACACAGATACACGGACACCCAGGCAAACACAGGGACAGACTCAGACGGAGGGACCTCTGGACAGACGGGAAGAACGCAGAGCCGGAGAGACAGACCCTCCATCCCCCCAACAACTCCCCCCCTCCCCCCCCCCCAGACACGGTGACCCTGACCGGGATGCGGACAGAGACACGGGTGCACGCAGCACTGACACACTCTACACACACACAGAGGCACCCACACCAACCCGGACAAGACACCACACGCCCAGGAGGCTGCGGTGGCCCGGCACCTGTCCCCGGCGGGAGGGTCGTGGTGCTGGGGCGGGGCTTTGGCCTAGGTGGTGGCGCCCTGGAGCTGGCGGAGGAGCCCGGGGAGCCCGAGGACTTGCAGCCCAGGTGTCAGGCGTCCCGTTCCGCTGCCATTCCTGCCCAACACCCCGTCAGGCCTGGGGGCCTGCGAGGGTTTCTTTCTCTGGTCTGGTCCTTTGGGGTGGGGGGTGGGGGGTAGGGTGCCCGGGGACCTCTCTTGGCCCGGTGTGGGGCGCCGCCGGTCTTGCTGAGCGAGAGAGTCTCGCTGTGGCCTTCGCTGCGCCCTTGAGACGGAGCGTGGAGCCGGGTGCCCACGGCGCCGCGGGAAGCCCAGGGCGGTCGGCCTTCTGGCGTCCGGGGCACCTGAGCCCGGGCGCGCTGCCCCAGGGGCAAAGGGGAGGTTGTCGGTGAGAAGGAAGGGAATGCCCTTCTGGGCGGAGTGGAGCCCAGGTCCCGAGGAGAGAAGTGGTGGTGGCGGGGGTGGCGGTTGGGGTCGGCGGAGCCCAGGTCTCGGGGCGGGGCGCCGGGAGGGAGGGGGGCGGGGCGGCTGCCGGTTGGCTTGGGAGCTGGGGGCAGCCCGGGGGCCTGGCCAGGGGAAACAGGGCCCAGGGCCCGGGCCCAGGGCTGGGACCCAGGGCCTCGGAAGCTGATGCCCGCCGAAGGAGCCCGAGCCCGGGGAGGAGGCCCGCTCCTCCCTCGGGCTTCCTGCCCCATACCACCCCCCCCCCCGCCCCCCCGCCCTCCTCCTCCTCCTCCCTCCTCCCACAGCCCGGCCCCCTGGCCCCTCCCCGCGTGCACAGCCGAGGTCCTCACCCCGGTCCTCACCCCTTCCCCTGCGTCCGGCCCCTGAGCCCCCTCCAATATTGCCCCGCCCTGCCAGCAGCCCCCGCAGTCCCGGCGGAGGCGCGGGTGGGCCTTGTGGCGTGGAGGTGGAAAGGCTGCGTTGTGGCCGCCTGCCCGTGCAGCGGGCCGCCCTTTCGGGGCCAGGGGCCCGCGGTGCTGGGGCTGCGGTGGCCAGGGGTCCGGGGGCCAGGGGCTGAGGCGTTCAGGGAGTGTTTGGAGGCAGCCGCCTTGGGCAGGGCGCCCGGCGGTGGCGGCCAAGGGCCAGGGAAGGAGGCCGAAGGGGGAAAGAAAAGAAGAAGGCCCAAGAAGAAAAAAGCCT